>NC_134545.1:50738312-52097062 GCF_050624435.1 Tenrec ecaudatus
GTGAGGCTCCAAGAGACACCCATGGCAGGGGACTGGAAATATGGGAGCAGCCAGGTGAAATGGAGAACTCTGCAGACGTCCTAGACCCCAGGACTCCAGTCATGGTTTTCTGTTGAGACCTAGATTGGGGTAGGGGGTTGGGGAAGCCTGACAGCTCAGTGTGTTCTTTTTCCTCCATTGTGTGTAGATCAGCAAGGGGCCTTGGAAGCTGGTAGCTAAGGTGCGTTCCCCGGGCGCCTGCCCGCCTGCCTGCTCTGTGTGTCACCAGCTCGTGACACGGTGTTTTTGAAGGCAAAGAAAAATATTCTTTGACTCCAATGGATAATTGTGCAGCTTCCAAAAGTGTGTGTTGTCAGAAGCATGAAAATGTTCTGTCTCAGAAGAGATCATTTTGTAGCACCAAAGCTCATGTTCCCGAGCAGGAAAATGTTCAGTCTTGGGGAGGTGTTTTCACAAGGCTGAGGGTTTCATTAAACTCAAATACTACTAGAAATGTAAACATGTCTTGGGTTCAAGAGACAGCCAGGCAATAGGAGCCTGGCCAAGCCAACCAGCCACCCCCAGAGCTGACCCTCAGTGCGTGCTCCATGGTGTGGATGTGGTGCCATAGGTGGCTGTGAATGAGCTCTGGGTTTCCTCTAAAAACCCAAACCACTGCCATGAGGTTGATTCTCATTCAGGACAGAATTCTCAGGCATTCCCAAACTACACCTTTTCGGGAGCAGAGAGCCAGCCTCGTCTTTGCCCCATGGAGCAGCTGGTGGACTTGAACTGCAGACCTTATGCTTAGCCGCCCATTGCCCAACCCACAACACTGCTGAGGTTCTTCCACTATCCTCTAAACCAAGAAAACCAAATCCACTGTCATCCAGTGGATTCTGGCTCATAGAGACTCCAGATAGATAGGGTCTCCTGCTCTGTACTGTTAAGAGAACTCTCTTTCTCCTGTGGAGCACTGGGGGCTTGAACCACGGGCTTGTTATTGGCAGCTTTGGCAGTGCCCCCAGAAGTTAGGGAGTGATGGTTTATTCTGAGAGAGGTGCCGCCACAGGTTACTGTCAGGATGGGCATTGAAGTCGGAGTGGCGCAGTGAGGGTGGATACGGTGTCCGCACTGAGATGGCAGGCAGATCCCTGGGAGGGTTTGCATTCTTGGTCTGTGTGAGAAAGGTCAGACTGGCAGATGTGTTGTCTGTCTGGTCGTCAGGCACCAGGGAATCATTACTACAGGTGGGAAACTGGCATCGTTTTCACAAAGAGTAACCGTGAAAAGAAAACACTGGTGAAACTCCACCTGTATCTGTGGAGCTGAATCCGCTCCATCTGTTGAAAAAAAAGGCACAGCAAGGGCTTAAGTGGTCATGAAGCCGTCCCTGAGGCTCTCCCGATGAGTTGGGAGAGGTCTGCACAGTGTAGTTCACTGTCACTGGTGCAGTGTCTGACCACGGTCTCAGCCCTGGGTCTCACTGCGGGGTCCATGTGCCAGCAGCTGGGATCTTCTTACAAATGCATACCCCATCCCACCCCCACATTTCAACAACTCCCCATGTCGTTTATTTGCAGACCAGTAGCTGGAGGTCTTGAGTGCCCTGCCCCAGGCCACTTGATAGGCTAAGGGAGGTCAAGTCCCACCGTTTTTACTGTACGAACAGGAACAATTTCTTAACCTGTCTGATTCTTTGTTTCTTTACCTGCCAAAGGACACTAATATTCCCCCCCCCCCCCGTGGCCGTGTGGAGTCCCGGTGGTGCTGCGGGTGAGGGGTTGATCTGCTAACCACAGAGTTGGCCATTCAAACCCACAGGTTTGTTTCAAGGGAGGACGACATGACCTGCTCCCGCACAGATTCACCATCACTCCGACCCTGTGTAGGTTCAGGATGCAGTGGGAATGACTCCGCAGCAGTAGGACCACCGTGACAGGGAGGGTTCATACAATGAGGCACAGTGAGTTTTGACTGTTGACTCTGTCCTGCCGCAGACCAGCTGTGGCCACTCAGAGCTGCCGGTGATGCCAACGTCAGCATGGCTGTGCCTACGGCGTCGGTTATCCTTTGTTACTGTGTGTTTGCCATGAGTCACTCAGGAAATTAAAATAATCTAACAGCTCACGCGAAAGGCATTTCTATTCTTATTTTTAGAAATCATTTTATTGGGGGCTCTCACAGCTTGAAAGGTATTTTTCAAGAGAGAGGATTGAAGGAAAAAATGCAGACTTCAAGTTGCTGTATTGGAGGATTCTACAGGCAAACTACTGAATAATGCAGGAAGTCTCCAAAGAAGCGGGAAGGAATACTTAAAGCGCCCCAGCCTCAGAACGCACGGGGCAGTTCTAGCCCGTCCTCAGAGTCCCTGGATGGCAGGAGCTGACTGGTTTGTACCATGTCAGAGGCAGCATATGATACAGAGCTGATGGTACCGAAAGAAGACATCCAAGCTGCGCTGCAGGCAGTGCCGGAAGCCGGGCTGCAGGTACAGACACGATTCTAATGGAAAGATTAACACAGAATCCAAGCTTTGCTGTGGGTCCTCCTTCGTCTCGACCAGGAAATTGGCTGACCAACTTGCTGGAAGACAGCCACGATCGTGCCCATGACCAACAAAAGTGGCCTAACCGAATGCAGGCATTACCCAACAGTGTCATCAATGTCCACACGCTGTTTACCTGTGCCTTACTGACTGTGCAGAGGCATTTGCTGTGTGGATCATACAAAGTGTGGGTTGCATCGAGGAGAGTGAGAGTTCGAGAACACTTCCTTGTGCTCTGCAGACATGCTCCATAGACCAAACAAGGGAACATGGTGCCGTGTAAAGTCCTTTCTCCATCCTTATTCAATCCCTATAGTGAGCAAATCCTCTGAGAAGCTGGCCTATATGAAGACGGACACAGCAGCAGGGTGACATGCAGGTGACACAGCCTTGCTTTCTGGAAGCAAGGAGGACGTGAAGCACTTGCTGGTGAACATCAAAGACTGCAGCCTTCAGTTGGAATTACAATGCAGCGTAAAGAAAACCAGACTCCTCCCAAGGGGACTGTGGACAGCACCAGGGCAAATGGAGCAAAGAGAGAAGTTACCACGGGTTTCCCTTTATTCGGGCCCACAATCCATGCTCATGGAAGCAGCAGTCAAGAGCTCAAAGGACGTATTGCATTGGGCAAATCTGCCGCAGAAAACCTTTTAAAAAAGCGTTTGCACTTGAAGGTGTTAAAGAGCAAAGATGTCTAGAATCGCCTTCTACTGACCTCCGTTGAGCTAATTGTCTTAGCACCTGTGATCTTTAAGGTTGTGTGGCAACTTGGCAGGGCCACGATTCTCTCTACTTTGGCATTTACAGTGTAGTCGGCCCCCATCGTGAGATCTGGTGGAATCGAATCGCATCCGTGATGAGACGTCCTAGGAGCAGCCAATCAGTCCTCAGGGGTGTGGCCTGATTTCTATATATGGCAAAGCTCTTTTGCTATTGGCTGGATCCTGAACCTGCTTCAGGCTCATCATCCGACTTCTGGTTCTCAGGACTCGAGCCAGCAGCTTGTCATTACTTCGTACTTCCTGCGATTCTGGGAGCCATTAGCCTCCTCTGAGCCCAGGTGTCAGCCGTTTGCCGTCCTACCGGCTGACCTTGGATCCTTTCCCCTCGCAGCCAGTAGCTTGCTGCCTGACACACCAGCGTTGAGTTCGTCACCACCTGCAGCTGTGTGAGTCAGGAGATGCCTCCAGGTAGGACGGCAGGTCCCAGCCTGACATCTAACCCACAGACTTGGGACTTGCCAATCCATGCAGCCATCTGACCCAGAAGCTTTGCTGCTTTTGTTTCTTTAGAGAACTCAGCCTAAAACAGCACCTGAAGAAGAATTGCAGAACATTTGCAAGTAGTGGTCAGTGCTTGCAAAAATCTCCCATAATACAGAACTATATAGAGTAGGAAAGAACACCCCCCACCAAGCTCTAGGCCACGTTCAAGTTAAATCGTCTCCTTACTCCTTGAAACGCCATGCGTGTCTCCGTCTTTCCCCAGTGCCCCCTTTCCCTCCCAGTTCCTTTCTGCTCTTCTCTCCCCATCTCCCCTTCCAGCTCGCTGTATGCGGTGGCACTTTCTGGACTTCCCCAACTCGTGTTCGCCTATGGCCCCCTCGCTACGGTTGACCTAATGCCTGGGAAAGGCTGGACAGCACTGCTCTAGAAGTCAGCGTTAAACCCCGAAACTCTCAGTCTCTGAGAAGGTGAAAGTCGCTGCCTCTGGAGAAAGGGGGTTTGTCTGGAAAGAGGTGTTCTGTGTCGTAAACCTTTGGGAGCCAGATAGCTCTGTATCTCAACGAGGGGTACAAATTACGTTGTTAAACCAGAGCCCAGTCGTGTGCTGTGGGTGTGTGGTTGCTGTCCTCTGATGCAGCCCTCGGAGAGTCCCCTATTTTGTATGCACTCTGCATCGGGCACCCCTGCGCTTTGGAGAGCAAGTGGCGTTTCAGAGCCTGTCAGCCTGAATCATAGGAGGTCCACTGGGCTGTGCTGACGCTGATTGCCACTTTGCGTCTTACACTCAGGATGCAGCCCCAGCTGTTGAATATAGCCGGCAGTGTCCAGAATGATGTCTTGTGGAATACAATGCTGGCCCTTCCTTTTTAGGTGCAGGGCCGAGCTTCATTACTTAGTATCGATGATGTTAAGCAGGACTAAGCAGCATTCTAAGATTTTAGAAATGAATCTTCTCTACACTCCTTCCTGGATGCATTCCTTAGTCGACTCGGTCCTCTGCTTTGATGTCTTCACACCATCTCTGGTCTGACCCTGAGCTCTGGCGGGGGACGGGAGCCACGCTGCCTGCATCTGTGTGCCTCAGTTTCACATTGAGAAGATGAGGATGAGCTTAAGGATGAGCAATTCCTCGCTCATGGAATCATGGAGAGGGCTCACCAGTCAAGTGGGCTCACCAGGAATTGGGATACACCGCGTTTGCAGTTGCGTGGGACCGTGATGGGTAGCGCTGGCGTAGTCTAATGTAGATAAATGTAGCGTGGAACGACCATGGACTTTGTTCGGGATTTGCATTTGTTTCCTAAGGCTGCTGGCATGATGTGGTAATTAAAAAACAAACACACAAACCAGAAATTTATTCTTTCAGCATTTTGAAGCTCAGAAGTCAGAAATCAAGGTATTGGTAGGGTTGGCTCCTCCGGAGTCCCTGAGGGAAATCCTTGCCTGCCTCTCCCCTCGCATCTGGTGGTGGTTGGTGTGCCTTGTCTTGCAGATGCATCGTTTCAATCCCCGTCTCTGTCTCCACATCACCTTCTCCTCTATGTGTCTGGGTCTCAAATTTCTCCCTCTCTGCTCTTCTCAGAACACTGGGATAGTCTCTTCTCAAAATCGGAACTCAATTACATCAGCAAAGACCCTATTTCTTAAGACGATCACATTCATAGATATAAGGGACTAGGAGTTGGACCCAATTCAAGCTACTACGGAGTTGGATGTGATTGGGACCTAAGCAGCTGACATCATTGAGCTGAGCCCCTGTCCCTCGTTGGAGTGCACGGACACTCAAGAACTGGAATGCACACTGTCCGGGCCAGTTGCGGGTGCTGCTGAGTTGCTTCTTAGCACCCCATAGGGCCAACACAACACTGCTGACTCCTGTGCCAGTCTCATCAGTGTTCTTTCAAGCCCCTCCCCCTTGTCCCCAGCTGCTGGGTCTGTCCATCTCTTCTTCACTGACCCCCCACTTTAGCAAGCAAGGTGCCCCTTTGTAGGCAATGGTCCCTCCTGATAGCATGTCCCAACGAGGCGAAATGAAGTCCCGCCATCCTCAGTTCTAAGGAGCATGCGGGTTGTACTTCTTCACGGCCGTCATGGTGATTGTAATGTTCTTTTCCAACACCGTAATGCAAATGTGTGAATTCTTGTCCCATCCTCTTTAATCATTGTTCGGTGTATTGAAAATACCACACCTTCGTCCAGGGTTCCCCAAACTTTTTAAACAGGGGGCCAGTTCACTGTCCCTCAGACCCTTTGGAGGGCCAGACTATAGTTTTAAAAAAAAGTACGAACAAATTCCTATGCACATTGCACATATCTTATTTTGAAGTAAAAACAAAATGGGGCAAAAACACGCGGCGGCCTGGAGAAATGTCCTTGGTGGGCCACCCCGCGGGCCGTAGTTTGAGGACCCCTGCCCTAATCCTTCAAGTGACAACTTTGCTCTTTAACACTTGAAAGAAAAACATTCTTTGCATCAGATGTGATCAGTGGACTATGACATTTGATTTCTTTCTGTTTTTTTCTTTATTGTGAACCCATCTTTATTTATTTTATTATTTTTTTTAAAGATCATTTTATTGGGGGTTCTTACAGCTCTTCCTAACAACCCATACATCAATTGTATCAAGCATATTTGTACATATGTTGCCATCGCTATTTTATAAACATTACGTTTCTATTTGAGCCCTTGGTATCAGCTCCTCCACACAACCCCCCCCATTTGATGTCTTGACTGCTGTTTTCATGAGAGTTGATTGTGGGTTCAAGTAAAGTGGAATCCTCGACATCATCCATCTTTATTGTGTATTGGTCCGGCTGTGAGAGCGCGCGTTTCTTGTAGGCTGAGTTCTAACTCACACAGCGCTTCGGCTCTTAGATCTTCATCAGCGAGGGCTTCGAGTCGCTTGGCTTTCAGCAAGCCAGGTTGTACCATCTGCAAAGAGCAGGTTGTTAACGAGCCTTCAGCTAATCCCGATGCCCCATTCTTCTTCTTGCAGCCCAGCTTCCTGAATTATCTGTCTGTGATGTAGCTGAAATAAAATTTGGTGAAAGGATACAACCCTGGTGGACACTTTTCCTGATTTTAAACCATGGCGTCTCCCTTTGTTCTGTTCAGAGGGCTGCCTTCCTGGTCTGGGGCTGGCTTGCCTACGAGGATAATTCAGTGTTGTAGAATTCTCATTGTTTCTCCACAATGCTATCCGTAGTTCTTATGATCCACACAGTCCAATACCTTGGCCTCGTCAGTAACACACAAACACACATCTTCCAGGCAGTCTCTGCTTTGAGCCAAGGCCTGTCTCATGTCTCTCCCTGCCCCACGTCCTGATCGGAATGCAGCTTGTATGCTTGGCAGTTCCCTGTTGTACGACTGTCACTGTTTTAAAGCTGTGTCTATCAGCGTTTTACCTGTGTGTGCCATTCATGATACTGGCTGATCATTCCGACCTGCTAGGCCACCTTTGCTTGCAATGGGCACAGATAGTGAGGTCTTCCCATGCCAAATAGAGACGAGTGAGTGCCTCCGGCACTTTGATTTGCTGAAACATTTCAATGGGTAGTCTACCAATTCCTGGACCCTGGTATTTAGCTGTGCCTGCGGTGCAGCTTGGATTCAGCCCCAGGGCCCGTGATTATATGCTGCCTGCCCAAATGACTGACAGTCAACAAATTCACCTTGGTACAGTGACTGCGGATTTGTTCCCTCTTTTTCCGAGTCTTCCTAGGCTCAATATTTTGCTCCTAGAGTGTTTCAATATTGTAACTGGAGGCTTGAGTTTTCTCAGTCCTCTCAGCTTGCGAATGGCGGCGCATGTTCTCCCCTTTTGGCTTTCTACTTCCAGGTCCCCACACATTTCCTTCGACTGCTCTACTTTGTCTTGAGCTGCCTCTAAACACGTTTGGTTCAGGCCTCATTTCATCACTTCTAGCTGCTGCTTGTTCAAGAGCAAGTTTCGGAGTCTCTTCTGACATGCCTTTTGGCCTTTTGTTTCTTCCCTGTCTTTTAAATGACCGTCTGCTTTCTTCATGGGTGATGCCCTTTAGCCATCCTATAACTCATCTGTGTTTTTTTTACCAGTAGTATTCAATGTGTTAAATATGTTCTTGAAATTATCTCTAAATCCAGGTGGGATATACTCAAGGTCTTGTTTGGGTTCTTGTCTTACTTTTCTTCCCCTTTGCACTGAACTTGTACCTGGTCAATTGACAGTCTTTTCCACAGTCAGCCCCTGCTCTTGTTTAGCCGATCTCATTTAGCCTCTCTATTTTCTCTTTCCACAGGTGGAAATTAGATTTGATTACTGTGTATTCCATCTGGGAGGCCCACTTGTGCAATGGCTGTTTATGTTTTTGAAAAAAAAAAAAGGTATTTGCAATGAATCACTGGCCCTGCAAAATTCTGTCATGCAATGTCTAGCTTTGTTTCTATCACCACGGCCTTATTTTCCAGCTACTGAAATAGCAGTGACATCCCTCTTTGCTTTCAACGTTCACATTGCAATCACTCGTAATAGCAGGGCTACTTGATTAGATGTTTGATCTATTTTAGACTGAGGAAGCTGGTAGAATCCTTCTGTTTTCTTCCTCATCGCTTTTCGTGGTTGGTGCATAAGCGTGAATAACAGCTGTATGAACTAGGCTTCCTTGCAGATGTAAAGATGTCATTCTGCCACAGACGGCTTTGTACTTCAAGACTGATCTTGAAGCGTTCTTTTTGAAGATGAAGGTGACACCATTTCTCCTGAATTTGTCATTCCCAGTCAAATAAAACCATGGGGTCATCCGATTCTAAATGGCTCACAAATGCCTGGGACAGGGATCGGTACGCGTTCCATTTTATTTTCGACAACATTTAATTTTCCTAGATTCGTGCTTGGCACATTCCACATTCTGATTAGTAATGATGTTCGCAGCTGTTACTTCTCAGCTTGAATCGTGCACCGTCAGCGAACGCCGGTGCCCAAAGCTTTGCTCCTTCCATGCCATGCAGGTGGCCCCTCTTTGAGGAGGGCATCCTTCCCATCAGGCTGTGAGTCCCTTCCAGCCCGAGGGGCTCCTCTTGCTGCCCAGTCGCTGACAGTATTCCGCGGCTATGCATCCATGTTTGTGGGTGGCTAACCCCTCAGAGGGGGCCCTCCTCTTCCTCATCCTTAGTTTGTGTTCGTCTGGAAGCTCCGCTGAACCGTGTCCAACCTTAGGGGTCCCTGTTGGTATTGCAAACCCCGGTGATATAGCTGTACAGCATCACCAGAACACACAAGCTACCATAGTGTGACAAACTCACAGAGCAGTGCTGATCCATCCCGCTGGGACCCCCGGGATCGCACAGCCCACATCCTCATTTTACAGACGACAGGGACACGGAGGTCCACGGAGCAGTGGCTTCCCTGAGCCCATGGCTGAGAGTGCCAGGGTTGGGTTATCATTTGGATGACCCGAGTCCTTATCCTAGATTGCCTCCCACTCAGCGTCTGTCTGATCTGAGGGGTGAAGGTGACAACCAGAGAGAGAAAACACAGCCCGAGTGAGTTCCTCAGGAGCCCGGGGACATCTGGGGACGGCGTGAGTTTGAAAGATGGGGCTGCTTCACAAACCCTGTGCAGTTGTTTTCCTCCGACTTGCAGAGTCAGGAGTGACGGCAGTGGGAGGGGAGCACATTCCTGGGGGGTGCGGATGCTGTGGCCCGGGGACCCCACCCTGGAAGCTACTGCTCTGCACCTTCCTTGTTCATCACTGCGGGCCTGGGTCCTGCCTGGTAGCAACAGAGTCCCAGGCTGCCCCCAAGGCAGGCAGGCAGCAGATCCAGAGCTGAACTTCCACAAGGCCGTCTGAGGGGGTGGGGGGTGGGGTGGAGCTTAGACTTCCCACGCCGACTGCACATTTGAACCACCTGGGGAGCTTTAAAAACGTCCCTGTCTAGTCCTCTTCATAATTAAATCATAACCTCCAGCATGCTCCGAGTGCTTCCTGCGTGTGGCTGAGGCTCGGGGAGGCTGGCTAGAGGCCAAGCAGCAGGGAGAGGGGTGGGGCCGCAGAGATGAGCAGCTCCACCTCTGGCCTGCTATCAGGAGGACAAGTGACCTTGTCAGAGCCCGCGTGCCCTGCCTGAGCTCCTGCAGCCATCGAGGGGAAAGCCGGCCTCCCAAACCCGATCCTTCTGCACCAGCTCTTCGCTCCCATCCCTGTCAGGTGGATGCTGACTGAGCCACCGCAGGGCAGAGTACCACCGTCCCGTGGGGTTTCCCAGGCTGCGAACCTTGACAGCAGCAGGCGGCCAGATCTTTCTGCCGAGGAGCCACTGGGAGTTCACAGCCACCACTTGCGACTACGTTGCCACCAGAGCACCTTTCGCAGTCATCAGAGAGCCGCTCATTGGAAACTCACAGCCAAGTGACAGCTGCCTCTTCCCCGAGGGCGGCAGTGTGGTACAGTGGTTAGGGGCCTGCGCAGAAGCCCAGCTCCACCACTTACTAACCCAAGGCCCATGGCTCTGTGCCTCCAAGTCTTCCCCCATAAAGTGGGCAGGGTAAAATAATAGGACCGATGATGAGGTTGCTGGGGCCCCTGAAGAAGCCCTGGTGGCATAGTGGGTTAAGCACTGAGCTGCTAATCTCCAAGTTAGCCATTCGAAACTACCTGCTACTCTATCGGAGAAGACGCGGCTTTCGAGTGACGGTCTTGGAAACCCACTGGGACAGTTCTGCTCTGTCCTCTAGGGTCCCCATGAAGTGAAACCGGCTTGATGTCAGCAAGGATTTTTGTTCTTTCTCCGAGTCCTGGGTGGCAATGTCGGATAAGTGTTTAAAACCAGCAGCAGCCCCTCTCAGGAAAAGATGGGGCTCTGCCCCCAGAGAGGCTCTGTCTCAGAAACCCTCTCCAGGGTTGCTGCGGGGCAGCCTCAACTTGCAGCAGTGGGTCAGGAACCCCGGGGTGGCACAGACCTCTCCGTTTCTGAGGAAGAAGGTCCTGGCGATCTGCTTCTGTGACGATTACAGCCAAGAGAGCTCCTGGGAGCAGTCCCACTCTAGAACACGTGGTGTTGCCAGGCATAAATCAGCTTATCATTTTTTGAATTTCAATCACTGGATGGCCTTAGATAAGTCCTGTGACTGGGAGCAAGTATAATTTAGCTTTTTTGTGGCTCAGTTTTGTCACCTGTGAAATGGGAGTAAGGAGCAGAGGACATGACTGGTGTGAAGCCCCGCGCAGTTTCCGGCCCACAGTGTGTTAGTGAATGGTGGCTGCGACTGTGGGAGTGTGTCAGAGACCGAGAGCCCAGGGGGCCAGTCTGAGCTGGGGCAGCCCTCTTTCATCCAGAACCATGGGGCTTGAAGGTTCTGGGCCTGCTCTTGCCCGGGGAAGTTGTGATGTCCTTGTAGGTTTGTCCTGTAGAGAACAGGCGGTTACTGAAGGTGGAGGGAGGGAGGGAGGCAGTTCCCACCCAGGCTCCCAAAGAACTCCTTGAACAGGTGAGGCCATTCTGTGAGGATGGGCTCCCTGTCCCTGGAGCTCCTGCGGGAGAGCTCGCTCCTCTCCGGGAGAGTCACTGGGAGAACTTCGCGTCTCAGACTGCTGCTCAGGGCTTCCCAGGTTGGCCTCTTGGTAAGCATTCCCAGGGATGCTCAGTGAACACAGATTCCCTGCCACCGTCTTACTCCCTGGGGTCCCAAGGTCGCGCACGCTAAGTGCTCAATGGCTAGCAGTATGGACCCACCCACACTTCCCTTGGACGCCTGGCCACCTGCTTCCTGAGGGTCACGGGCTTGACACCTCTCTGGAGCAGGAGCCGTTCTGCCCGGCACCCCGGGTCCTTGTGACGTGGAGTTGTCACCCATGGAGGCAGAGCTGAGTTAGAGGAGCCCAGGATGGCCTCCCAGGACCCACGTGGCTAAAGGATGACCACTTGACCGGCGGTCTCCTTTTAATCCTGAAATTGCACAAGAAAAACATCTGTGAAAAAAGAAAACGTTTCCTGAAGAAAGACATTGGGTGGCCCCACATTTCCTCCCTAGCGGTGGTTACAGCTCTCCCAGCCCAGGCTCTTCCCTCTGGGCCTGTGACTCAGCTTCCAGGGCCAGTTTGACCCTCTCTACTAAGCCCCTGTTGGCCCTGGCTCTAGATACATGTCTCAGCACAGGCTGGGCAGGGCTCAGAGTTGTTTTAGCACAAAGCCAGGTGAGCCTGATGTGCTATGTGCTTCCTGGATCTCACTTGTTCTGACACGGTTCTGGGCATTGGGTACTCATAGGAATTAATGCATTAAGCTTTAATAAAAGGCCCGTGGGATTTGAATAAAAGGTCTCTTTATTAGCACAAGTACTGCCCTAATTAGAGGTTTGGGGCCATGCAGTCTGGTCGTCTTGCAATAGTTGTAATTATGAGGGTAATTATGCCCCGTGTGTTAATTGTAGCATCTCCCCCCAGGATCCCTCTGTTCTCTTCGCTGGGGTCTCTGGGGGAGAGACGGGCACACTTGACTCCAGGTGCTGCCCAGATGTTGATGGGGGAGGGAAGCGTCGGCAGAACCCCTACTGAACCTTTAGCTCAGCTGGCAGGCTTGTGCGACCAGGTAGCATGAGATGCTTCTAAAAGCCAAGGAGTTTTCCCTTCAGCAGCCTGGTGAAGCCAGGGTGAGACTCTTGGGAATTGTAGGAGAGCCAAGGTTCCAAGGTGAAGCCCCCAGAGGAATGGAGCTAGGGTGAATGCTGATGGATGAGAGATACCAACAACAGAGGGGACAGGGACGGCAGCCTGTTTGAGCCATGGCATGAGAAAACCCTATGGAGCCAGTTCTCTGGGTCACCTCAGTTGGACTTGAAGGTAGTGGGTCTTGTTTTTGAGGAGGGGTCCAATGCCGAAAGTCAGCAAAGCCCTGGGCAAAACAGATGCTACAGACTCATTGTATACCCCCAAAGGTATGCTGAAGTCCTGACCCCTAGTCTGGGGAAAACGGGGTTTTCTGTGCAGATCGCGTCAGTTAACGTGTGTGTGTGTGTGTGTGTGTGTGTGTGTGTGTGTAGAGTGGGTCCTATACTAGTCTCTTGGCAGGCAGGGAAAGCGTTTCCGGCATCGAGCTCTCTCCCTTTCAACCCCCCCAGAAAGAATCAACACAGCCAAGACCCCCAGGGGACTTCTAGCCTCCAGAACCATGAGAAAAGAAATTCCTGTTCTTCACAGCAGTCCATCTGGTGGTGGGACTTTTGTTAGGCCTAGGAAACTGAGACCCCTCCTGGGCTTAGTTAGATGGACGCCTGGACGCTGCATCTGCATCCATCTTCAGCTACCTCCTCTTATCAGTGACCCTGAACAGCTTCCCCTCCACCACTGGCTGAGCATGTCTGTCCCCAGAGGACCCCGGGAAAAAGATCAGATGGCTGTGTGGCTCCATGGCGCCTCTACCTCTACCACGAACATGAACTCTCTCCACTTGGAGGGGCCGGGGCTGCACGTTCATCGTGCGGTTCTTCACCATACCCGAATCCTGAACATTCTACTTCATCTAATCTGCCTCAAACCAATGAAGACAGCTACTGCCTTTCTTTCCTTTTTTTTTTTTTTTAAAGTAGGTCTGCCTTTCTGTTTGTCTTCCCGATGAAGAGCTGCCTTTCCTCAGTTTATTCTTGAACTTGCCGGGTTCTTTTTCCAATCAAAGTTATTTTTAAACTCTTGTGTTAAATTTGTTTTTCTATTTTAAAAGTAAACCTTCACCATGTGTTTGTCAAATTGATTTTTATAAATATATATGCTGGGGCTTTTCTTGTTTATAGAAAAGAGTTTGAATAGGTCTAAACATAGTAATAAATTGCTCCAATCTGCTTCTGCCACAACAGCCGTTACCCTGCTAGTGTTTCTCTCCATCTTCTTTCCTGGGCCGGCATGCTTTGTGCACCTCCTTACAGTTAGGTTGTGCATCTACATTTTCATGCGGATGCTGGGGGACAGGTGCTGGGCTACTAACCGCAAGGTCTGCAGTTCAAAGCCCACCAACCTCCATGTTCCCTGGAAATGCAGTCTCAGAAACCCTCGACGGGGCTGCTCCGACTTGGTATTAGGCAGTGAGGTTTGTGTTGTTTTTATGCCCTAACTTTGCGATGGACTCTTAAGCAATGAACAGGTGTAAGTTGATAGTGCTGTTTCAGAAGCTTTACCAACAATTGGAGCAACAAACAGCAGAACTCTAAGCAGAAAGATAGCAAGAGACCAAGAGACACAAACAGGGCTTTCCACAGAGGATATTAAAATGGTTAATTAGCCATGAAAGAAAACCAGTCTCGTTATGAGGAGAATGTAAATGAATTCCAGGGATATCATTTCCTCTAATTATGATATGAAAATGGTCCTATTACTTGTTCCCTAGAAGCCTCGGTGGTGCAGTGTCTAAAGTGCTTGCTGTTAATCAAAGGTTGGCAGTTTGACTCCGCAGAAGATGTGGCTTCTACATCCCTAAGGATCCTGTGCGGCAGTTCTTCCCTGCCCTAGCGGTTGCGTGCATCTGAATGCACCCAGTGATCATGGTTTTGGTGTGGACAGGGAAGCTGCAAATTGGCACAGCCTGGGAAGCTGTTTGGCAACACATATCAGGAGGCTTATCTTTGCTGTGGCATTGCCCTTTTTTGTGGATGTCTTCTGACCTTTGCCCATTTATCTCTTGGGTGGTCTGAATTTTCTTTTCCTTTACAGTACCCCTTCCAGACTTAGATGCTTATACATGTCTGGAGGGCAGTTCTTGTTATTGCTGTGGTCAGGGTGCTCCGTGGCTCTCAGTGGGGCCAGTCCGCTTCCTCTGCACCAGCGCAGTGGCTGCTCTGCGGATGGCGGCCATGCCCAGGTGGGCGGTACGCATTCTTGCCGATCGGGTGCCCGATGCTGCTGTTCTTGTGAACGAGGGTCTACGCGTAGCAGGTGGCCAGCTTCCGCTGGCCTGGCCTCGGCTTCAGGCCGCCGCAGGGGCGTGACCCCCACGGTCTGGCGGTGAATCAGCCTGTTGTAGTGGAAGGATTCGGGGGCGTTAGGGTGCTTGGGTGCGGTGCTCTGTCTGCTTGTTGCTCTCTTTCTCTCTCTTTTTAAAGATCATTTTATTGGGGGCTCTTACAGCTCTTACAACAATCCATACATCAATTGTATCAAGCATCCTTGTACATATGTTGCCATCATTATTTTCCAAACATTTTCTACTTGAGCCCTTGGTATAAGCTCCTCTTTTTGCTCCTCCCTCCCTCGTGAATCCTTGATCAATTATATATTGTTATGATCCGCAGGACCAACCATTGCAGATGGCAAGGACGCATGTGGCGGCTGCAGGGTTATCTGAGAGCTTTGTTTTTCTCAAGTAAATGATGGCTAATTTAATATCATTTCATTGATCCGTCTTTCCCTCAGTTGATTGGTGAAGCTTTTTGTTCGGTGCTATAAGTCAGTTCCGACGCATGGCGACCCCACATACAAAGAACGAAATGCCCACACTGTCCTCAGAATTACGTTTGAGCCCATTGTTGCAGCCACTGTGCCAACCCATCTTGTTGAGGACCTCCCTGTTTTCCACTGGCCTTCCTGAATTTACCATTCTCTGCACAGTGACCCGTGTGCTTGGCTGATGCAAAATGGCCAGTGCCTTATGCATTCCGTTTCATTTTTGATGACTTCCAATTTTCATAGGTTCATAGCTAGTACATTTTAAAATTCTGATTATTAAGAGATGGTTGCCCATGATTCTTCTCATTTTGAGCCATGCTCTGTCTACAGATTGAGGTCCCCGGGGCTGCCCTGCACCCACATCCTCACAGTCAGCTGTGCTCTGAAAGGGCAGCCCCTCGCAGTCATGTGGGAGTGCCTTCGACCCGAGGGGCTCACCCTCCGGCACTGTACCTGACAGCGTCCCCCTGCTAGCCTCGGGGGTTCATGGCTAATTCCTCCCAGGTGGACAGCTTACTCCTTTTCCAGACAGTCTGTTCATAGTCTGGAAGCTCTGCTGATGCCTGTTACCTTGGGCTCCCTGCTGATGTTTGAAATACCACTAATGTAGCTTCCAGGGTCTCTTAGCAACACGCAAGCCACAATAGCTGACCAGCTAAGAGATGAGTTGTAGGGAACCTTATTCAGCATTTATAAAATTGTCACATATTATTTCCTGACTACGTATAGTCTCTTTGATTTGTTTTTTCTAATTAGCTTAGCTTTATAGTGATGATGACCCACCTAATTTGAGAATCTTGCTTGTATACTCCCCCAGTTGACTTTCAAACACATTCACCAAGCTAAAAAAAAAAAAGGCATTCCATTAAATAAGGAGCCCTGGTGGTGTCGTGGTTTTGCATTGGCTTTCAGGCTGCAAGGTCAGCAGCTCAAAAACAGCTGCTGGATGGAGGTGGTAAGTGGGAACAGCACTTGGGTTGGACCCAGGATAAGTGTGGGATCGAACCCTGACCTTCCACTCCCATAAAGCATTGCTGTCTGGGAAACTCACAGCGGCAGCTCTGCTCTGTCCTATGGAGCTGCTGCAAGTTGGCATCGACTTGATGGCAGTGCGTTCTTGTTTTTTTGTTTTACATTAAATCTATAGGCTAATGTTTAATATAAAATCTGCATTTTAATATTTTGACCATTCATACATGGACACTTTTTAAAAATTTAATCATTTATTAGGGGCTCGTACAACTCTTATCAGAATCCATACATACATCCATTATGTCAAGCACATTTCTACACTGTTGCCATCATCATTCTCAAAACATTTTCTTCTACTTGAGCCCTTGGTATCAGCTCCTCATTTTCCCCCCTCCATCCCCTACCCTCCCTCATGAACCCTTGATCATTTATAATTTTTTTTCATGTCTTACACTGACCGATATCTCCCTTCACCCACTTTTCTGTTGCATGGACACTTTTTATACCTTTTCATACCAATCTACTTAAAAATAAATCTTTGTGAACTTTTTAGAATCTTCTTCATGTTGGTCAGATGGGGATTCCATTACAGTTAATTGTGGCTACTATTAATAGCATCTTTGAAAACCAAATTTTGTTAATTGGCATCTAGGAATATAAGTGAATTTAACATTTTAATTTTGATTCGCTATTTTCTTGTACATTTTAAATTAAAATTTTATTTTATTTCCATAACAGGCATCATTTCTCATATGTGAAATGCATGTATCATGTTAGTACCCGGAATAGTGCCTGAGCTCTTTTTAAGTTGTTTGTCCAACAACTCCTTTGGCCCAGAGGTTATTTACTCATTTCACAGGCACCTCATAAGAATTGTGTCTGCTTTCAGTGCTTGTAGTTTCTGTTTCATTGTCCTGAACTCCCAAGACCATGTTCAAGGATACTGGGCATCAAAAGCATCCTTGTTTGGCTCTGTGTCTTCAGGGGAAGTATCTGATGTTGCCTCGGGCATGTGTGATGAGATCTGTCCTCCCTATCCCAAGGGGACGGTCATGTTTACAGCCACCGCCGTGTGCGTTCCTCCCCGGCTCTTTGTGCACCTGGCTGCTTAGGGGCACACTCTGTGAAAGATTTGCTCTGTTCTGGACTCCTCAGCTTGCCTCAGCCCCCCGAGCCCACAGAACTGGTCCTGTTCCCTCTCCACCCTTGACTCGTCTCAATAGAAAATGAGACTCGAGAGGATTCATCCCTTCCTCAACCGGGTCCGGCACGCTTTCCCGTGACCCCACCAGCTAATGGGACAGCAGGTGCCTGACCCCTGGCAGCAGCAGAGTAATACTGGGGTCACCAGCAGCGCTGGACCAGAGGGGCTTAGCGACCCTTTCTGGTAGGCTGCACCGTGGAGGAGTCCTGTGGAATCCACTGCACTTTTGCCTTCACCTGTCCCTTTTCTTACCTCAAGCCACCTCAGTGACGTCCCTCAGAGCTTTGGGGGCCGCCCAGTCCCGTGGGAAAGCAGACCCACGAAGGGACTGATGCAGAGCAGCGGAGGCAGCTCTCAGTCACCGCTTCTGAGGCTCAGAGGCCGAAGCGACCAGCTGCCCAGGGCAGCCAGCGGAGGCTTCCGGGAGGAGGTCTGGGTCATTTGACCCGAGTCTGACAGCAAGAGTCGACGTGCTCTGAGACCTTCACGGCAGAGGGTCGGGGGCACAGGTGTGGAAGCTTGGCAGAGCCCGGCCTGGGGGGAAAGCCCAGGTTTGCTGAGAGGGATGGGGCTCTGCCGTCTGACTTGAGGAGTGCTTTTGAGGTTCACTGGTTGTAGCAAGGGTGGTCCTGGAAAACCTCTGGGAGAAGTGGAACAGGAACTGGCCCCACAGCTTTGAGAGGATTTCAATAGAGCGGGTGAGGGAGGGCCACGAGGAAGGAGAGGAAATGATAGGAGACACCTGCCAGCCTTGCTGATTTTCCCTCCAGTACTGATGGGTAGACGCAGTACCCCTTGTACAGATGAGGAAGCTAAGGCTCAGTCACCTTGAGTGACTTCGACTGAGCTAGTAAGCTGGTCAGACGGGTTTCTTTTCTTTCTTTTTTTTAAAGATAGAATCTAGCATTTTATTTAAATCGTCTTTAAACTGCTGGAGTTGAGAACCAGCCATACAAACTAACCCTCCTAACACAGATCCTGAACGACCCTTTCTGCTTGGAGGAGACAGGCATAGAATAAACACAGAAGCAAGCTGACTTCTCTGTGCTGCCCAGCAACCTCAGCGTCTTCAGGGAGCGCTGAGCCGCCTTACCTCCCCTCGGCCAACACCAGCCAGACCAGGAGCTCCGACCTCGGGCTTTTCTGAACAACACTGTGGGCTGCCTGGACGTGCTGGAGACTCACGGCTTTTCCATGTGTTTCCAGGGACTCTTTGACAAGCTCTTTACTGAGCTGATGGCGGCTCTGTATTTAATGGTCATATCTCTCCCTGCCAACTGGATGAGTCGGTTCTAACTCATACTGCCCCTATAGTACAGAGTAGAACGGCCCCTGTGGCCTTCTGCATCTGTAAATCTTTTTAAAATTTTGTTTTAACGGTTTTTGACGTATAATTTACATACCATACAAGTCGTTGATTTAAACATTAACAAGAGTTATGCCATCAGCACCACAATCAATTTTAGGACAATTTTCTTTTCGTTCTCATTGTTATTAGCAACTTGTTTCTCTCTAACCTCGCTTGCTATAACCCCAATAAGTTATTAATCCAGTTATTGTCTCTATAGATTTACCTATCCTGATTTTCATATAACTAAAACATTAAAATAAAAACAAACCCAACAACAATAGCAAAATAAACCAGAAAAAAAACACAATCCAAAAGAAAGTAGAAAATAAGAAAAACTAGAACAAATTTTAAATGGGTCAAATGGGGAGAACAAAAGATAAGATGTTAACTTTTCACCTAACTCCATCTGCATGAATCCACTTTCCAGTGTACTCAGTCCCATAGCAAGACTAGTCACACCCCTGGTCAATGGCCCACCAGAGGCTTACTCCATGCCTGCAAGTGGATACTGGGCTTTCACTGTTGGCCATAGTGGGGCTGTACATCTTTATGGAAACAGAATGTCTCCCCTCTCTCCTCCCAGTGGTTGGTGGCCTTTAATTGCTGGACCTTGCAGCTTGCAGCCCAGTGAGTGACCCAGGAGGCCACCAGGCTCTTGTGCTGTCTCACAGAATACAGCAAGTTAGCAAGCATGTAGACAGTGTTCGCGGGAAGGGATTGTCTGCTCCGGCAGAAGCACTGCTCAGAAGGAGGTTGCAGCTACGCCGGCTGTTCAGAAAACTCACTGCAAAGTAAAGCAGGTCAAAACTCTGGCAGGAGTTACTGTGCAGTGTGGAATACTCATACTTGCTTCTAAAGACACAAGAACACTTACCTGGACCAAAGTGTGCAGCCTGCAGAGCCTTCTGCAGTACCCTGTGACTTCTCTGGGTGACTTCACGGGGGCACCAAGGGCCTGTCTGCATGGAGCTAAGAGTTGGTGAGTTGGTGGACAGCTGGATTTCTGAGCTTCATGTTCACAGTGTCTCACTGCTGCTGTACACACGCAGGCACACACACTGTACATCCACACACACAGATGAGGCATGTATATGAATATGTATAAAGCTTTTACATAGGTGTGTATATTTATAAATAACAGCTTTTGACATACAACTCACAAAACCACATCATTTATTCCTCTAAAGTGTGCAATTCAGTGGTTGTAGTATATTCATGGAGTTAATGACCATCCCCACAATCTGCATTTAGAATACTTAATTATGCCCCAAACACGTCCCAGCCCTCTTAGCTGCTTCCTCCCATTCCTGCCAGAGCCTCTGCCTCAGCCCCAGGGAGCCACTGACCTGCTCCCTCCCTGTTTCTCTACACTTGATCTTAGCCAAAAGGCCGAGAAGCGATGCCCTCCCTGTTTCTCTAGAGGTGCGTTTCCCAGAGCCTTCTGTAAATGGAGCCACATGAAAGGTGGCTCATTGTACCCAGCTTCTTTCCTTTCACACGTGTTCTTTCCAAGGCTTGCCCACCTGTCGTGTGGATCAGCACCTGGCTCCTTTTCAGGGCTGACGATCTACATTTTGCTAATCTGTGTACCCCTTGATGGACATTAGGGTGGCTTCCTGCCTATTGCTTGCCATGACTGGTGCTGCTGGCAACCTTTGTGTGTACGTTTCTACGTGGAGGTGTTCTCGTGTTTCCTGGGTGTGTACCTGGGAGTGGAACTGCTGGGCACATGCGCGTGGTGACCGAGGATGACTGTGTGCGCTCGCCTGCTGCCCTGAAAGGTGGCTGTGCAGACTCACCCAGCAGCCCCACACGAGAAAGAGCTGGCAATCTGCGTCCGTCTGTCAGGATCTCAGCCAAGAAAAGATCAGGAGCAGTGCCACCCTGGACACTGGGGTCACCAGTCAGAGGTGGCTCCACGGCCCTGGGTGGTGATAATCCTCTCCTTTGAGGCCTGTGAGGAAGCGCCAGGCTTTTCTCCATATGGGCTTCCCTGCTGCCTCTTGTCTGAGGCCAGGCTTGCCTGCAGAGGGGCGGGGCTGGGACGAAGGTCAAACCAGAGAGCCTCTGGGAACTAACTGCCTGCTTCCAGAGAAGTTGACTCTGGTGAAGTGCATTCAAGGCTACAGTACTGTCAAAGGTGCAGCCACTCCACTGGCCTCGCCTCGTTGAGAGGAAAGAGGAATGCTGAAAATCAAACGGTACCTGGACAGAAGGGGACTAATGGACCACACACATCAGTCTGCACAGCCCAGAGACCAGATGAACTGGATGGTGCCCAGATATCACCACCAACTGCTCGGAAAAGGATCCCATTGGAAGACCCTGATAGAGTCGGCGGGGGGGCGGGGGGAGATGTCAAACAAAACCCCAAGTCACAAAAGACATAGGCAACCATTTCAGATCCAAAAGGCAGCATTTACCCAAGGCCAGAGCACAGAGGGTGAGACAGGAGGAAGGATGCAAACAAGAAACCCGGGGAGAAAGTAGGATAAGCCGGGGCACATGGGGGCGACTGCTGTGGAGGAGTTGAAACAAAATGTGTCCGCATTACTGAATGTAAAACGGATGGTCTGCCCTGCCACCTTCACATAACTCACAATTAAAAGCTTAAAAAAACCAGACTGCAACTTCACTGTTGTCTCCAATGATGTCACAGGGACTGTGGATTTGCAAGAGCTGAAGGATGTATCTATGAGTGCCATTGTCGCTGGGCCAGCAGAGCTCTGCAGTCCCACTCCACCCCGTACTCCTTGAGACCATGCTATGGAAAGCCCAAGGCCCAGAGTGCATGGGAGGGGCAGGTGTGAGCCCATGCTGCTGGAAGGGCTCCGGGAGGAGGGGTCAAGGGATAAGAGAGAGTGGGAGGCTGGGAGGAAAGATGAGATTGGTGGTTTGGGGCATGTACCTGTTGACTCTGACCTGTCCTTGTCCTTTGCCTGCAGACTTGGCCGAGTGCAAGCTGGTCTCCTTCCCCACCGGCATCTACAAGGTCTTGCGGAATGTCTCCGATCAGATCCACCTCATCACACTGGCCAACAATGAGCTCAAGTCCCTCACCAGCAAGTTTATGACCACGTTCAGTCAGCTCCGAGGTAAGCCCCGGGCAGCGTTGCCACCCTCGGCCCTTCAGGCTCTGCCAGACCCATGGGGTCGTTCCCTGCAGGCCTGGCGGTTGAGCTGTGAAGGATCCCTGTGAGCGTTACTCCTGCCTCTGAGTCGGTTTGACTCAGGGTCAGGGTGTGGACCCTGGCTGGAGTGACTCCCATTGTGAACAGACCAGTAGTTGTTTGAGGTTCTGAGGCCCGGGGGTGGCTATTTCTAAGTAGACCCGATGAAGGCCCTAGCCCCCAATCTAGCACTTGTCTCCATGCTGTCTCCTCAACTCAGCAGTGCTAGATGCCAGGGGTAAGCAAGGAGATGGGCAACAGGCCAGCAGGTGGGCAGTGCAGATTCTTCTGGAATGGATCCTCTGGATTAATGAGCCCAATGGCCTGACCTCTGCAGTGCCCTGACCTTTTCCCCTCTCCAGGGAGCAGTACCATCCTGCTGGAAGGTCTCTGCTGCTTGGTGACCACAGGGCGCTGCGCTGCCTGGATCCTGTGTGTGCTTATGAGGCAGGAAAATTGAGTAGGCAGCAGGAGACCTCACCCCCAGCCAGGTGCACTGTTGGGAGGGGATTTCGAATCACGGCCCTGTAGTAGAGCGAGACTGTTCCCGGGCTTTGTTTATGGGAGCAGACTGTCTGGTCTCCCTCCTGCGGATCAGCCTGTGGGTTCTAACTGCAGGTCTCTCCGCTAGCAGCCCGGTGCCTAACCCACGGCACTACCAGAGCACCTCACGGAGGCCAGGAGAGGCAATTCCTGCCTCTGGACTTCCCTGTCAGGGGAGTGAAAAGGGACCAAGATCTGTCTAGAGGAAAGGCACAAATATGCTGCAGAGCTGAAGCACCAGGAGCCCGGCTGGCTTTAGGCTGGGCAGGCTTCCAGGGAGGTGTGGACAGTGGGCCCGGCTCAGATGGAGACGGGGTATGACTTAGGAAGCCTGTTCCAGGGTGGCAGCTGCCTGGACAGTGGCGCTGTGACGGGGGCATGGAGGAAGGCATGGTCTGGCCACGGGTCTGAGGGAAGCTCTCAGAGCTCAAGGTAGAGCGTTAACGGGAGGGCGTAGTCATGGCCCTCATGCGTGGCTGTTACTCTCCAGAGACCCCCGTGGGTGCTTTCAACCTGGCCCACATCCCCTCCTTCCTTCCTGGTGTCTGCTGCTTCACATGTGGAGGCAGGTCCTCCAGCCGTCGGTGCCTTGGGCCAGTCGTTCTCCTTGCCGGCCATCACTGGGGTCACCTGAGGAGCTTTCCTGCAGCTCTGTTGCCTTGGCCGTTCCCCAGCCAGTGCAGTCACGCTGTCCGGGCCTCGGCCTGAGCGTCGGTATAGGCTGAAATCTGTATCGCTGGTTCGGAAGCACTGGCAGCCAAGTGGAGAACCATAGTTCAGGGGTTCTACGTGCAAAGCCTGGGAAACACTAGGTCTGGCAGCAATGAGGGGTGCAGACTGGGTGTGGGGTGATGAGGTGAGACGGGCTGTGGGGCCCGAGAGTACCTGCGTGTCCATAGGGAGCAGTGCTGCTCAGCTTCGTCGGTGTGAGAAGGCAGGCCAGTTAGTCAGCTCTTAGGCTGTTCACTTAATAGACGGCGGCATCGGGGTTTACACTTCCCCGATTTTCACATGGGAGGAAGACGGGGCTGTCTACTCCCATGAAGAGTGGCAGGCTCGGAAGCCCACAGGGGGAGCTCTGCCCTGTCCTGTCCGACCCTGACTACGGGTCAGAATCGACTGGATGGTAGTGGGTGAGCGGCTTTTTCCACACGTCAAGCTAATAAAACACACTAGCAAGCTGGATTCAGCCCACGGCCACCAGTTGGGCGAATGTCCCATCAAATATATTAGCACTTTCTTTGCCGTCTTATTCCAAGTTGCCCTTCTAGGCCACTTGCCACAGCCCCAGGGACCCCGAACGTTGTATCTGACAAATGGACATGGCAGCATGGGCTTCTCAGTGGAGGAGAACAGCCCCTACAGCTCACTCACTCACTCACTCACTCACTCACTCACTCACTCACTCACTGCTCTCAGGTCAGCGCTGGCTCGTAGTGACCCTGAAAGACCGAGTAGAACTGCCCCTGTGGGGTTCAGAGCCTGTAAATAATTCTATACTGGAGCAGACAGCCTCCTCTTTCTCCCAAAGAGCAGCTGGTGTGTTCAAACTGCTGACCTTGTGGTAAGCAGCCCAAGGTGTACATGCTACACCATGAGGGCTCCTTCCAGAGGATGGGGTTTGTGTTAGTCTGGGTAGACTAGAGAAACAAATTCATCGACACTCATAATGTGTATAAGAAAGAGCTTTAGATAAAGAGTAATTGTATATTTTGAAAACATCCCAGTCCAGATCAAGTCCATAAGTCTGATATTAGCCCATATGTTCGATACCAATCTATAAATTCCTCTTCAGACTCACGCAACACATGCAATGACGCTGAAATCAAGGAAGATCATAGGCCAGTGGGTGGAAATTCTTGTGGATCCAGTGGCAGTGGAAGCCTCTCAGCACTGGTAGGGGACTCCCCGTGGCTCCTCTAGCTCCGGGACTAGCATAGCTCCATGTGTCTTGTCACAGGAAGACAAAGCTGAGAGTGTGGGTGTCTGCTCCCTAGGGCCTTCAAATGAGGTCATCAAGCAGCAACTTGATTGACAGGCTAAACCCCACCCCTTCACTCTTAATCGTCTCAAGTCGGCACCAGATTATGTAACTACCAATGGGGTCTTGTCCTCCCTACCCCAGGACACACAGTCGCCTAGGCATGGGCTTCCTTTGGGTAAGAGGAGAGCTTGTCTATTGTTTTTTTTACTTGCCCGTGGGCACTGTCATGTGGCAGGCCCGTGTCCAGAAGCCCGGATGGAGGTGGCATACAGACCTGGACGCTGTAGAAAGCCAGTGCTGGGGAACACACTCAGCAGGGTGGAGCGCTCCCTCCCAGTGCTGACTTAACTTGGGACTGCCGAGAGGAGGGGTGTTCTGAGAGGAGGGGTGTTCCTTGAGCAGAGCAACAGGGGCAGGGGCTGCGGTGGCCTGGAAAGCCATGGGGGCAGGGCCTGGAGGGAGTGCTGCCCCCCCCCCTACACACAGCCTTCCTCCGCACACTGTGCTCAGTGTATTGGCCTTGGGAGCTTTTTTGGGTCTCAATGCCTTTCTGGCCAGATGTCTGTTCAAGGATACCGTTTGAACTTCTCCCCACCTCTACCGTGCATGCCTGCAGCTCCTGACCCCTCAGTGGCTGGGAGGACAGGGCTGCTGCAGGAAGCCAGCTGTGTGGGTTTCCTGGAGGCAGTTAGTTGAGGGAGAGAGTGACAGGAGAGGGAGCGGCTCCCGTGGAGATGACTCTGGGCCAGAACATTTGTTACAGCTTTAAAAAAAAATCATTTTACTGGGGGCTCTTACAGCTCTTATTCCGTACATTGACTGTATCAAGCATATCTGTACATACATTGCTGTTATCATTTCCAAAACACTTTCTACTTGAGCCCTTGCTATAAGCTCCTCTTTTTTCCTCTCCATCCCCCCACCTTCCCACCCTCGTAGGAATCCTTAATCAATTATATATTGCTATTATTATCTTACACGTCTGTTGTCTCCCTTCACCCACATGTTGTTATTTGTTAGGACTTTAAAATCGAAACAAAAGGCTCCTTTGAGGGTGAACAGTGGCTAGGCTTTGCTGTCTGCTCTGTCTTCCTCTGGGCTCTTGGTGCAGGTGGGCTGCTCCCCTGCTTTGGAGCGAGCACCTAGCTTCTTCTCGATTGTCCCCCAGGGGTACCCTAGGGTGTCTTTGACTAGGTTTTGCCTCCATCGTCATGGTTTTTGTTTTGTTTTCAATTTTAGGGGCTTTATTTTAAGCAGATGTTGGATTGCTAACCCCAAGGTCAGTCATCCAACCTCCCTGCTGCTCCAAGGGTGAAAGATGAGGCTCTCTGCTCTCTTAAAGTTCGTCAGCCTTGGCAACCCTACTTGAGGTTGCCATGAGTCCAAACCATTGCCGGGTGGCTGGTTACTCAGCTATTTGAAGCTGCCTTGTTCTGAGTCTTTCCTGGTGAGTCAGGTGCAGCTCTGCCGTGCAGAGCATCACCTGCATGGTCAACAGTTCACACCCCTCTTGTTTCCGTTCATCTATAACAGTCCCCTCAAGGTTGCTCAGAGTGTCCCACCTCTTCCCGGGGTTTCCTGTTACCATGGCTCCGTCTTGCCTAACCTTTGAACTTTGTTGTTTGGGAATTACCACTCTTTTGCGCTTAAGCGGTGGATCATTCTCATGCAACAAACCGTGAGCTCAGTTCCAGGCTTGAAAATTAAGGGCCATAGTCTTGGGGTTCCAACAGTCTTGAGCCAATCAACAGACCTGGTCTCTTATTATTTTTATTACTGTTCCACACTTTTCTCCCACTCTGTCCAGGACCTTGTGCTTGTTTGTTTGTTTGTTTTTCCTGGGGTTTCAAGATGTATTGACTAGTGTGTGTACCACCGTGGCCAGCGCCTTCTGGGGCAATCCAGACCTTTTAATACTGCCCCTATTGGACAGCTGGTCTAGGTAGCTGGGCACCATCTAGTTCTGCTGATCTCAGGGACGGACACTGATGTTTATGTGGCTCAAGACCTTTTGATTTTCATAACTCCTGATTTCCTCTGACTGGAGAGACCAAGAGTTGGGGTCCCTCCCTGTTGCTACCACCAAAGTTGGCTGTAGAACCGTGTCTTTGTGAATTGTACTCTCTCAATTGACCGTGATGTCCCCTGAGACAATGATTTTGATCCCCCAATGATACTGATTTGTTCCCTCAAGGTTTTTGGTGATGTCTAAACAGTTTTTTTTTTTAATGCTGCACCACATTCAGGGATATATTTCAACAAAAGTAAATACACACATACAAAAATCCTCTGCTGAGTTTATATTTGTGAGTATCCTCCCACTCTTCCTCCCACACCTGTTTACTCTGCATGTCTATCTGAGCATCTTCTCGGAAACCCCGACGATTGCAGGATTTTGTGTACAACTGTCTAGCCCAGTCTAAACCTCTGCCTCCATTATTCTTCTGCTCACCTCCCTCGTATTGTGAATGGCCTTCCCTTCACCCAAGTGATTCCTGTCTCCCCACCACCACCCGGTAGTTTTCTTTCCTGTGGAGCCCCGTTCTTGACTTTCATAATAGTGATCCCATACGACATTCGTTGTTTTGTGTTTGATTAATTTCCAGGTCCGTACATCATGTTGTGAGGTGTTTTGCAGATTCATCGTGATCCTTGGACGTGACATAGCCTTCCATTGTGTGTGCACCAAGGTTGATTTATCCGTGTGTCCACTGAGGGGGGTGGACGCTGTTTCTATCTTCTGCTATTGTGAATGGTGCTGTCATGAACATGGCTGCGTGTGTGTCCATTCATGCCATGCCTCTTGGTTCCCCGGGCTCTGTACCAAGTAGAAGGAGTGCTGGGCCATCTGGTATTTGTAGTCCCAACTTTCTGAAGAAGCGTCAAACCACTTTCCACATTGACCTTTGAACTGCTTCCTTGCTCTTGATGTCCATTATGGACCGGTAGGAACAAGGCTGCAGAATGCCAAGGGCAGAATCCGGATGTGCCCAGAAGATGGCTGGCCTGAGAGTCAAGGAAAATGAGTCTGCTGCCTGGCTCTGGCACTTCTGCCCCCTTCGTTTCCTGGGACCCCATCTCCCTACTTTCTCCCAGTGTAAGTCCTCAGCTCATCGCATTGATTTGCCCCGGGCCTCTCAGACTGGCAGTGTGTGACACACATCCCTGCCTTGCCTCGCAGAGGAGCTAATTCTCCAGAGCACCTGCTCTTGGTGCTGCCGCAGGATGCACAAGCGAAGAATAAGAGGAGAGCTCAAAATTAGGGTCCTTCGTGTGCTGTGGATGCTCCAGAGGCAGCCGTTCAAAGAGAGGAAGAGAGTACTTCCTGGATCGAAATCAGGAAAGATGAACTTCAGGCTCGTCTCCTTTCAGCATGCTGATTCAATCTGTGTGCCGAGAAAATCATCCGGGAAGCTGAACTGTAGGAAGAAGCATGTACCATCCGGACTGAGGAAGGCTTGTGAACTCCCTGCGATGTGCAGATGACCCAACCTTGCCTGCTGAAAGCGAGGAGGACTTGAAGCACTTGCTGATGGAGATCGAGCTTGGAGCTTTCGATCGGGATCACAACCCAGTGTAAAGAAGACCCAGATCCTCACAGCTGGATCAAGCAGAGAAAAGACTGGAGTTGTCAAGGACCCACAGTCAGTGCTCCTGGAAGCAGCAATCGAGAAATCAGACAATGCACTGCATAAGGTAAATCTGCTACACGCGACCTCTGTAAAGTGTGGAGGAACAAGAATGTCATTTTGAGAACTAGCGTGTGCCTGACGCAGCCTTGGCATTTTCCACGGCCGCGTGTACAGATGACGGTGCGTTACTGAGCAGAGAAGACTGAAGAGGAATCCATGCATTTTGGATCACGGCGCTGGAAAACAATATTGAAAGTACTGTGGACTGCCCAAAGAACAGAGAAACCTGTCTTGAAAGAGGTGCAGTTAGAATATGCTTCTAAGGAGTGGGGACGGCAAGACTTCGTCTCATGTGCTTTGGGCATGTTGTCCAAAGGGAGACCCGCGCCCGGAGAAGGGCAGCATGCTTGCTAAAGCAGAGGAGCAGCCCCAGATGGGAAAGACACAGCGGCCACAACGATGAGCTCCAAGGTCACAACCACTGTGGGGCGGGGCAGGCCCAGGCGGTGTCAGCTTTGACAGACTGAGCAACAACAGCAGAGCTTGGCTAGGTGCCAGCTGCTGTACCCACACACTCTCACCACCCCCCCCATCGCAGCCAGCCTGGGGAAGGAGAACACAGCCCGCCCACCTCGTCCCCAAGGGGCCTGTCTCCTGGCAGGGGAGGCGGGTATCCGTGCAGTCAAAGCAGAAGCCGGTTTCTCACGGGCCATCCCGAGGAGGCAGGAGCAGCTCTGCTGTGGGTGATGAGGAACCAGAACATTCCCAGAGGAAATGGCTCGAAGCGGGGCTGTAACAGGCAAGGAATGGCTTTACCAGCCGAAGAAGGGAGCATTCTCGAGGTGCCCATCTGAGTTCCCCGGGGCTGCTATCAGAGAACAACGCAGAAACAGGTGGCTTTAGAGAATGGATTTATTAGCTCACAGGCCTGGAGGTGAGCCCCTCACTTCAGGCTCTCGGCCCCTCTCCTCGTCGGCCCCTTTCCTGCGTCAGCCTGGCATCCTTGGCTTGTTGTCGGGCCTCTGCCTGGCGTCTTTCTTTCTCTGTGTGTTTCTATGTATAGTCTGCTCTTTTGGGAACCCAGGAGTGATTAGACTTGGGACCCTCTCTCCTCATCAACACTATGGAAGCGCTCCCCATTTTACACACGGCCACATCAAAGGGGAGGACTTCTACGTGCATTCTGAAGGGCACAATCCAAGTCACAAGAGCGTCTGCTGAGAAGACGAGAGGGGCGCTGGGAAAGGACGAGGAAACTTGCGAGGCTGAACATCACGGAGCACGGTGCAGCGCCTCAGCAGGCCTGGCGCGTGGGAGCTTCCTGCCCAAAGGAGACCTTTGGAGAGGATGTGCAGGGGCTTCGGCAAGGTGGAAGAGGCTAGGGGAGGGCCTCCCAGGCAGAAAGTGAGTGAAGGTGTGAGGTCAGGGACTCGAGAGAGAGATTGAGAGTGACAGACAGACGCCAACATAACCAGGCAGGAGATGGTCTTGTAGGCTCTCTCTGAGCTGGGCAGGGTCGTGAATGCCAAGTCTCAAAGTTTATCTTTCTCTAAGTTCCCATGCGCGTGAGAGATGCTTCTGCCCTCCAAAGGCCAGGACAATGGGCAAGTAGAAAGGAAGAGACTGCCGGGGCTGCCGCAGGGCGCCGGGGATAAGCCGTCGCTGAGGTGTCCGACTCACGGCAGGCAACTCCAAGTGTGCCAGAGGAGAACTGTGCCCCACGGGGCTTTCAGTGTGCAAGCAGGTGGCCAAATCTTTCTTCTGAGGCACCTCTGGGGGCCCTCAAACCTCCGCCCTTTCAGAGGGTCACAAGAGTGTTAACTGTGTGTACCCCCCAGAGGGCCTGAGCTGTCGTGGACGTGGGAGGGCAGGAGTCTCAGGCTCTCTGGTCAGCCAGGGCAGGCACGTCCGTGGACTCTGGATGGCCACAGGCCCCGCGGCTGGGGAACACCCGTCTGGCTGAGTGGCCCTGGGGGAGCCGGCCACTTGTGGTTCTCTTTGCACTGAGTTGAGGGAGCCCTCGAGAGGCGTGGGGAAGGACATCCTCCGGGGTCACAGCTCCTTCTGTACGGTGCTTTGCGCCCGTTGACTAAAGGGGGTCCTCCCAGAGTGTTCCCTGGCTGGGAGATGCCAGTCAGCCCAGGCCCTGGCCTGTGCAGCTTCCCCCGCTGACAGGGGCATGATGGTGAGCCTGGCACTGCCGTGCACAGCCTGCCTGTGAGTGGCTCCTGGTTGTTCACCAGATGGCCCTGCTGCCCTCAGCAGCTCCCTTGTTTGCCGCATTACACCCGGCTGTGCTTGGCTGCTAACCCTCGGGTCGGGGGTTTGAGTCCACCTGGAGGCCCTGGAGACCCTGTTTGAAAGCCCCTCCGAGCACAGCTCTACTCTGATAAGCCACCCGGAGCCAGAACGACGCAAAGGGATATTTTTTGTTCACTTGTTTGTTGACTTCAGGTATCAAGATAGGTGGGAGGAAAGCCCTAAGATTCTGTCTTTACCTCCGGTGAGCTGCCTGGGGCCAGGAGACAGGGTCTTCTCCTCCCGGGGCCTCCTCTGATAAGTCTGGTGTGGGGTGGTTTGGGGCAGATGCTTAGAGTCGCTGGTTTGAAGAAGAGGAGTTTATACAGACAGGTAGAGGGTGTCTCTCTGCCCTCAGGGGAGACCATTGAAGCTGCCATTCCCCACACACAGATGGACCAGGAGTCTTGTGAGGCAGTTGAGACAGGAGGAGCCCTGCCCCAGTGGGACAGGATATGCCAGGGTTCCAGAAGGGACCAGAGGAGGACACCAATTGAAGCCAAGCCCGGGAAGAGAGAGAGCAGCCCAGAAAAAGGCGGTCAGGCAGAAGTAGGGGTAGGGGCTTGGGGTGGGGGGTGGGGCAGCAGTCTAAGAGAAGCGCAAGATGGTGTGCTCTCAGCCTTGCCCTTTCCCTACATGCTGCTTCCCTTCAGCCTACTAGGCTTCTTTTCCCTTAGCCGATGGCCCTCGGTGGGCACTTCAGAACTGTGTTGGGGACATTGGGCTGGCACCGAAGCTTTGCAGGGGTCAGTTGAACCTTGGCATCTTACCCATTATGCCACTGGATGGCTCAGACGGTTCTGCTGTGCCTGGGGTACCTATCTTCTGATTCCCTCCATGCAGTCGAGCCATAGTGGGGTCTGGGAGGGTCCATGTACTCCAGGTCATTCTCAAGGGGCACCCCCCACCCAGTTGTCAATCTAGAGTTCCTGATGTTGAGGTAAGGATAAGCTTGTGGCCTGGCACATCCATCGTTCCATCAGCCCTCAAGGGCATCTGGCCCTGGGGTTGCTCATTTTTTACCCCCTGCATGGTAGTTTGGGCAGTGGAGGCCCCCTGGAGGGCAGTCCCGCCCTGCCGGCAGGAGAATGCCCCTCTCCCGCTTGCTTCTTGACAGTGGGGAAATCAGCAGACCCGGAGTCTTTCTGCCCACCCAGCCTGGGACTTGTCTGCAGGGAACTGTGAGGCAGGCGGGTCCCAGCGGGAGCACTGGGGACACAGTTGTGACTGTGTCCAGTTGTGCTTCTGTCTTCCAGGGGTGCATGGACACTCCCGGCCGCTTGTGTGACCCAGGGCTCGGCAGCTTCCCTGGCTCCTGGGCTTGGGGTGTAGAAAAGGGTCTTTGGCCCTGGCCCTCCGACCCCCAAGCCCCACGTGGCACTCATCTTCGTGTGCCCACTCTGCTTGTCAAGCTCTAGGGCACCGTCTGAAAGGCACTTGTTCCCGATTTGTTGTAATAAGGTTGCTGGGTTGATTCCGACTCACGGTGACCCTACATGACAGAGTCCCCCTGGCCCGCAGGCTGCCCTGGGCGAAGCCTTTACGGAGCAGACGGCCACGTCAAGAGGGGCTCTGTGCTCACCCAGCATCAGTGCATTTCCCTGCACGCCTGCCCCTGCCCCGAAAGGAGAGGGTGGTGTAAGCATTTCACAGGACTATACAATTATGTAAGTCTTCACAACAATCCTATGAAGTAGATACTGTTACTATCTTTTTCCCTCGCTCACTCTTTTAAGGTGGAACCATAAGAAATTCCAACAACAACTGTTCGTGTGTCTTTTAAAGCAGATTTGGGGGCACATCATCCACATGTCATACACTTCGATCGTGCAGTCACATCGTCACTGCCATGTCGACTCAGAATGGTTTCCTCCTTCTTGTACCCGTGTCCCTCTTTGTCCTTTTTAAGGCAGCGGAGCTGACGTGGTGAAAATGCAAGTGTCCGAGGCCCTGGGGCCCGGAGAGGCTGGGGGGTGGGGGCGACGGACGGGACTGTGGCTGCAGAGGCTGTGCCCCTTTTCCAGCGGCGTCGGGGGGACGCGGAGTCCAGCCTGCTCAGCCCCTGCGATGGTAACTTCACTCTCAGAATCTGGTCGGTGCTATTAGAATTGCCTTGCTCTGTCCACAGGAGGCGGGTTTGCACTTCATTTTGGGGGTCTCTCCCAGACTGGCTACGAAGCCTTTTCTTATCCTTCCTTCCCTCTGAGGCTTCCAGAATCTTCCCCCTCCTGCTCAGGCCCCTGTGGTCAGCAGGGTGGCTGTGGTCTGGGCGCCATTTCCGGGGCACTGCTCAGGGGCTCAGGAAGGACCCAGCAGACTGCAGGCTCTTTGTCACCAGCGGTAGCAGGGGCTCCTGGGAGCCCAGCTGCCTGATGAATCCTGGTGGCTGATATTTTTGGCACACGCTCTCTTGCTAACCAGTGCATAATTGCCTCGGGCCAGGCTCCTTTGTCCCCTAATGGGATCAGCAGGGGCTTCTTCTCTGCTTTGTGTGAATGGGAGACTTCTGAGTCAGCGGTGACAGTGACAGTTGTCCTAAACAGGGACAGTGTGGGAAGTAATAAGAGGAACTTGTAAAAGGAGAGGATGATTTTACAGATATTGGAGACCGCAGTGAGGATCTTAAGTAAGACCCTGAGCATCTTGGGAGTGGGTGGAGCGGGTCCTTCCCCTGCAGCCCCTGGGTCAGGCCTGAGAGCCTTGCTTGCTTGATTGGACTTGAACACTGGCCTAAGGGAGTAGGAAGACGCCTTTGGGACCCCTTAATACAGCTCCTCTGGGATTGGAGGTGCCCAACCCCCCCTGCCCTCTCCAGAGGACAGTAAGGCCCTGGGCAGTGGCCTGGCTGCTGTGACCTCAGGGGTGCAGAAGCAGGCCACACAGGACTGGCTGACTTCAAAGCTCAGCACACCGCCCACCAGGCTGTCTCTCACCTTCTTGTTCTTCCTCTGAACTGGAGGCAGCAGGAAGAGCCCTGCGTGCCCATGTTGGGGCCACATGGGAGATGGACAAAACAGCCAGGTTGCTCACAGCCTTGCCGCTCCTGCGGGGTCTCTCCAGGCATCAGCTGGGGCAGGCGTCTGCCCCACAGGGCTTTGGTGAGACTGGAGGTGATACAGGTGAGCTGGCCTGGAGAGGGCTTGGCTCAGGGCAGGGGCTGGTGAAGGAGGATCCCAATGTGGGGCTGAAGGTGCTGGGGCCTCCTGTGTTTGGCCTTCTCTCACCTAGGAGCCAAGAAGACCCTGCGGTCCTGAAATCTTTGTCTCTGTGTAGGAGTTTCCATTAGAACAGAACCATCGTGATCCTCAGGTGCAGGGCTTCCCTGTGGGGCAACCCAGGGCTCAGCGGGGAGAGAGCGTATCCGAGCTGCGCCAGCAGATGCGAGGCCGATCACAGCATGGTGTCTTTGGGCTTACAGTCAACCTGTCCCGTCTAAGCAGGCGGGCTGGTGCCAAGGGGCAGTTTACATCTGTTATGTACTCTGCTTAGTGCTCAGGCACTGTGTAGAGCAGCTGGCGCTCAGAAGAGGGAGGAGGGACAGCCGTGAGCCAGACCCTGCTGGGGCCTAACTTCTGGGGTGAGCTGGTCCTCCTGTCACCCACCTCATTCATGTCAGGGAGCAGGACCCCACTGCCTCATCCCAGGCCTTTTCCTGGGCTGCTTCCCCTCTGTGAGACTAAGGTCTTGGCCCCTGGTGAGCTTCCTCTGACGTCTTTGATGAGAGTTTGCGTGCCCTTGGAAGCTCATGCAATCCCTTGTGTTGGACAAGGCAGGTCTGTCTCTGGGAAGCGCTCTCTTCACCCTTCTCCGGGGAGGGCGGGCCTGGAATCTGCTCCATGGTTAGGTGCCTATGAACCAAAATGACCCCTGGAAAACCTTTCTGGGTCTCTAACAAACTTGGACAACTTAGAAGAAATAGAGGAATTCATCCCACACCTCCAACAACCTGCCAAAGGCAACCGAGATGAAATGGACCAACTCAATAATCCTATAACCATGAAAGAAATGGGATTCATAGATTTATTTAAAAGGTCCTTCAGCCCCCACCCCACCCCCTGAAATCTTCAAGCCCACGAGAGAAGCTTCCCAATGTTTAAACAAGCATTCTCACGCAGAAAACGGACGAAGAGGGGCTACTTCCCAACTCATGTGATGAAGCCAGTTAAAAGACTCCCTCCTGCTATCAAGTCACAGAAGCCCTGTAGGACAGGCTGATTCCATGCCCTGCGGGGGTCTGAGATTGTGACTCTCTCCCAATGAAGCCAGTAGTCCTCTCTAAAAACCTGTTCCTTCTGCTTGCCAAGTGTCGACTTGCAAAAGAGTGCCCTTTTCTGTGTCCAAGTACTGAACTGAGCTTGTAGTGGGTGCTTAATATTTCTACAGTGAGAATGGAAGCAAGTCCTTGTGAACAAGAGGACCAGCTTTCTCAGAAAAACCCCAAACAATGTGCTAAAGACAACCAAGATGAAACAGACCATTCCTTCCCCTCCGTCCCTTCACCGCCAGGACCCACTGAGAACGGCTGCGGAGACTGGGTGCAAAGCTGGGCCACACAAGGGCCATTTTCACTGAGGCCGAGTTGGGGGCAGCATCCCTGGAGCAGGGCGGTGACGTCGTGAGGGGTCGGCTCAGGGCTCAGCTGGGCTGAGTTCAAAGTCTGACTCTGGTGGTTGGGAGAGGAGAGTTGAACAGCTGAGAGGAGCGGCTAGAGTCGGTGTGACCTTGGCCACATGGCATAATGATCTGTGCTTTGTCTCCTCTCTCTACATCCTGGGTAATTAATGGCTTACAGGAAGAGTGGAATGATTGCTTCCACGAAAACCCCTGAAACAAGTGGCTGAACCTCGTAGTTCTCGGTCAGTGTTAGCTGAGAGGATCACTCGCTGCCGTGAGCCCCGTGCCCGGGGAGCTGGACTTGTGGTGTCTGGACAGATGTGCTTCTGGAAACTGCCCCCTTTAGCAAGCCAGAACCTGGTTCACAGGAGCGGGGCTGACACCCCTTTCCCAGGGCAGATCTGGGCCCCCTTTGGAAACTCAGTCATGGAAAGTCACACCTAACATCCCTATTTTTAACTTTTTAAAAACATTTTTATAAATAATTTTATTGGGGGCACTTACAGCTCATTAAACAATCCATACATCAATCATTTCAAGGGCATTTGTACATAGGCTACCATCATCATTTTCAAAAATTTTCTTTCTACTTAAGCCCTTGGCATCAGTCCCTCCTTTGCCCCCCTCTCTCCCCCACCCTCCCAACCTCGTGACCCCTTGATAAATTAACAGTATTTTCATATCTTACACTGTCCCCTTCACCCACGTTTCTGTTGTCCATCCCACTCCAGGGTCGGGGCGGGATACATCAATCATTGTGATTGGTTCCCCTTTCTCGCCCTCATGGTACCTACTCCCATTCCTGTGGCTGAAGGGTTCTTCCATCCCAGTTTCGGTGCATCAGGGAAATTGCTTTGCCTGTGGTGGTGGAATGCCATTAAAGAGCTCACCGCCCACCCATCCCTGCTGTTCCCACTGTGCCCTTTGCTTTCAGAAAAGCTTCTGAAAATTGCCTCCCAGTGCCTGCCCTCCAGGCCAAGCCAGCCCCTCTCCTCCACGTGGCGGCTGAGCCTTTCTGTTCGCAGAAGCTGCTGCTAAGAAAGGATGGACTGCAGAGAGCACGCTCCCGCTCCCGCGGAGCCTGAATCCGGAGGCATCTTGTATCCACAAAGCTCTTAATCTCCTTTTTGGGGTGTGTGTGTGCATTTATTTTATCTTATTGAACTTTTCGTTAGTGCGCGGGTGAACGTTTGCAAAGTTGGTTTTCCTTGTAATAACTCGTGCACGGGTCCCCTGGTGGCACTCACTGGTTGCCCCCCTCAGTGTAGCAGCGCTCTGGCGGTCCCTCTCCGGGCCTCTTGTTTCCTTTTGCCTTTCTTTCTGCCTTGCAGGCTTGGCTTTGGGGCAGGTGTTCTGAGTGAGGCTGAGTGCCCTGCGGGGTATGTACCTCCCTGCGGTACTGCTCACTCTGCGGGCCTGGGCCTGGCTATTATTGCTTGCCTGAAAGTTGGTCCCTGGGCGGTAGGTTCAATTCCATGTTTGGAGAGTGGCCACAGTTCCAGGCTTCCATCAGTCTCTATCCGTCCAGTCAGTCTGTCTTTTTATGATTTTGAATTTTGTCCAGCTCTTCTCCACTTCTGTCCACTACCTTCGACAGGCAGACCTGGGAAATAGTGTGGGTTTGCTTTCAGACGACTGCACCGAAGCAAATGTCATGGCAAAGGCAGCCACAAGGATGTTCTGGTTCCCCAGTGGATAGAACCGTGTCCTCGCTGTGCTATAGTTGTGAAGGGGGCCCTGGTGGCGCTGTTGGGTAAGTGTTGAACTTCTAATTACAAGGTCGGTGGTTCAAACCCGCCAGCCACTCTCAGAAACAGATGAGGCTATAGGGTCCCCTAAAGATTTATCGCCTTAGAAACCCTATGGGGCCACTGTCAGAATTGACTCAGGGGCAGTGGGGCCTGGGAGTCTGTGAAGTGTACAGCAGCATCATGAAAATGTTTAAAATACAGTGAGAATTACGAAAATGGGACTCAGAGATGCATGCTATTTTAAAAAATCAATTTGCAAAGCGCAATAAAATGAGGCAAGGCTGTCTCATTAGCCTGTGGTGGTAGCCAGGCACCATGTAGTTCAGGTCTCCAGGGAGCGGAGGCCATGGTTCATGTGGTCCCTTAGTTCTTTGGACTAATTGTTTCCTCGAGTCTGATTTTCTTTGCTCTTCTTTGCCCCGAAGGAGAGAGACCACTGGTTGCATCGCAGATGGCCAGTCCTAAGCTTTCAAGACCCAGTCTCCACTCACCAAAGTAGGATGCAAAACATGGTCTTTGTGAATTACGTGATGCCAATGGACCTAGATGTCCCTTAAGATTGTGGTCCTAAGTCCCCAGGCCCACCAACATCCCTCAGAGTCATGGCTAACAGGTTATCATAACCTAGTGGTCTGTGTACAGTCCTCCAACTGTGGGCATATTTACAGCACGTGGATGTGCGCCCCCGTGCACATACACAGAAACATCCTCTGCCATACCTGTATACCAGGGGGCCTCACAACATTTGTGAGAAATGAAATGAAAAGAAAAGATCAGAGAATATTTCTTACAAGTCTTCGAACCCCCTGATAGACGTGTGGGTGTACTCACATTCACCTTCCTGAGTCTGTTTAGCTTACAAGTGTACCTGTGTGTGTTTGGCAGGATTGTCTAGTGAAACAAAACTAGGACACGTATGATTTTATATATAAAAGGACAGATGTATTCAGCGAGAAGGAAAATAACAGCTAATCAGTCCACACAGCTCAGTTCAACTCACTTTTTGTGGAACAGTTAATGTCCTGTAAGTCCTTCGACTCAGTGGGCTGCCGGGTCCAAGGTCAAGGAAGTAGACAGTAAAGTCCTCCTTGGGGCAAGGCAGGCAGAATCTGCCCACAGGCAGCAAACAGCAGGGCAGGTCAACAACAGTCAGTAGTTTGGGAGCTTAAGGGAGCAAGCCCAGACAGGATATAGAACTCAAGCAATGCGACAGGATCGATCCACCAGCCTCAAGCTGCGGGGCGCAGTAGGTCTCGAAGGAGCCTCAATCTCTTGCAACACGATCCATAGGTTGGCTGGGCCACCAGGTGGTATAGCATACAGGTTGAAGCACAGGACTAGCTAAAGCCACAGCACGCTGGTCCAGTCACCAAAGAGCAAAAGAGATGGGGCGGGCCTTGCCCAGCCATTTATCTCTTTGCCCTCCAATCACACAGCGACCTGATTAATCCCACATGTTCCTATTGGCCAGGTTGGCACAATAAACCTAACGATCACACTGTGTATCTATCATAGATTACTATTGGTTATTGCAGAGCCTTGTGTGATTGGAGCTCTTAGCCCCTGCTGGTAGAAGTGTAAAATGGCCTACAGTGATGGCAAACAATATGGCGCGCCCTTCAAAAGCTGAAGAGAAATCCGCGTACTCCAGCGACCCCACCGAGAACCAAGAGCTGCGAGATGAATGTGCGCCCGGTGCCCACCGCAGCCTTCTTCACAGCGGCAAGCATCTGTATGTTTCGGGCAGGGAGCTCCTGGGAAGACCTTAGAAAGTGGTCTAAACTCTAAGAAGTGAGAGCAGAGGGTCTCAGAAGAGAAGCTGTGAGCCCACTCCTGCTTTTTACATCTTTTCTCTGTAGACCCAGGGTAGGTTCATTCAGTGAGGATTGTAATAGCTAATCAGTCCACACCGCAGTACAGAGGGCTGCACATATGGTGTAGTTGGTACATGGAACTGGTATTGGCATATACCCAACTATCAACACGGGTCCCCTCTAGGGGTGGAAATACAATGGGATTTCCCATTTTCTATGTTTAGTGGGTGTTTTTTCCCCTGTGTTTTTGCTTGTTAATATTTTTTACCATGACTGCACTGCTTATGTAAGCAGACCATGCATTTAAAGATCACCTGCATCAGTCAGGTTTGCGTCAGTGACAAGAAGTACCCGATCGAATCTCAGCATGTCTGACGCCTTGCCCCAGGCTCCTGTCCATTGTAGGTCAGCAGGGGTCTTCGGCTCACAGCCTTTTCTCAGTGACCCAAGTATTGCAGATGCTTTGATAGACAGATAAGAGAAACCTGCAGTGCTCTGAGCAGCTTTGACTGGTAACCACGGAGTTCCATCGACTCACATTTCATTGACTTGAGTGAGCCGAGCACTGTCTCAGCTCCATGGGCCTTCTTCCTGCAGAGTGGCTGGGTGGTGGTTTGAACTGCCAGCCTGAAGGTTAGCAGTTGTGTGCTTACCTGCTGTGCCACAGCAGCTCCCAGGTTCCAGGGCGGAGTGCCTTCAAGGACTGACTGCATCGTAACCTCGTCTGCTCAGGAGCTCCTGGGCGGGTATGGAGCATTTGAGGCAGAGACAGCCCCTGCCCCTCGAGCGTCCCCATGTCCTAAAAAGAGCAGGTGGGAGTGGGCCTGCCAGGCTGGTCTACCATTTTATTCGAAGCACGCTTGCCCAGGGATATCAAGCGAAAGCTTGGGCACTGTGTTCATTAGGGCAGCACGTGAGAGAAGCCCTTGAGTCAAGGCTGCAGCATGATCGAGTCACTGTGGGAAAGCGCTGGGTGGCTGGGCCTCGGCGGGACCCACTGAGCACTTGTGAAGACGGGCTGAGTGCGAGGGCAGCTCCCCCAACTGACGGACAGACGTGGGGATGCAGGAGGGAAGCCCCAGCCGATGGCGGGCACCTCTGCCCTGGCCTGCGTGTGCGGTCCTGGGCTTTCACGCTGCAAGTGTCTTCAGCCTCCCCCAGAGACCCTGGACTCCTTGGTTCACGTTTGCATGCCCACCCCATTCCGTCTCTCCCACCTCTCTAAGGAAATGGGGCTGTCCCAGGGAGCACCACCTGCTTGGCCCAGATCTGGGACGTGTTTGCAGCAAGCTCCCCAGGAGGGACCCCAAACGTGCTGCCCCTAACTGGGCTGGCCAGACCCACGTTTTCCAGAGCACTGAGCAAACGTCTCAGGTCTCATCTTCCCAGACCTGCTGGGGCTGCCTCTGCCTTCCGGTGCTGACTGGCGGCAGGGCTCCTGGGGCTTGAGCCGCAGAGAGCATGAGCCGTTCCCAATCAGTGATGCTGCTCTGAGATCTCAGGGCAGGAGGCAGGATGTTTGAGGGGGTGACCTGAGCTGCCCTCAGTCTTGCCACCCACTTTCATCAGCTTGCACAGCCTCGCTTCCTCCCGTTTCCTGTCCCTCCACCGTCCCATCAGCCCTGACCCCTGCTGATTGGACCTCCAAGATGCTCTCTGGAGCAAGCCATGCTAGATGCTTCTCTCAGCTCGAAGCCTCTTTGAGGTGGTAGTTAAACTCAGACCTGAATTATTCTGTTAAACGGCTCGCGTTAATTGGCTTATTTAAATATTTTCATATATATCTCCCAAAGACTTCTTATTTTGTTGTTGTGAAATAATATATTTTTAAAGGGTGCCATTTTTTCACCGTTTTAAGTGTCCAAATGAGCTTCAGTATGTTCACCATGCTGCACTGCCAGCCCCACTATCCATTTCCAAAAGTGTTTCATCACCACACAAAAAACTCTGCCCCAGGAGCACTAACTTCCACCTCCTTCCTCCCAGCAGTCCAGGATCATTGCTAACAAAGACACATGGAATTTCTAGATACCTTTTCTGAGTAGGCTTTTGTTACACAACACCTGTCCTTTGTCATGGACTGGCTTCCCTCAGCTGATGTTTTTGAGGTTCATGTACACAGTAGCATGTATCTTCTTTATCACGTTATTGTCACCTTTCAGCTACTGTAAGTAACTCTGCAATGCACATTGGCATTCGAGTACCTGTTGGAGTCCCTGCTTTCGTCTCCTGGTTGTAGATACAGGAGTGGAATTGTTGGTTCAAATCCACTGGCCACTCCACAAGAGAAAGATGAAGCTCTCTGCTCTCCTTCCTGCACGAGGGAAGGAAGAAGCAGACGTGGTTAGGAAGGGGAAGGGCACACCGAATTCTAAGATTAGAACCATGGAGTTGCGCTGATTTGGTACTGTGTGGAGTTGCACTGATTTGGTACTGTGTGCCAGGAGGGTCTTAGAGTGCTTGTGTCTTAGAACTACCATGCCTTGAATCTTAAAACTTTAGAAATATGGCTTATTCGAACCTTAAGGAAAATCCCAGAGACAGTGTAGCATAGAACCGAGAGGTGTCCAACATTAGAAAGCTTAGACCTTTGGTTTCTAGAATCTTAGATATTTACAACTGTGAGAGTCCTAGAGACCTAAATGCTGAGTATCTAGAGTTTTGGAGCAGATTCTAGCGTACTTGGTATAAAACCAACCAACATTAGAATCTTAAAAGCTTAACAATCTAGAATATTGAAACATGATCTAGACGCCAATTGTAGGTTCTTGGAATACTAGATCTTAGAATTTCCATGGTTAGTCTCTTAGAAATTTTGAATGTCAATTTCTATAATCTTAGGCCCTGTGGATTCAGATTCTCATAAGCAAAAAATCCAAGATTATAATAAAGCCTTAGAACTGACCACCATCAGAAGATTAGAATTGGAGAGTATACAATCTTGACATCGTTTGGTCTAGGGCAGGGGCAGGGAACCTTTTTTTCTGCAAGGGGCCATTTGACTGTTTATAACATAATTTGTAGGCCGTGCTGGTCAAATACTTAATTAGCTCGCCCCTAACGTGATGGCTGGAACTGCTTCTCCTTGCCGAGGTGGGTGGCGGCGGCTGATACTGGTGATTCTGCAGACCTTAGATGATCCACAGGCCAGGCCTTCCCCACCCCGGCCTAGAGTCCCATAGCCAGTGGCTTTAGACTCTTAGCCTTAGAACATCAAGTTTGGGGAATATTTGCCTTAGAACCTTCCCATCAGACTTGCAGAATCTTTAGAATGCTAGAGCTGGAATCTTTTCACCTAAGAACCCAGAATTCTCGGAAGATACAAATCTGAACTAGAGCCCTATTTAGAACTAGAATTCACAGCACTTCAGGACATAAAACCTTGGACTTTGTCACGAATCTGAAAGCCAGAGCTTTTTGAGCCATAGGGCCTCAGAGGCGAGAATATTAGGCCCTCAGATCTCCATGTCTAGAAGTTTAGAATTGGTGACTGGAATTTCTGGTCCTTTGAACCAAAGACTCATCGCGTCTTTGGAATCTAGAACCTTTGAATCTCGACTCTTTGGACCTTAGTATCTAGAATCTTGGAATATTAGATCAGGAATGAGCCATGGGGATTGCAGTCCAATACATCCTGGTATGGTGAGGATGCCGAGACCCAGAGACAGAGAAGGATATGTCTGGGATGGAGGTGGACTGGGTGGAATACGGGGGCTGCAGTGGGAGGGCAGGCCTGGAATGGGAAAAGTGATGGGGGGAATGGGGACTCCCCAATATAGAAGGTTGTCTCAGGCTCCATCCTCCTGCCCTGAGAGTGCTGCAGAGCCTCTGTCTGCAGGGAGAGTGGGATCAGGGGGTATGGGGAGGGCAGGGGACAGGGCACTCAGTAGGATGAACCTCAGCTGAGAAAAGACAGCTGCAGGAATCCTTGTAGTCAGGCTGGCGCCAATCAGCTCCTCTAAGCCGCTTTGAGGGGTTCAGCACGACCCCCTCCCTCGTCCATGTTGACAGAGGGTTTCATCAGGCACCTGGGCAGGCGGCAAGGCCTTTGATGTATTGTTGAGGCCCTCCCGGAGTTGTGTAAAGCTTGGCCGGTCCCTGGGGTTTAGCTCCCAGCAAAGGGACATCGGGGCATACAGTCCGCCGCGACAGTCCATAGACTGTTTCAGGCGGTTTCCCCGGGGCAGGTAGTTGTAAATCTCACTGTTCCCCGCACGTAGATATGGCGTTTGGCCCCCTGTGGCAGTCTCCCACATGGCCACTCCAAGGACCACCACTGTTCTTGCTAGTGTAGACACCGGCCCGCCTCTCGAATGCATGGCTGGCATTTTGACCATGCACCCCTGGCAGTAGTGGTCTCCGTTGTAGGTCTTCTTGGAGAGCCTAAGTCCAAGACACACGCGCATGCGGACATGCTCACACTCAGCATGCAGTTCATTGCGGCCAGGTCCTGGGCATGTTTCTCCTGGGAGTCAGACACTCGATGCTGCCGGCAGTGTCTGGCCTGAACTCCACCGACCTCTGAGCAGGCAGGACACAAAGCAGCTGCCTTCAGATCGATTCCAGCATGTCATAATAGGACTGTGCCCTATTGCTTTGGTTTCGTTTGCTTTTCTAATGGCTGGTCCTGAGGACGCAGCTCGCCAGTTTTTTCTTCCAAGGTGCCTCGGGTGGTGTGGATGTGGACTGCCCACCTGGTGGTCAGCGGCCCATCACTTAAACCACGGGTGGTGACATCATTATCTCCAGCCTCCCCCTCTGACTTGGTCACCTACTGCCCTCGCCCCTGGTGTACATCCCAGTGACACCTGTCTGCAGGTCCGCCTGCTCCTCAACAAGCCATGCTTGTTAGACCTCAGTAGGGGCTTCTGGGGCTTCAGGCAGAAAGCATTTTCTTCCCTTCTAAGCCTGGATTTGTGGCAATACACATGTGGTCAAGAGAGACCAGTCCCTGGAGAAGGACAGCCTGCTTGGTAAAGTAGGAGGGCAGCAAACAGGAGGCCACCTGCCACCATGAACTGACACAGTGGCTGCCACCATGGGCTCACCGTGAGAACAGTTGTGAGGATGGCCTGGGACCAGCAGTGTGTGCCTTTGTGGTACATGGGGTGGCTGTGAGCCGAACGGGCTTGCTATGGGACACAAGCAGCTCCAGAGAGATGGGAGGGCTGGGGCTTGGAGGAGCCGTCACAGACGTGAGTGTAAGCATGACAAGATTCTGGAACAAGGAAGGGAGAAACACACCTGGGGACGTCAGGGACAGTGAGTGGGAACAGTGGAGAGGGCCCTGTCTGCAGCTCTGAGTGGAGCCTGATGCCGAGCTCGGGGTCAGGGGGCGGCGCGCGCAAAGAGGCCTCGGAATCCCTGGTTGCTGCCACAGCTGCCCTGGCCGACTCCGTTAATAACCCGTTCAATCCCCTGAGAGAGCAGAACTGCCCCATGGGGCTTCCGGCTCTAAGTCTTTATGGAACAAGTGGCTTCATCTCCCCCCTGCAGAGTGGCTAACTGGATTTGAACCACCACTTGACTCTTGGGTAACAGCCCACACTTCAGTGCACCTCTTTGCAGAGGCCAGGTGTGAGCCAGGGAGGAATAGGCATCCTGTGCAGCCTACCCACTCAGCAGGGCAGGGCTTAAAGAAACACACTAACGTGGAAGCTCACCAGCCAGGAGTAGGGGTTCATGTCCGCATCCACAGCCAGGAGTGTAGGGAACTGCATGTCCCCCCACCCTGGATTTAAGCCATGTATGACCTTTATGAATTTACTCTCGGTTTCCTGCCATACAAACTGCCCTGAGGTTTTACTGCTCTTTGTTCCTTTCCCGCCAGAGGGTGGCTGTCTTGACCCTTGCTAGGATTGGTACTCTTTCACTAGCAGCTGCTATGCATTGGTCAATACATGACTGGTGGCATCTCCCCCCAGGTTCTCCAGGTATGCTTCATTAGCATACTTATCTGTTTGATCAGTTGCCCGCCATTTCTTCCTTATTTGGAGATGCATGACTATTGGCTACCTCAGCTGTATCTTATTTTACATGTGACGTAATGGTGCCAGCTTCTCGCTGGCTATTTAAGCCTCTGCTCTCAACTCAATAAACGAGGCTTGATCAGATTCTTGTCTTGCCTCCATTTCTCGCGCCCTTGCCCATCTTCATTCCCAGTCCCTCTTTCAGGTCCACGTTGTTGATGTCCCGCGGGACGGGACACAGGAGTACTGGTCCCTGTCCATACCAGTCCATGTCCTCATCCACAGCCGGGAGTACCAGTCCATGTCCTCATCCACAGCTGGGAGTACCAGTCCATGTTCTCATCCGCAGCGGGAGTACTGGTCCGTGTTCTCATCCACAGCCAGGAGTACCAGTCCATGTTCTCATCCGCAGCGGGAGTACTGGTCCGTGTTCTCATCCACAGTCAGGAGTACCAGTCCATGTCCTCATCCACAGCTGGGAGTACCAGTCCATGTTCTCATCCACAGCTGGGAGTACCAGTCCGTGTTCTCATCCACAGCCAGGAATACCAGTCCATGTCCTCATCCACAGCTGGGAGTACCAGTCCATGTTCTCATCCACAGCTGGGAGTACCAGTCCGTGTTCTCATCCGCAGAAATGTATACTCCAGGGATGTGTACTCTGAAAGCCTTCCCAAGGGAGCTATGCGCTCCCTGGCCCTGCCTGGCTTGCCTGGAGTGGGTTCTTCATGCCTGTCCTCACTGAACCAACTCCTCACACACCCCACCCCCAACAGCCGGGTCCTGCATCTGCATCTGGCAACCGTGCCCACCAAGAAGCGATTACCTTACTGTGTAATATTCGTGTCCACTTCTACTTTCCACTTAAGGAAAGCCAGAGCCGCCTTGCCTTTTCCACATAAGTGAAAACCCACATTTCTACGCAGAACAGAAATTCGGTGAAACTGAGGGTGGTAACCCCACACAGTCGTGTTTTCCTTCACACGCTCACCAAACGTTCACCTGGCTGCGTCCCCGGCACTCTGCGGGCACTTGGCTTCAACAGAGGCAGTGGCGTAGCATGTAGATTTGTGGGATATTCTGCAGGGCCCTTGCCCTTCCCGGGCTGCTTCCCCTTGCAGGTGCTGATGCCTTAGCATCACGCAGGCTGTGGAGGCTCACCTGGTGCACAGATCAACCCGGGGCTCATGCAGGTCACCTGGAAATGGGCAGGAAGCAGAGGCCCCTTTTCTGCGGTCCGGTGTCTGCCTCCTCACCCGCCTGATCCGGGTTTCTTCTGCTTCCCTGGTTTCTCCCTGATGTGTTGAGCCCCTGATCTGTGCTCGGCAGTGCATGACATCCGTTGCAGGCATTTTGGCATCAACAGCCCTACCATGTAACAGAGGTGTAACAGTGACCGCGAATGTCTCGGTTGTGTCGGCTGTAGGGAGGGTGGAGCTTTTTGCCATTCTTTAGGTAGGGGCCACGACCTTCCGTTAAAGGTGAAGGGAGATTTGGGGAAAGTGTAGTAGCGATGGTTGTACAATGTGTTGAAAGCAGTTAACATCGCTCGTTTGTACAGGCAAAAGAAAGGCGCCTTAGCGTGTGTGTGTGTGTCTGTGTGTCTTATGTTTGAAATGAACATTTATGCTGTTCAAGACCCCCAGTCCACTTCCGGCAGATGGTGTGTGCCACCTGGTTGTAACACAGTATTCACGGATGCTTCTCTGCCTCCACTAACCGTGGTGGCATAGCTGTGACGTGTTGGGCTACTAACCACAAGGTCAGCAGTTCTAAACCACCAGTGGCTCTGCAGGAGGCTGTCTACCTCCATAAAGAAGTACAGTCTTGGGAACCCACAGGGGCAATTCCACCCTATCCTGTGGGGTCGCTGTGAGTCAGCATCGACTCATGGCAGAGAGCTGGGTTGGGTTTGGCTTCCCGTGGTCCAGGCACTGTGCCGAATGCTTTATATGCGGGATCTTTGAAAAGTTCCCGGGGGAAATGGAATGGCAGGTTAATGGAACTCGCCACCCCTTTCTGCAGCCCCCTCGTACCTGTTTACAGATTAAATCCTCCAACAGCCTCGAGGCAGGTGGTAGTATTGGCCCCTTTGTACAGACCAGGAGACTGATGGACTGGATGGACAGCTTGTAGAGGCGGGGCTGGGATGGGAGCCCAGGCGGTCGTGGCTTCTCTCCTCATCCCACCTCTGCACAACACGGCCTTTCTGCTTAGGCCTCTGCCACCAACTGAGGGCCCCTGCTGCCCAGCTCACTCCAGCCTCAGGCCAGCCCCCATGGGCCAGCAGTCAGCTCTTGGAGCAGCCACGCTTGGGCCAGGAGCCCACGTCGTTCTGGTTCGCTTGGCTCAGGGGTGAGGAGCAATCTCCGTTACAAAGAAGGGACCTGGTTTCCCTGTGGCTCCTTGAGCAGCGGCTCTGGAGGGTGGTGGTCCTGAGAGCACTGCACCCCCCCTGGGGTGGGGGGGACAACCAGCACACCTGACCCTTAGTCTAGACCCAGGCTACTGCTGGGAATATAAAGCCCAAAGTAGATGATCCTGCCTGGAGGGACGGGTTGTGGGTTCTAGGCAGTGACCTTGCCTGGAGGGACGGACTGTGGGTTCTAGGCAGTGACCCTGCCATGAGGGACAGGCTGCGGATTCTAGGCAGTGACTCTGCCTGGAGGGAAGGGCTGTGGGTTCTAGGCAGTGACCCTGCCTGGAGGGACTGGCTGCGGATTCTAGGCAGTGACTCTGCCTGGAGGGAAGGGCTGTGGGTTCTAGGCAGTGACCCTGCCTGGAGGGACGGGCTGAGGGTTCTAGGCAGTGACCCTGCCTGGAGGGACGGGCTGCGGGTTCTAGACAGTGAAGAGAACATTTCCCCTCCTCTCGGACTGCGCGGGCTTCCTCACTGCCTTCAGGGCCAGGCTGTGGCGAGGGCTTTGGTGCCCAGGGTCTCTGGGTTGCTCCTCTCACCACCCTCCTCCTCTCTCCCTCTCCACTTGGCAGAGCTCCGCCTGGAAGGGAACTTCCTGCACCGCCTCCCCAACGAGGTCAGTGCCCTGCAGCACCTCAGGGCCATCGACCTGTCCCGGAACCAGTTCCAGGACTTCCCTGAGCAGCTCACCACCCTGCCAGCACTGGAGACCATCAACCTGGGGGAGAACGAGATTGTTGGTGAGTCAGGGCCCCAGGGCCTGCCTGGTCTGCTTGTCCCCCAGCTCTCCCCTGTCCACTGAGCAAGGCCCTCCCAGGGCAGGGCTCTGCAAACACCCACAGGTGTGAGGGAGCCTGGGACATCCTGGTCTGAGATCTTGAGTGAAGTGGGTACTACACCTTCCATCTCTATGCCACCTGTCGGGGCTAGTCTGGTCACGTGAAGACATTGGCGTGCCTTGCTGTGTAATCCTGAGCTGGCAGGGGGGCCGTCGAGGCTGACTCTAACCCCTTTAGCTCCAATCCTCTGTGGACGAATTACACTCAAGTCCCCACTCCTCTTCCTGCTCTTCACCCTCACCCCGCTCCTCTCTGCGTCCCTGTTAGCCACTCTCCAGTACCCTGCCCCCAGGCGCCCTCTTGCTGTGGGTCTGGATTGTACAGCTCCCAGAAGGCTGGATTCTGCTGGGGGTGGGGGTAGAGGGGCCACAGTTCTTCCTTGTTGCCATCTGGTGCACCAAGGGTCCTCTCCAGCCCCCTGTCTAAGCCCCTTGGGCAGACCAGCACTTCCCAGCATCCCTCTGCGCCCTGGGAGCCCTGGTGGCACAGTGGTTACAAGTTGGGCTGCTAACTGCGAGGTCAGCAGCTTGAAACCACCAGAGCTCCGAGGGAGAACGATGCGGCTTTCTCCTCCCATGAAGGGGCCCCGTCTCAGACATCCATCCACAGGGCCAGTTCTACTCTGCCCTGTAGAGTGACCACGAGGCAGAATTGACTCGATGGCAGTGGGCCTGGTTTTCGTTTTCTGCGCCCTCTCCCCCTCCTCCTGCAGCCCCTGCTGCTCCAGAGCCGAGTCTCGCCCTCTCAAATCGCCTCTGCTGTCGGTGCTGCGTAATGTCCATGGAAACAACCACCCCGTCAGTTAGGCTTCTATTCCCGCACGCGCCCCCACAGTGATTATGCCATTCCATTAAAAGCCAGCGCTTCAGAGTGCGGTGGGGAATGGGAATGGGGGGGCCGGAGGAGGGCTGCCCTCGTGAGGTGTGAGCAACCCTCCCCTGAGGTGGGGGCCGTAGAGGGTCTCTCGCCCTGGCAAAGTGGGAGGTGGGAGCAGCAGAGCTCAGAGGGCCTGGGGTTGCCTTCAGAGAGACACAAGCCACGGCCCAGAGAGGGTATCAGAGGACGGGGCCCGTTCTTGGGGCTCATGGGTGGCTGTGTGCACTCAGGATGCACAGCTGGGTAGCACAGCTGCTTCGCAGCCCCCACCTTGTGCAGGCAGCCCTGTTTCCAGGGGGTGTCTGCATTCTTGCTCCCCTCCCCACTTCCTGACCCCTAGCCTGGTGTCTGGTGTACCAGAGACAAGCGATTCATGGGACACTGCACAGAACGGGCCTTCTGACACCTAAGTGTCTCCTGAACCAGTGAACAAAGACAGATTTTTGTCACTTTGAAGCCTGGAACTCAGCAGAGAGTCATCATCAAATCAGTAGGGTGAGACCAGCAGTTTCTTAGCTAGATGGGCGAGCACACCCACATGCATCCCCATCATATCCACGTGCCTCCACGTGTATCCACATCACACCCACGTGCATCCCCAGTACATCCCTATGCATCCCGTGTTGAGTGGGGCCGTCTGCTTCTGTGTGTACCTCTGTACACAGGGGAGTCGGTCCTTGACCAGTCGGGCCACCTGTCCTCCTGCAGCCCACACCATATGCCACACCATATCCCCCTCCCCCACTGTTCTACTCCTTCGCCATGGGTGACAGGTATCCTTCTGGCCAGTGCAGCCTGGAAGCCCCTCCCATCGCTTTCCACTTCCCTGCCTGTGACCAAATCCCCTGAGGGGGAAGGAGCTGCTTCCCTCTCCCCAACCAAGCCCTTGACACACTACAAAGTGACCACTGCCTCCCATCCTCCCAGGTTCCCGGGGACAGGCTCGCCGGCACACCTGAGAGCAGGGTGTGTAGTTCCCAAGGTTGTGGTCAGACAGCAGTCCTACAAGTTGCTGAGATTTGGGACAGTCCCTGGATTTTCCAGCCTAGGAAGTGGCAGTGGAAGCTGCCGGGGAACCCCAGCATCCTGGAGAAACAGGAGCTTTGGAGCAAAGCATGCCCTGCTGTTTCCAGGCTGGACGGGCAGGGCAGGGCAGGGCAGGGTGAGCTAGTATTAGACCAGTGGATGGAGGGCCCCAGTATAGGCCAGAGAGGGCTCTTGGGCCGTGTCCTTGAGAGGATCCGGGGAGGGTTGTTTTGGGGAGGGGCAGGTGTTCCATCTGGAAGTATGTTGGATGGGAGGGAGTGATGGGTCATGTGATGGCCTGTGAAGACGTACGTGTGTGTGTAGGGGTGGGGGTGCCGGTGGCTGGCAGGCAGCTGCCACGCCATGCTTGGGCGTGGGTGTAAGAGCAGCATCAAGTCCAAGCCGTTTCCCCCCAAGTACTTGATGCTGCATGGCACTTGAGAGCCGGGAACATGTGGGGGTGCAGAGTCTTTGGCAAACTCCATTTTGCTAAGCGGGAGACTACTTTAGTGAAGCTCAGAATTGGACTTTCCATCCTCCTCCTCACGCCCGCCCCTCCGCCCCCTCCCTGTTCCAGAGAGAGGAAGTGGTCACAGGAGAACAAGTTCTTGTTGGGAATGTAATGAGCCAAGCAGGAGCACTTTCCAAGGGAGAGGCGCCTAGAACAGTTTGACTTCTCCTCCTGGGGCCAGCTTCTTCCTGCCACCCCCCCCCCCCACCTCCCGCAGTTGGACCCAGGTCCCACAACTGCAGCATCTGCCAGAATGGGTTAGGAAAGCACTCCTCCTGCCCATGCCCAATCAGAAACTCTGGGGGTGGGACGCAGCACACTGTTTTCAGTGCTCACAAATGGTTCAGCTGCATCCTGAACCCTTGCCTTGTTGCTAAGGAGTCCCGGGGGTGTTGAAAGGTGTGGCTTTCAGAAAGATCCTCACCCCAAACCCCGAATCCACTGCTGCTGAGTTGATTCGGACTCATAGTGACCTCAAGAAGGAGTCCCACATGGGAGCAGTGCCCTTGTTTTGCCCCCTTGGGTGGCTGCAGGTTTTGACAACTGACCTTGCTGACACGGTCGCACCACCAGGGCCCTGCAGGACAATTCTGCACTGTCCTCCAGCGTTGCCAAAGGAATCCACTCAAGGGCAACGGGCTTGGTTTGGGCTGTCCTCAGGCCTCCCTTCTCAGAGTCTCGCCATCTGGGCATCCCCTAGAGCTTGTCAGAAACTCAGACCTTGGACCCCCTGCATTGGAGCCTGCCCATTAGCAGGATCCCACACGATCTATAGGCACCTCAAACCTTAAAAATGTGCAGTCCCACGACCTTGAGTGGTGCCCCAGCTCCTTCTCAGGGCCCAGGTACCCTTTGGGGCGGCTAACGGTTACCGGCCCACCAACCTCTCCAACACAGCTGCTCTTCAACCTTAGAGTGGGCGCCACAGGCCCCACCCCCGAATTCCCCAGCAGGGCCATCTCGCCCTCAGGCCTGGCTGGCCGGGCCCAGGGCTTTGCACGAGGTGGGAGTTGTGGAGCGGCTCTGAACTCAGCTGTGTCCGCGCCATCCCGTCAGTGTGCTGTCCCGCCCACCACCTCTTCCTGAGGCCGGCCCTTCCTGTTTCAGTGGGATAAACTGCACCCCGACTCAGTGACATTACCTTCTTCACGTGTCCGGCCACCCTCAGCCACCTCTCTCAATGAAAGGAGGTTCTTCTGTCCACAGTTCTGTCCAGGACTATGGACAGACTAAGCTGACACCACCCTGCCCCCACCCACTCATGAGGCTCTCTCCCAGGAAGACCCTCCCCATCTCTGTGTAGGTGCCCCACCACGTGCATGGGGTCATGCGTGCAGGCTGTCCTCTGGCCCGTTCCACTCGGCAGGATGTTTACAAGGTTCATGGGCGGTCTGTCGGAATCATTGTCAGTAACTGGCCCCCTCCCACAGTTCACAGCCCTCCACCCCGAATCAATCAACTCTCCAGCAAGCTTCACCCGAGTGCAGGGCCCTGCCCTAGGAATGCGGGCCAGGAGTGGGGAACTAGAGAGTTTGGAGAGCTTTCATCCTGCCCACTGACCCATTGTTGGGCCAGGACCCTGCACTCCAGACCTTCCCAGGAACTGAGCTCCCCTGTCATCCCCGTCTGCAGACGAGCTCCTCCAGGGGGTAGGAGGTCTCTGCCATCCTCCCATGCCTGGGGCACAGGACCCCAGTGGGCCTCCACCCCCGATGTCCCATCACTTCTCTGGGCCTCCCTCACGTCTGAGGAAAGCATGGATTTGTTTCCCCTGGGACTGTAGCAAACTGACCCTTAGGGTTTCCGTAGTGCTGGTCTCCAAGTTGGTTGGAGGGACAGGTGCACTGAGCCCACAGTGTTGAGGCTGCGGGGTGGGGGACAGGGCAGAGAGGACAGCAGGGGAGGTGGACGCCAGTGCTCAAGCCTGGTCCCTCCGTCCTCCTACCCTTTTCAATCGGCTCACTCTAGGAGGCTGCCCACTGCTTCTCTGCTGGCCCTGGAGAATGTCCCCTGCAGGCCTTCAGCTGGTGTCAGGTGTCGGCCGCGCGCACAGTAGGACCCGTAGGCTTTCATGGCTGCCTGTTGAAGGTGGTTTTCTAGGCCGTTCTTCTAGTCTGTCTTGGTCTGAACACACTGTTGAAACCTGCTCAGTGCTGCAGCCACACACAAGCCTACCCTGGCTGACGGGCATGGTATGGCATGGCTGGGAATCGAACCCAGGTCTCCAGCTCCCCCTGTCAACCAGTCTATTAGAGGCTTCATTACCCTGCAGGCCAGAGTAGAACTGCCTCTTTGGGTTTCCCTCAGAGCCGTTGCTGGGTTGGAACTGATGACCCTGAGGTTAGCAGCCCAAGGCAAGACTTCTACCAGTGGACTATTACTGCTCTCTAGTCCTCTGGCTGCGGCACGGTGGCTTTTTAAACAGGAGAAACCTTGGAGGAGTGGAAATAGAAATATACCCGTTTGATCGAAAAAGATAAAAAATGCACAGACTTTTCAAAATCTCCTAACTGGGGACAGCTAGCAGGCATCCCCAGTAATTGCCACATTAATCATTTCTGGCCGCTTCTCAGAATGGGTGGTGGCTGACAGCTGAGGTAGCTGAGGAAGGCAGTGCAGAGAGGCTTAGCAGCCTGCACAGAGCCTGGTAGAAGCAGGATTTGAGTCCAGAGCGTTGATACACCACAGCCTGTGTGCTCTTTGATGGGAGAGGCAGGCCAGCCTCCCCTTCCAGCAACAGGGCAAGGGCTTCCCCCACTGACCCTTATAAGGGCAGGGGCAGCCACACTCCCTGGAAGGGGGTCCAACTTCAAGGCCTTCATTGGTGTTCTATGGCGACAGCAGGCCTGTGTGCAAGCACCAGTGTCCTGGGCCCCTGCCTGCGGGCTCCAGCCACCCCACTCTTTCCCCATGAGGCAGCCAGGTCCTGTTTGGAAAAGGGATGCTGCTGGAATGTCAGTATGGGCCAGTGGGGAGGTATTTGTGTCCTCTGGCACCCATGAGCTGTTCTACCCTCTGCCCAGGGTCTCTGGTGCTGTCCCACTCCTGCCCTGGTCCTGGGGAGCTAGCGCTGCCACGCCGGCAGGAGGCCCCTCTCAGGGAGACCCTGCACTCAACAGAGGTAGCGCCAAGGCTTAGACATGACTTAGAGAGAAGGTTTAGAGATGTTGGAGCCCCGTCTCTCTGCAGACTGACCAGCTCTCTCTCAGAGTGGGGAGCAATCAGCACAAAGGCTCTGGACACCAGGTCATGGCCCTGTCCTGCCAGCCCAGGCTGTGGCTCCGTGGGAGGTGTCAGATCTGCCAAGCCTGCCAGGAGGGCACATTGGTTGGCTGACAGGAAAGGCTTCACAATGTCTCCTTTAGACCACTGCCTGTCTCCCCTCGGCAGAACACAGAAAGGGAGGCCCCCACCAAAGTCAAGGACGACTGCTGTTCGGCCTCCGCTCCAGACAGTGTGTGCCCTGGGTAGATGGCCTGTGGCTCAGACTCCATAGCGCTGACCAGACCATTTCTCATGGTTTCTTTGTGAGGCCCCTCCCCTAGGCCCAAAGTTGCCTTCTCAGGGTTAGAGCAGGAAAGACAGATCTAAAGCACGTCAGTCCTTCCCGGAGCCTCGATTCCCTGATTTGCAGAGTGGGGAGACCAAGTCCACCCTTTTGGGGACAAGTTGGGGTCCACTGTGATTACCCCCTACTGCCTCCTGGTCCCCCTGCTGCCCAGACCACTAGGTGCTCTGACCCATGTGCAGACTGCCCTCACTTCCCACTCTCCACCTGCTCAGCCACTTCTTGCATTGACCCAGGACCCAGGGCAGATGGAGCAGGGGACAGTGTTGAAGTGTTTGGACAGAGTCTAACGAGTGGACCCCAGCAGTCAGCTGGCCAGGGAAGGCTTGCCTGGTTGCCTTTTGGAAGGTTCAGAGCAGCCCACCCCCAACAGAAACAGCACCTTCCAGAGCTCACCTCCCCTTCCCCGAATCCCCCCACAAAACCAGAACAACCAAATTCACTGGAGTGGCCCTTTAAGACAACTCACAGTGACCTTGTGGGATAGAGTAGAACTGTCCCTTTTGAGTTACCTAGACCGGACTCTTGGCAGGAGTAGCAAGCTTTGTTTGCCTCCCAAGGAGCGGCTGGTGGTTTCGAACTACGAGCTTGCATGGCCAGCTCAGTATGGAACCACTCTGCCACCTGGCTCCTTTCTCACCACAAAGGACCCCGAAATTTGCTGCTCTTTCGGCTTCCACCTATGGGCCCCATTCTGACTTTTGTCATTGTTTTATGCCATTGTGTTGATTGTGACTCTTGGTGGCCCTAGGGGACAGAATAGAATTGTCACCGTCTTGGGCTGTAATCTTGGCAGGAGTCGATGGCCAGGCCTTTTCTCCTGTGGAATGCCCGGTGGGTTCAAACTACTGACCTCTTGGTGAGTGTCAAGCACTTAGCCATGGCGCCAGCCAAACGAAAACACAAAGCCAAACTCATTGCCGGCCAATCGATTTGGACTCACACGGACCCTGTAGGACAGAGTGGAACCAGCCTTCCCAAGGCCACCATCTTTAGGGACGCAGACCACCCCAGCTCCCTTTCACGAGCAGCTGAGAGCTGCACCTCACTCTGCCACCAGAGGTCATTAGATAGTCTCTCCTGGGGGGTAACTGACAGTTGAAGGGTCAATTGACGCTTTCAGGATGGTGGGAAGAACATCGGATGGGATCAGTTTTTGAGTCCCGACTTTGGTGTGCTCTGCGGTGTCGTCATGAAAGCAAGAGCTGGCACTCGGTCTTCTCATCTGTAAAATGGGGGAATCATTCCTGTCTCTACCCTCACAGCCGTTTGGAGGATCAGATGAAATTAATGCACACCTAGGGTTAGGTCCCGCCACAAACTTCTAAGGGTTGTCACCCTTGTCTCAGTGAAAGTGTATCTATAAAGTAGCGCCTCCGGGTCCTGGTAGGAGAGATTGTAAGTAACCCTCCATGCACCAAACCTCCTGGCCCAGCGTCACCTAACACGTCTCCACACCTCCACTCCCACCCTGGCCTGGACTCATCAGGAAGGCCAGGAAAGAAGTTGCTCTGTGCTCTGGGCATTGATAGTGGGCGGGAGTCAATCTAGGGACTTAGGGAGGAAGCATTGGAGGACTGTGGCCGCAGGCTGCAGACGGGCTGCCCGCAGTTCCTCCCCAAACACCACCCACCCAGCCTTCCAGAGGAACTCGCTGCTCTGCCATATTGGGAAGGTAGGGCAAAGGAGACCCCACTGGAATTCTTGAGCCCAGACATTCTGCCCCAGCTGTCTTGGGCATCGAGGGCAGCTGCTCAGTAATACCACGTGGTCGAAATTGCCCAAGGGTGTGTGTCACGTGGGGTCCGTACCCTCAAACCCTCACCATTCTGTATGCTGAGCAAAGAATCCGAGAAGCTGGACTCTGAAGAAGAACGCAGCATCAGGATTGGAGGAAGGCTGATTAACAACTGCGATATGCAGATGACACAACCTTGCTTGCGGAAACCGAGGAGGACTTGAAGCCCTTGCTGATGAAAATCACATACTGCAGCCTTCAGTAGGGCTTGCAACGCAATGTGAAGAACACCCAAATCCTCACAACTGACATCGAGATAAAGTGGAGAAAAGATTGAAGTTGTCAAGGATTTCATGTCACTTGAACCCACAAATCAGCAGCCAAGAAATCAATTGACATGCATTGGGCACATCTACTGCACCAAGAGCTCTTTAAACCGTGGAAGAGCAAGGATGTCACTTTGAGGACTAAGGTGTGACCCGAGCCTGGCATTCTCCAGGACCTCGTGTGCTCTTGAAAGCTGGGCTTAGACGACTGAGGGTGTGGGCAAAGAATGTTGTTGTTAGGGTAGATCAGCCTCTAGCATCCCTAGGAGCAACTGTACAATTAAAATATATAAAGATCATAGAGAGGTCGTCGGAGATAGGAGAGAGTGAAATAAAGGAGTCAGACACATTTTATGGTAGCATGCTCTCCTCTGGGGCGGCCCTGCTCTCAGCATTCAGGTCCTCGCAGAGAGCAGAGGACGGGAGGGGGGAGAGAGCATTTCTTATTTCTGGCCAAGGTCTATATAGACTTAGGGGCATGATTACAGGTAACCACACACATCACAGGAAGGGGCTGTCCAGTAGGCAGACGCATCACAGGAAGGGGATGAACTAGGGCTGTACATGTCATAGGAAGGGGGAGCTAAGGGTACATATGTGACAAGGTGGGCGGACCCTAGACACGAGATGGCAGCCTAACCTTGGTCATCCTTGAGTGGGCTCCACCTTCTCTCTGGGCTCTCCATCAGGAAGACAATCACTCTCCTTGTCAGAAGGGAGTGGACCCTACTTAGGGTGGGACAGACTATCCAGTTTGATTGCTCTCGGTGGCTGAGATGGCTGATAACCCGCAGGGAGAATAACCTCTAAGCAGGCTGCATTGACCTCCAAGTGTATGGTCATTTACCATGTCTTAAGTTTGGCATATATCTGGGGGAGACAACCTGGCGAGAAATCTTTTTGTATCCCACATGTTGTAAGTGCCATGTCCTGGCAGTTCCCGGTCTTGGAGGAAGTGCAACCAAGATGCTCCTTAGAAGCAAGGATGGTGAGACTTCATCTCCGATGCTCTGGGTATGTTATCTGAAGAGACCAGTCCCCGGAAGAGGACATCCTGGTTGGCAAAGTGGAGGCTCAGCCCCCAAAGAGGAAGACCCTGACAAGATGGAGTGACACAGGGGCTGCATCAGCGGCTCAGGCATAACCTCTGTGAGGATGGTGCCGGACCGGCAACCTTTCAATTTGCTGGCCAGTCGGAACCCACTCAATGGCACCTGCAACAGCTATCGCTTCTGGTGGCAGATGGCAGCCCTGGGCATTCCCAGGCTTGTGGGCACATCAATCTCTGCCTCGTAGTCTCCTGGATGCCTCTCCGTGTCTCTTCTTCCCAGGATCCCACTCATACTGGCTTTCGAGCCTCTGTAGTCCACTGTGGCCTCATCTTAACAACCGCATCGGCAAAGACTGTTTCTAAACAAAATCACGTCCCCACGTCCGGTGACTGGGACTTGGCCATTTCTGCTGAGGAATACAGTTAAACCCACAACAGCCCCTGAGCACGGCCCCCTTGCAAGAGTTCAAGTCGTACTCTGACCCCAGAGGGTGTGCAGAAGGCCACGGTGCCCAGGGCAGGACTCATCCATCCTCTGAGGTGCCGGCTACCTGGTTCTCACCGTCCGCATGGTTCCTCTGCACCTGCACACCCTCGCCCAGCACCCACCAAGCTGAGTCATGCCGTGGACAGCGAGGGCAGGGGCAGGCATCGATTGTGCTAACAAGCTCTCCAAAGTGATCATTAGCGAGCAGTGCTGGCGAGCTGGCCTGCTGTGGAGTCATGCTGATAGAGGCCTGGGGAGTAAACAGACAGGCAGCCAGGGAGGAAAAGTCGGCCCCCAAGGTTTGCTGGAAACAAAACAAACAATAGCTTAAAAAAAAAAAAAGTTTCTATGAGCCATTTCCCCAGGACCTCCTGTCTCTGTCCAGAGTGCTGGAAAGCAGCCCAGGCGCTGGGTGGGAAACCCCATCTGCACCTGCACACTTGCCCGTGGGCTGAGGACACGGCTGTCCGGCTCTGTAAGTTGTCACTGTATTTGTTTCCCGGGGCAGCCACTACAACACATCACAGACCGGGCATCCTCAACTTCTTTATCCCACCATTCTGGAGGTCAGAAGGCTGGCTCCACCATGTTGACTCTGCCATACTCCCCCTGCAGACTCCTGGGAAGAATTCAGCCCTGCTTTCCTCCCCTGCTTCTGGGGACTCCTCTTGTTCCCTGGCTGATGGCAGCTTCACTTCAGGCTCTGCCTCGGTCTTCACATGGCCTCCTCTCTTCTCTTAGGATACACTCGTAGGATTTCGTGCCCACCCTAATCCAGTCCTACCTTGTTGGAACTCATTACATCTGCAAACACCGTATTTCCAAAGAAGGTCACGAACATGGGGGCATCCATTTCAGTCCAGTGCATTCATGTACCAGTTGTTTCTAACCGGACAATGTGCCCCATGCCAGGCACTGGCCCAGAGCAAAGGCCACATCCCCGGGAGCTCCCAGTATTGCCCCTTAAGCCAGCAGGCACTTTGAGAGCTTGTGCTGCATGCCAGGCTTCTCACTCAGTACGTTGCAAAGAGGGGCATTCTGCCGACCACCGGTGGAGCGGACCTCTGACCTGGCCCTGGGCAAGGTGCCAGGCTTCCACTTCTTTCCTATTTGAAGGAATTTATTGAAAAAGCTTATTTGCAATGTCACCCTCTTTCTACTTTGCTTTATAATCTTGCCAGTCTCCGTAGCACGACAGGCTTTGTTTTTAAGCGGCTGCGAAAGCCAGATAACTCAGGCGGCTGAGAAAGCCAGATAACTCAGACTTTGAGCCACCAGACTGGGGATCCCAGGAACCCAATTTCAGAAGGGACCGGCTTGTTCTCTATGCCCAGGACCTCCAGCCCCTCCCCTAGCAGACCCCTCTGTCATGGCACCAGACTTGTGCAGGCTGGCACTTATTTGCTTCACTCTGCTGACACTTACCAGTCATGTGATCCGTGAGGTGAGGTCAAGCTGGCCTCGGGAGAGATCATTTTCTCTGTGCGCTCTGCTTCTGTGATTAACCACGCACGCTGTGCTTCCTGCAGACGCTGGAGAGTGTCTAGGACACTGCGGGGAAGGGTCAGGCAGGGAGCAGCCCCTCCCTCCTCATCCCCTGCAGCCTCTAGGAGCACTGAGCTGGGCCCATCCTGTGCCGGCTCACATGGGGTCCTTCTTCCCTCACCAGGGTGCGTCGGGGCCTTGGCTCCTCTTCACGTACCCAAACCAGACACTTGGGGGTGATGAGCCAGTCAAAGGAGCTTTGTTCTGTCTGTAGAGGAGTGAGAACATCGCAGCCCACACAGTGCAGTCAAAACTGAAGGGGGCCCCGGAGTGCCTGGTAGGTAGGTAGGTGCCCTGCCAGCATCCAGACGCCATCGTGGTGCCCCCTTGTGTGTCAGAGGAGGACTCTGCTCCCGGGGTTTTCAGTGTCTTGAGTTTGGGGAAGTAGAATGCCAAAGGTGGATGAACGCGAACCCCCAACCACCAACACTTGGTTCCCAGCTGAGTGTGTTAACTGTTTGTCCCACCAAGCCCTCCTATAGGCACATCAAGCCCCAAAGGCCCAGACTCTCAGCAACCTTACAGAGGGTTTTTCTCAAGTTGTAAAGCCTGAAGAGGGCTGGTGGGTTTGAGCCACCGACCTTGTGCTTCGTGGCCCCATGCTTATCCAGCAGCACCGCAGGGCTCTTTTATAGCCTCTCATTATATGCACTGATGAAAAGTTGGAAACAACCTAGATGTCCACAGTAGGAAACAGGAGCCAAAGTGGTTTATAAAGAGCATGATGTTCAACATCTATACCGTAGGCTGTGAGGCAGCGTTAAAACGTCACTGGTTTTCAACCTGGGCTGATGTTCATGCTGGATAGCCTCCTCTAAATTAGGCTGTTGTTAGATGCCATCAAGTCGATTCCGACTCAGAAGGAGCGATACCTTGATGACTATTCCCTACTTGATCTCTGGGTTCTGATATCCATCTCAGTGGCTACACAGCCCACAGACCAAATTCATGGTTACAGGATTCATTGAGGAAGTGAACAAGTTGTCATGCCAGTGAGAGATGCTCACGGTTGAGTTCTTTATCAGGGCTTGCTACAAAGTTCTTTCAGGTCTGCTAATAAATGCCTGAAGAGGATACCACTCCCCTATGAGCCTCAACTTGAAGGCATTCAACTCAAACTCTGTGGGTCACCAAATGCAGTCCACTCCAGTCAGCCTCAGCCTGAAGGCACTCAGCCCCATTTCTTTGGGTGTGCAAGCTCAACTTTCCCAATTAAGTGCCTTGAGGCACCCCACTCCCCAAGCCCGCCTCCTGCACAGAAGCACGCAGCTGTACCTGCTCTGTGGTTGGGAAGTCCATCATGCTGTGCCATGCTCTGCCGCTCTGATGTTGTAGATCAGCCATTCTCAACCTGTGGGTTGTCACCCCTTCTGGGGTCAAACGACCCTTTCACAGGGATCACCCAATTCATAACGGTAGCAAAATTACAGTGATGAAGTAGCAACGAAAATGTTTTGGTTGGGGGTCATCACAGTATGAGGAACTGTATTAAAGGGTCACACCATTAGGAAGGTTGAGAACCACTGTAGATGAATCTGGATCCAGTAGGCTCACTGCCCTGGGATCTTGGATCCAGGGGATGCGCTCTACTTCTAACGAGAATTTGGGTGGCCCTTCCTCCAAGACAGATGTATCTGCCCTTTTGGAAGTCCGCGATACTTTCAGTGTTCTTTACCACATTGGAATTGGAATACCTCGATTCTTCTCAGGTCTTCCTTATGCAGCATCCAACTTCCACATGCACATGAGGAGATGGAAAAGGGGTCGGAGCACCTTCGTCCTCAAAGCGACCCCCTGGATCTCCAGCCCTTAGAGAGGTTTGGGGCAGCACATTTGCCCAATACAGGACATCATTTGACTTCTTGATTACTGGCTCCAGCAGCATTGATTCGTGGGTTCAAGTAAAATGAAATCCTTGCCCACACGATGGTGTGCTTGTTGGCCCCAATGCTTTGTTTGTTGGCCCGTTGTGAGCATTTGCAATCCATACTGAAAGCTGCAGTCTGTGGTTTTCATCCGCCCGGGCTTCTTGATTTCTGCAAGCAAGACGCTGTTGTCTGCTTGTCCAAGACTATTAATAAGCCTTCCTCCACCCTGCTGCAGACTTGTTCTTCATATAATCCAGCTTCTCAAAGCCTGTGCTCAGCATAGGGATTGAATAGGTACGGTGACATACCTTTCCTGATCGAAAACCACACAGCATCCTCTTGTTCTTATCCAAGCAATTGCTTCTTGATCGCTGTTCTGAATGCACACAGTGGAGTGGTCTGGTATTCTCATTAGGTCCTTAGTACTAAACTGTCCATCTCTTCTGCCAGCCTTGGCCCACAGAAGCCTAGCCCTGACCTGCAAATACCTACAGAGAGGGCCAGGCTCCTGGCTGTGTGTTTGCAGGGTGGATTGATGTAGCAGCACCGTGCTGAGTCCCCTGTGTACCCATCCCTGGGTAGTCCCGAACTTGCGTCCCAGCCCTGGGTGGTCCTGAACTTGTGGTCTGGTTCTGGAGGCAAAACATTCATGCATTTATCCAACAAATATGTCCCGAGCACCCCTGTGGGTACTGGGTGAGGCACTGTGTTTCCAAGAGGAGCAGCCGTGCTCTTGATCATCGAGACTGGTGCCTGATCCAAGCATGGCATTGAGAGGGAGCGATGGGAGCGCTGTGTGGGAGCAGCACTGAGGAGCTGGCCTTTGAGTGGGGTCGGCAGGATCTCAGTGAGTGCCCACGTGAGGGCACAGAGAAGCCGCTGAGGCTCACCAGCTTCTCTGCCTGGGCCTCATGGTCACAATCACCGTGCTGCCTCTTGCCTCTCCAACTCTCAGGTTCCCCACCCACAAGATGCAGCCCATGCCCTGCCCTCCTCTCCGCACCCCTCCCTCCTCCAGATCAAGTCCATAAGCCCAATATCAGCCCATATGTCTGATACCAATCTATAAAGTCCTCTTCAGACTCACGCAATACATGCAATGATGCTGAATGCTGGAAGATCACAGGCCAGTGGGTGGAAAGTCTGGTGGATCCAGTGGCAGTGGAAGCATCTCAGCGCTAGCAGGGGCCTCCTCATGGTTTCTCCAGCTCCAGGGCTCTAGTGAAGCTCCATGTGTCTTGTCACCAAGAAGATAAAGCGGTCTCTGTGTGTATTTGGCCTCCAATGAGCTATTTATCTCCATGGCACCTCCAAATGAGGTCATCAAGCTGAGACCTGATTGACAGGCTAGACTCCACCTCTTCATAAGTTGACATCAGATTATGTAACAACCATAGAAGTCTACGTATGCTTGCAGAGGCCTGTACTGCCTTCAGCAGGTGGTCTGGAGATCACCCCACCCTCACCCACCCCTTCCATACCACCATGTGCCTGCCTCCACCACTTCCTAACCTGCTGACCTTGTGCAAATCCTGGGTGTGAGACCCCGTTTTCTTATGCACAGAATGAGTTGTGAGAACCCTCCAGGGCAGAGCCTGCATCCCTGCCTTGTAGTGTTGACTCATAGCCCTGGGGGTCTGGGCGTGGAAAGCCCAGCCTTGTTACCATGGAGTTGCTGGTGGTTTCCAGCCGCAGACCATGGGGATTGCAGCCCAACTCGTAACTACGGCACCCGCCTGACTCTGTAGCTGGCACACGGACATAAGACCTCAGCCCCCACCATATCTGCCAGGCCCTTCCAGCAGGGTCTTATGCTTCCTGTGACTTCCTGCTGCATGTGCAACATGGGAAACATCCCTCCCTGCAAAAGGCCAGGTGCAAGGAGACCGGTGAATTCAGGCAGCCTAGGACCAAAGGGACAGGTGTGTCCCACCTGCTCTCTGCTGCTGGGTAGGGAGGAATGGCCCTTGCGAAGCTGATACTCAGCAGGGAATGTTAGGCTCCATGCCCTTCGCCCTCTTCCTGCCGGGCTGTTGCTGAGAAGGCAGAGGGGGACCGGCTCCCAGGAGCACCAACAGTGACAGGCAGCCCCTCCCTGTTATGGGAGACTCGAGGTGACGGCCGTCGTTGGTCATCTGAAGGAGCGAATCACCCACCGCTGCCGTGGAAGAAAGGCCTGACTATCCTTTCATTCCGATCACAGTCAAGGAAACCTGGGGGGCAGCTCTCCCCTGTCCTGAGGGAGTGCCCTGAGTCAGAACCAGCACACAGCAGGCAAGGGAGGACCCAAAGGCTGCCGGTCACATCAGAGAGCTCTTGGAAAAGGAAAAGTGGGAGGGGCGTGGGTGGGTACTCATAGCCATCCAGTTTGTCCCATCCCTGAAGTCTCAGTGGCTGGCCCTTCCTGGAAACCGCCTGCTCTCTACTCTGTGTGGAGCTGAGCCATGCCGGCCTTGGGCTCTGGGGCTCAGTCTCAGGCCCTCCCAGCTCGTACAGGCTCTCTCCTGGGCTCTGGACAGCCCCTGGCCAGCAGCCCATGGAGACAAGGGCCTCATGGATCCTTGCAGTGGGCTGTTTCCCAGAGATACTGCTGAGTCTTCTAACCCCAGTGAGCAGCTCAGGCAGCTGTCGCTCTTGCTGGGAAAACCTGAGACTCAAGGCCGGCTTCCTTTTCCTCTCATCTTAACGTCTCACCATCTCAGTAGCTAGCACAGACCCTGGCTTCATCTGTGAAGTGGGCAGAGGAGCACCTGCCTTAAACCCAGAGCCCTGGAGAAGATCAACTGTGGGCAGACTTTCTGGCTCCTGTGTGATATGGACGTGTGTATGAGTTAGTGGTCTCCCCTGCCCTTTCTCCCAAGAGTGCAGAGGACATCATAATTAGTGCCAAGCCCCACGGGGAGGGCAGTACCTACCGCCAGGACACTCAGTCTTGGGACTCTTGCCAAAGTGGAGGGAGCAGAGCCCCACCCTCTACCTGGACTGGACACTCGCTCCCCTGCTTGAAGTCAGGAACTGGGGTGTCTGTGACCCCAGAGGTGGCATGGGTGGGGCCAGATGCCTTCTTTTGAAAGCTCTTGTGGCCACAGGGTGCCTGGAGCTCCTGGCCTCTTGGCAAGATTTCGAGCAGCCAGATGACGTGTACACAAGACACATCCTCACATGTGCACACACCCTGTGACCCTGTAGTTCAACCCTGCCCTTGGCGTGAGTCCAGAACCTTAGGGTAGTGGAGGTGCCCGGGGGCTTGCACAGGAGAGAGAAGGCATGGGGGTGCATGGCATGGGGTACCAGACCACTGACTCAAGTCAACAGATTGGGCGTTCACGTGCTGCGTGGGTGACGTGTGACATGTGTAGCCCCCTAGCACGGAAGCCCTTCCTACAGAGAGGAAGCCGGACTGCTTGCAGGAGTGGTTGCTTCGAGGACAGGGCCAGCGACGGTTCACACAGAGCCTTGCAGAGTGGAAGAAGCTCCCCCAAACCGTGACAGGGACATACCCGAGACCCTGGGGCTCTCTGTGGCCGGGTCCAGGGCAGGCGGAAGCACCTGATGAATTGTAAGCCACTGGAAACATGGTCAGTAAGCCGAGGAGAGGGTGCAGCCATCATGACGATGAGCCACGCGGGGCCAGCGGTGCTCAGTTGCCCTGAGATGCCACTGTCCCCAGGGACATCTTGTCAGTTGCAGAGGAGGAAAGGAAAACTGATTACACGATGAGGAAATCTGCAGCACGGTCACCAGTGGACGCCACTGGTGGGGCAGGGGGACATCGGTGCCCCTGCCTCCACAGGTGCCACCCCAAGGGGACACCATCCACAAGGTTTTCCAGCCGCATGCGCGGACTCCCAGCTTAACTGTGAGAAACTCCAGATACACCACCCGAAGGCCCCGACTCAAAAGCCAGCGTACTGCCATCGCATCGCTTCTGACTCCATGAAAGATGTCCATGTCCCAAAGGACCACGGACGCCGGTGCCTGCAGGCGAAGGCATTGGGGAGCGGCGGCAGCAGACTGCACACCTGCCCCCAGACAGGGTCTTGGGCTTGGGGACGAGAGGGGACTCTCTAAAGAGCATTATCGCAGGAAGATGGCAGTGCATTGGGTAAAGATCTTAGGTCATGGAAATGCTAACTGCACCGTGGCTGCAGTTGCATCAGATACATTGTGTGGCTGCAGTTGTATCAGATACATTGGGTGGCTACACTTGTATCAGATACATTGGGTGGCTGCAGTTGTATCAGATACATTGTGTGGCTGCAGTTGCATCAGATACATTGTGTGGCTGCAGTTGCATCAGATACATTGTGGCTACAGTTGTATCAGATACATTGTGTGGCTGCAGTTGTATCAGATACATTGTGTGGCTGCAGTTGCATCAGATACATTGTGTGGCTGCAGTTGCATCAGATACATTGTGGCTGCAGTTGTATCAGATACATTGTGTGGCTGCAGTTGCATCAGATACATTGTGTGGCTGCAGTTGCATCAGATACATTGTGGCTGCAGTTGTTTCAGATACATTGTGTAGCTACAGTTGCATCAGATACATTGCCATGTGTGCGCCACCTCCCACTGTTTCCGTTTGAAGAAAAAAACGTGTGTGCCTGAGAGAGAGAACTCATTCATCCACAAATGCTAGAGCCAATGGGTAACAAAATGTAACAACTGATGATTTTCCCAAAGGGGAAACACAATGTGTATCTTTGTACTGTTTTTCATTCTCAGCCTATAGGTGTGAGATCATTTCCAGAAACAAAGGAGACAAGTCATTTAAGAGAATGGTATTTAAAGGGGAGTTGAGGGAACGCCAAGACCCGTCCTGGTGGTAGCGTTCAGGAGCAGGCAGCGTCAGCGATGGGATGAGAGAGGGGCCCAGCCTCTGGGGGTTTCTTGAAATGTTCTCGGTCGTTGTCTGACTGGAGTTTACCCGGCGACGTCAAGCCATGCACCTATTTAAGGATTTCTCTCAGGACAGCCGAGAGGTGCCAGTGACAGACTGACAGACATAGAGGTGGAGTGCGATCAACAGCACAGCACCGTTTGCCTAAACGAAAACCACATGGTGGCACACGTGAGGGTTGTCACCATTAGAGCCCAGAGCCCTGAGCCCTGGCCATGTGTGAGCCTGAGAGAAGGGCAGGCCCTCACGGTCGGGTGTGAAGGACCGAGGGAAGACGGGGCTCAGCGCTGCTTGGCTGGAGCTGGGTGGGCTCCTACAGGACCTGGGCTTCTCAGAAAGCTGCTCCAGAGCAGAGAAAGCAGCCAGGGGCGCCACCTGGACAGGATTGCAGTCGGTGCTGCTGGTAGTCACTGCCTGTTCTGGGACCAGCTGCTGTTCTAGGGACCTTACTAACTACTTGCATCCTCACGCCAGCTTCACGGGTAGTTACTGTTATCCTATGTGGGGAAACTGAGTCACGGAATGTTTGATTCCCTTGCCAAGAATACACAGCCAGACAGTGGCAGAGCTGGGATTTGAACTCAGGTGGTCCGGTGTTAACCACCAGGTTCCCTTGCTAGGTGGAGACTCCCCTACACAGGAAGTCCAGAGTGGGGCACAGAACAGACATGCTGGCCCCCTAGGGCTCCCTGGGCAGAGGAAACTTAATCATGTGGTTGGAGCCTCAGGATCTGGAAGCTTCTAGATGCTTCTTAGGCCACTGTCTAGCTGTTCCCCCGCTTCCTGGTTTCTTATTCCCTGTCCCTTCTCTCCAACCGGGGTGGTGCAAACCATTTGCATGGATTACTAATCGGGAGGTGGGCCGTTCAAATCCACCCAGGGGGACCATGGAAGAAAGGCCCAGCGAACTGCTTCCTTCAAGACTAGTCAAGGGGGGAAGCTGGGATTCAACAACTTGGGGTGGCTGGCTAAAGAGAGGCGTTGCTGTGACCTGGTGACTCTGTCCTTCCCATTTACTGGTCCTATTAGATTCCCTAATAAACCCCTTTGGCAAGTCCCAGCCTCGGAAACCCTGTGGAGCTCAGCTCTACTCTGTGGCATGTGAGCCCCCAGGAGTTGGGATGGACTTGACAGCAACTAGTTTTGTTTCATTTTCCCTCCAACCGCAACCTCTCTACTCCATTACCTCCATTCAAATCCATCCATCCATCCAAGATACCTAAGTCAGCTCCCACCTCCGGAACCAGTCCCTTCACTGATCTGCAGCCTTTCTGAGAACCCAGATTCAGGTCTCAGCTCAGCCCCTTGCAAGTCGTGACTCAACAGAGCAAAGTACTCAACTTACAAGAATATAGCTAGTATTGGCGGAAGGAGCTCTGGTGGCATCGTTGGGCTACTAACTGCAAGGTCAGCAGTTCGAAACCACCATGGGGGAAAGAGGAGGCTTTCTGCCCCTTTGATGAGTTAGTCTCAGAAACCCGCAGGGGCAGTTCCACTCTGCCCAGTGGGGTTAGGAGTCAGAATCGACTTGATAAGGTTTGGGTGTGAACATTCACTGAGGACTCTGGGGCGTGTATATGTAGGTATATGATCTTGTCCATGCTGAAGCAATGCTGTTCTATGTAAACTGTGGTGGTATTATTGCCCAGAAGTAAAGTTTAGGAATGTGCCAGAGCCCACACCGCTGTGGAGTGGTGGGCCTGGGAATTCCAACTCAAGACCAGTGGTCCCAAAAGGTCAAGCGTTGCCATGAAGTTGACTCCAAGCCCTGGTGGCCCTGTAGGACAGTGGAGAGCTGCCCCTGTGGGTGACACCGTAGGTTAGGCCTTGGTCTGCTGACCCAACGCGCCTGTAGCCCTGTGGGAGCGAGATGAGACTCTGCTCTGGGAAAGCCATGGGGCCCCACCGGGGTCACTGTGAGCCGGCACCGGCTGCACGGTGGTGGCTCCGTCTTCCTGACATAAGCACGGCCTCCCCTTCCTCCCACTGTGGAGCTGGTGGGTATGAACTCCTGAGCTTTCGTCTAGCAGCCATGTGCAGCCACGGTGCCACCAGGGTGCCTCATCCTAAGGGTGAGGTGTCAGGAAGGCTGAAATGCCACCCAGCGTTTGGTATGACTGCGGCCTCGATCCTTGCTCCTTTCTGACTGAGGTGACATTCTCGCCGCATAAGAGAACCACTGGAAGCGCACCATCCAGTGGGCTCCTCGCCATCCCCGTGGTCCCCAGCCGTTCTCCGCCTCCTGAGCGCTCCTTTCCCAGGAGGAGGATTTCAGCCCCTGGCAACCCCTAACCTCCTGTCTTGGTGCATTCGCCTCTTCTGCCTCCCCCCCACACCCCCCCATGGACAGGATGGTGCACCTGACCTCTTCCTTCAGCGAGAGGCTGCGAGGGTCACTCGTGCCCAAGCACGAGCCTGTGCGGCTCCACTGTCCATGTGCCACACTGGGGGCCCGTTCACCTGTTTGCTGTGAGTGTTCCCATGGCTTCTGTCAGCTCCTCGGGTGAATTCTGAGGCTTGGTCATAGGGGCCCTGGTGGTGCTTGACTGATGTCCAGAAGGTCACTGTTCAACTCCACTGCCCCCTCCGTGGAGGAAGGTAGGATGGGCTGTCGTCCTCAGGATGGCAGTCTTGGAGACCGGGCACTTCCACTGTCTGCAATTCATGCCAAGTCAGAAGCCAATTCATGCCATGTCTGCAATTCATGCCAAGGCAGCAGCGGTTGTTGGGGAGCATTCACTGCTGGGCTTTTTGAGGATCCTGGGCTTATTTAGGCTGCTTTCCCCCATGTACTCAGGAGCTGACCCCCACATGCAAGGGTGCTGAAGAGCAGCTCCCCGTCACTATCATCATCTTCCTATCCCAGGTCCTGCCGCTTCTCTGCAGCCCACCTCACTGTCTCCTCTCCCCACAGATGTGCCCGTGGAACAGCTGGCTGCCATGCCAGCCCTGCGAAGTGTCAACCTCCGCTTCAACCCACTGAGCGCTGATGTGCGTGTCATCGCCCCGCCGCTCATCAAGTTCGACATGCTCGTGTCTCCGGAGGGGGCTCGGGCCCCCCCACCATAGGCCACCCTCCTTGGCCCACCCACCAAGGGTCAGAGGCCACATGGCCCAGCACCTGCAGGGGAGGGAGTCCCATGGGTGGCCAAGCTTGGGGGGCTGGGAGGGTGGGGCAGACAGCACATGAATCTGGGGTATAGCCAGCCCCTGGCCTGGGGCTCATAGCTTAGAGCAATTAGGGCCTGGGCACACCAGAGAGGGGATGAGGTGGTGGGGCCGGACCCCTCGATCTCTGAACTTTGGTAATTGGGTGAAGGGGCGGGAAGGGGCCCTTTGCCTCCTGGAGACTTTTTAGGACAGCCTTAACTCCAACCCTCAGGCCCCTGCCGAGCCCACCGGAGAGCATCCTGGAGCATTTCCAGGTTCCTGGGGTTTGAGGCCTTCTATTAGTGCTGGGCCAGCCAGATGCTGCCCTCAGAGTGGAAGGAAGACAACCTCACACTATTTATTGCTTCCTGAGAACAGACTCAGGGGAGACCCACCCTTCAGAGCACCCCCCCTCCACCCTGGGTGGAGCCAGGAGTCGTGGGCCGGCTGGGGTGGGTGAGACCACCGCCAGGTCCACGCAGGGCTAAGAACGTTCACCCAGAGGCTCAGCCCTGCTCCTGGGCCGCCTCTGCCCTGCGCTTCCCCAAGATGAAGGAATGGTGCCAGCTCCCTCTCGAGCTCTGAGGACTATTTCCCTTCCTTGGGGAGGGACCAGGTGTCTCTGGCATCCACCTTTGAGCCACAGGAGGAGGGGCCCCAAGAGAAACAGCCATTCACCCTGCAGCTTTGCTCTGAGGTCAAGTGAAGTCCACAGAGCAGTCTCTGGGGGCTCTGCAGCCCACAGGCTCCCGTGTCACGACTCAAAGCCCTGACCACCGAGTCATTTCTAAGCTCTCAACCTGGGGTCTAGATGTGGCCAAGCAACGGGGTGACCGAGGGTCCTGGTTTGCCTGTGATTGAGGGTGTCTAGGAATGTTGCATTTTCAGTGTTAACACTAGGACAGTTGGTGGCCTCCCCTGGACAAGGCCTGGCACTCATGCTTTCTGGCTGCACCTTTGGTTTGAGAACCCCGGCCTTTGACCCTCCCAGTATCTCGCTATCTACCTCCACTTCCTGTTCACCTGTGAACAGACCTCATTTACCCTGGAATTGTGGGGCTAGGTTGGGGACCTGGAGGCAGCCAGGGGGATTCCAGAATTTGGGTATAGTGAGGCAACTCCTGCGTCCTGCAGACCAGTGGCCACTCAACCCCTCCTAGGGTTAAGCTGTGTCCGGCTCAGGCCTTCCTCTGAGTGCTCCTGGTCCAGTGGCCTGCCCTGCCACTGACCGACTCGAGACCACCCACCTGCTTACCCCCACTCTGTCTCCAAGGCTTGGTGTACTAAGCCCAGGGAAAGAGGCCGCTGCCAGGCTGTGCGTTCACCTCGACTGCTGGGTGCGAGGCCAGCGGAGGCTCCGTTGCTCCACCTCGTGTCCTGGAGTTTGCTTCCTTCCAGCCCAAGAAGGGGGTCTCTGAGAGAAACAAGGTATTCTATAGCCAGAGCCTTGCAGCTCTGCGGGGGTGCCAGTGGGCCAGGACTGTCCGCCCCACCCTGGGCGTTTGGTAGCAATGCAGGGGCTCGTGTTCACTCCAGGCCTCCTGCTCCAGGCCTGCGTTTTCCCAAGACCCACCTGGACTCCTTCAAGCACTTCACAGTTCGGGAAGCAAGCTTCCAAGGGTGGACCTCAGCGTCGAGGGTGAAACTCTCTTCCTGATCTTCAGCCTGCTTCATTCCGGGCTTGGAGGCTGCTCCCTCCTCCCTAAAGCAGCTGGGCCGGGCCTCCCTGGGGTCTTTCAGAGCTGGTCCCACACCAGCAGGCGATGAGGATGGGTTTCTCTGGACCCTGCCCTGCATGCCAGGTGGCCTGCTCCCCCACAGCCTCATCCCAGGCTACTTTACGGGGTTGCTCCCCAGAAATTAGTCTGCTCTGCTTGGAGAGTCGCCCACCCCTCTCGGGAAGACAGCGCCCTCAGCTTTGGGTCTTTAATAAAGGATGCATTGGTTTCACCTGCCCGGCTGACCTTGGATTCGTTCTCTTCGCTCAAACCCACCACTAACCTGCCCAGAGCAAGGGGCAGGCGTGGGGTGGTGGTGGTGGTGGTGGTGGCGGCGGCAGCGGCTGCTGAACCCACACCAACCCAAAGTCACTGCCATCAAGTTGATTCTGATTCGGAGCAGCGCTTCAGGACAGAGTGCAACTGGCCCTGTGGGTTTCCGAGGCTGCACTTCTCTGTAAATGAGAGCAGACAGCCTTTCTCCCGAGGAGCACCGAGTGGCCTCGAACTGCTGACGGCAGTTTGCAGCCTGGTTCACAACCCACAGCACCAACAGGGCTCCCCACTTGTTGATAGCAGACGCTAAAGGAGGAGACCGGTGTCAGATTCCCCACTAAGGTAAGCATAGGCTTACTCATGCTTCCTTACTGATCTGTAGTGAACACTTTCACATGGGGAAAGCGTATGTGAAGTTGTTCACCCTCGATGCGTACACAAACCAGCTGTACCTGGCTCACTGGGTAATCTGAGCCTGGCAGGGAGGGTATACTCAGTGTTCCCGGGGAACGCGAGCTAGCAGACCTAATGCACACCCTAGAGCTGGTCTGCTGTAAGACAGCTAAACACCAGCCCTGGTGTGGCCGACCTGGCAGCTGTGGAAGAGTGTACACCTGGAGCAAGCCCTTCCTCTGGGCCCTGGGGGCTCCACTCTCAGCATCCTGGGTGGGGGGGGGCTCCTTAGAAATGCAGACTCCGAGGGGGCACACCGAATTCAAGGAACCAGAAGCCCTGGAGCATTCATCCAGCCCTCCAGGTGACCTGGGCGTGTGCCCTGTGCCAACCCACTTAATCCCCTCACTCCGCCGTGGTTAGTTGCCATCAAGTTGCTGCTGGCACTGCCGCCCCGTGCACGGCAGAACGAAGGGCTGCCTGGTCCTGTGCCATCCTCCCGACTTGTGTTTGACAGTGTCAGTCCATCTTGTCAAGGTCATACTCTGTTTTTGCTGACACTACTGAGCAGCACAGTGTCCTTTTACAGGGACTGCTCCCTCCCTATTAGCACAGGAGACAAAGTCTCGCTTCTAATGAGCTCTACTTCTAAGACATTTGCTCATTCCACAGACTTGCAGTAGTCTTTGCTGACACTAATTCAAATGCATCCATCCTTACTTGTCTTTATTCAGTGTCCAACTTTCATCTGCATATGAGGCGATTAAAAATACCACGGCTTACGCCAGGCACACCTTGTCCTCAAAGTGACGGCCCTGTGGAGATTTGCCCACTGTAATAGGAGGGGGCACCCAGAAACCCCTGGGGAAAACTCCACTCAGCAGAGCTTTTGTAGTACAGTTTTCATACTAGGTGAGCATCAAACAATTCCCTCTGAGTTAGTGCGCACAGTGGCTTCGCCTAGGCAAGTTTTCCCTAGTCACGGTGAATTTTTTCGTAAAAGCAGATTCACTCTGGTAAACAAGCGGCCATCTAGCTCAGAAGCAACAAAGCCCACATGGAAGAACGTACCAGCTGTGTGATCACAAGGTGCTGAAGGGATCAATTATCGGGCATCAAAGAACAAAACATATCATTGTGTGATCACGTTCCCGATATGATCGCTGAAGACAAATGGGTGCATAAGCAAATGTGAAGAAAGCTGATGATGCCCGGCTATGAAAAGATATAGCGTCTGGGGTCTTAAAGACTTGAAGGTAAACAAGCAGCCTTCTAGTTCAGAAGCAACAAAGCCCACATGGAAGAAGAATACCAGCCTGTGTGATCACAAGGTGTGGAAGGGATGAGGTATCAGGCACCAAAGAACAAAAAAATCAAATCATTGTGAATGAGGGGGTGGGGGTGTAGATTGGAGACCCAGGAATCATCTGTAGGCAACTGTACATCCCCATACAGAAGGGTCGTGGGGAGGAGACGAGCCAGTCAGGGTGCAATGTAGCCACGATAAAACATACAACTTTCCTCTAGTTCCTAAATGTTTTCTCTCCCCCCCATCCCCCGCTTCCCCACATCATGATTCCAGTTCTACCTTGCAAATCTGGCTAGACCAGAGGATGTACACTGGTACAGATAGGAACTGGAAACACAGGGAATCTAGGACAGATGATCCCTTCAGGACCATTAGTGAGAGTGGCGATACGGGAGGGTGGAGGGAGGGTGGAGGGTGGGGTAGAAAGGAGGAACGGATTACAGGGATCTACATAAAACCTCCTCCCTGGGGGATGAACAACAGAAAAGTGGGTGAAGGGAGATGTCAGACAGAATAAGATATGACAAAATAGTAATAATTTATAAATTATCAAGGGTTCACGAGGGAGGGGGAGCGGGGAGGGAGGGAAAAAATGAACTGATACCAAGAGCTCAAGTGGAAAGCAAATGTTTTGAGAATGATGATGGCAGCAAATATACAAATGTGCTTGACACAATGGATGGATGGATTGTGATAAAAGAGTTTTTTGAGCCCCCAATAAAATGGTTAAAAAAAAAAAGCAGTTTCACTCAAACCTTGTGTTTTTTGTGTGTGAATATTTCTGGTTTTTATTTTTAAAGTACTTTTAGCACAAAAAATAATTTTAAATAAATTTTAAAATAATAGCCAAATGATTATATTATACAGGATACAGTTATGTCCATTACATGTTGAGGAAACCAGCAAATTACCATTCAGATTTTAATTTTTAATAGCAAACATTAAAAAAATGTAATGATCTCCAAAGCTATCTGCTAGTTCAAAATATAACATAAGTTAAAATATGCATATTAGTAAACATTAACAACTTAACTCATTGATTCCCCATTACAAGTTTAAGAAAGGGCTAGAAGGCTTAAGGAAAAACAGGAATCCATATAAACTTTATGTAAGTCACACTTTTCCAAAATGTGCCAAATACTCAACCCTCAAAATAAAGCAACATTCTTTATATTTATGTCCAGTTTAAAGCCTATTTTAAATGTAGAAATTCAAGGTGTGTCTCCCGTTAAAGTATGTATTTTCTTTGAACACTGGAGAGCTTTCAGAGCATGTCATTTATTTATTACAATAATAATGGTATATTCAAAGCTTACATTCTAAGTTATTTTAAATACACAAATTTAACCGTAGTCATGCCAGGAAACATTAAATTAATCCCACAACAATTTTTGACTGTATAACAGGTCTCACACCACAGAAAACATATACATTATGGCTCTAATATTAAAATATATCTTATACCTCTAATATTAAACTATTTTAAAACTACATACATTTGGTTATATATACATTCTTTTAACAGCTATACAGTCACACAAATTATCCAAATACACTAACTGCCTAGTAGTGTATATAATGGCCTTATAAAACAAACAGTTGATCGCAGGTCAACTAAATACTTAAATTCTACTTTCAAACATATCTATATATAAATATTTGAAATAAATATTCATTTACCTTTAATATTCCTTTTACCACTAATTTCAGCCAAATTCTATTTTCTCAAGAAAATTTTTACTTAAAATTTAAAACAGAATGTCATCTGATTAGAGACTAAGATATATCTAAGCCAGGTATTACTTCTGTAAACAGGAAAGCAAAAAATGTTTAGTGGGAAAGTTTGGGTCAATTTTATGAAAATAAAATTACTAACCTATTTTTAGAAATGGAGACAGAATAAAAAGATTATATTAAATTAATGAATAGTTTTTTCAGCCATTAATGTAATCTTCCTATAATAACATTTCCAGAAGAAAACTTCTAATACTTGTAGTTTCAAGAAAATATAAGCACTTGCCTTAAGGTCTTTGCATATGTAGACAACAGTAGGTTAATTTCCTTGCTCATATCTGATTTTTAAAAGCATTGAATAAATGATAAATGGTTACAAATCAACTGCATTATAAAATCAATGTGTTATTCTGTCTTAGAGAAATATAAGTATTTTTATATATCACCATTCAAATCTTTCTGCAGGGCTTCATCTTTATAAAATAGTCCAGCCTCTCAGAGAAAGATGAATCTGATTTGTCAAGAGATGACAGTGGTGGACTAGCTGCCATTGGAGACTCCAACTCTCTTGATCTCTTGCAACTTCTAGTATCAGGTGTCACGAGGTGACTCGCCAATTCTGGAGGTTGTACCCCGAGAGTGCTCTGGCGGCAGGACCTTCAACGACACAGTGTGGGGACTCAAACCTTGTTTTTTGTGATGGCCAATTTAGGAGAACAACGTACAGCTGTGAAAGTGTTCCCTGCTCGGGAGAAATGCCACAACAGCTATTGTGATGTTGAACAGTGCTTATAAGAACAGCGCTATGGGAAAAACTCAAGTGTACAAGTGGTTTTCTCATTTCAAAGAAAGGTGAAATGTCGATTGATGACAAACCACATTCTGGTCATCTGTCAACTTCCTGAACAGACAAAATGTCAACCTGTAGTGCATTTGGAGTTCATTCCACCAGGTCAGACTGTTCATCAAGCTTTCTATTGAGAGGTTCTGTAAAGATGACCCCATATCAGTTTGCAACAAAAAAAGACCTGATTTGTGGCAGACTGGAGTCTGCCATCTCAGCACACCAGTTTTGGGCAGAAAACAGCATGCCTCTCTTGCCCCACACACCTGACTCACCTGACCTCACTCCATGCACCTTCTTTTTGTTTCCAAGAATAAAAAAGGACAGTGATTTGACAACATAGAAGAGGTGACGAAAAAAATGAGGGAGGTGCTGTCAGCCATCCAAACAGATGAGTTTGAAAAATGTTTCCAAGAATGGAATCATAGATTTGACAAATGTATTAAGTGAAATGGAGAATACTTTGAAGGTGATAAGGCTGTTTTGTAAAAAAAAATTAAATACATAGCTTTGAAAAAAAATCCATTCTTTGGTGTGTGGGGGGTTATCCCCTCGTATGTGATACTGAACGTCATAATTCAGAGCCATTCATTACAAGTCTCCAGGCCTCTTTCCTGCTACAGAATGAAGCGGCTGACTGGATCATATGTTCCCTCACCCCCATCCCCAGGGGCTTTTCTGGTTCTCCCATGGTTCCTGTTTCTTAAACACCTGGGTTTGGCCTGGACTTGGCCTACTACCTTCTCCCAGCTCAGTTTTATTTGATGAAACTTCATTAAAAGATCAGACAGAAGACCGCCTTTTGCCAGCCTCAGTTTTTTGTGGCATGCTGGCTCACCAAAAATATCACCTATGGAAAACAACAAGCTGTTGATCAGTCAAAACCAAGGTTGCTTTCTGCCCTGAGGGAGAGCATTACCTCCCCAGAACCTTCTAGCATCTCCGAGTGGGGAGGGCAGCTCAGGAGAATTCTCTGAGGTTCCAGAGGCCGAGTTAGATGGGGGCTTTACTAGGTAGTGATCAGGCTCTAGTTTGGCATTGAGGAATTCAGCAAGAGGGGCTTTTAGGGCAGTTTGGGGGGATCAACTCTCTTCTCGGGCCACCCACCTGGGAGGAAGATGCAGCTTTCTACTCCAGTCGAATTAGTTTCAGAAACCCCCAGGGCAGCCCGACTGTCTTACAGGTCAGTCAGTCACATGATGAATCAGAATTGACTCGGCGGCAGTGAGCTGGTTTATCAGACTTGAATAAGTTGAGAGTCTGGTAAATAATTATTTAGGAAGAAGCTGGAAAGCTTTTTGCAGCTTACACCTTTCTAACCGAGAGTTTTCTGGACCAGTGAAGCTATTGTTGAAGAAAAGGAGTAATTAAACCCTTGGCATATGGTGTACCGGATGCATCATGTTGATGTAGCTCCATGTCCTCAGTGAAAATGATACAAACCTGCTATTGAGGCTGACCTTGATCCATTTAAGGAGGCAAAGATATATCCAAATTCATTTTCTTCTAAGCCTTCTGCTCTCAAAATTCTCTGTGCAGTATACCTTTCTACAGATACATGTCAATTTGACATGAACGTAAATTGAGTATTGACCCCAGTAAATCAGTTTAGAATTCATGAAAGCATTACTTCAAAGAGTTTTTAGAAAGTGAATGTCAAATGCAAAGAGATTGTCATACTGACCGACCCAAGCGACCCCTTATGACGCGTCGAACCCAATCTCTCAAATGTTGTATAATGTTAAATACTATAAATTTTATATAAACATATGGCATCACTCAGTTTCATTTATAAGTTAATAATTCGGTTTTGTTAAATAAAGGAAGGGGCTTAAAGATGTGCAGCTTTGTTCACATGTCCATTTGACTCATGTCTGTGGAGTTGGCGACACAAGAAATGTCCATAAGTCTCAAGATAGATGTACGCAGTGTTTGGCTAGATGGTTTCAGTTCTGTCTCCCAGAAATGTCATACTGGACCCTAACTCCTTGCTTTAGAACTGCCTTTTGAGATCAGTATAACCTGGCCCTTCTCTGAAAACCAGCTCCGAGGAGCAGCAGGCAGTTGCTGGAAGGACAAGTATTGGCAGACAGTCCAAGCAGAGTCCTGTGAGTGGTCCAAGGCCAGTTCGGCCCAGGGCCCAGGAGCAGAGACCAGGCTCCCAGCCTCCCTCGGGGTGGGTGAGTGGGTAGGCTGGGCCCATCCCTGACAACAGGGACACCGTCCTGTGATGTGATGCCCTAACCAGGACCGTCCTTCCAATTACTGGGTGTCGAGAGCCTGAAAAATAGACCAGGAGTCACTCTGGGATGTAGGAAACCAACACTGAGGACATATGTCGAGGACTATAGTCCCTAACTTATAGCAGAGGGAATCTGGAAAGCTGGAATTCCACGGTAGGCAAGTTAGAGGCAAAGTCTGAGTACATTAACCTGCTTTAAATATCGTTCCCACAGATTCTCCCCTTAACAACCATGCTGCCTTAACATGAGCACATGGTTGATTGTATCTCCCTACAGAAACTGACACCCTTTTGTCCTCTCTTCCCCCCTGTGTCTCCCAGCCCCCCTCATCCCTTCCCCTAAGGCAGGTATTAGGTTTCCTCACCTGTGAGTTCAAGGACCTTAATGTAGATACCACTGACCTTGTGACCCATATAACTACTGATTATGCATGTTTTAGGCTACCTATAAATGTCCCAAGATAGTAAGGGGTCGCTCTCCCTTCTCCCAGTTCCACGTGGTCCATCAAGAGGAGCTGAGGTGAGCATGCTACTATGAAATGTGTCTGACTCCTTTATTTTACTCTCTCTTACCCTCTTTGACTCTACTATAATGCCGCCATTTTGCGCCTTCTGGCTCTTCCGCTGTGAGAGGCTGGTTCCCTCTGGCACTGGGAGACAGGGACTTCTGGGTTTGGAGGTTACTTACCAGAGGGGCTGGACTGCTTGTCCCCTGTGGCAGCGGCAGGGCCAGCTCTGGCCCTCACTGCCCCTGGGGAGGGAGACAGGCTATGCCTCAAGGGGAGTGGTAGTCTGGGGGAGGCCATGGATGGGACACGTGGGGGTGCTCAATCTGGCACCGTGACCGTGCTGGACTGGACCACTGAGAACCCCTTATCACCTAGGTTAGGCAGCATTGATGGGACAGCCTTGGCAGAGCGGTTCCCAGAGGCCGCAGCCAGCACCCCTGCCCCAGGCCTGCCTCCCCAAGCCCTTCCCTCCCCTGCTTCTCTCAGACTCCACGCGGGCTCACGGTGAGCCCACAGGGCAGGGGAGAACGGCCACTTGGAGTTTCTGAGACTGCCACTTTTTAATTGGAGCCGAAAACCCCATCTTTCTCCTGTTAGAGAGCGTGGTGGTTCCGAATTGCCCACCTTGTGGATCTCGGTCCAACTCGTAACCATGAGGCCAGCAGGCCTCCTCTGCCCTCCCTGAGATGGGATGAAAGCCGTCGGCCATCGAGTGGTGCTGACTCCTAGTGGCCCCGCCGGACAGGGGCCTTTCACGTTTCCGAGACAGGAACTCACCATACGCGTCGTCGTCGTCGAGATGCATGCTTGGCTGCTGGGGGTCACCAGCCCCTGGCCGGCGGCACTTGTAGGTTCCTCCTTTACCATTAGCTCCTGGTTCCCACTCCACTGAGGAGGAGACAGGTGGGGTGGGGGGCCCCGAAACTTGCTGGGAAGGAGCCAGCTGGGCTTGGACCGGGCTTGCTTTGCTGCTGCCGCCAGTCAAGGTCTGCTATGTGCCCACCTCTCAGGAGGCCCCACCATATTGGGACCAGCCCTGGGTTTTTCCAGCTCACGTACCCCCTCTCTCATCACGACCCTGTGAAGAGCCACAGGCCCCCTGGACTTCACTTGCCCAGCTGTAAAATGGGCGCCAGCCCTGCCCTCCCTGAAGCCACAAAGGTTAGCAACAGAGAGTGTAGGTGGGCAGACAGCCTTCGTTCTGTCCCACACTCCTGTGAGCTTCCTCCTGACTCTGCTTAGGCCCACCTTGCGCTCACCTCTGGGAGGGCACAACCGTTAGTGCCGGGGGAGGACTTGCACTTTTCAGGGTGATGGACGGCCAGGCGTCCCTGGAGCCACAGCTGGACACTGCTGAGGGTGAGAAGCCCGACACCCGCCCCCCCACCGCATACACACAGCGCAACCGTCATGGGTCAGGTACCCGAGAAGGCGCCATCCCAGGCTCCCTGCAAGAGTGAACAGTGCACTGTTGAAACATTCTAGACCTTGGCTGGGGGCAGACGCAATTGTGTGTGTGTGCGCGCGCGCACGTGCACGCTCATGTAATTACAGCAGAGAGACAGGAAGTGTCCTCAAGAGTGAGCCCTGAAGGCGGCCCTGTTGCGTGACCCCAGGGACCATCCTGTGGTCACTTGTACAGCATGCTAGGTCACAGACACAGTTTACATAAGAACTCTTGTAAATGGGGCTCCCTGGAGTTGTGCAAGGGTAGGACTCCAGGTCACGGCTGGCAGGATGGGAAAGAGGGAGCCTGGGTTGGGCCAACTCTGTTTGGCCCTGATGTCCATTCTGCCTCTGCAGAATTGATGAGAAAATTGTTTGTTTGCCTGGGAATCTTTAAGATGCAGACTCTAGGGCCTACCTGGTCCCAGGAAACCAGACTTCAAAAGCAGAGCCCAGACCTGAGTGCCTTAAAGCGTCCTTGTGTGTCTTTCGCCCAGTACCCGAGACAGCTCCTTTTAAATCCTGAGCCATTTATCTGCACCAAGCCCTGCAGTCACTCTCCATCCACCCCCACTTAAAAGCCAAGCCCAGCGCTGTCCCACCTCTCATGACTTCTCTGGTGCCCTGCTTCCCTGCTCACTGCACTCCCACATACCAGCTCCCTTCAACGTGTGCCTGAGACCTTAAGTCTTAGCACTTGTTCCTTCTCTCTGGAAGGCTGTTCCCCAGATTTGCTAGAGTAACAGTAAAAAAAAAAGTCAAAAACAAAAACAAAAAAGAGTAGCAGTCTCAGAAACTGACAGGGGCAGTTCTACCCTGTGCTGTAGGGTCACTGTGAGTCGGCATTGACTCTGTGGCAGTGAGTTGTGTTGGTTTCTTTTTTGGATTGCGTCATGCCTGTCTATCCCCCCAGCAATGGCCTTGAGCACAGGGACACGGGTACAGGGCCAGGCAGTGTTTCCTGCTGTGGTGCGGAACCGACTCAAAGATACTGCCAGCCACATTTCCACAAGAACAGCATTTCTAGGAGGGAGGAGCCTTCAAAGTCTGCCTTGACCTCTGGAGCGCACCCAGCACCTTGACCCGTGGCAGCATGTAATGGGCTCAAAGCACGCGTGTATCGAAGGATGGGTGGTGGGATGTGCACGCTGCTGGTGAGCAGCTCTGCCATAGGTGAGAGCACTGCCGCCTGATGTGGCCGCCTGCTCAGGTGACGGGGTCGATCCCCTGTTACGTCTCTTTGTGCCCTGCTAGGAAGTTCTGATCTCAGAGGGCAGGAAAGCAGCAGGAAGATTCCCTTATGTGGTCTTTCCAGAGAACCACAACCCACAGCACTGTGGCTAGGGACCCCGGTTGCTGAGTGGCCAGTAGCCAGGGTGAGGATGTCAGAGAGGACGGCAGTCTCCCAGCTCCACTCCTGGCCTCCCCCAGTTCTGATGCCCTACCACGATCAGATCCTTGCTTCTGGTTGAGCATTGGCCTCTCCCTGCGAGCTTTGTCAGCCTTTGTTCAGGAGCGAGAAGGGGAAGCCTATAGGGAAGGGTTGGGGGTCCCCCACAGCATCAGCGCCAACTGGGGGCCGTATTAGAGATGCGGGATCTGGGATCTTCACCTCTCCCAAGGGAGACCCTGGTTTGGTTCTCGACCAATGTACCTTGTAGGTGGCCACCAGCATCTCTGTCGGTGGGGACTCCGCTCGTGTGTTGCCATGGTGTTGAACAAGTCTGAGTGGCACTTCCAGACTAGGAAGAAAAGTCTGATGAGCTCCTACTTGTGAGAACGCTGTCAATGGAAACCCTCTGATCTGCAACCGGTGGCGGGATGGTGAGGGACCATCCCTGGTATACGGGGCCATGAACCAACAACGCCCTGGACCTTCTGAATCAGAATCTGTGAAAAAGAAACAAGCCCCCCCCCCCCATCACTTGTGCTTTGGGGTCACAGGAAAGTTTGAGAAACGTATGAAACCCAGGCTGGGACATCTACAGACAACAACTAGAACAAGGGCTCCCGGGGGGCTGGCAGGGGCTGGGTAAGGAGAGCACAAGGAGGGAGGGGTTTGTACCGGATGGCCCAGCAATCAGTGAAGGCGCGACACTGCACATGGCTGAACTCGAGAGAATGATGCGGGAGCTGCACTGGGCCCTCCCCTCATACAAGTATTTGAGAGGGAAAAATGTAAAAGGCGGACAAGCACGGCTTCTGAGCTTGCTCCCCCTTCTCCGAGCCGCCAACAGACGATTCCGCAGGGAAAGCTGCAAACGGGTCAAGTAGGGTTGACTACATTGTCCGTTTTCATCAGCTCGTGAAGATGATAAAAGCGGATTCTAAGAGCACTTTTTAGGAACAGGAGTTTATATAATCCTTAAAAGGAAGAAAAATGTTGAAAGCAGATTGTTGTACTGTACAAAACTGTGAGTGTCTTAAACTAAAAGGCAAACTCGCTGCCAGCAAGTCGTTGCTGACTCCTAGAGACTTAGAGGCAGGACAGACCTGCCCCCTGTGACTTTCTGAGACTCACTGTTACAGGAGTGGGAAGCTCCGCCTTTCTCCCAAGGAGCAGCTTGTGGCTTCGAACTACAGAACTTACAGATGGCGGCCCAAGGTGTAACCACTATGCCACACGGGCTCCTCAGTTAGTTCTCACAGGGCAATCAATAGTCAACTTTGGGGTTACCTTTTCAACTGGACCTATGCGCACATTACCAGGTAACTTCACAGAGTCCGTGTCCTTAATTGATGATAGCCAGGAAATACCACAATCACACTGGCCCGTACCAATGAGCCTGTTAGGCAGCTCTGTGGGTTAAGACAAAAAGGACCATCATCCTCTTGGCCTCATTTCTAGGTTGCAGTTATTTCTTTCAGTAGCAGACTACCAGCTGCCCTGTATCTCGGGGTGGCTAAGGCTGGCAGCCACCTGCAGCCGAGGAGAGAGGAGAGTGCTAGAGGTAGGTGGAAATGGGATGGAGGAGCGAGTCTCATGGGACAACTTAGTGAATTGATAGGATTTTCAAAGTTCGTGTTCTGCATCACAATGAGGTAGGAAGTGACTAGGATCTTGAAAACTTGGTAGCAGGCATCTAAGACGCACTCATCGACAGAGAGCAACAGAGAAAGAAGAAAAGCCGTGTCTCAGAGATGAGACTAATAGGGCTAACAGCCTCCCCGAGCCACACTGCATCCAGCCTGCAGCTAGGAGGACTGGCGTCGGGGGCAGGGATCACTACTGACAGTTCCCGTGAGAGCCATAAGAAATGAACCCTGATTGAACGGGAGGAAAGCCCAGGACAGGACTCAGAGTCAGCATCCAGGGACCCCTGCCACCTGGGAATACAGGCCCGGGTTGCCAGAATCTCTGTGTTGTTGTGTTTTACCCACCAGACTCCAGGAATCAGGATAGCTTTTGAAAAAAAGCTCCTGATTTTAAAAGAGTATCCACAAGTTACTCTCAACATTAAGAAGGCCAAGCTAGACGCATCTGTGGGCTGAACTTGGCCCTGACCTTTTTTACAACTCCTCCAATTATTAAAAAGCCAAAACTTGCCTTACCCACTCCCTAGGACTATGACCCTGAGATTCCCCTTAACCTTGAGCTGAAACTCTCCTGAGATTACCTTTCAGCAAACTGACAAGGCGGCACCCAACATGAAAGTTGTTAGCCAGAAGGGCAATACACGATTAAAGAAAACCAGGAACATCTATGGGGTTCCAAAAAGTTCGTGGAAAGACTGGTGGAAAGGTAATGGAATTATCCCAGGAACTTCTTGAAGTTCCCTGTGTTAGTCTGGGTTGGCTAGAGAAACAAATTCATAGACACTCATAGGTGTGTAAGAAAACTTTATATAAAGAGTAATTACACATTAAGAAACCATCCAGCCCAGTCCAGATCACGTCCACAAGTCCAATATTAATCCATATGTCTGATACCAGTCTATAAATTCCTCTTCAGACCCACACAACACATGCAATGATGCTGAATACAAGAAGAGCACAGACAAGGGGGTGGAAAGTCTTGTGGATCCAGTGGTGGTGGAAGCATCACAGCGCTGGTGTGGGTCTCCACGTGGCTCCTCCAGCTCCAGGGCTCTGGCTCCATCAGCGTAGCTCCATGTGGCTTGTCAATAGGGATGTCAAGCAGAGAGAGTGTGTGTCCCGCTTCCAGGGAGGAACACAGGCGTTCCCAGAATCCTCAGGAGAAGGCCATGCCCACACAGAGGCACCATTGACTGTGACTTGATTGACAGACTAGACTCCACCCCTTCGCTCAAGTTGACAGGAGATTATGTAACTGCCACCCCACCCCCCACCTCATCTATGAGAACCAAAGGTCAACAATTACGCTAAAGCCAAGAGAAGGGAACGGGAATGACCAGGAGCAGAGCCAAGGGAACACAATGGAGAAGGAGGTGGGAATTGTCTGATGGAAGCTGCCTTTGCTGTGTAAACTTTCACCCAACACAATCTTATTGTTGACAAGGAGTAGAGGAGCTATGGAGAGTGGGTTCAATAACGTGTATCTTCTAGCCACTTACCTGGCATCTCATAACTAAATAATTTCCATGTGTGGTCTCATTTGAGGCCCGCTTACACACACACACACACACACACACACACACGAAGCAGATGCAGGTTTTCTTTCAATTTTACAGACAGAGGATTAATGAGGACCAGGAACCCAACCAAGGTCTTAGTCGGAGGAGGAAGCAGGTTTCACATCTAGAAGTCAGAGTCTTAGAATTAGTGTCGCAGTCCAAGAAATGGTTAACAGATGGTGTTGCCTAACCTGGAGTTGGCTTCTGGGCTACACTTGATGTCCCCCAGAACCGTCCACTTTTTCTCAGGAGACTCCCACTCCTTTCCAGACACGAGTTCTCTTGGACACAGTGGAGATGGACTTGAATCCTGCTTGACCTAGAATCTGTCCCCACAGCCCTGCCACTACCGCCCACACAGTCGGCCCCACCAGACAGCTGTGTGTCCCCAGTGCCAGCAGGGTGCCCCTCATCCTGCCTAACAAAGGCCTCACTGCCAGGGTGGGGGGTGGGGGGTGTCAGTGCTGACTCATGGTGATCCCCTGTGGTTTTCGGAGACTAACAGTTTATGAGAGTAGAATCTGCCTTCCTCCCTCGGAGCTGCTGATGGTTTCGAACTGTGCACTATTTGGATAGCAACCCGGCGCATAACCACCCCACCACCAGGGCTCCCCACCAAAGGCTACAAAGAGGCCCTTTATATCCAGAAAAAGGCAGCCAGTCAGGGTCAGAAAGTTCTGGTCCAAACCTCTTCCCATTTGATAGCTGGGAGCGCTGAGTTTCGGAGAGGCTGAGTGGCTTCCTCCAGGGTGCACCCGAAGTTGATGACAAAGCCCAAGTCGATGTCCAGAGATCCCAGCTGCCCGTGCGGGGTTCTTTCCGCCGCCCTCCAGGGGGTCTGGGGTCTGGCCTTAGAGAGACCTGCTTAGAACTCCCAGCCTCCCCTTGGCTCGGGCTGTCCAGCGGTGGGACTGACTCAGTCATTAGGCTGCTCCTTTACCATTTATAAATGGCAGAGCCGTTCTGCGTGCCCAATTTGGGAGAGCACACTAACCAACGATTTTAAAACCTTGTGAAGGAAAACTCTGTGGCTGTGGAAGAGAAGGACAACCGCCTCTTGACTCCAAGGAAGAGACCCCACTCCACTTGAGGCTCTGCAGTCACCCCTCCTGCCCAGCCCCCACCCCCACCCCGCCAAGAGGCAATGCTGAAAAACCGCCTGCGATGCGCTAGGGTTTACAGGGACTATAGGGGATCAGACTGAGGACTCCCCCGCTCCCTTTCCAATGCCTTTTGCTATGGATTCTGAGCTTTTTCAAAGTAGCTGTCTTCTTTGTTGCAGAGGTTCCAAGTGGGCTTAGAGAGGAGCCCTGGCAGCGGCATGGCTCCTGCACAGGGCTGCTAACAGCAGAGCCAGCTGTTTGAACCCATCAGCTGCTCTGTGGGCAAAAGATGAGACTGACGACTGTAAAAATCTCCAATCTCAGAAGCCACAGGGACAGTTCTGAGTCAGCCTCCACTCAATGGCAGTGGCCTTGAGGTGTACTTACAGGAGCCTGGTGGGATAGATAGCTCCTGGTTGGGTTGGTAACCGCACGATTCAGCCCCACCAGCCACCCCACTGGAGAAAGAGGGGCAGCCCTTCCCTGTCCTGGGGGTCCCTCTGAATCAGAAGCCGCTAGACACCAGTGAAAAGTGCATTTCCAGCCAGGGAGAAAAAGAGACCCACGTCTCCGCCCTGAGGTCTCACCACCTGGGGGCGAGTCTCACAGATGACTTTCAGCCCCCACGCTCCCAACTCTCTCAAGCATCCCAGAACACATGACCACCACTGCTTAGAGGGGAGCATGTGTGGAGAGCCCAGCCCGGCCCTGCGCATCCTCTAATATTCCCTGAGGACCTGCCAGCCGGGAGGGATGCCAGCACAGGCCACCTCACAGTCTGTGAGCAGAGCCCTCTGCTGTTGGGTACCACAGACTGGCTCAGGAGGTAGGAAGCGGGAGAGTAGAGATTACCAGAATGTCTAAGGTCATGGTTCTTAAACTTTGCTGACATTCTCCCCAGATGATCCGAAAATGCTACAAGGTGTGTGTCTCTGTGTGTTTGAGGGGGGGTGGGGTGTCGGTGCACTGTGAGTCTTTCTAGAGTCTTTCTAGAGGTGTGGTAGCAGAGAGGGTGATGGGCAGGTAAGAGGAAGGTTGGGCAGAGATATAGGCAGATACCCAGGTGGAGGGTATGACACTTACAAAGGTGTGGGGCAGTTAAGAGGATTGGTGAGAGGTTCTGTGAGGAAAGCGGAAGGGCATGGGCTGGAGAAACGGATGAGGACTTGGACATGAAGGAGTTTGTATGGCAGATGGAGACGCTTGGGTTTAAACCAGGAGGTACCTAGAAACCTACAAGAGTGTAAGCAACTTATGGTTTGGAACAGTATGCAGGTGGGCCATTGGCAAGGGGATCGTTTATTCACTCAGTCACTCACCCATCCATCAGTCTATCCTTCCATCCATGCCTCTTTGCACCCATCCATCCTTCCACCCACCCACCCTTCATTCATGTCTCCCACTGTTGACTGTGAGCTCTATGAGGTTGCAATCCTAGTGGAAGAGGCAAAACCAAGAGGGGTTTCAGATGTGGTTCTCACTCTGCCTTCACTTTAGCACCACCTGGGGAGTTTAGAATGGAACCAATGAGCAGACCCCAGCCACCAGAGAACCTTTAGTTGGCACTAGGGCCCGCACACAGGGCCCGCACACTGGTTTCTTTTGTTTTTAACCTTCCCCGTGTGACTCTAATACAGCAATTCTCAACCTGTGGGTCGGGACCCCTTTGGGAGTCAAACAACCCTTTCACAGGGTTATCTAAGACCATTGGAAAACACATATTGCTGATGGGCTTAGGAACCGAGACACCACTCCTCTATCCATCTCCAGGTGGGTCTGCCCACATGCAGATACACCCACATACGACTACCCAGCATGGTGACGTCATCACACTAACCCCATCACACACACCCCGTACAAATACAGGTGTATGTGACAGGGTTGGCTCCATAATGTACTTATGTGGACCAGTCACACATGTGTAGAGAGCAGATACTGTGTTGAAAGCAACTATTCTGTTAAAAGCAGCTACTGTGTTGAAAGCAGCAATATTGGAGGTAACAATGACACTTCATGAATGATAATTACTGGGTAAATGTTAAATCATGTACTGTAAAATCATCAACTGCTGCAAAAAATATATATCTGTACCATAGGAACTTACTCTGAATGCTGATTGGTCTTTTTATATTTAGCTGTGGTTATGTTCAATTTTTAACAAAATACACCCTGAAGATATTTACATTAGATTCATCACAGTAGCAAAATTACAGTGATGAAGTAGCAAGAAAAATAATTTATGGTTGGGGGTCACCACAACATGAGGAACTGTATTAAAGGGTCACGGCTTTAGGACGGTTGAGAATCACTGCTCTAATAAATGAGCAGAGTTGAGATCCATCGATCTCTACAGATTGAAGTAGTTGTGAAAAAGCTCAGGGCCAAATTCAGCCCACAGATGTGGTTAGGTCGGTATTTATAGAGTTGAAAATAACTTGTGAATGCGATTTTTCCCCTTGCATTGATATGACAGGTTTTGAAATGTTGAGCAGGATCTGCACTTGTAAGGATTGCTACAGGAAGCTCTCCCCTGGCACCAATCCCCCTGATCAGTGTGAGCCGAGCATAGTTCACTGGGAGATTGGCCGAGCAGGGCAACACCTCATGGGGTGAAGCCCAAGGCAGGGCTGTAGACTGTGCACATCGACCATCACCCACGTTCTGTTTCTTGTCGAAACTTGTCAATATTTATCAATACAATCATCTTATACCCCATGGGGATGATTGACAATGCGTTCGTCTGGGTGGACTAGAGGAATAATTCATAGACACTCGTATGTGTGTAGGAGAGAACTTTACATCAAAGAGCAATTGTACATTAAGAAAATATCCCAGCCTAGTCCAGATCAACTCCATAAGTCTGATATTACCCCATCTGACAACACTAGTCCATAAATTCCTCTTTAGACTCACACAAAACATGCAGTGATGCTGAGTACAGGAAGATCACAGGTCAGTGGGTGAAAACTTTTGTGGATCCAGTGGTGGTAGAAGCATCTCAGTGCTGGCGTGAGTCTCCACATGACTCCTCCACCTCCTGGGCTCTGGCTGCCATCAGCTTAGCTCCACGAGGCTTGTCAACAGGAATGTCTCACAGGGAGTGTCTCTAACCTCTAGGGAGGAATACAGGAGTTCCCAGAATTCTCAGGAGAAGGCCATGCCCAAACAGGGCCTCATTGGCTGAAACCTTATTGACAGTCTAGACTCTTCCCCTGTGCTCAAGTTGACAGGAGATTATGTAACTGCCACAGCCAATGTTTTTCCTTTTTGTTTCTTTGAGTTTTTGTTCTTCTGCCTTTTGTTTGTTTTGTTGGTTGGTTGATTTCTATTTTTGTTGGTCTTAAGGGGGGTTTGTTTTGTCATGATACGACTGCCAAAGTAACCAGAGTCGTTCATAACCCGTGGACAAGCAGATGGATTCTGGGCTCCTGCTTAATTCTAGCCCCAATCCAAAAATAGTTCGTTCTGATCACATGGTCCTGCTCGATACTTGCCTTCATGAAATGGTCACTGAAGATAAGGGTGCTACAGCAAAGTGTGGTGAAGAAAGCAGATGGTGCTCAGATATCAATTAGAATAGTGTCTGGATCTTAAAGACTTGTATTCAAACAAGCAGCCATCTAAGTGAGTAGTCAACTAATGTCCACATGGAAGAAGCACACAAGCTTGTGTGATTCCAAGTTGACAATTACGAAATTCTACTATGGCGAAGGGAAAAGTGTCGGAGCGTAAATGGTGATCACTCAATCTGTAGAAGGCTGTGGGGGACAGTGGGAGCCCCAAATCCATCTCCAGAGAATCTAGTCAGATGCAGCTTCTGGCAGATCCCCTCTAGCCACAGGTGAGGTGTATTAGACAGGGTTCTTTAAAGAGATAAAACCAGATTGCTGATAATTATATATATACATATATATTTATAAAGATAGTTAGATATATAACACAAGAAATGAACTATTAAATTATATACAGATAGATATATAATACAAGAAACGAACAGTTAAATTATAAAGCAGTACAAATGGTTCAGTGCAACTCACTCCCGTGAGAGAGTTGTGAGACACTAGCAGTCCTTCAAGTCTGGAGGGCCGCTAGGTCATCCTCTGTAGAGAGAGCTAGGCTATCCCAGCACAGGCAGCAAACAGCAAGGCAGGTCACCAACCGTCAGCCAGGTCACCAACCTTCAGTCCCCAGCTCCAGAGATGTTAATTTCATTCGTGTGGTCTTAAAGGGACCTCAACTTACAGCGACACAGTCCACAGGTTAGGTGTCCCCCAGGTAGTGTGCCCTTTAAATTGAGGCACAGAACAAGCAAGGCAGCCACACACTGGTCTGATGATCAAAGAGTGAGAGACAAGAAAGGCGAGGCTCACGGAGCCATTTATCTCTCTGCTCTTCAATTAATCCCACTTGTGTTTATTGGCCAGGCTGGCACACTAAACTATCTCACGAGGGACTCAAACAGCGTGACTATCAGACAGAGACGATTGTCAACTAGATTGTGGTGAAACGAACATGGTCTAATTTGACACCTAGTCAACTGATCTCCCTCTTCATCCAACCCGAATTTGATCAAGGCCCATGTATTTCTTGCTTGTTCCATAACAAAAATATTTCCCCTGGCTTTTAAAATGTTGATGGTGGTCTTTTCTTTCTTACTCTTTATTTATGTTTTTATTTTTATATTATTATATTTTACTTTGTCATTGTTTCTGTTGGTTTACTAGCTTGTGAAGCACAGAGGAGTAGATGCATAGAGATAACTAATGCAATGGTTTATCAGGGATATGGGGGCTGGGGTGAGAGATAGGGAGGGTGAGGGGATTTGGAGAGCAAATAATGAATGTGGGAAGGGGAGGGAACACAAGAAAGTATTGTGATTATGTAGATGCAACTTGTTTTAAAAGCGATTTAACCATGGAAGTATATGATATGTTAATACTGTATTAAGAAAACGACTAAAAAAATAAACCAAGAAATAAAATAAAATCAGGAGCATTTTAATGACAGCTAGCCAGTTTACTGGTGTCTGTACAACAAAACAGAAAACAGAGACTCTGGTCACCCTGAGCCGATAGTCTTCTGTGGCAGGAGTTTCTGGAAGTAGGGGTGGGGGTGGGTCTAAAGCAGGCAGGGGTGGCCAATTAGCCTCACCTGCCTGTTGATATTTGTGCATTTGCGTCTCCTACAAGCACCTGAGTTTGCCACCTGGTTTCCATCCAGGAAGGTAGGGGTCTTCCCCTGTGTGGACAGCGCAGCAGAAGGAGCTTGCAGTGGAAGAAGGGAGAAATGACAAGTCCACTTGGGACAGGTGGAACCTCATATTTGGATCCACAGAAATATAGACATGTGAATGGCGGGCCCAGAGTTTAAGGAGACCAGCGTCACGATTATCTAATGATCCCATTCAAATCCCATCCTCCTTTCTACACAGATGCCTGGAGAGGCTGAGCAGCTGGCCCCAACCACCCCTGCAGCAGCGCTGGGTCTAGAACCTGAGGCTCCTGACTTCCAGAGCCCAGTAGTCCAGGGCCTGACGCATGGTCGCTGAGCAGCACCGGCCCTCAGCGTGGCTGCTGGGCTGGCTTCCACCTCTCCTCACACCTTTCCTTCTGAAGTGGAAATCGCTGTTTCGGGTTCTCCAGCAAGAAGGCAATTTACTTAGTTATGCTGTTTCTATGACCTCCTTCAAGAGGCTGGATTAAAAGGAAATTGCCTTCTACTCCCCCCGCCCTGCTCCCAGGCCCTTCTTGAAGAGTGTCCGCACAGCCGCTAATCTGCACCACAAGCTCTTCTTTTTGTCAAGGGCCTGCTCCTCAGTCTTCCTCCTTTTTCTCCGGCCACCTCCTGACATTCAGCTCTGCAAGTGGAAATCTGTTTCCTGGATGGTGAAAAGGCAGACCACAACCACGTGACCCCAGCTGCATTCACGGGGCTGGGAGATGGGGTGAGGAGCCAACTGCTCCCCCGAGATGAAGAGCCACTGTGGGGCTTCTCAAACCAACACTGATGGCTTCTTTCTGCCCGGATGGCGGCTCCCAGACTGTTCTCAATGCTTGTAGACGCCAGCACACCCTGTGAGGCGGCAGCATTGGGGACACCTTCTTTCTGCCACCACCCAGCTGGGCAGTGCTGGGCAATTCATTAGCTTCTGTGACTTCACCTGGAAAACAGGACTAATAGTGCCTTGCTTGCCTGAAAGGGTACCGATCTAAGGTTCAGAGCTCAGAAGCGCCCCAGACCTGTAATCATATGAGTCTGGATGGGGGTTGTAGGGTTGGCAGTGCACGAGATTTGATCTAAAACGCCATGGTGGCACCTCAGTTTTCCGGAAAGCCCCTTCTGGGGAGGGAGGAGGAGAAACACACTGACATCAGGTCGATTCCAGCTCATAGTGACCGGAGTCAAGGTGGAACTGCCCCTTGTGGGCTTCCCAGACTCAGTCTTTACTTCGTGCCATCGAGTCGATGCTGTCGTGTCGCGACCCCCTGGGGGTGTCCGAGACTCTGTTTATGGGAGTTGAAAGCCCAGTCTTTCTCCGGTGGTTTCAAATTGCCAACCGATACAGATCACAACCCAACGAGTAAGCACTACCCCCCAGAGCGCCTTTGTACATCTTCATGGACACGGAAAGCCTCGTCTTTCCCCCACCAGTGGCTTCAAACTGCTGATCTTGTGGTCAGCAGGCCAAAGCAGAACCCGCTGTGTCTTATGTAATCACGGAGGATAGCCAAACCACCGAGAGCCCTCGCCCAGCCAAGCTGACACCGAGCCGCCATGATGGCTCACATGCATGTCTCAGGCACTTTGGGCGACGCCAGTCAGGTTCCTGGGGGCCCTCGAGTCTGTGCCCTCAGGACAACAGAAGGGAACCCTGCCCAGGCCTGCACTATCCTCACAGTAGCCACGTGTGAGCCATTGTCGCACGCTCTGTGTCAGTCCAGCTCCTCGAAGGTCCTCTTGTTCACTGACCCTCTACTTTAGCAAGAGGATGTCCTTTTCTAGGGACTGCTCCCTCCTGACAACGTGCCCAAGACCACGAGGCAAAGTCTAGCCATCCTCACTTCTACAGAGCCTCCCAGCAGCACTTCCTCCAAGACAGCTTGCGTGTCCTCCTGACAGCCCACCAGCCTTGCAGGATTCCTCGCCAGCACCTGATTCAAATGCAGCAACTCTTCTGCGGTACCTCAGGTACCTCAGGTGATTTTGAAAATACAGTGGCTTGAGTCAGGCGCCCTTTAGTCTTCAAAGTAACATCTTTGCTATTTAGCACTTGAAAAAGATTGTTGGCTGGGTATTTTCCCAGTGCAATACGCAGCTTGAGTTCTTAACTGCTGCCTCAATGAGCATTGGGTTGGGGACCCAAGTACAAGAAAATTCTTGACAATGGCAGTCTTTGATGCGGTTCATTGGTGCAGAGGCGAGGATGGGGTTTTTACATGGAGTTGTAATCCATACTCATAGTCTCTGATCTTCATCAGCAAGTGCTTCAAGTCCCCTTGGCTTTCAGCCAGTAAGTCCCGTCTTTTCTCTGTCAGAGCAGATGGTGGGTTTGAACTGCCAACGTTGGGGTTAGCAGCTGAGTGCTTAACCATTGTGCCACCAGGGCTCCTGAATGATGTGAATAGCTATTATTCACATAGCTATTGAGCACTTAAAGGAGGCCTGACGGTACCGTGGTTACATGCTTGACTGAGGTTGAGTTTGCCTGAGGAGGTGGTTTTGAACTTCTGACCTTATGGTGAGCAGCCCAACGCCTAACCACTACACCACCAGGGATCCTTCGGGGTTCAGTTAGAATCCACCAGTTGCTCCTTGGGAGAACTTTGTGGGGCCTTTCAAAGTTTGTGGGGAAAACATGGAATGCAAAGATAATGGGATTTTCCCATGAATGTTTTGAAGCCCCATTCATATGTGCCCATCTACTTGTAATGCCTGTGGGGCATTTCTGCTTTGTCCTATAGGGTGCCTGGATCAGAGCCCATGCCATGGCAGGGGGTTGGTTTTGAGTAGTTACTATGTGCCAGGCACTGGTCCAAGCATTGACCAGAGTAACTAACTCCTTCCATCTTCACAAGGATTCTAGGGATGGCTTCGACTGGTATCCCTATTTTACAGATAAAGAAACTGAAGCAAAGAGCACGGGGATGGGGTGGGGGTGTAGCCCCAAGAAACTCCAGCTGTCTCACCTGCAGAAAAGCAGACTGGAGGGAGAGCCCTGAGAAGGATCGTCCAGGGGAGAGAGGGCTCAGGACACCTGCCAGAGTCTGGCTTGGACTCAAGGGCCTCTAAGACCGCGGGCACTTCCCGGCATGGGAGAACATGGAGGGAGGAGGGCAAGCAGCAGGAGGCTGACCACAGCTGTTCCCCAGGGTCTCAAGGATAAACCCCTGACCCCAATAATGGAAAGAACATTCTTTATCCATTGGGAATTCGAATCTTCGATCCTGGAACAAAGTGTACCGTGTGTCTCTTGGATGCCAGATGGGGGTTGGAGATGAAGGGAGGTGTCCACGTGACCGTTAGCTGAGCATTTACTTTATGCACTGGGCCGGAAAAGAGCCTGGGGATAGTGGTTATGCACACCGTTGGAGACCACCAGCGGCTCCGAGGAAGGAAGGCGGGACTGTCCACCTCTGTCCTGTAGGGTTCTCCCCTGTCTTGCAGGGTCGCTATGAGTCAGTACTGACTCGATGGCGCTGAGCGAGGGCAGGAATGCGACGTCATCACATTGGTCTCCCTCAAAGTCACTTTACATACGCGGGAATTGAGACTCTGGGTTGGGTTGGCTAATTCCTAAGCCAGCGGTCGACCAGACACATGCCATTTCTCCGGAGAGCTCAGCGGTGCTGGGAGTCCCCTCCCTCTGCTGTGTCCCTGCCCTGTGACTGGGCGCTGGGCCCACCTGAGCATTCACTGATGTCTCAGGAGGGCCTGAGGGGCCTGGGCACGGGGTGGGCTTGGGGGGCAGGCTGTGATGGGGCAAACATGAAAAGTAGGCCTAGGGGTTAGGGCACAGAGAAGGGGCGGGGGAGGGGGGACACCGGTGCCTGGTTGTGCCTCCTCTGGGAGGGAGCGCTTGGTCCTGAGGTGGGCGCCCCACTGGGGAGGAAACTTGGGGCGCCCTCCCGCTGTGGGGCATGAGTTGGGAGGCGGAGGACACTGAGGCCGGCACAGGTGTGTCGGGTGCCATGACGACAGTGCCGCCGCGGGTCCCCTCGCTTGCTCACTCGCTCGCTCCCGCCCACCGAGGAGGAGCCGGACCCCCGGCAGCCCAGCCCAGCCGGCGAGCTGCGGCGCGGCACGCAGGAGTCTCTGCCCAGAGCGCCAGGACTCCGGCTGGGCAGCGGGCAGCCCAAGCCCGCGAGGCGTGGACCTGGGGGCGCACGGCGGTCCCCGGCACCCCCGGCAGACCCTGGGCCGGAGAGCGCCTTCCCGCAGACACGGTCCCCGGTGGACTGGAGCGAGCAGCATGGAGCGTAAGGGGGGCGACCTGGGGGCTGCGTGCGGGGGGTGGGGGGTGCGGCTGGAGGTTCCGATCTGAGCCGTCGGCTCAGAAAGAGAGGAAGGGAGTCTGGGGGTGGTGGTGGTGGTCTTGGTGGTGGTGGTGGTCTTGGTGGTGGTCTTGGTGGTGGTGGGTGGGTGGGTGGGTGTGTGTGTGTGTGTAAATGCCAGAGAGCACAGAGACTGGGCAGCTGGGACCAGGTGAAGAGGGTCATTAGCTTGAAATGAACTATCCCCTTGGCGCCCTGGTGGCACTGTGGGTTAGGCACGGGGCTGCTAACTGCAAGATCACGGGTTCAAACCCACCAGCCGCTCCTTGGGGAGAAAGAAAGATGAGACCGGCGGCTGTGTGGAGATGTGCGGTCTCAGACGCAAAGCGCCACTGTCGGTCGAGGCCGCCGGGAGTGGGCCGGCAGTGGTGCTTGCCATTATCCTTGTTTGCCGGAATGCCTGCTTGATGCGACAGAGGTGTTGGGGTGGGGGGTGGGGGCGGAATTCCAGACACAATCTCTTCCTTGCTGGGATCCTGTGTCTCTCTCACTCCTGGAGGAACCTGGTGGCATAGTGGTTACTAGTTGGGCTGAGACCCTCTAGCTCCACAGTTTGAAGCCACCAGCTGCTCCTTGGTGAAAGAGGCCTTTCTGCTCCGGTGAACAGTTAGTCTTGGAAACTCACCGGGGCAGTTCTACCCTGCCCCATAGGGTCGCTATGACTCGGCATCGACTTGATTGATGGCTGCGAGTTTGGCTTGTTGTTGTGTTTTGGTCTGGAAGCCCTGGGAGGAGCTGTAGCCCTGACCTGACTTTGAAAGTTAGTAGCCCCAAGCCAAGGCTGCTTGTCTGCCAGGTGGGGTCCTGACCCCTCTGCCAGGTGTGGGTAAGGGGAATCTATGTATATTAAGGGCTGGTGCATGCTGGGTGGGTTTGGCTTGGTGCCTAAACCTCACCCTCCCCTGGTTACTCATCTGTTGACAGTGGTTGAAAAGGAGAAACTTACATCCAACTTACCTCAATAGGCATGCTGTGCGGGTAAAATAGGAGACAATGGGGCGTACTAACCCAGCCCGTAAGACACAGCTGTAGCAGGAGGTCATGAAACCCTGATGTTTAAAGTAATTACTAGCCCTGCTGGTAAGAAAGAACAGGGAGTTTTATGGAAAATCTTGCGAGGCTACATTTGTAGTTTTCTAGTGAGCGCACCCACAGGAGACAAAGGAGAAATGCATGACCAAGATGAACCCAGGAGATGGGCAGGACCGACCAGAACGGGGCTAGCAAATGAACAGAAGCCGAGGGGAGCTGGCAAAGACAGCTGTGAGCTTTTCAAGTCCAAGGAGAGAGAAGAAAGAAGCCTGTACGTGGGGCCAGGGCAAGTTCACATCAAATGGTGAACTAAAGAGCCTGTGGGGGAAATCGAAACCCCAAATAGGTGCAAGATAACAAGAAGGTATCCAGCCCCTTACATTAAACTCACCCCTAGAAGCCCAGATAATGACACCAGGGACTGAGAGACATTTGCAGATGTAATCGGAGCCCTGGAGGAAATTACAGAGCATGAAGGAAGTTCCAGAATGCACAAGATGGGCAAATGTCTTGATTTTCCAAAAGGGAGGAGAGAGCTGGGTGAGAAGAAAAACAAATTCTCAGCTGCTAAAATTAATATTATCCTCTATTAAAATTCGAGAGTGGATTAAACGCGTAATTACTGAGCCCTTTGGAGAGAATAAAGCAATCAGACATCTCAGAATTTTCCCCCCCAATAGAAGCCATTACAAATCTGCAGAGAAAAAAGAAGAAGAAAAGCGTGCATGAGCTTATTCATCCCAGTGCACAACGCAGTCAGAAACTCTCCACCGACAAGCGAGTCACTGTTGGCTCCAGTCCCACTCAGGGTGACGCCCACGTGCTGACCCCAGAACAGCGCTGCGACTCCATCGGGTTTTTCAAGACGGTGCCCTTCGAACCGGATCGAACCGGATCATCCGGCCTTTCTCCTAAGGGGCCTCGTTATTGTCAACCTCTTGACTCGTGGCCGAGCGCTTCGTCACCTAGATGTCCATCACTCGTGTAACTGATGAGCTGTCCCAACAATGGCACACTATGCAGACATTAAAAAGGATGTTTAGATTTTTGACAGGATGCTAAGTCAATTTGAAGGGAAGGAAGTATTTCTTCGAGAAATAGTGCTGGGAAAAATATGATGTCGAAAAATGAAATTGGGTTTCTGCCTCATGCCTTTTGGAGGTAGCAAACCTCATGGTTTCATTCTGTCTTGAGTTTCAGAATCAACTTAGAATTTCTCAACTCAGCCTTGTCTCTGCCTTTGGCTGAACCAGTAACAGGTTCACGGACCCTTTTCCCCAACAACATACAGACAGACAAAATGTGGTACATACTTCCAATGGAATAATACTTGGTCAACAGGAGAAAGGAAATCTTGATATATCCTGCAGTATGTATGGAGTTTAAAGAAATTATGCCAAACAAAATAAGCTAATCGCAAAAGAACTATTGTGTGATCTCACTTATATTAAAAGACAAGAAAAGGCCACTGCGTAGAGACCAGTGTTCATTAGTCATTATCAAGGGCAGGAGGGAAATTAATGGTGATGAGAAAATATCATGGCTAAGTATAGGATTGCCTAGCCAATCATCCCAATTACTATGAATAAGCCGTACCCATCAAAATGGAAGTGACAAAAGTTGTACGATAGGTCACATTTACAACAGTAACTTACAGAAAAGTAGTTATGGGGCTGTGAAAATGCCATGAGATTTGTTTCCCTGGTTTAGAGGCTTATGGGGCATAATTTTATGATTTTATTCACTGTCTAGTGAAGTGGCTTAATAACGTGTTGAGTGCTCTAGTTTACTTCTGGTTCACTGCATCGTGCCTGGGAGGGGAGTGTGTTTTCAAAGCTCCGAAGTGACCATCCTTGGCACCGTGACTGGTTTCTATTCACCCGCGACAACAGAGGGAGGGGGAGAGTCAGGAGGAGGAGGAGGAAATAGAAGGAGCGTGTAGCTAATTGCTTCTGTTGCCATGAGACCAGAACTAGATCATCCCTGGCTATTATCATTGACTATTTTGATCAAAGATTTCATATAAGAACCCTGACCAAAAGGGGAGAAATACAGAACAGAATTTCAAATTTTCATGGACTCTACACTCCTTGGAATCCCTGAAACTACCGGCCTGAGGGTAAGCATTAACCCTGAGACTGGAAATACCTCCTGAAAGCTTCTTAAAACCAAACACAAAGTTAGATAATTAAAAAAAAAACACTTCTGCCTTGAGCCTTATGCTCTCTTAGGAACTGTCTGTATGGGGTCAAATTGACAATAGTAAGTCAAAAAATTAGGGGGCTGTGGGTTTATGGGAATGAAGAAAAAGAGGGTGAGGAGAGGGGCGCAACGTGAAGAATGTTTTCCATGCCATTAAATTGTACACGTGAAAAATGATGGGCTTGGTGTGTGTTTGCTGTGTATATTCTGACCAGCAAACAAAAGATGAATAAAATTTGAGGGAAAACTGTCCAGCCATCTATTTATTGGCATAGAAATGTGTTTGGTGCTTACTGCTGAGTAATGGAAAAGCTATTACACATAAATGCACCTCTATTATGATCCCCTTTATAGTTACACAGATTTAAGAATCAACTATAAATTATATGCCGAGGGAGGGTCACGAAGAATCTTGAGGTTCTCCAGAAAGCACATCTTAAGGCGAGGACCAAGTCAAGTGGGTTGGTTTAGGATGGGCTGCTAGAAGTCAAGTGACGGGGTGGGGAGCGTGAGCAAGACAAGGGAGAAAACTCAAGGGCTGGGTGCATTATCCTGTGAGCAAAGGCACCATGGTGGCACAGTGGTTAAGCACTTGGCTGCAAACTGAAAGATGGGTGGCTCAAAACCACCAGCTGCTCTGTGGGTGAGAGAGATCCGTCTTCTTCCCTAAAGAGGACAGTCTTGGAAACCTTGCACGACAGGTCGCCTCGTCCCAGTGGGATCACTGTGTTGAAATGAGCTCAGTGGCATGGGGGACAACACGAGCTGCTTCTATTGGGGAGAAATTCCGATTGGTGCTCTCAGAGCAGGGGCCAGGTGACATCTGTTTGCCCTGCCCCCTTGAGGGAGGGTCCCCTAACCCTTGCCTTTCTGAGTTGTTCTGTGCGTGTCTCCAGAGAAAGCGAAACAGAGGGACTGCTGGGAGCAGGCATGCTGGACCTGCAAGATGCTGCCCACTCAGTTGAAATCTTTGGGCAGAGAATATGTGGCAGGAAGTATCACAAATGCATTCGCCATTGTGAGTATCTCTGAGGATGAGATTTCAGTGCTTTTTGCTCCCTTATTTTGTCATGTTCAGAACTGTTTGATAATCAGCACATCTTTTCATAAAACCATTTTCAAAATGAAAAAGTAAGGTAGTGCTCATTAGGAGGCTTCATGGAGTCACGAAGAACAAACTAGGCTAAACCAATCTTTCCTTTCAGACTGGATTCGTAAGAGGTAAAGCAATAAATGACAAGATGTCACCAGAGTGCTGGAAAGATCCTTCATGAAGTCCCTGGGCATAACATTAGGGGTTTCATAAATAAGCAGGGAAACCTCAGCAGGTTTCACTGGGCAAATCATCTGCTGCAAATGACTTCTTTCAAATGTTTAAGATCAGAAATGTCACTTTGAATAGTCAGGTATGCCTGACTCAAGCCCTGGCATTTTCAGTGGCCTCACCTGCATTCAGTACGGAACGATAAATAAGAAAGATCAAAGAAGAACTGATGCGTTTGAATGACAATGTTGGCAATACCACGGACTTCCAGAAGCAACTATGGGCTGCAAGAAGGAAATACAGCCAAACACTCCTGAGAAACCAAGATGGCAAGACTTCGCGTGCTGTGGATGTGCTATCAGAAAGGAAGACAGCAGGTTCGGTAAAGTCGAAGGTCCACTGACGAGCATAGCACAGCCAGCAGATGGACGGACAGAGCAGCCACGGCAAGAAGGCGAGGCTACGAGCAAGGGGCGAGGCAGGGTTTCATTCTCTGGCGTCAGAGCTGACTTAATGACCCCTCCAACAACAACAGAATGGAAATGATCTAGCTTACGTTTGGTGGGGGTGGGTGGCTATGGGGTCAAAGAGGGCTGCTGGTGTGATGGGTCTGCAAAGAATCCCACTGGAGGTCTTAGGATGTCCGAGGTGGGGAAAAGCTGGTGATAGGGAGACGATCCTGGGGACAGGGACATTTTCTTCTTGGAGCAGAACAGAAAACAGTGAGGGCAAGTTGCACTACGACCATGCCGGTCACTATCAGGAAGAGCTTTCTGTCCCTCGGAGCTGAGTCCCCACTCCCAGCTTGAGTAAACAAGGTTGACAGGTGGATGATGCAGAAGGGGAGGGTTTGGGGCCAGCTGGACCAAAGACATGGTCCCGAGGGGTCTCCGAGGACCCAGGAGTCTTCTCCCACCATCTATAGACACTGCAGTTGGTTGTAGACCCTGCTGAGTTGCTGGGGCCCACCCAGCAGTAGTCCCCTTAGGGCTTCCTTCCAGCAAACCCACTGAGTCTTAACTCTGGTGGTAAGCGGCGGGGTGCACATCACTGTGAGTGAGAGCCACTCCACCTCCCAATCCTAGCCCAATGCCAGCACAATGATGACCTGGAAGCTCCTTGCAGCTTCCTTGCTGTCTCCCCTGCTTGGGATCTGTGTGGCTGGGGGAGACTGACAAGCTGAAAGCCCACATTGATTGGGGCTGAGGTTGCATTCAGGAGAGAGAGGGGCAGAGGAACAAGACTGCGGCTCTCCTTCCAGCACAAGAGAAAGCAGCACCTTTATTGTGATCCAGATGGCCAGGGCCCTCTGAGCAGCAGTCCACGGACATGGTGCCAGAGACACGGTGCCTTGTTCTTCACAAGCACATCCAATCTGCAAGTGTATTGGTATACAGATTTAAATCGTGTGTGCTTTTTCCTCCTTGAAAACTCTGCTCCCTTCTCACTGCGACCTGTGATTTCCACCTTAGAGATGAGGTTTGTCTGACCTGAAGTCCGACTCCCATTGAAGCACCAACACCCCGAAGAGGCACAGCACTTTCAGTTGTTCTGAATCAGGTGCTTAGTTACGTGAGCAAGTTTATCAGAACCTTCTCTAAAAGAAGATTCTGCTGGGGATGGGGATGAGAGAACACACACAGCCTGGGAGAGGGAGCCGGAGGATCTGGGTGGGGGTGCCTTGTTGGGAAGTGTTGGGTGTTAGAGCCATGGATCCCAAAGGGCCTAAGTGTCTACATCCACTACTTCCCAGTTGTTCCCAGAGCAGTCCGGGCTCTGCCGCTGAGCACGGTGCGCCTGCCCCGAAGGGGAAGATTTTAAATGGACACATTCAGCATTCACGCTGTCAGCCTTGCAAAAGGAGCTGCAAATTGCCTTTGAGTCTATTGTAACTCATGACGGGCCAGTGTGAGTCAGCGGAGAACTGTTCTCTGTAAGATTGTCAGTGGTTGATTTCTCAGAGGCAGGTGGCCAGCACTTTATTTATTTATTTTGAGGCAACTTTGGATGGACTAAAACCTCCAACATTAAGTTTCAGCAAGATCAAGCAAGATCAAAATCCTAGACAACTTGAATCTTTTCTCCATTTACCATGATGTTACCTACTGGTCCAAAGGTGAGGACGTGGATGTTCTTTACATTAAGTCATAATTCACACTGAAGGCTGCAATGCTTGCTCTTCATCAGCAAGTGCTTCAAGTCCTCTCACTTTCAGCAAGCATGGTTGATTTTATGACCTGTACATCGCAGGTGGTTAATAAGCATTCCTCCAATCCTGGATAGAGTGGGAGAAAAATGTGGAACAAAACTCACAATCATTAAAAAGATTAGGCTTACTGGTTGGATGAGAGACTATGGCCCATAGTCACCCTTCAGATCTGGAACTGAATTTGCTCCCCTGGCTCAGTGTTCAACAAACAATAGACAGGACTCGAAGGGAACACTAACACGAAGTCGATATGCATACCTTAGCCTAATCTACCTTTTGGGATCAAAAGGGCAGGGCAGTGGTGTTTAAGGAGGCTCTTGTAGCCTCCATAAGAGAAGGTGAGGGACAACGGACAGGATTCAGTGAGGAGTGCTGGTGATGACCATCCTGCTGGGTATAAAAGGAGCCATCTCAGAAGCAGGATGGTGGGCGGCCTCCACTACCAACAAGAGGGAAGTGCCAGAGACTGAGTGTGGCCTTTGGTCTCCAGGACACATGGACCCTCTCTGGCTCTAACACCAGGCATTTTTGTTATTAGGGGCCATTGGATTGGTTCCAACTCACAGCGATCCTACATACAATAGAATGAAACACTGCCTGGTCCTGTGCCCTCCTCACCACTGTGGTTCGAGCCCATTGTTGCTGCCACTGCATCAGTCAGCTCATGGAGAGGCTTCCTCTTTCCCGCTGGCCCTCTACTTCACCAAGCTTCATATCCTTCCCCAGAGACTGATCCCTCCTGATAATATGTCCCAAGTACTGAGGTGGACGAGCATTGGCCATTTTGAAGTGATTTTATAGGACAAAGTAGAACTTCCCCTCTGGGTTTCAAAGGCTATAAATCTTGACAGGAGCAGACATCGTCATCTTTCTCCCATGAAGCTACTGGTGGGTTTGAACTGCTGACATTTAGTTAGCTATGCCACTAGGTCTCCAGAGGTAGTGTATCACCCAGACCCAAACTCACTGCCATCAAGTTGGCACTGACCCATAGTAACCCTATAGAACAGGGTGACGCTGCCCTGGTGAGTTTCTGAGACTGTAATTCTTTACAACAGCAGTTCTCATCTGTGGGTCTCGACCCCTTTTGGGGTCGACCGACCCTTTCACAGGGGTCGCCTAAGACCATCAGAAAACACATATTTCCCATGGTCTTTGAAACTGAGACACCACTCCTCTATCCGTCTCTAGGAAGATCTGCCCACATGCAGATATGCCCACTTACGAGTACCCAGCATGATGACATCATTGAGCCAACCCCAACACATACATCCCATACAAATACAGGTGTGTGTGACAGGGTTGGTGCCATAATGTACTTTTGCAGACAAGTCACACGTGTAGAGAGCAGCTACTGTGTAGAAAGCAACTGCTGTGCTGAAAGCAGCTACTCTTTAAAAAGCAGCTACTGTGTTGAAAGCAGTGGTATTGGAGGTAAAATAACACTTCATGAATTGTAATTACTGGGTTAATGTAAAATCATGAACTGTAAAATCATCAACTAGTGCACACACAAAAATTATCTGTACCATGGGAACTTACTCTGGATGCTGATCAGTCTTTTTATATTCAGCTGTGGTTGATGTGAATACTGCCCCCTTGTGATAGTACATAAAAAAACAAAACAATGGTAAATCAGGAAACTTTAATGAACTGTATTGACTGAACTATGTCATGTAACATCTTTTGTAGTATTAAAACTATCGTTATATATTATTTTCATTAGCAAACCATCCCATGACAATAGATTATGTAGAGAAGAACATTAAGAAAAGAAAATATAGTGAGGATTATTTTACAATATTGTTTAACCTCAATAATTACAGCAGGAATTGAGAAACCACAATGTGTTGTTTGTTGTGAAGTTCTATCAGCTGAACCTATGAAGCTGAACAAACTAAAACACCATGTCGATAGCAAGCATCCAAGCTTTGCCGGCAAGAAGACCAACTGTTTTAGAAGCAAAGCTGATGGACTCAAGAAAGCCAGACCTGACACTGGAGGCAAATACCACAAACAAAATGTAGCAGCCATTGAAGCTTCATATTTGGTGGCACTCAGAATCCCCAGAGTTGTGAAACCTCACACCATTGCTGAGGATTTACTGTTGCCAGCGGCCAAAGACATTGTTTGAGTTATGATCGGAGATTAATTTGTTATGAAATTGAGTATAATTTTCTTACCTACTGACACTGTCCACAGATGAATAGATGACATGCCTGCTGCTTGATCAGATAATCCAGGAAATTAAATCTGCTCCACTGCCAATATTTAGCATTCAGCTTGATGAATCTAAAGACGTTGCAAACTGTTCACAGTGACTGGTTTACGTGAGGTATGTTAATGATAGTGACTTTAAAGATGAGTTTCATTTTTGCAAACTCTTCAAAAGACAACTACTGCATGGGATGTATTAGACACAGTTGATTCATTTCTTTTTTTAATAAATCATTTTATTGAGGGCTTATACAACTCATCACAATCCACACATACTTCAATTGTCAAGCACATTTGTACATTTTGTGGCCATCATCATTCTCAAAACGTTTCTTTCTACTTGAGCCCTTGGTATCAGCTCCTCATTTTTTTTTATGTGTAAGAGAGAGTTTTATATCAAAGAGGAATTGAATATTGAGAAAACAGCCCAGCCCAGTCCAGATCAATTCCATAAGTCTGATATTAACCCATATGTCCAATACCAATGTATAAATTCCTCTTCAGACTTGCAACACGTCGAATGCAGGAAGATCACAGGCCAGTGGGTGGAAAGTCTTGTGGATCCAGTGGCAGTGGAAGCTTCTCAGCACTGGCATAGGTCTCCACATGGCTCCTCCAGTTTCAGGACTCTAGCGTAGCTCCATGTGTCTTGTCAGCAAGAAAATGAAGCAGAGACTGTGGTATCAGCTCCTCATTTTTCCCCTCCCTCCCTCCCAAAATCCTGATAATTTATCAATTATTTTTTTATAAATATGTCTTACACTGTCCGGTGTCTCCCTTCACCCATTTTTCTGTTTCTGTCCCCCAGGGAGGGGTTATAAGTTGATCCTTGTGATAGGTTCCCCTTTCCCACCCCTTTTTCTTCCCCTTCCCCTCCTGGTATCTCTACTCTCATTATTAGTCCTGAAGGGTTTATCTGTCCTTGATTCCCTGTGTTTCTGGCTCTGATCTGTTCCAGAGAACATCCTCTGGTCCAGCCAGATTTGTAAGGTCATGATAGTGGGGGAGGGAGGGAAGCATTAAAGAACTAGAGGAAAGTTGTATGTTTCATCGGTGCTACACTGCACCCTGACTGGCTCTTCTCTTCCTTGTGACCCTCTGTAAGGGGATGTCCGCAGAAGGTAAGTTTCAGCTCTATATTCTGCTGGGACTAGCTAAGGGCCCTTTGGAATTATTTTCCAAAGTATCTCCTTCAATAAAATTACTCTTTCTGTTCAGATCTTTAAAAAAGAAAATACCATGGCTTGAGTCAAACATACCTTAGTCCTCAAAGTAACATCTTTGCTTTTCAGCACTTTAAAGGGGCTTTGTGCTGCAGCCTTACCCACTGCTGTGTGTCACATCTCTTAACTGCTGCTTGCTTCCATGACCATTGATTATGGATCCCGGCAAGACTGAACCTCTAACAGCTCCAACCTTTTGACCATTTACCGTGATGTTACCTGCTGGTGCAGTTGTGAGGATTGGGGCCTTCTTTACACTGAGTTGTAAATCACTGAGTTACCATTGAGACCGGGAAGACAGTACTACCTCTAGTGGAGACTGGCTGAACAGGGTGGGGGGGCGCAGGCTCCTTTATACTAGGCAATAAACAAGCCACTTGTGTCAAGACCACTTCTGACAGTTGAGTTTGGGGTCAACTTGGCTGGGCCCGGATTCTCAGTGGTTTGGCAATTGAGGTCTAGGTACACTCCGTGAGGTGACTGAACATAATCAACTCCAGGCTGAGCGGCCAAGCAGGTGTAAGACTGGGATGGATTGCAACCCCTTACTCAGGCCACAGGCCTGCCCCCATCGAAAGCACGTTTCTTTAGGGGGGGTGGTGGCCTACTTCCTATAGTAGTAGCTGTTATAAAATACTTAACTATTAACAGGGTCTGGATCCTGCTTATGGCTCGTTGGCCTTTTATTGTTCCTTCTTACTACAGTTCACACACACACACACACACACACCCTATAAACACAATATGGATTTATAATGCATGTACATCCTATCTTGTAACCAGCACAGCTCCTGGTGGGTGCTTTGCCTCCACCCCTAGATCATGGGTTCTTTTCCTTGGGACAAGTCCCTAGAAGTGAATTACTGGGTCTGAAAAAGCCCTTCCTCATTAGGACTCTGATGCTGCTGGTAGGGGCCATTGAGTCAGGCCAACTCAGGGTGGCCCTGTATACAACAAAGTGACACAGTGCATGGGCCCGCACCCTCGTCGCCATGGTGAGGCCACCGCTGCAGCCACCCTGTCAATCCTTCTTATGGAAGGTCTTCCTCTCTTCTGCTGCCCCTCTTTACCAAGCATGGTGTGCTCCGGGGATGGTCCCTCTTGACGGCATGTCCGTCATACGTGACATGGAGTCTCCCCAGCCTCAGTCTAATGAACATTCTGGCTGTACTTCATCTAAGTCATGCATATTTGGTCTTCTGGCCACATACTTTCCCAGCACCGTAGTTCAAAGACATCGCTTCTTCTTTGAGGTTCCTTACTCACTGTCGCGCTTTCACAGGCATACAAGGCAACTGGAGACACCATGGCTTGGGGCAGGGCCACGTTGGTCCTTAAAGTGACCTCTTTGATTTTTTTAAGTAGTCTTTTGCAGCAGACTTGCCTAATGCAATATATTATTTGGTTTCCTGACTGCTGCCTCTATGGGTGTTGACTGTACATCCTAGTAGAATGGACTTCTTGACAACTTCCATCCTTTCTCCATATTTCATAATATTGCTTATCTGTCCACTTATGAGCTTTGTTTTCTTTAGTCGCCGTCCGGTCCACACTGAAGGTGGCAGTCTTTGACCTTCATCAGTAGGCTGTACCGTCTGCATGTCACAGGCGCTGTTTCTTCTTCATCCAGTCCAGTCTCTCGGAGTATCTGCTCAGCATACAGATCGAATGTGTAAGGTGAAACACTACAACCCGGACACACATCTTTCTGATTGTAGTGTCCCTTTGTTCTGTTGGAAGAACTGCCTCTGGGTCTGTAGACAGAGGTTCTGCATGAGCAGTTACGTGTTCTTCAAAATATTCCCCACAGTTTGTTATGGTCCACACGGTTGGGTGTTTCTGCATAGTCAATGCAACACAGGTAAACATCTTTTGGGCATTTTCTCCTTTCGACCAAGATCCATCTGATATCACGCCTATGATGTCTCTCCTAGCCCATCCACTTCTGAATCTGCCTTGAATTTCTGGCAGCTTCCTGTTGATGTATTCGCTCAGCGCTGATGGAGAGAGCCACCTAGCGATGGCTCAGTGGATGGCACTCCCCCTGCAGTAATCGTCACGCTGACCGCTGGCTACCACAATCAGTTTCCAAACACTCTTTTTCTACGTGGACTCCTTGACATCTCTCCCGTTTACTGCCCCCCCCCAATGCCCCTTTATTCTGGTTACATTTCTTGGGTGAAGTTGAACTTTCCACCTCCCGTGTTGATGGGCCATTTGTGCCTCTGGGTGCTTTGTGCTCTTTGCAGCCCCCCCCCCGCCCCCGCCCCGTGCTTCATTCTTCAGGGAGTCCCAGTGCCCCTCAGTTCAGGTCCGTGTTCCTCCAGAGACTCTCGGGAAGTGGGTGCCCACTGGGCTGAACCCACAGGTCTAAGCTGAGGCTGAGCTGCCATGTGCTACCAGCATGAACTGGCAGGTGGCGACAGTGATGATGTTATCAGCTAATTTGGGGAGGTGGGGGAAACAAACCCGTCCAGGTGGATCTGGTGCTAATGACATTCTCTGGCGATTTTCTTTCCCCACATCTTTCAGACAGAAGCATTATACCTCCTGTGTCGCTCAATCCTGGCAGTACTGCTGCGACTAAGCTACCTTAGGGTTCTGTTATGCTCAACTCTGGCCGCACGTTGATTACCCCACGAATCTTCACGACCTCCTCTCTTCTGTTCACATGAACTGATCTGAATTTTACCAGTGAGAGAATCTGATTTCCAGACAGGAACTGTGGCCGGTGGGGGATTACCCAATAAGTATGATCATTGACTTAGTTACGACTTGATTCCCTGACATTGAATTCATCTTGGTTTTGGAATTATGACAGTTACAGGTTTCATTTTTACATGATCAATTTTAATCCTATTTCCTACCCTCTGAGGACGCGCTGGAAGGAACACGGATGGTGTAGTGGTTACGTGTTGGGCTGCTAACTGCAACGCCAGCAGTTTTAAACCACCGGCCGCTTCTGAGGGAGAAGGATGGGGCTTTCTCCTCCCCCTAAGAGTTACAGTCTCAGAGGGCAGTCCACCCTGTCCTATAGAGTCGCTGGGATCTGGCATGAGAGCAACTTGAAGGCAATGCGTTTGGCTCTGGGTTTGAGAACGTACGGAAGCAAGGCAGAGTCGACGTTCTTAGCAGACGTCTTTGGTCAGCACTGGCTCACCCCGAATCCTGACTCTTGCTCTCTGTTGCTCCAGCAGTTAAGCTTTGAGAGAAAGACTGAATTGTTTCTTCGCATTTGTAGGGGTGAAGGTTTCCGTTTAATTCAGAATGAAATTTTAATGTAGGCTTGAAGCCACCCATTTCAATTAAAACTGAGCCAGGAGTTTAGTTTGAAGGTGCAAGATCCACATATCCAGTGGAAATCCTTATGCTTAATCATCTCTAGTGAGCAGTTTCACATGGTTTTACGACATGACGTCACTACGGGTTAGGCCCTGAGCACAGGAAGCCTGTGGTTATGACCGAGTTCATAGTCAGAAAATGACTGTTTCCATTTTACAGAAGGCCAAGCGGAGATGCCCCAGCGCGGGAGAGACAGGCAGGTAGAAGGGAGGCCCGGGGCCTCCCAGTCTGTGGGGATCCAATATTGCCATTCTTCGACCACATCCTCTAGTCCAGCGGTTCTCACACAAGTGTGGACAGCAGCATCACCTGGAGGATGTGTTCACACACTAAGTCGGTCTCAAAAGGACAGTAACCACCTGCTGATCTCACTTAGACAAAACGGTCAAACAGATCGGAGCGTGGGGGGAGAAGAGAAGTGGTTTTTGCTTCGGGGCATAGAGTGTATGTCAATGGTGATAGACTAACAAGGAAAAGATAGAGCGTGCGCTTGTATGACGTAAATATTACCACTGCCACCGAGTTACACAAAAATTGTTGAATTGGCCTGTGTTTGGGTGGATATATTTGCACCATGAGTTTTTTTTTAAGAAGAGAGAAATGGACGCAAAAGAAAAACCATAACCAATGACTGGGTCACTTTCAAGGTATATGATGTCGTGGATGAGGAGTGAGGCCGGAGAACATACAACCCTAGCAGATTCTTAAGTGGTGCTGATGCTGCTGGTCATGGACCATCATCCGAGGAGAGCCGCTGCATCTCCATCTTCGGGTCAGCTCTGGACATCCTGTGGCCCAGGACTGGACAACTGAAGCATTTCCCAGAGGCAACCAAGATTCCCTTCTGAGACGTCCTAGAATGTCCCCCCAGTGGGGGAATGACTTAATTGGGTCCAGCGGATGACATTTTCACAGGATGTATTCACGAGGGCAGATTCCCAGAAAGGACCTGTCCGGGTGTTAATGAGGCCTCCGTGGCTGTTGGAATGGAGCCCAGGTCGAGCAATAGACCTGCATGCCTCCACCCTGCCCTACCTCTGGCCCAGGGGAGATGCCAGGAAAAGGAGGATGCGTTTCCCTCTGGAGAAAGTGCCTGCCTCCTGTGCTGGAAGCTAGCCCAGGTATAGAGACCGATGCCCACACTCTGCCGATGGTCTAAGGATGGTCAATGTCATCCCCCCAGACACTTCCCAGGAAAGATGAGCTCACCTAGCAGTTTCTGGGATGGCAAAGTGAAGGGATAGTGTGGGAAATCTGACCAACGTGGGGTGACCTGGCAGGTCCTCCTCATCTTCACCCACAGAATTTTCCCATCCTGGGGATGGATCCAGAGATGATCTTGAGCTCAGCAGAGGGCCACCTGGGGAGTCTCCCAACAGACATGCTAATAAGTGATGTCTGCCATGGGGAGCTTTTTCGAAGAGGCTAGAAAGGATCTTATCTAAAAAAAAATTTTTTTTAAGGGTTTGCTTTATGCTAGCTATTGTCAGTGACATCAAGATCCAGCTGGTCCCCTCTGCTCTACTGGCGCTCCTTTCCAGGTGTCTTTGTGGCTTTGCCCTTGGAAAGTCTTACACAGGCTTACTAAGTCTTACACAGGCTTATTACACAGGCTTATTACAACTGCCCATGGAACCACTTGCTTTGTGCGATACTGAAATGATGCTGGCACACATGACCACATCGGGAAGACCCTGCTCTCTGGAAGTTGCCTTTGAAGAGTGGGAAAAAGACAACAATAGCAAAGAACAAATATTGGCTGATTGAAGAAAATAAACAGGATGCTGTGTTAGGTGCCATTGAGTCAGTTCTGACCCGTAGCCACCCTGTGCACAGCAGAATGAAAGGCTGCCTGGTCTGACGCTGCCGCACAGCTGTTCCTAGGCTTGAGCCCTTGGTTGCAGCCACTGTGTCGGTCCATCTCATTAAGAACCTTCCTCTTTTTCGCTGTCCCTCTTCTTCACAGAGCATGATGTCCTTCTCTGGGACTGTCTCTCCTGACAGCAAGTCCAAAGTATGTGAGACGAGGTCTCACCATTTTTGCCGTTAAGGAGTACTCTGGACATCCTTCTTCGAAAGCAGACTTATTTGTCCTTTTAGCAGTCCATGGTACTTTCAATATCTCCGGCAGCATCATAAAGCAAATGCATCTATTCCTCTGCGGTCTTCCTTATTGTGTTGGGCAGGATTCTCTATAGAAACAAAACCAGGACACTTATGATTTTAGAATATATATATCAAGTAGGAATATAATAGCTAATTGGTCCACACAGCCGTACAGAGGGCTTAGTTCAACTCATTTATGTGGAACAGTTAATATACTGAAAGTCCTTCACGTCCAAGGGCTGCTGGTCCAAGGTCATGGAAGTAGGCATGTAGCATGGGGCAGCAACAGCAGGCAGATGAGAAGTTGAGGCAGAGTAGAAGCCAGTGGAGATGAGCATAGAGAAGCAGTCCTGTAGGATCCTCAAGAAGCGTGGTAAAGCAGGTCTTGATGGAACCACAAGCGATGCATGCACAGTAAGGCAACATGATCCACAGGTTGGCTCGGCCCACGGTAGCGCAGCACACAGTCGAGGCAAAGGAGTAGTTCAGGCAGCAGAGTGCTGGTCCGATCACCAGGACAGGATGCCGGCAGTGAAGTCTTTATCTCAGTCGCCCTCCCATCAAGCTGCAACCTGACTAAACTCCTCCCACATGTTCCTCTGTAGGCCTAGTTGGCACAATAAACCAAATTACCACACTTACTCAATTTCCAACTTGCACACGAGTGTGAGGCAATTGAAAGCTCAATGGCTTGGGCCAGGCACACCTTAGTCCTTAAAGTAACATCTTTGCTTTTCAATCCTCTCAAGAGGTCTTGTGCAGCAGATTGATCCAAAGGCAACGCATCGTTTGATCTCTTGCCTGCCACTTCCATGAGCATTGATTGTGGATCCAAGTAAAGCAAAATCCTCGAAACTTCACCCTCTGCTCTGTTTCTCCTGATGGGGCCTGTTGGGCTCATTGTGAGGATTGGGGTGGCTTTCCCTTGAGTTATCGCCATAGTCAAGGCCGCAGTCCTTGCTCCTCACCAGGAAGTGCTTTGAGTTCTCCTCACTTTCAGCAAGCAAGGTGGTGTCGAAGGCTGTGACTAGGTCTTCCTCCAATTCTGACATCACATCTTCTTCATGGAAGCCAGCCTTTCTGGTTGTTTGTTCAGCATACAGTTTGAATAAGTATGGTGAGTGGATACAACCCTGATGCACACCTTTCCTGATTTTAAAACGTGCAGGCTTCCCTTGTTCTGTTGATACAACTGCCTCTCAATCCCTGTACAGTTTCCGCAGGAGCACAATGCAGTGCTATGGAATTCCCGTTCTTCTCAAAGCTAGCTTTGGCTTTCTATGATCCACACAGCCCAACGCCTTGACGTAGCCCATGAAACACAAGTAAGCATCTTTCTGGTAGTCTCTGCTTGCAGCCAAGATCCAACTGAATTCAGCAATGATAGCCCTTGTTCTACATCCTCTGCTGAATCCAGCCTGAACCTCTGGCAGCTCCCTGTCAATGTATGGCTGCAACCGTCGTTGGATGATCTTCAGCAAAAATGTACTTGCCTGTGATATCAATGATTTTGTTTTATAATTTGGGCATTCTGTTGTGTCATCTTTCTCTGGACTGGGTACAAATAAGGATCTCTTCCAGTCAGTTGACCGAGTGGCTGCCTTCCAAATTTCCTGGCAGAGATGAGTGAGTGTTTCCAGGGTTTCATCAGCTTGTTGAAACATTTCTATTGCTATTCCATAAACCCCCGGAGCCTTGTTTGGGGCTAATGCTTTCAGTACAGTTTGAACTTCTTCCTTAAGCACCATTGGTTCTTGCTCATATTCTACCTCTTGAAATGGTTAAATGTCAACAAGTTCTTTTTAGTACAGTGACCATCAGTAACAGCTGGAAATACTAGGCCAAAAAGCTAATATTTTTGAACAGAGGAATCCATTTGATTCTACCTGACCACCCCTCCCCCTGAGGAAGTTCAGCATCAAGAAAAGAGAGACCATTAGTCACTGCGGTCAAATACAGGAAGAAAATAGCATTACAGACGAAGCAGCCTTGTCCCCAGGTCCAATCTGAATGTAGCCTCTAGGCTCCTGCCACCAGTGACAGGAAATAAAAATGACATCACAGACAGACACCTGTCTGTGGGAAATTAGACACAAAAGACCGAGTTCACATAACAAATGGAGTTGCTAGGTGAGGAGAACTGGAAACGTGCCTGGGAAGAAAGGCCGTTGGAACGTTACGGAGCACACTTCCACACTTGCACACGTGGGGCCGCCACGAGTGGAGCTGCACCAATGGCAGTCGGTACGTGGTACATGGCAAACGAATTGTGGGGAAGAAGGGGACTTGAAAAACAAAAAAAGACATAATAGGCACATCCGCACAGGAAAGGCGAGTGTGAGGCAGATTGCTGTAATAAAGGACGTTAATAAGTCTTGCTTTCTGGGTCCGCACCTCTTTTGCCATGTTGGTGTTCCTCCTCTCAAGACTTGGGAGCTAGTTATCCACCTGCTTCAATCCGAGTAGATATTATTATGGTTTTCTTCAGGCAGGGGTGTTCCGCACAAATGTGGGGCAAATCCCAGAGCCTCCGTTCTAGGGGTTGAGTAGTTTCTCTCTTGCTCTCTCGGGACCCTAAGCCCACCCTGCTGTGCAGAGCCCAGTCTAGCCTCCTAGAGGAGGAGAGGCCAGCAGACGTGTCAGCGAGGTCAGGTAGGACCTTCCGTCCCTCACAACCGTACGAGTGATCCTAAGGCCACCCGGGTCGCCAGGCTACTCACCTTACGGATGGTTTGGTATGTAGAAGTCGGTGATCGAACCCCAAATCTTGTTTCATCCTGCTCTGCCTTACCAATGATTTTAAAATGGTCACTATCCTCTGGTGTGTATGTTTGGCATTTCCTATGTTAACATGCAGATGTTGGAAACAGTGGTGATAGTTTCGCAGCATTCAATATCGCTGAAATGTACACATGAAAATGTTGAATTAGTCATTTTTAAAACAATCATAAAGCAATTTAGGAACAGGGTTTGCGTGCATTTGGAAGACCCTGGAGGGTCTGAGAAAAGGACTGTTATCTCCTCTTATGACCGACACACAATACACAGGATTTCCATGGCTCCGCTCCCACCAGAGAGCCCGGCTGCTCCTGTTGGTCCCTGCAGACCTCGGAGGGCCAGATCTCCCCAAGGTCTGTCTAGCCTCCACGTCCCCTATCTCCACTGGGCCTCTAGGCCAGTGGCTAAGCTCGGATGCAGCAGAAGACTCCCCAGAGACGGCTCATCCCCAGGAACGGGCTGCAATGTGCCCCAGGGGATGGCATGTGGAGAGTGTATGCGACAACATGGTGAGTCACCACATCTAATGATGTCCCAGAAGAGCTGGGGTTGGACACTGAGCTGCTCCCTTCCCACTGTGGCAGGGAGACACACACCAGCGTTCGGGGCTGGTGCAGAGCCTCCTAGACTGCTCACAGAGCAACACCAGCTCACCGTGCGCTCACTGTGTGACCTTGGGCACGTCACGGGGTCGCTGTCTGATCCCGGGTCTCCCACTTCAAATGGGGCTGGTCATGACCCAGGGTGCTTCATGGGGTGGCTGGGCAGGGTGGATGACCGAAGGGACGGAGGCTGTTGCTCCTGTGAGTTCCCATCAGGTCAGCGCCACTCATGGTGACCTCATATGTCATGGAAGGAAACCTTGCCCAGTCTCGTGCGAGTGTGAGTGCGCGTGCATGGGTGTAGCCACTGTGTGTGTTGCGTCTTCAAGCCGGGAGAACCCTTCAAACACTGCATCAGACAAGTGTTTCAGTGTCTACTTTTCAGAAGTAGGTGACTAGGTGCTCTACCCAGTTGTGGGGGGAGGTCAGATGCTCACAGGCATCTTCCCTGAAGGCAGTCGCTGCCAGACTGCGGTCTCCCCACACCACAGGGGTGGGCCTGCTCCTTGCTGCTGGGGACAATGGATTAATGGTCTATCAGTTGAGCCAGGGAACAGGCCAAGCGATCTGTGGCATCCAAGGTTAGGCTGCCATCCTGTACCTAGGATTCGCCCATCTTGTCACATGTATACCCCCAATCCCTCCTCTTCCTATTGCGTGTATGTCCCTAGACCACCCCCTCTCATCACTGTATTACCTATAGCACAACCTCTTCCTGTGACGTATGTACTCACCTGTAATTAGGGGGCTTGCATGTCCCCAGAGAAGATAAAAGTCTGGGCTAGCATTAAAATCTCTCTCTCCCTCCACGTGAACCACCAAGTGGGGCTGAGGTGAGCATGCTACCATGAATCGTGTCTGACTCCATTTATTTCTATATCTCAATACTTCTATCTCTCATGCTCTCTACAACTTCACTATAATCCTTACTTATTATCGCTGTACAATTGCGCCTACCGGACTCGTAATGATGTGTTAGGGGCTGGCTTCCCCTGACATCCAGTCTAGAACCGCCCGCCACGGGTGACCTTGATGGTGTTGAATTACGGGTCGCATCGCTTCCAAGAATACAGCAGCACGGAAGCCACCATGTACAACAAACTGACACGTGGGTGTCGGGTAAGTGTGGGAAGGCTTTGTGAAACGCAGGGCAAGTGAAGCCGCTGATCACCCAGAAGGGAAGGAGTGGGCATGGGTGTTCGCCTCGCCTTCTGTCGATCTCCGGGTGAACTTCATGCGCACCCCTGCTCCTTTAGGAGCCACATGTGGCTGTCTGCTTCCGCGACGACTTCCCACCTGGGAGACCCCATGGGGAGTTCTACTCTGCCCTGTATGATCACTATGAACCAGAATGGACTCGGGGGAATGTTTGGGTTGGGTGGGTCTGCTTCTTAGCCCTGGTCCAGATTCTCCTCTCTTCGTCTCTTTTCTACTGCCTTCTTGCCTTCCCCGGCTCGGGTCGTCGGGGGGAGACAATGAGGAAGGGGCACCAAAGCTTTTGAGTGGATAGGAGGCGGCGTCCAGAGGAAAGCAGGCGGTGTCATCAGAAGGGGTTTAACCTGATGAAAGCTTAATGGAGGGACTTTATAAAAATGAAGCGAAGGCTAAGGGGAATCAGGGAGAAGTGGCGAAACACCCCAAGCTTAGCAACCCAGGAGCCCTTAGCACCTGTAAGCCTGTGGGAGCCAGAAGAGGAAGCTGTTTTGCTAATAGGTCAAGAGCTACCGTGGCAGCTGTGAGCACAGAGAACAGTAGCCATTGCACAACCCAGGCCAGGCAGCGAGAGAGGCGGGAAATAAATACTCTGACTTCCCATCGATCCCCTTCAGTGCTTCAGTGGACTAAACCCAGCCAAGGCAACAGAGGGCAAGGGAACTTGGACGGAGCGGGCCTTTGCGGGGAGCCTTTGGGGCACACAGCAGGGCTGAGAAGTAATGGGACTGGAGGGGGACAGCAACGCAAATTGAAAGTAAACCACCTTGAGGAACAGACAAGATGGGGTTGGAGGTGTGATATGAAGAATCGGATGAGGCCATGAATTTAATGTGCCCACCCGAAATGTGTCAACTTGCCTGGACCATGATCTTTAGTGGTTGGGCAGTTATGTAATGTTATAATTTGGCAGTTAAGCATTGATGCAACCCCCCCCCCCCCAACACACACACACAATGTGGTCTGAATGCTCAGCCAATTTGTCATAAGGGGCTTGGAGGTTACGGAACTTTCCTGGGATGTGGCCTGCGTCATCTTTTAGCTTAGAAGAGACACAGGGAGAGAGAAGTAAACAAAGATGGAAGGACCCAATACCGCTAAGAACAAGGACTCAACGGGCCAAGTGCATCCTTTGGATCCAGGGTCCCTGCTCTGAGAAGATGGATGCTAACACGGTGGAGAGAACCCAGGGACATTTGGCCCTCCGACACAGAGAAGACAAACACCTCCCCTCAGAGTCACCAGAAAAAGAAGCCTCCCCTCGAGCCGGTGCCTTGAATTTGGACTGCGAGCATCCCACACGGTCTGAGAATAAACTTGTTGGTCAATCCAGCCACTGGTGGTGTTTTGGCCGCGCTGGGTAACTAAGACAAGGGATCCGATGCGGTGAACGTTTTGAATCAGTGCTTCCTGTTGCCTTTGGGCTTGGGGGAGTCAGGCCTCAGGGGAGTGAGGAACAGTCAGATTTGGGCCATAACGGGATGTCACCAGTGGTGGGAAGCTAGTCCCGGTCCTGTCTGGTACTCTGACGCATTGTTCCTTCAGTCCTAGGGGAGCCTCCTGAAGCTCTCAACGACAGCTGGACGGGGAATCCGAATGGAAGCAGTCCTGAAGGCACCCCAGCCGCCAACCTCACGTCCCCCTACTACCAGCATTCTTTGCCGGTGGCAGCCATGTTCATCGGGGCCTACGTGCTCATCTTCCTCCTCTGCATGGTGGGCAACGGCCTGGTTTGCTTCACCGTGCTCAAGAATCGGCACATGCGCACCGTCACCAACATGTTCATCCTCAACCTGGCTGTCAGCGACCTGCTGGTGGGCATCTTCTGCATGCCTACCACCCTTGTGGACAACCTCATCACGGGTGAGTGTGGGGAGGGGATGGTGCGTCTGCCTTCCCGTTCCCTCAGACAGAACGAGAAATGGGGGCTTGGAAGACTGAAAGCATTGCTGATATGTGCTGAGGCCCACATTTTCACGTGTGTGCCCCTAACCTCTGCATCATTCAGCCTCACCCCTGAATGGCGTTTCCACACACAGAACTAGAACCAGTGGGAAGAGTGGGGTGGGGGCATACAGATTTCCTCTGGACAAGGACTTTAATGTCTACCATTTGACCTGTTCAACAAATGGCCTGCCTTGCAGTATACGGGCATTGGACCTCTACTCAAGTCCTCCCTCAATGCAAGAACGCTTTGTTCTAACAACCCGGCATTCTGTAATGCTCCCTTCCCTGACACGATCACTGAAGATAAAATGGGTGCATAAGCAAGTGTGGTGAAGAAAGCTGATGGTGCCCGGCTATCAAAAGGTATAGTGTCTGTGGTCTTAAACACTTGAAGATAAACAAGCAGCCATCTAGCTCAGAAGCAACAAAGCCAACACGGAAGAAGCATACCAGCCTGTGTGATCATAAGGTGTCAATGGGATTAGGTATCAGGCATCTAAGACCCAAAACAACAACAAAAAAATCATATCAATGGGAGAGTGCGGAGTGGAGGCCCAAAGCCCATCTGTAGACAATTGGCCATTCTCTCATAGAAGGGTCACAGTGAAGAGACAAGCCAGTCAGGGTGCAGTACAGCACCGATGAAACATACAACTTTCCTCCAGTTCTTTAATGCTTCTCCCCTCCCCACTATCATGACCCCAATTCTACCTTACAAATTTGGATAGGCCAGAGCATGTATATGGGTACCGATAAAAGCTGGAAACAGGGAAAACAGGACAGATAAACCCCTCAGGACCAATAATGAGAGTAGCGATACCAGGAGGAGAAAGGGAAGGTGGGAGGAGAAAGGGGGAACTGATCACAATGATCTACATATAACCCCCTCCCAGGGGGATGACAACAGAAAAATGACTGAAGGAAGACAGCGGTCAGTGTAAGACATGAAAAAAAATTATAAATTATCAAGGGTTCAAGAGGGAAGGAGGGTGGGGGAGAGGGGAATGAGCTGATACCACGGGCTCAAGTAGAAAGAACATGAGTTGAAAATGATGACGGCTACATATGTACAAATGTGCTTCACACAATGGATGTAGGCGTGGATTGTGATAAGAGCTGTAAGAGCCCCCCGATAAGGTGATTTCAAAGCAAAGGAAACAAGAAGCCTGCTCTGTAGCTCAGTCACGTGATTGTCCACGCAGCGAAGGACCAGCCTCTTCCGATGGATTAACTAACAGAGGTTCAAGCAGCATCAGACCGCCTGACGTCTAAGTACCTGCCAGTGCAACCTAGAGATGTCAGAGCAACCCCGCTTTGCCGGCAGGCTCTCTCCCTGTGACTTTCCTTTCATGGTCCAGCACCAGCGCTCCTCAGAGCCTGAGACTCCGGGTGGGAGGGACTGGTTTCCAGGGCTATGGAGACCCCTAGAGGCCCACGCCTGCAGGCTGTGAGCTGAGAGGGCCCAGCAGCTCAGGGTCCAGGAGCTGGCCGTCTGCGTGTGGTCATGAGCTTCAGCAGGAGACGACAATGTAGGCTTGCATGTAGGACTAGCAAGGAAGAGACCGGAGTATTTCCTCCTAGTTTCTTACCACTTCCATTAATGTTTACCTTTTCCAACAAGGGTTTGTCCTGCTATTAGCGAAGGGCCTTGGGACTAGACATCAGGGATAGCTGGCCTGCTGCTGTTTCTCTCTTGTCTGATGAAACAAGGACGTCTGCTTATTTGTGTGACTCAGGTGGATTTACCTGACTCGGAACGCGGCGGGCGGGGGTGGGTGGAGTGGGTACTGTGGCCTGTGTTTCCGTGGATTCCAGGACCCAGGACGTGGACTTGGGGCAGAGTCAGCGTCCCCTCAGCTGGACTGGCTCTGCCTAGTGGAACCTCTTCCCATTGTTGAATCCCAGCTTCATTCTGCTAAATATAAACGGAACATCCTTCTCCAACCCAACCCGCGTGCGCACCCACAGACACACCACTAAACAGGGCTATGGCAATGTCTAATTCTCTGTCCTTTTCGCATTTCTGTATTTTAAGGATGTTTGAACAGGTAAACCATTCACAGGCTCAAGAGGCTGAAACTGCCCAAAGTTAATAAACAAAAAAAAACTTCCTTCGAGAAAGAAGTCAAACAGGACACTCATGTCATCTCCGCTCGGGCTCTTCTCCGTGACACACCCACAGGGCAAGTTTCTGGTGTCTCTTTCCCAAAATGTCCTATCCAAGTGCAAGCACATTATGGAAACACTGGCTTTCTGAGCTGTCCGTTCGTCCTTCACCCGCGCTTCCTCCGCCCATCACTTAAACCCGGATCATGGCGTTTACTCTAGCAATCAAGAAAAGAGCTCCCCATTCTCTTGTGCTTCAGATTCCATTGTATGGGTGTACTATAATTTATTTAACCAATCTCTTTTTGATGGAGCATTAGCTTGCTCCCAATAGAATTGTTTGCGATAACTATGTTTATTTAAAGTGTGTTTCATGTAATTAAAAATATCATTTTATTGGGGGCTCATACAACCCTTATCACAATCCATCCATCCATCCATCCATCCATCCATCCATTGTGTCAAGCACATGGGTACATATGTTGCCATCATCATTTTCCAAACACTTTCTTTCTACTTGAGCCCTCATTTTTCCCCCTCCCTCTCCCTCCCTCATAAACCCTTGGTAATTTATAAATTATTATTCTTTTGTCATGTCTTGCACTGTCCAACGTCTCCCTTTACCTCCTTGTCTGTTGTCCACCCCCTTGGGAGGAGGTTATAGGTAGGTCATTGTGATCGGCTCTCCCTTTTCCCCCCACCTTCCCCTTCCCCTCCTGGTATGGCTACTCCCAATATTGGTCCCGAGGAGTCTATCTGTCCTGTAGTCCCTGTATTTCCAGCTCTTATCTGTACCCATATACATGCTCTGGTCTAGCCGGATTTGTAAAGTAGAATTGGGGTCATGATAGTGGGTGGGGGGGAAGAAGCATTAAAGAACCAGAGGAAAGCTGTATGTTTCATCGGTGCTACACTGTACCCTGACTGGCCCGTCTTCTCCCCATGATCCTTCTGTAAGGAATGTCCAATTGTCTACAGATGGGCTTTGGGTCTCCACTCCGCACCCCCCCTCATTCACATTATGATTTTTTGCTCTGCATCTTTGATGCCTGATACCTGATCCCATCGCTCGTGATCACACAGGCTGGTGTGCTTCTTCCATGTGGGTTTTGTTGCTTCTGAGCTAGATGGCCGCTTGTTTATCTTCAAGCCTTTAAGACCCCAGACGCTCTATCTTTTGATAGCCGGGCACCATCAGCTTTCTTCACCACATTTGCTTATGCACCCATTTGTCTTCAGCGATCGTGTTGGGAAGGTGAGCATCTCAGAATGCCGGATGATTACTTTTCCTTTGGAAATTACAGGAAAGTCACCAAAAGAGGGCAGTGTGTTCCTGTGCAGTCTTTACCCAGCTTCCTCTAATGTTAGAGGCCTAAATAATCCTATTACAGGTATCAAAACCAGAGCATTATTGCTGAGGTAGTAGTAGCAACTAATCAGCAGACCTCGATTGGATTTCACCAGCTTTCCTCTGAACGTCTAGTGCAGTACCCATGATCCAGAGTACATTTCCCTATTCATTTCCGTAGTTTCCTCCACTGTGACAGTTCCCTGGCCTTTGCTTTTACCACAAGGACATGTTTGAAGAGTACTGATCAATTATTTTGGAGAATGTTCCGTGACTGAGGAGTGCTTGATGATCTCCCATAAGCGGATGGAGTTGATGAATTTTTTAGCCAAGATACCACAGAAGAGATCTCGAGAAGGCACACAGTGTCTACGTGGATTAATGGTGATGTTGTTCGCTTGGTCAAAGCGGAGACTGCTAAGCTTCTCCCTTTAACACTACTGATGATTTTCCCCTTTGTAATTATTAAGCAACTCTGAAGAAGCTCCTTTGAGAATATGGATCTATCCTCCTCCTCCTCATTTTGGCCTGCCATTTGTTTGGCATCCTTTAATGGCTGCTGCTGACAACCATTATTACTGCAGAGCTTCCTCGGTGATAATTTTCTGTTTACAGCATTCCTCCAATCGTGATTGGAATTCTCTTCTGTGAGTTATACTCTAATGCTATCATTATTTATTGCGCTTCTTAAAATTTCCCCGCTTGGGGTATTGGGAGCCCTTGCGAGTTGCTTCCTGTGTCCTTTTTACCTGTTGCCATAATTTGGGGTGGGGGGTACTTCCTTGCTTTCTAGTTCCGCACATGGATCCAGGCTCATCTCCTCCTTTCCCTGGTTCAGCTGGGAACCGATCGTTTCTCTAGGAAGCCTGTTCCTCGCACTGGAGCACGGCCTTTAGGAATCATGAACTTGGAACTAGATAGGCCAGCTGTTACTGAGGTAGCATTGCTCCTAGGCCCTCTCAGTCTCCTTTCATAAAGATGTGCACATCTGGGAACCCGATGAGGCGATCTTAACCTGTCCCATAGGGCTGCTACGTGTCAGAATTGACTCAACGCAATGCCTTTAGTTTGGGGTTTGACCTAGAAGCTGAAAGCTGACAACTGGAAAGTTCTAAGGCTCACAGAGAGGAATCAGAAGGGGGCCGTGTTGACCCCTGTAAAGAAGGGTGCTCTGTCGTCAGAGGGGTTTGTGGGGATGGGGCTGCTAAGGCATCCCATCCCTTTCCTGAAAGTGGACCCTCAGGGGGCAGATGTCCAACTAGCAGGACAAGGGGGAAAGACCCCAGCCTCATGGAGGACCTGGCTTAGGTGGCCTGGGGGGCTCTGGCTCTTTGGAGGTCGGCCGTCTCCCTCACTGTGTGCTGGCTTCTGCATTGCAGGCTGGCCCTTTGACAATGCCACGTGCAAGATGAGCGGCTTGGTTCAGGGCATGTCCGTGTCGGCGTCTGTTTTCACCCTGGTGGCCATCGCTGTGGAAAGGTGAGAGGTTTTCTTCGGGGTTATCTTGACTGCTTGGGAAGGGGCCCAGGCCCTGGAAGAACTGCTCTCTATCTACTGGTTTGGGGGAAGTCTGGGACAGCTCTGTCAGCAGGTGGGCACTGAGTCTGGAACTCTTAAGTGATAGAAGGGCTGACCAGCAGACTGCCCTCTCATCTTGGGGAAGTGCAGCTCACAGTGCCACCTCCCTCCAGGAGACAGACAGCTGCTGTAGAGGTTTAAGGGAGATTCCTGGGGCCTGTGAGGACCCCGAGGCAGTCCTTGTTTCTTGAGGGTCAGCAAGTCCAGGGGGCTAGAAGAGGCAAATCATTCCTCCCAGCTTCTTCACTTCACCACAGCAGCCTCTGAACCACAGGGCAAAACCAAACTAGATGTCAGAAGAGACTCAGAGACTTGCTCTTGAGCTTTCAAGTAAGGAAAGCACAGGGAAGAAACAATGCAGAGCCTAACAGAGTCGTTTAAAGGGCACCTCCAGAAAGTAACGTGAAGTATTATGCAAAGACCTGGCATTAGAAAGCCCGAAAGGGAAAACATGCTCAGCATAGCTCAAGCTGAAATAAGGGAAGAAACAGAATTCAAATGCTGAAGGTTTCCATGGGTAAGATTTTAAACGGTGCAGGAAGCATCACACGAAGACAAAAGGAACATATAGAGTCACTGAAGCAAAAAGAACTTGCTGGCTTTCAGCCATTTCCAGAGGGAGCATACGATCAAGAACCAATTGCCCTGAAGAAGGAAGTCCATACCACACTGAAAGCATTAGAGAAAGAACAAGCACCAGAAATAGCCAGAATGCCAACGGAAGGGTTCACCAGACTGAGTAAGCACTGAAAGCCAGGAAATTGCGCGACCCCTGCAACCGGCTGGAAAAGCTCTGTGTTTATGCGCATTTCAAAGACAAGTAACCTGAGTACAAGAATTGTCGCATATGGTCCAATGCAAATAAATAGAATGCTGTCAAAGATAACAATGGTTGCAGTAGTACATCCGACAGGGAGATGACAAAAATTCAAGTCAAATTAGAAGAGGTTGTGAAAGATAGTATTGTTGATGTCAGAAGGATCTTGGCTGAAAGCAGAGAACTGAATTAGGATGTGACCAGATTAAGAAGGCAGCCCTTCATGGATGGTTTGCCTAGTTATATGGGTTGGACATGGGAGGGAAGCCAGAGGAGAAGGCAATGGGGCCAATGGCCCTGGAAGGTAAAGGGGGAAGTAGGAAGTGGGGAGAAGGGGGTGGTGAGCGGATGGCGCTATGGACAAGGGAACAACTAGGGAAGTTGAACCAGCATCTAGGAGAGGGTAGAGATCCTGTAAGTATTAGAGCAACACCAAGCTAGTGGAGAGGAAACACTAAGGTAGAAGGGGGAAAGTGATGGTGGGCCAGGAGGAGGCAAAAGGAGACAGAGGCAAGCTCCAGGAAGCAAAGACACAGATGGGGAGATGAACAGAGGTGTGCACTTATGCAAATACATTAATCCATGCCAATAGTGGCATTGGCCTATGACCATATATTTATAAGGCAATACATTGAAGCTGCAGATGGGCCTTCCTCAGCTCATACCTTTCCTCAATACAAGAACACTTTGTTCTAACAAACTGGCATTCTGTGATGCTGACCCCCCCACCCCCACCCCACCACACACACATACACACACACGATCACTAAAGACAAAATGGGTGCATAAGCAGATGTGGTGAAAACAGAGGATGGTGCCCACCTATTAAAAGATAGTGTCTGGGGTCTTAAAGGCTTCAAGCTAAACAAGCAGCCATCCAACAGTGAAGCAACAAGCCCACATGGAAGAAGCACCCCAGCTGGTGTGAGCACGAGGTGAGGTGTCATCAGTACCAGGTAGCAGGCATCAAAAATTCATAACAAACAGTAAACAAACAAAAAAAGAATTGGTGAGAATGGAGGGGGTTGGAGCAGAGATCCAAAGCCCATCTATGAACAATGGAACATCCCCGCACAGAGGAGTTGCGGGGAGGGGATGAGTCAATCAGGGTGCAGTAGAGCACTAATGGGTCATAAACAATATACCTCTGATCCCTTGAGGCCTCTTCCCCTCCCCCCCACCTCCCACCCAACCCCCCCCACTCCCCCCACCCCCGCTATCTTGACCCCAGTGCCTCTTCCCAATCTAGACTAGATGGGAGCATGTACATAGCTATAGGCAAGAGATAAAACTCACAACACATGGAGCCCAGGAACAGGAATGGGAATAGAGATACCAAAAGAGTAGGGGGAAGTGGGGACAAGGCAGAGAGGGAGGGGGGCACCAATTGCAATGAATGGCACATACCACACACCCTATCCAGGGGGAAGAACAACAGAAACCAGAGGGGAAGCGAGATGGCGGGTGATGTGAGATTTGAAACTAATTAACAATCTACCATCTATCAAGGGGCCACAAGGGCTGCGGGGCGGGGAGGAAGGAGGGGGAAAAAAGAGGAGCTGATCCCCAGGATTCAATGAAAACTAAATGTCTAGAAAAGAACGATGAAATATATGTACGAATACGTCGGACACAATTGATGTATGGATTGTAACAAGAGTTGGAAGCGCCCCCAATAAAGTGATTATAAAAATAAAAAATTTTTAAAAGAAGGCAGCATTCCTCTTGATTCATATCGCACCCACATGGCTTCTCACAGAAGATCCCGTCTTAGAATGGTGTTTTATTGATTGCACAAAGGTCTCTGACTGTGTGTATCAGAACACACCATGGGCGCCACTGAGAAGAAGTGGAGCTCCAGAACCCTTCACTGGGCTCCCGTGGAACCTCAGAGGCCAACAGGCACAAGGCAAGGGAATGCTGCGTGGTTTACAATCAGGAACGGTGTGCTGCAGGCTGTGTCCTTTCGCTGTCTGTGTTCTGAGCATGTAATCTGAGAAGCTAGGCTATATGAAGAGGAATGTGCCATCAGAAGTGGGAGAAGACTTACTAACAGCCCGTGATATGCAAATGACACACCCTTGCTTGCTGAAAGGAACGAGGATTTGAAGCAATTGCTGATGAAGATGGAGGGCTGCAGCTGTCAGTATGTGTCTGTGTTCGGCAGGGTTCTCTGGAGAAACAAAACCAGGACACTTAGGATTTTATATATATAAGGAAAGGCTTCTGTAGAGAAGGAGTGTAACAGCTAATTAGGCCATACAGGGCTCAGTTCAACTCACTTCCATGGAACTGTTAAAATACTGAAGGTTTTTCAACTCGCGAGGACTGCTGGACCAAGGTCAAGGAAGCAAACAGCAGAATCTGCCCTCAGGCAAGACAAGTAGAGTTGGCTGCAGGCAGCAGACAGCATGGTGGGGCAGCAGCAGTCAGCGTGGGAGCTTAGCGAAGAAGGCCCCGATGGAGTCTCAAGCTCTAGCGACACATGACAAGGTGACATGAGCCGTGGGTTGGCTCGGCCCACAGGCAGTGCAGCACACAGTAGAGGAAAGGATTAGCTCAAGCCGCAGTAAGCTGGTCCAGGAGGCTGGCCTTGGAAAGCATTTATCTCAGTGGCCCTCCAATCAAGCTGGGACCTGATTAAACTCTATTCACGAGTTCCTAAGGAGGCCTAGTTGGTACAATAAACCTAACTATCACAGTGTCTTAGGCTGGGTTCTCTAGGAAGCAAAACTAGTGAAGGGTATAAACACACATATATATGTATGTATATATACTATATATAGATCTCTGTGTATATATGTATATAAATATCATATGTGCATATACGGATTCACAAATATCATTGTATTAAGGCAAAATCAGTGATATGTGTGTATATGTATATGTATAAAGAATTGTATATAAAGAAAGTGGATTGTGCAATTGTAGAAGTGGTTAAATCCTGTTTGGCTCCAGTGTGTGGTCAGATGTCAAACTGGGGAGTTTTCCTCATTCACATAGCTTCCAGAGCCAAGGAACCAGGAAGCAGAAAGATGAGTTAAGAAGCAGGAAGACCAGAGACTGGTGAAAGCAGAGGCAGATGAGCCCAATGTCAGCAGGCGATATAGCAGGCCACTGATGGCTTCCAGGTCCGTGGATCTGTGGGCCAGATGCAAGGATCTTAACCAGCAAAAAATGAGCATGAACTAGTTCCCCCACAGTGTCCATTTATATTGAGTAGGCCATATCCCCAATGAAATTTCCTTTCAATTGTATCAAGGCTGGGCCCATATTAAGGAGGTAGTACTCCTCTCTATTTTCCCACATCTGTGTGGCTGCTCACAGAAGATCTCATCATGGAATTGATTACATTATATTAGATCATATTATGGGAGAATCCTGGCCCGGATGACATAAAACCTAATTATCAGAGTATAGATTACAACTTAATGTAAAGAAACCAAATCTTCACAATCAGACTATTAGGTAATATGATAAATTGAAAAAAGATTGACATTGTCAAAGATTTTATCTTGCTTGAATCCACAATCAATGCTCATGGAAATGACAGTCAAGAGATCAAATTATACATTGCACTGGGTGAATCTGCTGCATAAGACCTCTTTAGAGTATTGAAAATCAATGATATTACTTTGAAGAGTGAGGTGTGCTTGACCCAAGCCAGGGCATTTTCAATGGCCTCATGTCCATGCTATAAAATTGGACAGAGAATAAGGAAGACTTAAGAAGAAGTGATGTATTTGTATTATGATATTTGTATTATTTGTGATGTATTTGTATTATGATGTTGGTGAGAATACTGAGAATACCATGGACTAACAGAAGAACAAACAAATCAGAATGCTGTTTAGAAGGGAGGATAGCAAGACTTTGTCTCATATTGTGTTAGAGAGGGTTCTCTAGAGAAACAAAACCAGGACACTTATGAATTTATATATATAACACAAAGAAATGAACAGCTAACTAATCCACAGAGCAGTACAGAGGGCTCAGTTCAATTCACTTCCAAGAGACAGTTAATATACTGACAGTCCTTCAATTCACGAAGGTTGCTGGGTGCCAGTCAAGGAAGCAGACTGAGTCTTCTGTAGAGCAATACAGGTAGTCCGACCACAGGCAGCAAACAGCAGAGTAGGTGACCAACAGTCAGCCAGAAGGCAGGGTCTGACAGTCCCCAGCTCAAGTGATGTATACACCAGCAGTGTGGCAAAGCAGGTCTTGAAAGAACCTCAAATTATAGCAACACAGTGCGGGGGAAAGGTGGGACCCCAACAAATCATCACTAGTCCGGTAGGCGCAATTGTACAGCGATAATAAATAAAGATTACAGGAAAGTCATAGAGAGCATGAGAGATAGAAGAGAGATTGAAGTAATGGAGTCAGACACAATTCATGGTAGCATGCTCACCTCAACCCCATTTGGTGGTCCTCTTGGGGAGAGCTCGGGAGTGAGAGCAGGAGAGCCCAACTTTATTGCTAACCAAGGGTTGTAACTACTTAGGGGGGTATGATTACAGGTAACCACAGGTCACAGGAAGGGGCAGTACAATAGGCATACTAAGCATGACAGGAAGAGGATGAGCTAGGGGTGTGCACATAGGAAGGGGAGGGACTAAAGGTAAACATGTGACAAATTGGGGGATCCTAGATTCATAATGGCAGCCTAACCTTGGCCACCGTTGGGTGGGCTTAACCTCTCAGGGGTCTCCTACAAGGAAACAATCCTTATCAGAAGGGAGTGGGTCCTACTTGTTGTGGGATAAACAGTGGTGTCTGCTTGCTCTAGATGGCTGATAGCTCTTAGGGAGAATAACCCATGTTCTACTTCTGTTGACCTCCAAGTGTATAGTCATTCGCCATGTGTAGCAAGCAGCTAAGTTTGGCATATATTTTGGGGAGACAACCTGGGAGAAGTCCTAAGGCAGCTACACTGGTCCAATCATCAGTGAGCAAGAGACAGAAAGGCGAGGTTTGCTAAGCCATTTAAACTGCAACCTTTTGGCCCTGAATCAAGGCTGACAGTTTGATGGAGCTGTTGGCTTTAAGCAGGCTCCTAAAGAAATGTCTTCCTATGGTCTGTTGGCCTTTTCAGAACTTGGAAATGTAATGGTCAATTCATTAGAAAGAAACATCTGAGAAAAAAAACAAAAAAACTTCAACCTCATTACTCCCATATGTGTTTTTTGGCCAGGTTGGCATAGTAAACCTACCTATCACACATATACTTTAGACCTGTTTTCAGTACAGAGCAGTCCTTGGAAAAGAATATCATGCTTGGTAAAATAGAAGGTTATTAAAAAGCGGGAGGCCCTCAGTGAGATGAACTGACACAGTGGCTGTAACAATGGTGGGATAGCATGGAACCGGGCAGGGTTTCGTTCTTTTGACGTAGGGTTATTATGTGTTGGGACTGACTCAATGGCACTGTCCTAACAACAATATACCTTGAGTATTTTACCACAGTACATAAAATTTTGCCACATCATTTTAACAGCTGCACAAAAGTGTACTTTATATTACACATATTGCATCATAATTTATTCAGTGTCCTGTTATTGGATATTTGGATTTTCTAAATGACTCCATGGCAACTAACAACATATGCCTTAAGAATTCCTGTTCTCTCACAATGTGTTACGTATACGATGCTATGAAGCCAGTAGGTCAAAGTCACACAGGTTGAGTTAGCAAGGCTTGAGTCAGGCCGTGGGAGAGAGAAAAGAGGCCGGCACACAGAGGAAAGGGTGGAGAGGTAGGACATGTTAATGAAGCAAGTCACCGTCTCATGAAGTAGCAAGAGCACTCTGCAGGGAGTCAGCTCTCCATCCGTCTCCTCGTGGAAGCTATGTCCTTAGCCAAGTAACCTTTTAAGACTTACCCCTTCTCTGAGTCTGGTTTCTCTCTGTTAAACAGCCTGACTAGACCAAGGTCCCCATTTTTGGTCCATCAACAGTTAGGGGACAGCATTCTAGGAAGTAGCATCCCTCCTTTTTCTCACTGTGAGGGACTCATCATGTCTCAAGAAACATGTAAGTGGGGAGGGTGATTGGGCCCCTGTACAGATGAGGAAACAGACTCAGAGGATCTCAAGTAACTTGCTGCTCTGGTCACTCGTCCACACACTTATTGAACAAGTCCTGGAGACACGAAGGTGAAAAGACCTTGTGAAGAACCTGAAGTTGAATGCTACCTAGCCTTTGCACCGCATCCTAGGGGCGAGGTTTCTCCCGCTTCCTCCGTCCGCTGTTCTCAACTCTGCTTTGCCCCTTAGAGTCACCGAGGAACTTAAAAACCAACAAACCAACGTAAAATGGTGCTCCAATCTGGGCACAGATGTATTTTTAGATGCTTTAGAGGATTCACATGTGCAAATAGGGTTTACAACTACGGTTTACACGGCATAGTGCATCAAGATACGTCTGGGTTCAAGGTTGCTTCTTGCACACCTGCTAGTTGTGTGCTCTGAGCCAGTTGTTGGACACTTCTGAGACCCACTTTCTTCGGCAGTAAAGTGAAAGCAGCCTCTTGCCATTGAGTCAATTCCAGCTCATTCCAGAGTGGGTGTCAGAGTAAAACTTCACTCCACAAGTTTATCAATGGCTATAATGTGGATGGACGCACCGGTAGTTCAGTGGTAGAATTCTTGACTTCCATGCCCGAAGACCTACGTTTGATTCCAGGCCAAGATGCCTCCTGCGTGGCTCCCGCTGGTCTGTCAGTGGAGGGTTCTGTGTTACGATGATGCTGAAAGCTTTCAGAGGACCAAGACAGACTAGGAAGAATTGCCTGGTGGTCTTCTTTCAAAAAGCAACTACAGAAAACCCTGTGGGTGACAACGATTCGATCCCTAATTGATCGTGGGGATGGCACAGGACCTGGCAGCATTTTACTCTGCTGAACAAGGGGTTGGCATAAGTGCGGGGTTGCTTACTTGATTAGATCACCCTATCTTTGCTTGGGTGTATTTGAACTGCCAACCTGTTGTTAAGTAGCATGCACAACCTTTTGCACCTCCTGGGGAAGGAAGGATGCAGTAACAATTGCTGCTGAGAAGTTCTAGTGAGGAAGTGGGGACACAGGTGTCTTACTGCGGTGGGGGTGCTGACAGAGAATGCTGGCTGACACTGCCCACCCCAACACCCAAGGTTTTCTGGAGGACCCTTCACCAGCTAAAATTGATTTCCTTACTACATCTCATCGAACCACGCAGGGGCAGAATGCGCATTCTCAGTGTACCCCAAAAGTGCCCACGCAGGATTCGGTTTTCCCACACTGCTTGCAGATGGCCCCCTCGCCCCTCTCTCTCCTACAGCCTGTTTGTGTCCTGGTTGCGCAACGACTCCACCCCCTCCCAGGTGAGAAGCCAATTTGCTTGCGGCTTAACTAATGAAGGTCTGAGCCGGTCTCTGACGCAGCCCTGGGCCCCCTGATGAACAGGTGTGATAATGAGTGTCGAGTTTTGGCGGCAGCGGGGACTTGACGGGAGGTCCCTGGGTCACCTGCTTCTCTTTCCCGCCCGGCCGCAGGTTCCGCTGCATCGTGCACCCTTTCCGCGAGAAACTGACCCTGCGGAAGGCCCTGGTCACCATCGCGGTCATCTGGGCCCTGGCCCTGCTCATCATGTGCCCCTCGGCCATCACGCTGACGGTGACCCGCGAGGAGCACCACTTCATGGTGGACGCGCACCAGCGCTCCTACCCGCTCTACTCGTGCTGGGAGGCGTGGCCCGACCGGCGCATGCGCCGGGTCTACACCACCGTGCTCTTCTCGCACATCTACCTGGCGCCCCTGGGCCTGATCGTGGTCATGTACGCCCGCATCGCCCGCAAGCTGGTGCAGGCCCCGGGCCCGGCCCGGGACGCGGGCGAGGAGGCTGCCGCCGAGGGCAGGCGGACGTGCCGGCGCAGGGCGCGCGTGGTGCACATGCTGGTCATGGTGGCGCTCGTCTTCTCGCTATCCTGGCTGCCGCTCTGGGCCCTGCTGCTGCTGCTCGACTACGCGCCGCTCAGCGAGCCGCAGCTGCACGTGCTCACCGTCTACGCCTTCCCCTTCGCGCACTGGCTGGCCTTCTTCAACAGCAGCGCCAACCCCATCATCTACGGCTACTTCAACGAGAACTTCCGCCGCGGCTTCCAGGCCGCCTTCCAGGCGCGCCTCTGCCCGCGGCCGTGGAGCAGCCATGGCAAGGCTTACTCGGAGAGGCCCGGCGGGCTCCGGGGCAGGCGGGTCCTCGTCGGGGTGCAGCCCAGCCACTCAGGCCTGCACTCCGAGTCGGGACCCAGCAGCGGCGCGCCCCGGCCTGGCCGCCTCCCACTGCGGAATGGCCGGGTGGCACACCTTGGCTTGTCCCCAGAGGGCCCTGGGTGCGCCCGCGTGCCCCTCGCCATCCCAGCCTGGGATATCTGAGGTGGGGGGCTGGGGGGGGGGAGCAGGGAGACCAGGCCTGGTGTCTGAGAAACTGCCTGGAAATGTGTTGGCACAGCAGGAGGTATGATTTAAAAATCTAAACACATTGCCCTGGAGTTGGCAACCCTGTGCCCCCCAGAAACAGGGCTGTGTCTGGTAGGTCTTCTCCGTTGTCTTCGTCCTCTCAGATGAAGGCACGTGGGAAGACGCCTGCATCCTTGAAGCTCTCCTAGGTGATAGTTAGACTTGCCAATCATGATCTTGAATTCTCACCACCCGTTGAAAAGAGATTTCCTTCTCCCCTTCTACAGATGAGGAAACTGAGGCCCAGAGAAGAGACCTGACCCGCCAGAACTCTCTCGGCTGGGAATCTCACCAGAGCTGAGCTGACTCCACTGATGTGTGGCCTTGGCCATCTGCAGTTGGCTCCCAAGGGCCTGCTGAGATGGAGCCAGGTCAAGTGTGTAAATCGTCATAGACAGCGGTAGCGGCAAAGAGCAAAGCCAGCCTGTCCGTTTGATGCTTTGTGCTCATGTCCTGGGACCCTTGTCTTCTATTCCTGAAGCCCTTTGACGCTTTCCTGAAAGAGAGCCCAGTGTGCCCCTGCTGCCCACTCTAATGCGTTGGTTTGGCTTGTGTGTTCTCCCTAAAGCATCACAACAGGACATCCTAACTGAGCATTTGCAGAATGAGCCCTCGGGAGCCCCGGCTGCCATAGCTTTTTGCTGGGCTCGCTGGGTCTGAGCCTAGAGAAAGAAAGGGGGGCTTTCTTCCCCTGTCTCCTCCTGGCAGGATGCACTCCCCTCAGGCAGCCCAGGGCAAGAGTTACAAGACCACGTGGGCATATTTATATATTCATGCAGCAGGAGGAAGGGAAAGCACAGCTGCCCCACTCCCACAGATGGAAATATAATTGCTCCCAAGGCCTCAAGTTCAAGGCCTTCCTTTTATAAATTTTATTAAATCATTTTATTGGGGACTTTTATAGCCCTTATAACAATCCATACATCAATTGTATCGAGCACATTTGTACATATGTTGCCATCATCATTTCCCAAACATTTTCTTCCTGTTTGAGTCCTTGGTATCGGTTCCTCTTTTTCCCCCTCCCTCCTCCACCCTCCTGCTCTCGCGAACCCTCAATAATTTGTAAATTATTTTTATTTTCATATTTTATACTGTCTGTGTTTCCCTTCACTCATGTTTCTTCTTTATGTTAGTATGCTGTATGCATCATTGGGCATGGTCTGTCCCCTGCCTGTGCGCCTGTCCCTCAACCTGTAAATTATGTACCGAGTAGTTTTTCTTCTGATCCCATTGTGTTGCTTAGACCTACTTCAGTGAACTCATGTTGTACTTGTCCTTTTGTGCTTGGCTGACTTCGCTTAGCATAATTTCCTCCAACTCTTCCCATGAGACAATGTGCTTCGTGTGTTCATCACTGTTTCTTAGGGATTCATAGTCCTCCGTTGTGTGTATGCGCCAGAGTGTTCTAATCCACTTGTCTATCATTAGAAATTTAGGTTGTTTCCAGCTCTTTGCAATTGTGAATTGTACTGCAATAAGCCAGAGCACCGAAGACTAGTTGAGGTCTATTTCTTACTTCTTCTGGGTATCTGACCAACTGAAAGATTGCTGGGTCATAAGGTAGCTCAATTTCCATTTACTTTAGATATCGCCAGATTGCTTCCCACAGTGGCTCTATGTATATACAAGACCACCAGCAGTGGGTGAGAGTTCCTATCTCACCACATCCTCTCCAACATTTGTTGCTCTCCGATTTTTTGAACCCGGTTGTTCTCAGGAGTGGTAGGTGATATCTCATGGTTGTTTTAATCACTGATGGCTAAAGAACGTGAACATTTTCTCATAGGTTTATTGGCCATTTGGATTTCCGCCCTGTTGAAGCTTCTGCCCACTTCCTCAGAGGGCTCTCCAATTTTTATTTGTTGCAGGTTATTAGGGGATTGCATATTTTAGTACTAAGCCCTTTGTCTGAAGTGCCATTGGTAAAGATCTTCTGTTTCACTTATTACTCCCTTGGTTAAGTCTTTCGATGCACAAAGGTGTTTTATCTGTAATATATACCACTTGTCAATTCCAGCTTCTTCAGTGTGTGTGTCCTTCCCTGTTACAGTTAGGATTCCCTGTGCCAAAGTTCTCAGGTTTGTCCTGATTCCTTCGTTAATGACCCTAATAGATTGGGGTTTTACTTCCAAGTCTGTGATGCACCTTGAGTTTGTGCTTGTACATGGGGTGAAGTAAGGGTCTTGCTTCATTTTTTCTGCAGGTATATGTCCATTTTTTTCCAGCACCACTTGTTGAAGAGGGCATCTGCTTCCCATTTGATGTTTTGGGGACCTTTATTGAAGATCAGTTGTCTATATGCTGCTGGTTTTATTTCTGGGTTTTCTGTTCTTTCCCATTGGTCTGAGTATCTGTCATTATACCAGTACCATGCAGTTTTGACCATGTGGCTGTGTAATATGCTTTAAAGTCAGATAAAGCAAGCCCTCTGACTTTGTCTTTCTTCTTGAGGAGTTCTATGCTAATTCTAGGCTTCTTCCTTCTCCATATGAACTTGGTAGTCAGTTTTTCCATTTCTTTGAAGAAGGTTGTTGATATTTGTATTGATATAGCATTAAACTTATATAGTGCCTTGGGTAGGATTGACATCTTTACTATAGTGAGTCTTCCAATCCATGACCATGGCATATTCTTCTGCTTGTGGAGGTCACTTTTGATTTCTTGTAGTAGGAGTCTATAGTTGTCCTCATACACATCTTGTGTTTTTTTGATGAGATATATCCCTAGGTATTTCAGTTTGTGCTTGGCTGTTGTGGAGGGCTCTGTCAAGGCCTTCCTTAAGAAGTTGACTAACTGAAGGCACAGCCAGGTGCCCCTTGAAGGACAAAGATTAACCCCCTCCCCAGCGTGGATGCTGGCTCAAATTCCCCCCAAAAGAGGGGGATAGGTGATGTCAGAGTCACTTTGCATCACCTTCTCTCCAAGAGATGAGGGTCTGGGAGCCCATGGGGGAGGCAGGGATTCCTTGCACAGCCTCAGTAATCTGGACCCTTTTCGCCATTATAGAAAACAGGGGTTGCTAGACATTTAGTGAATAAAGAACTATTTTCCAGGGATCACAACGGAGAATGTGACTCAGAGTCATTGATTGCTTCCTCAATTGATATTCAATGACTTAACCTTGGATACTCCACTCATAAAGTGTGGAATTGAGGAGCAGAGGTGATTTCTACACAATTGTGTAATGTTTCCTTCAAGCATGTGCCCAGATCCTATCTCCTTTGATTCATATAAGTGAAACTGAGGGGCCAGATGTTGTAGTTGTCATTTCATAAACAATTTAGCAGAAGCTCAAAGAGGCCAAGGTCACAGGACCGCAGAGGGACAAGGTCAGGATTGGAATTCGCCAACTCGCAATGTTCTTCCCACACTGCATCCTGCCTTCCCACATGGGCAAGTTGGGCATGACCGGGAGGAGGACTGGAGATTCTGCCACAATTTTTTTTTGCCTAATTGTGAACAAGATCACCCACAAAACCATACCTTTCACCCCAACTTCTTGGGTCTAGAAATGACTCTTCCATGTTCCCGAGCTGTTCTGCAGACACTCTCCATACCCCCATGTGGAGCAGGACCAGGCTGCCAACATCCATCATGACCTCTTCAGACCCAAGTGTCTTAGGAGAGAGTGTGCCAGCCTGTCTATTGAATGGTCTTAGCGGGTGCCTTGGGCCTCATTTCTGATACTAGCCGCTATAAGTTAGAATCAACTTGGCATCGATAAGTTTACCAATGTTCTGACTGTTTAAAGAACTCTGACTCCAGGCTCTAAAAATGAATCAGAAAAAAGAGGGCCATCCCAAACCCAAATACCTGTCCCTGTGGCTGGGTGGGGTCTGTCTGGAGACACTGCCTGGTCTGTCTTTTTGCATGGCCTCCCGAACCACAGCCTCTGTGGCTGGGGGAGCCCACAGCGCACACTCAAGCCAGCAGTACCACTAGGGTCCCACTAGGGTCCTTTGGTTAGTAGAGAGACTGTGAACAAAAAATGCACACAGTCACAATTCATTTACTTTTTAACCTTTATTATTATTTTTAAAAATCAGTCACAGTCTTCTTCACCTGTTCATTCAGAGAGTTTTGCCGCCATGGAAACTGGCATTACTTGATGATTTAATAGAGTTCTACTGACGGCCTGGTGGGCTGTGTTCAGTGTTAAGATGCTGAAAGTGGGCACTGAAGGTAGTGCTGGTATAAACTCCGAGAGCACAGATCCCAAGTTGGGATCCGGGCATCTCTCCCAAGTTAGCATCGAAGGGAAACAAAACTGAGGCCCCGAGGACAATTGTGATCGACTTCCTTCCGTCAAGGACCCTGAGCCTGTGGGGGCTACCCTTCTTGGCTAGTGTAGCTAGGAGATGGTATCGACGCTCTACAAGATGGGCTTTTCACGAAACTATTTTTATAATCAAAGCTTTATGATCCTTACACGACTCCCGTGTCCTGGCTCCTGGGCTCTGCCAGGGGCCTTAAACAGCTGCCCCAAACCACTTACGGGGCAAGGGCGGCAGCTTCTCCAGGTGACGCATCCTCTACTTACAGACGGGCAGGGTCTCCTAAGGTGATTGCCCTTCCACGGTGGAAAGTTTGAAGACTGGTTGGATGTTTAACGGGGGGAGAAAGGGCCAAAGACCTGTTGACACTGAGCACCCCCACCCCCGAGTGGTTTTTGGAGAGACTCCATGTCCTGTCCTGCCATGCACAGCACGAGGGGTCCTTCTGATCGTGAGGCTCTACAGATGAATGGTCTCTTACTCTACCAAGGATACGCAACACCCAACAGACCAACATGAGTTGCGCCCGGCGCCCCGCCGGGACCCCACAAACCACAATCTGCCGAGCCCTATGCTGAGGCCTTCCTCTTGGGGCGCGGAGGACGCATGAGTTGATTTGGGTTGGAATGGAGGGCAGGCTTGGCAACATGAGATGGAGCCCCCTATCATTAGACTACTGTGTATTCATCCAAAATTCAAAGCAAGAGCCAAACCCACGCTGGACAAAGTGTTGCTATTAAGCTCTGTGCCTCTTTGCCTCCTTTTCCTCAGTTCACCCTCTGAAGTGCCATCAAGGGAAGACAGATGAGAAGAAGGAAAGACCCAAACGGGCTCCCTTACAAGCAAACAATATTGAGTCAGGAGGTTCCTTGTTCAATACCTGAGTAGCTATGTTTGTGGCATTTTATTGTTGCCTTATTTCTCTACAAAAGCACGACATAGATATTGTGGAAATTTCTACAAAAGTTAGGTCATCAAAGAGGAAAAATAAGAAGTGCCAACAATCCCACCACAAGAGAGAAACACAGAGTCATCTTGTATGTATAGCTATCTCTCTGTTTCAAAACCATGTGCTTACAGCTTTATGGAAACTCCGCTTCAGTATAATAAAATCGAGCCTCCTAAAGGTGCAGTTTGATGAGGTTGGGCAAATATGTTTGCGTTGGTGGACCACCCCTACACACAGGATATGGAATATTTCCATTATCCCCCCAAAACCCCCTGCCAAGTTGTAGGCAATCACCTTCTCCCTACTCCTTCCCCAAGGTAAGCACCAGTCTCATTTATCACGAGCCTTGACTTTGCAGAGTGCCCCATAAATGGAATCGTGGAGTAGTCTTCAGAGTCTGATTTTTTTCACTTAGCGTGATGCTTTTGAGATGCATCCATGTTGTAACATGTATTAGTCGTTTGTTCATTTTTGTCTTGTTGTTGTTAAGTTGTATTTCATTGTATACAGCACATTTTGCTTATTGCCAGCTGGTGGACTTTTGGATTGTTGCCAATTCTTAGCTATTAACAGCAGTGATGCTATGGACATTCATATACAAGTCCTTTATGGATGTATAGATCTTCTGTTTCTTTGGGTTGAATGCCCAGGAGTGGGATTCCTAGCTGCATGGTAAATATATGCTTCACTGTGTGAGCTGCCAAAGTGTTTTCCAAAGTGGCCGTACCGTTTTACATTCCCGACAGCGCGACTTGAGTGTTCAGTTGTTCGACCTCCTTTCCAGTACTTCGAGTATCAGTCTTTTTAAAATTTCCTGATGACTCGTTTGCTAGACATCTTTTCATGTGCTCATTGGCCATTGTGAAGCACCCATTCACATCTGTCTTTTAAGATAAGATCATGTTGTGTAGACTTTAGTCCAAAAATTTGCCCCAAATCTCTGATATGCTTCTCACTAATAGATGACTGTGTGGTGTGTGTGTGTGTGTGTGTGTGTGTGAGAGAGAGAGAGAGAGAGAGAGAGAGAGAGAGAGAGAGAGAGAGAGAGAGAAAGAAATAGTTAGGGAAAGAGCATCATCAGAAAAGACCATGAGGTCAGTGTGGGATTAAAGAAAAACTATCAAAATGCTAATGAATTTCAAAAATTAAATTTCCAATCGATTCCAAATATTTGCTGAGCATCTCTGAAGATGTGGGCATGGTTCTCTCGTAATGAGCCGCAGGGTCTCTTATCTCTGCAGAGTCAGACGCAGAGCACCATCTGATACACAAGAGGCACTCCATAAAAGTCTGCTCAATGCAGCAAATAGAGAAGCAAGCAGGCATTCGTTATCATTCCCAGATTATGGATTGGAAAACCAAGGCTCATAACTCGATGAAGGTCACACAGTATCCCAACCCCAGAGGACCAGGAAGTTCACGTTTTTGCCTGTCCCCAAGCTGTTGTGGACCCTCTTTCCTACATCTGGGAAGCCGTGAGGCTGAGTGAAAGAAACGAAGGGAAGCCTGGTAGGAATTAGAGTTGAATCAATGGTGGTCTTCTTCAATTCTAAAAATAAAGCCAGCCAGCCAGCCAGCCACAGGCTCCAGACTGTCGTTTTGGCCACAAGACCACATTTCCAGCGCATTCACTGGCTTCCAAAGATTTGGGGTGGAAGGAATATCAACCGTTTAAGGAAAAGGTGTAAATTTAGTTTAGGCAAACCCGGGGCTGGAGAAATCCCTCACACTTCAGCCCCTCTGCCCTTGTGGTCACCGGTGCAGCGGAAGCTGCCGCGCGGGCGGTAGCGTCGTGGCTGGAGTTGTTTGTTCTCTTGCTGCCTGCAAGGCCCAGCCCGTCGAGGCCCGCCGTCAACAGATGCTCCTGTTGTCATGTGCAAGCAGCCAACTCAATGTGGTGGAAAAACCCAAGCTTCGTGATTTGGGCAAATCTGTTTATCTGTCCCATGGCCAATGGTGGTGATGAATCCCTCTCTGTGTTAGGGGTAATCACTGCCCCCCCCCCCCCCGCCACCACCACACACACACACTCACACCATCACCCTCTCTGTACGGAGGTCAGAACAGCCAAAGGCGGGCTGTTTTCACAACAGAGCAACCTGCATTGGTAGGTTTTGCCCATCCTTTGGGAAGAAGTTTTGCAAAGTGTGTTCTGTTTGTTCGTAGTGCTGCCCAGAAGTCCTCTGAAGCCGGCTGTAATGCTCCTCACCACTCCCTTGATTGTGCTCAGCTGTGTCTTTGGAAAATGATCCTGTTCCCTGTGCTACAGATTATGCCAATTAAAGTCACCATGAAAACGTCTGGTGTTTGCTTTCGACCTCCCGTGACATTAGGACTTTTCCGCCTTTTGTGTCCTCACCATGAATGAAAAGCATCCAGGCAAATGGTCCATTCCTCCCAAAGTAGCCTGTTGCCATGGACATGCCTGCAGCACGCCCACTTCACAGAGGAGAAGCGGGGGTCAGTGGAAGTTAAGGCAGCTCCTTGAGGGAGGTCCCCACAGTTAGTCAGTAGGGGCATCAGGACAAGATTTCGGCTTTGTGGATTGTGGTCCAGGACTTCTACAGCAAATTACCTGTTTGTTTAGCTCCTGACTTACACGTATGGGTGAGAGTTTGACAAAAATCTTCTTTCCCCACTTATTTATTTTCCTGAGTTTTATTGGTATATATTACACATATCATACACTTCAATAGTTCAATTGCATCAAAAAGAGTTGTACAATTATCACCACAATGTTTTAGAACATTTTCTTCATTCTTGTCCTCGTTGGTATTAGCTCCCAATTTCCCCTGCCCAGCCTTCCCTGCCAGACCCCCCAAGGGACCATTAACCCAGTTACATCTCTATGGATTCACCTAGCCTGGATTGAACAGACAGACAAACATTAGAAAACAAACAAGACCTCACAAGAATAACAAAGTACAATAAATAAAAACCTAAATAGAAAAGAAAGCAGAAAATATTAAAAGCGAGGACAAATGTAAATGGATCATAACGAAGATAAAAATCACAGGGTGCTAAGTTTTAACCTAACCGCATCTGCATCAATCCACCTTGCAATGCGTCCTGCATCTTGGCAGGGCTAGTCACATCTCTGGTCCATGTTAGATTAAGTTCTGGCACGTACCGAGGGTCTGTTGGGTCTGGGAACGTGGACCTCTTCACAGAGAAAGCAAAGAGCAGACGCAGAAGGTGGGACTGTCGTTTCTACAGTGGACGCTCATGGGGGGCAGAGCAATGAGAGACTTCAGAAAGAGTGCCCTTGGAAGCTGGAAGGCACTCTTGCTAGACTGTGTTAGAGCCGACCTGGTAGAGGAGGAGGAGGCTTTGAGGTGGGGGGACCACGCACGCAGATCTGCATCTTTTAAAGCTCGCTCTGGCAGCAGGAAAGCCCCCTGGGTGGTGCAACCTAAAGGTTGGTGGTTCCATCCCTCGCCCCAGCGGCACCATGGAAGAAAGGCCTGGCAGTCTACTGGTGAAGGTGATGCGGAGCTCCCATGACTTGGAATGGACACCACAGGAACCGGCTTGTTTTGGGATCTGGCAGCAGGGAGAGACTAAATTGGAGGGAGCTGGAGCTGGAGAGGTAGGAGGTGTTTGTGAGAATCCAAGTAAGAAATCATGGACTGGGCTAGGACAGGAGGGATGGAGTGAAGGTGAGAAGTACAAGAAATGTCTACGAAGTCTATTCCTTGGTAACAGCTAGGACTCGAGAGGGCTGGTCCTCATCTAGGGTGCTTGTAGTTGTCAGGGACAGGATCTGACTCAAACTGGCCTCAGCCCATGAGGGATCTACTGGCCCGTGGAACAGGAAGGAAGAGGCTGCATTGACCCAGGGGATGAACTGTGTCATCAAGGACCCAGGTTGTCTGTCTCTAGTCCTCAGCTCTGCCATCTGCAGCATGAGCTGTCCTCAAGCTCGCTTCCCTTGTGGTGCAGGACACTCACCAGCAATCAGATGCTGTCTTGGTTCAATCCAGCGAAAGGAGAAGCAAACTTTCATGGACTCAAATCGTGTCAGCTGACTATTCCTGAAGCATCCCTGTGGCCAGGGGACTGTCCTGTTCTGATTGATTTAGGAAGGTGTTTCGTGGAGTAGGGACGGATTGTCATGATTGACTTAGAGAAATTAAGACTTGTCCCTGAAACTAGGATCCAGTTCCCTTCTAAACCATCTGCCAGATTGGCAAACCACTGCTGGGGAGTTGTATCCGCAGGAGGCCTGGTGGAGGTGTGGGTTATGCCTTGGGTTGCTAACCACAAGGTCAACAGTGTGAAACCACCAGCTGCTTCATGGGGGAAAGATGAGACCATCTACAATTTACAATCTCAGAAACCCCAGGGCAGTTTGACTCCCTCCTAGAGGGTCATTATGAATCAGATTAGATTTCACGGCTGGGAGGTTGGGTTGTTTTCTTTAAAAAATTTTTAAATTTAAGTTGTTTCTATTACAATGAGGTTTAGCTACAGAAACAGAATGCCCTGAATCAAACCAGGTTAAGCATAACAACAAAGTCCATTTATTCTCTCAAGTAACAAGACATGGGGGCAGGGCAGTTGCCGAATTGACTCCTTCAGCAGCTCAATGACATCATCAAGAGTCCGTTTTTTCCCACTTGATATCGTTCTCCTTTGGTACATGCATTTTACCTAGAGCCTCCCTCTCCGCCAGGTTGTAAGACAGCTGGCTGCCTAACCCCTTGTCTCTGTTCAAAGGAAGAAGAGGTACCCTCCCCCAGTGAATCTCTCAGGGAAACAAGCCACCCTTTCCCAGACGCCTCCACCAGCCTCGCCCTCACATCTCTTTGCCAGACTTGTCATATATAACCATGATCAAGGCAGGCGCTGTCCAGAGGACTGAAGCCACCTGGATGCACTTCAATGCATCAGGGCCCTCCCTTGGGGCTGAGGATGGCACTCGATTCCCTGAAGCATGTGGGCACACAGATACTCATACGTGTTATGTTCGTCTGGGTTGACTAGAGAAACAATTTCACAGACACTCATATGTGTATAAGAAAGAACTTTATATACAAGAGCAATTGAACATTAAGAAAACATCCTAACCCAGTCCAGATCAAGTCCATAAGCCCGATACTAGCCCACATGTCTGATACCAATCTATAAAGTCCTCTTCAGACTCATGAAACACGTGCAATGAAGCCAAATGCAGGAAGATCACAGGCCAGTGGGGTGGAAGCATCTCAGCGCTGGCAGGGGCTCCATGTGGCTCCTTCAGCTTTGGGGTTCTAGCATAGCTCCATGTGTCTTCTTGACAGGGAGTGAGCATGTCCCCCCCCCCCCCCGCCAGTGAGCTATTTATCACCTTAGCGCCTCCCAATGAGGTCCTCAAGCTGCGACCTGATCGACAGGCTAAACTCCACCCATTCACTTGTAAGTCTCAAATTGACAACAAATGATGTAACTACCACACCCCCTAATACCCTCAAAGGTAGCCCAATTCAAAAATTCAGAAAGCAACAGTGTTGGAGGGGGTGTGATGAGATAGGGACTCTCATCCACTGCTGGTGGTCCGGTAGGGATGTGCAGCTGTTCTGGAAATCAATTTGGCGATACCTAAAACAAATGGAAATCGAGCTACCATATGGCCCAGCAATTCCCAGCAATCCCCTACTGGGCATATAATCAGAAGAGGTAAGAAACAGACCAGGGCCAGACATCTGTGTTCCATTATTCATCACGGTGCAGTTCACAGTCTCGAAGAGCTGGAAACAATCTAAACTTCCAACAAGGGACGGATGAACTAAAAACCTCTGGTAATACATATATTGGAGTACTGCACATTCCTAAAAAACAGTGATGGATGCATGAAACACATTGTCACATGGGAAATTATGCTAAGCAAAGTAAGCCAAGCACAAAAGGACAAGTACAACATGAGTCTTCTGAGGTAAACTTAAAAAGCACAATGGGCCTAGAGGAAAAGGCACCAAGTGCATAAATTCCTGGGGCGAGGCCCAGGCACTCTGGAAGAGGTCAGACCCAACCCAGGGATGCATATGTCAGCCAACTAAAAAGGAGGGGAAAACAGGGGGGATACCCACCATGGGGAGGGTATTGTTTATGTCTCCACAGGAAAGGGAGAGAGGGACCAGACCTCAACCTGGAGCACCAAGCCTTGAGGGGAACATACCATCATGGAGCAGTGAACTAACAGAGAAGTCTGCAGGGCCGGCCCCAATCCCAGCTAAGTCGATCCCCTCCCCAGAAGATTGCACTACGGAGGACGAGGACGGCACTGAAGATACAGCCCGGGGAGAGTGGCGGGCCTGCCCAGACCACACAGGGGCAAACTAAGAGGGAGAGAGAGAGAGAGCGCCGCACTTTGGCCCACCAAGCCCTTGAGGACAACACTCCTGCTGAGAACAGCCAAGGCACAGAGAAGACTGTAGAGTCAGCCCCACCAAGCGACATGGCATCCCCTCGCTGACTAACAGTGCTGCAGGGGACAGCACTGAAGACAGTGCTGAAATTGTGCCCAGTCTGACCCCCCACACTAGGGCGAGTCACGAAGCAACAGAGCAGCAAGGAGATCAAAGCAATGAAATCCCCAGGAATCCCAAAAATAGACTTCAGACTCAGAGGGCAGGATTTGGCACCTCATCAGACTTGACTGAAAAACATATCTAAGGGTCAGCAGCACACAGACCTGGAACTATTTATAGGTCTTTTTTCTTCTTCTTTCTTTTTTCCATGTCTATCTATATAATATAGGCAAGATAAATAATCCTGAGGAGAAAACAACAGGACCAAATGTTCATGGGAGACAGGGAATAGGGGGGAGTTGGGGGAAAGGGAGGGGGTAGTCAACAAACCCAGAAAGAAGGGAACAATAAGAGATATAAAATCGATGGCGAGGGAAAAAAAATCGATGGCGAGGAGGGTGTAGAATGCCTGGTGGGATTTGATCAAGTGCAATATAGCTGATAGGAATCACTGAGACCCAAATGAAGGTCAAACATGATAGTGAGATATGAGGAAAGTAAAGGAAATAGAAGAAAAACCTGGGAGGCAAAAGACAATTATAGAGGTATAAATATAGGCATGTATATATGTAAATATATTAATATATAACAATAGGGATATAGGTCTATGTACATGTATTTATATGTTAAGTATTAAGGTAGCAGACAGACATTGGGCCTCTACTCAAGTCCTCCCTCAACACAAGAACACTTTGTTCTAATAACCTGGCATTCTGTGATGCTCACCTTCCTGACATGATCACCGAAGACAAAATGGGTGCATAAGCAACTGTGGTGAAGAAAGCTGATGGTGTCTGACTATTAGAAGATAGGGAGTCTTTAAGGCTTGAAGTTAAACAAGTGGCCATCTATCAGGGAAGTAACAATGCCCACATGGAAGCACACCAGCCTGTGAGATCACAAGGGGTCAATGGGATCAAGTATCAGGCATCAGAAGACCCAAAAAAAAAACAATCATTTCGATGCAAACAAAGGGAGTCAGAGTGGAGACCCAAAACCCATCTGTAGAAAAATGGACATCCCCTCACAAAAGGGTCGCAGGAAAGGGACAGGCTAGCCAGGGTGCAGTATAGCACCGATGAAACATGCCACACTCCTCTAGTTCTTTAATGTTCCCTCCCTAACCCCTCCCCCTGTCACTGCCACTATCATGACCCCAATTCTACCTTACAAATCCAGCTAGACTGGAGCATGTCCACTGGTACAGATAAGAGCTCTCAACACATGGATTACAGGACAGATAAACCTCTCAGGAACAATAATGGGAGTAGCAATACCAGGAGGGTAGGAGGAAGGTGGGAGGAGAAGGAGGAGAAAGGGGGAACCAATCACAATGATTGACATTTAATCACACACACACACACACACACACACACACACACACCAAAGGGAATGAACAACAGAAATATGGGTGAAGGGAGACAGCGGTCGGTTTAAGATATGAAAACAATAATTTATCATTTCTCAAGGGTTCACGAGGGTGGGAGGGTGGGCGGGGTAGAGACAACAGAGGAGCTGATATCAAGGGCTCAAGTATAAAGAAAATGTTTTGAAAATGATGATGGCAACATATGCACAAATGTGCTTGATACAATTGATGTATGGATTGTTATAAGAGCTGTAAGAGCCCCCAATAAAATGATCTTTAAAAAAAGAGAGAGAGAGAGAGAGGTCTTGTGCAGGAGATTTACCTAATACAATGTGTCATTGAGCTCTTGACTGCAGCTTTCCTGGGCATTGTTTGAGGATCCAGACCATTTGGAATCGTTGACAACGGCTATCTGTTTTCATGTTACCTGTTGGTCCAGTTATGAGGACTTTGGTCTTCTTTATATTGAGTTGTAATCCATCCTGAAGGCTCCAATCCTTGATCTTCACTAGCAAGTGCTTCATGTCCTCCTCACTTTCAGCAAGCAAGGTGGTGTCATCTGTATATCCCGGGTTGTTAAGAAGCCTTCCTCCAATCCTGATTATTGGCTCAGCAGACAGATGGAATCGGGATCTAAAGAAAGGATACTCCCTATATGCCGCAGGACTGGGGAATAATCCTGAGAACTAGTGAGGCTGCTTGTTTCCCATCCCTTCTCTTTCTAAATGGCGGGGCGGGGCGGTTCTTCCAGTGATTATGTTTCCTTGTTCAGCTGTGGGTATCGAGTACAGAGGTGAGGTAGAGGAGGGCAGATCACTTTTAATTGCTGAGCTCTGGCCCTGGTGTGATTGGTTAAAAGTTTTTGCGGGAGAGAACGAGTGTATTTTGTGCGCACTGGGGGGAGGGACGAGGGTTTATGACCCAGGAACTGGTTGCTGACGTTGTTGGGAGCTGTCCAGTCGGCTCTGACTCACAGGAGCCCTCTAGTCATCACAAGGGAGCACTGCCCAGTCCCGTGCCAGCCTCTTCAAGATTGCTTACGTTTCAGCCTATTGTAGTAGCCAGTGCGTCAGCCCATCCTGTTGAAGGCCTTCTTCCTTTCCCTGGACTCTCTAGCAGGTGTGATGAGCAAGGAAGACCAAAAATAGAGTGGACATCTTTGAAACGGGGTGCTGACAAAGGATATGAACGACACCATGGATGGCCAGAAGAATGAACAAATCTGGTACTCATGGCCTGAGCATCATGATACACCGAAGGACTCAACATAGAGGCTCGACTGAATGAACTGAGCCCTGCCTCGAAGCTGCCTGCACCCCTGGACTGAGGAGTGGGTTCCTCTGATGGGGAAGGAAGCAGAGAGTGGCCATCCGGGGCTGTGAAGTGTCAGTCCTTAGGCTTTCTGTGGGCAACCCCTGACTTGGTGGGTGTCCAATGGAAAGGGACCCGGAATCACATTGATATGACGGGTTCTGATCTGTTGGGCAGGGAGAGGCACTTGTAAGAATTGATGCAGGAAGTGTCCCCTGGCACCAACCCCCATGTTTACCCTTGCTCAGGGTAAACAGAGCTCCATCTGTGCAACCCAGCTGTGCAGGGCGAGGACTCCTGGGCTGTGGCTCCTGGTGGAACTGCTCTGAATGGACTCCTCAGATGGCTGTGCCTGGAGTGCTATACCATTAGAAAAAGTGTTGATGTTATCAAAGCAACTGCCTTATTCCATGATTGACCATGCTTTTCTTTTGCTTGTTTCTTTGGGTTTTTCTGCCTTTTGTTTGCTGGTTGGTTGGTTGTTTTGCTGCTTTGGGTGGTTGTGGTAATTACATAATCTTTTGTCAACTTGCGAATGGGTGGAGCTTAGCCTGTCAATCAGGTCACAGCTTGCTGACCTCATTTGGAGGCACCTTGGAGATAAATCACTCACTGGAGGCCAGACCCAAACCCACTCTCTGCTTTGTCTTTCTACTGACAAGCCACCTGGAGCTTCACTGATGCAGCCAGAGACCTGGAGCTGGAGGAGCAGAGTGGAGACCCACACCAGCACTGAGATGCTTCCACCACCACTGGATCCATAAGACTTTCCACCCCCTGAATTCAGCACCATTGCATGTCTGCATGAGTCTAAAGAGGAATTTATGAGCTACTATTGACATATGGGGTAATATAGGACTTATGGACTTGATATGGACTGGGCTGCAATGTTTTCTTAATGTACAATTGCTCTTTGGTATAAAATTCTCTCTTACACATATGAGTGTCTATGAATTTGTTTCCCTAGTCGACCTCAATTAACGCCGTGGTGGTGGTGGTCTTAAGGGGTTTTGTTTTTGTCATAATATGATTGCCAAAGTAAAGCAGAGCCCAGCATAACCCATAGACAATCAAATGGATTCTGGACTCCCACTCAACCCTAGTCCCAATCCAAGGACAGTCAGTCTGATCACATGGCCCTGCTCAATACTCACTTTCATGAAAGGATCACTGAAGGCAAGGGGGCGACATCAAAGTGTGGTGAAGAAAGGAGATGGTGCCGGCTGTCAATCAGAATAGTGTCTGGACTCTTAAAAGGCTTGTATGTGTTGCAGGTTCAAGTACATGACAGTCCCTGTAATGGAGTCTTAGTTCAGCGAGCTGGGCTACCGAGAAACAGAGAGTGTTTTCCTTCATAGCAGCCCCAAGTGGAAATCTCAGTGAGCCTATAAAAGCAAAAACTCATTTACCATTTGTCAGGTACTTAAAGCAAGTGTGTGACAAAAGCAGGAAGCAAAATTAGTGGGTTAATTAAAACTTCATAAAGAGCAAGTAAGCATTGCAGGGTACATCTACTACTAAACAACAACAGCAAACACACATACACACTAGCAGGATTGAGTATAGCGTTCTGGTTAACAAAATAAAAATAGTAATTATACCATTTGTATTAAAATATCAAAGGGAACAATATAAATAGTAATCCAAAGGAGCAATATGAAAGAATAATCTAAATTAGTTACAATGTCCTGATCCTGGGATCATAAGAGTACTTTCTAAAATCAATCACTACTGGGGAATTCTGAGAAGGGAGGGGCTCGTATTCAAATAAGCAGCCATCTAAGTGAGGAGTTGACTGAGTGCACATGGAAGAGGCACACCAGCCTGTGTGAGCCAAAGATGACAATAACAAGATCCAACTATGACAACCGGAAAATATCAGCGCCTACATGGCAAGCACCCAATCTGTGTAAGGCCATGGAGGGCAGTGGGAGCCCAGACCCATCTGCAGAGTGGCCAGTTGGATGAGCCGCTGGCAGGAACAGCTTGACTTTTAGACAGAGACCATCGTAAACTGGACTATGCTGGATGGACTGTGATACTTGGTCAGCTGACCTCCCTCTTGACCCAACCTGAGTTTGTTCTAGTTTGCGCGAGTATTTCTTGCTTGTTCCATGACAAGAGTTTCTGCCTTTTTACATATTGATGGTGTTCTTTTCTTTCTTACTCATTTTTATATATTTGGCTTTATATTGCTTTATCTTTACCACTTTATTTTATTTTCGTGTTTCGTTTGGTTTTCCCAGTCTGTGAAGCCCGGGAGGAGGAGATACACAGAGATCATACATAACTGATGCGTGGGTTTCTCGGAGACGTGGGGTTGGGGATCGGAAGAGAGGGAGGGTGAGGAGGTTTGGGGAGCAAACGATGAATGAGCGGGGAGGAGGGAGCATTAGAATGTTTGTGATTATGCATATACAGCTCATTTTAAAAGCGATTTAATCACGGAAATGTATGATATGTGAATCAAGAAAACCACGTGGGGTAGGGGGAAGAAAAGAAACCAAACTTGACCCATGGTTACCACAGGTGAAGAGGAAAGAGTGGTTGGTGAGGAACATTGAGTTTTTGTCAATGGTGGTGGAATCATCTGGAAAAGGACATCCATAAGGGTTGCAGGACATGGAGAGCCTAATCAATGACACTGAGTCATTCAAGGAGAAGCTGTGAAACTGGAGAAGGGGCTGTTGTGTGCGTTTTTGCCACAATTAGTAAAAACAAAGCAATTACATGAATCACAATGGCTCCAAGGAAGAGGAAAATGGTGTAGAATTGAATAGGGTGACACTTGTAACGGCATGTGGATGAAGTGCTAATAAAACTGCTAAAAAGAAATAAAGGGAAAAGGTTTTAAAGAATGAGTAAATCTGTCCTGGAAGAAGGGCAACCAGAATGTTCCTTAGAAGGGGAATGGAATCGTGAGTTTGGGATAAGTGATCAGAAGGAATCAGACCTTGGAGAAGGTCATCAAGATGTACAAGGTATTGTTATTCCCAACGATTTGCTTTTCTCTGTGTCAGAAAAGTGTACACCTCTCCCTCTGCCACGGAGGCCTGAGAGTGTGAGTGGCTAAGGCCCTCCACTGCCATCGCAAAGTTAGAGAAGAAGCCCACTCCAAAGCAACTCCGATTCTCTCTCTGGCAACGCTACGGGCACAGCTCTTCTCTGACCCGCCTGGGTCACCAGGAGGCAGAACCAACTTGATGGCAACTGGCTTGAGCTTTCCGTTCTTTTGTCTTCTCTTTTGCCACCCAAATCCAGGGCCCCGCATGTCATCCTCAACACCTCTGGCCGGGTCCCCTGTGCCTGGGTTATGAAGCCTTACTCTAGGACCACACTGGTGACAGAGTCTCTTTTACAAAGCCATCCTGATTATGTCACTTTCCCACTTAAAAAAAAATAGTGTTTAGGCTTTCCATCTCTCTTAAAAGGCAGTTTAAACCCAACCTTGTGGCCTCTGGGGCTCTAGCACCCGGGCCTGGCCACTTCTCTGCTTTCATTTCTCTTAAAGCTTTTTCTGCCTCCTGCCTTGGGCCCATTGCCTTATGAATTCCTTCTCGTGCTTCAGGGTCATTCCATGAAGAGGGGAATGCAGTGATCCAATAATGTAATGCCCCTCCTTCCTCTATCACATTCAAAACAAAGAAAGAAAAGGCTCATTGCCATTGGGTTGATTCTGACTCATAGTGGCCTTCTAGGACAGAGTAGAACTGCCTCCTTAGATTTCTGAGACCATCCATCTTTGCAGGAGCAGGCAACCTCATTTTTGTCCTGTGGGGGGCCTGGTGGTTTCAAACAGCTGACCTTGAAATTAGCAGCCCAACACGTAACCCACTCCGCCACCTGGGCTCCTTCCTTTATCACATAAACAACCCACGGTAATTATTCACTGAAGTCTCTCTTCCTTCCAGACTAGAAATTTTGTAAGGGCTCAGACCACGTTTTACTTAGTCAGCTTTACCTAGCACAAAGCATGGTTATCATAAGTTATACATAAAACATAATTATGAGAGTTTTTAGGTGGCAATCCTAGTTTATAGGTGAGCATCAAAGATGGCCTGAATGAAGAGTCCCCCTCAAGAGCAGATTTGGAGCATAGAACACGGAAGACCAGAGGAGTCGTGGGACGGCCTCAGACACGAAGAAATCAAAAGGTTGTTAAAAAGACAAGAGAGGAAAAAAAGACAAAGTTAGATGTCAGAAGAGACTCTAAAACTTTATCTTGAATGTAGACAAGCTAAAGCGAGTGGAAGAAAGGAGTGCAAGAACTGAGCAGATTTCAAAGGGAGCTTGGAGAAGACAAAGTATTACAATGAAATAAGCAGACAGTATTAAAGGAATACCGATGGAATGCACAGTCATCGTGTCAAAACGAATTGGCTGACGTTTAACCATTTCGGGAGAGAGCAAAGGATGAAGAACCTACTTGATGTATTGAAGGGAAAGGCCCAAGCTACACTGAATACATTAACAAAACAAACAATAATAAGGCTTTAGGAATGTCTAGTGCTAAGAAACTTGGAAGATGGCTACCTGGCTAACCAAGGAGAAGAGGGTCCAGATTTGTGCCCATTCTAAAGGAAATGACTCAGTAGAAAGCAGACATTAACGAGCAATATCATTAATAGTTTGTGCAAGTAAAGTTTTCCTGAAGATAATTTAAAAACAATTTAGCAATATATCAACAGGAAAGTGCCAGAAATTTGAGCCAGATTCTAAAGAGTACATGGAAAAAGGCATATCATTGTTGATGTTAGATGGATTTGGGCTGAAAGCAGAGACTAGAAAGAGGTTGACCTGACTTTCATTGACTATACAAGGAAATTTGGAAGGGCAGGGGAGGAAGGGAAAAAAGAGGAGCTGATACCGAGGACTTAAGTAGAAAGAAATGTTTTGAAAACGATGAAGGCAACATATGTACAAATGTGCTTGATTCAATTGATATATGGATTGTTATAAAAGCTGTAAGAGTCACCAACAGAGTGATCTATTAAAAAACAAACCTACAATTAAAAAAAAGGAATCTGGCTGTGTGAGTCATAACAAATTATGTCTAATACTCTGAAGAATGGGATTCTTAGACCCTTCATTATGTTCATATGGAAGTTGTACACAGACCAGGTGCCAGCTGCTGGGAGAGAACAAGGGAATACGTCATGATTTAAAATCAGGAAAGGTGTGCATTCGGCTCATGTTCTTTCACCGTCCTCGTTCAATCTGTATACTGAGAAGATTGCCTGGGAAGCTGGCCTACATGAACAAGAATTCAGCATGGGATCAGAGGAAGCCCCATGAAGCATCTGCTATATACAGAAGACAGAGCCTTGTTTGCGAGCCAAACAGAATTAAAGCTCGCACTGAAGAAGCTCAGAGAAGACACGCAGTCTTCAGTGTCTCTTACACCTCAAAACAAAAATCCTCGCAACTGGACCCATAAGCGACGCATGATAAATGTAGAGCAGATTGGCGGTTTCAAGGATTTCATTTCATCTGCACCCACAATCAACACTCATGGAAGTGGCTCCCAGAGAGCTCGACCAAATCGCTGTAGAAGCTATTAAGTGTATGATATCGAGGACCTCGTCTACCAACTTAAGGGCAGAAGAAGTTACTGATGAATCAACTATTTGATTCCCAAGTAATGGGAGTAGAGAATGAGGCAGACTAGCAAAAGAAACTCCATCTCAGCTCTGCAGTCTCTTGCCCATTCCTGCCTCCCATCTCAGAAAGCTGACTGCTACTTAACCTGCCCATCCTCCCTCCCCTTATGGGAAAGTCTCTGCTGGTGATTAATTTTAGAATGTACTCCATGTTCCCAGGTTCTGGACACCACAATTAGTTTTAACTGTTCTTCAATGTATCATCTGTTCTCATTCAATATTGTTCCCTTGGACATTGTAATCTGAATGGTGTAGTTAATCATGCCGTGATCACCAGGATGTTACAATATAATTTTATGATGGTAACCAGGATGTTATAATCTATTTTGGTGTTGTTTATTTTATAAGAAATGTACCTTGTAATGCATGCTTTTTCTTTTTAAAAAATCATTTTATTGGGGGCTCCTACAACTGCATGCATACTCTTCTTGAAGTTACAATTAATCCATTGATTTTGCTTTCTCCTCCTGTCCATGCATGCTTGAACCCCAAACAGGTGAAAAATGAGTTTTTCGGCCTTAAAGATGAACTGAGAGGTGGACTCGAGACTGCAATCAAAGAATTGCTTTTAGATTCTAGTAGTCCGGTTATAACCAAATAAAGACTCTTCTAAATAATAATAATAATAAAATAAATCAAGCTACTCTGGGAAAATCTGGTACAAAATCTCTCTCTACAGAGTTGAAAATAGCCTAGAGGACTAAGGTGTGTCTGACGGGAGCCATGGCGGTTTCCGTCCCCACACGTGTGTGCAAAAGCAGGGCAGTGGACAAGGATAACAATATACACACATAAATATGTCATATCTATATATGATCCACAGAGCTGGCAGTGACTAATATTTAGAAGGCTGTTTCCAGACTTTTCTTCTTCGTCTCCATCTGGAAGTCCTGCTGAACTGTGTTCAGCCCCATAGCAACACACAGTCCTCCACTGACAGACAGGTGGTGGCTGTCACTGAGGTGCATTGGCTGAGGCTCCAGCAAGGTCTGCTGCATTAACCACCTTTGAGACAGGATTTTGTCAGCGGTGGCCGTAGAGCTGAAAGAGTTGCACCATAGGGGGTTCGAGGCTGTGACCTTTCAGAAGCAGAATGCCACGACTGGTAAGTTGGGTAAGTTCGAGCCGCCAACCTTTTGTCTGATCATCAAGTGCTCAACTGTTTGAGAGAGCATGAGAAGTCTCAAAGACAAGGATGGTTAATGAGCAGGCAGATAAAGAGACAGAAGGGAGCACCATGAGTCAGAGTGGATTCAGCAGCAACGGGCTTCAATGGAGAGAAGGTTAAGGGACAATGAGAAATGAGTGACCAGAGAAGAAAGTCAAGTCGGGAAAGAACTCGGTCACAAGTTGAAGGAAATTGGACATCCCCAACAGGGCTGACAGCCTGAGGGCCATTATGTTTGGTTACAGAGCAATAAGAGATGACCTTTGAGAACAGTTAAGAAGCCCTTGTGTGGCACTATGAGTTAGGCTGCTAACTGCAAGGTCAGTGGTTTAAACCCATCAGCCACTCCTTGGGAGAATGTAAAGGCTGTCTGCTCCTATAAAGATGTATGGTTTCGGGAGGGAGAGGGGAAAATGAGGAGCTGATACCAAGGGCTCAAGTAGAAAGCAAATGTTTTGAGAATGGTGATGGGAACAAATGTACAGATGTGCTTGACACAATGGATGTATGTATGGATGGATTGTGATAAGAGTTGTATGAACCCCCAATAAAATGATTTAAATAAAAGATGTATGGTTTCAGAGATCCTATGTAGGGTTGCCATGAGTTGGAATTTACTCAGTGGTAGTAGTTGAGTTTCCTCCTTGTCAAACTAATATCCTTAAAGTATATTTTTCTCCTTCTTATTAAGGAGTGCTGGTGACCCTGAGGGCGAAGCGCTGGGTGTTTGGCATACACAAGTCACTCCAAGGGAGAAAGAGAGGCTGAGCGCTCCTGTCAAGACTTTCAGTCTCAGAAACCTTCAGGAGCAGTTCTACTCTGTCCTGTATAGGGCGCCATCCACTCAATGGAAAGTGGGCTTCGTTTTTGGTTTTGATTGGTTACTCTATCCATTAACCTAGCAAACAGTCACTAAACAGGTGTTATGCTAGGCTCTAGAGACTAGAACAATGGCCACCCTTGCCTACAAGGAAAAGTTACAAAGCACTGACTTGTGCCTAGCCCGAGCCAGGATGGGGTGTTTGATTGGAGTGCCCGCTGATTGGCTCTCCAAAGACATTCGATAAAACAAGCGCTAGTGTATTAAGTCCAGAGGTCAGTAGGTTTGATTGTGTTGCTCTGAACTGGCAGGAGGAAACAGGGAAAGTCTATGTGGCCCATAATTGCGTCATTTCTTTCTGTTCGTGGGTCAGAGAAGAAAGTCTGGGTTTTCCCAAGAAAACGTGCGTGTCTGCTCACAGGCAGAAGACAGACCGAGCAATCGAAAGAAAAGCTCACCACCACCACCACCTACTGCCATCAAGTCGATTCTGACTTACAGGTACCCTATGGGGCAGCTCTCCATAGGCTTCCACGGGGTAGTCTTTCCTTATGGTTTCCAAGACAGTGCATTTTCTTGGAAACAATCAGCCACATCTTCTGCCCCTGGAGCAGCTGGTGAGTTTGAACTGCTGACCTCTTGGCTAGCAGCTGAGTGCTTTGACCACTGTGCCACTAGGTCTCTCTCAATCAAAAGCACATGCCCTTAAAAATCAAACCAAAAGTCTCTGGATTGGATTCTACTTACTACACGATCTGTAGATATCCCTTTAAATTAGAGGCCTACGTTACATTGTTTCCTTGGCTGTATTATTGTGCCGTTATTCTTTGTTGCTGCCTGTTGTTTTTTTTCTAACACAGTAAAACAGAGTGTTACAGTGTTCAAAAGGTCAGTGAGTCTGCCTTCTGAAAATCAGTGGGCCTGTCCGTCAGACAGGGAGGGCTGGGTGGAGACAGAGAAAGGGGTGCTCTTCCTAACTCTAGACATTTAATACAGAGATCCTCCCATTTAATATATTATTGCTTTGAAAAAAAATTTAAGCCCACAAGGATATAGATAAGATGTAAGGCAAATTACTGTTAGTACCCTAGAAAAAAAATTGTTTAAGAAACTGCTCATCAAAAATTTTGCAAAAAATAAGATGAACTAGTCTTTGTGAATATCATTTTCTAATTTCTACTGAAAGGGGTTGCAAGTGGTTACATTTGGGGCTGCTAACTGCAAGGTCGGCAGTTTGAAACCACCAGTGCTCCGTGGGAGAAAGCTGGGGTTTTCTACCCCCATGACGCATTACAGTCTCAAAAACTCCCAGAGGCAGTTAACTAACTTAAAGGTTATTTGTTGGAAACCACCCAAAGACACAGAGGAAGAAAATTTAGCAACTTGCTTCCATAAAGATTACCCTATGGAAAAGTTCTACTCTGTGACACCCAGCTCACCATGAATCAACTTAATGACAATGGACTGTTTATTAGAATTCTGAAATATACTTTTTCTTATCACTGGGTTGGATAAGTAAACAATATAAAGACCCCCCCCACCCCAGTTTCAGTCAGATTTTCGTGGTAGGGGGATGTCTAGCTTGACAGATGGAGAAAGAAGTAGAGAAACAAGCTCCAAAGAGCGTATACCGTATGTATGGATTGTAATAAGAGCTGTAAGAGCCCCCAATAAAATGATTTTTTAAAAATAATTGATTAAATTTTAGAAAGAAAAAGCCAAACCGTGAGAAAAATGTCTTCGGGGAACTCTGAATTCAAGTCTGGATCTTTGCCATGCTTCCTTCTGAAGTCCCTGGCACCTGGAGGTTTGGGACCCGGAGAGAGCACAGCGAAAATTCTCCTAAACTAGGGAGGTTGGAAATAAGAAGTTACTCTTTCTGAGCGCTTACAAGCCAGGCACAGTTCCAAGGCTGGCAAACTCTCACTCCTGAGCGAGAAGGAAGGGGGAACCGCTTGTAACTTCTGTGCCAAGCTTTTGGCTTATAACCAACTCAATCATTCCACCGACCCCATGAAACTGACTATTCTCTCCATCGTCCAGATGAGACACGCCATAGTGGAGGTGCTGGGAGGCAAAACCCTGGCTCGCAGTCATGACAGGCGTCACGCAAGTCACGTTTGCAAAAAACGGTCCCGAAAAACGCTCTCAAGACGCCAGGTGGAAACATCGGTCCGGAAGCAGGTGGTAGTTGATAAGCTTTTCGAGATAAGGAACTTCTCTGCTGGAAGGGGTGTATGTCAAAGGCAATTCCCTAGGTGTGTCTGATTAGGAAGCTGGGCCAAGGTGAAAAGGGGTGCAAAAAAATGAAAAGATGGGTGCCGAGCCCAAAGCCAGTGGGCGGGGATAGGAGAAAGGGGCAGCAGCCCGCGAGCAGCCACGTGGCCAAACCTCGCCGCGGCCAGGGCGCTGGGCGCGGGCGGGGCCGGAGGGGCGAGGCCGCGAGTGCGCCTGCGCACGGAGGGGTCGGGGCGGGTTGTTAAGGGCCGGCCCCGCCCCCGGGCCGGTTCAGTCCTCGCAGTGCGCAGGTGCGGGCGCCTCGGCAGGTCAGTGGGCTCCGCGTGCGGGCGCCTGGGTCTGTGCGAGCGGCGGCGGCTGGCCTCCGGCACCATGAGCGGCTTCAGCAGCGAGGAGCGCGCCGCGCCCTTCACCCTCGAGTACCGCGTCTTCCTCAGTGAGTGCCCGCGGCCCGCGCCCCTGCCCCGCTCTCCCGCCCATTCATTCCCGGCTTCCCGGGCCGGGCCCTCCGCCGGTCCCGGTCCCCGCTCGCCGGCCGGACCGCGTGGGCCGGCCTCGGCCTCCGCTCTCGAGTCGTGGGGCGCCCGACCCCGGCCGCGTCGGCCTGGGACGGGGAAACCTCTGAGTCACTCCGGCAAGGTGCGCGGAGGTAAAACAATCCCCGTGAGAGGATTGCACAGCCAGCTTGGGGCGGGGGTGATTTCCTGCACCCCTGGATACCTGGGCGGCGGCGTGAGGACCAGCCCCTGGTTCCGCCGGGGAAGCCGAGGCCGCGGGCAGCGCTGGCCGATGGAGGCGCACCATCCTTCATCCCGCCGGGGTCCCGGGCCGCGCGCCTGCCCCAGGCCTTTTCCCGTAACGCGGCTGCCTGCCGGGAAAAGCGCCCGGTGAAACTGAAAGCTCTTCCCCTCGAGTTAAACTAGTGATGTCAGGCTGGAAGAAAGTCCGAGCTTGGACCCTTGACCTTGGGCCAAGACTGAGTGTGTAAGGGGCGGGGTGGGGCTGTTACCCGAGGATGCTTGGGTTTATTAAGCTCAATTTCTACCCTCCACGCTACCAGGAATAGCTTATTGGTGATAAACACACGCATTCAAGCATGGGTCTGCCAAAGGAAGTGGGCAGGTGTGCACACCTGTGTGTTTGAAGGGCTGGCGAGGGAGGAAGGGCGAGGACAAACAGGAAGGCCGAGAGAATGGACAAGCAAAGCTTCCAGCAAAAAAAGAACTTGGGGGGAAAAAGAAGAGGACTTGATGCAAAGGGCTTAAGTGGAGAGCAAATGCTTTGAAAATGATGAGGGCAAAGACTGTACAGATGTGCTTTATACAATTGATGTATGTATATGTATGGATTGTGATAAGAAGTGTTTGAGTCCCTATAAAATGTTTTTTTTAAAAAAAAAAGGAACTTGGAAGAAACTGAAAGTCAAGCCCAGCATCTACACATCTAGCTGAAGATTAAGCTACCAGGAAGGGTGGGGCTGCCGGTGTTATTTCATTTTGGATTCAGGCAAGCCAGGGCATTGTAGGGACTTCTGATTCACATTTCACTGGACAGTTTTATTTTGGAGATAAGGGTTGGCTCCAGGACTTCTCTCTAGTAGGGGCAGACGTGACTCTCTCTGATTTGAAGTTGGCCCAGTGGCCTGGGTGATAGTCTTGGAGGTCTGGTTACAGAGCAGATGCTTTGGATTTAGATTTTTTCCTTGGTAACAGTTTGAGGCTGTACAGCGACAATGGGTATTTGATGGCCCTCATGGGAGACCAGAGCCAGGCATGGACGTTGGCACTAGCTAACGTTGATGGTTTTTTATCAAACGAGACTGTCTGGATCTAAAGGAATAGCCAATAACGAAAGCCAGTTATACAATTTTTTTTTTACTTTTTTTTTCCAGTTATACAATTATGTAGCTTTGAAACGTGTCAGCATTTTTCCTAATGTGAGAAGATTTTTTCTTCTTCTTAAACATCTGTCAGGTTCCACTTCCCGTCCTCTTTAGAACTCATGCAGGGTTCGCCCACAAGGTCAAAACTGGCTCCGAAGCAACTTTCAACAGGACTGCAGATGCTCGCTGTTTGGCTTTAGCTGTTCCATTGAAGTGTTGAAATTAGAGGGATGTCAGGGAGATTTGACCCTCCCAAGGATAGTGACGATGTTTTTGAACTTCCTTGGGATAGGGCGATTAGATTTCTAGATATAGAAATCACCTGGGAAGGTGTTGCTACAACCTGATCATCTTTAAGAAAAATCCTTCTACCATTGCTGTGTTCCTGAGCCTTCGCTGAGAACGGCGCGGTTAATGGTTCAGCCGCCTGGCTCCCTCTTTTCTCCCTGAGCATTTCAGGATAGTTCCGTAAGCTGTAAACCAAACCGATGGAAGAGTAACCTAAAACAATGTGACCGTCTTTGGGGCACTAGGCACTGCTAGGCTCTGGGGATGCAAAGGTGCATGAGTCTGTCTGGCCTCCCTATAAGGATAAGTGTTTGTGTGTCGCCTAAGGAACCCATAGGAGGAGAACCCAACCCAGTGTGGAAGCGGGGTCAGGAAATGGGACACCTACATCCAGCTTTTCTGGTGTAGGGCTAAAATCTTGGTATAAAAATTGTACTTTTTTAGCAATAGGATTGACTGCAGTAATAACTCTTTCAACTTCATTTTACAGAAAACGAGAAAGGACAGTACATATCTCCATTTCATGATATTCCAATTTATGCAGCTCAGGTAAGGCTTCCTAGTCTTCGGAATAGTCTTTTTGTCTAGATCAATTAGTTCCACTTGTGGGATTTTTTTTTTAGATGTATCTTAAGTGTTTAAGAAACTTCGTCAATCTTGCCATAGTGAATGAAGGGGGAAGTGCAGAGTGGAGACCCAAAGCCCATTTGTTGGCCACTGGAGATCCCCTTGCAGAAGGGTCTAGGGGAGGAGTCTGTCAGGGTGAGATGTAGCACCGATGGAGAATACAGCTTTACTCCAGTTCCTAAATGCCTCCTCCCCCTCCCTCCCCTCATTATCATGATCCGAATTCTACCTTGCAAGTCTGGATAGAGCAGAGGATGTATACTGGTGCAGATAGGAGCTGGAGGCACAGGGAATCCAGGGCGGATGATACCTTCAGGACCAGGGGTGTGAGGGGTGATACTGGGAGGGTAGAGGGAGAGTGGGTTGGCCAGAGGGAACTGATTACAAGGATCTACATGTGACCTTCTCCCTGGGGGACAGACAACAGAAGAGTGGGTGAAGGGAGACGTTGGACAGGGCAAGATATGACAAAATAATAATTTATAAATTATCAAGGGCTCATGAGGGAGGGGGGAGCTGGGAGGGAGGGGAAAAAAGAGGACCTGATGCAAAGGGCTGAAGTGGAGAACAAATGCTTTGAAAATTATGAGAGCAAAGAATGTACAGATGTGCTTTACACAATTGATGTATGTATGGATTGTGATAAGAGTGGTATGAGTCCCTAATAAAATGTTTGTTTTTTTTTAAAAAGAAACATCGCCAAGCTGGGAGGTAAATGTGCACTGATAAAATCAGAAGTCTGTCTTAAAGAGAGATTATTTCTTTAGTAGAGCAGGCATAAACGGGGGCAGGAGGAGAGGCATCGAAGCCAAGTGAGGGCGTTAGGAAGTCACATTGGTCTTTCCTGTGTGGGTCTTTGGAACAATAATAATAGGTTTCAACTTCAAACCCTTAGTAGCTGGGGAGTCAAGTTCCATCCTAGCGTAAAGCCGGCCCATCTGGTCTCCAAGGCCAATAAAGCTTCCTGGCAGCAGCCTGCCGCGTCTTTCTCCCACGGAGCTGCCGTTGGGTTTGAGCTGCTGGCCCTTCTGGTTCTCAGGTGAGTGCTTAACCACAGTGCCACCAGGGCTGCTTCTTTAGTGGTTTCAAAAACAACCGTGTGGCTGCACCACGTTTGCGTGAACTGTGAGATTTTACAGTAAAAATAGGCTAGAGTACTCTGGAAAGGTGGGGGAACATCTACGTCCTAGCCTGGGAGAGGTAAGATCGGCAAAGAGGTTGCCAGGACTCTCTTCCATGGCACTGCTGCACAGACTGACCTTCTGGTCACTAGGCAAGAGTGTTAACCATTTTCACCACCCAAGGACTCCAACGGTAAATCCACCGACTCCCCCAAAGTGTTGCGTATTCCTGTACACGCAGCAGTGAGCTAAAAAACTTCAGCCCTAAACAGATTTAGAACCAGGACCCTCGGTGGCGCAGTGGTTAAGCGCTCAGCTGTGGATCATGAAGTTGGCTGTTTAACTCTACCAGTTGCTCCTCTGGAAAAAGAGTGGCCTTGTGCTCCTGCAAAGATTTACAGCCTTGCAAACCCTCCAGCCAGTTCTACTCCTCTGACGTTGCTAGGAGTCTGACTGAGTCTTGGACAGCAAGGGCATTGGTGGGTTTGGAAGTTTATCACAAATGAGGAAGAATCTCCCGTCCCATACACACACAAAAGCTACAACGATAGATAGGCACACCTTATTTACTTTTCCTCTGCTTTGCCGTGTTTCATGGACACCGCACGGTTTACACTGTGAAGGGCGGCAAGCTGCATCAAGCCTCTTGACGCCCTTTTTGTAACAGCCATGCGCACTTCATGTCTCTCGGTCACTTTTTAGTTTGTCTCATATTTCAAACTACAGTATAGTATAAACATAGTTTTACATGCAAAACAACACCCCCCCCTCCAAAAAATGTGATGTATATTGTGTTTTTAGACTCCTTTCCAATACCAGAAGTTTGTACTATATTTAGGAATTGACTTACTGGATGGATGTTTAAATCTTTTTGCACATTTACATATTGTTTCATTTCATCAGGAAGCTTGATTCGCAGTAAGTACATGCAAAGTTTTCCCAGTGGTAAAAGCTATGTGCATTTTTCCACCTGAGTTCTATGTCCCACCATAAGAGACTTGAACGTGGTGTTCTATTGCATGTCCAGAATACTACTGTAGATAAAATTTGATCCTGGCATGTGCTGGGTTCTTTTGTGTTTCTGGCTTAACTATGGTGGAAATACACCTCACTGATCGCCTATCTCATTATCCAGCATTTGTGACATTTCACATTTATAACAGTAGTGAAAAATACCCACTATCTGACTATTTTGCATATGAACTATGTGCAGCTGGTGGTAACAAACACTGAGATTTGCGCAAGAGGTGCATTGGCTGTCATGTTCATGTATCCCTTGGCTAGGCCAAGATTCTCAGTGGTTTGGGAGTTGTGGAATGGTACACTCTGTAGGTATGTACGGATCAGGCAGTTGTGTAGAGATAGCCTGACAGTTACGTAATGATACAACGTGGCAGTTATGAAATGGCATCCTCATTCTCCATCTTGTGATCTGCTGTGGTCATCCTCCGTTTTTGCATGATGCTGATTTTCACGTGGTGACCTCATCTTTGGAATCCCCCGACCATGTCGATGAGTGAGGAACCGTGTAGACAAGTCTATTGCCCGCCCACTGAGAAGCTTGCTGCAGTTCTGGTCAGATGCTTGGACTTTGGCAAAATGTCTAGCCTTCTTGTTACTGGAGGAGCCTTTCTGAACTGCTTCAATCGGACGCAGTGGAGCAAGCAGCCCGAGGCCAATTACAAGCCACAATTACAGGAGGGACCTCTAATTGGCACGTATGTGCTTGTGGGAGTCTCGCAGCTACATTTGTTCAGAAACTCTAATTTGCTACAGTCGACTCCCTGGGAGTTGGTAGGAACTGGCGGTTCTCCTTCTTGAAAGTCAGCATTTGGTTGCTTTGGCGTGTCCGTTGTAAGTGTATCTGTGGGGGGCATCAAAAAGGGGGGGGATAAATTTCATTATCTCTGCATCCCATTTGCCCACAGAACTTTGGGTGTTTCCTGATATATTTTATTGAGTATTTATATAGGAGTGTATTACAGTAATATCTGGAACCATCTTGAACTGCAAAGAAGGCTAAAAAGACCCTAAATTTAGTGACTGCATTCTGGAATACAGATCTTCTAAAACAGGGGCGCTAATTCTTCATAGCTGCTTGGGGCCGTTCGAAAGTGATTGGACAACATTCTTGTGGCCAAGGACCAGAATGATGATAGCGCAGTAGCTAATCGTCTTGCTTCTCCCAGTTCCCTCCCGAGCAGGGAACCGATGATGTGTGGAGAGGGGTAGAACTTGCCCAGATAGCCTGCGACGTTGTGAAGTCATTCGTGGACTGACTGTTGTCTGTCACCTGTTGTTACAGGAAGATTTGGCTTTTCCACCACCCTTTGAGCCTCTGGGTCATATCATGCAAGTGCTCAGTGTGCTTGGCTGCCAGCCAAAAGTTTGAGCTCACCCAGAAGAAAGCCTGCTGATCTACTCTCGAAAGCTCAGCCATGAACAACCCTATGGAGCAGAGTGCTCCACCCATGTGGGCTTTCATGAGCTGAGATCAGTGCCACCGTTCCCGGGCATGGGCATTGGTCCTGAAGCCCATGTTTCTAGGACAGCTATGGATTGCATCAGTTCAGTCTCCATAAACCATAGCTTTTCTGATTCCCACCTAAGAGACAGGAAAGAGCTGTTTTGTTCTTAAGGAAGTTTGGCTCGGACAAAACACAAGTAAGGGTGTGGTAGACAGAAGTGTTCTGTCATCCTTAACTTATGTTTAGGTCCCTTTACCTGGGTGTTTCAGAAAAGATCTGATTCAGGTGGATGTTTTTCAGACCTCTGATTTCCATCCCACAGTTTGCTTTGTTTTCGATTTTCTTTCTTTCAACTTACCCTTCCCAAAACATTTTTAAATGCCCTCAGGACTAGTCATGTAAAGGCTATCTCCCCCAATTTCCTATGTGTGCAGAATGGGTGAGGGTTCTAGGTGTTTTTATCTCTTGGGTTCATACTTTCCTAACTGAAGTTAGGATTGGAACACAGACAAGAACTGGGTAACAATAAGAGACCGTGTTGTGATGATTGAAAATGCATATTATGTGCGACCACAAGACCTGGCTTCTAGCAAAGTCACAATAAACTAAAAAAAGTCACAGAAAACTAAATATAGGATGTTGGCAACAAGGCCTACTTACAGCAAAAGCTTCTCAAAGCTGTTTTATAGGGTAAAGATCACTGGACTTGGATGAAGAAATCTTGGCCTGACTGCCACTGACTGACTTTGTGACACTGAACAAAGTACTGGGTTAATTAAACACTGTTCGTCTTCCCAAAAAACTAAGTGCCATTGAGTCAATTCCAACCCAGATCAACTCCAAGAACAGAGTAGAACAGCCTCTGTGGGTCTCTGAGGCTGTAAACTTTTAGGGGAGCAGAAAGCCTCATATTTCTCTGAGGAGCAGCTGGTCGATCCGAACTGCTGACCTCTGTTACAGCCCACATCGTAAGCCACCATTCCATCAGGACTCCTTATTGTTGGGCTTAGTGGATGTGTTTTTTCATTAATCTCTTTATGTCTAGTCTCTAGGTGAATTTAGAAAAAATTCCTTTCTCCCACCATAGATAGCCTTTCTCCAAATTTTATTGCAAAACATAAATAAAAGGGAGTGATAGGAATAGAGTGATTTTTTTTTTTCAATTATACTTTCGTTCTAAGCTTGACATTGATTCTGGAGTTTTCTAGAGGAACCAATGCAGGTCAGCTTGAACATGCTAGTTTAAGCCACTCAGACAATTCTGCAGTACCATACAAGTCAGAAAGCGGTCACCAATTTTCCAATAAAGACACATTTACTATTAAGGTTCCGAGATGGGATGTAATGAACTTAAAAGACATGCTTCCCCATATAAATGTGCTGATGTGTTACTACCAGAAGCCTCTTCGTGAGTAAATAGCTTGACTCGTCTGGAAAACTGACCCGTTTGGAGGGTGATAGCCATTGTCCTTATGGTACCATAACACCCCTGGTTGATCAGTGGGGCTACACACCTACGCTGAGATAGCTGTAGGCCATGCACGTTTTCTGCCTCTCAAACAATGGTTTGATTAGTGGAGTGATTAAAATTTAGACTTGCTACAATTTCCCGTTTCCTTAGACTCTGGACATCATTACCATTATTGACCCCCCCCCCCCCCCATGAAACGATGGCAAGTCAGGTGACTTAGATTCTGACCTTGGGAGATCCGTGAAGCTCAAATTCGCCTTTTTCCAGGCCTCCCACCGGCGTGTCCGAATCACCCCTGTAGAGCTGCTCCCCTCGCTCCTTTCTCTGAACCGCGCTGGGGCGTGCTCCAAGCGGAGAGCAGGTGTGTAAAGCCCTAGCAGTGGGAACAAGACCACTGGCCATCCAGGATTGCGTGCAGGAAGTTCTCATGGAGGGAGGTGTGGAGTCCAAGTAGAACTGGTTCATGGGCTTCTCCACTGTTAATTTTTGGAAGTTGCTTGATTACTAGGCCTTTCTTTCAAGCGCCTCGAACCTCCAACCCTTCAGGAAGCATCTGGGGGCTGGCAGTGTTGCCACCGCCCTGGCACTCTCCTTGCAGGAAGGATCTACTGCTATTTTGGGGCCTAGCTAATTTCTAAACACCGGATCTTCAGACTTCCGGAGATCTTTTCACAGTACTATTAGCTTGCCATCATCTTGAAAGATGTTTTCTTCCCCTTTTTTTGCTTCCTAAAGTTATCTCTCTCACTGACGTTTTATCAATTGTGACTCATAGCAATCCTATAGGACAGAGTAGAAATGCCCCTGTGGGTTTCCAAGCCTGTAAATCTTTATGGGAACAGACGCCTATCTTTCTCCCACAGAGCGGTTGGTAGATTTGAACCACCAACTCATAACTCACCAGGGCTTCATTGCATGTACTCAACTCACTGGCGTTTTTGACTCAGCAGCTCTATAGGACAGGATAGAACTGCCCCTGTGAGTGTCTGAAACCAACTCCACAGGGTAGAAAACCTCATCTTTTTCCCATGGAAGGTGAGTCCTGGTAGCATAGTGGTCAGCACTTATGAATCTAGCAGTCTGAATCTACTAGTTGCTCAACAAGAGAAAGATGTAGCTTTCTACTGCGTAAAGATTAGAGTCGTTGAACCCCGCAGGGCCAGTTAGGTGTGCTATCCAGTTGCTTACTAAGTCTGCATGAGCTCTCCTGCAGTTAGTTTTGGAGATTTACTTTGGTGTTGTCACAGCGCCATCTGGTGACGCTTTAGGAAATTGGCGATAGAGTTTAAAAGCCCTAATTTGTTCTTGAATCATACATGCAAGTCTTGCGTTTTTAATACTTGAGAGGTGGTACTTACTGTATGGTACACAGTCTTGAAAACGTATATCTTGGGTAGAATGATGACCATCTAGTTTCTTTATAGGGGTCTTATTTGATGCTGGAGTCAGTTCAGGTTCCTAGAGACCTTATGGAGAACAGAAAACGAAGCCCTGCCCGGCACTGTGCAAAGAGAGTGTTGTCTTTGAGCCTGTTGTTGAAGCCACTGTCTTTGTCCATCTCACGGAGGGCCTTTTTCACGGCCTACTTATCCAAGCATGATGCCCTCCAGGGAGTGGTCCCTCCTGATAGCATGTCCAAACTGGGTGAGACAAAGTCCTGCCAACCTCACTTCCGGACATCCTCATTCAAATGCATCGATTCTTCTGTCTTTCTTGTTCATCGCCCGGCTTTCACATACATATGAGGCAATTAAAAATACCCTGGCTTGGCTGTGGACCGCAAAGTGGCATCTTTGCATTTCAAAGGGGCCTTTTTGAAGCAGATTTGTCCAGTGCAAGAGGCTGTTTGGTTCAGTCTTAGGTTTAAATAATGCTGCTACTCCTGTTCATGTTTACATCGCTTCAAATAGGCAGTATGCATCTTAGAGTAGACGCTCAGCCGGGCTTTAGGCTTTGTCATTTGAAGGAGAGCTTAACCAAGTGACAAAGTGGCAGACTAGAAGCCTGCGTGACTTTTCTGCTTAGGTAAAAGCAGTGAGGCAAAGATTGGCTTGAATCCTCTGTGCCGTTGCCATGTAACTTAGGAGCCCCTACTTTTGGGTGCAAAGTAGAGCTCATTCCCAAAACCAAACAGTTAAGTGGTTTTCACTTGAGATCACCTTTTTAAAAATCGAAGTTTTATAAAGGAATTGTTGCCTGAGTGACTTCATCTCTGCCCTCTCTGGAAGGCTCTGAAAACTGCATATTCTGACTGCTCGGTTTTTATTGGAGAACATACTTCAAGTTATTATCGCTGGGGTGCAAAAGGAGATCACAGTGGCCCTCTCACGGGTGTTTTCCAGCAAGAGTAAGCAGTGCTGCTGCTTCCCAGTGGCTGTCTGCTAAGTGGCCACCTTTCTCAAGTGGGTAACACCCCAATTCTTGGCTTCCCAGGAGAAAGAATTCGCGCGAAGCCCGCTTGTAATCTCAGTGGGTTTTTATGAAGGATGGGTGCATTTCAGGTTGTACAGTCTCAAAAGTGCACACTATTTCAGGGAAGCGTGCCAAAGTACGCGGTAGCCGCGCAAGTTCACAACTCGTGGAACAGCGCACCCACATGAGCGGGACCGAGGCCAGGGAGAGCGTGGCGGGCCACAAGCAGGCACAAGAGCAGGGTATAAAGAGAGTGGCCTTCCTGCCGCCAGGGTACTTCAAATCTTTTGCTGGGGAGGCACGCTTGAAGGTAAGGTATCGGTTGACCCCGCTGGCTGAATTAAGCCCACCTGGGTGATGGCACCAGCCTGGGCCTAGTTTGGGCCGCCCAGGTGTACCGCCCTCCTGGCTTGGGGCCTGAATTTGAGCATGTCCAGTTCAGAAGTCTTTATAGGTGTTTAATGGTCGCCTGCGTCCTTCCCAGCCTCCTTTATGGGGGCCTTTGCAGGCATGGGAGGACAACCCCATGTCCCTGTGTAGCTACCTAACAAGCTTAAATTGGAAGCTAATTACAGTGACCCTTAACTTGGATTTGAATTTCAGTCCCACCTAAGTGGATTTTTTTCTTTGTTGCTCTTGGTATGGGGAGGCCTGGTGGCTAAGCACTTGGACTGCTAACCCACCAGCCACTCCTTGGGAGAGACATGCTATTTGCTCCTATAAAGAGCCTCAGAAATGCTCTATAGGGTCACATTTTCTTTTGGATGTCAGTGAGTTCAAGTGTTTAAAATGCCATGTTACGTTAACTAGGAAAATAGGCTTTCTGTTCCCATAAAAATGTACAGTCTCATTAACCCATCGGGGCAATTCCACTCTACCCACTAGACCCATTACTAGTCATAATCAACTCAGTGGCATGGGAGGACAACCCCTGTCCCTGTCTAGCTACCAACCAAGGTTTGTTTGTTTGATACTAATCATCCCCCTTAACTTTTTCAAGTGGTTACTGGAAACACTTGAACTCACTGTGATAGCAACAGGCAGCTCAAGCCTGTGTTGTTTGGGGGTCAACTTTAAGTTCTATTTTAAGTTATACGGGGATTGTTCTCCCTGGCGAGGGAGGACAGCGGCTGAACCCCATGCTGTTCAAGGGCAACTGTACCCAGAGCTGCTGCCACGGGTTAAAATATGTCTGGCTTTTAAAAAAAATTTTATCTTAAATGAAGTGTCAAACTTCATGCCTTTTTTTAGGTGGACTTGATTTTTGGAAATAGTCAAATCCAGAGAGTTAACATGGGCAATGGTGCTGGTTAATTTTGTTTGAGTTGCATGATTGTTGTGTTGATTGACTTTTGTTTAAGGATGACAGCGTAATTGAGCTGGTTGGGGGGTGTCCTGTACACTGCCTGGCACCGACGCTCTGCGAGCTCCTTGAGTAATCGCAGCCTGGATCCATGAATAGCCTAGGCCAGGATGCTTGGAAGATGGGCTTCCTGTGGACTGCAAGTTCTGCTGCTTAACAACAGTGTGTGCGGATAGTCTCTCGCTCTCTCACCCCCCCTCCCAGTGTTTTATTATGAAACACACAGATTTAGACTTGCATAGGGAACTCCTCTATCTATGTCGCCATCTTGACATGATAACTAATATTCAGATATACTTGATTATGTATCTCTCCAGTTGGCTGTCTTCTTTTTAAGTGCGTTCTGTTAAAAGGCATCAGACTTAAAGGATCTTTTGACAATTAGATTACAGTGAGCAGTTTTAAGCTATGGGGGACGTAGTGTGCTCGTGGGAGGACGAGATCAGTGAGCTCCTGTGACCAGCTGACCATCTCCTCGTGGTTTTTTTTTCAGGATGTGTTCCACATGGTGGTTGAAGTGCCCCGATGGTCTAACGCCAAAATGGAGGTAAGGTTTTGCCTTATGTGGGTAGATTTACTGAGCGTAGCCGTGCTGGCACTTGCACCGATTTCCACACCTCAAGCCCAGGGTTCTCCTCTGTCTAGTCCTGATGCAGTTTCTGGTTACATTCCCACGACCTGTAGATTTACATTCTGTACAAGATAGCTCAACTCACCTTACTCCTGACCTCCCTTCCTCAGACCTTTGCTTCTGACCTTCCCAAAGCCCACGAGTGGCCTCTTCTGTCCTGGCCTCTCAGTCAGCCGCTGTGTGAGTCTGGGTAGACTAGAGAAACAAATCCATGGACACACATCTGTGCATAAGAAAGAGCTTTATATACAAGAGCAATTGAATATTGAGAAAACATCCCAACCTGGTCCAGATCAAGACCATATGTCCGATACCAATCTAAATTCCTCATCAGACTCATGCAACACATGCAGTGATGCCGAGTACAGGAAGATCACAGGCCAGTGGTGGAAAGTCTTGTAGATCCAGTGGCGGTAGAAGCATCTTAGCACTGGAGTAGGTCTCCACATGGCTCCTCCAGCTCCGGCTCCTACTGCATCAGTGTAGATACATCAGGCTCATCGTCAGTAATGTGTGATGAGCAGTCAGTGTAACCTGATTTACAGGCTGAACTCCACCCCTTCACTCTTAAGCCTCAAATTGACAACAGATTATATAACAACCATTGCCCCTGACTTCAGCACCCAGTCACAAATCAACTCCTTAAAGTCTGCTGATGACAACTATCGTATGTGGCTTTTTGTTGATGTGTGTAATCTGCCTTGCACCACCTAGTCAAGTTTCTTGACAGTAACCAGATTTTGCATGTAATAAATACACAAGGAAACGTGAACATTTCTAAATGCTTTAAAGGAAAGGGGAATTTGGATAATAACTTACTTTGCTGTTTTCATAGAGTCGTGGTACTTGACTCCTCAGTCATTTTTCCTTTGTGGAACTGGCGTGATTTTTTTCTCTTCGTAGAAGCTCCTGTATCCCACAAGAGTGTTTTTCATGTAGTAGCTGATGGTGAAGTTGTTTTGAAATTTTAAGCCTAAAAAGTATCATTTTAGTCTCACATTGTAACATGTAAACGATGTCGTTGGAGTGAAATGAAGGGGACGTACATGCTGTAATTGGCTTCCTTCAACTCTTAGCGGAATAGTAATGCACGGCCACATAACAGTTGAACTTTAAATTTCAGATCGCTACTAAGGACCCTTTAAACCCAATCAAGCAAGATGTGAAAAAAGGAAAGCTCCGTTATGTTGCCAATTTGTTCCCGTATAAAGGCTACATTTGGAACTATGGTGCCATTCCTCAGGTATGTGTCTGGACAGTGGCTGAAAATGCACTTTCTAGCCTACTCACAGCGGGCCCACTCTTGATACCTTCATACAGCTCTTGTCATGAGAGGTTGTAAAGCCACTCTAAGAAAAAGCCATCAATTAATTTTAATTCTATGTTGAATAACTCCTTTTCAAGAAACACTGAAAGGTAAATGCTGATGGGGTTTAATTTCAGTTTTGAAAGTTGCTTTTTGTGAATTTTTTTCTTTATGGACTGATGGATTCCAACTCATAGTAATCCTGTAGGACAGGATAGAGCTACTCAGGTGGGTTTCTGAGACTGTAACGCTGTATTGGGAGTGGAAAGTCTCATCTTTCTCCCAAGCAATGCTTGGTGGTTTGTTGCTTGTTGGTGGTTTGCAACTAAACACGTAACCACTGTGGCCCCAGGGCTCCTGCACGAACTGATTGTAAGCCACCTAACATCTTTCTGTACAGATTGAGTCTATTACCTAAAGACAAATGATGCAGAACAGTAGCTAAACGCATGGATGTTTGCTACCGGACAGACCAAGGTTCAAATCCAGTCTGTCACTTCCTAGTTTACCTTACTTGTCTCAGTTTCCTCCTCCCCAAGACAGATATTAAAAGCACTTGGCTCTTGAGTTTGTTTAGAATAAAGCCACCGAGCACCTAGAATCTGGCCCATCAAAGCCATTGACTTTTATGTGTAGAATCTTGGTTCCCTCTTTAAACGAAGGCTCTTTCTAGTAGCATAATGATGAGATCCCGACAGCCTAAACAGCCTTTTGAGGAGAGGGAACGTCTTCATTTCACTAATTTTTCCCCAGTATGTCATGGGTTCTTATTTAATTTGAGGATGAAGAATCACTAGGGTGACATCTATTAATGATGTGAGTCAGATTCTGGTTTGACTGGGCTAATACTGTGGCACTGAAGATTTTTTTTTTTTTTTTTGAACTGAAGATTTTTATATGAAATGCTCCATTCAGATTTTCCTTGCTGATTCGGAGAAATGATTGGTTTTTTGTTTGTTTTTATTATTAACTATTTCGCCTATTAAACAGTTCCCTGTGAAGCCATCTGCCTGTTAAAATATAGGTCAAGCTCATCCAGCTTTAGCTTGTTACGTAATCATAATGCTGCTTCACTAATGACTGCACTTCAGCATGCGCTTTAATTGATTTGGTATCATGCCTAGAAATATTGTCCTTTGGGAAAACATTGCTGAACTATTATTCTGTGGTTTCGATTTTGCGTCCTTGGTGTTGGCTTGGTTGGACCCAGTTTTCCTCTGTCTCCCTCACTTGTATCTTTTTTTGCAAGAGTGGGTGCCAAATGCAAGTAATTTGTCCTGGTTGGGGAGCAAAGGACAAAGGCAGCGTCTTAAGCTTGACATCTGACATCCACAGGCCATCTGTTCCCTTGCAGTTTAGCACGGGAAGAAAGTAGCTGTTTAAAGCCCTGGGAAACCCCGACTCCATGTTTCAGTCTGGATGTCTGGTCGGGGTCTGCTGGGGAAACTTATTTTGATGAAAGCCTAGTTAAAAGAACAAAGTACCCAGCGGAGTTGATCAAAGTTTTTTTCCCCCTAATCTATTTCTAAAGTAAATATTCTGGTCTCTATTTCTTTGTGGTTACATGACAAGGGATTTGAGTAGAGATGCTTCTAAAGAAAAGACCCACATGGCCAATAAGCCTGTGAAACTAGGCACAGCCTCAGTTGTCCTTGAAGAAACGTGCATCAAAGCCATGAGGTGCCGCTTGACACTTACTAGGACGGCTGTTGAAGAAGAAGATGGCAGGTGGGGCAAGGGTAGGGACAAAGTAGAGCCTGGTGGGGAAGGTCAGATGGTACAGTTGCTGTTTGGGGGATTCCAGATGACCCAGCATATAGGTTCCCAAACTTTTTGGCCTACCACCGCCTTTTCAGAAAAAAAATTACTCAGCACCCCCTGGCAATGAAGAGCTTTATACTATAGCTCTTACACTCCACCAGGATAAAGGGTGGATATCTTACTTTTGCAGCCCCTCCAGATTGCTTTAGGGCTCGCTAATGGGTGGTGGCACCCACTTGGGAACCATTGACCAAGCAGGGCCTAGGTGTAGCACCCAAAGAATTGACACATGTTCAGATAGATATTTGCACATGAATGTGCCCAGCAGCATTCTCATAATAGCCAAGAGGTGGAAACAGCCCGGGTTCTTTCAGTGGATGACTGGATAAAGAAATGGGATGCGTGTTGTGTATACATCTATAGGAAGTATACATTAATAAAGACAAAAGAGATCGATGTTATTCTAGTCCTGTAGGAAGGGGATGATGAGTCCCCTTAATGAACACATAGTTTCTATTTGAAATGATGGAAACTTTTGGAATTAGCAAATGGCAAGGGGGGTACAATATTGTGAGTGTAATCGATGCTGTTGAACTGTAGAACTGAAATTGTTAAAATGGGAAATTTCAAAAATAATTTTACTATAAAGCATTTTTTTAGTGTCGCAGATGCATACTAGGGGGTTTCAGGATTTGCTTGGCATTGTGTGTAGAATGAATAGTGTGTATAGAGTGTAGAATGAGATTCATATTTGCACCCCAACATTCATGAGCTGCTCTCTCAGTGCTAACGTGTACCGCTGTTCGCCAACCATTATTTTTTAGACTTGGGAAGACCCAGGACACAATGACACACACACTGGCTGTTGTGGTGACAATGACCCGATTGATGTTTGTGAAATTGGAGGCAAGGTAATGATCTAAAATTTATTTTCTTCAGTGTTGAAATGATAATCTTGAAATACACCAAGTTTATACTTTGGAAAGTATTGTGAATCAAATATGGGAACATGAGTGAAAATAATGCCTTTAGGAATGAAAAAGGCTTTCCTTTCATTCCTACCACTTGTATGTTACGTATATTTAAACCTAGTCTAGGGGAAAAGTTCATATATGTGTATCTGAATGTACTTCTATACAGTAGTATAGGCATGTTCTATGTTAAAAGACTATTCGTCTGACGGGTACCAAGAAGCAAGTTCATCTCAACACTGAGAAACCTTGTCTAATGCTTTGGAGTGGTCAGTGATTGACTCAAAGCAATTGACCTCTGGAGTCGGAGATTGACATTAGGGGAGCCTCTGTCCAGTAGGGATATATAGTGATGTTCTTGGGGAGGGGCGTTGGTTTGTTTGTTTTGGATTTAATAGTCTTATGTTTTCTTTATGCCTCGGATTGGAAAAAGCAAAGTTGTCACGCTGTGTTTTAAAACAAAGTTGTTAAGTCATGTTGTATAATTTAACTGAGCAGCAGCCTTAAAGTAAAAAGAAGCCTTGTTAAACTAATTCGTTAGTGAAACAAGGGATGTCCCGCTGACATCAGCTGGATCTCAGCTGAAAGCAGAGAACACCAGAAAGATGTTTACTTGTGTTTTATTGACGATGGCAGGGCATTGGGCTGTGTGCATCATAACAAACTGGATCATCTTGAGAAGAATGGGATTCCCAGCACACTTCAGTGTGCTCCTGAAGAACGTGTACCTGGATCAAGAGGCAGCTGTGCAAACGGCACAAGGGCAAACTACATGGGCAAGGTCAAGGGTGTACTTACTCAAACTGTATGCTGAGTAAATAGTCAAGAGAAACTGCATTATATGAAAAAGAAGGTGGTATCAGTGATATGAAGATGACACAGCCTTGCCTGCTGAAGCATTTGCTGATAAAGATCAAGGATTTCACCCTTAAGTATAGTTTACAACTTAATGTAAAGAAAACCAAAATTTTCACAACTGGGCCAATAGGTAACATGATAAATGGAGAAAAGATAGATGTTGTCAAGGATTTCGTTTTGCTCGGGTCCACAATCTGTGCTCATGGGATCAAAGATGAGGTGCACTAGGTAAATCTGTTACACGGACCTCTATAGAATATTGGAAAAGCAAGGATGTCCCTTTGAGGAATAAGATGCGGTTGACCCAAGCCATGGTGTTTTCAAATGCCCCCGATGGGTGAAAAAGTTGGCCATTGACTAAGGAAGTGTTGATGCATTGGAATTGTGCTAGAGAAGAGTATTGAAAGAACCATGGACTTCCAAAAGGACAAATGCATCTGTCTTGGAAGACGCATGACTAGAGTGCTCCTTGAAGACACGGGTGGCGAGACTTCCTCGTACGCACGCTGGGCGTGTTGTCAAGAGAAACCAGCTGCTGGAGAAGAGCCCTGTGTTTGTGAGGATGACTCGGGAGCAGGCAGTGTTTGCCGCCGTCGTGCACAGGCTTGGTTTGGGTGAAGACCGACTGTGACACTCAACCGCAGCAGTTACTTAGTGCTGCCATAACAGGAGTACTACAAATGGGTGACTTTTCCAAACATAAATTTTCTTCCTCCCAGTGAGGAGCCTGAAAGTCCAGATTCCGGGTGCTGGCCCTAGGGGAAGACTTTACCCTCTCTGCTGGCAAGGGAGGAAGGTCCTGGTCTCTGAATTTCTGCTCTTGAGCGATAACTTTGTGTGACTTGGCATTTGTCTTCTCCCTCCCCACCTCTTTCTATTGTCCCTTGCTCAAAAGAGATTGGCTATGGGATCATGCAGGGACATGGAGGCTAGGATGAAGAACACATTCGGGGGAGGGGCCACAATTCCCTCCATAGTGATATGTTTAAAACAAATTCCAGAGGACAGTGTACAGATATCACTTGCTTTGGATTATGTTAGTAGTTTTCTTGTGGGGTAGGGAAAGTGATGAAGGAGCTCCTCAGGTCACTGAACAAGGAGCCGTTGAAGGCAAGTCTGCAGAAACTTGGCAGGTTCCACATTCCCTTTGACGACTCAAGGGTCGCTCTCCTTCCAATCCCTCCGAGGGTTGTGCTTGCTGACTTGACTGTGGTGTTCCCTCTCAGGTGTGCACGAGGGGAGAGATAATCCGTGTGAAAGTTTTGGGCATCCTCGCCATGATTGACGAAGGGGAGACCGACTGGAAAGTCATCGCCATTAATGTGGATGACCCGGACGCGGCCAGTTTCAATGGTAAGGAACCCGTTTTTGAAGAGACTGAAGTTTGTATTATACCTGCCTCGTAAGCCACCACCAAACCGGGCCACAGACCATTGCCTTCAAACATCTGAGGGATGGAGGGGGCCATTTGAGGAAGCCTGGTTACCGCTACTCAACTTCTGTACTCGCCCAGGTAGCCTGTGCTTCCCTTTGCCTTCCCACACGCTGCCCCTCATTGGTCGGCTTTCCTTCTCTTTCATGGAGATAGGGCTCACAGAACACGCACTCGTGTGTGTGTGTGTGTGTGTGTGTGTGTGTGTGTGTGTGTGTGTGTGTGTCTGTCCGAGTAGTGAGCCATCACCATGATCTGATTCCAGAACATTTTCACCATCCCAAAAAGAAGCTCTGTATCCAGTAACCAGCATTCCCTCCCTGCCCCCAGGCCTACCAGTCACTTTGTGTCTTCATGGGTTTCTCTGTTTCTAACAGTTCATCCTGGTGGCTTAGTGGTTGCACTCTGGGCTGCCATCCCCAAGGCCAGCAGATCAAACCACCGGCAGCTCTGCAGGAGAAAGATGACGTTGTCTATTTCATACAGGGCTACAGTCTCAGAAACTCACACGGGAAGTTGGTTCAACCTTGGTGGGTCTACAGCATCGGTTCTCACCTGTGGTTTGTGACCCCAAGGGGTTGCCTAGGAACCGAGACACCACACCTCTCTAGGCAGTTCTGCCCACATGCAGAGATGCAGATCTGGTGAGAAAGAAGCGATCTCAGTCTTGGCACTGACTTGGCTTTTACCCATACTGTCACAAAGTGTAGCAATGTAGTTTACTGTTGCTATATTAGGACTGTTACCATGCTTCAAGACAAAATTTCACTTTTGATTAGAAATAATATGTAATTACATGTAATTATATAATTACATACTGTTTTTGTGATTAATCACTGTGCTTTAATGATGTTCAATTTATAACAATGAAAATACATCCTACATATCACATATTTACATGACAATTCATAACAGTAGCAAAAGTACAGTGATGAAGTAGCAGTGAAAATCATGTTCTGGTTGGGGGTTCCCACCACATGAGGCACTGTATGAAAGGGTCGCGGCCTGAGGAAGCCTGAGAACCGCTGCTCTACAGGTTGCTGTGTGTCAGAATCTACTGGCTGGCAGTGAGTGTTTGAGAACGGTTTGTCTAAATGGAACCTTACAATATTTTTTCCACTTAGCTTAATGTGTTCTGTGTTGTAGCATGTATCAGGACTTTTTGATGATTGAGTAATTTCCATTATTATTTTTTTTTAGGGTAACTCCAGTGTTTATTTTATTGGCAACTTAAAATGCAAAGCACTTTATTTATAAACCTAACATCTGGGTTTAATAAGAATAGTCTGCTGAAGCTGAGGGCGCGCACTGCGCGAGGGAAACACGCTACAACTCCCAGTGGGCGGGACACCGCAGCGGTGAGGGCCTGTGCTTAGAGGGGCTGACCGATCGACCCGCGCTAACATCCCTTTCCTTCCCCGCCCCTTGGTAAGGGGTGACAATTCTGGAGATGGTTTGGTCGGTCTTAGGCAGCCGGCTTCATGCCAAACGTCTCCTGGGAGGCGTAGACCATGTGCAGGAAGCCGTCTTCACCCCGCTCGCTCTCGTACACTCAGAAATGGGCGTGGACACGCTCACCATGCTGTGGCCGCTAACCAGCAGGAAGAAGGCTTGGTTGGCGTTCAGCTGCAGGCGCCTTCCTATGATTTTGAGGAGCTCGCTCATGTTGACGTGATTGGGGACGAGGAACTTGGTTTTATCCAGCATAGGAAGTTGCTTCTCACCCTTGTATCTTTCTATTATCACCGGGATTTTAGTAGGATGTTGTTCTCGGATAAGCCGGACATCTTCCACTCTTTGTTCGAACGAGCAGCGCTGCTTGAAGGTCTTCTCAGACAGCATAGCGCAGGACGGTGGTGGCGGCATCAGACAGTAGCTCAGACTAGGACCGTAATATTCCATTATTAGGAGCCCTGGTGTGTTGTGGTTATGGATGCAGGTGCTAACCACAAAGACGGTCATTCAAAACCACCAGTGGCTCTGTAGGAGAAAGGTGAGACTTTCTACTTCTGTAAAGAGTTAGTCTCCTGCCATCAAGTCATGTTGACTCATAGCAGCTCTTTAGGACAGAGTAGAACTGCCCCTGTGGGTTTCTGAGACGGAATCTTTATGGGAGCAGAAAACCTCTTTCCCCCTCAATGGATCTGACGGTTCAAAGTGCTGATCGTTGGTTAGTAGTCCCATCACATAGCCCAGCCCAGTGAACCGCCAGGGCAAACGGAAAGTCGGAAGGTGTCCCCTCAGCGGCATTGTCTCACTTGCCTGGTGTTGCTGCCGCAGACCACAGGCATGGCTTCCACCAAAGGACGCTTATTTTCCTCACCGGTTAGGAGGCCAGAAGTCCAGAGGCAGGGTTCTCGCTCTAGGGGAAGGTCTTCCTTCCCCTGTTGCTCTGAAGGCATGTCCTTGTCACTTTGGGCTTCCGCTTCTGGGAGGTCTTCCTCTGGCTTAGCCTCTCATCTTCCCACTCCACTCGCCTCTTTGTCCTCGTGAGCGATTGACTCAAGACACATCCTCCAGCCCTTCTGTCATTAGCATAAGAGAAAGCTCTTTCCCGAGTGAGATGAGAGCCATTTTCGTGGAGGCCCTGTTCAAATCATCGCAGTCCATTGTTTGAGCCTAGGACTTCATGTCCTTGCTATCTGTGAGCACATTGAGCCCATCGCATCAGCCCCAAACTTCAATCGGTTCCCAGTCCAAAACCTCATCTTCTGAACCATCTAAATCAAGTATGGGTGAAACTTAAAGTGTTTTCCATCCTGGAGTCAAATTCCTCTTCATCTGGGCGTGTGAAGTCTCTAATGCGCATTATCTTTCGGACGCGCAATCGTGGAACAGGTACAAGATAGACACCCCAAATACAAATGGGAGAAAGTGGGGGGAGGAGGGATAGCAGGCACCCAACCAAGTGCAAAACCCAGCAGAGCAGTTGCCACTAGGTCTCAAGGCCGGAGGAGAACCCTCCTTCGGAACCACGCGGCAGTCGCCATGACCTCCGCCCTCTGGGTGTTGGCCTTGCCCACAGGAGCCTGCTGTTGAGTGTGGGCCTTTGAGTAGCGCGGGTCCTGATTGGCTTTTTAGCACTTAACCTTCTGTTGTCATTCGCGTTCCAGCTCGACAGCACTGCCGCTGTGGTTAGGTGCCCAGAGCAAACACCTGCTTCTCCGTGTGCCATCCTCACGGTGGTTATGTTTGAGCCCACTGCTGCAGCCACTGTCCGTCTGTCCTGTCCAGGCCCTTCCTTCCTCTTTTTCACTGCACCTGTGCTTTACCAAGCATGATGCCCTTCTCCAAGGACTGGTCTCTCCTGGAGGCATCTTCTCTCGTGTCCAAAGGACGTGAGATGAAGCCGCGCCACTGAAAACAACGTCGGTCTTGTCTCCATTCATCCTATTGGTCCAGTTGTGAGGATCTGGGTCTTCTTTGCCGTGAGTCGTCATCCACACTGAAGACTGCGATCCTTGATGTTCATCAGCAAGGGCTTCCAGGCCTCCTCACTTTCGGCAAGCGAGGTTGTGTCATCTGCATATGGAAGTTGTTCACAGGCCTTCCTCCAAACTGATGTCACATTCTTCTTGATGGAACCCAGCGTCTCTGAGTGTTGGCTCAGTGTACAGGCTGAGAGAATACAACCCTGCATACACATTCCCTGATTGTTAAAGCGGGCAGCGCTCCCCAGTTCCAGCCTCTCAGTCCCTGTGCACGTTAGGCCTGGACACAGTGAAGAGCCCTGCGGTGCCCATCCTTCCTTCACAAGGCTCTCCGTCACTTACTAGCATCCGGTCAGTCTAATGCCTTGGCTTGGTCAATAAAGGCCAAGTCAACTTCTTGTTGGTATTCTCTGCTTTCAGCCAGGATCCATCTGACATCAGCAGTGTTCACGCCCATGTCCTCTTCTGAATCCAGCCTGAGCCTCCGGCAGCTCCCTGTCAATGTGCTGATACAACCGGTGTTAGGTGATCTTTTTAGCAACATCATACTTGCATGTGGCGTCGGTGACCCTGTTGTGCATTGAGCATCCGTTGGCTTGCCTTTCTTTGGCCTGGGTACAAGTCCTGATCTCTTCTAGTCAGTTGACCAAGCAGTTGTCTTCCAGATTTCCATGTCAGTTCACAGATGCTTGGAATGTCTGTCCTTACACGTTCTATTTCATTTTGACAACGTTCCACTTTCCTAGACTGATATTTCATACGTTCCAAGCTCCGATTAATCGATATTGGCCGCTGTTTCTTCTCACTTTGAGTTGTGCCCTGAAGGCTGGACTCCATCCCTGTCATGGTCAAGTCTACTTTCAGAGGGACCTCTGACTGAGGGACGCATCTTCTGACGGGGTTCTGGGTCTAGTCCCTAGGTTTTCAGTAAGTGACGGCGTCTCCCTGCTCTCCTCAGGGTTGTCGGTGGCATTTCTGTTCTCACCTCAGAGACCTTAGGCTTAGTCATACTTGAAGAAGGATAGAAACTGTATGCTTTCAGAGCACTTTTACTGGCCCTTCCACACATGAAACACATTTACCCCCACCACCTCATCCCCAACTCTTAAACCATTGTGCTATTGACTAAGCAATGGCTAATCGCCTGAAAAAGTAAGCTCTCTTTTTTTTTTCCCTTACCATCTGTGACTGGGCTGGGATCCTTCCTGTGAAAAATAGTCTCAACTTTTAAAATATCTTCTACTCTTCCAACGCAAGGTACCATTATAACCCCCAAACTGGTTTTTAATTGTGTGGCCTCCAGTAATTTCTCCCTTCTTTTGCCTTCAGAGCCATTACTGTTGTACTGATTGTCCCCTCGGTGTTTAATGCCTGCCTTTCTAGCGTGGTGTCCTGGCTGGTACAAATGCACGAAGTGCTCAGCTGTCAGCCAAAAGGTTACAGGTTCCAGTCTATCTAGAAATGTTTCCGAATAAAGGCCTGGCAATCTACTTCTGAAAAACTGCCTGGACCCAGCAACCAAGTGAAATAGAGAAAAATCTCAATAAAAAATAAAGTCAAATATTTAAAGTGGGTCAAAAAGATCACATTTAATACATGTTAGCCTAACCACAGCTGCTGAAGTCTACTTCACACAGTTTTCTGTCTTATTTATGTACGTACCACATTTTGTTCCGTCATGAACAGCTATCAAGCTGTTTGGGTTGTTTTAACTTTGGGGATATTATAAGTAACTTTGCTCTGAACACTCATGGTTAAGTTTTGTGTGGACATTTGGTTTTAATTCTCTTCGTTCATGTGTAGATACATTGCTGGGTTATATGGTAATCTGGTTAATCATTTGAAGAACTGCTGGTTTTCCCATAGCAGGCACACCATTTTCTTCTTTTTTTAAAATCATTTTATTGGGGGCCTTTAGCTGTTACCACAACCCATCCATCCATCCATCCATTGTGTCAAGTACGTTTGTACATTTGTTGCCATCATCATTTTCAAAACATTTTCTTTCTCCTTCTGCCCTTGGTATCAGCTCAACCCCCACCCCCGCCCCACCAGCATCATTTTATATTTCTGCCAGCAACATTCTATTTTTCTTTATCGTTACCAGAACTTGTAATCTTTTTTTTCTTCATTTTTATCCTTGTCTTTTTTTTCATCGTGTTATTATAACATTTGTGCTTTGGCGAAGCACATCTTTGGTTTAGATTTGCATTTCCCTAATGGTTTTTTATATTCTTACTGTCATGAGCGTGTTTTGGGGAGGAATGTTTATTAAAGTCTAGTTTATATTAATAAGAAAACATTTTGAGAATGATGAGGGCAACGAATGTGCAAATGTGCTTGACACAATTGATGTCTGTATGGATTGTGATAGAGTTGTACGAGCCCCCAATAAAATGGTCAAAACAAAACCTGCGCCGTTGAAAGCCCTGTGGAGGTCCATTGTGCTTTGGCCTGCATGGGGACTGAGGCAGCATCGACTCGAGGACAGCCGAGCTAGGAAACGGCTGCCTTGTGAACTGAGTCTATGCCCCTGCAGCTGGGAAGTCGGCTCCGACGGGGCGTGAGCCGTTGCCGGTAAGCCATCCGCCGCTCGCTCGGTATTTTGAACATAACTTGCAATCTTCTTACTCTCAGACATTAGCGATGTCAAACGTCTGAAGCCCGGGTATCTAGAAGCTACTGTGGACTGGTTCCGAAGGTACAAGGTTCCCGATGGAAAACCAGAAAACCAGTTTGCTTTCGATGCAGAATTTAAAGATAAGGTAATAGCTACCCTTCACAGCTGTAGATTTAGGCCTAATTGTATTCAGGTTTACCTATACTATTACCATCTAAAGCATATATAATCCAGAGAACAACAATTATCTCAAGAAGTTTGTTAATTTTATTTTTGACCCAAGAAAGTAATTCAACAGGCTCAAAATACCAAATTTGGGGAAGTGTTAGTAATGGGAAAGAACCCTCTTCAATCATTGTAATGCTTGCCGTGTCAAATTGTAGGATTTTGCCATTGATATTATTAAAAGCACCCATGACCATTGGAAAGCACTGGTGACTAAGAAAACAGATGGAAAAGGAATCAGTTGGTGAGTACTCTTCTGTGCCTGGTTAGTACACGTAGCTAGCTACCAGAAGATACTAACTAGTCCAGTCTATCCACTTAGAACAGAGATCGGTAGTCTTGTCACTCAGTGGTCAAGTCAGTAGGAAGATAAAATCCTGACCCCAACAACTGAAAAGTATCCATTACACCTCCTCTGAATGCACACAACTGAAACGAAAGGAAAAGGTGAGATCCGAGCTCTGTGGCGCTGACGGGAAGGGATGCAGGGGATAAAAAGGAGGTAGAATACCGGGGCTGGTGTAAGTAGACAGGTTGCCTTGCAAGTAAACCACTGTCTGCCCTGTGCACGAAACTGACCACTGAATAAAGGAGAGTGTTCATTGAGCAGTTCCTGTGCTGGGGTATACGACCAGAAACCAAACTCCTGCCACTGGACGGGTGCCAGCTCCCCGTGGCCCTAAGGGCAGAGTAGAACTACTGCCTAGGACTTCCGGCGGTCAACCTTTACAGAAGCAGACCCTCCTCCTCTCGCAGAGCGGCTAACGGGTTCAAACTAGTGACCTGTGGTTAGTAGCCCACCGCATAGCCCACCACACCATCAGAGCTCCTCAACGGAGATGTAAACTGAGCCATGTACTTCAGTGAGAATTACAGAACATTTAAGCTCAAGGTCTTAAATCTGACCTTCATAAGATAGAAATTTCATTAAAATGTAGGAAAGCTGACTACAAGAAGAGCTGTTCTTGTCTAAGTAAATAAGTAGAGTGTTTAATACAGGTGAGACTGAGAAAGCTTTCAGCTAAACCAAACTTGAATATCATCTGGCTCTGAAGAGGGATTTTCTGTTACCATGGCTCCTGTCTGTCTCGTTTTATTCGACAGCATGAACACAACAGTGTCGGAGAGCCCCTTCAAGTGTGACGCTGGTGCTGCCAAAGCCATTGTGGATGCTGTATGTAAACGCTTCCTTTCCCCAACACCTGGCGACCAAAACTGCGCTAAGCACACAGAGAATTCCTTCTGTCAGCAAACACTTGAGTGCCTCCCGTGTGCACAGACGAAGCTTAGCATGCGCACCTACGAGTCAGCGGTTGAGGAAAGAGCTGAGGGGGTCCTCGCCGTCTCCTTCCTCAGTGGACAGAGGGCAGAGTAGCGGGACTTGTACAAGTCAACAGGGTCCCAGAGCGTATCGAGCAACCCAACGGTCATGTGCCTTTTATAAGCCGATTCCCCTAAAAGAACCAATTTACCAGTCCCAGGTTTTCACAGGGACTGGAGAACTTGCCAAATTTTCAGTATCGTGTAAGTGTGGTTTATGATACTACACCAAACCTCCTTATGAGACAGTAAATTATTCACCACAAATATTTTTATTCTTGCTTGATGTTTAATGATCTGATTTGGATTAACCAAAAGACATTGATTTTAAGTTTACAGTGTTCAATAACAAGCAAAAGGAAGTGAAGTCTGATTTTTTTCTTCATTGCCCTCCTCATTAGATAGAAGAAAAAAGGACCATCTAGCAATGAGACCCCATGTATTTAGATTTGTGTGTGTATATATATATATATATATATATACACACACACACACACACACACACACACACACACACATACACACACCTATCACTTAGGACTGAGACGAATTAGACTAAATATTGGGATAGTGTCCTGTTCAGATTGTTAAATGTTTGTGTCAGCCTACTTTGTAGCTTATTTTTCTCTGGGACTAGACTAATTCTTTCTATTTTATTTTAGTTGCCACCACCTTGTGAATCTGGCTGCACAATACCAGCAGATGGTAAGATCTTTAGCTCCGTAGACTGACTGTAAGCTCATGAACATGGGGGAGTATGTGTGCCTCCGTACCAGGTACATGTATTTGTGAGAGGAAAGGCGAGCTGCTGCCTAGCCCGTCCATTGCCGCTCCCTACCACGGCCATTTCCAAACGACCAGCTATGTGTTCTCAGTGCTCATGGAGGCCTGTGGACACTGTCGAGGCAGCCGGGTGGGCCAGTCTCCGCACCTGTTTGTCTGTATCAGGGAATCCACAAAAGATCCATTCAAACAACTATATTTGCACCCCTTGTTTCATTGTGAGATGTTGGGGATCCTTCATGATTCCCATATCAGGAGTTTTCATGTGTTTTTCTTTTCTCTGAATGCAGTGAACAAATGGTACCATCACCAGAAAAACTGATGGCATTCCTCTGGAACACGGAATATTAGTGGACAGCGCTCCCCTCTTCATCTGGATGCAAAAGTGTAGTAGCTTCTCAAAGCTTCCAATGTGTAGAACTAATCGAAAGAAAATTCTACTATGAGCAGTCGCATATACTCAGAATGTCTAAGCGTTTTTCATATTTCAGCTACGATAACAGCACGTGCACATTACATCTCACAGTGGTTGTAATTTGGGTAATACGGTAGTCGTTCATAGATGTGCGAGGTATGCACACATCGGATGTGTATGCGTATGTATACGCCCATGTGTTAGGAAATAAAATTATTTTGCTGAAATTCTGCTTAAGGTATTTTTCTTTTCAACGGAAACCTGACAGGCAGGCGTGGATCCCTTTCAGAATTATTAGGCTAAAACTGACTGCTCATTTCTAGGAAGCCAGGAATGAGATCTTGGACTTGCTGTAGTCCTCATGTTGGAGACCGTCTGCTCAATTGTGACTCATTCCCCTTTCCCCTGCCATCGTGTGCGATTCCGACCCATAGTGACCCCTACGTAGGTTCTCTGAGGCTGTCAACCTTTCCGGGAGCAGAGAGCCTCATCTTTCTCCCTGGGAGCAACTGGTGGGTGTGAGTCCACAGTGCCACAAAGCGACCACGTGTGACGGTAGAACTGCCACCACGGTTTCCGAGGCTGGCGTCTTTATGGGGGCAAATTGCTAGGTCTTTTCTCCCCTTAGAACTGTGCTGGCGGGTACTTGGTTAGCAGCTGAGCACTTAACCATTGTGCCACCAGGGCACCTTCAGTGGCCTTGAGAACACGCTGTTTTACCTCGATCCTGACCCCCTCCATTAGAGCAAAAGCATTTTCTTTTTAAACCATATTCACAGGAAGCACAAACTTCACACCCTTTAAAGTGATAGTTCTTTTTTTTTTACCAACCCGTTGGACCCTAAGTCACTCGTGTACCTTGGGAGTTACCAACTGAGAGGAGCCGTGCCATTGAGTCCTTGAGCCTTCCTGCACAGACCTGAGTGTGACTCTCAGCCTATCTTATTAGCCCTGTAATCTTAGATCCATTACTAATCTAAATTCCCTCAACAAAACACAGTTTACAGGTAGCAATGCATGTAGTAAGATCATTATAGATTTGTAAGGTTTCTCTCTCCGGAACTAGATTTCAGCCTCGGTCCTTGGCTCCACGCAAGAAAGATTTCACGCCGAAGCCTGGCTCGTGGTCCAAGTGAATTTAATGAAAGTTCAAAGAAGCATCAGGTTTTACGCGGCACCCATAGGATTCCTTTGACCATGCGGCCTGGCAGAGACTGCCCCAGGTCACGCAAGGATCTCTCTCCTCCCAGACCACCCAAGCAAGACAAGCCCCCTCTCCCTCTTGGTCCCTGCCTTTTCAAGGGTTCCCGGGGGAGGCATGGTGAACGACCCCAAGTCGATCCCATTGGCTGCATTGCAGTCACCTGGCCCAGGTGGGCTGCTCCAGGTGTAATGCCCATCTGGGCCCACCGGCGGGAAAATCCAGCTTTTGTCCTTTGCTGGCTCTCCTGGGCATGCGTAAATGGACTTCCCAATTCCCTAGGCTAAGCTACCTAACAGATCCACACATAGAGGTCATCTACCAGACTGATGCAGATTTCTGGAATGGTACCTGATGGCCATTTTCCTCCACAGGTGCCTCTAGAGAACTCTGTCACTCTGTGGAATCTAAGAGATGCATAACACTCTCAAGGAGAAGCTTCACCCAGGTGGAAAGCTGATTCATCCATGATGCTGGATAAAAACTAACCAGTGTAATGAAGCTGAAAGTTTCAGGAAATACTGTGACGAATAGACAGAGTCAAACTTTAGGGTCTGTTGGGTTATGTCCTGTGGGAAACAGAAAAGTTATTCCTCAGGTTGACCCCCATAATATATGCCAAACCTAAAGGGCTGTTTGCAAACACATGGTCACCGACTGACTGTACACTTGGAGGTCAACTGCTTAAAGTTGAAGGTTGTCAGCCATCTAAGGCAATCAGGCCCTATTGTCTGACCCACCTAAGTAGGGCCCACTCCCTTCTGATAAGGATAGTGGATTGTTCCCCTGAAGGAGAGCCCAAAGACTCCTAAGGTCACATCAGCTCAGGGAGGACCAAGGTTAGGCTGCCATCTTGACTGGAGCCCACCTATCTTGTTACATGTATGCCTTCCCGCCACGTGTATGCCTATTGTACAACTCCTTCCTGTTACGCATGTGGTTGCCTATCACTAGGGGGACTGGCACGCCCCTAGAGTGTATATTGGTGGGAAATATATTCGCTCTCTGCAGATCTGGCTCCTGAAGTCATGGTGGTCCCGGAGGTGAGCACTTCATGCTTTATCTTGTCTGAGGCCTCTAATTTTACCCTTCAATTACACGACCACCACTTGGACCTGTTCAGCTGTGGAGGCTGGTACCCCACAGTGTCCAACAATCTACAATCTCAGGGACTTGAAAAACCAGAGTTGATTCTCACACCACTGGCGTGCTCCATGTGATAGCGCAGCATCACGCTGCCATGTTAACGGCCTGTGACCTGGTGATGGCTGCCAGAGAGGAGGAGAGGGTTGGAGTCGTGTGATGTTGAAGGGGTTCCGCCCAGAAGTGCCATACCTCACAGACGTCCTTACTTCATGGGCTCACACAAGCCTCGGGGCAGGGTTAATCCAGAGAGGGGAGCAGCACTAACGCCCACCACAGTCCCAGTATGGTGGTTCCCAGGCCAAAGGACTGCTTCCCGCCTAAGTAAGGTACAGTGTAACGGGAATGCTTGTCTGTCTGCCCGCCCTCACTGCATGTAAACAGATTTGGGGCGAGGGTGCTGTTTTTCCTATTGATGTGTCACCCGTGCTTAGAAGATGATTTGTGGAACAAAGCAAATGACAACCAGCTGAGGTGTCAGTGTGTTTCCCGTGGGCGTGATACCGTACATACAGACCAGCGCCGCCTGGAACAGGCGTCCTCAAACTACGACCCGTGGGCCACATGGGGCCCGCCAGGTGTTTTTGCCCCGTTTGTTTTTTTTCCTTCAAAATAAGATCTGTGCAGTGGGCATGGGAATTTGTTCATAGTTTTTTTTTAAAACTATAGTCTGGCCCTCCAACAGGTCCGAGGGACGGTGAACTGGCCCCGTGTTTAAAGCGTTTGAGGACCGCTGGACTGGACGATCCAGTGAGCACAGCAGATCCAGGGGCCACACTTGCTCAGTCAAGAAAAGAGAGATCAAAAGCTCCCTGCCATCGAGTCGCTTCTGAATCATGATTCTATAGGACGGAGTGGGTTTCCGAGACTGTCACTCTTCACGGGAGTAGAAAGCCTCGTCTTTCTCCTCCGGAGAGCGGGGGTTTTGAACTGCTGACTTTGCAGTTAGCAGGCTAACACTTCATTCTACAAAGGACAAGAGGGAATTCACCCTGGGGGAGCCAACTGGCACAACACAACAAGGAGAGTGGGATGCCATCAGGGACTGCCTTGCTGGTGTCCAGATTGTCCCCTGGCCCAGCCCCCCGAGATTCCTGTCCCAAGCCCGGGGAGACAGACCCATGGGAACCTGACTGGATGTAAGACATTTGTTTATGTTCCTGTGAGAAAATAGGAGTAGCAAGCAGTCCTGTTCTGTGGAAGAGAGATATTCCAAACACCGCATGAAGGTGGGGTGTCAGGCGTGGACCAGGTCAAAGCCGACACCCTGGATGGGATAGGCTCATTGTACAGATGTGAGGGCCGGGCAAAGCACACGAGAACGCCTGCGAGAAGTCACTCCGTATTACCTGTCACTGCATGTCATTATACAATTGTCTCAATAAAAATTGTTTTTTTTTCTAAAGAGCTTTAGTTTCCCCATTTTCCAATGGAGACAGTGTCACCAGAAAAGTCAGGCAAAATCTGCCTCCTGCCGGAGTGAAGCCAAAGTTCTCCAACACCAGCCGAGGAGGACAGTTTCGGTCGTGGGATCAATAACACAAGGCCACAGAAGAATGCTTTCTCTGATAGGCTCTCTGTGGGAAGTGAGGCGATCATTCTATAAATTAGAAAGGGGGAGGTCTGAGAAAGAAACGTTAGAATGCTGGACCTAGGGTGGGGATGCTGGTTATAGACATCATGTCTTCTCATGCCATTATCGGCTCTAATGGTCAGAATGTCATCATGCCCCGGGCAGTCTGACCACCGATGACAGCACAATAAGATGATGTGCCTTACTTCCCTGGGACTCAAAAGTTTAGCTACTCCTTTAAAAAAATAGTTTTCCATGGCATTATTACAAATTCATATTTTAGTTATATTTAGTATATGTATTAGGATGTTATTTAAATGTTCAAAAGTTTGTTCCTTGCTTTAAACTTTTGTGCATTAAATGAAGGTTTACAGAGCAGATCATCAGTCTTAGACTCAGTCGTTCATATACATTTTCTTTCGACTCATCCATTGCAATCCCCTCAGTGGACCTTCTCTGATCCCGCTGTCTCCCCTGTGTGCGGCATCCGTTCCTTCTGCATTCCTCACACTCTGGACTTTGTTATTGGGTGAATGTCCTTTGGGTCTTAAACAGTTGACTATTTGACCACAGGAGTGAGTTCAGTGCCAGCCGAGAGAGTAACTAAGGTCTTGGTTGTGGATGGGGTCTCAGCTGTCTACCTGATCAGCAAGCCTGGTCTGTTTCATAATTGGTGTTCTTGTTCCACACTTTTTCCTCACCCTACCCAGGACCTTCTTTTTATTTTGACAAATCACTTTATTGGGGTTCTTACAGTTCTTATGACAATCCATACATCCATTGTATCAAGTACATTTGTATATGTTGCCATCATCCTTTTCAAAACATTTCCTTTCTACTTGAGCTCTTGGTATCAGCTCCTCCTTCTCCCCTCCCTCCCCCACCTTCCCACCCTTGTGAACTCTTGATAAATTATAATTTATTATTATTATTTTCCTATCTTACACTATCCACTGTCTCCCTGCACCCACGTTTCTGTTGTTCTTCACTCTGCGGGGGTGGGGGTGGGGGCTTGGGTGGGAGCGTTATATGCAGATCATAGCACTTGGTTGGTCCGCTTTTGCCCGCCCACCTCACCCCTACCCTCCTGGTGTTGGACTCGCATTACCGCCCTCATTCTCACCAACACCGAGCCCAGGCGGCAGCTCTTACAGCACTCCTTTCCTATGTGATCAGCACAGTCATGATACAAGCCTTGAAACTGCTCTTTTCTTTAAAAAACGTTTAATTGGGGCTCGTACAACTCTTCTCACAGTCCATACATACAGCAATTGTGCAAAGCACATCTGTACATTCATTACCTTCATCATTTTCAAAGCATTTGCTCTCCACTTCAGCCCTTGGCATCAGGTCCTCTTTTTTTTCCCCCTCCATCCCGGTTCCCTCATGAGCCCTTGATAATTTATAAATTATCATTTTGTCATATCTTGCCCTGTCTGATGTCTCCCTTTGCCCTCTTTTCTATTGTCCATCCCCCAGGGAGGAGGTCACATGTAGATCCTTGTAATTGGTTCCCCCTTTCCAACCCACTCTCCCTCTACCCTCCCAGTATCGCCACTCACACCCCTGGTCCTGAAGGGATCATCCGTCCTGGATTCCCTGTGTTTCCAGTTCCTATCTGCACCAGTGTACATCCTCTGGTCTAGCCAGACTTGCAAGGTAGAATTTGGATCATGGTAGTCGGCGGAGGGGGGTAAGGGGTAAGGGGGGAGGAAAGTTGAATTTTTCATCAGTGCTATATTGCACCCTGACTGACTCATCTCTTCCCCTAGACCCGTCTGCAAGGGATCTCCAGTGGCCCATAAATGGGCTTTGAGTCTCCACTTTGCACTTCCCCCTTCATTCACTATGGTAAGATTTTTTTTGTTCTGATGATGCCTTATACCTGATCCCTTTGACACCTCGTGATCGCACAGGCTGGTTTGCTTCTTCCATGTGGGCTTCTGAGCTAGATGGCTGCTTGTTTACCTTCAAGCCTTTAAGACCCCAGACACTATACCTTTTGAAAGTCGGGCACCATCAGCTTCCTTCGCCACATTTGCTTATGCATCCGTTTGTCCTCAGCGATATCATGGAGGTGTGCACCCAATGATATGATTTTTTGTTCTTTGATGCCTGATAACAGATCCCTTCAGAACCTCATAATCATATAGGCTGGTGTGTTGTTCCATGTGGGCTTTGTTACTTCTGAGCTAGATGGCCACTTGTTTATCTTCAAGCCTTTAAGACCCCAGACGATATATCTTTTGATAGCTGGGCACCATCAGCTTTCTTCACCACATTTGCTTATTCACCCACTTTGTCTTCAGTGCCTGTGTTGGGAAGGTGAGCATCACAGAATGCCAATTTAATAGAAGAAAGTATTCTTGCATTGAGGGAGTACTTTGAGTGGAGTCCCAATGTCCTTCTGCTACCTTAACACTAAACCTATAAATATAGGCACATAGATCTATTTCCCCATCCTCATATATAAATATATTTGCATATATATATATGTCTTTATCTAGACCTCTATAAATGCCTTTGCCTCCCAGCTCTTTCCTCTATTTTCCTTGACTTTCCTCCTGTCCCACTATCATGCTCCATCCCCACCTGGGTTTCAGCAATATCTTTTCATTACATTACCCTTGATCATGCCCTATCAGGCCTCTCACACCCACCTCATCACCAATTTGGATCACTTGTTCCTTGTCCCTGGATTTGTTAACACCACTTCCTTTCCCCGCACCTCCCCCTGTCCCATTTCTCCCCCCAGAACTGTCCGTCCCATTGTTTTTCCTCCAGATTGTTTATCGAGCCTATCTTATTTAGACAGACTTGCGGAGATAACATGCACAAAAAACAAGACAGAGCAAAACCAACCAAGATACAACAACAACAAAACAACAACAAACCACTGACAAAGAACAAAACAAAAATACAACAAGAAAGAAAAGCTTGAAGTTAGTTCAAGGATTGTTGGCCTTTAGGAGTGTTTTCCAGTTCAGTCTGTTGGGGCACCACTCCCTGGCCCCAGAGTCCACCTTCAGCATTCCCTGGGGTCATCGTCCCTCATGGCCCGGTGGGCCAGGATGTGTTCCACTCTCTCCTCCTACCCCTTCATCTGCTCCCGTGTGTGCCGATCAGATATGTCCCTCTCCGGGAGCTGCAGATTCAATGCCGTGCTTTGAAATAAATTCTTCTGCAGGGAGGGCTAGGCATCCATTTAGTATTTGGTACTGGGGCCAGCCCCCCAGACCTTTCCACTGGTTCCCTCTCCATGCTGGAATGTTGCATTCATACCTTGGGGCACTGGGTTGAAGTCTGGTCCCTCTTTCCCTGTGGAGATATAAACAATATCCTCCCCTTGGGTGGGTTAGTGCCCTGTGCCCCCGCTACCCATTTCTTCCTTATTTTCATCCTTTTTTCCCCCTTTCCTCATGAAACTGTGCTCTTTTAGCAAGGGTTGAAACTGTGCTCAGACTGTTACTTACAAGTAACAATGTAGCACTCACCACTTTCTGGGGGTTCTCCTGGTGGGAGAGGATTTGCTTTTTACATGGACTGGTGGAAAAGTATTTAAGAGTCAAATATCTGTATCAATCGCCACCCAGTTCCTTGCTTACCTCTATTGGTCTTTGGGATCTTTTCCCTTGAAAAGAACAGAATATTCTCATCAGGAATAAGATTAAGCAATGAAAAAGCACAAGGTCCCGTAACCATCTGAATTCTAAAAGGAGAGATGGTGATGAGATCGACAAGAATGTTAAACTCATGCTTACGCTTTCACGCAGCAGTTGATGCTAGGAAGTCATCCCACGGAGCAGGGAGCTAACACCCCGGGTGTGAGCAAGGCCTGAGTACAGAGCTCCATGGCCAGGAGAGGAATGGGAAAGATATAATCCGGCCCACGCAGCAGTTACAGGAGCTGCTGCCCGGGCAGATCTGGAAAAACTGTTCAACGTGCTGAAGTGGAAAGAGAAAGTGGGAAAACTTCAGAGCAGGGGTCAGCCTACAAAGGCCTGCCTGCCCGTTCCAGCCCTCCGCCTGTGTCAAACTCCCCATCCATTGGGCCGCAGTCATATCGCCTCAGTTTCAAACATCGTGGCTGCCTTCTTCCTGCAACAGCAGAATTGGGTAGTCGGGACAGAAGCCAGATGGCCCCGTGAAGCAGACAATATTGACAAAATATTGGCGATTTCATCCCTGACAGGAAAAGTAAGCCATGCCCTGCTCTTCTCAGGATCCTGTTTGCACGTTTCACAAAGGGAGTCCTGGGAAGAAGGGGTTAAATGAGTGAAGAGGCTTGCATGGGCACAGAGAGTTTCTGGGAGAGATTAAAAAAACACACAGTTGACCTCTGGGAAGTTGTGTGTGTGTGTGTGTGTGTGTGTGTGTGTGTGTAGATATAGATGCGTCACTGAAAACATTCTTAACCCACCCCACGTGACCTGTGGTCTAGGTAGCTGGGACACCGAGTGCAAGTTGAAGAAGAAAAGGATGGAAGCAAGAATGAATTAATCCCCAAATGCAAATTCTTCCATCGCTTCCTAAGGACAAATAGTTATGACCCGCAAACATCAGCGGGACTTAGTGCCAAAAACGAAAACATGTTGAGACGTGTCCTGCAGGATTTCACCAAGTGGCCAGCCATCACAAAAACTTCCACATTCCGGCTCTTCAGGGCCTTACCCTAGCCCTCTCTCCTTTTCCTTTTTTAAAAAAAATCTTTGCATACATGGGGAAAATCAGGATTTTTTGTAATTTGAGGAAGCCAGCTGGAGGAGTGCTATTGTATTATTGTTGCCTTCACCATGCTTCTTAAGTTGGCTGAGGATCTCAACTGATTCTTTTTCATTGGGAATTACTGTGGAGTTAATCTTGTTAGTGTCAATGTAGCATTTTGTGGGCATCAGGTTAAACCTGTAAAATGAACAGCTGCATCTTTGCCTCAGCAGTCCTGTAAGCATTTAACCATGCCAATATTAGGCTTTAAAGACATGTGGGCATTGCACTACCAATATGAATTCCCTATGGTCCTAGCCCCAAAGCCCACTTTAATACAGCTGTCAAATTCTTTGCCCCTGGATAGTGGGAAGAAGTAGGAGAGACTAGTCTTTGTGACCTTCACCCTGGTAAAGAAGACCAGCTTAAGTCACCACTGTGCCGAGGAAGAAGGAGAATTCTGTAATCCACTTTTCCCCAGGAGTGGGGACTGAGATGGCTCTCATGATTTGTAACCTCAAAACTATACAGTCTCTGGAAAAGTTAGTCACCGTCCCTGGAACTCCCGAGGCCAGTTTGGCCTTAACCAATTAAGGAAGGAATGTCTTTCTGGAGAAGCTGTTCTGTGGACTAAATCCCAATGGGGCTGTGGTCTAGGAGAAAGGGACAGCTGCCAAACAAGGGAGGCAGATTTGGTTCTTGAGAGCCCTGGTGGTATAGTGGTTACAAGTTGGGCTTGATCCGCAGGGTCAGCAGTTCAAAACCACCAGCCACTCCACAGGAGAAAGCTGGGAGTTCTACTCTCATAAACAGTTTTAATCTTGGAAACCCACAGGGGGGTCAACCATGACTCAGCATCAACTCAATGGCAGTGAATTTAGTTTGTTGTTGTTCTTACTGTGTTTGGTGCTTCGAAAACATTGTCTCCAGTAATATTTGTACCTGGGGAGAGGGTACTGTATTAGAGGTAAAATTTCTGAGCACTGCGTTTTCAGAAGGCTATATTTTACAGTGGAAGCCTAAAATTCATTTACGAATCCTCACATAAATTCAGCCTCCATTGAATCTCTTCTGACCACTAACCAGCAGCATGAATAACCTAGTTCTCTGGCAGTGTGCATTAGAGAACAGACCACTGTTATATGTCCAGTAGATCTGGGAGAAGTGGCATCACCTGTAGGGGCCTTGTCAGGGTGTTTCTTTCATGGAATTTGGGGTGCTAGGGTCTCCTAGTAAGAGGGCCCTGAGTCAATCTTGTAAGCTCCTCTGCTTAACATAATGTATGTGTTCCAATCAAGGTCCCATTCCTGCTTCTATAGTCCCACCTGTAACTGTGATGTATTGATCTGCTGCCAATCATACTTTTGTGACAGTTTCCTTTGCCCACCCCTTTAAGTTTCTGAATCGCTGCCAACCCTGGATGCCATTACGACCTCGTGCTGATGGTCTCTCTCATCCAGATGAAGGGTCTTTTTCTTTCTTTTCCTGATTAACACTTAATAAATGTTCTCCTTAAGTTAAATTAGATCTGGGGTTTCTTTTGTACCCTAGAAGGAGCCTGGGTGGTGAAATGAGTTATACTTTGGCCTGTTAACCGAAAGGCCAGAAGTTTAAAACGACCAGCTTATCCAAGGGAGAAAGACAAGGCATTCTACACCCTTAAAGATTTGTAGGGGGTAAATCTGCTGCACAAGATCTCTTTAAAGTGTTGAAAAGCAAAGGTGTTACTTTAAGGACAGGGGTGTGCCTTACCCAAGCCATGGTATTTTCAATCACCTCATGTGCAGCTGAAATTTGGAATTGGAATGTTGGAATTGAATAATAAAAAACCAAAGAATTGCTACATTTGAATTATGGTGTTGACAAAGAATATGGAAAATACCCCAGCCTGCCAAAAGAGCAAACAAATCTGTCTGGTTAGAACTACAGCCAGAATGCTCCTTAGAGGCAAGGATGGCAAGACTTCCTCTCGTGTACTTTGGCCATGTTATCAGGAGAGATGCATCCCTGGAGAAAAACATCATAGGTAGTAAAGGAGAGGGGCATCCAAAAAGAGGAAGGTCCGCCAGGAGATGGACTGACACAGTGGCTGCAACAATGGGCTCAACATAAGCTTTGTTAGGGTGGCAAGGGACCAGGAAGGGTTTTGTTCTCTGGTACATAGGCATGCTCTGAGTTGGAACCAACTCAGTGGCACCTAACACAAGATTTGCAGTCTTGCAAACCCACAGGGGCAGTTCTGGTCTCTTCTATAGGGTTGCTGTGAGTCGGAATTAGCTCGGAGGGAGCTTTGTACCTTGCACGCTGATTATTTCTGAGGGGAGACCAAGGAGATCCAACCACGGAGCACTCTCCAGCTGCCTGCTCAGTCCAAAAAGTTTGGCGCTTTAAACGCAGCAGCCTCGGGGGTAGGAGAAAGATATGGCAGTCTGCTTCCATGAAGATTACAGCCCTGGAACCCCGGTGGGAGCAGTTCTATGCTGTCTTAAGAGGGCTTCTCTGAGTCTGATTGCACTCACCGAAATTAGTTTGGATTTGATCATAAGTTTTAATATTGGATAGTGCTGGTTCCCTTCTCCTTTCTCTTCTTTTTTTGTTTCTTAGCCATTCCATTTTATTTATTTCCATGAAAATTTTAGGACAAAAGCAAAAAAACTCACGACGTTCGAATCCCCTCTAATCCAGAGCGACCGACAGGGTACTGCTGCTGATGGTCTCCGCGGCTGTAACTCTACGGGATTAGAAAGCCAGGCCTTCCTTCTGCGGAATGGTTTCGAACTGCTGACTTGGCGGTTAGCAGCCTATGCGTTACACCACCAGAGCGCCTTCCATAGCACTATGATGAGGGTGACTAGAGGAGGCACGTAAAGTATTCAGAACACGGCTTGGAACGAGAATGTAGTTTTCTCCGAAAAAAACAGACGACCAGAGGGAAAGCAAAAAGTTGGCACGACTCTAAAGGCATCACTTGTGTCTGCGAACGCAGCTGGATTTGAACTCCGGGTCCTCCAACATTTCAGGTCATCCACTCCAGGGACGCAGGGATCCCGTCTCCACCCTCAGGGCGCCGGCGTTGCCACGTCTCGTACGTACCGGGGGAGGCGGGGACAACTCAAGGCCCGCCCCCGCGCGCGGGTCGTCACGCCTCAGGCACGCCCCCTCGCGACCTGAGCCCCTGGTAGGACCGCACTGAAGGAGCTGAGCGTCGTGACGCATGCAAAGGGGCGGGGCCACGCACGTACCCGGAAGTCCCGAGGGAGGGGGATGTTACGTACATCCGGCAAGTAGCTGGCGGTCCTGGTTATTTCTGTTCTGTGTGCTCTGAGGCAGGGTCCAGGCCGCCGGTCGCCGCCGGAGCAGCCCCTGGGGCCGTGAGTCACGAGGCCGCGGTGGGGGAGGGAGCGGGGCCCGGAGAGGCTGCGGGGCTGCGGTGAGGGTCCGGGTGGAGGCCGGCTCAGGCAGGTGGAGGGGGGGGAAGTGACACGCAGGCGGTTCTGTGGGGGCCGCGGGCTGGTTCTGGGCGGGGACGGGCCGCCTTGACTCTGTCGGCTCGGTGTGCTGCTCGGCCTAAGGGCCATTGTGCCGACCTGTATTCTGCTCCGGGTCTCGGGTCGGCCGGGCGCGGCGGAGGAAGGTCCCCTTCGGCTCTCCTGTCCCGTCCTGTGCGCGTGGTTCACGAAACAGCTTCACGTCCCTTGTCTGGGATGAGGCTTCACAGCCCTCGGTGAAGCGGACTGGGGGTTCTTGTTATCCTGATTCGGGGACCCGGCCTCGGCCACTAGCCAGTGTGAGCGCCCTAACCGGGTCCCCAGGACCGACTTCGGCCCAGCTAAGCTCCAGGGCTCCGGGTCAAACCCCGGGATCTCGCTTTTCAGGCCGGTGCCCTCCTCTCTGCTTCGTGCACGGAGAAATACCTTCATTAGCATTTGGCGGAGATTAATCTTTCCTTTTCCATTGTTGCCCAGAGGGGTCTAGAGCAACTTGTGAGGGTCCGTGCTGTTGCTGTTGGCATTCTGTAGCGTGAGCCCATCCACCGAGGTGGTGGCAGCAGCTGTGGAGCTGACCTGAGACTTTTCACTTAAGCTCAGCAGAGATTTTAGCTGAAAGTCAGCTTGCCCACTGCCCGCTTCTGGCCTTAATGGTCTCCCAAGGTTGCTCTGAGCTGTATAATGTGTGACTGGCAAGGCAGCCTGGCTGAGGTTCTTCGTTGGCTAATGTCAGCCAGACACTCTGGTACTCTTGTTTGGTCAATCAGTGCCTGTCGAACTTGGCAAGTTTTGAGTTGCCCTGGCTGAGCGCTCGCACTTCATTGTACTCTACCATAACGTGGTAGGGGGCATCCAGAATAGGAAGGGGAAGGATAGTTCTTAAAAACTGAAATGCCACCTCCAGAAGGTGTGAAGGGTTAGAACAAAGACTTAAAACAGATTTATGATCTGTCGGTGGCATAAAGGAATTTTTGTTTCCTTCATTTAAGTAATTTTGTGGTTTGGATTTGAATTTTATTTGATACGGATAAGAAACATTTTGGCTTTGGTATTGGAAAGATGAAGGGTTATGTCTTGGCACTGTTGTTTGTTTAGCCGAGCCGTCTTGGACAAGTCAGTCCTCCTGGGAGTGCCAGTATTGCCCCTGTTTGCTAGTGAGGTCAAGGATGCCAGCCTGGTGTGGTTGGTGTGAGGACGAGGTGACTATGTAGTCACTGTATAAAGTGAAAAACAGTAATCTTTACGATCTCACAATAAAGTGTAAAATAACAAAATCGAAATAAAGTTTAAAAACTAAATCATAACCATGAGGCCATTCCTTAACTTTGGGTAGCAGTGCAGCCTAGCGCTTTGGGTCCGTTAAGGGTTTTTAGTATTGTTTGCACATCACCTGAAGAGTTTCCTCCAGTTCTCTCGTATTTAAAGCCGGAATGTGGATGGGAAATAAATTGGAAAATCAGTTAACATTGAAAATCATTTCTCGTTGTGGATTCTTCACCATGTCAGCATTGCATACGTCAGCTAGTTGGAAATAGACACACAGCATGCTTCTAAAACGAGGTAGGGTAAACCAGGTCGTGCAAATGACAGCATTACGTGTTGGGTTGTACAGGAGAGACCAAAAGGAGTGGTTCTAAAGGAAGATGAGGGGGCCCTGTTGAAGTGACAGTCTGAGCAGAGTGGAAGCAGAGGGCACTGCAGAGGACAGGTGCGTCGTCTTTGACTTGGGTCCTTGTTGTATAGGGCTTAGGGTCGCTGTATGCTGGAACTGACCTGACAGCCGCTGTTAACAACAGAGTGGTAACATAAGCTCGGGAGCGTTTAAAGTGTGTTGGAGTTATTGGACTTCGTCAAGAGCTAACAAAACTAGGAGTTAACATGCATTTCAGATTAGTATTTTTCCTGGTAGATATAGTTTGATGTTGCTGAAAAGGTAAAAATAATCATTTGGTATCTTTGCATTTTAGCCTTGCTTCAGTTTCCACTGTAACCCCAAACTCTTCAACGCCCATTTGGCCTTCCATGGTAAGAACCTAGGAAAGGTAGCATAAAATGGGCCCTCTGATTTAGTCAGGCTACTACCCCCAAGGTCAGCAGTTGGAGACCACCAGGCCTTCTGCTCCTGTAAGCAGTTCTATCCTGCCCTGTAGTATATGGTGGCTTTCAGTCGGAATCAACTCAGTGACAGGGAGTTTGGTTTAAACTCTATGAATGAACCATAGTGGTATGATGGGTTATGTTTCGGGCTGGTAACATCAGGTCAGCAGTTCAAAACCACTAGTTACACCCAGGGGAAAAGATGAGGCTTGCCTGCACCTGGGAAGGTTTGCAGTCTGGGAAACCCACAGGGGCAGCTCTGCTCTGTTGCTTAGGGTTGCTTTGAGTTGGAATCAACTCCGTGACAGTGAGGGAGAAAGTTTATGAGATCTTGCTAATTGGATGAAAAGAAAACGAACAGATTGCCTTCATCTGTCAATTTCTTCATTTAGTATTCTTTCAATAGGGACTGTGGGTGAATTTTTGTGGATGAACCAGTCGCCCATAAAGGTTTGTGTCACGTCCTCCGGTCACATCTGGTACATTGTGTTCAAATGTTCCTGCTGATGGGAGTAGGGCTGGGGGTGGGGACACGACTTTTATTGACTTCTGCATCTGTATCAGTGACAGTGAAGAAGAAGATCATTATGACCTGGACGTGCTAATTCAGAGAAACTCTTAAAACCCACCACTCTTTCTAGAGCCGGAGTATCTCTCCACCTCTCTCAGAGGTCTTCTTGTTTACTACAGTATATATAGACCCTTTAAGGAGCCTTGCTGGCATAATGGTTGATCATTGGGCTGCTAACCGCAAAGTCAGCAGTTCAAACCACCAGCCACTGCTGAGGAGAAAGATGAGGCTTTCTACTGTAAAAAGTTCCAGTCTTGGAAACCCAGAGAGGCAGTTGTACTCTGTCCTATAGGGTCACTAAGAGTTGGCATTGACCTGATGACAGTGAGTTTAATTTTTGGTTTATAAACCCCTTCGTGACCTGAGTCTTGTTCTCACTAGGAGGTTGGAAGCACCATGTAAAGTGGCATTAATACCGACTAGGGAACCTACCACTATATCTTCGATAGGAAGTTTGATTTGAAGAAACACATGCTTGTAAAAGATGTTAGTGTTTGAATATTCACTTTATAAAGGGATTCTCCCTCTCTACAATTCTATAAAACTGATTTCTTGCTTTATAAACTGTGACACATCTGCAAAAAGGGTTAAACAAATACGATGTAAGAAGGGATAACTTTGGTTAATAAAGCAGGGAAAATTGTGCCAGCCAGTAAAAATTTTGATGACTATGTTGTACAACTGTTAATAAGTATAGGTTAATATTATTTTTAATTCCTGTGTGACATTTTGATTAGACTATTACTGATACTAATTTCCTAGAGGTGTTTACTAATCGGTAGACAACAAAGGTCACTATGAGGTGCAGTCTACTCGATGACAGCGAGTGTAGTGTTTTATGGTTATTGGTGTGTCTAGAATATGTGAATATGCAGCTGCCAAAGTGAGTCATCCAGTAAAAGAGAAACACGTATCTAATTTTCATAGGTGGTTGAAGAAGATTGGAAACCAGGATTAGGGCAGCCTTGATGGCCCAGAGGGTTGGGGAATTCATAAGTCTCTCAAGGGCCAGGGAGTCTCTTGCATGTTCCCTGTTTCCTTAAAACCTGTGTCAGCGCTGGGCTCAGAGCTAATGTCTCCAAAGCAACTGGCAGTCAGAGAACTAATGCTTGGCGCCTTCCTGTTTTGTACAGGTAGTAAGCGTTGATAATGTCTTTCATCTTTGAGTGGATCTACAACGGCTTCAGCAGCGTGCTCCAGTTCCTAGGTAAAGCCATCTTCTTGAAATAGACCATAAGTTAAAACTCTTTCATTTTCTTAGTTTCAATATAAGCAGCCTTTCGTGTCTAGAGAACTAAATTGCATTTGAATTCATTTCTCTTTCAGGGCTCTACAAGAAGTCTGGGAAGCTTGTCTTCCTGGGCCTGGACAATGCGGGCAAAACCACGCTTCTGCACATGCTGAAGGACGACAGATTGGGCCAGCACGTCCCCACACTCCATCCGAGTAGGTTTGCAAACACCAGGAGACCCTTTGGATATTGGAAAGTCAGTGCCAAGATGTGGGCATGAGTCCCCCGTTGACATCATTCTCTCACGAACACGAACTGATGTCCCCAAAGACACTTTACTTGACAAAGGTTCCCTGTGGGACGGACTCTGGCCACACGCTCATCCATGCAGACCTCGGGGACTGTTCACGTCTCCTCGCTTGGCCTGTAGATGAACAGCTCCAAATCCACCTGCTCAGAAGCCACAGGGGCGGGGAGGGCCGTTCTCGGCTTTGGGATGATTTCACAGCTAGTTTACCTTTTCCTTATAAGGGAGAAGCCTCATTAAATGTTTAGTAGTATTTGCTTACATTCGTTGAATTGAGAAATTATTTCTCCCCTTTTTGGTAACTTTTTCAGCATCAGAAGAGCTGACGATTGCCGGCATGACTTTCACAACTTTTGATCTTGGTGGGCATGAGCAAGGTAAGAGACCGCTGAGTGGAAGGATAACAGTAACTTAGAGTCCGTGTTGTGCTCCCTTTCGTGCCTTACAGATCCTTCTATTACTTCAGTAATGCTGTGCACTCACTCAATTTGGGTAATTTCAAACATGTCACAAGTTGCAAGAAATGTAGTGAATTCCATTCTCCTGTGCCCTAACCCAGACTTATTTGTGTGTCTGTCAGTCTACACACATGCACGCGCATGCACGCACACACCGTCATGTGCTCGCACACACATGCACCCCTACCCCCCAGAGAGCTTTAAACAGTTATGGGAAAATTGTTACCTTTTAATTTTATTTTTTCCTGTGAACTTTTGAAGCTAGTGTGTGTTAACTATCCCCCCCTTTTTTTTCTGAACTATTTGTGAGGAGCTCTGTTGGCGTAGTGAGTACGAGTTGGCCTGCTTGCTGCAAGGTCAGCAGTTCAAAACCACCAGCTACTCCATGGGAGGAAGATGGGGCTTTCTCCTCCCATAGAGAGTTACAGTCTCAGAAGCTCCCTGGGGCAGTTCTGCCCTGCCATCTAGGGTTGTTATAGCGAGTTTTGGTTTTGAACCATTTGTGAGTACAGCGTGTCCTTCATACTTCAGTGTGTTTTCTAAGAAGAATTTCCCCTTACATAATCATTGCTCTCAAATTCAGGAAATCATGCTTTTATCTACCCTTGAATCTAGCGAGTGGCAGAGAGGTTGTTTTTTTTGGTTTAGTGTAATGTGTTTGTATTTTTGTCCATTGTCTGGATAATGACTGTGTACTGCTTTTTTCACCTTAAACAAGACCCAGGACAGAATTACAAGTGCATTTAGGTGCTGTTCTCGTTTGTACCCTTCAGTTAACGGAGTGGGAGTAAATGGGATATCGACCTTGTGCCCTTTTCTTGTGACCGCACTAATTGATATTTTGTGTGCTCTACTCATTTGGGGCAGTTGATGGGACATTTTCTTGAGCCTTCTTGCGCTCTTCACAAGTGCTTTTGTTTACTCTCGCTCGGTCCAATTGGTTCCCAGATTCCTATCAGACTTATATATGTTTTAGAGATAGTCAGAATGGGGCAGCTTGATGATACTCAACTTAACACTTGGCAAGATTCTAGACGTAGTCAAACATTTACGGTGTGGAAATAAGGATTCTGGGAAGTCAGAAAAGAACATATTGAGGCTCCATCAGATTTGCTTATTTGTTAAATATACGTTTAGAGCATGGTATTTGGATGAATGTCATGTGATTTTTTTTAAAAGTACGGTTTAATCAAATCTCGACAATTTCTAGTTATTAAGTCTAGCATTATTTGTCAGTGATTTCCTTAACATATTAGATTTATTTTATTCATTTAATATGTCTCTTACAAAATGCCTGCAGTGTGATCCCAGTTACATAAAATATTTGCAGGAAAAAGAAGTGCAGCACAATACTAGCAGTGGATGTGTTTTGAGAGAGTGATTATAGGTGATCTTGTTTCTTTTGTACTATCATGTGTTTTATTATAATTATTGAGTGGAAAGGGGTGTAAGGCAACTTTTTGCCTTCCAAAAGGATTTGTGGCGGCTTACAAATTTCCATTTAGAGTCCAAGTGAATTCATGCAGGGACTGCAGAAGGCGTAAATGCTTTTAGATGCCTCAACCTGGAATTGCCGCTTGTTTGATGTGATAAATTTAGCTTCAGTTTTGGCAAGAGTAAAAAAGGGAAATGGGTTCACGTGTGCATAGTTCCTCCCCCCTTTAAAAAACTTCACGGAATCACTTTATTATAATAACTTGAATGTCATTTTATAGAAATTATTAAAATCTGTACATTCGAGGTCACCAGCAGTAACTATTTGGTGTAGAGGTGCTTTCTCATTCAGCCCTGTGAGAGGACTGAAAATGAATGGCTTAGGAATTACCATTTGATTACATCAGTGCTTCTCGGCTTGTGTCACTCCCTGCCACAAATTAAAAAGCAATATTTTATAGGGCATTTTGGTCAGGAGACTAATGACTGACCCTGGAGGCTTCCACAATGTGTTAGACCACAGAGAACTGAGGGCTGAGTCACCTCACCTGGAGCATGCTTGCTCAAGCGTGAGTACACCCCTCCACACAGGGTGGTTGGTGAGAAGTTAACGCGAGACAACTTAATTCTAGGGACAAACACTTCTCATGCTGATGGTCTTTTTAAAATCATTTTATTGGGGGCTTGTACAACTCTTATCACAATCCATGCATACATCAATTGTGTAAAGCACATTTGTACATTCATTACCCTCATCATTCTCAAAACATTTGCTCTCCACCTAAACCCCTGGCATCAGCTCCTTGTTTTTCCCCTCCCTTCCTGCTCCCCCCTCCCTCAAGAACCCTTGATTTATAAATTATTATTTTGTCATATCTTGACCTGTCTGACATCTCCCTTCACCCACTTTTCTGTTGTCTGACCCCAGGGAGGAGGTTATATGCAGATCCTTGTAATTTGTTCCCCCCTCTTTTTTTCTCCCTCACCTTCCTTCCACCCTCACGGCATGCTGATGTTCTAACTCAGAGATTGCAAACTGCAAAATGTCTCAGGTTGTAAGAGAAGTCATTTAGCTGAGTGACGCTGGTCAAATGAAAGAACCCAGGTGTAGCCTAAAAGGACAGCCATTGCCCAGTCCCAGCCAAGCTTTGGCACATGGGCCAACACATCTAGGATTGCCAAGTTACTGACTTGCGAGGAAGGCAGAAATTCTGATTTCTGTTTATTAATCATTTTATTGGGGGCTCATACAACTCTTATCACAATCCATACATACATTAATTGTGTAAAGCACATCTGTGCATTTCCTGCCCTCATCATTCTCAAAACATTTGCTCTCCACTTAAGCCCTTGGCATCAGCTCATTTTCCCCTCCCTCCCTGCTCCCCCCTCATGAGCCCTTGATAATTTATAAATTATTTCGTCATGTCTTGCCTGTCTGACGTCTCCCTTCACCCATTTTTCTGTTGTCCGTCCCCCAGGGAGGAGGTCACATGTAGATCCTTATAATCGGTTCCCTCTTTCCAACCCACTCTCCCTCTACCCTCCCAGTATCACCACTCTCATCCCTGGTCCTGAAGGGATCATCCACCCTGAATTCCCTGTGTTTCCAGTTCCTATCTGTACCAGTGTACATCCTCTGGTCTAGCCAGATTTGCAAGGTAGAATTCGGATCATGATAGTGGGGAGTGGGGTGGGGAGGAAGCATTTAGGAACTGGAGGAAAGTTGTATGTTTCTTTGGTGCTACATTGCACCTTGACTGGTTCGTCTCCTCCCCTAGACCCCTCTGCAAGGGGATCTCCAAATTCTGATTTTTATATTAAAGACTAAAACCTACAGTCAGCTCATGGGCCATGAATTTGCACCCTCTGTTCTGACTTAGGGCGAAAGACGCTGTAGACTTCTTACAGGGTCACTGACTCTGTATTGATTCAGTGATTAGAGACTCTCCTCCGTCTTACAGGGTCACTGAGTCTGTATCGATTCAGTGATATCAAGTTGAGTTCTGAGTTAACACTAGCTAGGGCTTGGAGAATCTACATGGAATCAATGCTGTTGAAACTTGGTCAATATTTGCCCATTTGCTAGACCGTTAGGTTATTCACCGTATACACGTTCTCCTCCCCCCACCCACACATTTTATCTTTCAGCACGTCGAGTTTGGAAAAATTATCTTCCTGCGATTAATGGAATTGTATTCCTGGTGGACTGTGCAGATCATTCTCGTCTCATGGAATCCAAAGTTGAGCTTAATGTACGTTTGCATCGTTTTCTCCCTTTCTCGGCTCGTTTGTTTTAAAGGAACACAGCTCAGGAGTGCCAGTGCACAGTCATTCTAGTTAATTTCTGTGGAGGGTCTAGCTGCAGAAGGAAGGGTTTGAAAATCACTGAAATGTCTTGAGCACAGGGCTCTTTTGAGCGCTGTCTGGTTTGGAGATGGCAGCAGCAGCGGGCGGGGTCCGACAGGAAGGACCTCAGCAGGCAGAGTGCTTTTCCTAAAGGAGAAATACCTCAGAGCAGGAGGGAGGGTTGCACGGCTCAAAGATTGCAATTAGTTCTAAAGGTAGAAACGATTAGGCTGTGTTTTGCCATATTTTTTTTCAACAAAAAAATTACTTAAAAAAACCCAGTGGCCCGAGGAAGCTCAAGGTAGGATTGAGTTAAGGTTAACTGATGTTTGCATCATAGGGTGATGGTCTCTTCCACACAGTCCTAGCATTCCCGCTCATGTGTCATGTATGGTCCGTCTCTCTATGTAGTGCAGGCGTGGAGCAGCCATAAATGTGGTATGAGGAGTTGTATTTTCGGGTTGTGTTTACCCACCTTCCCGTGGATTGACTTGCCAGGCTTTTACTGTCTGGTCGCACCACTTGCTAATCTTCAGTGACCCACTTGGGAGTTTTTCCCCTTCCCAACATGGCATATTCCAGGTTGTACTATTTCTGTGATGTTTTTGTTGCCCCTTTACCGTTAACCTCCTGCTTTCCCCCATGCCTTTCCTTTTTCTTGGATATATGTTACTGCCTGCCTGCATCCTTGACCCTGGCTCTCTGAACGTGCCGCAGGTCATGCGTCTGTGTCTTCAATTTACACCTCGTCGCATGTAGAGTTGCCTGTGATAGGGCAGTGCTGCTCCTCTGCCGTCGCTCTTGGCACTGGCCATCCCCGCTGTCTTTAAGTTCCCCCATAACGTCTGCTTTTGGTGCACCTGTACTACTCCTCCTTGTCCCTTACTTGCGACTTCTCACCATCCGTGCCCCTGCGTGGGTTCTAGGCTTCAGTATAGGCATGCCTCAGTGTACTATCACTTGCTTTAGAAGTTGAAGGTTGTGTCAATTAGGGCTATGGTTGCCATTTCCCAGTAGCACGTGCTCACTTCGCAGCTCACGTTTCCGTAATTCTCGTGATGCTTCACACTTTTTCAGAATAATGCTGTGCATTTAAGACTGCAGTATAGTCTCAACATAACTTTTACATGCACTGGGGAACCATGGAAAAGTTGTGTGGTTTTCTTTCTTGCACTGGTAGCTTTATTCCAGTGACCTGGAGCCAAATCCCAAACATGTCCAAGCTTGGACTCTATTCCAGCTACTGGCACAGCCTCCCCTGCCTTCCATGTGCACTGCCTCTACTCCCACCGCCACCCCAGTGTGCGCTGAATGCTGGGAGGAACTGGCTCAGACTAGTCGTTCTCTGTCACTTCCATGTAAGATCTCTTGCTTAGCACATGAGATTATGCATGATCTTCCCCGTATTTATTTCGCCAGCTTGCTTTCTTGCTTACCTTGACCTCCATTTGGGATGTAGAGAACTTGCCTGTCCTTGGGTAGGCACAGGTGCCCACCTTTGCCTGTTTTTCTCGCATGTCCTTTAAGAGAACTCAGCTCGGGTAGCACCACTTGTCAGACACCTTCTCTACCCTGGCAGCCTGTGTTCTTATGCCTACCTTGTCCGTGTCTGTTGTCTTGACTGGTTTTCCTGTAGGCATCTCCCACCAAACACTGCGCAAATGGCAAAGCCCGCACCTTATTTCTCTGAATCTCCAGTGCCTCACACAGTATCTGACCCAGAGTGGACCGTGTTTGTGAGGGGATGACACCCTTATTCTGTTGTTCATTTCCTGGAACCCACGCTGGCCAAGGCACATTCCCGGCCACTCTGCTTCCCTTCCTAGCTTTGCTGCCAGCTGGAACTAGAGTCCCAGACCTGAACACTGCTGACTTTGCCTCCTTTCGACACTGTGCTGTTTTACTTCTGTCACCGTCAATGTCTCCTGCCGTATTCATGAAACACTGCCACCGTGGGCCACACTGTCGTCCTTCACCTGGACGCCACCAGTGCACATGAACTCTGGCGCATGACTTCTGTGTATGGCGGTCTTTCAGATGGACACCAGATATGGCTCATCCCTTCCCACCCCACAAACTCTGTCCTCACACATCAGCATAAATGCTTAATCCAGCCCGGCCGTGTTCCGTATCCATGTGACTCTTCCTCCATGGCGGAGCCATTACTGTTGGCTCCCTTTGCCTTTCACCTGTTCCAACCCTGCCCTTCCTGCAGAGTCTCGTGCAGCTTCGCATCTTTGCAGGGGCTTTGCTCAAGCTCACATTGATATGTTATTGCCCTCAACTTTGTAGGGCTTTGTTCTCTCCTTGCTCATTGTGACAGTCCTCTGCCACCTGTGGTTTTACTAAACTTTGTTAGCAAGTGTCTGAATGTAGAGCAAGGCTCTCTTGAGGACAGGGGCTGTGTCTTACCTTCCTGTTGTACCCTCCAGTGCCTCCTTGCTTTGTACACACGGGCCGTCGGAGGACACTGGGCGAGTTCCTATGGTCATCTTCAGGGACCTGGCCAGCACTGTCCTTCTCTGGACTCGACTGAGCGGATATCTTGAGGATGTTCTGAGGGTAAACCAGTTAGCTTCAAGTGAGGGTTGAGGCTGTTCTGCTGCTTTGAAAAGACACATAGAGCCTCGAGTTGCAAATACTTTGAGGCAGTTAGATTTTCACCTCATATCCAGGGGCCTAATGTCAAGAATAAGTGCTTTTAGTTAAGCCCTTCAGATTTTCACCTAATACCCTCTAGACCAGTACAAGTCAAAAGTGTTTTCATTATCTGGGCTGTAGATTGTTTACTTGACTTTTTTTTTTTTAATCTTTAGGCTTTAATGACTGATGAAACAATATCCAATGTGCCAATCCTTATCTTGGGTAACAAAATTGACAGAGCAGATGCAATCAGTGAAGAAAAACTCCGGGAGATCTTCGGGCTTTATGGACAGACTACAGGAAAGGTAAGAGATAAAGTCTCAGGGGATGTACTCCAAAGGGCAGTCACTACCTTCCTAATATTATAAAGTCTCAGGGGATGTACTCCAAAGGGCAGTCACTACCTTCCTAATATTATAAAGTCTCAGGGGATGTATTCCAAAGGGCAGTCACTACTTTCCTGATATTTCATGTTTTGCTATTTGGGTTGTGCCTTCCATCTGTTTAAAGTGTTCTGTATCTGTTGTACTGTATTTTGTACGCTCTTTGAAGGCAGGCACGTGTCCTCTCTGATTGCTAATGAGATTATTCACCGGTAGCTGAGGATGAAGGGAATGGTAGGCTATCTGTTACAGAAATCAAGACTTTCTTTAATTACCTTTCAAGTCCGATTCTGAGAAATCTCTCTCGGAAGTACCCTTCTTGGAATCTATCGCTACTGCCTGACAGGCGACGTCAAGGTGTGAGGCAGACCAGTCCTTTATGCAGCTCTCCAAGCAGTAGGCATCCAAGCATTTGATTCATGCCCAGTGCTCCCGTGCAGCGAGGCGGGAGTGTTGTCTGCTTTTCAGGAGAGTGATTTATTCAGGTCTACACAGCTTATCAGTGACAAGACCAGAAACAGAGCCTGGTCTTCAGAGTAGTAGGTTGTGCTGTCTCCGGTTGGAGGAGTGATCTGCTACAGAAGAGCTGGTTTGTGAGCAAGAACACCCGGATGAGCTGTAAGTGCACAGGACTCCTCCTGTGGGGTCCCGGCACCTTTCCTGAGAGGACAGTCCTGTGTGTGTCATATGATAATTTTGTGACCTCTTGACTGGATTCCTTAGCCTTGCCTCTTCCTGCCTAGAAATGCTTTCCCAAATTCATTGTGTCCCCTCTTTTCTGCATAAGTGTTGGCTCGTGAAATCACCCTTAATTTCCTCAGAATAAACGCTTATTTATGTCCGTTTCTGCATCCATAGGGTCAGTGAGCATGTCTTTGTTGAAGGACATGCTGGTCCCGTGAGCCCCGTAGCCCTTTCCTTGCTTTGCAGCCGTAGCTCTCCAGGCGAAAGTGCAGGTGTCGAGAGCAAGTGCTTTTCCCCGAGAAGGGTGCTGCCGACCCTGCGCCCCGGCGGAGCCTCGGGCCCAGAGCAGGTGCCGGCCTCGGTGCTCTTGGGCGCCTCTGTAGTGCAGTTTTCATGCCGCCTTTTCAGGCACGGAGATCCCCACGCTCACGCCTTTGCGCTTCCACCCCAGACGTGCGTGCTAACCAGTCTGTGTTGCTCTTGCCTCCACCAGGGGAACGTGACGCTGAAGGAGCTGAACGCCCGCCCCATGGAAGTGTTCATGTGCAGCGTGCTCAAGAGGCAAGGCTATGGCGAAGGCTTCCGCTGGCTCTCCCAGTACATTGACTGATGTTGGACAGTGAAAATAAACAAGCTTTACTTCTCTGGACTGATCCTATTCACAGCTTCCTCATGAACTTTTCTAATAGGACAAGAAAAGCTCTTCCACCATGTTTGGCGTTGAGAAGCCAGGAGTCTCTTGTCAGCTCTCATCGCCCAGTGGTGACATGTGCTCTTCTCCACACTGGTGGGAGGTGGTGCTGCCCCACATGCTGGTGCAGGCCAGCCCCCGGGACCTGGAAGCTGGCAGGGTTTGCCGGGTAACTCTGTGTGCCCCTTCTGTGGCGCCTGAAAGGAAAAACACGTCTCACCACTGTGGTTGATGGAAAAAGAAAGCGGTTCTATTTTTTAAGGAACGTGTTGTTGCTTTAATTGGTGTCCCTCCTAACTTTTTGAGTTCACAGTTCACTTGGTCCAGAGTTTTTTGTTTTTAATCCAGTGAATGGCTTTTAGGTGTTCATAAGATAATGAAAAGAGGCTGGAGCTTAGTCAGGTGAACTCACTCCTGTTGAATTAGGGGTTGTGAGCGAAGCCCCCTGAGCTCGCCTGCCACTCTCACTGCCGTTGGCGGGTGCCATCACTCTGTGTGCAGGTAACTAGAGAAGTAGCCTAGCTTGCAGCAGGCTTCCACTGGCGAGCACAGGCCGTTCCTCATCACCGAATGTGTAGCTGATTGTTTGCTGAGGAGTTAATTCTAAGAGCGGGTTATCAATGTTATTTTTACTTAGAAAGTTCTACATTTCAGCCAGGGTTTGCTTTTATACTGTCATGAAATTCCATTCATGCCTCTAGTCCCCTTTCCCATTTTCAGCTGTAAAGCGACTTGCCTCTAAAGAGTTGGCATCAATTCCAGGTTCCCCACGCTGTGGGTGACAGTTACATTTGCACAGGTTTGGGGGTGTGGTGATGGGGTTTTCTGAGTTGGAAAGTCACGCAGAGAAAAGATCACGGCCTGAGGGTCCTTAATTGTGCTAAGGGCCTACACTATTGTAATGTAGCACATTTCAGTCTTGGAAAGACGTACTCAGGCTGTAAAGCTCCCTCCTCAGCATTTGGTCTCCTGACTGCTGCCGAGCCCCCCCCCCCCCCCCCCAAGAGCTGTTCTCATCTCCGCGCGCAGTTCTTCTCTAGCGGTTTCCCATTTGCGCGCTGTGAGCAGTGGTTAGCAGCCGTCGCTCTCCCGTTTTGTTTTATTATCATTTTGTTTTTAGGCCTGAAATTTGCCCTTTGTCCAATTCAGAAGTAAACCAGGGAAACACCTGGTGTGGGGCCAGCATCCCGTTCTGTGGGGAGACGCCCAGTGGAAGAGCTGCAGCCCTAAAATTGGGCTTTCACCATCTTCACCTCTATCCCCCCTTGGAGTAAAAGATGGAAGAATAGCTTCCTTTTTCCTTTAATGAAAGATTATAAGAATCTCAAAATAGATAATGGTGGAGATACCGCTTACTTGCGGAGGCTGGACCAGAGGATCCTTGCTTCTGACGTGAAGGTAGAGGGTGGCTCACATATTCCTGTGGATGGGACTCCTCCTCGAGCTGCCGTTCCCCTTCTTCGTCTTCAGTTGGACCTAGTGGGAAAGCATACTTTTTCAACGCCAAGTCCCAAATGCAGACACCTGAAGGTGCAGTCTGATGAGCACATGCATTTCGCCGGACTGCAGGCTAGACGGTTGCTCTGGAAAGGAGTTAAAGCCTTATGTGAACAAATCTAGCTAACAGTGACCGAACTAGGTAGCTGACCGACATCCTTTCTATTTCCTTTGGCTAAAAGTTATCCATGCTTCTCTCTCCAGAGACCCATGAAGTATGGTTGCTCCAGTGTTCATTTTCTCGCTTGTTTGGGCCCGTCTTTGTCCCTCATAAGAATGGGTTCTAGATAGGGCAGCTCTTTGTGAAAGTGGTTCATTCCAGCCACTGGAGAAAGAGGAATTGAAAAGTCCAGCTGCGTCTGTTTCTTGCCCCACTAAACACCATTCCTATGAGAAGATAGTTGAGAGAAACAGCTGTGCGGAGCAGTGCTGCTCCACACAGAGTAGGATCAGAGCTTTGTACAGGAACACCTTTGAATTGAGATTTTCTTTCCATTCTGTTTTCACAGAGTGCATATATGTCCTATTTCAGGAAAAGTCCAGTAGTCATTTGCAAATGAAAGTCAGTCTGTATCCAAAACATTTTAATAAAAAGTTAAAACAAATGCTGTTGGTGTATGTGTCTGTTCTGAGTTTGAACACATCCTCCTGACATTCGGGGAGAAGCACAAGTTCCTGGGAAGGAACACTGGAGAAACTAAGATACTGTGTGCAGCAGGTGCCTGCACATCTCGACGAAGGATACGACCTTGCGTTGAGCGCCACTGGAAAGCCTTGGGACATGCTGGGCCTCAGAGTTGGTGGGTCCTTTCAGCAGCAGATGAGCATAAATCAGTTCTCCAATGTGCCAGTGAGGACTGGGCCCAATTTAGCCATTGGAGGCATTTTTGCTATGGAAACAAATGTCTCATTCCATAGGAATGCTGGGAGTTCTGTGGATACATGGATGGGCTGGTTTGGAGGGAAAATAGAATAAGATGTTTAAAGGCTGAGTAAAAGACGGCCACCACTGTAGGGTATCACTTTGGCTGCTGCTGGCTGTGACTAAGGACTTCTGTTGGCTGCTGTGAACAGGAAAGCTCATGGTAGTCTAGTGTCAATAAGGGAAGATCCTGGCCTCTAGAGCAGCAGCTCTCAACCCGTGGGTTGCAGCCCCTTTGGGGGTTGAACGACTGTTTCACAGGGGTTACCTGATTCTTAACAACAGCAAAATTACAGTTAGGATGTAGCAGCAAAAATAATTTTATGGTTGGGGGGTCACCACAACATAAGGAACTGTATCAAAGGTTTGTGGCACTAGAAAGGTTGAGAAACACTGCTCTAGAGAGAAGGAAATTGGGTTGAAAAAAAACACAAAACCCTCACTGAGACCAAGTTAGTTGAGACTCAGACCCCACAGGATGGAGTAGAATTGCGCTGTGGGTTTCAGCGCTCCTGAGCTGCTGGTGGTAGCAGGCCAATGTGCATGTAATCCACAACACACCATGGAAATAGGGAGAGTTAAGAGTTTACTGTGACGAGGCCATCTTCTGTGTCAGAACCCAAAGAAGGCAGTGCTATGGAAGACTATTTCTACCCTGTCTCTTACTAGAGTGCTTGTTAGTCTTCCTCTGTCTAGCAGGTTCGTGACACAGAGCTTTACCCTAGGTTGTGCTGGGCACAGCTAAATAGCATTTCGAGGTGTTGAGACAAAAGGGTTATGTAATTTAAGTACAGAATATATTTTTCATTAATACTGATAAATAGGTGGACTATAATAGTCTTGTGCATGTTTGTGACATGGTAAAGCAGAACTTTTAAAAATGTCTAGCCTGTGACTTGGGGGTGCCATGAGGGGCTCCCAAACATACTTCATGTTTCTTTATCCTCAAGAATATGTAGAAAGGTGAGGTTTTTTTAACCATAGATGCAGGTTAGGTAAACTGTGGCTTCTGGGCCAAATCAGGCCTGTTTTTGTACAGAGCTCTTAAAGAGAAGAAAATTAACTTTAAAATTATTGGAGAAATAACAATTTTGGGCCAAGTGAAAATTATGTGAAATTCCAATTTCAGTGTCCACACGAGGTTTATTGGAACACTCATAGCCTTTGGGTTAGCTTTTACACGCTACGGCTGCAGAGTTGAGTGTTTGAGACAGATTATGTGGCCTGCTGATTACGATAGAAGATTGCAGCCTTTCAGGATGGATGACAACTCAATGTAAAGAAGGCCCAAAGCCTCACAACTGCACCAGCAGGTAACATCATAATCAGGCGACAAAAGGTTAAAGTTGCCATAGATTTTGTCGTCTTGGATCCATAATCAGTGCTCACACGGAAGCAGTAGCCAAGAGATCAAAAGACGTGTTGGATTAGATAAATCTGCTACACAAAGAGGTGACTTCGAGGGCTAAGGTGTGCTGGACTCAAGCCATGGTGCTTTCAGTTGCCTCACTTTTCAGTGGAATAAGGGAGATTATAGAAGAATCGGTGCATTTGAATGGTGCTGGAGAAGAACACCGAAAGCACCACTGAATGCTAAAAGGACAAAGCGACCTGTCTGGAAAGCAGTAGGGTCAGGATGCTCCTTTGAGGCAGCGGTGGGGAGGTTTCTGTCTTAGATACCTCGGGCATGTCATGAGAGACAAGTCCCTGGAGGACATCATGTTTGGCATAGTGGAGGGGCAGGGAAAAAAGAGGAAGGACCTCAGGTGGCAACAATGGGCTCAAGCATAGTAACAATTGCCAGGCTAGCGCAGGACCGGGCCTGCGTTTTGTTGTCTATAGTGTTGTATATAGTCGCTGTGGGTCAGAACCTAACAGCAGGAACATTTTGTCTGCAGAACCTATTTAGAGAGAACGGTTTTGATCTCTGGCCTAGATAAACCCTGGGGTGTGTATAATGTGTATACGACAAAGAGGATCCCCGGTAGCATAGTGGTTATTTGTTGGGCTGCTAACCATGAGGTCGGTAGTTTGAAACCACCAATTTCCCCATGGGAGAAAAATGAGGCTTTCCACTCCAGTAAAAAAGTTAATCTTGGAAAAGCCCACAGGAGGACTTCTACCCTGCCCTATAGCGCCACCATGAGCCAGAAATGACTCAATGGGAGTAAAGCTGTGTTTGCTTTAGAATACTGCACAATGTAGTGTTGTGTGATTAATTTTTTTACTTGAGCTGCGTAGTTTAAAGGACTATTTTATTTAGAGCCAATCCAATTACTATGGGCTTTGTTGGGGTGGGGGCGTGGGGAGGGTGGGGCTTCGGCATTAAAAGATGTTGGGAGTAGATGTTGGGAGCTTCACGCCCCATAGAGACTTGCTGTAGGATTTGCTTTCAAAATTTCTAGATACGGAATGGACCAGGGATTTCCTCGGACTGCCTCACCCCACGGGCCGCAGCGGCAGTGTCGCTTCTGTCGCAATGTCGATTCTGACAGGTGCAGCCAGGACAAGTCCAGCCACGTCAGCTCATTTCGACCGCCTTTCCTGCGGCCTTAGCAACAGGTTAGGCTTTGAGGGACCCGCCCCGTCTGTCGCCCGCCCCTCGTTACGTAAAACGTCACAGCCAATCCTTCTCCTAGGGGCGCGTCTTCAGGGGCAGCTGTTTCCGCTGCGTTTTGCAGGCTGGATGAGCCCAGGAGGGCGTGGGGAGGCGGGATCAGCATCAATAGCCAATCAGGGCTTGCCCAAACCCTAGCCAATCCGGACCGGTCAGCTGGGGGCTGGCCAATCCCGCTTCAGCAGGAAAGTCACGGAGAAGGCAGGCACCTTTGTCGTTCAGCACTGGGTTACGGGGACTAATTCCTCCCGCCGGGGGTCCTCACCAGTTCGCTACCCGGTCTTCGTTGAAACTCTGGGTGCTCCATCCCGGAGGCCATGGGACGGCAGTGGGGACCCGCCATGAAGGCGGTCGAGCAGACGGGCTGCGTGGTGAGCGCCTCCCGGGCCGGCCAGCCGGAGGAGGGCTCGTGGAGCTGCAGCGGGGTGATCCTGAGCCGCAGCCCGGGCCTCGTCCTGTGTCACGGGGGTATCTTCACCCCCTTCCTGCGGGCAGGCAGCGGCGCCCTGACTGCGCCCGGCGCCGTCTTCCTGCCGGGCGACAGTTGCGGCGACGACCTGCGCCTGCACGTGCAGTGGGCTCCAACGGCGGTGAGCCCCGCGGGCTGCGCCGAGCGCAACGGTCTGGGGTTGTGCACGCCCCAGTGCGCGGGCCCCGAGCCCGGCCCGCCCGCCCTGCCCCGCGGCCGGCCGCTGCAGGCCCCGCGCCCCGCCAAGCTGCTGCTGCTGCTGAGCTGCCCGGCGTTCCGGGCCCACTTTGCGCGCCTCTTCCAGGGCGAGGCGGCCGAGCAGTGGCGCTTCGAGAGCTGGGCGCTCGGCGACGAGGTGTCCGACGACGTGGAGGAGGATCAGCTGAGGGCGCTGGGCTGGTTCGCGCTGCTGCGGGTGCTGCCCGGCGAGGCGGAGGCCCGGGAGGGCGCAGAGGAGCGCGGGGCGGCCGTGGCCGTGGCGCCCCTTGGGGCTGTCCCTAAGGGTGCGCCGCTGCTGGCTTGCGGCTCCCCGTTCGGCGCCTTCTGCCCCGACATCTTCCTCAACACCCTGAGCCGTGGCGTGCTCAGCAACGCTGCTGGGCCGTTGCTGCTCACCGACGCGCGCTGCCTGCCAGGCACTGAGGGTGGCGGGGTGTTCGCGGCGCGGCCCCCGGGCGCTCTTGTGGCGCTGGTAGCGGCGCCGCTCTGCTGGAAGGCGCGCGAGTGGGTGGGCCTCACGCTGCTCTGCGCTGTCGCCCCGCTCCTCCACGCCGCCCGAGCCGCGTTGGGCCACTTGCACCCGGACTCTGCTGACCTGGCTGCCCGGCTGCCGCAGGAGGTGGGCGCCCCGCGGGGCCTGCCCTTCCAAGACCCCAGCCCCCCTTGGGCAACCGCAGCTGTGCTGGTGGAGTGCGGCACCGTATGGGGCTCCGGAGTAGCCGTGGCGCCCGACCTCGTGGTGACTTGCCGGCACGTGGTCCCTCGAGAGGGTGCGAAGGTCCTGGTGCACTCCTCCATCCCCAAGTAAGGCCCCCCGCTGGTGCTCCCACCCAACCCTTCATCAGCCTTGGCTGCTGGCAGCTCAGTGATTCTTGGGGTGTCCTGGGGCGTCTTCTCATCTTTGAAACCCAGAACCCCAGTCTATGGGGTCTCCCGGCAGGGGTTGAATGGGTCTTGGGCAAGATGCCAAGCTTCAAACAACTCCAATTCCAGGGCTCTGGGCCCTTTCTGCCCAGGTGGATGGAGCCTTGAGGCGTTCTTCTCCCACAGAGATACAGCCTTGGAAACCCCAGGGCCAAGTTCTACCCTGAAGGGTCACTTTGGGTAGGAATCCACTATATGACAGTGAGATTTTGGTTTGGGGGTGGGAGGGGGCCTTTCTGTATCCTAGCCTTGGTATCCCCGGGCCTCTAAATTAATTTTGGGTAGCTTCTCTGTACTCCGTTCCCTCTTAATGGAGACTTCCTAACCCTAGACTTTCTCACCTTCCAAGTGATGGTGAAGTCCCCAGGAGTGCAGCAAACTGCCTCCTAAGGGAAGGAGAAGGGCTTGTTCATCTCTGAGATCTTAACAGATCTTTTCTTCTGGATCAAAGTGAGGGATATGGGGCAGGCCCAGGCAGGTAGACACAGTGTGAACATTCTGGGTGAGTGTAGGGCTTAGACCAGTGGTTCTCAACCTTCCTAATGCCACGACCCTTTATTACATTCACAACCATTTCTATGGTTGTGGTGACCCCCAACCATAAAATTATTTTTGTTGCTACTTCATAACTGTAATTTTGCTACTGCTATGAATTGGGCGACCCCTATGAAAGGGTCGTTCCACCCCAAAGGGGTCGCAACCCACAGGTTGAGAACTGCTGGCCTAGACTATCATTTGTTCCAACTGCAGGGAAAAGCACCTTTGCTCTCTTTCTACCTGCTCTAGGTCTGCCAAAAGTTGCCTCTCCGTTTCCCTTTCTTCTGTAACCTCAGGTGATTAACTTAGGTCTCAGCAGAGCAGAATAAAGCGTTGGTGTTTCTACCAAATGACTCAACCTTCTCCAGGCCAGGTCTTTCCAAATCCCACCTGTGAAGCCCAGTGGGCTTTGCCATTACCACGATTGGATTGTATAAGGAACACCCCAGGGGGGGTTCCCAGATCTCTCTTCTCTCTCTCTCTCTCACACACACACACACACACACACACCACCATCCCCCCCACCCCCACCCCCCACCCCCCCGCTGAGTGAAACCGCCAGTTCAAATGCACAGCATCTGCGCAGAGAGCCTGTATTACAGGCGAGTCATTTTATCTCTAAGCTGCCTTCATGAGTTAAGACGTGAAGTCAGAACAGAACCTGGCTATGGAAGAGCTGGCATTTATATAAATAAGGATCCAGAGGGGCAACAAGCAGGCTGGTATCATCAACCGTGCTTGGAATGGGCCCTGGATCTGGCCAATTACATACTCAGCCATTCTGGGACTCAGTGGCACTAATGACAGGGCCTAGGTCACTAATCTCCTTTAAAAAGTCACACCAGGCCTAGCCCAGAGTGTTAAGGACAAGTTGCCATTAAGTTGATTCCAGCTCATCTGTGAGAGTCAACTGTGCCCCATGGGGCCTCAGTGGCTGCCGCTTCGGGAAGTCCTCTTAGCCACGGCCAGGAGTCCTTCTTGGTTGTGGTGGCTACAAGTCGGGCTGCTAACCGCAAAGGCAGCAGTTCAAAAGCAGCAGCCGCGCCAAGGGGCAAAGATGGGGCTTTCTACCTCCACAAAGAGGTAGAAAACTCATTCTACCCGGTCGTAGAGGGTTGCCAGGGGTCGGCATCAATTCGGTGGCAGCAAGTTTAGTTTGGTCTTTTGGTATTAACCTATGGACCATCCTCAGCTGCTAACCAAAAGGCCGAAGGTTCGAGGCCACCCAAAGGCACTTCAGCAGAAAGGTCTGGCAGTCTACTAACAAAAAAACCCAACCATTGGAAACCCTGTGGAGCAGTTCTCCGACAAGTCGAGGGGCACCAGAGTTGGAGTCAATTCATTAACAGGGTTGTTCAAGGGCTTTGATTAGAGCTGCTGACAGTTTGTGTGGAAGGACCACACTGCTGAAGTGACAGAGCCAGAGTTGCCTAGCGGGCAGGTCTCAGACCATGGTGCTTCCCTGTCCTTGTCTTACCTCCTTGCCCCCCTCCCCCAGCGCCTACAATTGGCACTAAAGGTCTGAAAATCTGTCATGTGTTGCCCTTGCTCCTAGGAGTGCCGCCATTTGGGGACGGGTGGTGTTTGCTACGCAGGCGGTGTCGCCCTACGACATAGCCGTGGTGAGGCTGCAGGAGGACCTGGCTGGCGTCCCTGTGCCTGTGCCGGTGGAACACTTCCAGGAAGGTAAAGGTCACAGGAGTGCAAAGCAGGCCCCCGCTGTCTGAGATGGAGCTCAGGAAAGGAAGTCAGTTTAAGGGGGCCAGCCCCTCTCCCCACCCCAGCGCATGTATGTTGTCATTCAGTGTTTTGGCCAGGGTTGCCCTTGGAAGCTCTTCCTGCAGATGCCCCACCTGCCCATGCCACCACAAGGTGCTAGGGTAGGTCCCTGGGAAAGTGTAAGGCGCACCTCTGCCCCACTGGCTGGTAGCGGTGTGGTGTGACACTTCGCTTGGCAGGAAGGTGTGTGGCCCTTGAGGGCGTCGGTGGCACAATCTGAGTAATGTGGCCAGGTAAGTATCAAGTGTCTCCCTTCTTGGAGGCTGAGTGGTCCCGCAATGGAGAGACCAGGTGCTCCGGGTTGGTCTTTCTCGGCTGCTACTTAAAAGCCTTAGGCTTTGTTGTGGAACCGTTTTCGGGCCCAGTCTCCACGTCTGCAAGGTGGGGTGGACACGCCTACTCCTGGGCACTCTGAGGACTGTAGATTTGTCTCCCGGGACACACTCGGGGATTCAGAACCAGGGGTGATCCCCCCCCCCAAGGGCCTGAGCCATCTAGCAGGGAGGCAAGGGCCCTGAAAGCTCAGGGGGAAGTTGGTTGAGCAGCTGCAATATTGGGAGCCCAGTTGGGGACCCGCGGCAGAAGCGTGGAGTGCAGACAGGGCTTGGGTCTGGGGTCTTGGGGTGGAGATCATTCTCCTTCCCTCTCTGGCAGGCGAGGCTGTCAGCGTGGTGGGCTTTGGCGTCTTCGGCCAGGCTTGCGGGCCCTCGGTGACGTCGGGCATCCTGTCGGCTGTGGTGCACGTGGACGACTCGCCCGTGATGCTCCAGAGCACGTGTGCTGTGCACGGCGGCTCCAGCGGGGGACCTCTCTTCTCCACCTGCTCAGGGGCCCTCCTGGGTAACGGGCGCCCGGCCTCCCTGACCTTTTCCTTGCCTGTGCTAGCCCCACCCGGCGAGGGATTAGTGTCCAGTGCGCAGGGCGAATGCCGTCTGCAGGCCTGGGGAGTAGTTAGCCCAGGTTTCTAAGCCATTCAGCGCCTGGACTCTTCTGTGAGGTCAGCAATTACCTTTAAAATAATGTACGTAGAGAACACCTCCCCTACCCCCCGCCACACACACACACATACACACCATTGCCCCTACGAGGTGGCTTCAAAAAGACAGTGGGGAAAGCCCATTTTAATTTCATTTCTCCAAGAGCTTTTTTTTTTTAATCATTTTGTTGGGGGCTCATATATCTCTTATCATAGTCCATCCATTGTGTCCAGCTCTTTTTTACACTTGTTGCCATCATCATCCTCCAAACAGTTTCTTTCTACTTGAGCCCTTGGTATCAGCTCCTCATTTTTCCCCTCACTCCCCCACCCTCCCTCTCTCCCGAACACTTAATAATTTATAACTTTTTATTTTTTCATGTCTTACACTGACCGATGTCTCCCTCCAGCAACTTTTCTGTTGTCCATCCCCCAGGGAGGGAGTTATATGTAGATCATTGTGATCAGTTCCCCCTTTCTCCCCCCACCTTTCCCTTACTCTCCTGGTATCGCTACTGTCATTATTGGTCCTAAGGGGTTTATCTGTGCTGGATTCCCTGTGTTTCCAGCTCTTATCTGTACCAGTGAACATCCTCTGGTCTAGCCGGACTTGTAAGGTAGGATTGGGATCATGATAGTGGGTGAAGGAAGCATTAAATAACTAGAGGAAAGTTGTATGTTTCGTTGGTGCTACCCTGCACCCTGACTGCCTCGTCTCCTCCCTGAGACCCTTTTGTAAGGGGATGTCCAGTTGCCTACAGATGGACTTTGGGTCTCTACTCCGCACTCCCCCTTATTCACAATGATATGCATTTTTTTGGTCTTTGATGCCTGATACCTGATCCTACTGACACTTTGTAATCACACGGGCTGGTGTGCTTCTTCTATGTGGGCTCTGTTGCTTCAAGTCTTTAAGACTCCAGTTGCTATCTCTTTTGATAGCTGGCCACCATCAGCTTTCTTCACCACATTTGTTTATGTACCCACTTTGTCTTCTGTGATAGTGTCTGGAAGGTGAGCATCATGGAATGCCAGTTTAATAGAACAAAGTGTTCTTGCATTGAGAGAGTACTTGAGTGGAGGCCCAATGTCTGTCTGCTACCTTAATATAAGCCTATAAATACCTGTACATAGATCTATTTCCCCATCATCATATTTAAATATATTTACATATGCACATGCCTGTATTTAGACCTCTATAGATGCCCTTTGCCTCCTAGTTCTTTCCTGTATTGCCTTTTACTTTTCTCTTGTCCCACTATCATGCTTAGCCTTCATTTGGGTTTCATTACATTGTCCTTGAACAAGTCCTACCAGGCTTCCTCCACCCTCCTCACCATCAATTTTAGATCATTTGTTGTTCCCTTGTTCCTGGGTTTGTTAAGACTACTTCCTTTCCCCTGCCTCCCCCTGTCCCCTGTCCCCCCTGGAACTGTCGGCCCCGTTGTTTTCTCCTCCAGATTGTTTATCCCACTCTCCAAGAGCTTTTTGAAGCCCCCTTGTACCTGCACCAAGCAGACCAAACGAAACTGATTTGTGTCACTCATTCATTCATTCAACAAGATTTGTTAAGCACTTTGCACTATTCTAACCCTGGGGAGACAGCATGAACCACACACATATGAGCCCTGAACTCTTGGAGTGGACACTGGCCGGGGAGGGCGCTGATCGATGGCATGAGTGGTGCAGAGTGTTTGGGAGAAGGGGGTGTGGAGGGGTGGGGTATCCCTGACCTGAGAGGACCCTGGCAGCCCCAGAGGGGAACCGATCACCCTCCAGCCCCCATCGTCTACTCACATTCTTGTCCTCTCTGACCTTGCAGGCATCGTGGCCAGTAACACTCGGGACAATAACACAGGGGCCACCTACCCCCACCTGAACTTCAGCGTTCCCATCACGGTGCTCGGGCCCGCCCTGCAGCGGTATTGCAGGACGGGCGACCTGGGCGGCCTTCGCCAGCTGGACCGTGCTGCCCAGCCAGTTCAGGTGGTATGGAGACTGCAGCGGCCCCTGGCACAGCCCCCCCGAAGCAAGCTCTGAGACCACATTGTCCCTGTGGAGAGTGGAGCAACCCTTCTCTGCTGTGGAAATGACCTTGAGGCGACAGGCAGCCATGGGATCCAGGGCCCAGCTCTCAAAGGGGGATGGGCCACCCCTGCATCACAACTCACTGTGGTCAAGGGGCTCAGTCTCTGGCATCCAGAACAGACTTCAGCCCCACAGCCCCCTGTAGGCACTGTGCGCCCTCCCCCAGCTGGCAGCGCATCTTGGGCGCCTCCCTTGCACTAAATAGAATCCTGCTAGTTTCTCTTCTGGGGAGTCCAGCTCAGTAGCTGACCAACACATTGACTGGAAGGCAGGCTCCAGCCCAGAATTTGGCATCTGTTAGCCTGCCTATCACTGGATGCCTGGAGCCTGCCCCTCACTGGGGCTTGGCTCTTCCCACCGGCCTGGAAGTCTGAATGGAGGTCAACAGAGGACACAGCATCCTCCGAATATCTCAGGAGACAGGTCTGCATTGAGGACCAGACACTGAAGGTACCAGGCAAGGACCAGACACTGAAGGTACCTGGTCGCTCAGACTTATGGAGAGGTGGTGTCCCTGAAGTCAGAACTTCAGATCACGGCCACACAGGGGCTCCAGTGGGACCTTTCTTGTCCTTTCTCGCAGGGGACCTCCTGGATAGCCAGCTCATTGATTGTCCCCAAAGCATTCCCTTGCCAGTGCTCAGTGCTACCCAGGGGGTGCTGTCTGGAAGATTAGTGGGCCTCATGCCCACACAGGGAGAAGTTACGTTGTAGGGGCCCTTGCCCTGCCGTGGGATGCTGCCTAGTGCCTTAATTTCCCAGCTCTCAACCTGGGCCTCGGGGTCTTAGGGTGTGGGATGTGTCTGGTTGGGACTTGAGAATAAACACTATGGAAGAACCTCGATGCTGGCATACGTAAGCCAGGTTCTTTTTGCCTCTTTGCAAGAATTGCGTCTGTGATAGGCAAGCACCAGTACTTTTCGGCCCTGCTTTCCCAGCAGGGTTGGCTCTCCCTGGGTACTGTGGTGCCTGGCAGACCAGTCAGCACTGGGTGGGGCTTGCCAGCCCCAGGATGTGGCCATGGGCTTGGCCTCTCGGCAAGTGCTTGCGAGTGCCTGTGATGTGCCAAACCCTGTCCTCGGGGGCATTGCTAGGATTTGTGTCACACGACCACCCTCCCCTCCCACCATCACAGGTGGAACAGTCTCTCCCATTGGTCTAGGTGGAGACCTGCTAGCTCTCCACGTGGAAGGTGTGTGTGACAGGCACCCACTCCAGTGACATCACCGGCCCTGTGTGTAGCACACCAGCCCACCTGCCTCTGCCAAGCGCCACTGCTGGATTCTTTTGGTGTCACGCCCAAGAGCAGGGTCTGTACCCCTTTCCCCCACCATCTTGGTGAAGCCACTGCCTGTGCTAGGCCCCAGGGTGGGCAGGAGTTCAGAGATGAGTGTGGCCAAGGGAGGGAGCTGAGACCAACCTGCAGTCAGAAGTGGACACTGTGTGCCCAGGCCCCTGTACCTGAGGGCCCCCAAGAAACAGGGACTCAACCCCTGATGACATTGGTCAGAGGACTCTCTGAGCAGGGAGGGTGCGTGGGACAGTGTGCTGCACACACTCGTTTCTGGAGCACCAACTGTGAGCAACCACTGGACACTCCGTGGCGGGTGCTCTGGAGAGCTAAGAGCGGCCTCTTCCTCAAGTAAGGAGACCCCCTGTTTCTGAGGGCCCCCCAGAGTGGAACACAGACAGATCTCGGAGTTCCCCCCCCCCCCCCCAGCCCTGGGAACCATCCAGAATGTCACCGTCATCTGCCAGGGAAGGTCCTTGTGGTGGAAAGGCCATCCAGGTTGAGGTCTAGCCCCTCCCCCTCCTAGTTTGGGCTAAGTCAGATAACAGGCTGCTGCCCTACTCTTGCAAGGGCTGTGGAATTGTTACAGCATCTCAATCACATCTTCCTGTTATCTCTGGCTCTCATGGAAAATTCAAAATCAAAAACCCTCTGTTAGGCAATCGGACATTTATCTAAAGTACAATAAAATGCTAAGTATATCTCTATTTAACAGCTGAGTGCCCTACAGCCTACAAAACAGGGGGAAAAAGCCCCAAGAAGGCCTTGTGATTGTCGTTTGTCCTGGAACAAAAGCTACCAAGATTATCTTTTTGGAATCTCCAAAGACAGTTTCTATAACCTTCTGAACTGAGCTCTCTATGGTTGCAAACCTGGCTGAGCAATGGTTTTGAGTGTGCCGTACCAGGACTCAGACAAATGGGTTTCTACTGGTCTCTCTCGTCTGCAGCCGGCCACTGAGCTGTGGATGGAATAAAACCATGTATGAACTAGACCTCTAGCAGGACTTTTTGACATACTAAAGACCATGAAATTGTTCACTTTGAAAGGGGAAATTTCATATGAGAATTCAAGCTTAATTTTTTAAAAGCTTCGTTCATTTAGTGAAGATTAGTGATCTCCTGGGGAACCAGGTGGTAGCGTCAGTGCCTCATGCAGGGTCCCCAAAGTCCACCAAAGTGTGACTTCTGCCCCAAAGAGCTAGTTTAGGATGGTTCCTCCTCTTCTCAGTGTCAAAGTTTACCCTATTTTCCTTTCAGGAGTTTGGGGGTGCAGGAGGAAATAGATTCTATTTTGAAAGTCGGTGTAGCCCAGTACAATGCAAGACTCTTGTGCCCAGAACTCCAACCCCAGCCTGCGCCTCCCGGTTGATTTCTTCAGATTAGATCAGGAGGGGTGGAGCCCACAAGATCTCTGGCATGGGGTTCTCTCCCAAGGCCTCGGGGATTGAGAGAGAAGACCAAAGATAACAAAGACTGACACTTCAGGAAACGGACTCCTGCCTGCACCAGGCAGAGTGCCAGCTGCGGAGGGAGGAGAGGCAAAGGAGTCCAGAGGCCGAGAGGGGGATTGCGCATGGTCATAACATGGGAGGGCACCACCGTCACTTGCAGCTCGAGAGGATTCTGGGCACCTTCTACAGGGTACAGAATCTCTGAGCACAGTTTCTGGACAAGGCACAGGAATGGCCACTTCTTAAGTGACCTTCCACGACAAGTGGGGAGGTGAAGGACAGTATTACAAAGAGCATTGAGCTAGGACAGAAGCTGCCCGTGTGCTGTGTGGGCTTGGATCAGCTGATCCTTACGGAACTACCTGCAGTAAAAGGGTCTCTGTGCACCTGTCTCCACGTGAAAACACTTCACACAGTTACAACAAAACACATCAACGAGCTCTCTGAATCCTCTTTTGCGAGGCGGGTGTTGATACTCGCGTTTGCACGAGGCGGGGCAGGTGTCTTCTTTTTCCCAAAGTTCGCGTGATCCTGTCTCCAGCATGTAGCTTGTTGTGGTCCATCTCTTTCCAAATACAGGCCCGAGCTGTCTCAATTTCTCTCCCCGCCCCCCACTGAGCCCTCAGCCAAACCAGTTAGTTGCCCAGCAGTTGATTCTGATTCCGAGTAGAGCTGTACTCCACTGGGCTCTCAACAGATACTTTTTTCAGAGCTCAGTTGCCAGCCCTTTCATTCGAGGTGCTTCAGGTGGTGGGGGCCTTGAGCTTCTCCAATCTTGTGGTTAGCAAGTAAGCACACTGAAAACGTTTGCATCAGGCCAGGCCTCTGCTCTCCCACTTGGTCTCCTCCGTTTCACCCTCTACCCCCCACAGATCGTAAAGCACACCTCTCAGCGGCATCCCCAGGCCGATGGTGTAACATACGCTAGCTTTGAGGCTATACTAAATCGTTCAGGGAGTAGAAGGCCTCATCTTTCTTCCTCTGAGCAGGTGGTGGGTTAGAACTGCTGACCTTGAGATTAGCAGCCAAATGGGTAAGCCACCAGGGCTCCTTACACCAGCTGCACCGGGGCCACATTGCAAAGGCGACCAGACGGCAGTGTCCCTGAAAAGTAGGCCGGATCATGCAGACCTATTGGCCAAACTGCCTCTGCGGCTTGGCACCTGGGAGGGCCCAGTTCCCATCTCTGCGATCTGAGTTAATTCCGCATCTGAGGAGAAAGCCGTTTGTAGGCCTCCTTTGCCCCACTCTTTCTCACCCCAGTTGGTGATACTGGGTGGGGGGCATATGCTTTTGTCCCTGCTGGTACCGTGGTCAGCAGTTGGGAACCACCCCAGTCACCGTGCTTTCTACTCTTGTCAAGAGGGACAGCCTCGCCCACAGCAGTGCTACCTGGTCCTGTCCTAGGGTCACTATGAGCCGCCATGGACTCTACGGCCCTGAGTGTGGCTTTGGGTTTTCTTACCTCGATGACGACAGAAACCACGTTTGTGTTGGTCTCCATTCTATCCCCCAGCGCCTAGCGCAGCACAGACAGTGCTCAGTTGGGGGTTGGTGTGTTATGATTGCTTATACCAAGGAATGTAGAGGGAAAATCCGATTGCCTTTTAATTCCAGTCCAAGAAAGGTCTCATTGATGGGCCCCAAGCCCATAGCCGGTCGGTGGGGGAGCCTCGTGCGCTAACAGGTGTCTCCCAGCAAGGCAAACGCAGAGCGCAGGCAGGGTTTCTGAGCGCAGGCAGGGTTGGGTTGTGTGTGTCCTTTGGTTCAAAGCTGGAGGGAGGCCACGGGCTAGGCTCGCGGTCAGGGTCAGTTTCCGCGGGCCGGCCCGAGGGCCCGCACGGGCTGCAGTTCCCCGGAGGCCCGCAGGGGGCGGCGCGGCGCGGTGGGGCCCGCCCCGGAGGGGCCTCGGGGCCGCGGGCGGGCGGACTCGGAGCGAACGCGCTCGGCGAACGGCAGGTGGGGCCGCGCCGGACCGAGCAGGGGCTGGGAGCGGAGGGAAGGGCTGGACCCAAGCCCCGCCGGTGGGAAGTCGGCGGGTGGGAGTGTGGCTGCGGAGGAGGGTCGCCGGGGACGCTGGGCTCAGACCTGCACCGGCCGCTTCCCGGGCAGAACGGACCGGCACGCTCGCTTCGGGAGCAGCGCCCCGCGGCCCGGGGTTCCTGCGCTCCCCGCCGGGGAGCTGGCAGCCCTCGCCGCCGGCCGCCCGATCCCGGCTCCGGTGAGACGGGCCCTGCTGCGCGGGGGCGGGGACGGCTACACTCCTCCCGCGCCGGGGACCGACCTGCGCGAGAACGGTGCCCGAGGGCAGGTCGCCCCAGGGAAAGAATTGGGGTGTACTGAGGAGGGGCGCGTCACTTCCTCTTAAGCTACACTGGTGGGCGGCGCCGGAGTGAAGACCGGGACGCCTAGGGTTGACCTGGACCTGCTTTCAGTGGGTGGTGCCAGGAGCTTCCTTTGATCCCGGCCCTGCTAAACCCCCTGCAACAAAAGTTTACATTCTAGGCCGGGCGCGCCCTGAGGGGACTGGTCGCTGGGCAGCGGAGCGTTCCTGGGTGAGGTCCATGTCTGCGTAGAGGGGCTTGCCACTCTTCGTTTAAGGAGGCCGGCATATAAAATATCAAGGAGGTCTGTTTGGTAGTGGTGGTGTGTGTGGCCTATACCTAGAGCACCCCACATTCCCACACTACCTACAGGAGTCCCCGCTGGGAGCAGACCTATTTCACAGAGGAGGAGACCGAGGCCCTGCTAAAGCCTGGGATTGGTCAGGAGCTAAGCTGATTTGGTATTTATTTCAGAGCCAACCTAGTCTTTGTCTAGTGGAGAAAGGAGGAGGCCTGGTGGCATAGTGGGTTATATGTTGGGCCTCTAAGTCAGCAGTTCGAACCCATCGACTGCCCTGAGGGAGGAAAATGAGGCTTTCTGCTCCTGTGAGGATGCACTGCCTCAGAGCAGTAGGAAACATTTCTACTCTGTCCTAGAGTTGCTGCGATTCAGAATCGACTCCAAGGCAGTGGGTCCTTTGTGTTTAGGGTCCAGGTGCAGGTGTGGGGATTCAAGGGGACCACAACAAAGCGGCTGGACCTCAAGAGGGTGTACAAATTTCTGGGGCCCAGGTTTTCAGTGTATGTGGCACCCCATCTTGGCTGCCTGTCCACTGTGAGCTGCCGTCTCCTGAAGGGAGATGGGAGACAGTCCCTTCGCTTCAGATTTTGAGTTCTTTTTAGAAATTGTTTTCTGGATTACATTCGATGTGTTTTCTGGGGGCTTTGAAACGGTCCCTGGTGTCCAGTGAGGGAGGCCACCATCTCTTTCCCTCCCCCCAGGTGACCTGGGAGGCCCAAGGTGCTTCTAGCAGCAACGCGATCACCCAGACGGTCATTCTGGAGACATGGCTGTCTCCAGAGCCAATGCTGAAAGGCACCCACAGCTGTAAGCAGTGATGACGTAAAACATGCCGACAGCCTATAGTTCTGTAATCTCCATGAAGCAATCCCGGGCGAGACCCTAGCTCTGATCTGGGCCCACCCCATTCCTTCCGTGTGTCCTCTGAGGCCTGGCCTCTTCCCCGTGTTGGCGTTCATTTAACCTCCTCATTCTCACAAGATCCCACAGGGCCTGTGGTATTGTTAGGTAAGCGTCTCTGTGACTTGAAGGTTCCCCCTGGTTCGGGCGCTGGGCAGAGAAAACAGGATTACTAAGCAAACGAGAGGCCAGACCAGATTGGGTGTGTGATGTCGATGTTGGTGTTGGTGGCAAGCAGAGCGAAGAGCTAACATTGGAGTGTCCGGACCCTGGGGGACGTCCAGTCAGGCTGTCTTTGCAGCAGACCTTGGGTCTCGGCGGGGAGGAGAACAGTTGAGGTCTGTCTTCTTCACCTCCTCCCTTGGTGTGGCTGTTCAGGGGAAAACCAGATTGCATATTTGGCAGTTTTCCAAAACAGCGTTTCTAACACAGCAACTTCATTCCTAGGTGTAGCTGCCCAAGAGTGTTACGAACATGCATCCAGATAAAGACTTATGCACACGGGTTTATACTAACCCAAAGTGGAAGCAGCCCAAAGGTCCATGAACGGTTGAAGGCAGTACAAGCCTGCCGTGGGATATTATTCAGCCATAAGAGGGAATGAAATCCTGACTCGTGCTACGTTAGGGAGGCGCCCTGGAAGCGTTAGGCAGAGTGAAATCCGCCAGTCACAGAGGCCACCCCGTGGGTGGCTTCATTTATAGGACACCCGGAGCCCCGATGACACGTTGGGCTGAGAACTACAAAGTCAGCCCCAAATCATGGGCTGTGCTTGGGGAGGAAGACGGTTCTCCCGGAGGAGCTGTACTCTGGGAAACTCACGGGGTCAGTTCTCCATTGGCATCGACTCGGCAGTGAGTTTGGATTTCGATCATCCAGAGGAGGCAAGGGCACAGAGACGGAAGGTAGGGTAGCGGCTGCCACAAGCAGGAGGGCTGGGGAGCAGGGCATGGCTGCGCGCGGGGTCCCCTCCGGTGACTCATGCTGAGGGCTACACTAAGCTCCGAAGCAAACTGACTGCCGTCGAGTTGATGCCGACTCCTCCCAGCACACAGGACCAGGGTGGAACTGCCCCCTTTGAGTGTATGAGACTGTCACTATTGATGGGAATAGAACGAACGCCCCGTCTTCCTCCCCGTTGCTGCTGGTGGTTTTGAACTGTGGAGCCTCTGTGTTTGTAACCACTGCACCTCCAGGTCTCTCTAAGACCATTGCCCAGCACAACTGGAAACTGCACGCTCCTTCCCTGCAAACAGTGAACTGTGCAGTCTGCGAGTTATGTCGCAACTGAGAAATCAACTTCCCTTGTTTTTGAAGCGCTATTGTTTCTGTAGGTGCTCATTTAAAACAAACAAAAAAATCAAACTGTACAAAAGAATAACCCTAATCACTGCGTGATCAGGGTGTGTAGCATTTGGCCCAGGCTAGACTGATGAGCAATGAACTTGGACAAGGCATTGAACTTCTTTCCAAGATGAAGAGAACCTATTAAGTAGCTATTCGGTGTAAAGCTAGGGGCGAATAGCCATGCGCATGGTTATGTCATGTGTGTCTGATAGTCTATAAGTGGGATTAGGCTTCGCATGCTCTTCTGATGCCCAGCATTCTCATGGCAAACTTTTCATGTTAAAAAACAAATCATTCAAGAAGTAAGAGAAAGGCCCACATCTTTGGTCATTTCCTGGTGTTAGCTGCGTGCTTTTCTCCTAGGGGTTGAGGTTGTTTGCCTGATGCTGCTACGTTTCCACAGGGGAATTTAATTCCGCACATAGTTCAAAAATAGCATAAAAGTGATCGGACATCTACACAGGCAAACCGAGGCCAGCTCTACACCATTTGTGTGTGAGATACAGTGATGGGCATTACGGACAGGGCAGTCACGGGATTACATGCACCCCCTCAGTGGGCCCTCCCCTGCTCCTGGGACTGCACCTCCCCTCCCCTTTTGAGTGGCCCTAACAATTCCATCCCACGCAGTAAGTTTGAGCATCATTTCCGTCGATTGGCTTTAAGGAAGGCTTCACGGGAGAGGGTTGTTGGCTTCGAGGTAAGACTAGCTGAAGGCAGTAGTTTTCAGGGGGTCAGCCAGCCACAGTGGCCCCAGAATGTCTAGATTCCACTAGAATTAGAATTCTGGTCCACATGTCCTCCTCCTTTTGGTCAGGATTCCTCTGTAGAATCTTTGTTCTGAACATTCAGTCACGAAACCTTCTGTTTCTGTGGCCCACGCTTACTTTCTAAGCACCTCCGGAGTGTGGCGTCGGTCGGTCCGTGGCGGAGGCTCATGCCTTGGGAGCCAGCTCTCCTTGGGCCTAGGCATGAAAGGGCGTTGGAGGGTTGCCCGAGTGGCCAGTGTTGGGTAAGGGCAGCTGCTGAGGGGGCGGGGTGCACCCTGGCTCTGTCTTGCCCTGCTGAGGGTGCCATGGGTCAGTAGGGGAGAGAGAAGAACAGATTCCAAGGAGAGACCTCAGGCGGTTTGGCATGTGAAAGCCACCTCCCTGTCCCTTGACTCTGCCTCTGGCCCTGCCTGGCCCTGCCTGCCAGCCTCAGACTCCACCCCTGCCTGCCTTCCCCGAGGAGCTCTCCTAGTGAAGTGTGGGGAGAGTTTGCTCTTCGGAGAAGCTATGCCTTGATTCTGCCCGAGGGGCTTCACGCCTTCTCACTTCTCCTGAGAAGACTTGTGTGTCCACTTGGCTGCAGAGCTGGTGAGTCCATCGGCCCAAATGGGGCCCCGTCCGTGCTGGCCTCCTGGCCTCCCCTCCCACTTCTTCTCCGAAGCCCTTCTTTTCCTGTGGCTGGGCCCCCACCCCAGCCCATTTTGTATTAGTGTGACCTGACTCATGGTGGAACCCCCAGCCCAAGCTGTGTGGGTCTCTATCAGGACCTGTACCCAGCCAGGGGGGCAGTGGGGCTTTGGGGTATTTTCCCGACCCCTTCCTTGCAGCCAGCCCCAAGGGACTATGCCAAAGAGGCAGGCAAAGTGTCTCCATCCTATAGTCCACCTCTTCTGCCCACCCCTACCCCCACCTCACCCCCCACTCCCAGGCCCTGCTCAGGTCCTGGCACCCACTCTCCTGAGCCCTGGCCAGGCCTCGAGGCACCTCAGATAGGCCTTGAGGCTCAGTTGGCAGGTTCAGCTTGGTCAGCAAATGTTCTGGGGCTGAACCCTGGACAACCCTGTGAGGGCCTGGAGTGATACGGGTGGCATCACCTGCTAAGGACTTAGTTTCTCTAGAATGGGTGGATGCAGTGGCCGGGGGCACTGGAGGCCAGGAGGAGAACGCTAAGTTCCCCACATCCTGTGTCAGAGCTACAGGCCCCAGGGAGAACCAGGGCAGTGGGCTGAGTAACTGGAAGATGATCCTGGCCGGGAAGCCACGTCTCTTGTGTGTGCACAAAGAGATCTCAGGGGGGTGAGCTGCTGGGGTTCTTACTGCCCTCTTGTCACTGCAGGAGGGGCTCTGCCCCAGCCTCATGGGCATACAAGGAGAATGGTGTCCCATGCTGCCCATTTGGCTGGACCACACTCCCCATCATGCCTTTTGTCCTTCAAGGTTGACCCTAAAAGCCACTTCCTTCTCCCATGCCACCCTCTTATGTCCCCCATGCCACCTGCCTCTGCCCCTTCCCTGAAGGCCTCAGTGGCTGCTTTGCTCTGGCCTCTCAGGATCAGACAGCTGGGCAGTCCCTTGCACCAGGGCACCCTGCCTTCTGAGGCTGCCCTGCATGCCCTCTGGCAGGCCCTGTCCTGGCTGCCCTGGAGCCAGTTCCAACCCACAACCAGTCTGCTGGACAGGCGAGCCACCATGTAGGCTACTAAGCAGGAGGCTGTGTCTTTCTCCTGAGCAGAGGCCGATGAGTTCGAACCACTGACCTCCTTGCTAGCAGTCCAGTGCTTAACCCATGATGCCCGAGGGCTCCCTGCTGCGCTGGAACCCAGGCCCCTGGTGACAGGTTCTCGTGGATGGCTGCACCCACGTCCCTGGCCTGGAGCTAGGCCTTGCCTGCTTGCCTCTCCCATGAGCCTGCCCCATCCTGCCTGGTCTCCATCCTCTTTCTGGGCACCGATTTGCCTACGTGTCCATAACTCGTGTGGTTTCATCTCCTGGCAGATATTCTTTCCCGCCCCTTGTCTCCTGGGGTGCCTCTCCCCTGCAAGTTCCCATCCCCAGGGTGACCTCCCTAAAGCCCCCACGCCCCCTCGCCACTCCCTCTGGTCACAGTAGGACCCACAAGTGGGTAGTAACCAACTAATTGGTTTCCAGACCAGAGCTCAAACTGGTGACTTGAGGGCTGGGCGGAACCTGGGGCCAGGCTTGGCAAGGCTGGTAAGACTGCGTCATCTCACCTACTTTGGACAAGTTGTCAGGAGCGGCCAGTCTCTGGAGGACATCCTGTTTGGTGCAGTAGAGGGGCAGTGAACAAGAGGAAGGCCCTCCACACAATGGACTGGCACAGTGGCTCAAACAGAACAATGGTGAAGTCGGCAGAGGACCGGGAGGCGCTTCCTTCTGTTGTGCATTGGGTCGCGATGGGTCAGAAGCAACTCCATGGCACCTAACAACACTCACATGCTTGCTAGAAGACCTGTTTTATAAAGTTCTGGTGCTGTGGGTTAAGCATTGGGTGTTAGCTGCAAGGCTGATGGTTCAAACCCACTCAGCCACTTCGAGGGAGAAAGAGGAGGATGTCTGCTCCCGTAAAGACAGACAGTCTCAGAAGTGCTGTACAGGGTTGCTATGGGTTGGAATTGCCTGTTTCAATGGCAGCGGATTTGGTTTTTTGTTATATTGGGGCATCTGCTCTGAAGTTCCCTACAGGTGGGGCACTGGGTCTTGTGACTGTATACCTGACCAACCACCCCACGTTTACCTGACCCACCTGTCTGGTTTCCCTGAGAAGCGTTGCTTTATTTAATTGTGAAAAGCCCTCACTGCCATCGAGTTGATGCTGACTCACAGTGACCCAATAGGACAGGGTAGGACTGCCTGTGAGTTTCCAAGACTGTCACTGACGACAGGTGCGTGTAGTGCTCGGCTGGTGAGTGAATGATCAGTAGTTCGAATCTACCGGCGGTTCTTTGGGAGAAAAGACTGGGTGATCTCTTCCCATCAAGGTGGCTGCCTTGGAAGCGCAGTGAGGCTGTTCTCCTCCACCTGACAGGGCTGCCGGGAGCCAGGACTCACCTGCCAACACACAGCAACGCGTAAGCTAACCAACCTCACCTGGCCTTTTGAGTTTGCAAGCGCTGCCACTATCATTGTCGGGAGCAGGCCTGCCTGCCTGCCGCCCAAGGTGGCGTAGCTTGTCCAGAGCAGAAGCTGGGATTGGATCGGATTGGGTAAAGGTGGCTCCTCTCTTTGAAGGTGTTGGATGCCATGAATTAAGTGGGAAAGATATATATAGCTTGTTTAAAGTGTGTGAAAGAGCGTCCACATGGAAGCCACGCAGATCACCTTGGGAGCAGGGGACGTGGCGATGGGATCCCTTGTTCCTTTTGAATTGAATCCAAATATTAGAAAATGTAAATTCTTTCCTATTTTATAAGTATATTTTACTGTAAACAGAAATTTCCTCGTTTGGTCATTTAAATTATGGGCCTATTCCATGCCTGAGGTTTGGATGGTTTATTCACCCTAGGAGAGACCATTGTGTGTTTTGTATTAATAAAGATTAATGATCTTATGAATAATGATTTTTTATTAAGCATTTAAGAGTATTTCGGAGGTCCCAGTTCCCCGAGGTGGCAAACCTTCCTTGCTCTGTGTTCGCTCTGCCGTTGCTTTTCAGAGGGGCACGTCACTGGGAGTTTGGGAGGTTGAGAACTGATACTGCATTCGTCACTCCAACAACAAAGCAAGCGGCGCAATCGCCAGCATGGCTTCCATGTGACTGAATGCAAATTCGTTATGGGATGATCACATAGTTTCAAAAGACCAACCAAGCCTGGGCATTTGAGGCCTATCTCATTAGGGGTGCACTCCCCCTCCCTGCCCTGCTGATGCTAGTGGGGTGTCTCCTACTTTGCCAGCAGCTCTTGGCTCGCCATGGGGTCCCAGGCCTCCGTGGAGGTGGGGTCGGTGCACGTGGTGATCGTGGGCGGAGGCTTCGGCGGGATGGCGGCCGCCAGCCAGCTCCAGCTGCTGAACGTCCCCTTCACCTTGGTGGACATGAAGGACGCCTTCCACCACAACGTGGCAGCCCTCCGGGCCTCCGTGGAGAGCGGTAATGTGTCCCCTTCTTGGGGCTTGCTTTGCGAGGGTGGCCTGGGACCACATGGGCGGGGCCCGGTTCTTTCCACTCACATGCTCCCAATTCCAGAGGCTGTTGAGGGCACTGGTTTCCAAGAAGCTCCCATAAAGAGGTCCCAGGGGCTCAGGGCCCAGGCTGGCACTTTGGAGGGTAAAGGTGGGGTGGGCAGCCAACTGACCAAGGGCACTCCTGTCCCTGTGCCTCCCAGGAACAGTTCTGGCGCACGGTGACCTTTCCTGTGTCCATCTCCCAGGCTTTGCCAAAAAGACTTTCATCTCCTACTCGGTGACCTTCAAGGACAACTTCCGGCAGGGCGTGGTGGTTGGGATCGACCTGAAGAATCAGACCGTGCAGCTGCAGGGCGGCGAGGTGAGCGCCCGGGTCCATCATCTGCCCAGGGCTGGGCAGATAGTACATTCTCCTGAAACAAAGGCCTGCCCACAGCAGCCGTAAGAGTGTGGTGGCAGGTGTTTGTTGGGCCTTTATTAGGTGCCTGCCACCCACTGTTCTAAAGCTTTCCAGACATTTTATTTACTGCTCCCTGTGACTGTGAGCTGGGTGAGAGCCTCACTTTACCGAGAGGTTGCCCAGCTGGCTGAAGATACCCGTGCTGGGAAGAGACTAAACCAGAACTGGAAGCCAGGCCGTCTTACCCCAGCACGCCATCTCCAGAAGCCAGTGGCCCTGGGATCCCAGTGCGAAGCCTGGCCAGCCCAGGGGCTGCCTCCCTGCCCCGAATCACAGGCTAAATGCCTGGCCCAGCCTGCGTGTTCTCACGCACCCTGGACTGGCAGTCCTCAGGGCAGAGGTGCTTCTTGACGTGTTTGTTTGCGTCATGCTGGGCCATGGCTCCAGGCCCCAACCAAACCTGCTGCCAGCCAGCCGCTCCGACCTGAGATGGCCCTTGCCTTCGGAGGAGAGCTGTGTTCCTCAGGGGCTCTTTGGCTGCACGCTTCACAGCCATGTGTAGCTTACTGCGCTGCTGCAGGGAGTGCAGGGCTCGGACGATTCCTGGGGCACAGACTGGACTCCAATAGGGAGCTGCTGCTACCCTGCCACCCCCCAACCCCCCTAGTCCCCTGAGGGTCACCTCGAGGCCCAGCCCCCCGCAGCCTTCAGAGCTCCGGGAATCGGGAAGAAAGCGCCTTCCTACCGTGAAGGACTATGGGAGCTAGTGTGACTTCGCTCTCTTGACTTACTGTTAGGGCGAAAGAATGCCCTGGTTGGAAAGATTCCCAGGATGGTTCTAGTCCTGGGTTCCAGCTCTGCTTCACAGAGCCCTGCAGGGGCCCTGGGAGGGTCTCTCTGGCTCCCTGGGGGAGAACGGGCCCGAGTTATCCAGAATCCTCTACCCCTATCAGAACAGCTCTGTTTTGCTCAATTGTTTGTGTTTAGCCCTGAACAAGATTTTTGGTTGATTTTATTTTTGGGAGGTGAGGCGATGGGGAGGAGGATCTATTGAGTGAAAAGCTTCTTCAGAAATCCCCTTCCCAGGAGACCCTCCCCTCCCTCCACTTTGAGGGCCAGACTCCTGCTTATCCCCACACGTCACTTTGGGGTGTCTGCTTCTCTGCCTCCCGGTGTCCACGTGGGTGGCTTTGGTCACCAAGGCATTCTCCCAGCAGGAGGGATGAGCCGCTCCCTTAGGGACGGACCGTGGTTTCAGGGCCGGCCTTGGAGCTGCCTCAGTGCGCTCAGAGGGGGTGTTCCCACCTGGTGGTCCTTGCACTGTAGGGGCTGGTTTGGGGGCAGAAGCCTGTCCCACATCCCCCTTTCTTCTCTCTGCCCTCATAGGCCCTGCCTTTCTCCCATCTCATCCTGGCCACAGGCAGCACCGGGCCGTTCCCTGGCAAGTTTAACCAGGTTTCCAGCCAGCGGGCCGCCATCCAGGCCTATGAGGACATGGTGAGGCAGGTGAGCTGGCCTGCTGACCAGGGCTGTGGGCAGAGCAGGTGGGCCCCTGGGAGAGCGGGGAGAGGCAGGTGGCTGTGGTGACACCTGAGGCGCTTATGACGAAGAGACTCCTTGCAAGAAGACTTTTGGACCTGTCTCCAAACCCTGGAAACGAGTCGCCAAAGCCTCCTGACAGGGGTGTCCCTATCTCGCTCCTCATTCCTAGGGCTTTTCACAGGCTCCTTCAGGTTGAGCAGTGCCTGTGTTCTGCTGTAGTGGTTATGAGTGGGGCCGCTAACCCCCAGGTCAGCAGTTCGAAACAACCAGCCACTCTGTGGGAGAAAGATGGGACGTTCGGCTCCTGTAAAGAGTGGCGGTCTTGGGGCTTCACAGGGGCAGGTCTACCCTGTCCGAGAGAGTAATTGTGAGCAGGAACCGACTCGAAGGCGGTGGGTTTGAGTTTTGGTCTTGAGAGCAGGCTGGTGTGTATGATCTCAGTCAGTTTTCCCAGCAGCCCCAATTGGCAGATGGAACCGGTGTGCGATCACCATTTAACAGGTGAGGAATGAGTGCCCAGCAAGGAGATCTCAAGGTGAGTGCCGTTCAGGGACAGAGGGCAGGACCATCTGCAAAGCTTCTGAGAGGCCCCGGAGCACTGAGCACACCGTGCGGAGGTTAGGAACCCGGCTTTCCACTCCTCTCAAGTGGAGTAGTAATAACACCCGCCTCCTGGGGCTGCTGCCAGGATTAAATGGGGTGGTTCAGGTTCAGGAGAAATAGCTCACAAATGCCTGGTCAGTCGTGGGCTCTGCATTTGGAAAACAGAGTAGTTGGAAAATATGGGCTTAATGATAGAAGTCACGCTAGAGATCACATGATAGAATTTTCTAAGACTGTCAGCTTACTCACTGACAATGTTCTTTTTCAACACTATAAACGGTGACATGGATACATTTGAAGGGTACAGATGGAAGACACAGGAATTGAATGGATCACATCTGTGGCTAGAGACAACGGAGGAGTTCACTATCATCTGCCAAAAGCAGGCCAGGAGCCAACTGTAAAACAGACCGTCAATTGCTCATATCCAAATTCACGTTGAAACTGAAGAAAAATTTAAAAGCCCACAAGACCCACACTACAACCTTGAGTATATTCTATCTGACGCTAAGAACAATTGCGATCCACCGACCACTAATAACAGGAGACCAGATGGATTGTGGGACAACATCAAGAACTTCATGCATGAAGAAAGCAAAAGGTCATTACAAAACATGGGAAAGACAGAAAAGACAAAGTTAGATGGCAGAAGAGACTCTGGAACTTACTTTTGAATGTAGAAAAACGAAAGCTGTTAGAAGAAACGACGTCGAAGGACTGAACAGAAAATGTCACAGGGCAGCTTGAGAAGACAAAGCAACGTATTCCACTGAACTGTGCGAAGGCCTGGAGTTAGATAGCCCAAAGGGGAGGGGACATGCCCCACATTTCTGAAGCAGAAATCACTGATGAAGAAATTCAAGCCTTGAGTTTCAACATTGTAGGATTCTAGGGGCCCAAACACTGGCTGATACAGGAAGCATCGAAAGAAGTCGGGAAGAATATACAGAGCCACTGTAACAAAACTAATTGGTTCACGGTCCGGCATTTTAACAGGCAGCATCTGATTAGGACCAACGGTATTGAAAGAAGACGTCCAAGCTACATAAAAGGGACTGACAAAAACAAGGCTTGAGGAATTGATGGAGGACTCATTGAACCATTTCAACCAGCTGATGCAGTCCTGAAAGAACTCATTTGCTTATGTCAAGAAATGTGGAAGGTAGTTTCCTGGCCGGCCAATGAAAGCGATCTAGCTAGATGTGTGCTTCTTTCAAGTAAAGGTGGACCAGCCGCCAGTGGACATCATTGAATAACATCACATGCAAGGAACCTTTTGCTGAAGATTAAAAAAACAGATGCAAGAGTACATTGACAGGGAACGTCCATAAATTCTAGCTAATTGCGAAGAGAATGTGCAATGAGGGATATCTTTGCTAACATTAGAAAGATTTTGGCTGAAAGCAAGGGATACCAGAAAGATGTTGATTTGGGTTATTTTGTCGCTACAACGGCATTCGACTGTGAATAACGTTGTGAAGAATGTTGTGCACATGTTAAATGCAGACCAAGAGGTAGTGGTTCAAATAGAATAAGGGGGATGTTGTGGGGTTTAAACGGAGGAAAGAGGAGAGTTTAGGTTGTATTCTTTCGCCATGCTGATTGAATCTGTATGCTAAGCAAAGAAGCAGAGAAGCTGAACTATAGGAAGAAGAACACGGCCTCAGGGTTGGAGGAAGATGCATGAACAGCTTGTGCTAAGCAGATGGGAGGAGTCCTGGTGGCCTTAAGTGTTGGCCAGCCAGCTACAAGGTCAGCAGTTCAAAAGCACCAGTTGCTCTGTGGGAGAAAGGTGAGGCTTTCTACTTCCATCACAGGTTACACTCTTGGAAACCCAGAGGGCCAGTGAGTTTTACCTTGTCCTACCGGATTCCGCTGAGTTGGAATGGACTTGATGGCAGTGAGATATGCGGATGGCATCACCGTGCTTGCTAAAAGCAAAGAGGATCCTCACAAATGGACCAGTGTTAAATGGGGAAAAGATAGAAGTTGTTAAGGATTTTATTTTACTCAGTTACACAAATAACACACCCCTGTAAAAGCAGTTAAAAACTCAAACGACATTAGACAAATCTGTTGCGAAAGACTTTTTACAATGTTAAAAGCAAAGATTTCACTTTGAGGACTACGGTGCAACTGACCCAAGCTATTTTATTATTTTTAAGGAGTTTTATTGACATATGATTAATATATTGTACAGTTCAATAGTTTAAATATATTTTTATAAACTGTGCATCATTACCATAATTAATTTTCGAACATTTTCTTCTTTCTTGTACTCATTAGTATTAGTTCTCCATTTCCCTCCAACCTTTCATGCCATGATCCTAAGAAACTATGAATCTAGTTACTGTTTCCATAGATTTACCTATTCTGGATTTTATATTAAAAATAACATATGAAAAGAAAGAAAAAGGGGAATGATCAAGGGTAAGGCTGCATAAAGAAGAGGTATAGCTGTAGCCCAGGTGGGGATGGAGTATGGTAGTGGGGCAGGAGGAAAGTCAAGGGAGATGGAGGAAGGAGCTGGGAGTCAAGGGGCATTTATGGAGGTCTAGACAAAGACATGTACATGCAAATATATATATGAGGATGGGGAAATAGATCTATGTGTCTACATTTATAGGTTTAGTATTAAGGTGGCGGAAGGACCTTGGGCCTCTACTCAAGCACTCCCTCAATGCATGAATACTTTCTTTTATTAAATTTGCACTCTATGATGCTCACTCTCCCGACACAACTGCTGAAGCCAAAGTGGGTGAACAAGTAAATGTGGTGAAGAAAGCTGATGGTGCCCGGCTATCAAAAGAGATAGTGACTCAGGTCTTAAAGGCTTGAAGATAAACAAGCGGCCATCTAGCTCAGAAGCAACAAAGCCCACATGGAAGAACACACCAGCCTGTGTGATCGTGTGGTCCCAAACGGATCAGCTATCAGGTATCAAAGAACAAAAAATCATATCATTGGCTGCACACCTCCATGATACAATTGCCGAAGACAAACGGGTGCATGAGCAAATGTGGCGAAGAAAGCTGATGGTGCCCGGCTATCGAAAGGGATAGTGTCTGGGGTCTTAAGGGCTTGAAGGTGAATAAGCGGCCATCTAGCTCAGAAGCAAAAGAGCCCACAGGGAAGAAGCACACCAGCCGGTGCGATCACGAGGTGCCAAAGGGACCAGGTATAAAGCATCATGCAAAAAAAAAAAGAGAATATATATATGTGTGTGTGTGTATGTATGTATGCATGTATATATATATACCATAGTGAATGAAGGGGGAAGTGCAGAGTGGAGACCCCTGAGGCCCAAGTGTCCACCACTGGAGATTCCCTCATAGAGGGGTTTAGGAGAGGAGATGGGTCAGTCAGGGTGCGAGGTAGTACCGATGAAGAACACAGCTTTCCCCCAGATCCTGGATGCTTCCTCCCCCCAACTACCATGATCCGAATTCTACCTTGCAGGACTGGATAGGGCAGAGGTTGTACACTGGTGCATATGGGGGCTGGAGGCACAGGGAATCTAGGGTGGATGATACCTTCAGGACCAAGGGTGTGAGGGGCGATGCTGGGAGAGTGGAGGGTGAGTGGGTTGGAAATGGGGAACTGATTACAAGGATCCACATGTGGCCTCCTCGCTGGGAGATGGATGGCAGAGAAGGGGGGGAAGGGAGACTCCGGATAGGGCAAGATATGACAAAATAACAACCTGTGGATTATCAAGGGCTCATGAGTGAGGGGGGAGCGGGGAGGGAGGGGGGAAAAAAAGAGGACCTGATGCAGAGGGCTTAAGTGGAGAGCAAATGCTTTGAGAGTGATTAGGGAAAAGAATGTATGGATGTGCTTTATACAATTGATGTATGTATATGTGTGGATTGTGATAAGAGTTGTATGAGCCCCTAATAAAATGTTTTTAAAAAAAGGAAAGAAAAAATAAACAGCAATAGCAAAATTAAATGGAAAAAAACCTCTGTTCAAAAGATATCAGAAATGATCAAGAACTAGTGCAGGTTGAAAATGGGCGGAAAGGGAGAAGAAGTGATAAGGTGGGAAGGGTGCACCACACTGCGTCTGCATTCGTCCCCTTGCCGGTGCTCCCTGCTGAAGCTGTAAGCTTGGTGCTGTCGGTTGCCTCCTAGGAGCCAGAATAACAAAGAACTGTGCCTCGGAAGAAGTACAGCCAGAATGCTCCTTAGAAGCAAGGTCGGTGAGAATTGGTCTCACATACTCTGGCCATGTTCTCAGGAGGGCCGAGGCCCTGGAGAACAGCATCATGTTTGGTAAAGCAGAGGGTCAGTGAAGGAGCCCTGGTGGGGTAGTGGTTACATGTTGGCTTGCGATCCACATAGTTGGCAGTTCGACACCACCAGAAGCTCCTCGGGAGAAAGACTGGGATTTCCTCATCCTGTAAACAATTACAGTCTCGGGTTAACCTCTGAAGCAAGGGCGGGCCATGTGGGTGTCTCTGACTAAGCCTTCTCCTCGCCCAGGTCCAGAGCTCACAGTTCATCGTGGTGGTAGGAGGAGGATCCGCAGGAGTGGAGATGGCAGCAGAGATTAAAACAGAATATCCTGAGAAAGAGGTGAGGCAGCCAGCCCTGGCCTTGAACACCAAGCTGTTGGCTTCTTTCTGCTTTATATTTCGGGGCCCTGAAGACAGATGGCCAACTGACAGGACAAGTAATGTTTTCTCACCTCTGTTCTTTGTATAGGGGAGCCCGCTGAAGTGTGATTCCATGGGATATTTTCTGGGAGGTCCAGGGCCCATTGTGCCTGAAGTTCACGTGGAGAACAGAGTTGTTTTGGGTGTGGCCTAGGTCAGTGAGAGGTCCTCCCCCTGGTGCCCAACAGGGAGAATGAAGTCCAGGAGAGATGCCTTTGGTGGTACAAATGGTTGGCACTTGAACCCTAACCAAGAGCTTGGTGGTTCGGACTCAGGTAACAGTGCTGTGGAAGAAAGGCCTGGCAACCTCCTTCGGTGAAGATTGTTGTTAGGTGCCCTGAGTTGACTTGGGCAACTCCATGTGACACATATGATGACACATGTGATTTCTATGGGAGCAGATGGCCAGGCCTTTTTCCTATGGAGCCACTGGGTGGATTCTAAGTCCCAACGTGTCTGTTGGTGACCGAGTGCTTAACCAATCATGGCACCATGAGCATCATGGCCGAGAGGCCCCCGGAAACCAGTTTTGCTTGGTAGCACCTGGCGTTTGCCATGAGTTGGGATGTTGTGAATCGAGGTGGGATTTGATCACCTCTCCCTGCTGACCCCCAACTTGGACAAAGCTTCCCGTGGCATCTAGTTGTTGGTATTGTTGCTAGATGCCATCTCGTTGACTCTGACCGACAGCCACCTTGTGCACAACACAACGAGACGTGGCCCAGTCCTGCGCCATCCTCACAGTCACTCCTGGGCTTGAGCTATCGTGTTAGCCATTGTGCTGCCCATCCCACTGAGGACCTTCCTCGCTCTCTGCCCCTCCACTGTCCCAAGCATCATGTCCTTCTCCAGGGACTGGTCTCTCTTGACAATGTCGGAAGTATGTAAGAGTCTTGCCATCCTCGCCTCTAAAGAGCACTCTGGCTATGCTTAGAAGGCAGAAGTGTTTGTCCTTTAGACAGTCCACGGTACTTTGAATATTCTTTTCCAGCACCACAACCCAAACGCACCCATTCTTCCGCCCTCCTTACTCAATCTCCAACTTTCACATGTGTAGGAAGCAATGGAAAATACCGTGCCTTGGGTCAGGCACACCTTAGTCCTCAAAGTAACGTTCTTGCTTTAGAACGAACGCTCCAAAGAGGTCTTGTGCAGCCAATTTACCCAATGCAATGTGTCTTTTGATCTCTTAAGTGTTGCTTCTATGAGCATTGATTACGGATCCAGGCAAGATGAAATCCTCACAACGTCAGCCTTTTTCCCATTTATCATGATGTTTATAGGTCCAGTTGTGAGGATTTTGGTCTTTACATTCAGTCGTAATCCATACTGATGCTGTAATCCTTGATCAACATCAGTCAGGGTTCAAGTCCTCCTCACTTTTCAGGATGCAAGGTTGTGTCATCTGCCTATCGCAGGTTGTTAATAAGCCTTTTTTCAATCCTGATGCCATATTTTTATGGCAGCCAGCTTCTCTGATGATTTGCTCTGCACACAGATTGAATAAGTATGATGAGAGAGTACAACCTGACACACACCTTTCCTGATTTTAAACCATGCAGTGTGCCCTTGTTCTGTTCCCACATCTGCCCCTTGATCCATGTTCAAGTTCCCATGACACAGTGGAGTGCTCTGGAATTCCCATTCTTCTCAAGGCCATCCTTGTGCCCGAGCATCAGATGAGGATCCAGAAGGCTCTGCTCCCACAGCCTTTACTCCACTCACGTCACCCTGGTCGACTCCACTCCGAGAAAGCGTAGTCACATTTCAAGTGTCTTCCGACCCAGGGGGCATCATCTCGGACCATGTTCTACTTCGTCCATTAGGACTTTGGTATCCGACAGTGGCTCGAATTATGCATACGGGTTTAGCAGTTTCTTCCTCTGAAGTGGGCAGCTGAGCCCTTCTTTGTAGTCTGTTCTCAGTTTCTCAGTCAGGTAGTGCCCCTGAAACCTGTCCACATGGCTGACCTTGCTGGTATTCGAAATACCAGGGACATAGCTTCCAGCATCACACCAACACACAAGCCAGCACAGTGCGCAAACTCACAGACAGGAGGTAGTTGCCTTAGTTAATGTTGATTAATGTGCTCCATGTTGCCTCTGTGGAGTCTAGTATCCAATGCTACACAGAACTCACAGGCAAAATTCACGATTACAAGATTCATTAAGGAAATAAACAAGTTATCACGCCAGTCAGAAATACTCAGGATAAGAGTTGTTCATCAGGGCATGCTACAAAGTCCTACCAGGTCTGTTAATAAATGCCCAAAGGGGTACACCACTCCCCTATAAGCCTCCACCCGCAGGCTTTCAGCTCAAGCCCCCGAGGATCAGCAAACCCAGCTGCCTGGATTAAGTACCAGAGCCGCCCCACTGCAGTCAGCCTCAGCCTGAAGGCACTCCACTCCAGTTCCCAGGTCAGCAAGCTCAGCTTCCCCAATGACGTGTCTAGAGCAGGGGGGCTCACACTTTTTAGCATGCAAGCTACTTATAAAATGATCCAGTCAAAATGATCTACCAACTACAAAAATGCAAAGCATATTTATTCATAAATATTGAGAATTCTTTATATGTACAATGTATGTTTATGTACCTTGCATAACTGCATGAGTCCATATTGTACAACACAACACAATTAACTATGTACATTGTTTGTCATTGCCTGAGTTTACTCTGATGACTTGCGCTGAAGGAAATGAGCCAGGGATGCGTATTCCGGACAGTAACTGCTGACCCCCAGCCTCAGGCACACTTCCAAATGATCATCAGTCATGGTGGAACGGTGCTTGGACTTCATGTTCTTTATGTGGGAAAGGCTGACTCACATAAATAAGTAGAGCTGAATAATGCAGTCAAGGAGGGAGCACTTTTCTCATGTTTGGGTACTTTCCCTCTGCGACTGTTCCTGCGCTCTGGACTTCAGCTGAATGTTGGCTTGTGGTGTCAACATCTCTCATTCCATGTGAAAGTGACATGTTTTTGTCTTCTTACTTGGTCCAGCTCCCCCACTTATTTTAATACCTTTTCTTACGTTTAAGAGGGAAAAAAAACAAGGTCTCAAAATTGGCGATAACATAGCTTGTCAGTTTTGCCCCACTTAGCGCAGTTGTGTGGGCATGTGTTTGACACCTAAGATCGCATCTGATTGGCTGTGCTGTATGTCAGTTAAGTGGCAGGATTGATGATAGGCTTACGTCTATTTTTTTAATGTCATATGACCTACCCACACTGCATTTGCGATTGACTCGTGGATGGCGATCGACGTATTGCGCACCCCTGGTCTAGAGCAGTGGTTCTCAACCTTCCTAATGCTGCGGCCCTTCAACACAGTTTGTAGTGAATTCCAACCATAAAATTATTTTCATTGCTACTTCATAACTGTATTTTTGCTACTTTATAATTATAAATCATTACGTAAATATCTGATATGCAGGATGTATTTTCATTGTTACAAATTGAACATAATTAAAGCATAATGATTAATCACAAAAGAATATGTAATTATATATTGTGAAATATGTATGTGTTCTCCAATGGTCTTAAGTGACCCCTGTGGAAGAGTCGTTCAGTCCCCAAAGGGGTCACGACCCATAGGTTGAGAATCACTGGTCTAGAGGCACCCACTCCCCAAGCCAGCTTCCTGCACAAAGCGCTCGACTTTACTAGCTCTGGGGGTTGCGAAATCCACCACCCCTCCCCGTGTGCTGGCTCTTGGTTCTGCTGTTGTCCTCTGGTGTTCATGGGTCTTCTGGATCCAGGAGGTTCCCTGCTCAGGGATCTCGGGTCCAGAGGTTGCTCTCCCCCTCTTGGCTCTTGCTGGTAATGAGGTATCTCTCATCGGGCCTCCCAGAGGGCTCATTTTGTACACGGCACTCCAGGCAATCCTGTTCAGTTCTTCACAAGTGAATCCCATCAGTATCTTCCCTCGCCGTCTTACCAGACCCCTGCAAGAGAAGGTCGTTTGGTGAGAGTTCGAGACTTTGGCTAGAAGAACCACATTAAATAATTCGTGGCCCCGCAGTCCCCTCAGTTGGTTATTTTTCTGGGACAAGCTATGGCCTTTCAGTCTCTTTCTTCTCAGATCCCATGCCCTGGACCTGCTCACGGTCCCCGCGCCATGAGAGCCTTGCCGGAGATGGTCGGCCAGCCTGCCACCTGCTCAGAAAGTCCCATGGGCCTGCTCTGCTGGACTCAAGCTCCCTGCTGGCACCCCGGGGAGTGTGAGAAACTCTTGGCTTTGGCCGAGGTCTGAGTGATCGTCAGGAATAATAGTGTCTAGACAATACCCATGGAGCCCTGGGGGTGGCTTGTTGGGCTGTGAGCCACGTGGTCGGCAGTTCCAAACCACCAGAAGCTCCTTGGGAGAAAGACGACAGTTCCAGGCTCGGCAACCACAGGGGTCTGTTATGAGTCGGCACGGACTCGATGGCAGCGAGTGAACGTTTCCAGGCAGGACCCGAGAAGCCCAGCGGGGAGTGTGGGGTAAGCACTGGACTTCTAATGGAACGGTCCACTGTTTGTACCTACCAACCTCCGTGCGGGAGGGGGGCGGGGGTAGCGGGCAGTCTGCCTGTGGACAGTGACAACCTTCCAACCCCCATGGGCGAGTTTAGCTCCTCCCTCCCTCTCCATCAGGCATCCTGGGTCCGAAGGAACCTAATGGCTTCAGGTCTTCTTTAGGCCGGGGCTTCATGAAGCTGAGGTCAGATGAGCTTCTGGGAGCGGAATTGTGATGGTTCCTTTCCCCTGGAGAAAGGCCGGTTGGTTTGATGCAGAAAAATCAATAGGGGCTAATTTAATTAGATGACTCTCTTCTGACAAATTGTGGAAATGATTGTGGTTGATTGATGTGGTTAGAGCTTATGCATTTTGTTTAATGGGTTTAAAGAAGCACTAGATGATCTTAAGTCTCTCAGTACACTTTCTACATGCTTAGAATCAGGAGACTAATGAGATCAGTAGTAAACCCAAGCCAGCTCTGTTGGGTCTAGTCCACGCTGACTCATCGCAATCCTGTGGGACAGAGAACTGCCCCATAGGGTACCCAAGGCCGACATCTTACCCCAGGGGACTGCCACATCTTTCCTCTGTGCAGTGGCTGGTGGGTTTGAACAACCGACCCTTCGGTTAGCAGCCAGTTGACTAACCAGTGTGCCACCTGGGTCCCTTATAGCAATAGTAGGCAACCTTTGTGAAGAAGTTACTCCACGCTGAGTCACGTGTTCTACCTACTGTCCATGATGAAGTTCCTGAGAGGGGAATGGGGTCCACACTCGACAGTGATGTAACCCAGGCTCCCGGAAGTGTCCAGGTGACTGTCACAGAGGGGATTTCCATGCAGGCACTCTGAATTCTAACCCCCAAGCTTTGAGCTTTATCCCAGGCTGCCTGGCACTGCCCGCTGAGGAAATGGTGCAGGGGCCACCCCGGAGCTCCTGGGCTTCAGTAGAGACAAAAAGAATGCCAGGCTGACAGCCACAGGCCGGGTCAGACCCTTCATCCGTTTGCACCAGATTCTGACACCAACCATCCCTCCCGGGGCAGTCCACTTCCTGGTTGGGTCCAGTGATTCCTTGCAGTGGCCACACAGAACTCACATACAATGTGATTGTGGGGGGTTTTGAGGGAAGTACCAGGCCACCACAAACCCGGAGCAGAAAACATTAAGGACACAGCCTTACGTCCCCAGCAGCGCCTCATCTCAACCAGTAGCCATCTTCTCAGTCATGTGGTCCTTTGGTCTCTGCCTCTGTGGGCCGGAAAGCCAGCCCCCTGCTCAGCCTGAAGGCTGCAGGGTCTAAACGGCAGGGCACCTCTGCTCTGGTGCCTCTGGCTCAGCGTGGTGGCAGGGTCTGGGCTGCGTCTGCCACTTCAGGCCGGCACCTTGAACAGGCTCCACTGTGGCTCTTCTTCCTGGATGGCACTGGGAGTCTCTCTGCTCCTGTTCTGAGACGGCGCTCGCTGTCGCCTCAGGCGCACACTTTACTGGCCTGGTCCCACCCGATCGATCATTTGGTGGGCGTTTTAGAGAAATGGGTAGAAGAGCCACAAGCAGTGGATGTCCCCTCCCACCCCTGTGCTGACACACATTCCCAGGAGATGGGTCTGGGAGTGCTCATTTTAATTTTTATTGTTTTGTTTTTGGAAGGGCTCATTTTAGAAGCATCTCTACTACCGTTATCATCCTGATTTACACTGGGAAGTCAGTGGCTTGTTTACACATTGCATAATTGCAAGTGTCCAAGGATGCTTGAAAATAGTTTCCCATGAGCTCCCGGGTGAGATGGGCCACAGAGCAGCGGCGCTGTGGTGGTCCTCTGGCCCTAGGGAGGCTGGTGGTAGGAGGTGTGGGCTCCCCACTGCTGGGGACCAGCCCCGAACATTCTTTCTCTGCAGTCTCATGTGTTGTCCTCGTGCGGGAACGGGGTGGGACCGGGGAGCCAGGCTGATGTGCACTGAAGCCTGTATACATGTCTCGGCGACTCCTTAGTCCTTGTGCTTGCTTCCCCAGGTCACTCTCATTCACTCCCATGTGCCCCTCGCAGACGAGGAGCTCCTGCCTTGTGTCCGACAGGAAGTGAAGGAGATCCTGCTCCGGAAAGGCGTGCAGCTGCTGCTGAGTAGGTGCAATTTCACCTTCCTCCCCACCCCACTCGGCTGGTGAGATTTGGTTCTGTGGGTTGGCTATTGCCTGTGGCATGTGTCCAGAGCAAGTGGAAAGAGAACCACCTGGTATGTTGGAGGAGGCTCTGGTCCTAATGGGGTGGCCGACACTTCACTGCCCTGGGCCTCAGTCTGCTCATTTTCAGTCGCGCTGTTGGCGCTGGGTGGGCTGTCCCTCGTGGCTCTCCAGACTGCTTTTGGCACCTGGGTGCACCTAGCATTGTCACCTTTCCCTTCGCGCAGTGAATGTCCTAAGCTGGCACTCTGATTTGTCTTGTTTTTGTCTTTATTTACCAGTGGAATTCTTAGAGTTCTTGTCCTATCTAGTCAGGATGGTCTAGCTGACATTCAGAGAACTGGGTTTGAGAGCTTGTGTCGAATCGCTTTTCCCAGAACTTCTTGGGAAATTCACACCCACTTCCCCAAATACCTTCTCACATCTTCCTCCACTTGGATCCCTTGGGACCAGAAAATAGCCTGGGGGAGGAGCCTGGGAGGAAGTTGGGACTGGAGTAATGCCCTTGATGGGGATCTGCCCTTCTTCCATCTGTGTGGGCCTGGAACTGGCCTTGGTGGCGCGTCCCCCACCCCCCTCCTCTGCCGGCCTCCTGGTCACTGAGCTGTCCTGCCCCGTGACAGGTGAGCGGGTGAGCAACCTGAAGGAGCTGCCTCTCAATGAGTACCGGGAGTACATCAAAGTGCAGACCGACAAGGGCACGGAGGTGGCCACCAACCTGGTGATCTGCTGCACCGGGATCGAGATCAACAGCTCTGCCTACCGCAGTGCATTTGGTAAGCAGGAGCACGCGGCACCCGTTCCCTGGCTGCCTCTTCACTCTCCAGCAGGCCGGTCAGAGGGGAGGGCGCCCTCCCACAGACCTCTCCCCAGGACCCACCACCCCGCCTTCCCCTTTCATCCCAACAGGCCATGCGGCCTTTTCTGAGCAGCAACATTAGACTGTAATGTTGGCTACAATTGTCTAACTGGAGGCTGCTTCATCCAGGTAGGGACCCTGCAAATGGGTTCCCACAGTCCTTCTGAAACCGTTTCCTCCTTCAGATTTGGATTTTATTTTTTAAAACCCTTGGATCACACAGGCTGGTGGACTTCTTCCATGTGGACTTAGTTGACGCCTCACTTTGATGGCTGCTTGTTTGGAGACAAGCCGTTGATGTCCCCACAGCTGTTCTTTGTGACAGCCGGCCACATCTGCCTTCTTCACCATGCTTCGCTATACAACCCTTGTCTTCAGTGATCTCTTCCTGAGGGCGACCGTTAGGCAGGGCCATGCTGTAAGAGCTAATTCTTCATATGGCGGAGCTAGAATTAGGTGTGAGTCCAAAATCCACTCATGTATCTGTGGGTTATATATGTCTCTGGTTCACTTTAAAGGCTGCATTATCATTTTATGATAGAGACCATTATCAGTCCACCCCCTTGGACTTCAGGTAATTCTATTGACAGTGCCATTAATTTATCCAGTAGGATAGAATTTAACAGGAAACAGTATCTGTTTTATTAAAGCACTGCATTTATTTAAAATTTATCCACATTCAAAAAGAAATTAATAACATTTTGCAAAGAGTTGTGTGAAAGAGAAAGAGAGTTACATGCATGTTATGCAGTGACACTTGCGGAGGGCTTCTTTAGGCCGCAAGGCCCCTTCAGGGCACAAGAGCTGATAGCCGGTAGGTGGTGGTTCCTATCCACCAGCTGCTTCGTAGGAGCGAGACAGAGCCCTCTGCTTCTGTAAAGATTGCAGTCTTGTAAACCCTGCGGACCAGTCCTCCTCTGTCCCTTCGGTCCCCGTGAGTGAGCATTTTGTCGTTTGGGGACCAGTTCCCACGCAGCTGGAAGCAGGAGCCCTGCTCCTCGGGAAGGTCTGCGATGGGGACTGCAGGCAGGAGTAGAGGGGGAGGGCTGTGCCTCTGGAGCAGTGGTTCTCAACCTGTGGGTCATGACTCCTTGGGGGGGGTTGAATGACCCTTTCACAGGGGTCACCGGATTTATAACTAGCAAAATGACAGTTAGGAAGTAGCAACCAAAATAATGTTCTGGTTGGGGGAACTGTATTAACGGGTCGCGGCATTAGGGAGGTGGAGAACCACTGCTCTCGAGGGTCCTCTGGTGGCCACTTCCGATGGCAACCACGGCTCGCATTTGGCCCGCAGAGAGTAGACTGGCCAGCGACGGCGCTCTGAGAGTTAACGAGCACCTCCAGGTGGAAGGCTACAGCAACGTCTACGCCATCGGAGACTGTGCGGACGTGAAGGAGCCCAAGATGGCCTATCACGCCGGCCTCCACGCCAGCATCGTCACCACCAACATCGTCAACTCCTTGAAGCAGAGGCCCCTCAAGGCCTACAAACCTGGTAAGGGAAGCCCACGGGCTTCCGCGTGGGGAAGCTTTTCCAAAAGTCTTTCAGATGACTGACCACCGGGACAGACTCTCAGAGCTGGTGACAGACTGACTCTGGAAAGTCTCACACTGCAGGCCCCTGACAGGGCTTCAGGCCCGTGTATGTCAAGCACGGTTTTAGTTGGTGCCCGTCTCTCCTCTCCGCAGGTGCGCTGACTTTCCTCCTGTCCATGGGAAGAAACGACGGCGTGGGCCAGATCAGTGGCTTCTACGTAGGTCGTCTCATGGTCCGGCTGGCCAAGAGCCGGGACCTCTTTGTCTCCACGAGCTGGAAAACCATGAGGCAGTCTCCCCCCTAATGGGGGCCAGAGAGGGGCCGAGCTTCACCGCAGACGGTCAGTGGACGACTGGACGGACAGCACCAGGCTGACAACTGTCAAAGGCAAGGTGTTTTCTGGAGTCAGATGCCTACAGTGTACTGACCAGAAACGCAACTGTGTAAAAGTAGAGAGAGAGGAATTAAACAGACAGAAACTAACCAAAAACTACCGCCGAGAGACTTCTTTCTGGGTTCAGCAAGATCTCCTGCACCTGTACTGACTGAAGGAGTCTGTGGTCTTGAGGAATCCGCCAGCTTTCTCCAGCCCAGGCTCCTCCTTGGGGGCAGGAGGGGGGCACGTTCAGAGCTCTCCGGAAGGGAAAGGAGAGAGCTCGGTGGCTGGCATTCCCTTGGTAAGGGCAGGCAGGACAACATGCAGAGTGAGATTAGCCAAGGCAGGTGAGTTGGCGTAGAGCCGACTTGCACCCAAACCTCTCCCATCACATCAGAAGGTAGGCATTCAAACATCTTGTACCCCCTAAATACGTAGATAGTTAATAGAAGCCAAATGTTTTAATTCCAAATTTATTTTTTGAACATTGATGAAAAATATTTGTTGAACACTTAATCAACCACACCACATCCATGGTTCCTGCATTCATGGAATTTGCAGATTAGGAAGCTGTTGCCATTCAGTACGATGTGAACTTGACACACCTTGTTAGAGGCCATCAAGTTGGTTCCCATCCACACTGCCCCTCTGCTCAACCGAATGCAACACTGCCCGCGCTCACACTTGTTCCTGTGTCTGAGCTCATTATTGGAGTCCCTGTGTCCGTCCATCGCGTTGAGGGCCTTCCTCTTTTTCACTGCCCCCCTACATTACTAAGCGTGATGTCCTTCTCTAGGGATCGGGCTATCCTGACAAGATGTCTAAAAGAGGTGAGACCAAGTTTTGCCATCTTGCCTCCAAGGAGGACTCTGCCCTTGTTTTCCCTTGTGGCAGTCCATGAAACTCCACATTCTTCCCTAGCACCGCCATGCATCGATGCTTCTTTGGTCTTTCTTATTCATTGTCCACATGCATGTGAGACAATGGCAAATGCCACGGTTTGGGCAGTTGACTTTTTGGCTATTGTCACCGTGTGTTTTGCCTCTTCAGCAAATGAAGATTCTCAAAGGCTTTCTGTCATTCACTTCACCGGGTCGACTGTACTTCCAGAAAGCAGCTGCTCCTCAGTCACATTTCGAGGGCCTTCTGACCCGAGGGGCTCGTCTTCTGGCACTGTCACCGACCATGCTCTGCTTCTGTTCGTTAGGCCGTCAGCGTCTGACAGCGCTTCAGAACGACGCAGAGGTGGTTAGCAGCTACTTCCTGTGAAGTGGGCTTCCGATTCCTTATTCATAGTCTGGAGTCTGGAAGTCTGCTGCTCACAGCAGTACCCAGGCCATCACAGCACAGCAGGTTGGCAGACACACAGTGCTCAGTCTGCTCAAGCAGTCTCCTGTCCAAGTACTAACCAGGGGTTCCGATGCATTCTGGGTGGTGCGGCCATACTCAGAAGTAGGGCAGATAAAAAGATTTGCCTGAAGTACACTTCCCTCAGCCTCTCTCAGGCCTCCCTCTCCGAATGCTCACGGAAAGCTCCGTCATCACTGCCTCGGTAGCCTCACTGGACAGACAGAGGAAATCAAGTCTCACAGCGAGTGCACCTCGGAGCCAGGCTTCCAGCTGCTGCTGCTGCAATTGCATTGATCCGCCATCGTTACTTCTACATCTGGAAGAGGAAATCTGGTTTTAATCCGCCTCTACCATAGTCCCTGGCGGTCTATTTTTAATGAAACTTTCTACAATCCCATTTTTAGATCCTGATTACTCCCGCCCTCCCGCCATTGATCGGATTCAGACTCGTGACAGCCCTGTATACCGTCTGGAGGCTGTAAGTCTTCATGGGACCAGATAGTCTCACCATTCTCCTGTGAAGCGACTAGTTGGTTAGAACCACCCACCTTGTGGTTAGCAGTCCAGCGCTTACCTGGCAGCTCCACCAGAACTCCTTGATTACACACCATAGGTAACATTGAAGAAGTGAGTTTTTCTAAAGCTAATGATTGAAATCAAACCCAACATGCCAGCCACTGGAGGCAGGGGCTGCCAGGCAAAGGGATCCTTTGGTGGCCTGTGATGGGTGAGACTCAGGAAGCAGAGCAGTGGTCAGGAGGGGACCCCTGGGCACTTGTGACACCATCCAGATGAATGCCGGAGGTCCAACAGGAGCCTTTGCAGTTTGGGCTTCTGGTTTCTTGGCCAAGCCCAATGCCAGTCATCTGATGGCACTGCCACTTGGTGATAGTGCCTGCCACCGCCTGTCTTAAGTGATATAAATGACTCATGTTTGACAGGGAGTTCCTGGGGGCACAAATGGACAAATGCTTGGCTGCTAACCAAGTCTACCTGGTCACACAGAGAGAGGCCTGGCAATCTACTTCCAAACAACCGGTGTGTTAGTCCAGGTAGACTAGAGAAACAAATCCATAGACATTCATATGTATATTAAAAAAGAGGTTTATATACAAGACCAGCTGAATATTGAGAAAATATCCCAGCCTACTCCACCACCAGAAAGATTACTCACCTTTCCAGGAACAAGCCTTACTGCGGAAGAAGCAGGCCACTGTGGTGCTCTCTGACCCGGGGCCCAGGGTAGTGGGGGTCTAGCTGGAGGCGGAGTTAAGCGATGGCAGCAGTTTCTCTTCATAGGAATCCGTGCGCCCCATGCCCTGCTTCAAGCACAGGAGACATGCGGAGGCAGAGGGGAGAGGGAAGGGAGGGTGGACAGGAGGGGACGCGTCTTCCCTGTGGGCAAGTCAAGGCAGCACCAGATGAGGCTTGAACTTCAAGGTGTCACAGTACGCTGAAAGGCACCTGGCTGAGGCAGCCGGAGGAGATGTTTCTGCTGCTGCCGACTGTCTTCCATCTTGTAGTTGCTAGGGGCACAACTTTGCGACTCCCCCTCGCTATGCCCCGAGTCTAGTCATTGATGGCAGACCTTGTCCGTTTAACTACAGCCTTCTAGATGGAGCTGCCATGGGACATAGTGGCTTCAAGCCAAGGAAAAGGCTACAGTAAAGAAAACAGTAGGTCTTTCGTTTCCCTTTTGATTTCCTTTTTCAAAGGAAACAGCATCAAAAGGACTGAAGGGAGAACTGTTTAGGAGACGTTACGGATGTTACTGGGGCTCAAGGTCAGAGACAGTGAAACAGAAAGCAGCAGTGAAACGTCTTTCCAGTTTTCCGCCCTTCCCTGTCGGTGGCCCGGCTTTGCAGCTATTTGGCATCCAGCTCGGCCGTCTCCTGTATGTAGATCCCCATGCACGTAATGTCCAAGAGAGGAAGTAAGCCTTCCGCGAGGATCCTCTGGATTTATCAGAGTAGGGTAAGTTGCCTTGAGGATGGCCTTTGATGTTGAGGGGGTAGCATGTCCCTTTTACAAGTGCATCTCTGAAGGAAGAGCAACGTTTCCCGACGTTACTCACCTGTTAACAGTAGTTCCTCTTCAAAAGTGCACATTGGGATCATCTGTGAAGACTATGGTAGATTGACGAAGGATCCCCCCCAAGGATCCACCAGGGCTCTAGCGAGTTGATTCCAACTCATAGTCATCCTCTAGCACAGGGTAGAACTGGCTCCTTGGATTTCTGAGATTGTAACTCTTTATGAGTAGAAAGCCTCCTCTTTCTCTCTTGGAACAGCTCGTGGTTTTGAACTCTTGGTTAGCATCCCAATGTGTAACCACTATGCCTCCAGAACTCAAAGGATGGAACCAGGTAATAAACATCCATCACTACCCCCAGGGCTCTCACTTCCTTCAATGTGAACATGTTGGTTACCTTTAGGACAGACAGGGACACTGTCGCTAGAAAGCTCCACCCTCCTGTGTGAGTATAAACACGGGCACTCACAGACGGCTGACCACGGTCAGAGTGCCTGCCTCTCCGCTTCCTTCCGTGCCCTTGCTGGGCCATATTTATATCCAGACTAGATATAAACATCGTCTCAAAATTTTTCTTTAAAAAGCATTTTTGCAGTAGTTTCTTTTTAAATTTTAATATACTTTAGGAAACTGTAAAAGTTGAGCTTTCCCACCAGTTCCAGAAAACAGCAGGCATTTGTACTGCCTAAGAACAGCAGAGGGCGCTAGATTTGAACAGGGACTACACTACAAAATGAAGTGTCTTTTTGAAGACATGTAAGCTAGGTTTGACAAATGACAACCACTTGGGAAGTGACTCAGTCATTCTTGATGAGTTTCATATTTCATTAAGTATTTTATACACAATTTCTGTTAATAGGCAATAAAACTTTCTATTAATGAATTATTTGAATCAACTATTAATGTTCAACAAGAATATTTCTGAAAATGAATCCCCAGATAGTTCACATTCTATGTATTGACTGAAGGAAATGAAAAATAATAGTTTGTTTTAACATGTTTTTTACAGCAGATGCCATTCATAGCTGACTAGCTTTGCTTTTTCTTTCCCTCCCATAACCATGTTCATTGAACCATTTTCATGTGAGCAAACAATGTACTTTCAACACACATGTCCAGCAATCCTTTAAGTCTGTTTCTAACAGGGTGCAAATGGGTTTCAATCATGCAGACGAACAAGTGGGTTATGTTCAATCGCTGCAATGTTAAGCTGCTGCCCAGAGGAATGAAAAGGTTATAGAAAGGTGCCATAACAGCAGTGCCTTAAGAAACAGAGTTACAGAGGTGCCTTTTAAAAAGGGAAAAAATCAGATCTAGGATTTCAGAGGGAAATGAAACACACAGGAAAAACACATTTCTGCAAAAAAAATGGAGAAGCACTACTCTTTAAAAATATATATTTATATTTAATAGTTTTTTGGCATTACTTCACATATCATAGAATGTAATTGTTCGATCATATTATGAAGATTTCAGCAAATATCACCACAATCAATTTCAGAACTTTTTATTCTCATACTCATTAGCTCATCCTCCCATGCCATGCCACTAGGCAATTATCAATCCAGTTTCTGTTTGGATAGCTCTGCCTATCCTGGATTTCACATATAGAAAATCATACAAAACAGAAGCAAACAAACAACAAAAAAGACCCAACAATAATGACTAGACCAAATATAGAAAATCCTCAAACAAAAAGAGAAAATATTAAACACTGTGACAACTTTAGAATGGGTCAAAAGGGAAATCAAATGATAAAGTATTATATTGTAATGTAACCACATCTGTCACAATCACCTTTACAATAATTTCTGATAGAGTATTCATATTGCTTGCCTATGATCAGGAATACACTGGAGACTTAATCCATGTGGGGACCCTGCAAATGGATTTTGGGTTTCTGCTGTCATCCATAGCCTTCTGAAAAAAAAAAAAGTTTTTTCCTCCCCACAAGTTAAGTCTAATAGCATGCCCTCCTTGGGATTTGGATTTTATTTTTTAAATATTTAAATAACACAGACTGATGTTCTTCTTCTACTTGGACTTAGTTGATGTCTCATTTAGATGGCTGCTTGTTTGAATACAAGCCTTTAAGATCCCAGATGCTGTTCTTCTGATGGCTGGTACTATCTAGATTTTTGGTCACATTTTGCTCTAGCACCCATATCTTCAGTAGGGATCTCTTCAGGAGGGTGAGCATGGCGTATGGCCATGTCATAAGAACTAATTGTTTGGGGATAGAATTAAATGAGGGACCCAAATCCATAAAAAACATTATAAAAAATCTCCCAGGGGCATAGGGTAATTCTGTTGTTAATGTTATTATTTTGCCAACGGTAGAAAACTTAAAAACACTATTGGGAAAAGAAGATTATACAAGATAGTCCAGCTTCAGACCGAAATACGTGAATTGTTTACTTATACAGAATATACTCTTAAGTGACTGGACACTTTATTCAAACAATGGGGGTTGATGACAGGGCAAAGCTTTCAATAATACTTATTCACAAGGGCAGAACCATGCTTGCCATATTAATACATGGCCTAATAAAGCAAGGAAGACATTAATATAGTAAATATATGGTAGTCCTGGACCATCATTCATTGAGCACCTCCAAAGCAAGAGATCTGAACCAACGACCACCAATTCCATAACCTTGGGATAGCCATCAGCTGCTTCCTCTCACACTAGGGAGTTTCAGCCTTCAGTCCAAGGGTGTATGTCAGCTTCTTAAATCTGTTACATGACTTGTGGGGTTTCCACATCAAATCCTGGTATTGTGCAAATCGTATGCAGGATGTTGTGCACCTCAAAATGCCAGAGTCTTAAATTTCAAATAGCCTATAGCATATGGCCCAGGTCACCAAGGGCTGAGTAGAAACGATGTCAAAAATGTCCAATTAGGAGCATAGTACCAGGCATATTCTTCCCTTAGGTTCTATATAAATATTGTTAAAAGGTTTTTTTCTTCATGGGAGCTTGCTCCTCTTGGTTTACCCACCACAGAAATATAAAAGACTTCTCTGAGACAGACATTCTGCCTCCCACCCTCCACCCCACCGTGTTGACTTTCCACTAGCTTCAATAATCACTCTTGTAGAAGGGTATGTTGATTTGGAGTGGCCTTAGCTCAATGTTGTATGGTAGCAACTGAATTGTTGTCTATCTCTCCCCTCATCTTGCAAAACTGACCCCAACTGAGGTGAGTTCTGCTCTGTTGAAGGACTTTTTAGATGTACATAAGAGGCTTCATGGGAACTAGCCAGGCTCTCTAGCTCATTTCTTCTGAGTCAGGATGTGTTAGTCTAGGTAGACTAGAGAAACAAATCCAGGGAAAGCCATATGTGTACTCATATAAAAGAGTAATTGTATACTAAGAAAACATCCCATCCCATTCCAGATCAAATCCATAAGTCTGATATTAGCCCATATGTCAATACCAGTCTGTAAATTCCTCTTCAGACTTACACAACACATGCAATGACACTGAGTGCCAGACAAGTGGGTGGAGAGTCTTGTGGATCCCATGGCAGTGGAAGCCTTTTAGCACTGACGTGGGTCTCCACATGACACCTCCAGTTCTAAGGCTCTGGGTGCTATAAGCTTAACTCCATATGTCTTGTCAGTAGGAATGTCTCACAGGAGATGAAGCAGAGAGAGTGTGTCTCACCTCCAGGGAGTTACCAGAATCCTCAGTAGGCCATGGCCTTACAGAGGCCTCATTGGCTATGACTGATTGACAGTCTAGATTCCACCCCTTTGCAAGTTGACAGGAGATTATGTAACTGCCACACTGGATTAGAAGATTACATAACCTAAGAATGGAAGCCTGCCTTGGTCTTGGTGTTTATCCTTATAGTAGTAGATTCATAGAGTATCTGGCTTTTTGTGATTGACTAACTTCACTCAGCAGAATGGTTTCCAGGTCCATCCATGTCATGAGGTTTCATTTCTGTTGGTATATACCAGAGTTTCTTTATCCATTCTATTGATGAGCATTTGAATGGTTTCTTGCTATTGAGAAATGTGCTACAATCACCGGGGAGAGCATACATCTGTTGATATCCTATCTCTTTTATCTTTGGTGTGTTTGCCTAGCATAGATGCTGCTGGGTTGTATGATATTTCTACTCCCAATTTTAGCGCCATATCACTTTCCACCATGGTTATACATATTTACAAATCCAAAAGCAGTGTATAAGAGCTTCAATCTTTGCACACCCTCTCCAGCATTTGTTCTTTTAAAAAATTGGACTTTCATTGTGGGTGTAAGGTGTTATCTCCTCATTGTTTTGATTTACATCTCCCATAGATGGATAATGATTGTGAGCATTTCCTGATATGTTTGTCAGCCATTTGAGTGGTGTCCCTTGTGAATGATCTATTCACTCCTTTGCCCACTGCATATTTTAGTAATTTCCCCTTGTTCATTGTGTCAATGCTCGAGTTTTTCCCAATCCACGGCCTCTTGCTTTACTCTTTTGATGTGAATAAATTTTAGTTTTAATAGTTCCTAGTTATCTAGGACCTAGATGTGCCTCCTTTATTACATTTGGTAGTCTGTGTATGCCCTGCAGTAGGGTCCTTAAGTTTGTCCCAATTTTCTAATTGGTGATCCCTATAGCTCTTGGGTTTACATTTAGATCTTTAATTCATATTGAGTTTGTTTTTGTGCATGGCAAGAGGTATGGGCCCTGTTTCATTCTTCTGCATATGGAAATCTTTGTGTGTTTTATTTTTCAGCACAATTTGGTGAAGAGAGTATCCCTTTCCCATTTAATGTTTTTCTGATTGTGTTGAAAATCTGTTGGCTTTAGGTGGATGCTTTTATTTCTGGGTTTTCTATTCTGTTCCATTGGTCTATGTATCTGTCACTGTATCAGTACAATGACTACTCTAGCTGGGCAGTAGGTTTTGAGGTCAGGTAGTGCAAGGCTTCCTAATTTGTTCTTTTTGAGAAGTTCTTCTTCTTTGCTTATTCTGGGCCTCTTCCCTCTCCATATGAAGTTGGTAATTATTTTTTCTGTTTCTTTAAAGAATGAAGTTTGACTCAGAATTGTGTTGTATTTTTAGATTGCTTTAGATAATATTGATATTTTTCACAATGTTAAGTCTTCCAATCCATCAACATGGTGTATTATTCCATTTGTGTGGATCTTTTTTGGTTTCTTGTAATACTATTCTGTAGTTTCCTTTGTACAGTTTTTTTTGTGGAGTGCTTGGGGTTTTCTCTCTATAAAACCATATTGTCAAAAAAACAAACAAACAAAAACCATATTGTCTGCAAATAATGAATCCTCTTGATCAGTAGCATGTGTGGAACCAGTTGTTTCATAATATGGTTCAAAATCACATCCTTAAGATACAGATCACTTAGTGCATGCATTAAATTTTTAAAAATGCAAGATTTCTGATTGATAAATTAAACCCCCAATTTTCTCTATTTTGTTTTTAAAGCTAATTTGGTAGACAGGTTTACATTTAAAGGCTATGTGTTTCGTCACCTCAGCATTGATTAGTTTTGGATACCTGAGCTTAGTTGCACATGGCTTCCTATGGCTTCACTCTACAAAACATATTTACAACATGAAGAATTATCTACAAGAAACCTACATTTCAAGGGTTTTGCAAATTGAGCTTGTATCTTTCCCCTGAATTAATCGGCACAGACTCATCCTCTTGTCATTTCTTTTGCCCAGAGAAAAAGTCCAAAGTCTACTTAAATATGGTTCAAAAATGTCAAGATTGGGTAACAGATTTACAGTTCTGCTCTCAAACCATGTGCAATCACTCACATCTTTAAACCATGAAAGAATTGTGGGTTTTTAGCCTTTTGATTTCCTTCATTTGTTGTTTAAAAAATAGTGTCCCTTTGATATACTTTTTTTAATACCCTCCTTGCTTTATTAAGATGTGTATTAATCTGTTAGGTCTGGTTCTGCCACTGTCAGTGAATATTATTGAAAGTTTTGTCTTATCACTAACCCCTACTCTTTTTGGAAACAGTGTCCAGTCATTTAAGAGTTTAATGTGTACAAATCAATAATTCATTTATTGTGGTTTGTAGCCAGCCAATACTTGTATAATTTCCTTTTCAAAAGTGTTTGAAAAATTGTATATCATTGGCTAAGTTAGTGACCCAATCAATAAAATTATGCCCCAGGGAGATGGTTGATAATGTTCTTTAACATAAAATGACAACAATGTCTTTAAGGTGAACCAGAAACAATATAAAGCATAGATTTGGGGCTCACAGTTAATTCTAGCTCCAATCTAAGAACAATTAGTTCTTATGACACAGCCCCACTGGATACTTGCCCTCATGGAAATATGGGTTCTATAGCAACCTGTGATCCAAAAAGGAGATGGTGTCCATTATCTGAAAGAATTGCACCGGAAGTTTTAAAGGCTTGTCTTCAAACACCAGCCATCTAAGTGAGGCATCAACTAAGTTCACAGGGAAGAAGCATACCAGCCTGTGTGATTCAAGGATTTCACAAAATAAAACCCAAATCTGAGGAGGGAATGATACCAGAGTTTCAAATGTGAAAACCCAGTTTGCAGAAAACTATGAATGACTGGAAGCCTGAAATCCATTTGCAGGATTAAACTCTACATGGATTAACCTTCTGTTGAGTCCCCTCTGACCATAGACCAGGGATGTGAATAGTCTTGATATCATGCAGCGTTCAATGGAAAGTGCTTCATTGTCACGTCCCGTGGGACATCAAGATCATGGACACCTGAAAGAGGGACTGGGAATGAAGATGGGCAAGGGCGCGAGAAATGGAGGCAAGACAGGAATCTGATCAAGCCTCGTTTATTGAGCTGAGAGCAGAGGTTTAAATAAGGTACAGCTGAGGTAGCCAATAGTCGTGCATCTCTAAATAAGGAAGAAATGGCGGGCAACTGGTCAAACAGGTAAGTATGCTAATGAAGCACACCTGGAGAGCCTGGGGGGAGATGCCATCAGTCATGTATTGACCAATGAGCATAGCAGCTGCTAGTGAAAGAGCACCAATCCTAGCAAGGGTCAAGGCAGCCACCCTCTGGCGGGAATTGAGACAAAGGGCAGTAAAACCTCAGGGCAATTTGTATGGCAGGAAACAGAGTAAATTCATGGCTTAAATCCAGGGTAGGGAGACACGCAGTTCCCTACACTTCATGGCAGATGTAGTTAGGTTAAAGTTTAAACCTTATCATTTGATCTCCCTTTTGACCCATTTAAAAATTGTTCTAATTTTTGTTTTTTCTTTTCTATTGGAGTTTTTTCTATATTTTATATTGTGATTGTTATTAACTTTTTGTTCCTTGCTTTTGTATGTTTTCGGTATGTGAAATATAAGATGGGTTAATATTTAGAGACAGTAACTGGATCAATGATTTCTTGAGTATAGCAGGGCAGGTTGGGGGGCAAATGGAGCTAATAATGAGTTAAAGAAAGAAGAAAATGAAGAAGTAAAACCTAACTATTCTAAAATAGATGTGGTAATGATTGTACAGCTATTCTTGATACTATTGAACTTTGAATTATATATGTGGATTGTATGCCAATAAAATTGGTTTTAAAGAGTACCCATTGCTTTCACTAAGTTGTTTGAATTTCTCATACTCAGACTAAAGATCTTAAATTTAAAAATTCATACATATTTCTGATATGTGGACACTTCACATATGTGTTAGGCAGGGTTCTCTAGAGAAACAAAACCAGGATACTTATGAATATATATATGAGGATAGGTTTATACAGCACAAAGGAATATAACTGCTAATTAGTCCACACAGTTGTACAGAGGACTCAGTTCAATTCACTTCTATGGAGCAGTTAATATACTGGAAGTCCTTCAACTCACGTGGGTTGCCAAGTCCAAGGCCAAGGAGGCACACAGCAGTCTTCCCTTGGGTGAGGCAGGCAGTCTGCCAGCAAAGCAGCAAACAGCAGGGTGGGTCAGCAATAGTCAGTAGCTCAGGAGCTGAGCAGAGCAGGCCTTGATGGGATATAGAACTCAAGAAATGCAAGGCGACAGGATCAACCAGCCTCAAGCTCAAGGGATGTACATACCAGCAGCATGGTGAAGCAGGTCTTGAAGGAGCCTCAAGCTCTAGCGAGATGATCCATGGGTTGGCTTGGCCCACAGGTGGTGAAGCACCCAGGTTGAGGCAAAAAACTAGCTAAAGTAGCAGCACACTGGTCCAATCGCCAGAGAACAAGCGGTGGGGGGAGGGGGGCGCTTGCAGAGCAATTTATCTCTTTGCCTTCCAAACTACAACCTGATTAATCCCACATGTTCCTGTTGGCCAGGTTGGCACAGTAAACCTATCACATCATGAGCTTCTTCATGCAATCGTGATGTCTGCTTCTCTGAATGATCTGCAGCCCATCCTTGAACATATTTTTTGAGGTTTTCTTTCTTTATCTATTTTTAGTACTTCTGCTTGAGATGGGGGATAGATCAAGAGATGGGAGGGGTGTGTGAGTATCAATTAATAGGCTTTATGGAGAAATATGACCCGCGGAGGTTTTTTTATACTAGAAGAGAGAGCAAAGAGGCAGAGTGAAGGGAGATCAGAGAAAGAGAGGTATCAGAATGGCCCCAGGCAAGAGCAAGCAGGATTGAGATATGAGAGTAAGCCTCAGAGCAAGAAAAGAGACAAGAGCAGGACCAGTGCCCAGGGGATCAGAGAGAAAGGGTTAGAAGAGAAAGGGAGATTTTCTTTTATTTAAAAAAATTATTGGGGGCTCTTACCACAATCCATATTCATCTATTGTATCAAGCCATTTGTACATATGTTGTCATCATCATTTTCTGTTTTTAAAATACTTTTATTGGGGGCTCTTACATCTCTGATCACAATCCATACTTTCTTCCAGTGTCAAGCACATTTGCCACCATCATCATTTTCTAAACATTTTCTACTTGAGCCCTTGATATCAGCTCATTTTCCCCTCCCTTAAACCCCTTCCTCCCTCATGAACCCTTCATAAATTATAGATTATTTTTATATCTTATATCATCCTTTCTCCCTTCACCCTTTTTCTGTTGTTTGTCCCCCTGGGAAGGGGTTATATGTCAATCCTGTAATTGATTCCCCTTTCCTCCCCCCATCTTCCTCTTATCCTCCTGGAATCTTTTTCATAATTGGTCATGAGGGGTTTATCTGTCCTGGATTCCCTGTGTTGCATGCTCTTATCTGTAGCAGTGTACATGTTCTGGTCTAGCTGGATTTGTAAGGTAGAATTGGGGTCATGGTATTGGGGAGAAGAATTAAAGAACTAGAAGAAAGTGGTAAGTTTCATCCGTGCTATACTGCACCCTGACTGGCTCGTCTCCTCCCCACAACCCTTCTGTAAGGGGATGTTCAATTGTGTACAGATGGGCTTTGGGTCTTCACTCCATACCCCCCACCCCATTCACATTGGAATGATTTTGTTCTCAGTCTTGGATGCCTGATACCTGATCCCATAGACACCTCATGATCACACAGGCTGGTGTGCTTCTTCCATATGAGTTTTGTTGCTTCTCAGCTAGATGGCCGCTTGTTTATCTTCAAGGCTTTAAGACCCCAGACACTGTATCTTTTGATAGCCAGGCACCCTCAGCTTTCTTCACATTTGCTATGAACCCACTTTGTCTTCAGTGATCGTGTCGGGAAGGTGAGCATCATGGAAGGCCAGGTTATTAGAACAAAGTGTTCTTGCATGAGTAGAGGCCCAATGTCCATCTGCTACCTTAATACTAAACCTATAAATATATGTACATAGATATTATTCCCCAATCATTATATGTAATATACTTACATATGTACATGCCTATATTTAGACCTCTATAAATGTCCTTGCCTCCTAGTTCTTTCTTCTACTTCCTTTTACTTTCCTCTTGTCCCACTATCATGTTCAGCCTTCAGTTGGGTTCAGTAATTCCTCGCTGTTACATTGCCCTTGATTAAGCCCCACTAGGCATTCTACGCCCTTCTCTCCATTTTTAGTTCCCTTGGCTCTGTGTTGGTTGACACATACTGCCCTCCCGCCCCTTTCTTTCTTCCACCTCCCCTTCTCCCGAGTCCCCCTGGAACCATGGGTCCCATTGTTTTCTTCTCCGAATTGTTTATCCCACCTATCTTAACTAGATAAACATGCAGAGACATTAATAAGTGCAAAAACCAGGCCAAGCCAAGCAAAACAACAAAGGAAGACAAAACCTACAAACCAACAACAAAACCCAAACCAAAATAACAGTAACAAAATGAAAGCCAATGACAAAAAAGGAAAAAAAAGTATAAATAGTTCCAGATCTGTTTGCTGATCTTTAGGAGTGTTTGCCAGTCTAGTCTGATGGGGTGCTACTCTGTCCCCAAAGTCTATTTTTGGTATTTCCCAGGGACTTCATCACTTTGCTCCCCTTGCTGCTGTGTTGCACGCCCTTAGTGTTTCACCCCAGTGTGATGAGGTCAGATCGGGAACAATTCCTGTAGCGCTACAGTTCAGTGAGGGACGGCATATCTTGTGGTGGGGCTGGCCTTATGGTCCTTTCTGTGGGCTTGGTGGGCCACAATGTGTTCCACTATCTCTCCTGCCCTCTTCGTTTCTCCTGTGTGCTCTCAGACGTGCCCCTCCCCACAAACTGTAGCTTCAGTGCTGTCCGCTGAAGTACATTCTTCTGGTGGGGGGGCGGATTTTATGAAATTTTCATTGAGATATGCTTCTAGCATAGACATTAGTCACATGTCTGTTAGGCAGATGAATTTGGTGGTAAACCTGCTGCATTTGATGCATTACGACAAGACACATGATTTGAACCAGGTGAAGGACTTGTCTGGTGAGAGTGCTGAAGATTTCTTGGAGAAACAGGTAAATTACCTTGCTGTTTTTCAAAAGGTACAGGCTATTGAGTAGCTGGTTGTGAAACTTATCCTTGCATAACTATTGGAGTACTAACCTTTGGCCGTGATGAAGCAGGAGTACTAATCAAAGGCTTGATAGTTACTGTGTTAGATCCCACCTGAGATCTTGGGGATGATGCACCAGATATGCAAAGCCTTGGAGAACGAGTAGCTGGTGGTCTTGAGTAGAGTGGAGCAGCTTGAGAAATCAGAGAAGTGATGTGGAAAGCCACTGGTCCAGCAGTAAGAATGTAGGATCGTAGACTGCAGTGAGGCTCGTGTCATAGCTGTTTCATTTACTTTGGATGTATCCACATTGCAATTATTAAGCCACAGTGTAGCTTGCAAAGCAGGAAACCACTGTCTAAGACTGGAATCCTGAAATAATGGAGTTTTTGGTGACTGTGGAACATGTAATAGGCATAGGTGGTGGCGATACAGATTTGTCTTCTGAAGTAGATTCTTTTTTTGCTGTTTTCTATGCAGGGGCAGATAATGTGGGTGAGGGCAGTTTTGATAAAGCAGATGCTCCATTAGCTGGTGATCAGATTGTAAAATAAATGGACTAGAAGGCACAGGGTTTGGGGTAGCAGTTTGATGAAGCACTGGTTTGATGGGGTGCTGTACTAGAAATATTGTGAGCCTCTGCTCTTGACAGTCTGTAGTCTGTCCTTATGTCTGCATATTTGAGATGAAATCTTCTGTGGGAGCAATTACTGGCATGACTGGAATGCTTGTCTACCACACCACTGGAAAACCCCCAGACAGCTGTTGCTTTCATCACCGCTCTTCTGCAACCCCTGTCTTCTGGGAAGTTATTGACAACCATGTCTCTTGTCTCTGTTCTCTTTGAAGCCACTCTTGGCTTTGCCCACTGGGAAATTCCTGTTCAGCAATTGTACAAGTATCTCCCCCCACACCAAAGACCTAATATGCTCAGAGTAATCATTTGCAGCATCCTAAAGTGTATCTGAAGTTTTGCCTGGATGCTTTCTTGGATTAGAAAGTGAATTTGAACTATGAAGTATACTGTGGTTGTGCGACTTAAAAAAAAATCCTTTTATTGGGGGCTCTTATAGGTCTTATAACATTCCATACATTAATTGTGTCAAGCAAATTTGTACATATGTTGCTATCATTATTTTCTAAACATTCACTTCCTATTTGAGCTCTTGGTATCAGCTCCTTTTTTCCCTCCCTCCCTTCTCCTCCCTTGATAAATTACAAAGTATTTATTGTTTTTGGAATTTATGAATTGTGGAGTTATGCATCAATCATTGCAATAGGTTCCCCCATTCCTCCCCTCCTTCTCCCACCTTCCCCCTACCTTCCTGGTGTTGCTACTCCCATTTCTGTTCCTGAGGGTTTATCTGACCTGGATGCCATGTGTTGTGAGCTTTTATCTGTACCAGTGTGCATGCTCTGGACTATGTGTGACCTTTCTTGTAGAGAATAACTGGTCCACCCTCTCTCTAACTCTGTGAGCATGTACCTTTTTGGCCTATGACATGGGCGTCACTATATTTGTTTTCTGGAGTATCAGGTCTTCCCAAAATTGTATTAGGTGGTGAAGGATCTGAGGTGTCATCCATCTTTACAGGTCTGTGATCACCACTGCTGCGGTGACTCTTTGATCACTATTTAAGTGCCTGGTGAGCCTGTGGGTTCCCAGTCCGGCCCTGAAGTCTGCACTTTCCTTGAATACATACCGTCGGTGTGCGACCTGTGAGCGTGTGTCCCCGGAGGGAGGTGCGGGACTTTTGGCCATCTTGCTCCAGGGGACACCGTGCCAAAGAGCGGGGGCAGGGCCAGATGTGTCCGGCTATCCTCTCAGAGCCTGCCTTCTCCTGCTCTGCCGCCGCGGCCCAACACATCTTCTCAGCCTTACCCCTCTTCAATCTCCATTCTTCCGCTGCCCACCACTTCCCCAGATCTGCTATTTCACGACTTCATTCATGGCGTCTTCTTTCCAGTTACGTTCCGAACTTTATCTGTGGGCCCATCACCTTGGCCCGCTAATTTACCACTTCTCCCTATTAATAACCTCTAGTTGACCACTTCTCACTAATAAGCCCAGCTCGTCCCTCGTTTCCCCGTGTGACCTCCAGGCCATCGCACCCCGCCGGCCCCGGGCGCCCGCGTCTCGCCGCCCCAGCTCGCCCACCTCCGATGCCTCTCCCGCGTGGGCACCGGGTTTCCTCCCGGGAGCCCCGCCCTCCGCCGATCCCAGGACGCAGCCTCGCTCGCTCGTTCTCCAGTCCGATCGCCACAGCTCCCTCCCGGGCCCCACAGACTCGGCTCCCCTTCTCTGCCGGCTCCGCTCCGGGCCCTGGACCCCGGCGCCATCGCGCCCACCTCCGTCCGACCCCACGGGGCCCGCAGCCATCTCCACTGGGCGTCGCCCCGTCCTCCGCCTTCCCGTCCTCCGCCTTCCCGTCCTCCGCCTTCCCGTCCTCCGCCTTCCCGTCCTCCGCCTTCCCGTCCTCCGCCTTCCCGTCCTCCGCCTTCCCGTCCTCCGCCTTCCCGTCCTCCGCCTTCCCGTCCTCCGCCTTCCCGTCCTCCGCCTTCCCGTCCTCCGCCTTCCCGTCCTCCGCCTTCCCGTCCTCCGCCTTCCCGTCCTCCGCCTTCCCGTCCTCCGCCTTCCCGTCCTCCGCCGGGACCTCGCCGGATCCGGAAGCGGGACGCCTTCCGGGGCGGGGCCTCAGCGGCGAGACGCCGCCGCCCGCGCGTGCGCAGCTCCTCCCGCGGCCGAGCCGCCCGGCGGACTCCGACTGCACACACGCCGCCTTCTGCCCCGGAGGCCGGACGGCGCTCCCCCCGCGGGCGCTCCCCGTCCCGCCCCGGCCCCGCGGGCGCCCCTCGGCCCGGGAAGTCGCGCAGGGTCCCGGGGTCTAGCCCTGGGCAAGCTGGTGCCGCCTGGACTCAGCACTTTTGTGAGGTTCTCGACGGGGCAAGACTTCAGTTCGGCTTCACACGAGAAGGAATTCACGCGAAGCCTGGTTTGTCACCCAAGTGAGTCCTGATGAAGGTCGGAGAAGTCGCAGGTTTTGCCGTCTCAAAGGGGGACTCGCCATTTCAGGGACGCGTGCAAATCGCGGGGAAGCCGCGCTGGGGTCCACCACGGCCCACGGACAGCCTCGAGCCCCGCGTGCCCACTCGGGGTGAACTGGGCCTGGGGGACCTGCCTGGCCAAGCGCAGAACGAGGTTAAAAAAGACCACTGTAAACCTCTGGCTGGGAGGCGTGGTCGCAGGTAATTGTTGACCCATTGGTTGAACTAAGCCCACCTGGGCCTACTTTGGGCCGCCCAGGTGTACCACCCAGGTGTACCACCCACCTGACTTTGGGCCTGATTTTGCGCATTACCATTTAAGGGGTCTTCGTGGGTGGCTAATGTTCGCCTGATTCCGCCCCAATTCCCTCTATGGGGCCTGTACAGGCATGGGAGGGACCTCCCCTTCCCTACCCTGGCTCCCTAACACTTTTCCCTGGGCTCCCCCCTGCCTCTGTAGAAAGTCCAACGGAATCCGTCTCTGCCCCTGCCACGCCACTACCTATTGCAGGGCACCCTTACCTGAGGTCTCACTGTATGTCGACCATCTAGGCCCCTGCCCACTGCCCAGTGGGCACCATATTGGAATCAGATTCTTTGTTGCAACATTCCAGGCCTTTCTAGTCACCAGTGCAGTTTTCTGTTTTCTTTAAACTTTTTCCCAATGTGTCCTCGTAATTGTGATTGTCCTGTGTCGTTCAGGAAACCCTATGATCATTCCTTTGAAATTCCAAAATAATCATCATGCTCTACCCTTCAGGTTGACCCCTCTGCCTGAAACTGCACTGGTCCGAAACTGCACTGGTCCAGCGGCTCCTCCCAAAGCCACTGCTCTGACTGGATGCTCGTTTGAAGACCCCCTTACAGGACTGTCAGACACACATATTACTGCACTAAGCTCAGAACTATGTTTAAACGTGTTTTGTTTGAAATAAGCCTGTGCATGTCTGAACGGGAACTGTAGGTGCAATACTTTTTGGCACAGCCTTGTATGTAAAGTAGGAGCATTGTCATTTTTTGAGAGACAAAACAGAAGGCCACCTAGCAGAATCCACAAAGATAACGGGATCCTGAAAGTTTGTCAGGGGCCATCTAAGATGCAGTTACTATTGGTCTCTCTCTGCTGGGACCAAAGAAGAGGACTAATGGATAGCATGTATTTTAGCTTCCACTAGCCCAAGACCAGAAGAACTAGATGATGCCTGGTAGCATGTATAATGACATCAACACTAAGCTATAAAATTAACAGGCAATTCTGTATAAATTTTTACAATCACTAATTTTAGATAGAATAGCACATGAAATTGCCATCATTCAAAAATGGTAATAATAAGCACAGCATAAGTACCATATGTACTTGAATATAAGCCGACCCGAGTATAAGCCAAGGTACCTAATTATTAACTGGGAAACCAGAAAAACTGATTGACTTGAGTATAAGCCTAGGGTGGAAAATGCAGAAACTATTGGTGAGTTTCAATAATCAAAACAAATGAAAATAAAATTACTAAAAATTGAGACATCAGTGGGGTAATGTATTTGAATATTTATTTTAAATAAAAAACAAAAGGACAAGTCATTTAACATTAGTAAACCAGCATAGTAAGTGGAAAATAGGTTCAACAAAAACAATAAGGTATCAAAAATGATATCTTAAGAGTACTATTCCCTGAGTTCAATCAGCAACCAAGCTAAAATGTAGAGTTAAAATCCTTGAAAACTGGATTCCTCATCATCATCCGTATCCCAATGCAGAGCTTTAGCTGGTGTGAGGTCATCATAGACACTGTCCTCACTGAGATTGCTGTCATCACCATCACTGCTGTCATTTTCATACAAAGTGCAGTCTTCACTGCCATCCAAAGCATTACTAATACTACATTTCTGGAAGGCACATCGCACCATGTCTTCTGGAATGTCTTCCCATGCATCCTAAACCCATTTTGCTAATAACTTTGTCAGGCTTCATGAGATTTCCTCCTTGTGTTAGTTGGGCTTGACCAGATGACATCCATTCATGCCACATCCTTCGCGCACGGTCTTTAAAAGGCTTATTCAAAGGTACATCCAGAGGCTGCAGTACAGATGTAAGCCCACCTGGAATAATGGCTAAAGTAACTTTACTAGATGTTGCCAAATTTTTTTATGTTATCTGATAGGTGGTGGGCTCTGAACATATCCCAAACAAGTAATGATGGCTTTTTCTTTAAGGCTGCTCCTGGTTGTCGGTTCCAAACTTACTCCAGCCATTTTTTGTTCCGTCTTCATCCATCCAGCCTTTAACATGTACACGCACAGTAATTCTTGGTGGAAATTGATCTTTTTAGTCAAGGTCTTTCTGTTAAAAATATTGACAGGATGCAGCTTAGTTCCATTAGCCAAACATGATAGAACAACTGTAAAGAACTTTTTTTCATTTCCTGTGGTTTTGAGAAAAATGGTTTTTTCTCCTAAACGTGCCACAGTTCTGTTTAGAAGATCAAAAGTCATGGCAGTTTCATCCACATTCCCAATATCTGCCAGGTCATAATTATAAATCCTTCTTTGTTTTATAATAAATGACTGGAATTACATAATTTTTTCTTCAAGGTCTTGTGGCAATTTCTGGGGAAATCTTTGTTCCTTGTTTCAAACAGAATAGGCCAAACCTATTCATGAAGCAGGTATACCATCCTGCTGATGCAGCAAATTTTTCAATGCCTGGTGCTTTATTTTTGTCATCTTTAGTCATTTGTAGATCATGTATGCAGATTCCCATGCGTGTTACGCAGTAACCATTTTGACGACACTCCATAACCCCTTATGCAATTCACTCTCTAGAGCCCCATAAAAAGATGTTAAACCATGACGAGCTGTTTAAGCTTTTGGAATCTGTTCCAAGTCAGCCTTCATTTTCCGCTACTCCCTCACTTGCTTTTTGTCAACACAGAATTCCCTACTTGCAATACTGTTATTGCTCTCTTCTGCTCTTGACACAACCTTCATTTTGAAACCACCCTCATATGACCTGCGTTTTTTAGTTCAAGTGTATCCATTTCTAATAGGATAAAAAACCAAGACTTTGGAAAAGAACTTTCATGGTAATGCTCCCTCCCCCGCGACGTGTTAGCAGGGAGGAAGTGGGGACTCCGGGATGCAGGATGTGAATTAACACAGAGACCAGAGAGGAGAGACAGAGTGCAGCCACAGACACATCCTTACCAGTTCAGCTGCTGGCGTAAGTGAATCCTACGGGTGCTTCTGCGAATTGGAGCAGTTCACGTCATAGGATGGCTCTGATTGGTTAGATGTGAGTAAACAAACATTCAAAGCCCTGCAGTGTCAGCGGGACTTTGAATGAACATCGGAGAAATGGCAGTCACCCTCGAGATAACGGGCACTCATCCTGTTATCTTGGGGCCCCCTTGCTGGGGTCCCTTGCTGGGGTCCCTTGCTGGGGTACCACTGACCCGTGTATAAGGTGAACCCCAGGTTTTCAGCACATTTTTTGTGCTGAAAAACTTGGCTTATACATAAGTATACGTACGTGGTATGTTATATTAACTAAGAAAATGTGATGAAGAAAACATTAGGATAAAATAAACATTTGAGTTAAATACTTATATCGATTTCATAACAAAATGCACTAACATATAGTACATTTTTTCCATATCATGTTTTTCAAGTTATTAAGCAATGGGCATTGTGTTTTAAAAAGGGGAACGAATCTCAATGATTGTGTATTCCCTCCCCCACTCACACCCACATGGAAATAGACAACAGAAATGTGATTGAAGGGAGACTGGATGGTGTAAAATATGAACATAAAAATAATTTATAAATTATCAAGGCTTCAGTGAGGAGGAAGGGGAGGGGAGGGAGCGGGGAAAAGGAGCTGATGCCAAAGGCTCAAGTAGATAGAAAGTGTTTTGGAAATGATGATGGCAACAACATGTACAAAGGTTGGGGAGAGTACTGGACATTCATGCTGATATAGTCTGGCTGCTCAGCTCTTTCTCTTAAAAAGGATCACTCTTAAAATAAAATGTGTGTGTATATATCTTTATAAAATGAAACAATTATTAAAAATGAAGAGTCTAAAGCAGTGGTCTGCATACACTATGATGCCTACCTGATATGATGCTCAGAGTGGGCCTAATCCTTAATCATTTAAAAGCATGAAAAATTGAGTATGTGCTTTACTGCAATAACAAGGAACCCTTGTGGTGCAGTGCGTTAAGCTTTGGGCTGCTAAGCATAAGTGGGCAGTTCGAACTGACTAACTGCTCTTTGGGAGAATGATGAGGCTGTCTGCTGCCATAAAACCCTAAGGAGCGCTGTCCTATAGGGTCGCTGTAAGCCAGAATCAATTTTATGACAGTGGGTTTGGTTTTAGTGAAAAGGCAGAGGCAGAACTTTTTTCTTTAAAAGAGAAGCTTCTTGGGCGTGCATGCGTGTGATCTCTCCACTTGGCATTTGGTAACAAGCAGGGTCAATTTTCTATCAAAATAAGGAAGAATGGAAGCAAGGTCCAGTGTGTTTGTGCTGGTGGACACAAGATGGAAGACAGTGTGAACTGAAGATCTAAGAGATGAGAAATTTGTGACTGCTAGCTAGAGATCCGGAGCAGGCTGAGATACGGAGCTGGCTGGAGACCTGTGAGCAGGCCAGAAAGCTCTTGTCTTCTCTTGGCTGGAGATACCAAGCTGGAGCTGAGTCAGTTTCCGAGGACATCCTCAGCCAAGGGCAGCACGGTGACCAAATTGCCTGCCCTCACATCCTCAAGGTGATCAAGCTGCCTGTCTTCGAATCCCCCTTCCAACCGCAAACATCGGAATCACAGCTCTGAGGGTCTGGGAAGAGGGGACTGGAGGGGGCACTGAGAGCATGGATAACTGTGTAGCCCCACTCAAGGGAGTGAATGGCAGCATTGTGTGTGAAAGGAGCCGATGGATGGATGGATGGGGTGAGACACAAATAAATAGATAAATGTTCATGGGGGGGGGTTGGGGAGGGAGGGGATAAAGGGAAGCTGATGTCAAGGAGCGCAAGAGGAAAGTGTTTTGAACCAATTGTGATGGAAATTATACAATACTGCTTGATGTGATTGAACTTTGAAATGTATGACATTTGTAAGAGCTCCCAATAAAATGATTAAAAACAATGCTTTTATACAGCACAAAATCTGGACCAGTGTTTCCATAAGTGGACGATACCCTGGGCGGCTCCGGAACAGTCCAGGGAGTGGCAGAAGTGGACACCTTCGCTTTATCCTGAATTATAGACTATTGCACTGAGGTTTTTAATTGCTGGGGGGCAAGGTGCCCTTGTCTTATTCACAACGTGAATATTCCAGCCCATGGAGGTTGAAGATGAAGGGCGTAGAGGGCCACTCCTTAGAGACTCTGTCCTCACTGGCTCCTTTTCCTTTGTCTTATTACTTAACAAGTGGCAGCGCCACGAGGTCTCTGTGTCTTTTCCTCAGTGCAGTCTATGCCAGTGTAGGGTAGCTCATTCAGTTTAGGGCGGCAGCTACCATCTACCAGCCCATGCTACAGTCTAGCCCTGCCATGGTGTTGCTTAAGACAGCCTCACCTGGGGCTTCCACAGGTAACCCAGCCTCCTGTTCTATCCACCTCCACTGGGATTAGCTCTTCTCTCACACACTGCTCTGTGATAACTCTACGTTTTCTACCTCTTTCCCAGTCGCCTGCTACCTCATGCAGCTTAGGCATCTTTGCGCCTCTTCTCCATGCTGATTGTCATTGTCTGGGTGAAGACTTTTCCCCTTCTCGTCCAGATCATAGTAAATGGGTTCCTGCCCCTAGTTTTTTCCTCAGACCCATGCCAACGATGCCACAACTCCACAGAGAGCTCAGGACAAATTAGAAAAAGCTGTCCCTCACTTCCCTGATTTTGTTAGAACAAGACACTCTTTACTGCCATCTGCTGGAAATTTTTGTAGTAAATAGAGTTGATTCTGCAGAAGAAAAGTGCTCGTGGGAAGTTTCTAAGGCTATAAATCTTAACTTAGCAGAAAGTGTCAGTCTTTCTCCCACAGAGAGGCATATGGGTTTGAACTGCCCACCTGGGAGTTAGCCCAATGCATACCCAATGATGCTAGCAGGGTTATTGATGAGACTATTGTATAAGTAAATAATGAGCCAATGCTCCCAGGACAAACATAGGCTCCTGTGTGCCTCTGGCCCCAACATTTTTGTCAGATGATCAATAATAACTTTTTTGTGTGCCTGTCTGTTCCAAGACTCCTTATTTAACACAATCACTGACACTGAACTTATGACCAACCCCCTTTGTAACTCATGTCTGAACCAAGTGTATGACACACACATCACAGTCTTTTTGTGCTCAAGAACACAGCACTGTGCTTGGGAGCCACTTTCAACAGCAACATTTCCAGCAAAAAAGCATAAAAACTATTGAAAAACATGGTAGCAAACATGCTTTGGCAAGGACACTTGTTTAGAGCAAGCGATCTGAAACAAGAGGGCAGATTTGACCTCAGCTGCGAGCATTCACCTTGGGAGACTATTTTTTTCTGCATTGTAAATTTCTGTGAGAGACTGTGAAAGTCACAATGTGGATTTGGGAGCTACAAATAAATCTCAGCAACTAGGCAAATTCACAAACATAAGCCCAGGAGTCGTGAAAATTAACAGCATGCAACCACAAGTATTTGATTCTGGAATGTGAACGGCAGTTCTTTAAATGTGTGCCTGTGCAGCGTGCGACCTGCACAACTGTACTTGGTGGCCCGGGTTCTCAAAGTGATCATTTCAAAATGAAAATCTAAAGCAGGAAAATTAGTAGGTGTGTTAGTCTGGGGAGACTAGAGAAACAAAGCCAGGAACATTCATATGTGTGTATGAAAGAGCTTTGTATAAAAGTAATTGTATATTAAGAAAACATCCCATTCCAGTCCAGATCAAGTCCTTAAGTCTGATGTTAGCCCATAATTTAGTCTATAAATTCCTCTTCAGACTCATACAACACATGCAGTGATGGCGAATGCAGGAAGATCACAGGCCAGTGGGTGGAAAGTCTTGTGGATCCAGTGGCATTGGATCATCTCAGTACTGGCGTGCGTCTCCATGTAGTTCCTCCAGCTCCAGGGCTCTGGCTCCATCAGAGTACTTCACATGGTTTGTCAACAGGAATATCTAGCAGAAAGTGTGTGTCCTGCCTCCAGAGAGTAAGACCAGAGTTCCCAGAACCCTCAGGAAAAGACCATGCCCACACTTGACTATGACTTGATTGATAGGCTAGGCTCCACCCCTTCACAAGTCGACAGGAAATTGTGTTAACTGCCACACTAGGTAAAATGTTTGGTGTTAGACCTCAATTATCTGGCAAATGTGTGTGTTTCCTTGACACTAATTCAGTGGTTCACAACCTGGGGGTTGCGACCCCTTTGGGGATCGAATGACCCTTTCACAGGGGTCGTCCGATTCATAACAGTGGCAAAATTAGTTATGAAGTAGCAAAATAATTTTATGGTTGTGGGGTGGTCACCACAACTGTATTAAAGGATCTTGGCATTAGGAAGGCTGAGAACCAATTACAGTAATTCAACAGGGTCATTTCAATTAAATTTACAGTAAAGCATTTTCTCATTATAAAACTATTATAAACGACTCTATTCTCCATAGCACCTGGTCTGGGTAACCAAGGGCTGCATAGAAACTGGTTGAAAAGTATCCACAGAAGCAACCAGGTACCGGGTTTATGTAAGTAAAGGTAAGCACTTTCCCGAGGGTAGGTTGCTCCACTTATCCAACAGCAGAGGTGGAATCATCTCCAAAACAGATATGTCCCTGTCTCCCCCACCCCTTGCCACTATGGGCTTGAATGTAAAGTTCACTAAACACCCTTGAGGGAATGCTGGCTTGGGGTGACCTTAGAACCATACAGCAGGCACCGGTCAGCCGTTTCCCTCTGTCCTCAACTTGAGAAACTGACCACAGCTGAGGTGAGGCCTCCCTTGCTGAAGTGGTGCCTAAGCTGTACAGTCGAGGTGGGGGCGGATATCGGTTCATGAGCATTCGGCAGGCACAAGACCTTGCTGTTGGGGAGGCGAGATCAGAAGATTCCGTGACCCGAGCACAGAAGCCTTTGTCTTGGTGTTTGTCCTTGTACGAGTGCTCTCCTTTCAGACTGGCCTTTTGGTGAATGACTCAGCATAATGGTCTCCTGGCCCATCCATGCCATCAGGTGCCATGAGTGGTTTCATCACTGTTTTTTAGGGATGTAAAGTATTCCCTTGTGTGTGTGTGTATGAGTTTCTTTACCTAGTCTTCCACTGATGGGCATCTGGGCTCTTTCCAGGTTCTTGCTAGTTGAACTGTGCTGCAGTGAGCATGGGAGAGCGTACGTCTGTCTGTTCATGTTCTGCCTTTCACGTCTTTACAGTATCTACCCAGCTGAGTGTTGCTGGGTTGTGTGGGATTCCTATTCTCAGTTGTTTCAGGTTGGGCTACATAATTTTCCACCCCGGCTGTACGGTCACCGAGCCCACCAGCAGTGCATAAGACTTTCAATCTCTTGGCACCCTCTCCAGCATGTGTTGTTTTCTGATTTCTTGAATTGGGTACAAGGTGATAGATCACTGTTGTGCTTAGCAATCTCCTGGGTGGCAAGTGATCGTGAGCATTTTCTCGTGTTTGTTAATTATCATTTTGGTGAACTGTTTGCTCGTGTCTTTAGTCCAATGGGTTGTTAGCTTTTGTCTTATTTAGGTGCTGTAGAATTCTATAGTTTAAAAACGAGAGAACCACATCTATGGAGCAGTTTAATGGGTGATTGATGTTGATATAATTTCTTGAAATGGCTCTGATAATATACATAGTACGCTTCTTTAACAACTAAAAAAGAAAAATTCCCTCCAGATTCCTTATCTCCCAAACAAATCATGGCCTGAGGGGCTAAACAAACAAACAAACAAACAAACAAACAAACAAGGGTGTGAAGTAAAACTGAAATAGACTTGGAGTCTTTAGTGACAAACACGTTTATTAAAAACAAAAAAGAATTGTGAAGGAGGGAGGAGAAAAAAGAGGAGCTGACAGCAAGGGCTCAAATAGAAAGAAACTGTTCTGAGAATGATGATGGCAACAAATGTACAAATGTGCTTGACACAATGGATGTATGTATGGATTTTGATGAGAGTTGTATGAACCCCCAATAGAATGATTGAGAGAGAGAGAGAGAGAGAGAGAGAGAGAGAGAGACAGAGGCTGATACTAAGGGCTCAAGTAGAAAGAAAATGTTTTGGATATGTTGATGGCAATATACGTACCAGTGTGATTAATACAATTGAATGATGGATTGTTGGAAGATTTGTAAGAGCCCTTCAATAAAATAATTTTTTTAAAAGAAAACAAAAGAGGGAAAGGATATTTTTTACTGAGAGTCAGAAATCCACATTAGCACACAAAATAGAAAATTTCAACAAACAAACAAAAAAAGAATTCTACAGATTTTAGTAATTAGCTCCTTATCCAGCGTGTCATTAATAGTCCCTCCCCCGTGTTGTGGACTCTCTTTTGCGGAAGTCTTTGGATGTGCATACATGGCTTTTCTTTTGTTGTTGTGAGGTGCCATTGTGTCCGCTCCAACCCATAGCAACCCTATGCACGACAGAAGGAAACACTGTGTCCAAAGTATGCGGCCAGTTAAAATCACTAAAGCCATCGCATAGTCAAGGGGCAGAAATTACACAAGGCCCTGAGAACCAGGAGGTACAAATCGCTAGGTGCCATCTTGTTAGTTGCCAGTGACCTTGTGCACAAAAGAATAAAACACTGCGTGGTCCTGCGCCATTGTAACAATTGTTCCTTTGCTTGAGCCCATCGATGCAGCCACACTGTGCCAATCGGTCTCATTGAGGAGCTTCCGCTCTACCCAAAAACGATGCCCTCTCCTGATGAGGACCATATGTCCAAAGTACATAAGATGAGCACTCTGGCCTTTTTCCAAGACAGACTGATGGTCTTTCTTACATGCAGTTCTAATCCGGACTGGATAAATCGAGTAATAGTAACAGTGCAGTTGATGTGCATTAACGACCTCATCTTTTCCCCATGGGGTGGCTGATGGGTCCACATTGTATAGTCACCAGGACACCAGGGCTTCATGTATGTCCCCTGGCCTACAGATCCCTCATGCACTGACTGGAGGCCAACAGTGAACTATGGCCACCCTCCTACCCCTCCTGAGGGTCACCTCGAGGCCCAGCCCCCCGCAGCCTTCAGAGCTCCGGGGAATCGGGAAAAAAGCGCCTTCCTACCGTGAAGGACTATGGGAGCTAGTGTGACTACGCTCTCTTGACTTACTGTTAGGGCGAAAGAATGCCCTGGTTGGAAAGATTCCCAGGATGGTTCTAGTCCTGGGTTCCAGCCCTGCTTCACAGAGCCCTGCAGGGGCCCTTGGAGGGTCTCTCTGGCTCTCTGGGGGAGAACGGGCCCGAGTTATCCAGAATCCTCTACCCCTATCAGAACAGCTCTGTTTTGCTCAATTGTTTGTGTTTAGCCCTGAACAAGATTTTTGGTTGATTTTATTTTTGGGAGGTGAGGCGATGGGGAGGAGGATCTATTGAGTGAAAAGCTTCTTCAGAAATCCCCTTCCCAGGAGACCCTCCCCTCCCTCCACTTTGAGGGCCAGACTCCTGCTTATCCCCACACGTCACTTTGGGGTGTCTGCTTCTCTGCCTCCCGGTGTCCACGTGGGTGGTTTTGGTCACCAAGGTATTCTCCCAGCAGGAGGGATGAGCCGCTCCCTTAGGGATGGACCGTGGTTTCAGGGCCGGCCTTGGAGCTGCCTCAGTGCGCTCAGAGGGGCTGTTCCCACCTGGTGGTCCTTGCATTGCAGGGGCTGGTTTGGGGGGCAGAAGCCTGTCCCACATCCCCCTTTCTTCTCTCTGCCCTCACAGGCCCTGCTCTTCTCCCATCTCATCCTGGCCACAGGCAGCACCGTGCCGTTCCCTGGCAAGTTTAACCAGGTTTCTAGCCAGCGGGCCGCCATCCAGGCCTACGAGGACATGGTGAGGCAGGTGAGCTGGGCTGCTGACCAGGGCTGTGGGCAGAGCAGGTGGGCCCCTGGGAGAGCGGAGAGAGGCAGGTGGCTGTGGTGACCTGGTGGCAGAGGGTCTCTGTTTCGGCAGGGGCTTCATGATCTGGTGGCGGATAAGCTTCCGAGAGCTACTTGGAGCCCGTGGATGATTCCTTTCCCCTGTGGATGGGGAACAGCAGGATGATGTGATAAAGTAAAATCAATAGGGGCTAACTTAGTTAGGTGACTCTTTTCTGACAAATTGTGGAAATGATTGTGGTTGATTGATGTGGTTAGAGCTTATGCATTTTGTTTAATGGGTTTAAAGAAGCAGTAGATGATCTTAAGTCTCTCAGTATACTTTCTACATGCTTAGAATCAGGAGACTAATGAGATCAGTAGTAAACCCAAGCCAGCTCTGTTGGGTCTAGTCCACGCTGACTCATCGCAATCCTGTGGGACAGAGAACTGCCCCATAGGGTACCCAAGGCCGACATCTTACCCCAGGGGACTGCCACATCTTTCCTCTGTACAGTGGCTGGTGGGTTTGAACAACTGACCTTTCGGTTAACAGCCAGTTGCTTAACCAGTGTGCCTACTAGCTTAACCTCTGTTATTGGTATATTTGAGAGGGGATTCCTTGGTGTCATAAATGGTCAAGTGCGTAGCTGCTAACCAAGTCCACTTGGTCACACACAGGAGAGACCTGGCAACCTACTTCCAAAAAACCGGCCACTGGAAACCCTGTGGAGCACATTCTACTCTGACCCACCAGGGGCTATCGTGAGTGGCCATGTACCTCATGGCCACTGTTACTGGCATGTCTGGGAGAGATTTTGACAGTGAGAACCCTGCTTTGGACCACAGGGTAGACCCTCGGTGGCAGGAGCAGTTGGTGACCTCATCTGGATAAAGTGAGGGCCCTCCTCACCCGGGTCTGCTCCTTCTGCCGGCTTTTGAGGGCGGCCTCTGGGCATTTGCCAGTGTTCCTGGGATGCCAGCCTCACAGCGGCTCTCAGCCTGTTGCCCAAAGTCCTTTCCATTTTGTTGCCTCAGGGCCTGAAGAAAGGCCGCCTCAGCCCAGGCCAGAGGCAGAGGCACTGTGGACGGGGACTTGTGTCCAGGGCCTGTGGACAAGACTGCTCATCTTTCCAGGAGCAAGCCTTACTGTGGAAGAAGCAGGCCACTGTGGTGCTCTCTGACCCGGGGCCCAGGGCGGTGGGGGTCTAACTGGAGGCGGAGTTAAGCAATGGCAGCAGTTTCTCTTCATAGGAATCCGTGCGCCCCATGCCCTGCTTCAAGCACAGGAGACATGCGGAGGCAGAGGGGAGAGGGAAGGGAGGGTGGACAGGAGGGGACGCGTCTTCCCTGTGGGAAAGTCAAGGCAGCACCAGATGAGGCTTGAACTTCAAGGCGTCACAATACGCTGAAAGGCACCAAGCTGAGGCAGCCTGAGAAGGGGCGGTGTTTCTGCTGACCACTAGTGTCTATTTAGCTTGAAGTTGTGAAGGGGGCACAGCTTTGAGACTGGCCCTGTGCCCTCCTTGCCCTCGTTTTGTCCCGTGTCTACTCCATTTAGTGCCATTCCACAAGTCTCCACCCATGCAGACAGATCCTTGTATTTCAAACAGAAAATACGGAGACAACATGATGTAAGAAAGACAGTAAATCTTTTTTTTTCTTTCATTTTCTTTAAAAAAGAAAGCAACAACAAAAAAAGACGGAAGTAACACCACTTTAGGAGTCGTTATAGATATGCCTGGGGGCCGGGGGTGAGGGGGCAGTGAAACAGAAAAGCACCAGTTTCCATCATGGAACACACAACAAACAAAGCCCAAGTCACGCTTCCTGGGGGTGGGGGTGGGGGCGGGCAGAGGAATAACAGAAACTTTTAGGAATGTTGAAAGAATTTGTATGTATGTGTAAAAAGTCAATGCTAGAAATCTAAAACGAGGTTTGTTGTTTAAAAAAAAACTAAAAACAGGAAAAATACAAAAAACCCCCAAAAAAATCCCAAAACACATACACGGGGGAAAAAAAACCCACCTGGAGACCTGGCTCGTGACATACCAAGGCCTTTTTAACCAGAATATAAAATGCGAAGGCGCCTTGGCCGGGGGACCAGCTCCCCCTACGGTTGCCCCCCTGGTGGCACCTTCCACCCTCCGTGTGAAAAATCAAACCCCACTCAGGACTGAATTCGTCCTCTGTGGGTGAACCTGGATATGCAGCTACTTGGCATCCAGCTTGGCCATTTCCTGCACGTAGATGCCGATGCTCTCGCTGTCAAAAAGCAGGAAGTAAACGTTCTTCAGCGAGGACCCGCTGGAGTCATCGAAGTGGGCCGAGATGGCCTTGAGGGTGACCTGGGCCGCTGTCTGTTTGGGAAAGCAGTTCCTAGACACAAAGGATCGAGAATGCACGTCACTGACATGTTGATCCTTGGAGCGCATGGGAACAACGCTCTCGGGAGCTGGCGGAGAGGGGTGGAGGGCCCTGGGTCCTTGCTTTCCCTGTGTGCACGCATGCTTCTACTCATAAGTGACAGCCTGAAGGGACAGGCAAAGGGCCTTTCCCACGTGGGCAGCATTGACACTGACTCGGACGTACACTCATTTCAGCAGGGCCATCCAGCTGGCAGGATGGTGGCCCTGGGCCCTTGTATCTATGCTGCTGGACTCAGTCTAGCTTGCCTTTAAAAACGCTAGTAATTCGCCATTGAAAATATGTTTAAGCTGGTTGACGTGCTATACAAGTCATTCCTGCAGGACAAGTATGTATCCTCCAAAGCCGTGCCCGTCATTGCTTATCACTTCTGGTTTTCATTTTCCAGTTAGTGCCACTCTCATTAACCTACATGCACACACCACTGTCATTTCATCCAGGGACGGAGCACGTCTGGGCTAGTGAAAATTGCTTAAGAACCCAAGCACCTGAGAGCGAGGTCAATGCTGTTTGCCACTGAGCCAGAGCATAGGGACAAAACCATAGGAGGCCATGTAGGGTCAGCCAGCAAGCTCTCTTATATGGCTTTAGGATGGGCTGCCCAGCGTGTGGTTCCCGCTGTGCAGAGTGCAGACCTCAGGGCCTCTGGATCCTGGCTGCTCAGACTCAGCATGGCTGGATTGGTTGGGACATGATCACAGCAGGAAACTGGGTCTTTTTCCCTTCAGAGCCTTCTCCTGAACCGGGCTCCAAGTGGAAACATCTAAGTGGAAGTCCTATCTGTTAACGAAGGACATCTCAGAGCGAGAGGGTGTTCAAAATGAAAGCAATATATGGCTTTGGCTTGGCACTTGAGAGCAGAAATGCTGTGTGTGAGGACAGATGTCATGATCTACTTGACACACTGCTCTCTGGGATCGGTGACAATTGAAACCATAATTTCCCAGTACCCTCTGCAGCAAGCCTTTGGCTTCTCTTGAATGTTTGTCAAACCCTCAACTACTTGGCTCTACCGGAGGACTCAGTCGGGGATTCTGATTTGGGAGGTTTGGGAAGGCCTGCGACTCGGTGTTTCTAACCAGCTCCCAGGAGGGCTCTGCTGCTGGATCACAGAGCACACGTAGACTAGCCCGATGGTTTCGGACCATGGGCTCTAGACACGTTCTAAAGAGAGACAGTTGGGTCTTAAAATGGCACCCCTCCCCACAAAATCCAAACCCATTGCTACTGAGTTAATTCTCACTCATGGTGACGTTATTAGAGTAGAACTGTTTCACAGGGATTTCTTGGCTGTAATCTTTATGGAAAGTGGATGGCTTGGCCTTTGTCCCAGGTGCAGCCGGATGGGTTTGAACCATCAACGTTGAGATTAGCAGTCCAGCTTAAACTATGTCACCCCAGAACTTTCTAAAACAAAAGGGCTAAACAAAATTCATATACCACCTTGCCTCTGACTATTCTGGACTTCCTATCCATTCCCTGAGGCTGCTTTCCCCCAGGGTTTTCACGCCAAGCAGGCAGGGAGCTGGCCTTAGCCATGAGACCAGCCTCCCAAAGAACCTCTTGGCCTGTTTCTCTGTGTGAGGGGTGGAGACTTGGCTTGCGATACCACCTACTCAACGTGTTTGGCTGTCCTTGAAGCCTTTGCTCATGGAAGGCCCAGCTCAGATGAATATACTGGGGGTGGGGGGCAGCTGGCTCCCAGGGCAGAGGCCACCAAGAGAAACGGTACGCCGCCAGTCTGGAGCACCGCATCTTACCTGCCAGTGGGAAAAGGTGGGAATGCGACTGACTTTAGCTTCTTGTCCTCTGCTGCCGACAAGCAGTTTTTGATGGTCTCTTCAAGTTGTTCTTCACATTTGTCAGAGCCCCACTGGGGGATGTGACAGTGGATGACAAATTTGGCAGCGAGGCCGCTGGATTGGCTGACAGCAGCTAGGACGTGACAGAGAAATGCTGGGTGTTATTTCCTGAAGCCAAGAAGGGGCAGAGAAGCTAACTGGACAAGGTGTGCGCTTCCCATGAGGCTTCGGAGGTAAGTTTACCAGAACTTACCAGAACCGCTTTTGCAGACAACCTTTGGTGTTGATGGGACAGCGTGCCACCTTTATAAGGTGCATCTCTGAAAAGCAAACTTGCCACTAGGTTATGCTACCTGTTCAAAGTAGTTCCTCTTCAGAGGTGCACAGCAGGATCATCTATTGGGCTATGGGAGGCTGACGAAGGAGCTCCCCAAATGTCCACCTCCTACTCCCAGAACTGCAAATGGGTTACCTTTTATCCTTGTTACCGTACATGGCAACAGGAACTTTGCAGATGTGATTAAGGGTCTCGAGATGGGGAGATTCTCCTGGATTGTGGGGTTGAACCCACCAAGCCAAAACCCAAACATAAGACGATAAAAAAACCAAACCTCTGGCTGTTGGGTCAGTTTCGACCCATGTACTGCAGAACAGAACTGCGCCCCATGAGGTTTCAAGACACTGATCTTTTGGAAGCACACTGGCAGGCCTTCTGAGGCACCTATTGGGTGAGCTCAAAAGGCCCACCTTCAGGCCAGCAGCTTAACCAGCTGCTTCACCTCCCCAAACCAAACTGCCCCTGTAGGACCGAGGAGAGCTGTTTCCTTGGGTTCCCGAGACTGCACATCTTTACAGTAGCAGGCAACACGTCATCTTTCTCCATCGAGAGACTACAGGGTTAGAACCACCGACCTGCAGTTAGCAGCTCCACTGTGTAGCCCACTATGCCACAAGGGTGCTGCCTGGGGCCTACCATCTATGATCACAAGCAGCTAGCTTCATGTGAGAGAGGCAGATTCAGAGACAGTCTTGGTGACCCACGCAGGCAGTTCCATGGGGTAGCTCTGAGGCAGAATGGACTCAATGGCAGAGAGTGAGACGCTGCTAGTTTTGGAAGGAACCACTAGCCAATGAAGAAAGGCAGCCTCTAGAACCCGGAAGAGCCAAGGAAAGGATTTCTCCCCTAGAATCTCCAGGAGGAATGTAGCTCTGCTGGCATCTGGATTTTAGCTGAGTGCAACTGGCTTTGGATTTGTGAGCCTCTCGAACTATACAGTAGTCCAGGTACTTTATACTCCCCAGAGCCTATGAAACAACCCGCAGGGGCCTGTTTTAACTATCTGCTTCCTGGTCAACGATGGCACATTTTATTCCACTCATGGAATGTGCATGAAGCAAGTGAGGCTGGCGACAGCAAGACAGCATTGAGGCTACATATCATGGGCCCAATCCCACACTTACCTTCTGCAACTTCCAAAGGGCCTTGGGATTTACGAAGTTCCTTGACTGTTTCCAAGAACTCTTTCCCCCCCGCCTTTTCCAAGGCTTTACCTGTGAAGGAGAACAAGGGGAGCCCATTGTGCTTGTTCTACTTAATGTCATGGCAATGTTTGACACAGGGAGTCGGCCAGAAAAACACAAGCTACCCTTAGAGGCTAGCGATCAGATGCCACCATTGAAATTCTGGTTTATCAGTGCTCACTGGTGGTCAATGTCTCTGTTTAGCCAGGCTTGGGATGAAAACAACACACAGAAGCTTCTTAGGGGGTGATTTGACCGTAAAGAAGTTTGATGACATAATTTTGAAAAGACTTAAAAAAAAATTAAAACCAGACTCCAGCATCTTGTCCTGTAGATTAAATCCCCACAGTGTGCTGGTTAAACTGGCGTTTTGGTGCCTGAGTAGTTGCACCCCATGCAGCAAAGCATCTCAGAGACCCTGCCGCTGGCTTCTCCTGGGCTGGTCCCCAAGCTGCCCCTGGATATGGAGCCACAGTGGAGGCCCAGGCAGGTGGCTCAGCAGGAGCCTCTGGAGTTATGGAGGGGGGGGGGCTGTTTGCAGGCTTGTCCCCACCTTGGCACCACTACCAACCAGTGGGTTCTTGGGATCACAGGTCTTGGCCACTGCCATGTTCTCTGGGCCTCCGTTCCCAATGATTAGAGTGTCTTATCTCTGACTACCTGCCTGCTAGAAGGTTCCTGAGTCTTTGATGTCAGGACATGTCCTTCCTCGGGGTCTTGTCTCAACAGAGACCACTTGGCCCCAGGAGTTAGCGGTTTCTACTTCTGGTCCGGTAAGAACCCCACACAGTGAGGGACAAGTTGGGCGACTCACCCCAAGGCCGGCAGCTGGAAAGCACCAGCTGCTTTTTGGGGAAAGATGATGCTTTCTACTGGATGGCACCGAGTGCTTTGAGCCTTGTTAAACTCTCAGTGACCCGCAAGGACAGAGGAGCACCACCCCTTTCATGATCTTCAAGTTGTCAGGATAAAAGGAAGACGGAAGGGGCAAGACTGGGGCTGCACGCTGGATGGAGGAAGGCTCCACGAAACGGTCTCTGGACAGTTTGTGCTGCCCTTGAAGGATCAGCAGGTACAGGGTCATATGAAAACATATGTATGTTTTCCCTTTGAACACATCCAAACAAAGAACACAAACAAACACAAAAAACACACCCACTGCCATCAAGTCGATTCAGGCTCATAGCAATCCTTTAGAGCAGTGGTTCTCAACCTTCCTCATGCTGCGACCTTTAATACAGTTCATCATGTGGTGCTGACCCCCAACCATAAAATGATTCTCGTTGCTACTTCATAACTGTCATTTTGCTACTGTTGGAAATCAGGCAACCCCTGTGAAAAGGTCGTTCGACTCCCAAAAGGGTCTTGACTCAAGTTGAGGTCCGCTGCTTTAGAGGGTTTCTAAGCCTGCAACTCTTCCAGGAGCAGACGGCCTCCTCTTTCTCCCTGGGTGAGTCTGGTGGCCTTGAACCACCAACATATCGCCAGCAGTCTAACGCCTCACCCATATTGGCACCAGGGCTCCTTAAGGACAAAACCCCAAAACCCCAAACCCTCAAAGCCATCAACTTGATCCCGACTCTCGGATTATAACTCTGTGGGGAGTAGAGAGCTTCATCTGTCTCCCTTTGAGCAGCTGGTGGGTTTGAACCACTGAACCCCAGGTAGCAAGGCAACGCATACTGACTACGCCACCAGGCCTCCAAGGAAAGAGCCAGGTAGGAAAACCCCATCAATCCACCCAGGACCCCCACTTCCTTCAATATGTCTCCCCCACTTCAGGAGGAGAAGGGACATTATCGATCGAAAGTTCCAGCTCCCCGTGTGATCGACAATCAATATACTTAGACTGCTGACGTCTGTCACAGTGTCTGCATCTCGGCTTTCCCGGTGATCTCGGTGGGGCTATCTGATCGTGAGAGAGGGACCTCTAATGACTCCCGACAAGCTCGCTACATGCACCACATTTTAGGCTTGGTCCCTACAGCTGCAGAAACGCCCCCTACCCTCCCCTCCTGCCCTGGAATGTACTCCAGGAGTCTGAGCTCAGTAAATGAGTGCTAGAACACTCTTATCACGAAGACTTTAGAGTAACAACAACAAAAATGATAGCAATGGATGTGCTAACTCCCAGGAAAGTCAAATCCCCCTCAACGGTGGAAGGAAACAAGGCTGTCTTGGAGCATTATCCCACCGACTTTTAGAAGGTACGCCGATTCTCACCCGGTCTCTGTCATTGGCTGCAGCAGTGGGTGGCCCATACCCTGTGTTCTGTTTCAGTGTCCCAGGAGGAAAGGGCTTCTGGCCCAAGGGTGACCTCCTACAGCCAATGGGATGGGCCCAGTCTGGGGGGTGGAATTTTAGATGGAAATGAAGAACGAAGCCACTCTTGGCCTCTCAGCCAGCAGTGGGCCTGGGAGTGGTGACCGTGGTGACCGCAGTCCAAGAGCTTCTCAGGCAGGTAGGCTTGTCTCAAGAGGGTTGAGGCACAAGGCTAGCTGCGTGGGCTTGGAGTCGTCATGCGTCTCTTAAGAGGCCAGGAGGCCTGGTGGTTTGTGCCGGATGAAGCCTACCAGTGGGTCTGGACGGACCAATGGCCGGGCTGGCAAGCCAAGCTCTTCAATCCTGAATTCAGGCCACCATGGGGTCTGGCCTTTCTTCTTTCCTTCACTTGACTTTTAGTTCCTCTTCTCTTGCTTTTGTCACGCTGGCACTCTCCGTCTTCTGCAGAGTCCCTGTCTCAGACCGTGAATCTTTCAGGCACGTGGTTGGTTCCTGTGGCGGCATCTTCCACAGGCCACGTCATTCTTTCACCCTGCTCCACATCTCCGTTCCCTCCCGAAACATCGCCTCAAACGTTCTTATAATCATGCTTTTCTCCAAGAACCCAGTACCTATCCTTCCTCTACCTGTCACTGTGTCACGAAAGGTGCTCGCCCGCCTCAAAACACACTCAGTCTCCTTCGCGCCCATTGCTCTGCCTCTTCACCTCCTTCGGGTGGCTGTTTCTTTCTCTCTCTTCCTTCCTTTTACATTAGCTTTTAGCCCCCCCGTTTAAAAATTATTTTATTGGGAGCTCATACAGCTCTTATCACAATCCATCCATCCATCTATTGTGTTAGGCACATTTCTACATTTGTTGCCATCTTCATTCTCAAAACATTTTCTTTCAACTTGAACCCTTGGTATCAATTCCTCATTTCCCCTCCTCCCTCCCTCTCTCCTTCCTTCCCTCCGTCACAAACCCTTGATAATTTATAAATTATTATTTGTTTTGTGTGTCTTACACTGACCAGTGTCTCCCTTCACCCACTTTTCTGTAGTCCATCCCCCAGGGATGGGGTTATATGTACATCCTTGTGTTTGGTTCCCCTTTCTCCCCCACCCTCCCCTTCCCCTCCTGGTAGCTCTACTCTCATTCTTGGTACTGAGGGGTGTATTTGTCCTGGATTCCCTGCGTTTCCAGCTCTGATCTGTACCAGATCTTCTCTGGCCTAGCCGGATTTGTAAGGTAGACTTGGGATCATGATAGTTGGTGGGGAGGAAGCATTTAGGAACTAGAGGAAAGTGTGTTTCATCGTTGCTACCCTGCACCCTGACCGGCTCATCCCCTGCCGAGACCCTTCTGTCAGTGGCTGTCCCGTGGCCTACCGATGGGCTTTGGGGAGCTGTATCCCCTCTGTCTCAGGCTCAGCGCCTCTCCTGGCTCCTTCTCATCTCCTCCTGTCATCGCACGCCTGGCTTCAGGCCTCCTTGCAGCATCTGCTGCCCTTCCTGCATCAGCTCTGTCCTCGTCTCTCTCTGTCCTCGTCTCTCTCACGCTGGTGCTGCCCCAGAACGCGCTGGCCAACAGCCCTTCCTTTCTTCCAGTGCCCAGTCCTTCTGTCGTCTGTCTGCTCTGCAGTGCCCCCTCCCACCATTTCAGAAAGGATTTCCTCCTTGTCACCAGGAATCTCGATCACAATTCCACTATCAAGGACCTCTTCTTTTTAAAAAAAGATTACAGTAGACATTTATTTAAGGCAATACATTTGCAGCCCAGAATAGGTTTTAAATGTTACATTTCCGGTGGAACCAACTGCATAAAAATACTCTGAGGACAGTGGCACCCACAGATGTTAATGGTGTGCCAAGTCTATGCCCATTCTTCTCTCTTGTCCGTCCCGAATCACCTCCTTCAGATCCGGATCCAGATAGACTGTGTCCTCCTTGTATTTCTGTCCGCTGCTCTTTAGGCAAGATCTGCCTCGTGGTCCGGTCCAAGGCTCTCTTAATATGTATGACACACCGGGTCATCGCAAGGGTTATCAGGAAGCCTTATGGCTTCCACGACATCTTCGTTCTCCTGTCTGTGTCATCTCCCATGAGCCCGAGTGTACTGAACCGTGCAGCACTGAAGGACCATCTTTGAATGCTACTGAGCCACCGACCCGAGGCGGCAGCAGTGACCCGCTCACCATTTTCCTCAATGACGTCTTTCACGCCCCCCATTTCTCTCAGTTATGCTCCCCAACTTCTCCCGAGCCATCCTCATCTCATTCCGACTGATCCCGTTTCTCCGAACTGCCCCCCAGTTGCTCTTGACTGGTCCCCAGCTTCTCCGCAGTCCCCCATTTCTCTCCACTTGACTCTCGTTTCTCTCCAGGAGAACACTTCTTCCCACGAATCCTCTGCTTCTTTCCATTGAATCACAGTTTCTCTCCCTTAGCGAGTCCCAGTGTCTCTCCTCTGCTCCCCTGTCTCTCGGCACTCCCCTGGAGGAACTCCCGATGCCAGGTTCCCGCTCGCTCTCCGGTGCCGGGCTCCCAAGGACCCCCGGGTCTCCACGCGACTCACTATCCATGTCTCTCCCGTAGACTCCAGCTTCTCCGCACTGGACCTGGGCATACCACATTCCACCTCTGCCCATGGTCACGGCGTCTCCAGCCCATTCCACTGGACCTCCGTCCCTTTCCAGGGGGCCCCGTGGACTTCCATTTTGTATTACTGAGACAACATGTCTGTATTTACCCACTGATCTCAGAACCACGTGTAAACGTGTTTTGTTTGAAACACGCCTGTGCATGTCTGCACTGCAACGATGGGAGCAATACTTTTGGGCACAGCCTTGTATGTAAAGCAGGAGCACTGCCATTTTGAGAGGCAAACCAAGTTCAAGATGAAGGCCACCTAGCATAGTCCACAAAGACAAGGGGTTGGAAAGCTTGTCGGGGTGACTAATGCCGTGAAGAACCAGATGATGCCGAGAACCTCTACCAACCGCTTTGATGGAGAGCATAATCGAGGGTCCCAGACAGAGCACGGGTGAAAATGTAGAAGGAAATTCAAAATCACAGCAAACGCCAGCATTTTCTCGTCTGATAGAAACTGTCAGAACCCCTATGGATACGGTCCTAGACACCTTTAAACCTGGCACTGAGCCCTCTCTGGGCCGGAGGACCCTGTAGTAAACAGTGGGCAATGGCAGCAGGGGTGGGGAATGTCGGTGGGGCCCTCAGGCTGTCTAAGGCGCACTAAATCAATACAACCAACATGCCGGGCCTCACCAGTTTAGGGGTGAGGAAATGAAATGTTGGGCTCCATGACCGGCAAATGAGGTAGAAAAATGATTCCCTACCCCTGCCTTCACGCAATTAGCCGTGAGACCAACATGGCAACATTTGCTGAAAACAGAGTTCAGAAGACAGGAAGGGGCAGGAAAGGAGGAGAGATGGGAACCAGAAGCCCAGGGGGAGAGAGCCGTGGCATTCAGGGGATTGCGATTAAGGTCTCAAAACAAGAGGAGTATCACGGATTGAATGGGGAACTGTCAACTTTCACCCAAACCACAATAAAATACTCAAGGAAAAGAAGAGATTAAAGGTCTTACTAGAAGGCATCTTTCCCCAGAGGGGAGCTCTCATGACCACTAATAAGGTGTGGGTTTGAAGTGTGAAGGGGTCATTTTCATGGCCTGTTTTCCAACAAGAAAATACCCGGTTCTCGCTCATGCTGGGCGGTGACAAATACTCTCTCTTTTCAGGAGAGCTAGCTGGCTGCCAAACAGAACTGTATGCAAACCTGGAAGCCTGGGGGGGTTTGGGCTAAGGGGTAGGGGGTGGGGCGGCTAGTGCTACCAAAGGAGGCCCAGCTGCCAGCAATAATCCTGAGATGAGCCCTGGATCCCAGGGACAAAGCCCTTTACTCATGTGACTGTCAACAGAGTTGAAGGCAGCTCTGTCGAGGAAAATCGGATGCGGCGGTGGCCATTTCACATGTATTTCTGATGTCCACGGTAACTTCCCCTGCCCTCTCTCAGAGTACCACCGATAACATAACTCAATGGTCACAGCCTTGAAGATGTGTCCTTTTTATTCGAGATGCATGTTTCCTTTTTACCAACGACATCCTCAATCTTTAAATCAAAACACATGCAGCATCTTATCCCAAACACGGACATGAATATTTATAGCAGCACTCTTCATGGTGGCCCCGATTGAAAAAGTGCAGAAGGAACCAGTGTCCAGTCTGGTAAAGCTGTTTGGATACACACAAAGCACCCCGAGCCAGTCGCAAGTCAGTAGTGACCAACTTCCCCCAAGCGTGACATTGCGGCACCGCCAATGAAGTTGCAGGACCTTACCGATCTCTTCCTTGAGGTCGATTTCAGCCGTGGTTGGGTGGACAATGCCCTCCACTCTCATGGAGCCAATATGGCTGATGTCACTCTGGGTCAGGGATAGCTGCGTCAGGGAGAAAGGATGCAGAATTGGGAGAGATCAAACCCCACTGAAAACCTTCGTACGCGGTCTCCCTCCCTTAACCCTCTGAATTCTACAGAATGTTGATGGGAAGAGGCTGCTTCTGGAGCGATAGCCTCGTTTCCTGACATCCAGGTTTTAGCAGACTCTCTGGAACTCAGGGGACTTGACCTTCATTTGGAGACGCCTCTTCCTGCACCACTAGTGGGGCCACCTTCCCATGTGTTTCCCTGTAGCTCCTGTCTTTGGTTCCCAAGCTGAGGGGCCTTGGTTTTGGTACGTCACCCTCAGGAGCTCCTGCAAGGGGAGCCCACGGCTCTGTGGCTCTTCTTACAGCAGTACCAATCAGGATTTGGGGGCAGGGCTGTTAAGTGATAGTGATCCTCAGAGTCTGAACAGCCAAGGTCTGGCCACCTTGTCCCTTGGTGACCACATCCTTGGGGCTACCCTGTGCCCTGCTGCCTATGTGTTTGTAGCCTAGTGGAATGGAGGGGTCGTCTCCCTATCCCCCACTAGATAAATGAAAGCAAGCTTTCCCCCATGGCCTCATCCTCTAAACCAGGTACGGCTGAGTTGATTCTGACTCATTGTAACCTCCCTGTGCATTCAGAATAAAGTGGGGCTTTTAATGGCTGTTTGTTTTTCCTGAAGTAGTTTGCCAGATCTTTCTTCTGCGATGCTTTGGGTAGACGAGAAACCCCTATTCTTTCAGTTCATAGCCAGGTGCACGACCCAGGGACTCCCATGGATACTCTCTAGAGCAGTGGTCCTCAACCTGCAGATTGTGACCCCTTAAGGGGTCACACAGCCCTTTCACAGGGGTTGCCTGATTCACAACAGTAGGAAAAGTACAGTGATGAAGTATCAACGGAAATCATGTTATGGTTGGGGGGGTCACCACAACATGAGGAACTGTATGAAAGGGTTGCGCGGCATGAGGAAGGTTGAGAACCACTGTCCTAGAGGGAGCAGCAATTCTGCTGCTTTGCTCTCCAGGTGAACTAGGACCCGCCATATTTATGCCCTTCTTATGCCCAGTTGTTCGAATGGAGGTCACACGATTGTCGGCGTGCCAGCATGCAGCCAGCAGAGAGATGATTAACAGACACTGCTTGGATAATGTATTTCACCCTAATCGGCTCCGCAGGGGAGTCATCTGCTCGGTCAACTGCACACTCATAGGGATGGGTTATTTGCATGGCCGGCCGTGCCGGTGCTGTGTTGCTGAGGACTGCCGCCGTGCATAGCCCCGTCTGTTCTTTCTGCAGCCTCAAAAGGAGTGCAGGCTGAATTATTGGTGAAGAATTCCTCTCTTTAACAGCAGGGATGTTAGGAAGCAGATTTCCATTTCATTCTTTGATACATGGCATTGGACTACATAGGCAGGGTGTTTGGAAAGTCAGTTCTGGGTGGTTCTGCTGGGCACAGAAATAACTGAGGCGGAGGGGATCCCCAGGAAAATCAGAGGCCATTCTGTCTACTGATCGGAAAGATTCTCTGTGCTTAACCTTCAGCCGACAGGTCAGCATCAACAACTTCCCCACCTGAAAGAGCTTGTTACCACTCACAGAGGAGAAACCACCGAAGCTCGTTGGTTTGAAACATGAATAATTCAAGGACCGCGAGAAAGCTGTATCGCAGGAGCGAGGGACGATGGAGGCACCGTTTCTTGTAAACAAAAGGTTATAAAAATGCAGTCATGTTTTGCTGTGGCACATTACAATCGTCTTTATTACCTTCTGCCCTAGAACAAGGCTCTTAGAAGACAGGACGGTGAATCCCTCCCCTGGGCCGTCTTCCGAGGTGGAATTCGAAGTTCCTTCCTTATCGCTGTCCTTTGATTTGGACTGTTGGTAGAAAACAGAGAGACAGATGGGAAGAGTCCCCCCAGACGCCCTCAGTGGGCTATGGAGCACCTCCCATGGCCGCTACAAGTTGGGGACAAAATGAAAAAGCTAGCCATCAGGCCCTCCTACGTCTCCACTGAGAGCAGCGAAGGACAGGCACACGGAAATGGCCAGGGTTCTGTGGGAAATCAAGTGTGTTTAAAGCACCCTCCCCGCCCCCGTGCCTCTAGTCCTCGCCCAAAGCTAGACGCGTGCACATCATGATGTCTTGCTTTCCCCGGTGACTATAGTTGGTGGGACCTCCACAAGCCCTCAGGGGGATGGCTCCCAGGACACTGCTCTGGGACGGAGCGGAGGAGGTACGGCCAACTTGTGGCATCTTTTGTTTACCATGAAGAGCCGCAGAACGATAACCTTCGGAGGCCATCGGCTCTTCGTCTGTGAAAGATGGACACTGAACACGGGAGATGGAAGAACAATCGGCCCGTTGGAACTCTGGTGTTGGCCACGAGTAACGAAAGTACCACGGACTTCCACAAAACAAACAGTTCTGTCCTGGGACGTCCAGCCCGACGCTTCTTGGAGGCAAGGGCGGTGAGACTTCATCTCACAGACTTTGGACAGGCTGTCAGGAGAGCCCGGTGCCTGGAGAGGAACCTCATGCTTGGTAAAGTTGAAGGGCAGCGAAAAAGGAGGCCGTTGATGCTCTGGACTAACACAGTGGCTCCACCCATGGGCACAGACATAGGAACAACCGTGAGGGTGGCATGGGACTGGGCAGTGTTTTGTTCGGTAGTACCTGAGGTCGCTATGAGTAGAAACCGACCGGACTGCACCCAACAGAGGCAGTGCAGCCCGGCCATGGGGATGGCCCAGGGCTGCGGTTCCAGGGCTGTCGCAGTCTTGAAACGCAGTGGGTGCAACTAATACGTGGGTTTTACATTGGATTCAGACCGTCATAGCTACGGGTGGCTAGTGGTTCCCCGACGAGGTACCACGGCAAAGTATTGCTCCACAAATGGCCTCTCAGAGTGACAGCTCCTATCAGGTGAAGCTCTCCCAACTCAACAGACTTTTTACGGGAGACCAGCGATTTTCCCAGGGAGTTCTATTCAACAAAACCAAACTCACTGCCACCGAGGCCAGGCTGATTCGTATCGGACCCCCCTGTGGGTTTCCGTGACTCTGTTTACGGAGTAGGAAACCCAGTCTTTGTCCTGTGGAGTGGCTGGTGGTTTCAAACTGTCGACCATTCGGATCTCAGCCCAACACATAACCGCTAGCCACCAGGGTTTCTATAGAGACATAAAAATTAGCGTTCCACCACTTAATTGGTGCACATTGGAGTGCTTTAAAAGATGCGAAGAGTCAGATTTTTGCTACAGCGGATGGAAATGAGTTCTCACAAAAAGGATAGGATATAAGACTTCATATTTGGAGACCTGAAGGATTTGTAATGATCATAACCATGCCAGTTCCTGCTGAGAGCTAGCTGGATGGCTGGATACCCATGGAATAAGATTTTAACATAACTAACGCAAATAAATCTTCACACAACAAAACCCCAAAAAAATAAATTAGCGTTCCAACTGATGGTGGCAGCGATCGTACAATGGTGCTTGATCTAATTGAATTATGGATTGTTATACTATCTGTAAGAGCTCCCAATAAAATGAATAATTAAAAAGATTAAAAAATAAATTAGGGTTCCAGGTAATCTTCTCTCATCTTAAGATTTTGGTGGGGGTTGGGGAGGGGGATCTGGAACCACAGAAAGCTCCCCGCCCCACACTTCTCGTGGCCCCTGTTTGATGATGTGAATTCTTGTTTCAAAGTTTTGTTTTTCTACTCACATTCTCATGATATCCTCCCCCATCAAGGTACAGGCTTCTCAGCCCTTCAGAGAAGCTGGCACTGCCATCATCTTTCCATTTTTCGGCCCTTGAACCTTCAGCTTGCTCTAAGTGGGGGTGGGGTGGGGGGTATCCCTGGCTCACACGGTGTGACGTTGGCTCACCTTTTTGGACGTCCGTGGTTTGGCAGTCTTGGATTTCTTGCCCCCCTTCTTGCCCGATGTGGACTTCCTTCCTCTTTTCTCGGGGGGAGGGGAGAGGATCGTTTCAGACTTGCCTTTGCTCCCTCGCTTTTTGGCCAGCAGCTCAGGGTGAATTCTTGGCAGGACGCCTCCACTGGCGATGGTAACACCTTTCAGCAGCTGCGAGAGAGAAACACGTGAGCTCGGTCAGGGAAGGGCTTTCTAGTTCCAGACGGACTCTCACTCCAGCTTCTGGCAACACGTCTGAAGTCCTGGTTTTGGTTTCCTAACGAAATTGTGTAATACTCAGTCGAAATGGCTCTCTCCTTGCATAGTGTTTCTTGGCAGGCATCAAGGCACCCGTGATCTTGTACCGAAAGCAAAACAAAGCAAAGGAAAATAAGAGAGTTACAGAGGTCGCCACCAGGGTTGTTGCCCGGAGCTCTGGAATTTCAGACACAAGTGAGGATAAAGGGCTCCCGTGTGGGGAACTCAGCTGGACAGCAATGAGGCTCAAGGTCACAGCAAGGACAAGCCTCCCTTAACCACAGACCAGCAGTCTCCGCACTCTTCTCACCACGCCTTTTATCAGGGAAATATGTTCAACCATACACCGTGGCTTGCCAATAATCCCAACACCAAGCCCCGCGGACAGGGACCCTATGTAGTGTTTCTATATAGGATGAGCAGCCAAGGCTTAGCCCACCAGCCACCGTTGAGCCAATTCTGACGCACAGAGACCCCCAGTGTTTCACTGTAGAACCGAGAACTGTCCTCCGCAGAGTTGGCAATGGCTGTGGTGTTTCAGAAGTTGATGAGTGGGACTTCTCCTGAGGCACCTCTGGGTGGATTAGAACCTTCCAGTTAGTAGCCAGCTGCTTCCCTGCCCAGTGGTTCATACTGTGTGCAGTCATGCCACACTGATCCACCCTGCAGGCCCCAGAGCAAGGCTGCTCTACCTGCCTGGGACAAAAAATGCGTAGCAATAGAGACTAAAGAGTCTAGGAACTTTGATAGCAGACAAAGCTCTTCTTCACCCACTGGCTCTAATGACCCATCATCAGGCCTTAGATTTATAGGTTACTTGAACATTTTTCATTTTTTGAAATAATTCCTTTTCATTGCATTGTTCAACATGAAATTGATTTGGAAACAATAAGAGCTGCTTCCTCACCACAGAGGTTTAAAAAGCAGGAGATCCGAAAGTAAATTGACATAAACCTTTGAACCTTATGTGCTTACCACCTTGCATGGTGAGGAAGACAAGGCTTTCTACTCCCGTAGAGAGTTCCAGTCTCAAAGACCCAGAACAGAAAATCATATCGATGCGAATGAGGGGGAGACCCAAAGTCAATCTGTAGACAATTGGACATCCTCTTACAGAAGGGTCACAAGGAAGAGATGAGCCAGTCAGGTGCACTATAGACTGATGAAACATACAACTTTCCTCTAGTTCTGAAATAATTCCACCCACTATCATGATCCCAATTCTGCCTTATAAATCTGTCTAGGCCAGAGGATGTACACTGGTACAGATCATAGCTGGAAACACACGGAATCCAGGACAGATAAACCCCTCAGGACCAATAATGAGAGTAATGATACCATGAGGGTGGGGGGAAGTTGGGGGAACAATGGAGGAACCAACCAAAATGATGGACATATAACACCCCCTCGCCCAGGGAGATGAAAAGTGGGTGAAGGGAGACAGTGGACTATGTAAAATTTGAAAATAATTTATAATTTATCAAGGGTTCATGAGGGAGGGAGGGTGGGGCAGGGAGGGGAAAAATGAGCTGATACCAAGGGCTCAAATAGAAAATGTTTTGAGAATGATGATGGCAACGAATGTCCAAATGTGCTTGACACAATGGATGTATGGATTGTGATAAGAGCTATAAGAGCCCCCAATGAAACAATTAAAATAAAAGAGTTCTAGTGTCAGAAACTCACAGGGGCAGTTCTCTCCTGGCTCCTGGGGTCGCTATGAGTCAGAAGTGCCTCAGCGGCAGTGAGAGCCACCCTGCAGACCCTCAGAGGGGCTGTGCACTCTACTTTGGAGATGGCTGATTTGTGCTACAAGGCAGAGTCTGTTCCTGTTCCTATACATAAGTAAGGATCCCATTGCCCCATCAAAATAAACTGGTCTTTGGGTGAAGACACTGAGACGAGCATTTCACACGCCTGGTGCACTCCTTCCTGGCAGCACATGGAGTTTTGCCTTCAGAGAGGAAAAGAACTAGCCAGACCCAGAATGTATGACGGTCTATTCCAGAGACGGTTTTGGTTCGAATCTGAATCATAAAGCTCACGGAACGTGGCCTTCACTCATACAGTTTGGTTTTTGTGTCTTTCCTGTTTCACATATCTGTTGGGGCTGTAGAAGGAAGGATGTAGCCAGCTGGGTCCCCGTGCAGAAGCTTGTTGGACAAAGGGACTGTGTGTCTGGTTTGAGCCTTCAGCGTTACCTGGTTGAGCTCCTCATCGTTGGCCACGGCCAGCAGGATGTGTCTCGGGGCTATCCGAGCCTTCTTGTTGTCCCTTGCGGCATTCCCAGCCAATTCCAGAATTTCCGCTGAAAGTACAAGAGGGTGTTAATAGGCAACTATAGAATGGAGTCTGAGCTTTTAAAAAACGTTTCTTTAGAAACTCTCTTTGAGTTCAATCATTTGTAGTCATTCATGATTTTTTTTTAATGCCTGGATCTGGAAAGAAATTTAGAAAACAGAAAGGAATTAGGTCACACACAAGTAGGGTATTTTAGCAAGACCTGATAAATGACCTATGAGAAAATCTCCAAGTTATCTGTCCACAGATGAGCTTCAGGAAGCACATGGAAAAATGGAACTAAAAGATAATGGAATTTTTCCACGAACTATTGAAAGCCCCCCTCACATATCCTCTGGACTCCTATTATATATTTGGATCCCTGATCTTTTGCTGAGCTTATTACCATAGCAACAAAGACCACACCCCCCAGCCTCCCTTTCTGATAAATGTGGTCACGAGACTAAGTTCTGGCCATGGGAGATGAGCACTTGCATTGTACAATCCTACTGGGAAGGATCCCTCAACGAAGGGGCTGTGCCCTGCTCCCGGCCGAGAGAGCAAGATCATTGGAATTAGAGCAGCCCTCTTTGACCAATAGGAAGAAGTTGTGGATCTCAAGATGGAATGAGCCTGAGCCGCTGATGACAGGGGAGCCTCCTCATTAACCTGCACTGTGTGTCCCACATGTCTTCTGCCATTGTAATTCCAATTGACTCAGAACCATACCACAGGGCCTGCATTTCCTTCAGCCTACAGAAAGGAGGGCCGTCTCTGGAAAGAATAGTTATGTTGTCACTCAGGTCTGTTGTTCAGGTCTGTGGGGGCCACTCTCCTAATTCCCTTTCCTCCTTTGCTCTTGTTCTGCATTGTCACCCCAGGCTGCTCTATCTGAAAGCACCTCGAATAGGAAGGACTGACTTACACTACAAGGCGAGGAAACGCCTAACCCAGAAAGTGCATTACTAATGGGGATGCCCCTAATTCCTTAGAAGGAAGGATGTTGGGGTCCGTAGTCTTCCATCTGTTCCTCAGGACCTACATGTGACTCTGACTTTAATAAATAGTAAATGTGAGGAAACAAAAAAACTATTTTATGGGTTATCCAAAAATTTTTTTTGTGTCAACAGTAAAAAAAAAAGGCTTAAGTGAAGAGCAAATGTTCTGAGAATGATGAGGGCAATGAATATGTAAATGTACTTTACCCAATTGATGTATGTATGGATTGTGATAAGAGTTGTATGAGCCCCTAATAAAATAATTTTTAAAAATCCAGCTCAGAATTTTATAACATTTGTGTGTCTTTCCCATATGTCTTCTGCCTTATTATTTTACTTTCTACCTTGCTTTTATGAGGATGTTCTGTTAAATCAAATCTGGCTGCCTTTAAATGTATGAGTGACTTGTTCAACATCATGTTGGAAGGTTTAGCCCAAAGCATTACACAACAAAAATAAATCAATGGAATGCAATTGGGCGATGAAGTGAACCACTTGCTTTTTGAAGATTATATGATTTTATAGCGAGAGAACCCCAAGGACTACACAAAAGTCTGTTGGAAACAATTGAGAGATTTGATAAAGTAGCAGGATACAAGATTAACAGGAAGAAATCAATTGGATTCCTAAGTACCAGTGAAGAGAGCCCCCCAAAAAGACATCAAGAAAACAATACCATTTCCAAGAACCTCACCAAAGATGAACTACTTGGTATTAAAGCTAACCAAAGAAACAAAAGACCCGTACAAAGGAAACTATAGAGCATTATTACAAGAAATCAAGAGAGACCGACACAAATGGAAGAATACATGTGTTCATGGATAGCAAGACTTACTATTGTAAAATTGTCAATACTACCTAAAGCAATCTACAAATACAACAGAATTCTGATCCAATCCCAACTTCATTCTTTAAAGAAATGGAAAAACCAATTACCAACTTCATGTGGAGAGGGAAGAGGCTGAGAATAAGCAAAGAACTTCTCAAAAAGAAGAACACAGCAGGAGGGTTTGCACTACCCGGCCTCAAAACCTACTACACAGCCATAGTAGTCAAAACAGTCTAGTACTGATACAATGACAGATACATAGATCAATGGAACAGAATAGAAAACCCACAAATAAAAGCATTCACCTATACAGCCAACTGATTTTCAACACAGGATCAAAAGACATTCCACGGGAAAGGGATACTCTCCTAAACAAATGGTGCTGGGAAAATTAGATTTCCATATACACAAGGATGAAACAGGAACCATACCTCTTGCCATGCACAGAAACAAACTCAAGATGGATGTAAGCCCAAGAGCTATAGGGATCCTTAATGAGAAAATTGGGAACAACTTAAGGGCCCTATTGCAGGGCATACACAGACCACCAAATATAATAAAGAAACACTCACAGTGAAGGACAAAAGAGATGCCTGGGACCTGTGAAAAATACAACACTTCATTAAAAGAATAAAACGACAGGCAGGGAGGGGAAAAATGTGCTGATGCCAGGGCTTAGGTGGAGAGCAAATGTTATGAGAATGATGAGGGCAATGAATTTACAAATGTGCTTTACACAATTGATCTATGTATGGATTGTGATAAGAGTTGTATGAGCCCTTAATAAAATGATTTAAAAAAAGAGTAAACCAAGAACCCACAAATCGGGGAAAGATCTTTAGCAATGACACAATGGACAAGGGACTAATTACTAAAATCTATAGAATTTCACAACATATCAATAAGAAAAACAACTAATCCAATTAGAATATGAGCAAGAGACACGAATAGACAATTCATGAGGGATGACAGGCCCATGGCTAACAAACACAGGGAAATGCTCATCCCTAGCCTTCCCCAAGATTCCAAATGAAACAATTATGCGATAAGTTACTGAATACTCATAATGATAGACAAATTAAAAAAAAATCTTAACAACAAATACTGGCAGGGGCACAGAGAGTTGGAAATTCTTTTTTTTAATGTTTTTTTAAAAATATGGAACGCTTCACGAATTTGCGTGTCATCCTTGCGCAGGGGCCATGCTAATCTCTGTATCGTTCCAATTTTAGTATATGTGCTGCCGAAGCGAGTACGAGTTGGAAATTCTTATACACTCATGACGGGCTTGTAAATAGGTATAGCCATTGGGGAAAGAAATATAGTGCTACTTAAAACAACTGGGAATAGAAATGCCATATGACCCAGCAATACCTTTGCTGTTATATATTCCAAAGAAATAAGAGACAGAGCAGGAACACATGTATGCTCTCCCATGTTCATTACACCACAGTTCACAATAGCAAGAAACTGCAAACAGCTGAAATGCTCATTAGTAGAAGAACGGATAAAGAAACATACACACCATGGAATATTATACATTCCTAAAACATATACACCATGGAATATTATACCTTATACATGGAATGTTATACATTAAACCATGAGACACTTCATGGCATGAATGGACCTGGAAATCATTATGCTGAGCAAAATTAGTCAATTACAAAACATCAAATACTGTATGAATCCACTCCTGAAAGGATAAACACTAAGGCGAAGGGTCCTAACCATGAGGTGGTGCGCCTGCCTAGTGTCCAGGAACCCCTTTATTTGTACCTCTTAAAAACCACTCCGACAGAGGAAGTCTCACTTCAGCGGGGTCAAGTGACAGGGGATGAGGGAGAAGACCAATGAGTTGCTGCCATCTAACATTGTTTTAGGACCACCCCAGAGTAACAGACATTTCTACAAAAGTGATAAAGCAAACCCTACTAGAAATTCAAGTCCACCAGGAAGAAGCACATCAGTCTGTGTGATCCATGGATTGTAAATAATAAAATCCAAAGCTGAAAGAGGGAACGGGATCAGAGCTTAAAGTGTGAGCACCGAGTTTGCAGAAGGCTCTGGATGACAGAAGCACTGAATCCATTTGCAAGTTCCCACACGAGCCTCGACTGAATCCCCTTGATCACAGTTAAGGACGCGAATGGCCTTGGAGTCAGACAACCTGCATTATAAAGTTGATTATGGCAGGTGTAGTTGGGCTAACGAATACTTTATCCTTTTATCTCCCTTGTGACCTATTTTAAAGTTATTTCAGTTTTTAATATTTTCTGCTTTCTTTTTGCCTGAGGTTTTTCTTCTTTGTTTTGTCATTGTTTTTGTTTATTTCTTGTTTGTGTTTTGTCTGATTTTCTGCATATGCAATCTCAAATAGGCAAATCTAGATAGGATTAATAATTACTTAGGGGCAAAGCAGAGAGGCTGTGGGGAAATGGGGAGCTAACAATTAGTATGAGATACGAGCAAATGTTCCGAAATGCAGTGGGGTGATGACGGCACAACACTTCTTCATATGACGCTGAAGCAGTAAGCTATGTAGCTTAGATGCCAGTACAACTATCTCAGCGAGTCTCAGAAAACTGTCCTTCCCTTAGGAAGCTAACGTCAGTATGCCATGTGTTCTCAGAGGGATGATGCAGGCAATATGTGAGGGGAGTGTCTTGGTGGGGGTGTGTGTTCAGGGAGAGGTGCCTGTATAATGACATAAACACGAAGCTCGAAAATTAACGGACTTCTGCAAGAGTCCTTACAATCACTTATATTTCAGATAAAATAGCACATGAAATTGCCATCATTCAGAAAATGCTAATACTAATAATAACCACTTGGCATAAGTATACTATGTTAACTAAGAAAATGTGATTAACAGAACATTAGAATAAAATAAACATTAGAGTTAAATATTTATATCTTTTCCACAACGAAACGTGCTAAGTCATGGCATATTCATTTTTACATCATTATTTTCAGGTTTGAAGCAGTGAACATGGTGTTTTATGCTTAAAAAAAGAAAGAAAGAAAAAGAAATGGGGCACCGCTGTTGCTATCAGATATTCATTTACTCCGAGACCATGTTTTCTGGATCAATTGGGGCAATGGAGTTTGAGAAGTACCAGCATGCTAGTTGGGACAGTGTTGTTAGCGGCCAGCAAGTTGGCCCCTGACTCCTGGTGACTCCACCCACACTGGAATGAAATCCAGGAGGAAGTGTGTGACCTCTGCTGTTTGGGGTTCAGTCAATGCCAACTTTGGGGGTGGCCCCATTCAATTCATGACGTCAGCTTCCACCCACCCGCTCACAGTCTGTAGCTCCAGCTTTGCCATCCCATCACATAGACGGCCTCCCTGGGGTTCCACCGTTGGGGAAACCCAAACTTCTGTCCTACCTACCCCTGCTAGGATTAGCCCCCCTCACCCGCTGCTCCTGTGAGATCTCCTCTGTTTTCCACCTCCTCCCCGTCGCCCGCCACCTCATGCAGCTTTGCGCCTCTTCTCCATGCTGATTGTCATTGTCTGGGTGAAGACTTCCTCCTTCTTGTCCAGGTCATTGTAAATGGGTTCCCGCCCCTAGTTTTTTTTAAAATCACTTTATTAGGGGCTCATACAACTCATCACAATCTATAGGTACATCAACTGTATAAAGCACAGTTGTACATTCGTTAGGCTCATCATTCTCAAAACATGTGCTCTCCACATAAGTCCCTGGCATCAGCTCCTCATTTCCCCCTCCCTCCCCGCTCCTCCCTCCCTCATGAACCCTTGGTAATATATAAATTATTATTTTGTCATATCTTACTCTGTCCGACATCTCCCTTCACCCACTTTTCTGTTGTCCATCCCCCAGGGAGGAGGTTATATGTAGATCCTTGTCATCGGTTCCCCCTCTCTACTCCACCCTCCCGGTATCGCCACTTTCACTAATGGTTCTGAAGGAAGCATCTGTCCTGGATTCCCTGTTTCCAGTTCCTATCTTACCAATGTACATCCTCTGGTCTAGCCAGATTTGTAAGGTAGCACTGGGATCATGATAGTGGAGTGTGCGGGGGTGGGGTGGAAGGAAGCATCTAGGAACTAGAGGAAAGTTGTAATGTTTCATCGTTGCTACAGTGCACCCTGATTGGCTTCTCTCCTCCCCACGACCCTTCCATAAGGGGATGTCTAGTTACCTACAGATGAGCTTTGGGTCCCCATTCTGCACTCCCCCTCATTCAAAATGACATGATTTTTTTTTTGTTCTTTGATGCCTGATACATGATCTCTTTGACACCTTGTGATCACATAGGGTGGTGTGCTTCTTCCATGTGGGCTTTGTTGCTTCTGAGCTAGATGGCTGCTTGTTTACCTTCAAGCCTTTAAGACCCCAGATGCTATATCCTTTGATAGCCAGGCACCATCAGCTTTCTTCACCATATTTGCTTATGCATCCGATGGTCTTCAGGATGGTATCAGGGAGGTGAGCACACAACGATTAGATTTTCTGTTCTTTGATGCCTGATAACTGATCCCTATAGCACCTCATAATCACACAGGCTGGTGTGCTTCTTCCATGTGGGCTTTGTTGTTTCTCAGCTAGATGGCCGCTTGTTTACCTTCTAGCCTTTAAGACCCCAGACGCTATAACTTTTGATAGCCAGGCACCATCAGCTTTCTTCACATTTGCTTATGCACCCGCTTTGTCTTCAGCAGTTGTGTCGGGAGGGTGAGCATCATTGAATGGCAATTTAATAGAAGAAAGTCTTCTTGCATTGAGGGAGTACTTGAGTGGGGTCCCACTAAACCTATAAATATATGCACATAAATCTATTTCCCCATCTTCATATATAAATATATTTACATATGTACATGCCTTTATTTAGACATCTATAAATGCCCTTTGCCTCCTAGCACTTTACTTTATTTCCTTTTACTTTCCTCTTGTCCCATTATCATGCTCAGCCTTCATTTGGGTTACAGTAATTCCTCTCGGTTACATTGCCCTTGATCAATCCCTACCAGGCCTCCTATACCCTCCTCACCATCGATTTGGATCACTTGTTGTTCCTTTGTTCCTGAGTTTATTAACACCAATTCCTTTCCTCCCACCTCCCCACTACCATGTCCCCCTGGAACTGTCGATCCCATTGTTTTCTCCTCCAGATTGTTCATCCAGCCTATCCTATTTGGACAGACCTGCGGAGAGAATAACATGCACAAAAACAAGACAGAGCAAAACCAAGCAACAAAATAAAACAACAACAAAAGCCAATGACCAAAGAACAAAACAGAAAAAAAAAACCCAAAAACACAACATCAACAAAAAAGACAAGCTTGTAGTTAGTTCAAGAACTGTTTGTTGGCCTTTAGGAGTGTTTCCCGGTTGAGTCTGTTGGGGCGCCAAGCCCTGGCCCCAAAGTCTATTTTTGGTATTCCCTGGGGACTTCGTTGCTCTGTTCCCCTTGCTGTTCTGTTGCACTCTCTTAGTGTTTTAGTCTTGGTGTGGTGGAATCAGTTTGGGTGCAATTCCCATACTGTGTCTCCAGTGTTGTCCCCTGTAGGACTATGAGTCAATGAGGTATGTCGTGTCTCATAGGGCCCCTGCCCCTAGTTTTGTCCTCCCTCAGATCTATGCCAATGATGCCACAACTGCTCCAAAGAAAGCTCTGGACAAATTGGAAAAAGCTGTCCCTTCCTCACTTGACTTCTCTGATTTTCTTAGAACAAGACAGCCTTTACTACCATCTGCTGGACATTTTCATAATAAAAGCATTCTATTCTTGGTAACCCAACCCATTGCCACCGAGTTGATTCTGATTCATATGCGTCTACAAGGCAGAGTAGAAAGTTCCCTAGGGTTTCTAAGGCCACAAATCTGTACTGGAGCAGAAAGTGGTCTTTTCTCCGCAGAGAGGCTGGTGGGGTTGAATAGCTGACCTGACAGTTAGCAGCCTGATGCTTAACCAAGTATGCCAGCAGGGCTCTTGCTGAAAAAAACATTGTACTGAATATGCTATGGAAAGGACACTGTTGTGTAACATTTAGGTTTCTGACTCATTTTGAATTAGCTTTTTTTTATATGGAGTCATATATGGGTCCTGTTTCATTGTTCTGCACATAGATATCCAATTGCACCAGCATCATTTGTTAGAGAGATTATCTTTTCTCCCTTTAATGAGTTTTGGCCCTTTGTGTTTCCCTATATGGGATCTTTTCTTTCCATATAAAGTTGGTGGCCTGTTTTCCCCTCTATTTAGAGAAAGGATGAAATCTGAATTGGCATTGAATTATATCTGTAGGTCACTTTGGGTAGTACTGACATGTTCACAATGCTTAGACTTCCTATCCATGAGCATGGTGTATTCCTGCAAGTCTCCTTTGGCTCCTTCAGTAGTGTTTGGAGTTTCCATTGTGGAACTCTCTTCCACTGGCTACTATAAGTAGTATTCTTTTCCTGACTTACTTCTCAGAGTTCTCTTTGTTAGTGTAGAGGAATCTGATGGATTTTTCTATGTTGATCTTGCACCATGTCATTTGCTGAATCCTTTTATTAGTTGCAATAGTTTTCTTATTGAGTCTCTGGGATTTTCTATGTATACTATCTTATTTTACTACTTCACTGCTTTGGATGCCTTTTAATTCTTTTTCTTTACTGCTGTGCCTAGGATTTCTAATACATTATTGAAAAGGAGTGGTGATAAAAGGCATCTTTGCCTGGTTTCCAGAAACAAAGTGAAATGCTTTTTTTTCTCATTCCACTGAAAATAATGGCCCTTGGTTTTGTGTATGTGTACTAAGTTATTTTGAGGAATTTCCCTTCTAGTCCTAATAGGTGGAGTTTAAAACAAAACAAAAAGGAATGGGGCTGGATATTTCCAATGCCTGTATTGATTTATACAATTATGTAGTTACTTTGCTTTAATTATGTGGTAGATTACATTCATTGCTTTTCTAATATTGAGCAAGCCTTGCATACCTGATATGAATCCAACTTGGTCATGATGTAGTATGTTTTGGATATGATGTTGGACTCTATTAGCTAGGTATTTGTTGAGAATTTTTGCATCAATATCTGTGAGGGATATTGGCCAATAATTTTCTTTTTCAGTGGCGTCTCTTCCTGGCTCTGGTATCAGGATTATGCTTACCTCAGAGAATTAATTTGTAAGCATTTCATCTTTTTTAAGCTCTGGAATAGTTTGAGTTGAATTAGTGTCAGCCTTTATCTGAGTATTTGGTAGAATTTGCCACTGAAGGCACCTGGACCTTGACTTTTTTGGGAGGAGGGGGAGGTTTAAATGACTTGTTCTACTTGTTGTTTTGTGATAGGTCTGTTATGTGTTACTTTAGGTAGACAGTGTGTTTCTAAAATATGTTCATTTTCCCCTAGGTTTTCAAATTGGTTGGCATACAGACCTTCATAATATTCTGTTAATATCCTTTTTATTTTTGTTGGTTCTGTTGGGCCACCAACCATTCATTTCTTATTCATGTAACTTGCATATTTTCCTTTGTTATATCTGCCAGTGCTTTGTCAATTTTATTAGTTCTTTCAAAAAACTGACTTCTGTTCTTGTTAATTCTTTCTGCTCCATTTATTTCTAATATTTCCTTTCTTCGGCCGACTGAGCTTGTTTTGCTTCTCTTTTTCTAATTGTTGGAAATGGTGGCTTATGGTGTTGATTTGCGTTCTTTCCCCTTTTTTGTATGTGAATGTGTATTGTTATATTTAGTATATTTTATTTTCATTTGATTCATAAATTTTAAAGTTTCATTTTCTATTACTCCCTAGGTTTAAAGCAGGATATTACTTTTCTTCCACTTCCATGTATTTTGTTTTATTTTCCTTATGCTCCCTGATATCGATATTCTAATTCCAGGGCATTGTGATCTTAGAAGATGCTTTGTACGATCTGGATGTTTGAAACCTTATTGAAGGTTTCAAACCTTATATGGTTTGTCATTGAGAATGTTCCTTGTACACTGGGAAAAGAATGTAGATTGCGTTGTTGTTGGGTCAAACCAAACAAACTAAAATACTGCATTGCCATCTAGTCAGTGGTGACATAGTGACCCTATATGACAGATCAGATTTGCTCCTTTGGATTTCCAAGGCTGAAAAATCTTTAAGGGTGCTGAAATCCTCATTTTCCTCCCTCAGAGAAGCCAGTGAGGTCAAACTGCTGACCTTGTGGTTAGCAGCCTTTGTTCGGCTGGGTTGACTAGAGAAACAAATCCAAAGATGCTCATATGTGTGTAATAGAGAGCTTTATATCAAAGAGCATTTGTATATTGAGAAAACATCTCAGCCCAGTCCAGATCAAGTCCATAAGTCTGATAGTAGCCCATATGTCTGATACTAGTCCATAAATTCCCCTTCAGACTCACGCCGCATATGCAATATTGCTGAATGCAGGAAGATCATGGGCTGGTGGGTGAAAAGTCTTGTGGATCCAATGGTGGTAGAAGCATCTCAGGGCTGGCGCGTGTCTCCATGTGGCTCTTCCAGCTGTTTCAATAGGTCTCAGCAAGCCTCCATGTGGCTTGGAGGAAGATGAAGGCAGAGAAAGAGGAAGTTCTCAGAATCCTTATGAGAAGGCCATGCCCACAAGGAGGCATCATCAGGCTGATTTGATTGACAGGATAGACTCCACCCCTACACTTATCAAGTTGACATGAAATTGTATAACTACCACACAACCCAACTAGTAAAGACTATATTACCAGTGCTCCTACATGGTTGGATCAAATATTTTGTATATTTCTATGAGGATAAGTTGGTTAATTTAGAACACCAACATGTTAGTGTTGTTTAGAACTTCTGCATTTTGCTGAGTTTCTTTCTAGTTAACCTGCCCTGCATCTAAAGTGTCATATGAAAGTCTCCTACTATTATTATGGAGTTATCTATTCCTCTTTTAACTCTTTGTTAAAGCTTAATTTTTTGGCTCTTTCCCTGGGTGTATAGAACTTTATTGACTTTTTGTCCTAGAATGCCCTTTCTTGTCTCATGCAGGCATTTGCCATAAAATCAATTTTACCATAAATTAATATCACCACTCTTGGTATTTATTGGCTAGTATTTGCTTGATTTGTGTTTTCCTATCCTTTGACTTTTAGTTTATTTTTATTTTGTGCCTAACTCGTATTGCTTGTTGGCAGCATATTGACGGGCCATGTTTCTTTATCCATTCTTCTGATCTCTCTCTCTCTTGATTGGTGTAATTAATCCATTTGTATTCTGTGTAATTATTCATAGATAATTGCTACTGTCCTTTTGCTGTGTTTTGAGAGAGGACCTTTTAGAGACCACAGACTTGGATCTGAGAGGAAAAGAAAAATGATCCAAGGAAACCCCCCATCCCTGGCTGCTTTCCAGTGCACTGCTGGGATTTGGGGAAGATAAGAGCCGATTGCTGCAATTTAACCCTTGTTATGAGGGTCAGACAAGAAGGGCTGTGCAGATAATACTGTGTGACAGAGCCGGGGTCTTCAGAGGCTGACGTCCCCACAGGAGGGCATCCTGGTGTGCTGTTGTTCCCGATGCCCCTGCCCTCTTGGGACCTGAAGGAGGTACCTTCTCCTCTTGGACTAGAGCCTGCATTGGGGTTTGGATCCACCGGCACCCACTTCCCCAGAGAGATCCATATCTCAGTGTCTCCAGCCTCTTTCTCTGCCTTAGCGGTCAGAAGAACCTTCTTCTTCTTTTTTAAAGAAAGCTTTAAAAATGACTAAAATACAGCACATAGAATAACATTATGTTAGGTGAAGGAACGAATATGGCTCAAAGACACATATTGTAAGATTCTATATGGAATATCTGGAATTGGTAAATCCATAGATACAGAGAGTAGAGTCATTATTGCTAGGAGGGAGAAAGGAATGGTGAATGATTGCTAAGAGACCCAGAGTTTCTTTTTGGGATGATGAAAATATTCTGGAATTAGATAGTGGTGATGGTTGCACAACCCACTGAATATTCAATGGTTAACTGTATTTCAATAAATAAAAAACCCAATTAAGTTGAAATCTATTTTTCAAGATATTAAAAATATCTGGTACATAATAATGCATATTCTTCTTTATTAACACATTAAATAATAACACCCCAAGTATTGAAGATATTACTTGTGGTTCGTTGCTCACATTCAAAAGGAAAGAGAGATTAACTGTGAGGGAATGTTAGTGAAATAAAGACGTACTTTTCTCATCCATGTTCATGGACCTCGTTGGGGCTGAGGATCTCAGGCTAAGAAACTGCTCAGGCTGACGCCTCAAGTAGCTCCACCCTCCTCCCTCTTCCCTGGCTCCTACTCCATCAGCCACCATCCTTTCTTCCTCTCTTTTGAGCCAACTCCTCCCCTTCCCCCAATCTGGAGTCCATACTTCCCACCCCTCAGCTCACTGCATTTTGGGCGTGACCACCCATATATTGCTCACCCATGACCTTGCAGGTGGCTAAGCCTTGGGTTCCTGTCTGGTTTTGATCCTTGTGACCTTGCAGGAGCACCTGCCTTTGCTAATACACCCTGTTCCATCTTCTGGATGTGCATTCACCTGCTTTCCTCCCTGAAATGTTCGCTATTCTTTTCAGCCACCTGTGCCACCGCTTCCCTTTTTACTTGGCCATAAACTAGAACACGGTGGTGCTAGTTGGGGCTTCATCTCTCTGGTGACCTCACTCCCTTCCACGGTCTTACACCCACACCATTAACCCTCAGCTCTCTTGGGCTCCAGCCATACCTAAGAGGTCTCGACTTAACAACAGCAGTTTGTCGTGTTGCACATGGGAAGCCGTCTACGGGGTCCCCCAGACCCATGTGAATTGAAGGGTTGGCACTTGGAACTCACCGGATACTTGGGGGTAGAAGGATGTGGAAGTGTGCTTCTGTAAACATTTACAGGCTTGGAAACTCGGTAGGGCAGCTCTACCGTGTCCCAAAGAGCCTCTGTGAGTCACATTTGACTGGAAGGCAATGGGGACCATGTGACCGAAGGCCACAAAGCACTTTTCAGGCATTACCTTAAGCGTGTCTCACAGAGAGTAGTAAAGCCATGTGTCCACTGGTTCCTAGCTGCGGTGTGGCAGGGCGACAATCTCGCTTGGAGTGTCCAAAAGCCAACATTCCAAACTACTCCACTCTGCTGGATGTCTCACAGATGCCCTAAACTCCACATCCCGTACCTCCTGCACTGTTCCTACTGCCCTACAGGCGCCATCTCCAGTCACCGGCTGCGTTTTCTTCTTCCTCTTAATCAACCCTTACATGCTTCTCCAGTACTCTTGACTCCGAGTCTCATCTTCTGTCCCCTCCCCCCGCTCCCAAGGAGGCCTGGCTTGAAAGAAAGTAGTTAACCCAAATGTGGAAGATTCAGGTCACCTTTGATACCTCTCCCCTTTATCCAACCCATTTGTAAAGGAGTGAAATGTCTTAGTGTGGCTCTTCTGTCCATGTCTCTGTAATCCCCACCTAGTTACTGGGCGGGACTCTGCAAATAAGGTATGCGTAACACGAATAGAGGGGACTGGTCCATTTTAGTTGCCACTCCCCGGCTTAGAAGAATGAGCTGTCTTGGCAGGAAAAGAGAGAAATTCCCAGACCATTTGAGGAGCAGCCACCAGTGTAGCACATTTGAGATCTCCGGTCGCTGGCGGAGGCCAAGACCAGAGGCATCAGTGGGTGAAGCAAGCGGACCCCGAAACCGAACAGCAGAGCAGCACAGTCTGTGTAGACTGTGGGGCAGAGCAGTGGGTTGGCTTCCTGGTCCATGGAGTCAAAGGCCAAGGGCCACTTGACCGAGAGTCTGAGTCCCTGAGAGAGACTTGGCTGCTGGCTGAGGAGAGGTGCTGACGTGGACCAATTCCTGTATCTTTACTGGTTACTAATCCTGGCTTGTGGTCACCTGTTAACTCCCTTACGGAGCCCCTTACTTGTGAGTGTGGTCTGAGTTCTGTGCGGCCGTTGCAACAAATGATTGAATCCAGCAGAGAAGTAGTGCCCTGGGAGGACGGTTGGTGCCACAGGAGGGTAAGGAAGGACGGCGGGTGGAGGGATTACAGACCCCTGCCTCTTGGCAACAGGCAGTCGGGGAAGGTCAGATATGGCCACCCCTCTGTGCCATTTTCTCACCATTTTTGGAGCACAGCTGATTTTGCTTTCGACCCGTCTCCCAAGCTGTCCCTTCTTTCTTATCATCCCCATTACCCACCTGCAGTCCTAATGCCTCCAAATAAACTCACTCACTGCCTTTGAATGAATCCCAGTGCATAACCACCCTATGTAGGGTTTCCAAGAACCTATATAGGAAATCCTTATGAACAGTTAGCCTCATTTTCTCCCTACGAGTGACTGGTGTGTTTGATCTGGGATTAGCAGGGTTGTTTTCTGCTACATCTTCCAGGCCTGACCCAAAGGAGGCTTCATGAATGGTGAAAGTCATTTCAAGGACGACAGGAGGCTTCCACTTTTGGACTTCCCTTCCTTAAACACGACCCAAAGGAGATACTAACAGCCACCCCAAACTTACAAACATGCCGACCCCTTCACCCATCCAAGCCCCCCACCCTCACCCCTCCCTGGCCACTGCCCTGCCTTGGGACAGATTCTGACTTCTAGCAACTCAACCGGACAGAGTGGACTGCTCCACAGGCCTTTCAAGGCTGTCCACCTCTACAGAAGCAGACCGCCACATTGGCTACACAGAGCGACTGGCAGGTTGGAACCCTGACCTTTTTTGGGGTTTACTTAATCACTGTGCCACGAGGGCTCCTTTTACTTATTTGTAGTGGCCATTCAATCCCACCAGTCAGGATTCATTTGATTGGCTGGGCTCTTTGTGTCTCATTAAAATGCAAATACAGCTTGAAGATACAACACCTTCACCAGATTAGTCATTTACACTTTGCCCCAATAATCCTCTCAGTTCTTAAGGGAAGGAAGAGGAGACGATTGGCCATTTATGGAATGCATTCTTTGCCCTGGGCATGTTACGTACATTAGCTCTTTTAGCCAAGGGCATAAGCTTGCTCTGGAAATATCCAAAGGCACAGACAGCTTAAGTTGTTAGCTCAAGGTAACAGAGCCCATAGATTGAGTGAGCCAGCTTTCCAAGACTCCAAGTCTGTTTTCCCAACTCCAGTCTGAGGTGTGGGGATGGAATCTTGAAAGGGCAGGAAAGCACACAGACAAGGCCTGCCCACCCGACCTCCGCCTGCCTGCTATTGCCCAGGGCCCGGAGGGTGATGGATGCTGCCCCAGACTAGGCACGCGAGCGGGATTCTGAGATCATGCCCCACCCACCAAGGTCTGTTTGCGTTACCTGCCAGGTACTCAATGACGGCTGCCATGTAGACGGGGGCCCCCACGCTGATCCGGTACTTGAACGTCCCTTTCTTCAGGTAGCGCATCAGCCTCCCCACGGGGAAGATGACGCCCGCCCTGGATGAACGGGACAGCTTGGACATTTTCTTCTTCCCACTCCGGCCCGACATCTTGCCTTCGTTTGCCTCTCAGCTTCCTGACACTGTGATCTCCTGGCACTCAGGATGCTACAAGGGAGAAAGAAGGCAGGGTTTAGGGTGGCTGATTGACAATGGCTGAAGTGGCCCCAGGGCATATGACTGACCACCAGGTGGAGGCAGCGGAAGACCTGCCCGACACTGACACTTTGCAGGGCAATTGCAGGACCGCCTGTGTCCTCCCACCTCCCTCAAGCCAGCTGACCCCAGAGGAGAGGCAAAAGGAAACTGGCTCAGCTGAGAGTGGCCATGCCTCCTATGACAGGCTGAAGAGTGGTCCCCAGGGATGCCCAGGAACTTGTAAATGGCATCTCACATCGCCAGAGAGACTTTGCAAATGTGATTCAATCGAGGATTTTACTTTGACTAATGTGGGTGGGTCCAAGTGATCCCCTCACCATTCCTCTCAGAGGGAGGCTGGAGATCAGAGTCTGAGATGTGATGCAGCAGTGCAGGGAGAGGCCATGAGCCAATGCGTGCAGCCAGCCTCTGGAGGCGGCAAAAGGCAAGGGAAGGAACACTACTTGGAAGGCCCCAGCTCTGCCGACATACTTTATTTTAGCTCAGGGCAACCTATTTCTGACGTCGGACCTCCGGAACTGCGGAAGAATATAGTTGTGTTGTGTATTGTCAATATGCTTGCGGTGATGTGGCACAGAAGCAAAGTGAAAGTGAACAGAGTTGCCTTTTGGTCCTGAATGGCTTCTGTCGATTTTAATACACAGTGCCTGCTTACTATGACTATACTTGCTATGGAGGGTGTGAGGCCCTGATGGCTTAGTGGGTGATGGATAGGGCTGGTAGCTACAAAGTCAGCATTTCAAACTCATCAGCCTTGTTGTGGGACAAAGACGAGCCTACTCACTCCTGTAAAGATGTACAGCCTCACAAACCCCAAGGAGGCTGAGCAGGAGTTGGCATCTACTCCACGACAGTGGGTGCCAAGCAGTGAAAGTGTTAGCTTGCTAACCGAGAAGTTGGAAGTTTGAGTCCACCCAGGAGCCCCTCAGAAGAAAGGTCTGATGATCTACTTACAAGAACTAAGCCATTGAAAACCTTACCAAGCACAGTTCTGTTCTGACGTCACATGGTCACCCATGAGTTGGAATCCGCTCAACAGCACCTAGTTTAAAACTACACCCAGGATGAATGACGTGAACCTGGACATGAATTACACATGCCGCATTCATTAATCGCTCCCCATATACATGACTGCGATAGCTCAAACCAAGCTCAATGCCACAGAGTCGATGCACACTCAGAGTGACCTTGTAGGATGGGGTAGAAATACCCCGCTATGGATTGCCAAGACTGTAACATTGTACGGCAGTAGAAAGCCCCATCGTTTCCCCAAGGAGCCACTGGTGGTTTTGAATTGCCAATCTTGTGACTCACAGCCCAACACGCAACACACCACCACCTGGGCTCCATCCATTATTGTGATAGCTTGGTGGCTTGTCCATTTGGCCGGGTCCGGATTCTCAGTGACTGGGCAGGTAAGGCCTCAAAACGTGACCTAACACAGTGTAATCACCTCTATAGTGGGATCTGCTAGGGGAGGCCATCAGTTGTAAAAAGATTAGAGCAGTGGTTCTCCACTTCATGCCGCGGCCCTTTAACACACTTCCTCATGTTGTGGTGACGCCCAACCTTAAAATTATTTTTGTTGCTACTTCATAACTGAAATTTTGCTACCGTCATGAATTGTCATCCTGATAGGCAGGATGTATTTTCATTGTTACAAATTGAACATAATCAAAGCGTAGTGATTCATCACAAACATTATGTGATTATAGATTGTGTAATTATAGATTTCTAATTACAAATAAATGAAATTTTGTCTTGAAGCATGGTCTTTACACCGGGGACTCATACATGGGTGTATCTGCATGTGGGTGGACCTGCCTGGAGATGGATAGAAGATTGGTGTCTTGGTTCCTAAGACCACTGGGAATATGTGTTTTCTGAGGTTCTTAGGCGACCTCTGTGAAAGGGTCGTTCAACCCCCAAAGGGGTCACAACCCACAGGTTGAGAACCGCTGGATTAGAGCGAGGTGCAGCACCCTTAGTCAAATCCCGATGCAGTGAATTGAAAGGCGGTTTCTTCTAGTGGGTGGGCTGCTTCCAATGAAAGTGGATGCTGTGGGAAAACTTGCTTGCCATTTGTTGGGTCTCTATTAGGCATCTGGCTCACTGTCCTATACTTCATTAGATTTGAGACAATAGCCTTCCATACTGCCTGCTGATCCCAGGAGTGGTCCGTGACCTGCCATCTGGCCTTTTGCTCTTAAATTCATTTGGCACTGCAGCCACAAGCCTGACTTGCTGACCTTAGATTCATTTTCTTCTGTAGCCATCAGCCTGTCGTCTTCCTACCAAGGTGGGGTCATCAGCTCCTGAAGCTATGCAAACCATGAGAAGTCTGCAGCTAACACCTGGCCCACACACTTAGAAACTGCCCAGATTTGGACTTGCCTGCTTCTACAACTGTGCTAGCCAGTCTCTTTATTTACAGTTTATTTATTAATTAAAACAAACGTTTTATTAGGGGCTCATACAACTCATCACAATCCATACATACATCGTGTAAAGTACATCTGTACATTCATTGCCCTCATCATTTTCAAAGCATCTGCTCTCCACTTAAGCCCTTGGCATCAGGTCCCCTTTCCCCGCCCTCCTTCTTCTCTCCCTCATGAGCCCTTGATAATTTAGAAATTATTATTTTGTCATATCTTGCCCTATCCGATGTCTCCCTTCACCCACTTTTCAGTTGTCCGTCCCCCAGGGAGCAGGTCACATGTAGATCCTTGTAATCAGTTCCCTCTTTCCAACCCACTCTCCCTCTACCCTCCCAGTGTCGCCACTCACACCTTGGTCCTGAAGGTATCATCCGCCCTGGATTCCCTGTGCCTCCAGCTCCTATCTGCACCAGTGTACATCCTCTGCCCTATCCAGACTTGCAAGGTAGAATTCGGATCATGGTAGTTGGTGTGGGGGGCAGGGGGAGGAAGCATTTAGGAACTGGAGTAAAGCTGTATTCTCCATCGGTGCTACATCGCACCCTGACTGACTCATCTCCTCCCCTAGACCCTTCTGCGAGGGGATCTCCAGCAGCCGACAAATGGGCTTTGGGTCTCCACTTTGCACTTCCCCCTTCATTCACTATGGTAAGATTTTTTTTTTGTTCTGATGCCTTATACCTGATGCCTTTGACACTTCGTGATCGCACAGGCTGGTGTGGTGCTTCTTCCATGTGGGCTTTGTTGCTTCTGAGTTAGATGGCTGCCTGTTTACCTTCAAGCCTTTAAGACCCCAGATGCTATACCTTTTGATAGCGGGGCACCATCAGCTTCCTTCATCACATTTGCTTATGCACCCGTTTGTCCTCAGTGATCATATCATGGAGGTGTGCACCCAATGATATGATTTTCTGTTCTTTGATGCCTGATAATTGATCTCTTTGGAACCTCGTGACCACACAGGCTGGTGTGTTCTTCCATGTGGACTTTGTTGCTTCTGAGCTAGATGGCCGCTTGTTTACCTTCAAGCCTTTAAAACCCCAGACGCTATATCTTTTGATAGCCGAGCACCATCAGCTTTCTTTACCATATTTGCTTATTCACCCACTTTGTCTTCTGCGGTTGTGTCGGGAGTGTGGGCATCATAGAATGCCAATTTATATACATATACACATATATACACACATATACTTATATATACATATATATACTTATATATAAACATATATATACACATATATACACATATACTTATATATATACATATATACACATATACTTCACTGGTTTTTCTTCTCTAGAGAATCCAGTATAAGACTATTTAAATGCTATACAAAGGTAATCAAAAGTATTCCTGTTAGAATTTAGTTCATTCATGCCTGGGTTTACTCCAAAGAAACTGTGTCTGCAATGTCTGCAGACAATTTCTCTCATTAATTCACTTGTCTTCTTAAGGCACCCTGGTGATATAGTTATAAGTTGGGCTGCTAACCATAAAGTCAGCAGTTCTAAACCACCACTTGCTCCTCAGGAGAAACATGAGGCTTTCTACTCCCATAGGAGTTGCAATCTCAGAGGCTCATAGGGGCAGTTCTATCCTTTCCTATGTTTGCTATGGGCCGGCGCCAACTTGATAGAAGTGAGTCAGTTTCATTAGGGTGACTTCAAAAAATGGTCCAGACATAACAGTGGCTTGCTTCCAACGGGGTATGCTTGGCCACTTAAATTCAAGGTAGAAGTAATAATAATTTATAAATTATCAAAGGTTCGTAAGGGAGAGAGGCAGAGGGGGGAAAATGAGGAACTGATACCAAGGGTTCAAGTAGAAAGAAAATGTTTTGAAAATGATGATGGCAACAAATGTCCCAATGTGCTTGACACAATGGATGCATGTATGTATTGTGATAAGAGCTGTAGGATCCCCCAATAAAATGATTTTTAAAAAAGAAGAAAATGATGAAGGCAACGGATATACAAATATGCTTGATGCAATTGATGTATGGATTATTATAAGAGCTGTAACAGCCCCCAATAAAATGATCTTTAAAAACCAAATTCAAGGTAGAGAGGCAGCTCAGAAGGCTTGGTGACTGTTTATTCCAAAGGGATAATATTAATAAATTTTCAGGAAAAAAAGTTTGAATTTGAGAATTGCATCGGTGAGAAATAGTTAAGTTGTGCCAAGGAACTTTTCCCATCGGGACAATGCATCTGCAAGGCCTTTGAGGATTTTGTTGGGAAACCATGGTCAGGGTTCTCTGTCCACCTGAGAGCCCTGATCTAGCAGCCCCTTCAGAGTTCATTTTGTTCCACACATTCAAAGGACACAATTGGAAGCACTCAAGGATGACAAGATTGTTGTTTGGCTGTGGTGGAAATGGAAGCGTGCAGCTGTCTTTGGGGAAAGGACGACGGAGATGGAAACATCGCCTTCAGAAGTGTCTAGACCTGGGGGGAGGATATGCCCAGAAACAGTAGCTTCACATTTTAATAGTTTTGACTGTAGCATTATGTTTGACTTACTTTAATTTGTATTTACTGCTCTCTTATTTCTTGATCTAGTTAATTTTCTTCTCAAGTTCATTTTATTTTTGACATAGAAGTTTTATTGACATATAATTCACTTATCACACAGTCCAATGGTTCCACTACATTAAAAGGAGTTGTGCAATATCCACCACATCAATTCTAGAACCTTTTTTTTTCATTCTTGTATCTCCATTGTGATCAGCTCCCTAACATCCTGTGCTACACTCCTAGGAAACTATTAATCTATAGTGATTTTTATCTATAGAGTTACCATATATACTCATGTATAAGCCATGTTTTTCAGCACATTTTTAATGCTGTTTTTGTGATAAAATTAGGTGCCTTGGCTGATATTTGGGTCAGTTTATACTCAAGTATATACGATACCTATCCTGGATTACATGGGAAGAGATGCATACCCCAAACAAACGAACAAACCAAGAAAATCCCAACAACAGCAAAGCAAAATACAGAAAAACCTCCAAAAAGAAAGCAATACCAGAAACTGGAACAAATGAAAACTGGGTCAGTACGGAAATAAATGATATTAGACCGTAACCTAAACATCCTGAATTAATTCACCTTTTGAAGCCCTTTGTCTGAGGCCAAGGCTGGTCACACCCCTGATCAACGGTCTGATGCAGTTCAAGGAGCTTACTCACTGTGAGGAGTTTGCAAGTGGATTTTGGGCTCTCTCTGTTAGCCATCGTCTGCAAGCTCTCATAGCATCCTCTGATCTGATCTTGGATTTTATTACTTACAATCATTGGATCACACAGGCTGATGTGCTTCTTCCCCGTGGGTTTAGCCAACACCTCATTTAGACGGCTGCTTGTTTTAAGACAAGCCTTTAAGACTCGGATGCTCCCTCTGATTTCTTGACCACGCTTTGCTGCAGCACTCATGTATCTTCAGGGCCCTTTCACGGGAGCTGACGTCCTTAAGTGCGACTGCTCTCTTAATCAATATTTGTTTGATGACCCAAAGAAGGAGGCATTTGTCAACATTAAGTATAAGTAAAACTGAGCACAGAGCCTGGCAAGATTGTCGTTTTACAGGGAGGCACAGGGATAAGGTTAGCTTTAACCAGCTGTAATGGTGAATTTTGTGCCATCATGGCAGCCCTGAGAAGAATGTGTGGAGCTCAGCCTGTCAATCAGGTTGCAGCTTGCTGACCTTTGGAAATGTGACCCAGATAAATGGCTTGCTGGAGACCAGCCCCTCTCTCTTTCTCCCTGGTGGTTGGACCAGCATGCTACCTGAGCTAGCAGCCCTGCCTCACCCCGTGTGCTGTGCTACCCATGGGAAGAGCCAACCGGTGGACCATGGTGGACTGTGTCCTGTGCTGTTCCATGCTGTGGCGTCACCCCCACCTTGCCTTGTCTGATGCCTGAGGGCCAATACCACTCATCTAGCCACCACTCTAAAGGCCACTACACCTCCGCATCACTACCCCGTGAGGCTGTGACCTGCTACACTGGGACCTGCTTTGCTCTGCTGCTCTGCTGGCCTCTGCTATACCTCATTACTTCATCTTCCTGCCTGCTTCCTTGGCCGCATCAGTTGGAATGACTTTCAGTATAGTAACTGTCCCACGAAAGTGAGTTGGACTGAGCTCTCTGTACTGCTGTGTGGACTAATTTGCTGTTATGTAACTTTTTGCTATATAAACATATCATATATATGTATATATATAAATATATATATATATATAAAAGTATCCCGTCTTTGCTTCTCTAGAGAAGCACCAACATAACTCAGAGCCCATGTGCACATCTCAAATAGAAGTATTTTCTGAATTACCCAGTAATAGAGCATTCTTAAAGATGGAAGCAGTAAGCAGAAGCAGTTCTGTTGATGATGCTAATTCAGAGGATCCAAATAAAGCAAATTAAAAGCGATGTGTACTCCAAAGAATGAGGAAACTAGGATTTTTTTTGGTGAGAGATTTCAGAATTCGCACACACTAAAATTCAAGATTGTTAAAACCTAGGGATAGCTGGGGGCGGGGTGCATATACAGCATTGGATTATGGTAAACCAAGTGCTTACCGACTAATCTGTAGTGAACAATTCCACATTTTCTAGGTGGTGTGCACCTCTCTCTCTCTCTCCCTCCCAACCTCACATTCCCTGAGAAGGCTGTAGATAAAGTCCTGTGATGTAAGGGCATTATCTTTTGCCCAGCCAGATTACGGCATTGGTGAATAACATTGAACCTACCACAGACTGCCAAAAGAATGAGCAAATCTGTCTCGGTAGAGGAGCTAGGATAGTGAGAGGCCATCTCTTAAACTTTGGACTTGTTACCAGGAGGGATCAGTCCCTGGGGAAGAAAATTGACTTCATTTTCTAGTGCTGCTCTGACAAAAACACCACCAGTGGGTTGTTTCAGCCAGCAGAAAGTTGTTTCAGCCGCTCACACTTGGCTACTGCCGTTGTCAGGTGCTGTTGAGTCCGTTCCAACTCACAGCCGCTCCGTGCGCAGCAGCAGAGCCCCTGGCTGCTCTTCTGCCACTCGGCAGCCATCGTGTCAGCTCCCCTCTCGGAGGGACTCCCTCTTTTTTGCTAATCTACTTGATCAAGCACGAGGTCCTTCTCCTGGGACGAGGCTCTCCTGAAAACACGTCCAACGTGTATGAAAGGCACGTCCACCGTCCTGACTTCTAAGGAGCTTTCTGGCTGTACTTCCCCAAGACAGATTTGTCTGTTCTTCGGACAGTCCTCACTGTATTTACCATTCTGTGGCAGCACTGCAATGCAAACACATCGCTTTCTCTCTCGTCTATTTTATTCATTCCTTGTCCAACTTTCAAGTGCATAAGAATTGTGGACAATGGTACCTGCCGCCAAGGGCAATGGCATTCTCAGTGGCCATAACATCTGGGAAAGGGAACTGAGAAAGTGGAAAATGAATGGAGAGGGTGGAACAGAGTGGCAAAGGGATAAATGGCCAATACAAAGTCAGCGCACAGTGAGGATTCATTTCCTCTTGATGAAAGAATGAATGGAGTTCAGTTTCCTAAAAGCATCTGATTTTTGACTTACAGTGGCCTCAGGTGACAGAGTAGGATCCCCCATATAATTTTCCAGGCTGCAATCTTTACAGCAGCGGGTCACAAGTCCTTCTCTCGTGGAGCTGTTAGATGGAGGCCCAGCCTTTGGTTAGCAGCCAGGCTCAGAGATGGGATTGTCAACTTCTTGGGGCAAGCTTAACTAAACTATTCACACTGCCAGGGGGCTTATAAGAGTATAATCATAAATATTGGTCGAAGAGACATAGGTCAGGACGTGATAAATATTTGGATTAGCTGCTACTGGACAGAACCGTCCCTCTGGAGAAGGTACACACAAAACCATACAATATAGTCCCTGTCCTCCGAGAGTTAGCGTACAGGTCTGCAGGCAGGGTGGTGTTCAGACAGTGGAAGTGGCTCTTGGTGTAGAGTTCAGGATGGGAGTCTCCATAACTAGTGATATGCGCTCCGAAGTCCTCTGGACCTCAGTGCCGTCAATGGTACAACAGAGGCGACTTAGGATCCTGATCCTGCTGGCCTTAAACGGTCTGTTTTTTTTAATTCATTTCCTACTGGTCTGAAAAAGAGGCTTAGTCCCTTTAAGAAGTCAGTTCTAAAGAGTTAAGATTCTTTGCACATTCATAAAGACACAGACTTCACTAATCCAATTATGTGTACCCCCCCCACCCCCCATTACTGGTAAGTGGAGGCTGTTGGGGATTAGTAACTCTGGTTGCCAAGGAAACCACCTGGCAAGCCTATCCCAGGATGGATGTGCCCTGTGGATCCAGTGTGTGCTAGATGGCTGTAATCCCCTGCCAACACACCAGGCACAGAAGCCAGAAGGGAGGCACCTCCACCAGACATCACTTTCTCTCCAGCAGTCGCATCTCAGGTGCGCCTGACCCGAGTCGTGATGTTTTCATTGTGTCACATGCCTGTGAAAGTTGGACACTGAAGAAGGAAGACCCCAGAAGAATCGATGTGCTCTGGTGCTGGAGACGAGTGCTGGAAGCACCAGGGACTGCTAAAAGGACACCCACATCTGTTTTGGAAGAAGTAGGGCCCAAGTGCTCCTTAGAGGCAAGGATGGCAAGACTTCATCTTCCATACTTTGCACATGTTGTCAGGGGAGACCAGCCCTTGGAAAAGGGCATGGTGCCAGGTAGAGGGACAGTGAAAAAGAAGAAAGTGCTTGACAAGACGGACTGCCTGGCTTTTTAAACTCAGCACAGGGGCCCGGAAAACAGGATCTCTAGGCACAAAAAAATGCTCAGCCCCGTGAAAGCACCTAGTGACCGTCGGTCTCAGGCTGAAGCTCAGGCACAGGTGTATTCCCTAACTTCATCTAAGGCCCTGACCCAGAGGAACATCTGGAAGAAAAGTTTGGTCACAAGTGCCATAGGTGGGGTGGGCCTTACACTTTGAACTTTTGTACCATCTTTAGCTCGTCTCTCCACTTGATCCCATCTTTTGCTCCCCCTCATAATTACAGGGTATATTAGGGAAGGTAATAGGTTACAATTCAGAATCGGAACTCCTCAGGATACAGTTCTTTGGTCAAGACAGCTTCCCAGCTGTGCCTTCAGGCATGCCTCTCTCAGGATCTCAGCTTCTCTTGCCATGACAGTTCCTTGGACACTGCCCTGCTTGGGCAATGTTACAAGGTTTTTTAGTTCTGCCAATAAGTGCCCCAAAGGCACTCCACTCCACCTTAAGTTAGCCTCAGCCCAAAGTGCTCAGCTCTCGCTCTGTGGGTCTGAAAACCTAGCCCCACTGCTAACGTGTCTGGAGCACCCCACTCTGAAAGTGTGCCTCCTGAAAGGAGCCACTCAACTTTCTTGCTCCATGAGGGCTGGGGAACCCCCGATCTGTCTCAGGCCCTTGGCGTTCCTGCTTTGGCTGGGCCATGTCTCTCGTCACAGCTCTCTGTCTTCTAGATCGAGGTTCAGAACGTAGCAACCTAGGAGTCCAAAGGACACGCTTCTCTCTCCTGCTGCTGCTTTCTATTTTCTTTTAATTAATCATTCTACTGGCAGCTCTTACAGATGTTAGAACATTCCATAATTCAATTAGATCCAGCATAATTGCACAGTTGCTACCATAATCAGTTTCCAAACATTTTCTTTCCGCTGGAACTCTTTGATTTCAGCTCTCCCGTGTCCCCTAGTGACATCCCCGCTATTTTAGCTGTATGCGTGTTTTAGGCACCCATTCCTTAGTCTCTTGTTTTTCTCTTTCTGCTGACCCCAATTTTTTAGGACAGTGTGCACCGCCTCTTGCTAATATTGGGAGCATGTCTAGGTGACGTTCTTCTGCAGTGAGTCATTCATTGTTGTTGTCGTCAGGTGCCATCGAATCAGTTCCGACCCACAGCGACCCTGTGCACAACAGGACGAAGCAGTGCCGAGCCCTGTGCCACCCTCACAGTTGTTCCTACGCTGAGCCCATTGTTGCAGCCACTGCAACAATGACCTTCTCGGGCGGCCCCCAGACCCTGTAAGGAAGAGTCAGAGCACATCTGGGAGCTGCTAGCGGAGTAAGGAGGAGGCTGCTGGGACCTGACACGCTACACCTTTGTAACTCCATTAAAACAAAAAACAAACTGACTGCCATTGAGTCAATGCCGACCCATAGTGACCATATAGGACAGAGTAGAATCACCCTGTGGGTTTCCAAGATTTAAACCCTTTCCGGGAGTAGAAAGCCCCATTTTTCTATTGAGGAGCAGCTGTTGGTTTGAACCGCTGACCTTGCGGATTGCAGACCAACCTGAAACCACTAACAATCCACAGATGGAAGGGAATGCTGTGCTTCCCCAGCCCACTCAGGACCCCGTTACTGCAGAGGATGCATGGAGCACACGAGGCATAAGCCTGAGGGCAGAAGTAGGCAGTGGCTCTGACCAGGGTCATACTAGAAGTGAAAGCTAAATGTAGAACGGAGTTCAAATCCATATACAAGACCAGACTGACTGCTCTGGGAGACTGGCGGAACATCTTTCCAACTTAGAATCGAAGCCGTGGAGACCACCTTACAGCCCAACAGTAGGAAGGTCCGTTAGTGAACATTTGGGAACCCTGGAGGCGCTGGGGTTATGCGTTGGACTGTGATCTGCAAGGTAGGCAGTTAGAAACCCCCAGTCCCTCCTTGGGAGAGAGGCGGGGCGTTCGTTGCCCGTAAACCGTTATCATCTCAGAAACCCACTGAGGTGGCCACTATGAGTCGGCACCAACTCCAGGCAATGAGAGTGAATTAAAACAAATTTTTATCAGTGAACCTTAGCAAATGTTGAAATAAATTGTCGAAATTTGTTTTCTAAACGTTTGCCTGAAACCACAGTAAAAAGAAGAAATGCATAAAGGCCCAGGCTTTGACACCCCCCCCCCCCGCCCTCCCTGGAAGCCTGCACTTTATGTGCACAGCACGGGGAGAAATACGCTCTTTGCCGTTAGCTGCCGGGGAGTCAGCTCGGGCTCGCCAGGAGCCCATGTGTCCACATGACTGCCAGTGGCTAATCTGGGGGAAGTTGATCACCAGGCCTTTCTTCGGAGGGGCCTCCGGACGGACTCAAACTCCCGGGCTTTCCATCAGCAGCTAGCAGCTTCCCTCTATTCCCAGGCCAACTCTGTGCCCGAGTCTACTCAGCCTTGAAGCGTAAGGAGTTAAAAACACGGCCAGGTTTTAACCTGTGCCCTATGGATTTGAGTCCACTCATCTAAAGAGCAAAGAACCATTACAGCTAGATTTCCGGTAATTAGGCTAATCCTTAATCTTCATGTTTATTGGCCTTCTGCACTGAAATAAATGTGCTCTTATTAGGCAATGCCTAATTAGAATACCCACTTATGTGGGTAAAAGAAGCCTGCGAGGATGAAGTTCTTTGAGCGAGTTTACATACTTCACAAGGCCACCTGGTTGCACAATGGTTAGGGACTTGGCTGCAATGGAGGTTGGCAGTTCAAACCCATGCAGTGGCTCTGTGGGAGAAAAAGCTGTTGTTCCCCTTTGGTAGCGATCACCACCAAGAACACCCTGTGGAGCTGCTCTCTTCTCTCACCTGGGCTTGCTATGAGACGGGCTTGCTGGCATCCAACAATGCACACCTTGCAGGTCTGCCCTGCAGGCTGCTGAACTGTGCTCCGATGACCCCCAGCCTCCACAAGGTGGAGGTGTGCGGTCCCTTAAGATGAAGTAGGAACCAGATGCAACCCAAGTCTGCAGCCTACCTGACCTTTCATATCAGACAGACCGAGCTATCCAGCGTGGCAACACTTCCAAAGTGAATCTGGGAGCTTTAAGGATGCGAATGGTGGGGAAGTGGGGTCCTGGTAGCAAAGTGGTGTAAGTGCTCAGCTGCTAACAGATAGCTTTGAACCCTCAGCCTCTCCGCAGAAGACAGATGTGCATCTGCTTTAGTCAGAGCAACAGCCCCACCCGGAGTCCCTGTGAGGGCAGTGCCAGTTGGTCCTGTGGATTGGCTATGAGTCACAACCAACTTGACTGCATTGATTTTTTGTTTTATTTTAAGGGGGTTTAAAGGCGGGGGACAAGAAAACAAAACACGGAACTCAGGGGTGTGGAGGGCAGAACGCAGTGTTCCCTTTCGGTCCTGGGAGCACAGCAGTTTGAAGACCATCACGGCTTTGTGGCGTGGGATGTGGGCATATTCAGACCCTCTGTCTTCACACTTTATTTCCACAGAAGGATTTTCTGCCCATAAAGACACCCACGAGTTAGATTCTATAGATAACACAAGAGTAAATATTAAATTGCACTATTGACTCCGACATGGGTAATAAACTCAGCCCAGACTATTCAAATAGCTACTGTACTTCATTGGTTTTACGATGTTCTCCTTTTCAACATTCCAGTCTCTAGAAACCAGTATGCCTCTTGCAGCCCATGCCATCACAGATCAGGTGAGAGGCGGTATTTGTGGAGCAATTGTCACTGGACAAGACACAAAGTCAGATGTTGCAGACTGTACCTAGGGGAGAGGAGGAGGCCCGATGGCCTGTCCTCAAATGTTTTCCCAGTGAAGTTGCAGGTAGATCATCATGACGTTCCAAGGAGATGCTAAGGCTTTGGGTCCCAAAGGGTGTATTGAGACGCTGGAGCACAAGAGCCACCTCACAGGAGCACCGCAGCACCACCTAACCTTTCCAGGGAATGCGAATCACCCGCCCCTGAGTTCACTCTCGCTGCAGCCTTTGCGGACTCAGAGGAGCCCCATGCAAAAGAGTGCAAGAGGTTATTCGTGGCGATCCTCTTCTTCACAGATGCAGGGCTTTCTCCTGTGGGCCGCTGGCCGGACTTGAATTCCCACCCTCTGGGAAGGCGCCCTGGCGGTGTAGTAGTGAGCGTGGGGCTGCAAACTGCATGGTCTGCAGTTTGAACGCAGCTGCTCTTTCTACTCCTGTAAACAGTGACAGTCCGGAAATCGATGCCATGGCAGTGGGTTTGGTTTGGGTTTGAGGAATGAGCCCCCCAGGGGTGGGGGTGGGTGGGTAGTGTTTCCATGGTGGACTGTGATCCAGAAGGTCAAGAGTTTGAAACCACAGGTGCTCCTCCAGGGAAAGAGGGGGCTTACTACTTCCGCTAACAGTTAGTTTTGGAAATTCACAGGGAACATTCTACCCTGTCCTATAGGGTTGTTGCGAGTCATCATCGACTCGTTGGCAGTGAGTTTGCTTTTTTTTTTTTTTTTGAGAGGTTCAGCCGCCCAGAGCTGAACTACTGTGCTGTCTCGACTCCTGGTAGATTGCACTGCATTCCCCTCCCCACTTTTTCTGTTTATAAAAAATTTGTTAAATTATTGTGGTGAAATATCTATAACACAACACCTGCCATTCCATGGTATTAGTACTTTCAAAGTCAACTTTAACTCAATGTAATTCTTACCTTGTGAACTGTTTTTTTGATGAAGCTTTCCCTATGCTTTGTAGTACTGGTGGTATAACAGGTTTACCCACAGGGCTGCTAACGAGCAGGTAGGTCAGCAGTTCAAATCCACCGACCACTCCTTGGAAGAAAGAGGAGGCTGTCTGCTCCCATGCCCCAAAGGGGCAGTTCTATCTTCTCTTCTAGAGTTGCGGTAGGTCTTCTCCAAGGCTTCTCGTGATTGGTCCCCTGATGAAGGAGCGCTGTGGGGACTCAGGCGAGAATGAGCGGAAATGGTCGTCTTTAACTAATGATCTTGCCCTTCAAGAGGCAACGGGAGTTTTTCATTGCGTGGGAGCTCCCTGGACATGCCCACTGCCAGTTGTTGGTGTGTGCTGGGTCAGCGCTACATGAGTTCCGTGGCCTAGTGGGTTGTAAGTTGGGCTGCTAACTGCAAGGTCAGCAGCTCGAAACCACTGGCGGCTTGGCAGGATAAATACGAGACTTTCTCCTGGTAGGAAGTCTTGGCGCCACCGTGGCAGTTCTGCGCTCCGTCCAGTAGGACCTGCTGTGAGTCGGAAGCAGCTCAATGACAGTGAGTTTGGGAGCGAGGACAGCATTTACCGAGGTAGGACTCTGGATCAATCTGTTTCCTGTAGCACATTGTGAGGTGGGCAAGCCCTGAATATAATAAAACAGTTAACCTGTTTTTTAAAAACTTGCCATGCCAGTGATTTTAATGTGCCCAGTTCCCGGTCATTCATTACATCCCCTGCTGTTTACGCCCCTTCGGATGATGCCATCACGTTACAAAGCTGGGTGTTTGGCTGCTGCGTGAGGCATGTGAGTGCGGTGAACCCAGTGGAACCGAAAGGCGGCCCCGAGATGGAAGCAGTTGTGCGGCACCCAGCAGGGAGCCAGCATCCTATTGATACGGGCTTGCGATTAAGAATGAAATCAAAAGATTGTTATAAAATCTTTTATTTAACCCATGCGTGTGTCTTACTTTTTCTTTTTGTGTCTTCCTTTTTCAAACAGTTCCAAAGTGGCCAGGGTATAAATGCTCGTTATGTTATTTGGACCGAACCATTGAATAAATTGAACTCTAGAGACAAAATGGCAGATGGGGACAGCAGGATTCTAAGGTTAACTGAGAACGTTTGTGAACTTCCACCGTTTTCCTGAAACGAGGAAAAGAAAGAAGGCGACAGAAGCTAATTTTGTTAGTTTGCTTCTCTGTCACTGTGAGGTGCCGCCCCGGCCTGGCACCATCCTGGCGCGCCCACTGTGGCATCGTTTACCTTCAGACCTGAATCCGGCATGCGCAGCGCGTGGTTTTTGTTTTTTCTAAGTACAAGGATGCCTATCAAAAAAGCAACAGTCTCCTTCTCTCCTTCCCAGGTGACCGCCCAAATGCACCATCATTTGCATATTCTACTTTCTTTTTCTAAAATCTGGTTTCACCTTTCGAAAGTGTGGACTCCGGTCAATAGGATAAGCTCTTACCTCCTTTTCTCTCCCTAAGTTACGAAACGGAGGAGCACCCCAGAAAGAGCTTTCTACCCTTCCAGAGTCTGGGACTTCTTTTTCCTTTCAAGTTCTTATGTATCCCCCAGCGCTTCCTCAGGGGTGGCCTGTCTGTCCTGTGGTGGGTCTTCTGGAACTGCTCCTCCATTTCGTAACTTTGTCTTCCATTTACTTTTCAGTCTTTTTGTTTAACAGCTACATTTTGGCGGTGCTATTCGTACTTCCTGAGTACATCTTCATGTTCTCTGGTTGTCCCGATCTCAAAGCAGCCTCTTCCTTTATCCCTGTACTGTGTCTTCAAATCTCTCTGAAATTCGTTGAAACAAGTCAATGCTAGCTTCTGTTTTCTAAAAGGTTTGGTCCAGAATAAGTTGTTCTCTTTGTTTGTCTTCATTTTCCACCTCATGTTGGCTTCCCTCAAATGTCTGGGGATATGGTTTTTTTTTTAATTGTGAAACTATACACGTCAAAACAATCGTCAACCTGACTTGCAAATGTACATTTAATGACACGGAGAGCATTTTCATACGGTGCCACCCCCGCCATCCTTTCTAAACTATTCTACCATCATTAACACAAACCCAGTGTCCCCCAAGCAAAAACACCCCCACTTTCCCTCTTCCCACACCTTGTCGCCAATAATAATCTGTGGTTCCCATGTGTAGGCGTATTTCATATACGTAAGATCACATGGTATTTGTTCATTTGTGACTCATTTTGCTCCGCATAATACAACATGCTTCAGAAATTCATGGGGACAATTCCATTATCTTTGAATTCCATTTTTCCACAAACTCTTTGAAGTCCTCACATTTTCAGTCTTTCAGAACTTTGTTGAGCTCCACCACTGATGGCCAACACGGGCCTCTGCCCATTCTTCTGTGAAATGTTTATTTTCTATGATTTCTGTGGGATGTAGGGAAGGATGGCATCGAACCATTTTAATTTAACATCTTAACAAAGACAATTTTGGACATGAACCCAGAAATGAGTATGTTAGAAAGGCAAATCGTTCAGTTGTCTTGGAACTTAATAATAGCAATGCTGAACAGTCAGACCACTTTCACCACCGGGCGAGTGCTTGGAAACGAGGAGAGCGAGAGATACAGTAGCGCGTTATCAACGCTGTCATCAAGAGGCTTTATAAGACTCCCTAAAATAATAACATCACATCCCTTGTGTCTGTGTTTACAGGACTGGAGCAGGCGACATTCCTATAAGCAATGAGGAGAGGGAGGGAAGGGCTATAGTACGCATTTGCCCTTTGACCCAGTGAGCTGCTTCCACTGAGAAACTTCCACGGTTCATTTACTACACAGGCTGCCTTCAAGGACTAAATAATCTGCTTTCTTTAGACCAATATTTTAATTCAAAGAAGTTATTTTTAAAGAGCAAACCATTTTTTATGCCTCAAACAACTTGCAGTTTTTATTTTATGGAAGCTGGAGGAATCTGACACTCTTTGCAAAGCCTCCAGAAATTCTACAGTCGAGCTTCTGCAAAACCAAACCAAAACTCGGAGCCATTGAGTCGATTCCAACTCACAGAGATGCTAGACGACAGGGTAGAACTGCCCCTCCGAGCTGCTGAAGTGGTAAATCTTTATGGGAGCAGAAAGCCTCATCTTTCTCTCGCAGAGCAGCTGGGGGTTCAAACTGCTGACCTTCTGGTTAGCAGCCTAATGCATAATCCACTATGCCACCAGGACCCCTGAGCTTCTACAAAGAGGCTTTTAAAAAGGAAACACAGTCAGTTATTGGAGGGCTAGGAGTAATAATTATAGGCCAGTGTGCGTCACAGATGAGGTCTGGGGAGGCCAATGAGTCACTTGACCTGGAGTTTCAAGACAGCCTAAAGTACATTTTTGAGGTCATTCTCTCCAGAAGCACACCCATAAAAATGCTTTCATATATATATTATTCGAAATTTAGAAATATGAGGGACTATAGCTTTTTAATGATGACAATGAATTAAAAAAACACTTTAAATACTGTTTCTGAAATGTTCAGGAAGACGAAAAAACCCTCTTTTGGATTCATGTCTTATTTAAAATTGATAAAGTATATTCAATTTATTCATTTAGACTCCCTAGGATATTTCTCTAGTTGGTAACACTGTATTTTAGACTATTTTAATATTGTAAATATTTATGAAAAATGAAGTAGGCTTTTCAATAGAGCATTGTAACTCTGTCAGTCCAGAACTATCCTTTGGGAGAATAAAAGGAGATGATATAGAACTCAGTAGGACATAAGGGAATTTCAATATAAATACATTAACTCTATGCAGAAATATGTTTTTAAGAGTATAGAAAACATCTCTTAGACAGTATCACACTTAATAGAATTCTAATATATTTTGGTGTACTATTCTAAGTATGGTATTAAAATAATAACAGTTTGTTAGCATTATTTTCTAGCTATAAAAACCATTTTCAGTAATTCTAAGTAGATCATTTGCTCTATTACACTTCCATTTATGAGCTCCAAGGGCAAGTCATTATTGCACGAGCAATACTTTCCAAGCCATTTTCTTTCAAGGCCACCTTTAAGTGAATGAGAATAGTCAATAATTTTCTCGCCATATATGTTAACACACATTAACAGTTTATAACATAAAGAGCTACATCAAATGCAATTTCATCGAAATGACACTTGGATCAAATTAACCAAATTAATCAACCATGAATGTTAGAGCCAAGCATTAACCCAGTTTATTTAAATTATATGATTGGATAACAAATCATTTCCCTTTTTTAAAAAAGGACTTCAAATCATGCTGTGGAGGACAATCTAGCAGGAAGCAGGACTTGTGATGAATTCCTCACAGTTAAGTCAAAGCTGATCAAACAAAACCAAATGGACCCCAACTTGTAAAGTGTGGGCGAACTGAAACAATAACCAGAGAAGGTGGTGGGGTGGGCAGGGGGAGGCACAGGGTCTGTGCTCTTCTGGAAACGCCGCCTCCCTCTTCGAAATCAAGGGCAGCGCTTTTGTACGTTACAGAGCAAGCAAATCTTTTGAGCATCAAAAAACACTAGTGCCCCCTTCCCGATGGCAGCCAACCACACTGTTTTCGCAGTGTTTGCCCCTCGGAGCCTTCGCAGTAATGGAATCTCCTCGAGGAACTCACTACATCCACCTCTCTCAATTCTTCCTGTTCGGGTTAGCATTCTACCTCATCCAAATGGGGGGAAAATTCTGGTCGGTTCCAATTTCCCTTTGCTAGCCATGACCGAACTGCTCCGGAGGGCCCGAGGGAAGCGCAGCCACCAGTCACTTAGATGCGAGGATGTGGGCTCATTGGTTCTTGAGAAGATGGAGGCCGGAGCACCGGAGGGGAGAGGCGATGGGGGGGGGGGGGGGCTTAGGGTTCCTGTAGTTACTCCTCACTGGGGCAGCTGCTCCAAGGGAGGGAGCCAGGGGCTTCCTTGTCCTATAGAGTCGCTCTGAGTTGGCACGGACTCAATAGCCATGAGTTTGGTTTGGGTTTTGGTAGTTATTACAGCACACGGTGAGCTGTTTGTTAATTTTTATTGTGGTAGTAAACTATATAGACATTCTACCTGTGGGTGAACCCAGCTAGATCTCCACGAGGCAGCATGTTGGTAAAATGGAATGTACTGGGAACCGGAGAAGGGTGTTCCCACGAGCTCTGGTCTTCAGGCAGATAGATCAGCTGATAGTTCAGAACCCTTCTGAACAAAACCATTGAGGGTCTCTTCTATATAAAACAGGGGAGCCGTCCAAGTTGGGGTGGGCAGGTTTCCTGGCTCGTGTTGCCCTCTCTCTTACCTGCTTTAGGCCATTCAGGAAAGCGGACCTTGTGGAGCTCCACTAGAGAACCATCGTGCCATTGACTCTGAAGGCCCTTTCTAACATGTCAACATGCCCGAGATTCCATGAGGATGCTCAAGTGAGGACGACCCCCTTCTGAGCCTCATCTGTTAGTTACATTTACAGCGATGGGGCAGTTGGGGAGAATCGACATCAAGGTGATCTTCCTTCCATTTAAAATCTTTATTTCATCACTCTATAACCATAGCCCCAGGGTGTGGGGCAAGAGGCTTGACCTCTTATCTAAAGGTTGGTGGTTTGCACCGACCTGTAGTACCAGGGTTCCAGGAGAGCAAGGCTTCCACTCCAGCTTTGAACCGGCCCCCCCCTCGCAGAGCAGTTTCACTCTGCGCCCCCGCAAGTGGGCTCAGGGGAGCAGACTTGGTTGTTAGGGTTGACACTCACCACAGACTGGACCTGAAAGAGGTGCTTTGTGATAGATGTGTATTTCATCCACTGGGTTGCTTTTCACCATCCCAGACAATGACCTGCATTGCTTCCCACCAGACAGCGGAGAAGACTGGGTAGTAGCCAGCGGCTACTCTGGAGTCTATTACCATTTCATTGAAATTCTAAAAGCCTGATCAACTTGGAAGTTAAGGGTTCCTGTGCATTATCATCTGACCTAAAAGTGTATGCTGCATGGTCTGTAAGTCAGTGGAGTTTACCTCTTTATAGTCTACCACCACTCTTTAATTTTCATGGTTTCATTGGACAGCAAAAGCCGCCCAAACGATAAAGTTTGTATGTAGGCGCCACAAGGAATCCCGGTAGTGTCAACTCTGGGTCAAGATGAATCTGAGTTTCATTGTCTCCCCCCTCCTGTTAGCATGGAAATAGACCAAATTTGGGCACCTAAATTATGTCCTTAAGACTGTTCTCCTATCTGGAAATGGCCCCCAAATCTTTGGCCAGACCAGGTGGTGTTGGGTGAAAAAAAAATCAGTCACTTTCTCTAACTTTTCTAGCACCATGGAGTCAGCTGACCTAAATTGCCCGTGCACTTGAGGCTGGCGGTGCTACACATGTTCTCACACCCATTTCTGTCACTGCGTAAGAAGTCTGACTTGAATTACTTACTCCATTCCAAGTCCAAATTGGCAATGCCAGTCAAATAAATCGGGAAAAGTATGATGGATGGCAAGATGCATAAATGAACAGTATGGGCCTCAGAGAAACCACCAAATTCATCTTATTTAGCACTTAGTGACAAGACAGTTTAAAGAACAGTGCTCCATGCCCCCATCTGATCCTCTTGGTTTTTTCTTTTGACGTAATTTGGTAAGGTATTGATGTAAATCAGCGTCTTTCAAAATAAAAAATTGCACATATAAGTGTTGAAATGAACACAACCTGGAATGCCAGTAGAAAGCTTCTTGTTGTTCCCATTGGGATGTACGGATCACGGGGCTGTGTGGAGTCAGGCTGTCTGCTGGGTCCTAGCTCCACCATCTGCCAGTTTTATAGGGACCTTTGCTATGTTCCCCCATCTCCCTGTCCTGACTTTCTTTTCTATAACGTGGTATAATCATAGTGCCTACCTGCGCGGTTGTTGTAAGAAGTAAATGAGTTACCACGTAGTGTGCTTTGGCAGGTAACAGTGCCTGACAGGTAACATTTAGAAAATACTAGCTAGTAGGACCTTGCTTACACACACACACACACACACACACACACACTAGCTAGTATGACCTTATTTACACACACACACATGACACACTATTGAGAACTATTTTCACAGTAATCTCATGTGTCAACTTGGCTGCGCTATGGTTCTCAGTTGTTTGGTCAAATACTAGTCTTGTTGCTACTATGTCCCACATAGTTACATGCAATGAAATCAACTGTCCTTTGTAAAACAGATTAAATTTCATAATATAGTCTAATGAAATCTAAGGCAATGCACTATAAAATAATGTAATTACAGTCCATAATGTAATTCAATGCAATGCAATCAATCAACTCAGTTGAAAGACTGAAGGGCAAAGGGGGAGTTCCCAAGAGTGTCTTCTGTCCCCATAGAATAAAGAGATTTCTTTTGACAGATTTTCCACTTCACTTTTCTAGTTGTCTGACCTAGGATACAAGCCAGTGGGAGTGTCCAGAACATCACAGCACCATATAAATGGATGCATCAATACCTTGAAGCAAGCCTTTCTCTTTCTCTCTCCATATATAGACACACACACACACACACACACACACACACACACACACACTTTAAGAAGTCCCTGCACAAATGGAATGAAAAGATAATGGGATTTTTTCACAAACCAAGGGCTTATTGGTTCCCTTGGTGGCAAAAATGGGCACATGTTTGACCACTCACAGAAAGGCTGGCAGTTTGAATTCGCCCAGAGGAGTTTGGAAAGCAAAGCCTGGCAAACTGCTTCTGTAAGTTCACAGCCACACAAAGATTGTATTGCCACAAATCAAAAGAGACGCCAACAGCATATCTAAGAGTTAAAAAAACTAGTCATTTTTATTAAACCAAATATTAAAATGTGATGTTATTGTTTCTTGGCATATCCTGGAGCCGAAGGGGGCCTTTCTACCCTTTCCCGAGGAATTCCGTTCTCTTCGATGTACACCAGGGGGAAACGCAGCTTTCACCTTCTCACGGGGCTCAGAGTGGGTCCCTTTCTAACACTCTTTGAGTTTGGGGAATAAACAGAGTCTGAAGTGGCCAGAAGACCACAGCTGAAGGAGGGAGGGGGTGAGGTTTGCCAGGGAATTCTCAGAGAGCAGCCTTTGCCACCCTAAAAAGAGTGAGCAGGCGCACTGCTGTGATGGGAAACAATTCCTCCGTGCGACTTTCTTGGACTTCTCACCAACGCAGTTTTCAATTGTGTAACATCTTAAAAACAATCCTTTCTTCATAACAAGTCCACACGGCCGTCCTCTGCCCTTTGAGAAACTGTACCAAGATGACCGTAATGAAGTCGCCATAACCGGAGAATTTGGCTGGCTCAGCAGGCCCCCTTGGAAGGCCCTGGTTTGGCTGACCCTTTGTGTGGAAGGCGCTCTACCGAGACTAAGACCCGAGTCTGACCGCGAGAACACGTTCTGCAGCCGTGCGCCGGTTCCAGAGATAGGTGTACATAGGTTCTGTTTGGTGTCGACCCGCGCGCATATGAACTGGAGAGCCCGCGGAGCACTACTTTTGGACTGACGCTAGTTGATTTTTGCATATCATTTACCGGCTCTGCTTTTCTAGAGAACCCCAAATAAAGCAACCAACCAACGTGTTCTTGAGCATGTTTCGGCCTCCTCTTCCCCCCATTTCAAAAGCAAGTACGAAATACTATACAATGGTGGTGTGGTTCTGTGAGGCTCAAGGTTAGCAACCTCTTTCTATTTCTTCCATTTATTGCCCGTAGAGACTGTTGTGAAGGAGTGCTAATGAAATGTCAAATCTGGGGACACTCAGGGAGACATGATGTCTCCTGGGAGCCCACAGGATAAGGACACGTCTGTTGTTTCCCAAGGTTGGGCGCTCTGGGGTCCCTATGAAGTTAATCTTGGATTTCCTAACTCCACTTTTAGTAACAAAGTGGCAAAATGCTATCTGCCTGGGAATTCTCAATCACTATTTTAGATGTAGAAGATCTCATCAAGTCACAAGCTAAGACTAAAAGGGACTTGAAGGATCATTTAGTCCACCACTCCTGAAAGAGTTCGGTTGGTAAGTCAAGCCCAGCCGGAGGTGCCTCAGAAGAAAGGCCTGGCGATCTACTCTGAACAATCAACCATTGACAACTCTCTGGTCACAGTACTACTACTGCTCTGACACACCTGGGACTGCCACGAGTTGAAGTCGAGAAGACAGCAGCAACTGGTGGCGTTATTAACTCAGATGCATTGATTTTCTGAGATATTAGAAAGTACTTAAGAAGAATGAGGCAAACGTATCTGTACTGAGACAGAAAGATCACCAAGACATTATTAATAATAAAAAAACAAGTTATAGGGGGTGAATGGTACCATGTATTTAAAAATAAGACAAAACTATACATTTCTGAAGTAAAAATGCACATCTAAACACACAGAGAAAGTCGAGGATACACCTACTAAAATAGACAAGAATAAGATTGGCTTGTCAAGGAAGATTTTAGCCATATTATCAATCCTCACCTTCCTTCCGAAACCAAACACTGCCCTCGAGTTGTTTCTGACGCACAGTGACCCTACAGGACAGGGCAGAACCGCTCCGATGTATTTCCAAGACTGTAACTTTACAGCGGTAGAAAGCCTCATCTTTCTCCCACCTCTCTCCTTCATCGCTATTTATGATATTTTAAAGTTTACAATCGGAATTCATTTCTATATTGTTGGGATAATTACGGACAACCAGATTAAAACTGATTGGCAATGTGTAGCTAAAAATCACAAAATGCTACAGTCGTTTCTGAAGATAGAAGTTCAGCTGGAAGGGAGGAAACTCGCCTAGCTTTATGGAGCAGTGGTTAGATGGAGAAGGGGAAAGAGAAGCCCGGCAGAAGGAGGCTGGAAGCCTATCTGCAGCTCCCGCTGATTTCAGTGGCTGGTTTTTTGGAAGTAAATCGCCAGGCCATTTTCCCAAGGGGCCTCTCGGTGGCCTGCAATTTCCAGCTTTTTCAGTTAGCAGCTGAGAGCTTTAACCAGGAGCCAGCTCCTCGTGATGGCTGGGAGGTGGCCTTCTGTGCTTCTGAGCACCCGTTCCTCTAGGATGCAGACCAACAAAGGGAGCTGCGGGTCACAGGACGAGCACTTGATTAATTTTGATAGTGCCATACTGTCCTCTGGGTCGGCAGTGTCCACTTACACTTTGAATCAGCAGCACGTGAACAGGTTTCCTATTCACTTGCCAATACCGATCATTTTGACCTTGTTTGTCTGCAGGTATACGTTAGCTCGTCAGCTTGGGGCTGTAAACTGCATGAAGTGGGGCCCGTATTTTCCTCCCGTTTACATTATTCTTACTATCTAGAGGTGATCAACAATTGGTGCTTGAGGTAGTTTTACCTGGGAGCCCTGGCGGCGTCATGGTTACGCACTGGACAGTTCGAAACCACCAAGCGCCCTGAGGGAGAAAAGGGGGGGGGGGGCTCTCTACTCCAGTCAAGAGCGTCAGCATCGGAAACCACAGGGGCAGTTCTAGCTTGTCCTACGGGCTCCCCATGAGTCGGCATCAACGCCACGGCAGTGAGAGCTGAGTTTTTGAGTTGAGGTAGGTTTGTTGAGCGACTCTCCTGTGCCCATCGCTGAGCAATGTACCACGTTCCAAGGCGTTTACCAAGCCTGCATCTGCCTCGGAGGTCATTTCTTAAGAATGAAACACGCTTTTAAAAAAAGATGGTTGAGTTTGTGCTCGTCCCTCCCTCTTTGGACAAGTTACAGATATCTTGCGTTTGAAGTTGCCCTAGACAGGATTTACCTCCTGCTCTGCTGGCAGGGGACAGGGAACTGCAGACAGGGTTGGCCCAGACAGTAGCTGGCAGGGTGTACCACCCGCTGGGCCACGGCAGACCAAAGGCCCTAGGTTGCCCTGGGAACTAGACAGAAGATGGAATGGTGTGGGAGTAGGGTCAGACTCTTGGGAACATTTTGGACCCAGGGAGGTAAATTCTTTTATAGAGGTCTGAACAGAGGAAACCATTAATAATCTCTAAAGCATGGTATTAAATGGATGCAGATGAACAGAACAGGGACAGGGCGGAAACAAGGAGAGGAGAACCGGGTAGGTTTTTAAAGGAAATGTGGACACAGGAAACAGAGGTTTTTAAAGATGTGGATTATGTGATTCAAGATCAGCTTTTTGATCGGGGGCAGCACCCGGATTTATTTGAATGATAATCTTGCGATAGCACAGTTCTAAAAATCAGCACGATTGGTTCCAAACCTTGGAGCTTTGAACGTTTAGTTGGCAAATTAGAAGAGTTTTCTAAACAAAGGAGTTAAGGGATAACTTCCCGTTACTGAGGAGTTGTCTGGAGTTTAGGAATGGTTTCTAAGGAATGGTTTCTAAGTCAGAAACAACACAGACGAACGCTCATTTTCACCCTTAATACGGTTCCTTTCCCCACACACCTATTGAACGGTTTGAATAGGGACCGCGCAGCGCACTGAAGGCAATACACACATCAAATGAGAAGGGAGACCATTTGCCGATTACCCCGAGGAGGTTGGGTTCTTGAGGTCTGCTTGCAGGAAGGGGGAACTTAAAAAGGGCCCCTTGTTTTGAATCCCCCTGAGCTGGACGGAGGCTGGCCCAGCACCGTGTAATAAATTGCTCTTTCATTAGGGCTGCGCTGCCTTCTTTCGCACCTCACCCCCTGAAAGGCTCAGGGATCTGGGGCTTGGGGTTCCCAGCCGGTTCTTCTTCCCTCTCCCACCCCTGGGCCCACTCGGGGGTGGGGGGCTTCTGGAGTGGGGGCTCTCAGAAGCCATTGCCAAGAAGCCCGAGCAGTGGCAAAGCCTATGTCACGTTGGCTGCGGATCCAGTTCGCGCTTGGACGGACCAGCGGGTGGAAACTCCCGGAGAAGGAGGCTCCCTTGGCCCTTTAGGGGACTCAGTGGCGCTCCGGCCATTGTTGTAAGGAACAAAGAGGGGCAGGAATTGAGGGCGCCCCCGGGAGGAATGGCTGGGAAAGGCACCCGCGGGCGCGATTCCGGAGGCGGGCGAGGCTGGGCGCAGGGAGCGCGCCGGGAGGCCGGGCTGCGATCCCAGGAGGCAGGGCAGGTCCCCAGCCCGCCGCGCCCTCTGCACGCGTTCGCGCTGCGCCCCGCTCAGCCCTGTCGTGCGCGGCGGCCGCTTCACTTTTATTCCTTTTATTTTGCCTCCCTTTTTCCCGCGCAAAAAGGGAATCCGAGACTCCCGGAGAGCCGTGGAGGGGCCGCCATTTCCCGGCGACAACGCGGCGCGCGTCGGCGCCCAGCGACCCGGAAAGGGAACCGGAGAGGGGTGCCTGGTCCCGATCCCCCCTCTGCGCGGGCCCCGGGGCGCTCACGCCCGGCCGCGGCGCCCCCGCCGGGCAGCAGCCTTCCGTCCTCCCGCCGCCGCCCGGCGCCCGCGGCCCCCGACCAGCCTCGGCGCCGCCCGCCCGCGGGCCCGGCCCCAGCCTTCCGCCCGGCGCCCCTCCATTGTCATCTCGGAGCGGTCAGCCCCAGCCCGGCCCCGTCGGAGGCCCCCGGGCGCCCTGCCCGCGCTCCCGCGGCCGCTCCGCAACCCCCGCCCCCGGCCGGACCCCCTGGCGGCCGGGCGCCTCCCCCCTGCCCCCGCGGCGCCCCAAAGTCCGCATCCCTCCGCTCCCTCCCCGCCCGGGGTCCGCCGCTGGAAGCCCGCACCCCGCTCCCTCCCTCCGAGCCCCCGGAGCCCCCGGCCCCGGGCCGGCCGCGGAAACGTTCCTGCGGAAACGTTAGCGACCCCCCCATTCTTTCCCGAGGAAGCAAGTTGGGCAGTTTGATGGATTCATCTTTTTCTTTTCCGCGGGGGGCTGCGGGGATCGGTTTGGGGGGTCGCGCCCGCGGGGGCTGCGGGGAAGAGCAGAGGTGGCTTCTCCGGCCCCAGCGGCGCGTTTTGTTTGCAGACCCCGGAGCCCCCCGAAACAACAATGCCATGGCCCTGGCCCCGGCGGGCTCACCTGGTGCTGCGCCGCCTGCTCCGGGCCGCCGTGCCCTCGGCGCGCCCCTCCCCTGGCGCAGGTTCGGCCCGCGCGGCGCCGGTGCCGGGCAGGACTCTTTGCCTTTCTTTGCGCGCTCTCCGTGCGTGTCAATGGCGGCAAGCGGCGGCTCCTCGGGCCGCGCGGAGAGCAGCGGGGGGAGGAGGAGGAGGGAGCGGGGAGAAGGGATGCTCCTGCACATAGCCACCTCTAGGAGGAGTCCATCAGCCTCGGCCCCGCCAGCCCCCGCGCCGCGCCGCGCCGCGCCGAGACGGGTCCGGGCCGATCGGCGGGGCTGGACGCGCTATTGTCCTCCTGGAGCTGGAGGGATGGAAGCGCTCGGCCTCCGCGCGGCCGGCGGGCTGCGGGCTGCGCAAGCGGGGCCGCCTAAGACCAGGCTGGCCCCAGAGCTGGGGACCCCAGGTGCTGTGGTTACGACCGCGGCGCCGGCTGGCAGGAGAGAGGGTGGAGGGGGCGTCCATCGGGCCGTCTTTGGGAGGGGGTGGGTGGGTGGGGAGAAGAGCCTCAGAAGGGGAAAGCCGAAAAAGAAAATGCCACCTTCGATGCCGCCGGGTCTTAAAATAATCACAAGCACATTCGCGTACGTGTCCACCACCTGGGCGAGAACGCTCAGCGCCACGAGAACGGAGGACGGATATTCATATCGATTGGCTTTTTATAAACTAAGACAGATTTAGAACTCAGCGCTGCCTAACAGCGGAAGGAGCAGACACACGTTTTGGTGGCAGAGAACGGCGTGCGTGGACCTGGATCGCCTACGGTTGGCTTTTTAGTGTGTCAGCCTGCGGAGGCCCCGTAGAGATCAAGACTAGTGTGAGGCTATTGTCTTACGGATCAATTCTTATTCGTTTCTAGAAAACACATTTCTGAGGGGTGGGCTGGGGTGGTGGCCTGGAGCCGGTGGCCTCCATGTGTTCCTGCTGGAAGGTGATGGGGCGCCTTTGTCAGGTGAGGAAGCTGTTGGTAAGGGCTCTGGCTGGTGGGATCTGAGTGGGAAATGCTAACTTGCTATATAAAACAGCCCTGCTTCCTTCCTGTGACTTCTTTATGAGTCAGAGGATTGTGAGAGGCAGATTTTTTGATCTTGTCAAAAAGAGAAACCCATGCACAAGAGCATCGCCGGCATTGGCCAAGTGGATGCTGTTGTAAGCTGTTCATTTGGTAACAGACGCATATGTGTGTTTGCTCCTCTCAACTTATAAATATTTAGGCAATGGGGAGCCCTTCGGGTGACGGAAAGCCTCCGATTGCCTGAGTAGGAGGGACCCCGGGGCCCAGTGCTGTCTGGATGTATACGTGTTCGTCAGGGCTGTTGCCAGCACTGCTAGATAGTGCTTTTAGAACATAATGTGTTTTTAAACAAGTGTTTTGCTGAGAAACCAGCCATCTTCTCTCCAACAAACATGGATACCAGCATCAAAGCATGAATAAGCCCTTCCAGACTTAAGCCTCTTTTCTTGTCTGTGGCTTCTCAAGCTTTCCTCGGCCTGAGGGTTTCAATGTATTGCAACTTCCCTCACTTCCCTCCCATCTCTAGATTAGTCTTTGCTTCTGAAGGTACCGCTGGACCAGAAGTCCAGTCAGGACAAAGCCCTCTTTCCCCAGGACACGTATTTCACGGGCTTCACTTCATCCTCAGGGACATAACATGAAAATCACTGCCATCGAGTCGATTCCAACTCATTGTGAGCCGATAGATAGGACAGGGTAGACCTGCCCTTGTGAGTTTCTAAGACTGTACCTCTGGAAGGGACAAGGAAGCCCCATCTTTCTCCTACAGAGTTGACTGGTAGTTTCGAACTGCTGACCTTGTGGTGAGCAACCCAATATGTAACCATAAGGCGAACAGGGCTTTCTCCCTTCCTAGAAGATCATCCACCTCCCTTCTTAGGGATATTTGGTGACTCTTCTTGGTCCAGGGTGGGGTGAAGGCAGTGGTGGTTCACCTTCCATGCTGGAGAACCAGGATGGATTTCTGGTCAGTGTGCCTCCTGGGAAGCCCCCGCCTGCCAGTGGGGACTTGTGTCTTGCTGTGATGAGGAACTGGTTTCATGAATGCTTCCAGACTAAGAGTAGGAAAATAGACCTGACTCTCTACTGCCAAAATCAGCCAGTGAAAGCCTGTGGGTCTGCAATCCATCAGGACTTGGTGGCATTTTATACTGTGCAGCATGAGGGTACCATCGCCGAGTCATCATGAATTCTGAGTCAAAGGCACATAGCTAACAACAATGTTCGTAATTCGAAATAACCTGCAGGCCAGCATTCCAGAAGATGGGAACCTTCTGGGCTGCTTGAGAAATACTCCTACGCTGTGAGCCAGTGAGCCGGACTGATGGAAGCACTGTGGAATCGTCTTTTAGACTCACACTCATTATAACTACAATAAAAATTATAGACATGGACTTTTCACTGTGGGTTTATCACACTTCCATGTGAAAGGCTGGATCTGGGAAGTGTGCTCATCCGAATTCTCCCTTTTCATACTTCAAATAGATGGTTCAATTTCAATGGAGAGAATCGATTAGGATGTCAGCTCGTTGGCTCTTTGAATAGAAGGAATCATAGAGTCCATCAGGTCCAATCAGGTCCTCGGATGGGCGAAGTGGCTCAGCCCAGGCCAGACAGGTGGCAGAGCTTCCAATGCATTCCCTGTTACCAAACCTAGTTTACTTTCCCCCAATTTCCCTACTTCTTCAGGGCATACAAAGCCCAGCGACTGCTATCTAGTCAATTCTGACTCCTAGGGACCCTCTGTGGGATTCCAAAGGCATAATCTTTATGAGAGCAGTCTCAACTTTCTCCCTCAGAGCAGCTGATGGGTTTGAACTACTAACCTGGTGGTTAGCAATCTAACGCCTACCTAACAGTGCCACCAGGGCTTCTCAGGCCATATAGGGTACCAAGATACAACGTAATATGCACATCACAAATAAGGTATACATATCTACCCACAGACAAAATGTCTAACATGATAAATAGTGTACAATTAATACATATCATGAATATACAAATTAAATATTGATAGGCATTTATGTAATTATATGATACCCCAGTTGTTAATTGTATAATTAATAGACACTTCAAATAATCAATATGATTATAAGTTCATCATCACTCATCTTGATCTCTTCAATGGCCGTCACCTCAGGGCGTTTCTGACATGCTAAATAACAAGTAAGGACAATAATAAAAGCTTAAATTTATTACAAGGAGCTCTGGCTGCACCACTTGTAAAGTGCTGAACTGCTAACCAAAAGGTTGGCACTTCAAACCCACCCAGAGGCTCTAGGAGAAAGGCCTAAAGATGTACAGCTAGAAAACCCTGGGGGGGGGGCAGGTAGCTCTACTCTGCCACATGGGGTCACCATGAGTTGACCCTGGTCTCCCTGGCACTCAACAAGGACACTTGCACACTTACTATGTATCCTCAGTAGTGAGCGCTCTGTGCTGGGCGCTCTGTCTTCCTTTCACAGATGGAGAAACTGAGGCAGAGATTGAATGAGGAAACCTGCCCATGGTTGCACAGTTAGAAAGTGTCAGGTCACCGCTTTCACCGGATGATAAGGACATTTTAGGACCCTTCTACCCATTTGCTTCTGGCAAAGGACCTTTGCTCTTGGGCACATGATCAAAAGTCCCATACCCTCGCGGAGTCAGCAAAAGCCTAATTTCAGAAGGTTTAGGTGATTGCAGTTGGATTGAAAACATGTACTTAATGTTTTAAGTATACGGAGCTGTATCTATGCGCATAATATGTTTTGGTGTATTGATCGTGAATTCACTGTATTAGCAACTAGGATGTCTAGTAAACTTTCATTGAGATGAAAGATGCATTGCTTTTTCATTTAGGGCCAAGCATGTAGCATGATTTAGAGATTTTTAAAAAATGCATCAAATAACGTGGCCATGCAACTTAGTTTAAATCCTAATTGAGCCATGTAATTCAATGACAAAATCATCTATTTAAAAAATAAGCTTCATCATTGCTGTGTTGTGTTATACATTTTTTTACAGTAAAAAGCCCCAGCTTTATCAATTTTGCAACTTCCTAAACCATTATTTTTTCCCCTCAAAATCCCAGTTGACAATGTGTGAATTGGTTGGATTTTTTATCATAATTAGTTAAAAACTATAATTTGTGACCATTTTACACTTGATATACAACTACCCTATTCATCTTCTCTTCCAAAAGGATTAGCGTGATGTATGTGCATGCAGACATAGATTGAGAATTAAACTGGTTGCTGAAGCGTCCGTTCTGGCCCCTGGTGGCCCTGTAGGACAGGAGAACTGCCCCAGATGGTTTCCATAGCTGGGTTGTCCTAACGAGCGGAGCTTCAGGGTTTTCTCCTCCCACCCCTGATGAATTCTAACCACTGACCAGCCCTGGGGGTGTAGTGATGGTGGTCTGGGCTGTTGGTTCAAAGTCAGCACATGTAAATTACCAGCCATGCCGACAGAGACAGACAGGACTTTCTACTCCCATAAATGAGGTACTCTCAGACTCCCACAGGGACACGTCTCCTCTGTTTTATAGGGTCGCTGTGAGTCTGCTTCGACTTGATGACATTTTCGAAGCACATAACCAGAGTGACCAGGGTTCCTTGACGTGCCTAAATAGATGTGGGTAAGACATGTAGACCCAGGCTAACTTTGAGAACTTCTGTTCCCCTTTGAAGTAGCCTTAGATTTCCTGGGAGCAGCATCTCACTGTCACCGAGTCAGTGCTGACTCAAAGCGACCCCCTGTGGGTTTCCCAGACTCTTACCCCTTACAGGATTAGAAAGCCCAGTCTTTTTCCAGCGGAGCTGCTGGTGGTTTTGAACTACTGACCGTGCAGATTGCCGCCCAACTCGTAACCATTACAGCATGAGGGCTCCCCTGGAGTAGTATAAAGACCAGGATATAATTAGCGTAAGCTCTTCTGTGGGTATAAATTAGGGATGCGAGTTGAGGACCCGGGGTTACACATATGTGACCACAAGCAGCAAGTTCAACAGTTCCCAGTGTTCTAGAGATTAAATACAGCACCTTATCACCAGGAAAAGACTCAAGAGCCTGGTTTTAATTTTTTCTTCTTTCGTTAGAAAAACGCAGTCTTCTCTGTTGTATTTTAAACAGTAAACATGATTGGTGTTGAACTTTTATTTTCTTAATCAGAAGGGGATGGTTTGGGGATCTTCATCCCTTAGCGAAGAAATGATGTCCTCAAGTAAAGGCCGCAGACACAGTCATGCCGGCAAAGCTCATCCTCCTTTACTGCGTGAGCATGGTGGTCTCCAACAAAGGAGACTTTGGAGTCATTCCAGTTCGTTCCAGACAACAAGAAAAGATGTCGTGTGGATGCTGCTTCCTGGCCCATGCGTTCTGGGAAAGAGGCTTTACATGAGTGAGCACGCATGTTTAAATGCATACTTTTGTGTGCACAGGTATACATGGACAGGTACGTTTCAGATATGCCTGTTACAGGTATCTATGTAAAAAGATGGGTTGTAGCTGAGGTTGCAGTAGGTTCAGAGTTAAGTCTGGTTTCCACTTGCAAGTATCCCCCGGCGGGTCCCATTTAACCACGAGCTATAGTGTAAACGCAAAGGGAAGTTTTCCGATTTTTCAGAGAATGGGCTGCATCACTAGATCCAGGTGTGTGAGGTTAGGAAAGTGAGGCCTGTGGCGCGGTTCCGTTTAAAGGAAAGGAAACGGAGGGCGAAGGGAAGCATGCGGTAACTTGCTCTGCTCGATGGCTGCGCTCTCCCCAGAGACCTCCCATCACCTTCAGGCTGAGCTCTTTGTGACGGAGGTGACAGCAGACATCTAGAGAGTCTGGTCCTTGGCATCCGTGTTGGGAGATCTGTTCCATTTGGCCTCGCACCATCGTAACAGAACTGCTTTTTGCAATTTAGACCCATTTGTAGAGGGGGCGCGGGTGGGGGGTGGGGGGCGGGCGAATGCTGATTTCCCTGATCCACCAAAAGCAAAATATCCTGGTAGAAAAAAAGATCACTTATTTATACAAATGGTTGTTTTCACAAAGGCCATCTGTCAGTTGACTCTCTGATCTAAAACAAATCTGTTTGTTCCCTGGAAGAAATAACATGTCTGTTGAAGAAGGATTTATGGACGACGGGCTGCCCAATCCACCAGCCCATGGTATAACTGTAACTATTTATGATATATTTACTTCTAAAGGAGTGCTGTGAGTGGAAACTATTACCTGTAAAGTATGATAATTAATTTTTCATTACTTCTAAGCCCAGCAAAGAAGCCTGGTTGCATTTATTAAGATCACTGCCTGAGAATCATGTTCCTCCTGGAGGGAAACAAATGAAGGAAAAGTACTGAAGCCCTTGATGTTTTCTGTAGAATAAGAGGGTAAGTTACTCTTGAATGACCCTGGCCACTGCTGACATCTCTCAATAAAACAAACAAACAGACTTTATTTTACTATAAACAATTAGATTTCTAGAGTGGGAGAAACAGAAAGATAAGTATGACATTGCCTCCTACTTCCCCACTCTCTCCACACCAGTAGGAGACGCGTTCGTGTAGAAGAATGTTTATTACGTATGTCTCTACTACTAGATTGGGATCTAATATTTCTTAAGTACTCTAATATTTCTCTCGATGAAACTAGGATCAGTCATATGAGAGATACAGAGACACATTTCTCTTGAGAAGAATACAGTCTATCTGACCGATACCTCTTAGTGATCTCACTCACTAACTCACTCACTCACGGCCACAAAGTTGATGTTGACTTTCAGTGACCCTGTGGGGCACAAGAGAACTGCCTCTGTAGATTTCCAAGGCTGTGAATCTTTATGGGAACTGAGAGCCTCATCTCTCCCCTGAGAAGTGACTGGTGACCTGGAACTGCTGACCTTGTGGCTAGCAACCCAATCTGTAACCTATGACACCAGAGCTTATCTTGACATTATCCATGAAAACTGGTCAGTGAGGATCAGTAGTTATCACTGGACACCATTTTCTTTTTTATAAATTAAAATTTTTAATTATTATTATTTTAAATCATTTTATTGGGGGCTCATACAACTCTTATCATAATCCATCCATTGTATAAAGCACATTTGTATATTCATTACCCTCATCATTCTCAAAACATTTGTCCTCCACATAAGCCCTTGGCATCAGTTCCTCATTTCACCCCTTCCCTCTCCCTTCCCCCTCCCTCATGAACCCTTGATAATTTATAAATTATTATTTTGCCATATCTTACACCGTCCGGCGTCTCCCATCACCCGCTTTTCTGTTGTCTGTCTCCCAGGGAGGGTGTCACATGTAGATCCTTGTAATCAGTGCCCCCTTTCCACCACCTCCCTCTACCCTCCTGGTATTGCCACTCTCACCACTGGTCCTGAAGGGATCATCTGTCCTGGATTCCCTGTGTTTCCAGTTCCTATCTGTACCATGTACATCCTCTGGTCTAGCCAGATTTGTGAGGTAGAATTGGGATCATGATAGTGGGGGGCGGGGGAGCAGAAGCTTTAGGAGCTCGAGGAAAGTTGTATGTTTCATCGTTGTTACACTGCACCCTGACTGGCTCCTCTCCTCCCCACAACCCTTCCGTAAGGGGATGTCCAGTTGCCTACAGATGAGCTTTAGGTCCCCACTTCACACTACCCCCGATTCACAATGATTTGATTTTTTTTGTTCTTTGATGCCTGATACCTCATCCCTTCAACACCTTGTGATCGCACAGGCTGATGTGCTTCTTCCATGTGGGCTTTGTTGTTTCTGAGCTAGGTGGCCGCTTGTTTACCTTCAAGCCTTTAAGACCCCAGATGCTATGTCTTTTGATAACCAAGCTCCATCAGCTTTTTTCACCACATTAGCTTATGCACCTGCTTTGTCTTCAGTGATTGTGTCGGGAAGGTGAGCATCATGGAATGCCAGTTTAATAGAACAAAGTATTCTTGCATTGAGGGAGTACTTGAGTGGAGGCCCAATGTCCATCTGCTACCTTAATACTAGACCTATAAATATATGCACATAAATCTATTTCCCAATCCCCATATATAAATATATTTATTTAGATCTCTATAAATGCCGTTTGCCTCCTAGCTCTTTCCACTATTTCCTTTTACTTACCTCTTGTCCTACTATCATGCTCAGCCTTCACTTGGGTTTCAGTAATTCCTCTTGGTTACATTACCCTTGATCAAGCCCTACCAGGCCTCCTACACCCTCCTCACCACTGATTTGAATCGCTTGTTGTTCTCTTGTGCCTGGGTTTCTTTCTTTTTTTATTTTTAATTTTAACAATTTATTAGGGGCTCATACAATTCTTATCACAGTTCATACATATACATACATCAATTGTATAAAGCACATCTGTACGGTCTTTGCCCTAATCATTTTTTTCTCCTCTTTTCTTTTTTTACATTTTATTAGGGACTCATACAACTCTTATCACCATCCATACATATACATACATCAATTGTATAAAGCACATCCATACATTCCCTGCCCCAATCATTCTCAAGGCATTTGCTCTCCACTTAAGCCCCTTGCATCAGGTCCTCTTTTTTTTTTCCCCTCCCTCCCCTTTCCCCCCTCCCTCATGTGCCCTTGGTAATTTATACCTCGTTATTTTGTCATATCTTGCCCTATCCGGAGTCTCCCTTCCCCCCTTCTCTGCTGTCCCTCTCCCAGGGAAGAGGTCACATGTGGATCCTTGTAATCAGTTCCCCCTTTCCAACCCACTCACCCTCCACTCTCCCAGCATCGTCCCTCACACCCTTGGTCCTGAAGGTATCATCCACCCTGGATTCCCTGTACCTCCAGCCCTCATATGTACCAGTGTACAACCTCTGTCCTATGTGCCTGGGTTTCTTAACACCACTTCCTTTCCCCCCACCTCCCCCTCCAGAACTATCGGTCCCATTGTTTTCTCCTCCAGATTGGTCATCCAGCCTATCTTATTTAGACAGACTTGCAAAGATAATAACATGCACAAAAACAAGACAGCAAAACCCAGCAACAAAAGAAAACAAAACAACAAAAAGCCAATGACAAAACAAAACAACAACAAAAAAAGAAAAGCTTGTAGTTAGTTCAAGGACTGTTTGTTGTTCTTTACGAGTGTTTTCCAGTCAAGTCTAATGGGGTGCCAAGCCCTGGCCCCAAAGTCTATTTTTGGTATTCCCTGGGGACTTCATTGCTCTGCTCCCCTTGCTGTTCTGTTGCACACCCTTAGTGTTTTTACTCAATGTGGTGGGATCAGATCAGGTGGAATTCCCATACTGTGTCTCCAGTATTATCCCCTCTAGGGCTATGGCTCAGTGAGAGATGTCTTGTAGTGGGGCCAGCCATATGGTTCTTTCTGTATATTGGCTGCTCTGAGTGGGAATATTGTCCTCAGGGCTTGGTGGGCCAGGATGTGCTCCACTCTCTCTTCCTCCCCCTTCATTTGCTCCCGTATGCTCTGATCAAGACATGTCCCTCTCCCTGAGCTGCCACTTCAGTGCTGTCCTCTGAAATAAATTCTTCTGGGGGAAGGGGCAGCTACACTGGACACCATTCCTAAGTAGCATTTTGGTTTTCTGAAATAGTCTTAAAACAAACTAGTGCAGATTCTCCCACAATGTTTTTTTAAAATCTACTTTTAATTTTTCTTTACCAAATATTTAAAAAAGCAACATCTCTCTCTGTTTTATTAATGGACCCATCTCCATTGATCTAGATAGCCTGAATAAGGACTACCTTTTCCAGGACCTCTGACAGCTAGATATAATTCAACGGAACGAAATTCTGCACATATTGAGTCATGATCTCAGGGGCAAGAAGCACACCTCTCTTTTATCCTTCCTGTTGCCTGGAGCACATCTGTGGTGCTGAGCCATCCTTAACCATGCAGATGAAGTTATACCTGGGAAGGCTGAACAGTGAGAAAAAAGGAATCTGGGCCTCCAACATTGCAGGACTCTGAGTCAGTCCTGGTTTCTAATGGTCAGATGTGTTCTGTGGGTGAAGGCATGCCTCTTGTGGTACTCCTGTGAAGAGTGACAGCCTGGGAAACCCACAGGGGCAGTCTCCTCTATCCTACGGGGTCGCTGTGAGTCAGCATCCATTCCATGGCAGTGAACTTGTGATAACTATTATTTCTGGTGTGGAATCTATACATTGCACGTGGTCAAGTCTGTCATGTTTAATGAGAAATGATCCTTTATTGCACATAGAATATAATTTGCTTCTCTTTTTCTCATAAGGGAAATAAAGGGCCCAGAAATGGCAAGCAGGGGAGGAGGAGCCATAACTCTCAGTTGAATGATGAACCATCGGCATACTACCACACGCCTAATTTCTTTTCCTTAAAGAACAATAGACATTAAAGTATATATGCATATTAAGAGTGATAGAAGGTCTATTAGAAACATTCGTTATGCATATGACACAACCTTATTTTTTCCCCCCAACAGTTTTATTGGCACATAATTTACATCTCATACGTTTGAGTAGTTCCATGGATCGAGCTTTGTTCTTTGTTTTAAAAGATCATTTTAATGGGTGCTGTACAGCCCTTATAATAATCCATACATCAATTCTATCAAGCATACTTGTACATATGCTGCCATCATTCTTTTCTGTTTTAAAAAAATCATTTAATTGGGAGCTCGTGCAACTCTTATCACAATCCAGCCATTGTGTCCAGCACATTTGTACATTTGTTGCCATCATCATTCTCAAAACATCTGCTTTCTACTTGAGTGCTTATCAGCTCCTCATTTCCCCCCCTCCCTCCCTGGTGCCCCTCCCTCATGAACCCTTGATAATTCATAAATTATTATTATTTTGTCATATCTTATACTGTCTGATATCTCCCTTCACCCACTTTTCTGTTGTCCATCTCCCCAGGAAGGGGGTTATATGTAGATCCTTGTGATCGGTTCCCCTTTTATACCCCAACTTCCCCTCCCGGTATCTCTACTCTCATTATTGGTCCTGAGGGGTTTATCTGTCCTGAATTCCCTGTGTTTCCAGTTCTTATCTGTACCAGTGTACCTCCTCTGGTCTAGCTGGATTTGTAAGGCAGAATTGGGATCATGACATTGGGGGGGCGGGGGGAAAGGAAGCATTAAAGAACTAGAGGAAAGTTTATGTTTCATTGTTGCTACACTGCACCCTGACTGGGTCATCTCCCTGTGACCCTTCTAGAAGGGATGTCCAGTTGCCCACAGATGGGCTTTGGGTCTCCACTCTGCACTCCCCCTCATTCACAATGATGTGATTTTTTACCATCATTATTTTCTAAACATTTACTTTTTATTTGAGCCCTTGGTATCAGCTCCTCTTTTTTCCCTTCCCCCTCCAACCCTCATGACCCCTTGATAAATTATAAATTATTATTTCCGCTATCACCTTTCCCCCATGGTATCTGTTATTTGTGGGGGTGGTTATGTGTTAATCATTGTGGTTGGTTCCCCCTTTCTCCCCTGCTCTCCCCACTTTCCCCCTACCCTTCTGGTATCACTACTCCCATTTCTGTTCCTGAGGGGTTTATCTGACCTGGATTCCCTGTGCTGTGCGTTCTTATCTGTACCTGTGTACATCAGTCTAGTCTGATGTGAAAGGCAGGGCTGGGGTCATGATAGTGGGGGGTGAGGAAGCTTCAAGGAATCAGAGGAATATTGTGTGTTTCATCAGTGCTATCCTGCACCCTGGTTGACTCACCCCTTCCTTGTGGCCCTTCTGTGAGGGGATGTCCCAATGTCTACAGATGGGTTTTGGGTCTTTGCTCCGACCTTCCTCATTCTTAATAATATGTTTTTCTTGGGGGGGGGGGATCTTCTGATGCCTGTTATCTGATCCCATGGCCCCCTCATGATCACACAGGCTTGTGTGCTTTTTCCATGTGGGCTTGTTGCTTCTCTGCTAGATGGCTGCTTATTAAACTTCAAGCCTTTAAGACCCTAGATGCAATATATGCAATGATAACTGGGCACCATCAGCTTTCTTCACCACATTTGCTTATGCACACGTTTTGTCTTCAGTGACTTCCCAGTCTCAATGAGAACTGTTCTTTCAACCCAGGGGTTGGCAAAAATTTGAGACAGCAAAGTCGATCCTGTCCCTCACAATTTAAAAATGATTCGAGAGCCGTAAATATGTTTTTACAAATGAAATCACCATTATTTGAATAATATCCTTTCAATGAAACTTTGACAGTTTTATTTTCATTTTCAATTTTACTTCAGCGTCACAAGTACTTACCGAAAGAGCTGCATAAGTCTTGAGAGGCACAGGTTGCCGACCCTGGCTCCAGCCTCATCAAGGAGTAGCAGGGTAGCATCAGACTTTGGGCCCCAAGGTTCTTCCTCTGCGTCCCACAGCCTCCGTGAATCCCAGGCACAACTCTACACGTGCAGGCTTCAGAAAGTTCATGGCCAAATGGAATTGGAAGGCTATGGGATTCTGTTTGTGTTTTGTATGATTCTCTGCATATGAAATCCAGTATAGGTGGAGTAACTGGATTGATGATTGCCTAGGGGCACGGCAGGGGAAGATGGGGGGTAGGAATAGGGAGCTAACAAGAGAATGAGAAGAAAATCTTCTGAAGTTGATTGTGGTGATTGTACAAATCTTACTATGATTGAACAATTAAATTCTGTGATAAATATATCAATAAAACTATGCAAATAAAGACAACAGATATTCCCCCAGGAAAACACACACATATGCATGCGTGCACACACACACACACACACACATGAAAGGTGCATAAAACCTGTGATATGCATATTACACAATCTTACTTGCTGAAAGTGAAGAAGGCTTGCATCATTTACTGATGAAGATTAAAGACTTCAGTATGGATTATGATTCAATGTAAAGAAAATAAAAATACGTTACCACTGAACCAATGGACAACATCATGAGAAACAGAAACGATTTAAGGTACCAAGGACTTCATTTTACTTGTGGCCACAATCAAGGCTCGTGGAAGTATAGTCAAGAAATCAAGCAATGCATTGCATTGGGCAAATCTGCTGCAGAAGAATTCTTTAAAGTGTTACAAAGCAAAGACATCACTTGCACTAAGGTGTGCCTGACCCACACCATGGTATTTTCATGAATAAGGAGTTAGGAGGATCAGAGAGGAATTGGTGCATTTTAATTTTGGTGTTGGCAAAGAATAATGAAAGCAGCATCAGATCCCCAGAAGAACAGACAAGTCTGTCTGGGAAGAAGTACAACCAGGTTGCTCCTTAGAAGACAAGATGAGACTTTGGACATGTTATCAGGAGAGACTAATCCTTGGACAAGGACATCATGCTTAGCACAGTCGAGGGCTATTGAAGAAGAGAAAGACCCTCCATGGGACAGTTGACAGAGTGGCTTCACAATGGACCCAGACAGAACAGTCATGGTGAGGGTGGCAGAGGGTCCAGGCGTGTTTGGTTCTGTTGTACACAGGGTCTCTATGAGTCAGAGCTGACTCCATGGCACACAACAACGACAACGACAACACACAAGGTTCGCACGAACTCTGAGACCAAACCATCTTACAATCGGATTTCATAGAGAGAAATGAAAATAGCTCCATTTCTTTCTTCGGACCTACTTGTTCCTCAGATGGTGGCTACTCAGAAGGTTACAGGTGAGTCTATTCAGGAATCTTGGAAGAAAGGCCTGGTGATCTATCTGAAGAGCTAGCCATGGAGAACCCTAAGGGTCAGACACCTGCTGAGACTCAGGTTGATACCAACTTGATGGCAACTATTTTAATTTTCATAAGAAAGTTGCAAGTTTTTTGTTGTCGTCATGTGCCACTGAGTTGGTTTTGACTCATAGCGACTCTGTGCAGCGGAATAAAACACTGCCTCGTTCTGCTCCTCCCACAATTGTTCTTACTTTTGAGTCCATTCTTGCAGCCCCAGTGTCCATGTATCTTGTTGAGGATCCTCCTCTTTTTTGATGCCCCTCTACTGTATCAAGCATGATGTCCTATTCCAGGGACGGGTCTCTTCTGACCACATGTCTAAAGTATGAGAGACGAAGTCTCACTGTCCTGGCCTCTGAGGAGCATTCTGGCTGTACTTCTTCCAAAACGGATCGATGTGTTCGTTTGGCAGTCCACAGCACATTCAGTATTCTTTGCCTACACCATAACTCAAATACATTCATTCTTCGTCTCCCTTATTCAATGACTAACTTTCACATGCACATGATGCCATCGAAAATACCATGGCATGGAGCAGGTGTATCTTTGTCCTCGAAGTAACCTTACTTTTCAACACTTAAAAGTGGTTTTGTGCAGCAGATTTACCCAATGCCGCTCACCCTTTGATCTCTTACCTACTGCTCCCATGAGCCTTGATGGTTGGCCCAAGAGAATCAAGACAAAATCCTTGGCAACTTCAACCTTTTCTCCATGTATCATGATATTGCCTATTGGTCCAGTTGTGTGGATTTTACATTGAGTTGTAATCAGGACTGGGGGCTGCAGCCTATGATTTTCATCAGAAAGTGCTTCAAGTCCTCCTTGCTTTCGGCAAGCAAGGTTATGTCATCTGCACATCCCACGTTGTTAATAAACCTTCCTCCAATCCTGATGCCACATTCTTCTTCATAGAAGCCAGCGTCTCTGACTTATTTGCTCAGAGAGAATGCAGCCCTGATGCACACCCATTCTAATTTTAAACCACACAGTATTCCCTTGTTCTGTTCGCACAACTGCCTCTTAATCCATGTACAAGGTCCTCAGGAACACAATGTATTGTTTTGGAATACCCGTTCTCTTGAGGGTTATCCATAGTTTGTTATGATCCATACAGTCGAGCACAAGTGAACATATTTCTAATAGTCTCTGCTTTCAGCCAAGACCCAGCTGACATCCCCAATGATATCCTTTGCCCTATGGCCTCTTCTGAACCCTCTCCCTGGCAGCTCCCTGTCAACGTACTGCCGCAACTGTCATTGAATGATCTTCAGCAAAATTCCACTAGCATGTTAAATCAATTATATCGTTGTGTAATTTGAGCATTCTGTTGAGTTACCTTTCTTTGGACTAGGTACACATTCTTATCTCTTCCAGGCACGTGTCCGAGTAGCTGTCTTCCACATTCCCTGGCATAGACGAGTGTTTCCAGCGCCTCATCAGCCTGTTTAAACATTTCGATGGATATTCCTTCAGTTGTTGGGGCCTTGGTTTCGGCTAATGCTGTTAGTGCAGCTGCAACTTCATCAGCACCATCGGTGTTTACTCTATGCTGCCGTCTGAGATGGTGGAACGCCAACTAGTGTTTTTCGGTGCAGTGACTCTGTATTCTTTTGATGTTTTCTGCACCAGTCAATAATGTCCCCTAGAACCTTTCAAATTTGCAGCTCAACGCAGGACCGTTTTCTTGAGTTTTCAGTTGAAGATGTGTGGAGTGTGTCTTCCTTTTTGGTTTTCTAACTCTAGGGCTGTCCACGTTTCATTATAATATTTTACTTTGTCTTCTCGAGATACCCTTTGAAATTTTATGTTCAGCTCTTCGATTTCGTCATTTCTCCCATTTGCCTTAGCTGCTCTATGATTTAGAGGAAGTTTCAGAGTCTCTTCTGACATCCACTTTCATCTTGTCTTTCTTTCCTGTCTTTTTAGTGACCTTTTGCTTTCTTCATGAACGATGGTCTTGATGTTCTCTCACAGCTCACCGGATCTTCCATGTTCAATGAAGTAAATCTTTTCAAAGTTCAGGTGGGATAAACTCAAAGTCCCATTGTGGCTCTCTTGGATTTATTTTAAGTTTCGAAAGCTTCAACCTGAATTTACAGATGAGCAATTGGTGGTCTGTTCCACAGTCAGCCCCTGGCCTAGTTTTAGCTGCTGATATTAAGCTTCTGCATGGTCTCCTCACAGATGTCGTCAATTTGATTTCTGTGCATTCTGTCTGGGGAAATTCATGTATATAGTCACCATTTGTGTTGGTGAAAGAGGTATTTGCTGGTCGTTGGTCCCACAAAATTCTATCATGTGTTCTCCAACTTCGTTTCTTTCCCCATGATCATATTTTCCGAGCACTGTTCTTTCCTCTTTGTTTCCCACTTCTACATTCCAATAGCCAATCATTATCAATGCATCTTGATTGCATGTTTTATCAATTTCAGACTGAAGACATTGGTAGAATTCCTCCATTCCTTTAACACTAGCTTTAGTGGTAGGTGCATAAATTTGAATAATAGTTGTCTTGATTGGATTTCCTTGAATGCAGATAGATGTAATCCTATCATAGACAGCATTGTGTTTCAAGATAGATCTTGAAATGTCATTTTGTTTTGTTTTTTTAACAGTTAAATCACATTTCAGACAATCACATCAAGAAAGTCGTACAATCCTCACTACAATCAATTTTAGAGCATTCTCTTCCTTTTTGTACCCATTATCAGTTCCCCATTTTTGGAGGGTGAATGCAATGCCATTCCTTTTGACCGTGTCATTCCTAGCATAGTAAATGATATGATTTTTTTAAATTAAAAATGGCCAATTTCAACTCACATGGGCCCAGGATATCCTTCTGTGTGTGTTCCATTTCATTTTGACAACTTCCAGTTTACCTAGATTCATACTTCGTATAGTTCAAGTTCTGATTATTAATTGATGTTTAGGGCTGTTTCTTTTCATTTTGAGTTGTGCACCGTCAGCAAATGCAGGTCTTGCCGGCTTTACTCAGACAGGGGTTGCTCCATTCACGGCATCAGGGCCGACTCCACTTTGAGCAGGCAGCTCTCCTCAGTCATTTTCGAGTGCCTTCTGACCCGAGGGGCTCACCTTCGGCACCATGGATGACAGTGCTCTACTTCTACTCACTAGAACCTCCCTATCTGACGATGTTTCAACGCTACACATCATGTCTTCAGCAGCTAATTCCTCTGTAGTGGACAGCCACCACCTTCTTTGTCGTCCGTTCGTAGTCTGGAATCTCTGCTGAAACCTGTTCCCTTTGGGTGACTCTGCTGGCATTTGAAACACCAGTGACATCTCTTCCAGCATCACAGCGACACATAGGTGGTGGAAAGAGCCTTCAGAGAGGCAGTTCAGGCAGGTGACCCTTGCATCCTATAGTATATTCAAAGATCTGATGACTGCTAGACCACGAAAAATGATCTCATCTGGACAAGGTCACGGCCTGTCATTGGTACCCAGTTTTGTCCTGTGGCTCATTTCTCTTTCTAGCACACCCTGCTGCCCCATCAATGGCTGCTCTGTTCATCCAGCTCATTAAACGAGAGTGTTCTATTCTGCTGATGATCATAACATTGAGTGCTCCCAAATTATATGACACGTGAGCAGGAGGAACGTTATACGGGGCTAGAGGCGACGATTCCAATTAAGACCTTTAAGAACTTCCAAAAAGACATCCCTGCACATCGGCCATGACAGCTGCTGCTCACTGAGATGAGAAACCAGTGGCTCAGAACCAGCCCATTTGAACAGCAGGGCTTCTTGCTCGACTCCAAGCGTTTATTTCATTCCACTGTGGCTGCTGAAATGCAGGCTCTAGGAATTCGGCTTTCAATGTGTCACTGGGGACCTGGGTTATTAAGGGGAATTGCTAGTGGCCCTCTGCCTAGGAAATGATTCTGGTTCTACATTGTACGTCATTGGGTTGGCGAGAAGGATTGCACCTATTCCGAGGGAATGTTGCAGGGATGTGTGCGTTTGCTTCAGTCACCCATCTAGTCATTTGTAGTGAAAATTATGTCAGGGACATTAGCGAACATAACCCCAAGAAGGAAATGTTCCCCCAGCAGAGTCTCGCAGATTTATTTTAGACTAAACTCTGCAGGCTAAACCCCACGTGTGCATGCTTCTATTTCCGAAGCAGAATGGGTGTTCAGATAACCTTTTGTTCACGTGGATTAGCTATTCCATTGGATTAATAGCCCCTGATGATGCTTTTGGACTCATATAAAATTTTCTTACATGGCCCAAAGGCTAGATTAAAAACTCCCAATTTTTGAATTCAGCTATCATAAAACAAATCCTGTATTATACTTAGTGGCAGTATAAGACATCCCATGTGCCGCATCACATTTCTTTTCACCTTTGTAAATTTTTTAAAAAACCAATAGTCAAGCTGAGCATTTCTGCATGTGTGAGTGGGTGCAGTCTCCAGTCCCTTTGCTAATCTAACGCACGTGGTGTTTTCCTGGGAAATGCTGTCGCGTTGAGATTCTGTGCGGCTAATCTTACTCGACTCAACCCTTCTCATTGACAAACAACAGATGTTAGTGGTATATTTTTCACTCTCCTGCCTGCTCTGTGAACAATTAAGTTTGCAGTGGGCTGTGTCTTTATCAGATCCTCAGGTTTCTAGTCAAACCTGGTATTTTCTTTGTGCTGATTTTTCCTCCCCGGGGACGCAGTCTTTCTGCGACGGTCAAGCTTTGTGTCAGTCTCCGTTTCAGCTTGCTCTTGTTCTCCGCTACAGCTAACGCAGGAATAAGGTTTCTGTCAGATGAAATTTGGAAGCACTCTCTGTTACTGTTTGGAATCCCGAAGCCACAGGGATGCTTCTACAGAATTTGTAAAAGCTATCCTCCCGTCTCCTCACTTACGACATAATCATGAAGTCCTCTGAACCATGCCAGAGTCCCCTGAAGAAATCTGCTGATTTCAAATCTACCAGATACTCTGCACTATGGGGGTGCTGATTCCCAGCTCTGCCTTCTGCAAGGATCACCCCTCCCGACCCACCTCCTGGTCAGTCGTTATTATGAATTAGAACAGCGAGTTCTTGAAACAAAGGTTAATGTCGCTATAATTACGCGTGAACACATGAAAATGCTTTCCAAGTACCTACTATTAACTAGATGCTGGTTGCTAACACAGCCCACACAGCGACTTATGGAGGAGCACACAGGACTTACCTAGTCGAAATGGCGCAACAACCAAAGACCTAGTAACACCTGTCCCAAAGTGGGAATGTTGTTTCTAAAATCAGTATATACAATTTCTAGACCAAGTATTTTCATACAAAAACATTTGTTTTTATTTTTCCAATTACAAAAGTAAGTCTATAGGCCCTCTGGTTGGAGCAGTGTTTACATGTGAGGTTGCTAACTGCAAGGTCAACAGTTTGAAACCACCAGTCACTCCAAGGGAGAAAGAGCTTTCTACTCCCGTAAAGATCCATCCTGGAACCTCCCAGGGGCTGTTCTACTCAACCCTATCAGGAGGGTCCCTGTAAGACAGCATCGACTCAATGGCAATGAGTTTTCTGTCAGTATTTTGGAAAATATAGGGGAAAGTGATCTTTCTCCTTAATCGGCATTCGTAAATGACTACCGTTAATACTTTATTGGCTCTTCTTCCTGTCTTTTTTTCTAAGAATGTGTATATAGTTTTTTAATGGAATAATTTAATATGTGTTATTTAAAACTTTTATAATACATAAAAAATCCGAATGCAGAGCTTAATAAGAGTTATCACAGGGTAAGTAATATCCATATAAGGAAATAGAATTTTACCAGCCACATTAGCAATCATTCAAACTTTGTCCTATTCCTATTTCAGTTCCCTCATTTCCTTCAAAGTAACTGCAAGTCTTACTTTTAAGGAGTCCTAGTGGCATTGTGGGTTGGGCATTTGGATGCTAAATTGCAAGGTCAGTGGTTCAAACCCACAGTAAACCTTTTGGGGGCCAAAGAGCCTCCTCTTTCTCTGGCAGAGTGTCTGGTAGATTTGAACCACCAGTCTTGCAGCCAGAAGCCCATTGGCTCAGGCCCAGTGCCATCATGACTCTTTAAGAGTTGTGATAACTCAGAACAGTGCTCACTATGAATGGGGAGGAGATCTGGTGCAGTGAGTTACAGGTTGGACTAATAATTGTAAAGGCAACAGTTCAAACCCACCATCTACTCAGTGGACGAAAGATGGCACTTTCTCTCCCATAAAGATATATGGCCTTGGAAACCCTCAGAGGCAATTCCACTCTGCCTATAGGGTTGCTATGAATCAGAATCAACTCGGTGGCAGTGAGTTTTGTTTTGGTTTTTGAGTGGAAATTGACTCATGACTGTGGAGTTTATTCTTACTTATATCATCAATACCACATCACTTATAGCTTCCAAATGTGTTACGAATCCCATAGTGCATTGCTGTTAACTTTGCTTTAACAATTATATATATATATTTATTTATTTATTTATATATATAAATCATTTTATTAGGGGCTCATGCAACTCTTATCACAATCCATACACACATCAATTGTGTAAAGCACATTTTACATTCATTGCCCTCATCATTCTCAAAACATCCACTTTCCACCCAAGCCTCTGGCATCAGCTCATTTTTTCCCCTCCTTTCCCGCTTTCCCCTTCCTCATGAACCCTTAACAAGTATATTTTAAAGATACTTAAAACTATTAAAAAAAAGCACTCATGTTTATTCACGTTTCTTGGGCTCTGTATTTCTTTGTGTAGATTCAGATTTCTGTCTGCTATATTTTTCCTTCTTCCTAAAACTTCGAATTCCTTTAACATTTCCTGAAAAGCGGCTCTATTTTGTATTTTCTGCCTACAACGTCATTATTTCCCTCTTCCTTTTGAGGGCCGTATGAAGGAACAGCACAGTCGGCTGGTGGCTTTTGTTTTGTTTTCTTTCCTTTTCACTTAGGAGTTTAGAAATGGTGCTCATTATCGTCTGGCTTCCCTGGTTTCCATTAAGAAGTTCATTTCCATTCTTACCTTTGATCTTGTGGTTGTTTGTAAAATTTTAATTTTATCACTGGCTTTGAGAAATTTGAGTATGGTATGCCTTAGTAAAATTTTCTTGGTTTTGGTTTAGTGAGTTCCTTTGAACTGTGGGTTTAATAATTAAAAAAAAATCATTTTATTGGGGGCGCTTACAACTCTTGTTACAATCCATACATCAATTGTATCTGTTATATTAGTATATATCTTGCCATCGTTCTTTTCTAGACATTTACTTTTTATTGAGCCCCCATTGGGATCAGCTTCTCTTCCCCCCCCCCACCCATGGTCCCTAGATAAATTAGAGATTGTTAATATTTTCATATCTCACACCGACTGCTGTCTCCCTTCCCCTCTGGTTTCTGTTGCTCTTCCCCCTGGATGGGGGTGTGTGGTTATATGCCATTCATTGCTATTGATACCCCCTTCCCCCCCCCTTCCCCATTCCTCCTACCCTTTTGGTATCACTATTCCCATTCCTGTTCCTGGGTTTCCTGTGTCCTGAGCTTTATCTCTTGACTGTACCTATGTACGTGCTCCCATCCAGTCCAGAGTGGGAAGCAGCACTGGGGTCATGACAGTGGGGGGTGAGGAGGCCTCAAGGGATCAGAGGTATAGTGTGTCATCCATTGGTGCTCTACTGCACCCTGATTGAGTCATCCTCTCCCTGTGACCCCTCTGTGGGGGGATGCTCCATTGTCCACAGATGGGCTTTGGGTCCCTCCTCCAACCCCCCTCATCCTCCCCAATGTGTTTTTGTTTGTTTGTTTGTTATGAATATTCTGATGCCTGTTTCCTGGTCCTGATGACACCTCATGCGTGTACCAGCTGGTGTGCTTCTTCCCTGTGGGCTTGTTGCTTACCTGTTGGATGGCCGCTTGTTTAACTTCAAGCCTTTAAGATCCCAGACGCTATATCTTTTGATAGCTGGGCACCATCCTCTGTCTTCACCACATCTGCTTATGCACCCATTTTGTCTTTAGCGATTGTGTCGGGGGTGGGGTGAGCATCACAAAATGCCATTTTGTTAGAACAAAATGTTCTTGTATTGAGGGAGGGTATGAGCTGAGGCCCAAGGCCCATCTGCCGCTTCAGTGTATTGCCTTCTAAATATATGGACATAGGCCAATACCTCTATTTTATGGATTAATGTATTTACATAAGTACTCACCTCTGTTAATACCTCTAATCTATAGCTTTGCTTCCTAGAGCTTTCCTCTGTTTCCTTTTCTGCCTCCTGCCCCACCATCATGTTCCCCTTCTTCAACCTCACAGTACTTCCTCTCAGCTAGATTGGCGCTGCTGTAATACCCACAGGATCTCTACACCCTCCTAGATGTTGGTTTCAATTCCCTAGTTGTTCCCCTCTCCATGGCGCCATCTGCTCACCACATCCTTCTCCCCACAGGTTTACTAATTATGAACAAATTTTGAAAACTTTTAGCCATTATTTCTTTTTTTAACAGTTTTATATAAATAGTGTATCCTGTTCACATTATGCAGAATTTCAACATCATCCACAATGTCAGTACAGTAACTGAGACAATAACTGAGCAAATAGGGGTGAGGGTGAGGGAGTTTCCTAGAGCGGTCTGACATATTCTAAGGATTTCCTCCTTCAATGTGCCCACCCCACAGGCAAGTATTAGCAGTTCACTCTTTTAGAAGGAGAGTAGCCTGCCCAAGATTTCTGTATTGTTCAGGCGGCATCTCCGAACAGGAAGTAATTCAAAAGTGAGTGTCTGAAATTCAAACCAATTTAACTATAATCAAGGACATTTTTCTAAACTGTTGTCTCAAACATCCCAGTTGCCTCCATTTGTCTTTTAAGAATTCTTTCAAGAGTTAAGACACAATTAATGATACCTTATTAATTCCCTCAAAGGCATATATATGTATATATATCACTCAGCATACAAACGTTACACATTAAAAGTGCATATATAGCTTCCTTAATCGACCCACCCATTAAATTTACATCTGGTCATCCTTATTTTTAATATCTAAAGAATTCTTCATGGAAACGCAGCACCCCCCCCCCCACCACCATTCCCTGCAAAGCAAAGAACAAAACAAAACCTAAACCCGTTCCTTCCTCCCCTTTCAGGAGACCCTACAGCCCGCCCTGGTTCCCACATCCCTGCTCTTCCCCTTGCAGACTCCCGTGGCACACGGCTCAGTGGTGCTATGTTCGTTGCTGTTTTTTTGGTGTGTTTGTTTCCAATAGTCTTTCTTTTAGTATTTAATTTAAAATAATTTCTATAGCTCTGTCTTCACGTTCACCCATCTTTTCTTCTGCAATGTGTGTGCTGTCCAATTTACTCCAGGCGTTCCTTGATTTTCACAAGTTGTAGTTTTCATGTCTGGAACTTCATTTGGGTCTTGTACAAATGCAGCATTCGTATCTCTATTTACACACTGGATATTCCCGCTGCATTCTGGAATACATGGACTACAATGAGAGTAACTGTTTTAATCCCTGCATGTTTTTATTCTTTTTCCTGTACCATTCCTGTGTTTGTTTGTTTTTTTTCCCTGTGTTTGTTTTTGTCGACTATTTCTTTTCCTATTATTGTTATATTTTCTAGTTCCTTTCTGTGCCTGGTGATTTTTCAGTTGTGATTTTTACCTGGTAGAATGTTGGCTATTTTGAATCCTATAAATATTCTTGAGTTTGGTTATGGGACACACCTAAATTACTTGGAAACATCTGATGATCTTAAGGGTTACTTTTAAGCTTTGTTAGGTGATATCAGAGCAACCTTTGTTCTCAAGCTAGTTTCAACTCATTAGATAGTGCCTCGCGAACGGTGAGGCTTTCCATTCTGGTTGGCAAGACCAGGCGTTATTTCCAGGTACTTGTGAGCTCCAGATATTAGTCACCTTGTTTCTCTGGAGCAATTCATTTCCCAGATTTGAATATTTCCCTTGAATTCACGTGCAAATCAGGACTGAAAGCGCATTTTGTGCAGATTGCTGGAGTTCTCTCTGTGGACATCTTGCCTCTTTAGCCACCTGCCTTCCTTGAGCTACCAGCTTTGTCATCTCAACTCAGGGAGATGCTAGGGTTTCTCTTTCTGCACTGAAGACTGATGTCTACTCCAGGCAGTAGTCTGGGGAAATTATAGGGCTTACTTAATTTATTTCCTTATCTTGGGAATCACTTTCTTATACCTTCACATATTTAATGTTCTGAACACAAAGTGGGGGTTTGGTTTTTTATTGGTCTAGTTTTTTAGCTATTTCAGGCAGAAAGAGAAAATATCTCTATTACTCCATGCTAATTAGAAATGAAAGACACTGCACTGACCTTTATAGTGGCTGTTGTCTTATGTCACTTTGTAGTTTTGTCATCCACTTATATATCTGTAGACATTACAGTGGAATATTGCTCATTTAAAAATACTCTACATCTTTTACATTTCTTTGAATATCTAAGTGGGCTGCAAAGAGTTGAATGAAGCATGGAACTAAAAGATAATGGAATTTTCTATGGCATTTTTGACACCTCCATGTACAGATTCTCTATCACTTTCTTTTCCTTACATTTCATTGGCTGAATAATTAGACTGTTTAATCGCTATGGTTTTCCGAGCTTGATTTGACTGATGCATATTTGTGATGTTCAGTATACTGCTCTAATTTTTGTATTTTACAGAAGCTCAAAAGGGGACTCACTACAGTTGGCAAGATGGCAGTGCTGTTATGGAGGCATATTGTGTCTGAGTGTCTCCGTGTGATGTTAGCAGCTATTAAATACTTATGTTTATTAATTCTTAAGGGACTTGCAAAATGATGATATTCTAATTATTTCATTTATTAAAGTACCTTTATAGGAGACATTTCTACTCATTACTATTTGATTACCCCTGGTACAGTTTATATAATGAGGCCGAATAAGTCCTTCATTCAAGATAATGAATTGGGTTCATATCATTCTCTGAAGGTGACCAATTTGATTGAAAAATCATTTTAGTATGATTTTTAACTCACTGATTGATGGTTCCTATCATAGCAATTCTTCTTCTCGAGGCACAAAATTTCCCATCTTTGGCTCATGGGAAAATTAGGTTGGGCTCATTTCTTTTAATATCTTGTTTGTTTTAAACTCTTTCTTTACCTAGTTTGGCAAGATGTTTCAATCTCATCTAGCCCATATTCTTTTTACCCCAAACCAGGGATCAGCGATTTCCCTAAGAAGTCTGTTACAGATTGATTATGTCCTCCCCAAATACGTATTTAACCTCTCTGCCCACAGTTTTAGGATCTCATTTGAGAATGGGCTGTTTTTGTTATGTTAACAAAGCAGGATCAATGTAGGGTGAATCTTGAGTCAATTTCTTTTGAGATATAAAAAGGGAGTATTAAGCCAGGGAGCAGAGAAAGCGATGGGCTAAGGCACCTGGAGATTGAGTACCTCTGAGCAGAAGGCAGGCTTGCAGAGTGCGGATGCCTTTGGGCACGTATTAGTGTTAAAGGAGTTTTATAAAACTTGCTTGAGCAGGACAGAGGCCAAGGAAGGGACCAAGTGGCTGAGAGGACAAGGACCATAGGGAGACCTGCTGGCATGACTGAGAAGAGGCACTGTGGGCACAAGAACTGTACCTTGAATCTTTTCTGTTCCACACTTGTAACATGTAAACTTTTCAAATATCACCCCCCACACACACACAGTACGTGCTGTCTGGATAATGTGTGGTCATTGGAACAGATGATTAAACCCTTCAGAGAATTGGAGTGGGTGAGAGGGATGATAAGTGTCAGAATGCGGTAAAGAAAGCTGGAAGGTAGAGTGTGTGTGTGACTGCTGTCTCTTAGAAATCAACCTTGGGATTGTCCTTCCCACTTGTGTACCTGGAGAAGGGCAGATGTGTCTTCCATGTGTTTCTCAACCCCAGGATCTGGGAAATCTCCTCTTCTTGGGCTCATTAGATGCCCTGTTGTTAGCTTTCATGGTGTAATTGTCACAGGCTGGGCTACAGTCCTCATGGTTGGCAGTTCAAAACCCTTAGCAGCTCTGAGGGAGAAAGACTGGGCTTTCTACTCCCGTGAACAATTACAGTCTTGGAAACCCACAGGGGGGTGCTATGAGTCAGTACTGACTCGATGGCAGTGAGATGTTGACTCTGCTACCGTGCAAGTCTGTGCCTCTTGGCTCTTTCTTCCAAAATGATTTTCTTTTTGGGTGGGGGGAGGATACCGTATCATTCAGTTTTACAATTTTTGAGATATAATTAAAACCAATAGAGCACACAGATCCTTTCGGTTAGGTTGGATGACTTTTGATGTTACCTGGATTGATATTTTCCATGGGTTTTGTTCTTTTAAAATTGAGGTAAAATTCACCTAACATAAAAATAAACCTTTGAACCATTTTAATGTACATAAAACCCAGTGGCTTTTCGTATAGTCACAATATTGCACCACTGTCACCATATTTTCATTGCCCCCACTAGACACTCCATAAGGGCTCTCGTACTTCGCCCATTGCCACCCGTTGTGGGTGGCAGCAGCACTGTGCAAGGTTGTCACCCAGCCTCCCTTTCAGACCCTACCTGGCTTGGAACGCCCCCCTGGCTTGAATAATTATTCAGAAGAGTGTTTTATAGCCCTTTAGTTGCCGCGTATTTTTCTAACTCTTCTTCTAAACTTCTAGTGACTACATAATGTTCTATTGTGTACGATGTCCCATAATCTTTTGACCTAGGCTTAAAAAACAGACACAAAAGCTTTTAGTGTGATTCCAAATCGTTTGCTCTTATCAATGGCATTGTAATGTGTATTTATGTAAATGAACGTTTATGCAGCTCCATTATTTCTTAGAATAAATGACCTCTGTTCTCCTGAGAATTAGTACAGATTTATATTTGTTCCTTTAACGTTTGTGAGTTGATGGATTTTTATAGCCTTTCTAATATTCCCTGTTGCTATTTTATTTAATAATAATAATAATAATATAATAATAAACCTGAATATTTATAGGTAAGAAGGAGTTTTTCACTGGTTGAATTTGCATTTCTTTGGTTGATAGTAACAATTACTTTTTTGTTGTTGCTGTTTATTGGACATCTGTATTATGTTCCTTCTCGTTTTTGTCTTTGATTTTTGCCATTATTACAAGATTATATGTGAGCACCCAGTTTGCAGAAGGCTATGTATGGATGGCAGTGAAAGCCCTCAATCCATTTGCGGGGCATGCATGCAGAGTGAATCCTCTCTGACCATTGACCAGGGCTGTGAATAGGCTTGCTTCCAGAGTCCATTGGAAAGTGGATTAATGCAGATGTAGTTGGATTAGAATTGAGTATCTGATCATTTGTTCTCCATTTTGACTCATCTCAATTTGGTCTAGTTTTCAATATTTTCTGATTTCCTCTCTGCTTAGGTTTTTCTCTCTTGTATTTTGTTAGTGTTGTTTTGGATATGAAATCCAGGATAGAAAAATCTTTAGAGGCAGTAACTGGATCCATAGTTTCTTAAGCTTGTGACAGGGTAGTTGGGGGGAATTGGGGTGCTAATGAAAATGAGTACAAGGAAGAACAAAAAGTTCTAAAATTGTGGTCATTGCGCAACTCTTTTTAATGTGATTAAATCATTGAATTGTATGATATGATTATATGTCAATAAAGACGATATAATTTTAATAGTTATTTTTATGAGGTCATATTTTCATAAGAACATATCAGCTTTGTGAAATTTATTGTGGAGATTGATTCCAAGTAATGATTTATCTGTATTTTTTTCTAAAAGTTTTCTAATGTTGCCACTCCAGTTATTGACTAATTCATTATATCTCTGATGATTTAAAAATCACCTTTATCATATACTAAACTTTTATTTGAGTTTAGCTCAGTCTAGTTTTTCTATTCTTTTTTATCAATCTGTCTATGTATTCCTGTGCTAGGACTACACTATTTCATTTTTTTATAGTTATCTGTTAGAATGTCAAGTACATTTTAATTGGTTATATTTTATATGAATTTATGTTTCATATTATATATGAATTTATTATTGCTATTTCAAATATATCACCTACTTTTGCATACTAATTATTCCTAATAAATTCTAAACATTTTAGCCCAAACATTTTTAAAAATTTAAAATTAAATTCCTTACAAATTTTATTTGAATTGTAATGGATTTACTATTTTACATTAGAAGAATTGTTATCTTTGTAATATTGAGTGTTCCATTCTAGGAACCATAATATACAATCAATTTATTCAGATTCCTATTTTTGTGCATTAGAAACACATTATAGTTTTTAAAATATGGTTCAAAGGGTTTTATTAAAATTATTTCTTGCTATTTTAAATATCTGGTTGCTGACACAAATAAGCTCTTTTTCTCACTGTATTTGTTAATTGATTTTTGCTCATGAACAGGAGATGATTTACTATCTTTCTTATTAGTTATACTGGTTTTTCCTTTGGCTTAGATGTTTCAGGTAAGCGTGTCAATTGTCATTTTTGCTGACTCCCTACTTTGAGAGATCAGGAGGGATTGATCTGTGGTAAAGGACATCATATTTGGTAAAATAGAGAGGCAGCGAGAAAAAGGAAAGACGAGATGGATTGGCACAGTAGCTGCAATGACGAACACAAACACAGGAACAATTGTGAGGATGGCACAGGACCAGCTAGTCTTTCCTTCTGTTGGGCACAGGGTTGCTGCAAGTCAGGATCACTCCACGGCACCTAAGAACACAACAAATATTTCGTCAAGCATGATGTCCTTCACCAGGCTCTGATCCTTCCTGATAACATGTCTGAAGCATGTGAGATGAAGTCCTATCATCTTCGCTTCTAAGGAGCATCTGGTTGTACTTCCAAGACAGATTTACTCCTTCTTCTGGCATTGCTTGGTCCAGTTGCTCTTCTCCATCAAGGCCGTAAGTCAAAGGCATCAGATCTTTGGTCTTCCTTAGTCATCGCCCAACTTTAGCATGCAAGTACACATACTATGCATTGGGTCAGGCCTTTGAGTCCTCAAAGTGACGTCTTTGCTCTTCGATACTTTGGAAAGGGCTTGTGCAGCAATTCTGCCCGATGCAATTTGCCTTTGACCTCGTGTTTGCTGCTCCCTGGGGTGTTGAGTCGGGAAACCTGGGGGCATAGTGGTTATGCGTTGGGCGGCTAATAACACGGTCTTCAGCTTCCAACCAACAGCTGCTCGGTGGGAGAAGACAAGGTTTCCACTTCTGTACATCTTTTCTCTAGTTCTTAAATGCTTCCTGCCCCCCACTATCATGATCCCAATTCTACCTTACAAATCTGGCTAGACCAGAGGATGTACACTGGCACAGGTAGGAACTGGAAACACAGGGAATCCAGGGTGGATGATCCCTTCAGGACCAGTGGTGAGAGTGGCGATACTGGGAGGGTGGAGGGAAGGTAGGGTAGAAAGGGGGAACTGATTACAAGGATCTACATATAACCCCCTCCCTGGGGGACTGGTGAAGGGAGATGTTGGACAGTGTGAGACATGACAATAATAATAATAATTTATAAATTATCAAGGATTCTTCAGGGAGGGAAGGAGGGAGGGGAAAATGAGCTGATACCAAGGGCTCAAGTAGAAAGGAAATGTTTTGAGAATGATGATGGCAACAAATGAACAAATGTGCTCGATACAATGGATGTATGTATGGATTGTGATAAGAGTTGTACGAGCCCCCACTAAAATGATTTTTAAAAAAAGACTGTAAAGAGATACAGTCTTAAAAACCCACAGGGCCAGTTTTACCCTGTCCTGTAGGCTAGCTATGAATCAGAATCGACTTGAAGGTAGTAAGTTTTAGTTTTGATGGGTGTTGACTATGGATTCAAGTAAAATGAAGTCCTTGACAACATCAATCTCTTCTCTGTTTGTTGTGATGGTGTTTACTGGTCGAGTTGGGAGGTTTTTTGTTTTTGTTACATTGAGGTATAATTTATACTCAAGTTTATAGTCTTTGGTCTTCATCAGCAAGTGCTTCAAACCCTCTTCTCTTCCAGCAAGCAGTGCTATGCCATTTACACAGCACAGGTTGCTATTGAATCTCTCATCCTGATGCATCATTCTCCATGTAACCCACCTTCTCAGATGTTATTTTTCACTATACACATTGAGCAAGTATGGTAAAAGGATACAACCCTGACACACACGTTTCCTGATTTTAAACCATGCAGCATTTTCTTGACTTCTTTGACCATCTCGGTCTGTGTCTAGCCTCTGCAAGAGCACAAGTATAAATGTTCTGGAATTCCCATTGTTCACCATGTTATCCATCATCCGTTATACTTTCCATAGGTTCGCATAGTCTATAAGACACAGGTAAACATCTTTCTGCTTTCAGCCACGATACACCTGACATTGGCAATGGTATCTCTCTCTCCAACGTCGTCCTCTGAATCCGGCTTGCATTTCTGGCATACCCTGTCAATGTTCTGCTGTAACCATCCTCCTGCTCTTGATCATCTCACTGGCCCTTCTTTCTGGACAGTCATCATCTGAACGTAAGGAGAAAACTGTTACAAAACCATAGAAATCTTTATGATTTTGAACAAAACTATCATATATCATAGTGTGAATGTATTGCCTTTCATCTTGGCCCATACACTTCTGAAGGTGGTATATCTCTAACTCAGCCCCAGATGAATTCTGCATTCTTCAATTTATACCACATCACAAAAGAGGTTTCAGCATCCTTGAGAGACACAGATCGTGTCCTTGTTCACTGTTCTTTGAGCTCTGGGAACGAAAGGAAGTCTGCGGGACAATCTCAGGGCTATCGGGCATTTAGAGTGAGATTTCCCACTGAAGTTCTCAGAATGGTGCTTGCTCCTCCTGCAAAATGAGCGGCACATTGTCGTGATGGGAAAACATTTCTTGGTGCAATTTTCATGGCCTTTCCCCCTCACTAGTGTAGTTCTCAGAACTCTGAAAACTTGTTCCTAATAAGCCCCTGTGATCGGCCTATGCTCTTCAAGAAGTTCTATGAGACTACCATTGTTGAATTTAAAAAACATCACCATAACTTTCTGAGCTGATCTCGCTGCCTTGAATGTAACTTGTTCAGCAGGTGCCCTTGGAAGCCACTGTTTTGATAGGACTTTGAAGGCCCCCTGATGAGACCAAGACAAGCGTGTTACTGAGAGAATTTGTCTGCAGTTATCCACTCATCACAGAGACAGGTTTAAAATGATTTTTTTAAATGTGCACGTGTGACTGGAACCTAGTATTAGTACTTCTTTTTACTTATCAGCCGCCTGCTGATTCCAACTCATGGTTGGCTCTAGATAGGATTTCCATAGTTGTAAATCTTTATAGGAACAGCCTCATCTTTCTTGCCTACAGTGGCTGGTGGGTTTGAACTGCTGATCTTGTGGCTAGCAGTCCAACACTTACTTGACAGTCCCTCTGGGGCTCTTTTACTCTTTAAAATAGCCCGTCACCACTAAGTCCATTTAGACTCAAAGCAACCCGATAGGATAGGATACAAGTGCCTCTTCAGATTTCCTAGATTTTTATCATTAAATATAATTAGTGTTTATAGTAGGGGACCCTTCACCTTTGTCCCTGAGAGCCACTGGTGGGTTGCAAGTGCTGACTCTGTGCTTTGTGACCAGTTCAATGGAAAACCACTAGACAGCAGGGCTCCTCCCTCGTCCCTGTATAAAACCAAACCACATTCACTGGCATTGGGTTGATTCTGACTCATAGCAACCCCTGTATGGTACGTCTTAGTCCTAGCTGAAGTGATTCTTCACATTTAATTCTTATTTTTGAACATGGTTTTAGATGTTCTACTTCTTTTGTGTCCTGTATAAATTCTAGAATAAACTTATCTATATCCATGAAAATTTTGCTGAGATTTTGGCTAGGTATTACATTAAACCTATGGATCAATTTGGGGAGAATCGATAACTTTACTACCTTGAATGAGCATAGTATGTCTTAACATCTATTTATATCTTTGATTTCTTTGTTAACATTTTATAAAAATTTTCAGTAGACAGATTCTGTATGTGTTTTGTTAGATTTATACCTAATTATTTCATTTCTTTGGATCAATTATACATGATTTCCACACAATTATTCAAAGTATATAGGGATATGATTGATTTTTAAAACTATTCACAGTAAATAGCTATTAACTCAAATCGATTAAGAACTCAAAATTATTCAGCAAGCAATTTTGCCTAATTATAATATTACATACATTGTTAAGGGAATTATAATATAGCTCCTAAAAGAGAATTGAAGCTGTGAACACAGCAGTTCTAGAATTTTGAATGTGATTATTAATCATATGTAAATGAGCAAAAATGCCTTCAAGTACATTATCTGAAAGATTTTAGTTGGTTGATCTCTATTTTCAATTGAAATTGTTATTGGGCTGATTGTGGAAACACATGAGTAAAAATAACACAGAATGATATGTAGTGTACTCTTTAGCTGGCTTCCCTCAAAGGTAATTTTCTATGTGTGTGAGCGCAAAATTATACAGTCTGTTGGCACAATGATTAAAACATTCAGCTGCTGACTAAAAGATTTGAAGCCCCTAAAGGTTCGTACCGCCCACTGGCTCATTGAGAGAAAAGGCCTGGCCGTCTGGTCCAGGCTGGGTTTGCTCTATCAAACAGGCTCATTACTAGTCAGAAGCAAGTTGATAACAATCAACAACAACAATGCAGTATCACAACCAGGATATTGACATCACAATCCACCCAGCTTACTCATAATTCCCCTGGACTCATTTATATTTGTGTGTGGTTAGTTCAGTACAATAGTAGATGAGGGTGGGGGACTTTTAAAAAGTTCAAGGAAAAATGGAGCTAAAAGAATGATGTTTTTGCTTGAACTCCCCCTTCCGGAGTTTCACATATTTTATTTCACTTTCATGTAACGTTGGGCCAACAAACTTTGGAAAACTACGAGTTTTTCATGAAAGTGTTAGAAATCTTCTTTTAGTCCAGTTGTATCTACTTTTGAAATATTAGTATTTTCATCAGCCTGTTATTTTTGTTGAAATATTTTAATCAAGCATTTTTAGTGAATGTTTCTTTCTAAGACAAACTAAAAGGAGTTTTATATATATATATATGATAAACTCAAAAGATGATTGTGCCACAATCATCAGCCTGGCACAATTGAAGGGCGGAGGGATAAATGGCTCGATGAGCCTCGCCTTTATAGTTCTCGGATCTCTTGCTTTCTGGTGGTTGGACAGGGTGCAGTTGCCTTATCCACTTCCCTGCTTCCGCTGGCAAGGCTCATTTCCTTCTGGACATCCCTGAGGAGAAGCCACATGAACCTACCGCGATGCAGCCCTGGGTGCTGGAGCAGCCGTGTGGAGACCCCTGCCAGTGCTGAGATGCTTACATGTTCACTGATTTGGCTTTCCTCCTGCAGTCGGCATCATAGTGTGTGTTTTGTGAGATGGAGGAGGACTTTGTGGATTGGTGTTAGACATATGCGTTAATGGGTTAATGTTGGACTTGTGGGCTTGGGCAGCACTGGATTGGGATGTTTTATTGATGTGCACTTTATATAAAACTCTCTTTTATACACGAGTTTCTGTGTATTTGTTTCTCTAAAGTATCCAGACTAACACATACCTAAGTAAAATCTTAAAACTAATATAAAACTAAATATAGTCCATAGAACTTCAGAGAAAAGTATTTCTAAACGTGATAGCTAGCTAGCTTTATTTCAAAAGATGTCATATATTTTAATTTTGAAACGTGATATTAAATCATTGGCATGTAAGTGGTAAGGGGTAGACTGAGAATTGACTTGATGGTGGTTGCTTTTTTATATGAGTCTGAAAAAAATATTTGAGTGAGTTACTTGACTAGGTTTTTAAAAAATTTGTGAATCAAGTAGGGTGTACATTTCAGATAATCATCTTTGTTTCCTACATTTTAAGCAACTTATCAGATTTCTAGTAGCTAGCCTTGTCCCCCACCCTCCTTGTGTTGTCCTCCCTCCTGTAGGATATTGCCTTCCCCTTTAGCAAGTTAGCACCTATCTACCCTTTAGCCTAGCACTTTCTCTTCTTTCCATTTCCCTCCTGTCCCTGATAACCATCAGTCTGTTTCTTCGGTATGGAAACCTTTATCTTAATATGTGCATATTTTGTGGTTCACTAACTTCACTCACCACAATATCCTCCAAATTTATCCATGTCGTGAAGCGTTTCCGGGTTTCGGCATTATTTCTTTAGGAACGCATAGCACTCCATTATGTGTATATACCAAAGTCTATTTGTTTCCACCAGTGAGTAGTCAGGTTGTTTCCATCGTCTCGCTATCGTGAAAGGGTTGCGATGCACATGAGTGTGGCCACATCCCCTGCTGCTTTGTTCCTGATGTTTGCAGAGTATCTACCAAGTAGAGAGATGGCTGCGTCGTGTCATGTAATTTCTATTCCCAGCAGTGTGTGAATGTTCCCATCTCTCTTCACTCTCCCGCACTTGTTTTCTGTTTTACTTTGCTGTCAATTCTGGGGTGAGGTGGTATTTCATTCTTGCTTTGATTTGCCTTTCTTACGTGTCTCGTGAATACAGGAATTTCCTTATACAGTATATTTGTTAGCTGCCTGGATGGCTTCCTGGTCAACTATTTATGTCCTCTGCCAATTTTTAAATTGGAGTCTTCATCTTTTTCTTTTGAAGGTTTTTAATAGATTTTAGAGAATCTGACATATCACTGCCAAAATTCTTCCTCCACTCTGTGGTTTCTCGTTTAGTGAAGTCTTTGCTGCCTACGCGTGTCTTTTTCAGGAGGATCCAGTCCTCTATTTGCTCGTCTGCCCTCTGTGTTTCGTTCTGTTTGATAGTGTGTTTATGACATGGATTAGGGCCCTTCAGTTTGTTCCGAATTTTCTCACTGACGGTTTTTATAGTCTAGGGTTTCCCTTTAGGTCTTTACTCCATCTTGAGCTAGTTTTTGTGAACAGAGTGAGGTATGGGGATTGTTTCACTCTTCTGTACATGGAAATCCAATTGTGCCAGCATCATTTGTGGAAGAGACAATTTCTTCCCCATTAATGTATTTTGATCTTTTGTCCAAAATTCGTTGTCTTTCGGTGGATAGAATTCTAGGTTCTCTATTCTGCTCCATTGATCTTTGTATCTATTGTACCGGCGCCAGGCTTGTTTGACAACAGTCGCTGTGCAGGAGATTTTAATATGAAATGAGAGACTTCTTACTTTGTTCTTTAGTTGGGCTTTGCTTATCCCGGGTTTCTCTTCCCCATTCCTTTAAAAATGATGCTAAGATCGGGATCAAATTGCATTATATTTAAAGATTACGTTAGATAATATTGACATTTTCACATATCTTCCTACCCATGAAAATGGTATCTTCTATTATCTATGTAGATCTCCTTTGTGTTTCTTACAGTGTTGTTGGTATACTCTATTATTTATGTAGATCTCCTGCTTCTTACAGTCTATTGTTCTGCAGTTTTCTTTGAACAAGCCTCTTGTTTCTCTGGACAAATTTACTCCTACGCATTTCAGCTTTGGGGCGGTTGTTGTAAATGGTACAGTTTTCTTGAGATCTTCTTCAGAGCTCATTTCATTAGTTGCTGATTCATTTTTGTAGCTTGATCTTGCACCCTGCCTTTTTACGAAACATTTCAATAATTTCTTGGCTATCATTTGTTGTATAAAATCATCATCTGAAATTAGAGGGTTTTATTTCTTCTTTGTCAACCCGAATGCCTCTGATTTCTTCTTGTTGTCTAATAGCTCTGGCTAGGACTTCCAGCACAGTGTTGAATACGCGTGAAGATCAAGGGCAGCCTTGTTTAGTTCTTGTTTTCAGGGGTAATGTTTCCCCCCATTGAGCAGGATGTTGGCTGTTGTAAAGCCTTTAGTATGCTGTGGAATTTCCCTTCTACTTTTATTTTGTGGAGTGCTCTTCTCAAGAATGGAAGCTGAATTTTTAAAATATTAATTGATCAATTGATCTCCATCAATTGATATGATTATGTAGTTCTTTTTCTTTTATTTATATGGTAGATTGCATTGCTTGTTTTTCAAATGTTGAACCATTCTTGCACACCTTGTTTGAATCACATAGGCTACATTCTTATTGTTTTTGATGTTTTATTGAGTTCTCTTGGGTAGGATTTTTGCCTCTATGCTCATAAAGGATATTGATCTGTAATATTCCATTCTGTTATGTCTCTGTCTATCAGGCTAGTTCAGTTTATGAAATGAATTCAGGATTTAAAATTCCCTGGTAAGACTGTGTGGCCCTGAATTCTCATTTATTATTTTGTTAGTGAATGTGGGTAGATGTTTTTAATGGCCTGCTCTATTTTTTTCTTTTGTTATGGGTCTGTTGACATTTTCCACCTTGGTCTCTATTAATTTAAGTATGTAGTATGTTTCTAGAAATGTGTCCATTTCTTGTAGGTTTTCTAATTTGTTACATACACAATCCAACTACTGTATTATCTTTTAAAATTTTTCAGTTGGTTCTGTTGTGATGTTGCCCATTTCCTTTCTTATTTGTGATATTTGTATCTTCTCCTTCGTTTCAAGTTTGCCAGTGGTTTGACAATTTTGTTAATCCTTTCAAAGAACCAACTTCTTGTTGATTTTGCTAATGTATTTCTCTTTTCTGGTTGGTTTTCAGCTCTAGGCTTTAGTGTATGTTTTCTTTGGTTGGTTGAAGGTTTATTTTGCTGATTTTGTTCTATTTGCTGAAGATGTTAGGCAACAGTATTGATTTTGATTCATTCTTATTTTTTGATGTGTTTATTTATTGCTATAAAGTTTCTGCTGAGTACTGTTTTTGCTCTGTTTCAAAGATTTTGGTATGTTGTATTTTCATTCTCCTGACTAAAGGAACTTAAACACTTTCATTCCTTATTTCTTAAATTACTACGAGTCAATTTCTAGCAGTTCATTTCCATGTATTTAAATATTTTCCGTGATCTTCCTATTTTTGGTTTCTACTTTTATAGTGTGCTCTGAGAAAATGGTTTGCCAAATCTTGATTTTTTAAATTTATTAAGGCTTGCTTTGTGCCTTAACATACAGTCTATTCTGGAGAATATTCCATGTGTTCCGGAAAGAATGTGTATTACACTACTCTTAGGCAGCATGTTATGTGTCTGTCTAAGGGGTCAAGTTGATCAATGCTGTTGTTTTATCTTGACTTCTTAGACTTAGAGTATTCTGTGTCTTTATTGAGTTTCTTTCCTGTTTTTTAGTTCTTTTTAGAGAGTGGTGCATAGGAGTCTTCTACTTTTATTGTAGTGTGATCTATTTATCTCTTCAAATCTATGAATTTTATTAATGCAGTTTAATAAATACAGGGCTTTGAGGGCTTTCAGTGGCTCCATAGATATTTATTGTAGTGTTGTCTTCTTGTTCAATTGTCCCTTTGATCATTATGTAATGTCCTTTGTCTCATGATGGAATTTGACTTGAAGTCTATTTTATTAGACATTAATACTGCCACTCCTGATCTTTTTTGATTGCCATTAGATTAATATATTTTTCCACCCATTGATTTTTTAGTCTATTTTTTCTATGTGTGTAAATTGTTTCTTATAAGAGAATATTGACACTCTCTTTCATTATCCATTTTGCTGCTCTGTACCTTTTGACTTTGCATTTAATTCATTTACATTTACTCTTGTTAATGGTCAGTGTGAATTTGTTGTTGTCATTTTGTGGGGTGTTTTTTGCTCTGCATGTGTATGGTGGTGGTGTTGGATCTTTGTCCCTCGTAACTTTCTAAGCCTAATTCCTTGTTTGTAGGTTTTCTATCTTTTTTTCTTTGCTGTTATTTTACTGTTTACTAGGTATTTATGATTTTCCTCTTTTTTTGTTTTGATGATTTCCCCCCATTATCTTTGAGGTTTCCTTGCTATTTATTATTTTCTTCCCAAGTTTAAGACAATGTTTTCTCTAGTCAACTACGTGATTTCCTGTCCATTTGAGTGTTTTTGTTGGTTTTTATTATCTTATCTTTTGAATGTTTTTAAAGTGCATGTTTCCCTGTATTTTTCAAATAATTGTCTTCGTTCAGAATGGTATCTCTGGCTACATATTTTCGTTCTTGTAAGCTTTTTTGTTTTGCGTGCTGCTTTAAGTGATTGGATTTCTGCGTGATTCTGTAGTGTAGGTTGATCTCAAGTTGATGTTGTTCATGCTCTGCCCAAAATGCTCACCTTAGTATTATTGTACATTTTGACTTGCTTATATGAATTCCTTTGTTTATCTTTCTCTGGAAACGTCTCTATTTTGCCCTTATTTGAAGGGGTAATTTTGCTGGATATGATTCTTGGCTGGCAATTTTTTTCTTTCAAAGTTTTACATGCATCACTCCATTTCTTTCTTGCATGAAATGCTGAAAAATCTGAGCTTAGTCTTGCTGGATACCCTTTGTGGGTAATTTTTTCTTTTTCCCAACATGCTATCAGGATTTTCTTCTTGTGCTCGACAGTACAAAGTTTGACTCTGATACTTCGTAGTGATTTTCTTAGGCTGTCTCTCCTTTGGGGGTTCTCTCAGCTTCTTTTTCTTCTTTTGTGGTGTTAAGCCAGATCAGTATGTCAGATTTGGCTTATTTTCTCTGTGGATTTTTTTTCTTTCTGTTCTGGGACGCCAAACAGGCATAAGCTATTTCTCTTGATAATATCCAAAATAATTCTTAGACTTTCTTTGGGTTCTTTTGTAGCTCTCTTTATTGATTGCTTTCCTCATAAATTACTATTGAGAGATTTGTTTTCAAGCTTACTAATCCAGTTTCCATTGCTTCGGTTCTACTACTTTGCTCTTGCAAAATGCTGCCCAATTCTATTACCTTGGTATTAATCTTCTAGGTTTCTATTTGGTATTTTTGTGTGGTTTCTAATTTTTCATTTATTTTTTCTTTCTTTTTTATCGTTTTATTAGGGGCTCATACAACTCTTACCACAATTCATACATACATCAATTGTGTAAAGCATATTTGTATATTCATTGCCCTCATCATTCTCAAAACATTTGCCCTCCACTTAAGCCCCTGGCATCAGTTCCTCATTTTCCCCCTCCCTCCCCACTCCCCACTACCTCATGAACCCTTGATAATTTATACATTATTATTTTGTCATAACTTTCCCTGTCTGATATCTCCCTTCACCCACTTTCCTGTTGTCCATCCCCCGGGGAGGAGGTTTATATGTGGATCCTTGTAATCGGTTCCCCCTTTCTAACCCACCCTCCCTCCACCCTCCCAGTATCGTCACTCACACCACTGGTCCTGAAGGGATCATCCACCCTGGATTCCCTGTGTTTCCAGTTCCTATCTGTACCAGTGTACATCCTCTGGTCTAGCTAGATTTGTAAGGTAGAATTGGGATCATGATAGGCACGGGGGGGGGGGGGGGAGGAAGCATTTAGGAGCTAGAGGAAAGTTGTATGTTTCATCGTTGCTACATCACACCCTGACAGGCTCACCTCCTCCCTTCTGTAAGAGGATATCCAGTGGCCTACAAATGGGCTTTGGGTCTCTACTCCGCACTCCCCCCCTCATTCACTATGATATTGTTTTTTGTTCTGATGATGCCTTATCCCTGATCCCTTTGACACCTCATGATCACGCAGGCTGGCATGCTTCTTCCACGTGGGCTTTGTTGCTTCTGAGCTAGATGGCCGCTTGTTTACCTTCAAGCCTTTAAGACCCCAGATGCTATATTTATTTTTTTCTTCAGCACTCTCAATCATTTACTTTTTCTGTTGAAAGTACCTGAGAATGATTTTTTTCTGGCCAGTAAGAGGTTGTGGGGAATTAGAGATTATTCTCCACTCCTTTGTGTCCTGGTAGTTTTTCACACATCAAAATAAGAGAACTACAAGAAAAAAACAACAAACAAAAAATCTGGCCGTTGCTTTTTGTCCAAATTGCTGTTCTATGGCTGACTTCTGTGAACACCGGGTTGTGTAGGTGTTAGGGTTAATTACTCCATGCTCGAGGCTAGTAATTGATCAACACAGGTGAAAGGGAAGATAGGGGCTGGGAAACCAGCTATGTGACTGCTTTTTGTTCCAGGACTATTCAGGATATCAAAGCTTCTGCCAGAGCCCAGTGCTGGAGCCTCATGAGTAGTCCCAGCCTTTGCCATCTGTAGTGTATATAAGTTAGGACACAGGGAGCCATAGGGAAGCCTAGATTGTTCAGTTCCCCCTTTGTTATCTTCCCACGACTCCTACTCTAAGCAGCACTCCTGCCTGGCCAGCCACTTTATCAGGCTGTACTCCTACTTTGTTGTGATAATTAGGTTTATTTTGCCAACCTGGCCAATAGGAACATGTGAGGTTAATCAGGTTGCAGTTTGATTGGAGAGCAAAGAGATAAATGGCTCTGCAAGGTCTGCTGCCAGTCTCTTGCTCTCTGAAGGTCCAAAAGTACTGGAGTGTTCGTGCTGCTTTTGTAGCTAGTTTTCTGCGTCAACCTGTGAGCTACACTACCTATGGACCAGGCCAACCCACAGATCATGTCACTTGACCTTGAGGCTCCTTTGAGACCTGCTTCACCACACTGCTGGTGCGTACATCGCTTGAGCTTGAGGCTGGTGGATCCTGTTGTCTTGCATTGCTTGCATTCGATATCCCATCTGGGCCTGCTTTGCTAAGCTCCGGAGCTACTGACTGTTGGTGACACACCCTGCTGCTTTCTGCCTGTGGGACTCTGCTGTCTGTTTCCTTGGCCTTGGACTTGGCAGCCCACATGAGTTGAAGGACTTCTAGTTAACTGTTCCACAGAAGTGAGTTGAACTGAGTCCTCTGTACTGCAGTGTGGAATAATTAGCTGTTATCTTCCTTCTTGCTGTATAAATCTATCTATATTCTGTATATCTCTATATAAAATCATAAGTGTCCAGGTTTTGTTTCTCTAGGGAACCCTGCTGAACACACTTGTGTATGTGAAGGGAGGGGCACAACCATCCTTGAGAACATTAGATGTGGTCACTTACTTCCCCTATTCACGTGTGTGTGTGTGTGTGTGTGTGTGTGTGTGTGCAGCATGTGGAGGGCTTGGGGTGCCCACTTCTGTTTCGTCAACTCTGATTTGGAAGGAGTTGTTCTCCTTGCAATTGGCTGTTTCTGGATGTCTGGCTGGGACTTGCCCACTGCTGCAGGTGGAGCACTTCAGGTCATCACCACTGGCCAGCAGGGAATTCCCCAGTGACTGCTTGTGGATTCTGCTCCATGATCTCTTTGTAGGTGTGTCCTGCCCATGCATCTACCAGTTCCTCGGAAGATTCAGGGCTTCAAGTTTCTGTCTTCTTTTGTAGAGGGAAGGAGTACTATTTTTTACTGGAAGTCCCTATGAACTACTTAAGGTGGCCTTGTAATGTAGGTTTTTGTTTGTTTGTTTGTTTAAGTCAAGATACTGGCCTGTCCATCACTACAAGGATCTTTTGTGTATCCCTTCTAGAACCACTTACTCCATGCTTCTTTCTCTACTCTCTTCAACCTTTTACCAATTCTCACCCCAGCCATTTTCTCCCGCTTCACTACGTACTCCTCTTCTGGCCTAGATCATTTATTGCCATCGCCTCACAGAACTCACATCCTAGCCTCACAGTTATGAGGTTTATTAGGGAAGGAACAGGGAAGAACTCAGAATCAAAATCAACAGGCTACTCCTTGGGGTCAGGATTAGAAACTATTAGGACTAGAAGATCTCAGATTTATTTGGTTTACCTCTCCCTTTTCAGAAACAAAACAAAACAAACAAGCAAAACCCCTCAACACCCCTACAAATCTACCTTCTTTAATTGAACAAACATAAAGATGCATTGACAAATTTGCATTCTTTTACGTACTATCCACACTTCTCCCTACATCCTACATTATAGTAAAGAAAGATGTTGCTATAGTCACATTACACACAGACAATTAAGATAAATAATAATATTAAAATAAAAAGCATGATTAACATTTAAAATAACCCTAATGAAAAGTGGATTGTTGCAGATGCTTTTAGGCTAAAATCTAGCAACCAGTCATTTGATCTCCCTTATGTTCCACTTAAATTTTTCCTGTTTTTAAAAAAATATTTTGTTTTCTCTTTGATTGGGGTCTTTATCTGTTTTACTTTGCCATTCTTGTTAGTTTTATTTGTTAGTGTTCTCCTGCATATGTAGTTCAGGATAGGGAAATTTATAGACAGTAACTGGATTAGTAGTTCCTTGGGAGTATTGCAGGAGAGTTTGGAGGGAAATGGGGAGCTAATAATGATGAGTACCAGAAAGAAGAAAATGTTCTAAAACTGATTGTGGTGATGATTGTACAATACTTCTTGATGTGATTGAATTATTGAATTGCCTGATATGTGACTTATATGCCAACAAAACTACTTAAGACACATTACTACAGCTTAAACAATAAAAACAATCAACTTAATTTAAACAAGAACAAAAATTAATCCTAATGAGAGGGTCAAATCTGATCCCAGGCTGTCAATTTATTAATGTTCAGGTCTACTTTTGTCGGCAGCATTCTTAAATCACTGCAATTAGCCCTTTTCAGTCAGCCTATTTTTTAGTTAGCAGATTTGTGTGTGCACTGACCCAGGTGCCACGAAGTACGATAAAGGAAAGGCAATGAAGAGCGTTTGTGTCCAGGATAAAGTGTAGGGATCTGCGTTTTCAGCCAGCGCTACTGGTGGCCTTATTTGAACTTAAATTTCAATCCCTCATTTGTTGTCATTTCTATCAGTTCTTGTCATTTGGATGATTCTCCTGCATCTGTACTTGTAAAAGGGTCAAAAATCTAAATGAGCATGTTCCTTGCAAGAAGACCCTCAAATCGTTGATTGAAATAAAAATGGAGAGCCTCTGAGTACTAACAATAGCTCAGCAAGTCTTCATCACGTCAATCAATTTGGAAACTTGCTGAATCCCCCTCGTCTTAAATATCACTTATAGAGAAGTTTTTCCACAAACTCGAACGTAACAGTTGTTGTTTTGATTAAATTCAGCTCGTGTCCTTGAAGCAGTAGGTTTGTTTCATAAAATTATTATACAATTCTGTCAAATAGCTATGTCATTTTTTGACTGAATTAAGTTAGCTCATTCAAGCATCATCTTTGTTTTTCTAAGAAATCAAGCACTGAGCCAAAGAGTTTATAAAACCAATCCAAACAGAAGCCTTTTAATAGCCAATGAACTTTTGTAAGAACAGCAAGTGATTAAATTCTTCATTGCTTTCAACACAAAGATGTCCAAACAATCTGTCGTTCAATGAATTGCTTCTGATGTATAGATTGCATTAACGACGTAATATAGTGATCAATGTAGGCACTCACTAAAATTTTTTTGCCAATTAAGTATTGATGATGAACGACACAGTGAATACATTCAGATCTTCTTTTACAAAATATGCAATAATACCCATGTGTCCTACTATCTGTGGAGTACCATCAGTAGCAATGGACAAGCTATTACTAATGGGGGTTCTTTTTTAATTTAAAACTCTTCCAATGCATGAAAGAATTGGTTCTCATTTAATATTAGTTTGCAAATATTTAGCAAATAATAATTCTTGGCAAATTTTTCTTTCTTCTTTCATGAATCACAGCTATGCTAAAAGTGAGGCTTCATTTCCTTGGCAGGTTGTCTCATTCAGCTGTATAGCTCTCTGGGAGGTTTTTTTTAATGAGTCTTCAACATCTTGAGCCATTTAATCAATTCCTATCTGTACTGTAGACTCTGTACAAATAAATGTTCTTGGTGATACCAGACACTGGTGTGTGTAGCATAGTGTGTGTTTCCTCACTCACAGCCACTAGAATTAGTTCTTCACTCACAGGACATGCTTTTCCTGATTTATCCATTCAGAACAAGTAAGTAAGAAGCACACAACCCATTGGCATCTTGTTTGAGCTTGTTGAAAAGAGCTGGCCAATGTCGAAAATGTTTCTGTAAGTGCTTAAAAAGAAAAGAAATCCACATCTTTCTGAGGATCCCTGGGGGCATAGAGGTTAGGAGTTGAGCTGTGATTTGCAAGGTCACCAGTTTGAAACCCCCAGCTGCTCCGTGGGAGAAAGACTGGGCTTACGATTCCCAGTAAAGAGTTAGTCTCAGAGTCTCACAGGGACAGTCCTACCTTGTCCTATAGGCTCACTATGAGTCAGCGTCAACTCAATGGCAGTGAGTTTGTTTTGGCTTTATCTTTCATGTGAACATGAACTTATGTCAAATATTCTTGTAGTCTGGAAGGCTTCATGACTTCATTTGATAAAACTTTTTACAAATCAGGCACATCAGCAATGTTTGTAGGTGACAGACTAAAGCGGTAGTTCACATATTCAATTCCATGTCGGCTAAATTTTTGCTTAGATTCAGTCATGATCTTACGTGTACAAAAAGTAAAATTCATGTGTTTAGTTATCAAATAGAGGTAAAAATTATCAAGAGCAGTAGCAATTTATATAATCCCAAAAGTGCACTTTCTCTTGCTGGAGCCAAAATGTTTTGCAGTAGATGTGTTGTTAGACTAGTACCCACCACATTGGATACACAGTGGTTTTCACCTAAGATGGCAAAAGATAAACAAACTAAAGGGCTAATGAAACTAGGAAACTGGGTTTTGGTCTTTATTCAGCATTCTATATGTATATGATATATAAAATTGCCAAAATAAATGTACATTTTCCAAGAAATAATTAATTTAAGAAATAATATCAATATGCAGTGAAAATCATTGAAGAGTTTTAATTCAGTTTGTCCTTATTTAAGTCTCTTTATTTACCAATTAACACATGATTTGAGAGATAAAAAGTTAAGAGTTAACAGTTTTTTAATGATTTCATTTACTTGTTTTCATTAATATTGCTGTAAAAATACGACAAATATATTGGTTATACACTTCAAATAATATTGTTCCAACACAAGCCTGCTATGATTTTATTAGTAATAAGCACTAGAAGACACAGAAATGTATGATAGATATGTAAGAAAATGTATAAAAATACAAGTAAATTATTGTTTAGTGAAACAACAATGATACAATTTGTTTTGTGTGTGATCTGTAATCCATAAAGATAGAAGGTATTGAATATGAATAAAAAACGTTACATACTTAAAAAAAAACAAAAAAAGTTACATACTTATTACACGTCCTGTAGTGTTAACTGCTTGTCACACATTTAGAAATCATCTACAGTAGATTTAATACATGACATCTATATACATTATTGTATTATAAACAAATCATTACATGCACATAATCCTGCCAATGCATGCTAGACTTCCAGACAGTGTGAAAGTGTAGGACATGCTTGTCTGCCAAGACTTGCTTGTTAAGACCTGTTAGCAGCCTTGACCACTAATTGGTTATAACTTGCATTTTGTGTATTTATTTGGAAAATAACCACTACAACTTTATGTTATACAATAAATTAAACATGGATGAATCATTTTTCCACATGTCTTTTTTTCTTATGGTTCCACTAACCTGTTATTTTTATTCAATTTCCCCCCTGATTGCACCTGAGGCTATGACCACCCGTGGATTGTTCCATATCCCCAGAAGCAGTATCGCTTACTTTGAAAAGTGATACTTTAGACCAGTGGTTCTCCACCTTCCTCATGCCACGACCCTATAATAAACTTCCTCGTGTTGTGGTGACCCTGAACTATAAAATTATTTTTGTTGCTATTTCATAACTGTAATTTTGCTACTGTTATGAATCATAATATAAATATCTGATATGCAGGATGTATTTTCATTGTTACAAATTGAACATAATGAAAGCATAGTGATTAATCACAAAACAATATGTAATTATATATTGTGAAATATTTATTTCTACTTACAAATAAATGAAATTTTGTCTTGAAGCATGGGGTAGCTTGGGTAAATCTTAATATAACAACAGTAAACTACATTGCTTCATGCATTATATCTTTTGGTAGCAGGGTACCATCAGCTTTCTTCCCCACATTTGCTTATGCATCCGTTTGTCTTCAGCGATCGTATCAGGGAGGTGAGCACACAATGATATGATTTTTTTGTTCTTTGATGCCTGATAACTGATCCCTTCAGCACCTCGTAATCACATAGGCTGGTATGCTTTTTTCATGTAGACTTTGTTGCTTCTGAGCTAGATGGCTGCTTATTTACCTTCAAGCCTTTAAGACCTCAGACACTATCTCTTTTGATAGCTGTGCACCATCAGCTTTCTTCACCACATTTGCTTATTAACCTGCTTTGTCTTCAGTGATTGTGTCAGGAAGGTGAGCATTATAGGATGCCAATTTAATAGAAGAAAGTATTCTTGCATTCAGGGAGTACTTGAGTGGAGGTCCAATGTCCTTCTGCTACTTTAATACTTAACCTATAAATATATGCACATAGATTTATTTCGCCATCCTCATATATAAATATATTTGCATATGTACATGCCTTTAGACCTCTATAAATGCCTTTGCCTCCCAGCTCTTTCCTCTATTTCCTTTCACTTTCCTTTTGTCCCACTATCATGCTCAGTCTTCATTGGTGTTTCAGTAATTCCTCTTGGTTACATTACCCTTGATCACACCCTACCCGGTCTCCTAAACCCTCCTCACCACCAATTTGGGTCACTTGTTGTTCCCTTGTCCCTGGGTTTGTTAACACCACTACCTTTCCGCCCACCTCCCCCTCTCCCATGACCCCCCAGAACGGTTGGTCCCGTTGTTTTCTCCTCCAGATTGTTCATCCAGCCTATCTTATTTAGACAGTTGTATGGAGATAACATGCACAAAAACAAGACAGAGCAAAACCAAGCAACAATATATAACAAAACAATAGCAACAACACAACAATGACAACAAAACAAAACACAAGAAAGAAATGCTTGTAGTTAGTTCAAGGACTGTTTGTTGGCCTTTAGGAGTGTTTTCCAGTCCAGTGTGTTGGGGCACCACACCCTAGTCCCAAAGTCCACCTTCAGCATTCCCTGGGGACCTCGCTGCTCCCTTCCCTTGCTGTTCTGTTGCACCCCCTTAGTGTTTTGCCTCAGTGTGGCAGGATCAGATCGGGTGGAATTCCCAAACTGTGTCTCTAGTGTTGTTCCCTGTAGGGCTATGAGTCAGTGAGGGACATCATGTCTCATAGTGGCGCTGGCCATGTGTTCCTCTCTGTAGACAGGTTGCTTTAATTGGGAACATTGTCCTCAAGGTCTGGTCGGCCAGGTTGTGCTCCACTCTCTCCTCCCCCTTCATCTTGTCCCTCTTTCCTTGTGGAGATATAAACAATGCCCTCCCCTTGAGTGGATTAGTACCCTGTGCCCATGCTACCCATTTTAAATATTGTTATTTTTTTTCCTTTGCCCACCTCCTTTTTAGTTGTCTACCATATGTATCCCTGTATTTGGTCTGGTCCCTGCAGTATTAACTGGTTCTCACCCCAGGAATGTTTGTGTACAGTAGCTTTTTCCCTATGCTCCCTTTGTATACTTTTCTTTTTTAAAGCTTACCTCAGTGGACTCGTGTTGTACTTGCCCTTTTGTGCTTGGCTTACTTTGCTTGTCATGATTTCCTCCAGTTCTTCCCATGCAGCGATGTGCTTCATGCGTTCATCACTGCTTTTTAGCGATGTATAGTACTCCATAGTATGTAGGCACCACAGCTTTTTAATCCACTTGTTAGTTGACGGAAATTTGGGTTGTTTCCAACTCCTTGCAGTTGTGAACTGTGCCGCGATGAACACTGGAGCACAGATGTCTGGCCTTCATTTGTTTCTTTCCCCTTCTGGGTATATGCCCAGTAGGGGGATTGCTGGGCTGTATGGTAACTTCATTTCCATCTGTTTTAGCTATCGCCAGATCGATTTCCATAGTGGTTGTACATACTTACAAGTCCATCAGCAGTGGATGAGAGTTCCTGTCTCCCCACAGCCCCTCCAACACTTGTTGCTTTCTGATTTTTTAAAAAACTGGGCTACCTGTGAAGGTGTTAGGTGGTACCTCATTGTTGTTTTAATTTGCATTTCTCTTATGGCTAAAGATCGGGAACATTTTCTTTTATGTTTGTTGGCCATTTGGATGTCTGCCCCTGTGAAACTTCTGTTCAGGTCCATTGCCCATCTCCTCAGTGGGCAATTAGTTTTTATTCTTTTTTTGAAGGTAGCAGAGTATTGTAGATTTTAGTAATAAGGCCTTTGTCTGATGTGTCATTGCTAAAGTTGTTTTCCTAGTCTGTGGACTCTCTTATTATTCTCTTGGTAAATTCTTCCGATGTACACAGGTGTTTTATCTTCAGTATATCCCATTTGTCAATTTGTGCCTCGTCTGTGTTTGTGTCCTTCCCTAATTCTGATAGCCTATGTATTCCCTGTCCCAAAGTTCTCAAGTTGGTCCCAATTCCTTCATTGATGGCCCTAGTCCTTTGGGGTTTAACTTCAAGGTCTATGCTCCACGTTGAGTTTATTTTTGTGCATGGAGTGAGATAAGTGTCTTGCTTCATTTTTCTGCAGGTAAATATCCTTTTCCAGCACCACTTGTAAAAGAGGGCATCTGCTTCCCATTTGATATTTTTGGGATCCTTATCAAAGGTCAGTTGACTGTATTTTGATGATTTTATTTCTGAGTTTTCAGTTCTTTTCTATTGGTCTGAGTATCTGTCATTGTACGAATACCATGCGGTTTTGACAACTGTGCCTATATAGTATGTGATAAAGTCAGGTAAAGCATGCTCTTCCACTATGTCCTTCTTGAGGAGTTCTCTGCTAATTCTGGGCTTCTTCCTTCTTCATATGAAGTTGGAAATCAGTTTTTCCATTTCTTTGAAGAAAGATGAGAGTAATTGTATTGGGATTGCATTAAACTTATATAGTGCTTTTGGCAGAACTGACATCTTGACTATATTTGAGTCTTCCAATCCACGAGCATGGGATATTCTTCCATTTGTTGAGGTTGCTCTTGGTTTCTTGTAATAGTGTTCTGTAGTTTTCCCCGTATAGATCTTTTTTTCTTTTATCCAGGTATATCCTTAGATATTTCAATTTGTATTTGGCTATTGTGAAGGGTACCAGCTTTTTTCTCCTCTTCTGTGGTCTTATCCGATGTGTATAACAGTCTGATGGACTTCTGTTTGTCAATCTTGTATCCTGCCACTCTGCAAAATTCCTCTATTGCTTCCAGTACTCCCCTTGTGGAACTTTTGGGATTTTCCATATATAAAATCATGTCATCTGCGAATAACGATAGTTTCACCTCTTCCTTTTTCTGCATCTATCGATATTATCATGTGGTTCTTAAAGTTTTTCACGTCAATGTGATGACGAATACTAATGGTCTTTTGCATGTTGAACCATCCCTGTATCCCTGGTATGAATCCCATTTGTCATGGTGAATTATTTGTTTTACATACTTTTGTATTCTGTTGGCTAGTATTTTGTTAAGGATTTATGCATCGATGTTCATTAGGGATATTGGTCTGTAGTTCTCCATTTTTGTAGGAACCTTTCCCGGTTTTGGTATCAGAGTTATACTAGCTTCACAGAAGGAGTTCAGGAGTTTGCAGTTTTTTTCTATGTTCTGGAAGTTTGTGCAGGATTGGTGTTAGTTCTTCCCTAAATGCTTGGTAGAATTCTCCAGTGAAGCCATCTGGTCCAGGGGATTTTTTTTTTGTTGATAATCCCTTGATAACCTTTTCTATTTCTTCTATTGCTATGGGTCTGTTGAGATACTTGCCATTCATCGAGGATAGTTTAGGGAGGGATTGTTTTTCCAAGAATTTGTCCATATCTTCCAAATTGTTGCATTCATTGGAGTACAATCCTTTGTAGTATTATGTAATTATCCTTTTGTTTTCATTAGGGTCTGTTGTAATATCCCCTCTTTCATCCCTTATTCTTGCTAATGAAATTTGCTCCCTCCTTTCTTTGGTTAGGTTTGCCATCCATCTGTCAGTTCTGTTTATCCTTTCAAAGAACCAACTTTTAGCAGCATTATTTTTTCCATCGTTTTCTTATTTTCCCTCTCCTGAATCTCAGCCCTGATTTGTATTATTTCTTTTCTTTTGCTATTAGTACGATTGTCCTGCTGACTCTGCTCTAGTTATTGCAAATTTTGTGCCAGCATATCAATCATGAGTCTCTCTTCCCTTCTCAGGTGTGCATGTATTGCTATGAAACTTCCACTGATAACTGCGTTTGCTGTGTCCCATAAGTTTTGGTACATCGTGTGCTCATTCTTGTTAGTTTCTAGAAATTTCTTAACTTCATCTCTGATCTTTGCCAGTATGCACACCTCTTGTAGTAGAGTTATTCGTTCTCAAATTGTTTTCTCTTGTTTTCTTCGTCTTCCTTTTGTTGATTTCCAGCCTTATGGCACAGTAGTCAGACAGAGAGGTCTGTATGATATCAATGTGCTTAAATTTATGTAGATTCGCCTTATGCCCCAGTATGTTGTCTATCTTTGAATATGTGCCATGTGGGCTTGAGAAGAATGTGAATATTTTGTATTTGACTGAAAAGCTCTGTAAATCTCTAGTAGGTCAAATCGTCTAATTGTAGTGTTTAGATCTCTAGCCTCCTTGTTGAGTTTATTTTCCTGTGATCTATCTTTCTCAGAGAGCAGTGTATTGAAGTCACCCATTGTAATCGTTGAGGCTGTGATTTCTTTTTTCATCTTTTAGAGTGTTTGGTTGACATAGTCAGCAGGTCTCTCATTTGGGGAATATATGTTTATAATGCTTTGTCTACCATTTCCTTGAGCATTATATACTGTCCCTCCTTATCTCTTTTTATGATTTGCACTTTGAGGTCAATTTTATCCGAGATTAGGATTGCAACCCCTGCTTTTTTTGAATTGCTGTTTGCTTAGTATGCCTTTCTCCAGCCTTTGATTCTCGGCCTATTTTTGTCTGTATACTTGAGATGTATCTCCTGTAGGCAGCAGATTGATGGGTTGTGTTTTCCAAGCCAGTATGCTAGTCTCAGTATTCTAATGCCTGAGATCAGGCCACTGATGTTCAGGGTTATTATCTCCATCTGCGGACTCTGTGATGTTATCGTATACCTTTTGTGTTGGGCATTTTCCTACTTTCACTTCTCATTAGTGTTGTGTATGTGTGTGTGTGTATGTATCATTCTTGTTGTGCATGTGTATGTGTGTGTGTATCATTCTTGACTTCTTTCCATCATTAAGCCAATGTTCTCTTGGTGTCTGTTTTCTCTGGATGAGGTTGTTCTATGTGGTGATCTCTTATTTATGCTTGGTGAGTGTTGTTCTTCTGCCCATACTAGGTCGGCAAGGATCTTTTGTAGGGCTGAGTTTCTTCTAATGTATTATTTGAGCTTTTCCTTGTCTGGGAAGGCTCTTACTTCTCCATCTATCTTGACCGACATTTTGGCTGGGTAGAGTATTCTTGGGTTTTCGTTGTTTTCCTTCAATTTTTGGAATATGTTACTTCACTCTCTCCTCTTCCTCTTAGTTTATGCTGATTGGTCTGAGCATATTCTTATTTGGGAATATTTATATGTGATTGCTTGATTTTCCCTAGCTGCTCTCATGATTTTCTCCTTTTCCTCAAAGTTGGATAGTTTAACTGTTATGTGCCTTGGTGGCTTCTTCTTGGGATTAATTCTAGCTGGTGTTATTTCAGCCTCCTGAATGGTTGCCTGGTTTCATTCATTAAGCTGGGGAAGTTTTCCTCCAAGAATTCTCTCACTATTGTTGCAGATGACTTCTTCGTGTGTCTTCCTCCGGTAAGCCAATAATTCTAATGTTGTTCCACTTCATAGCATCAGACATAGCTCTTAGGTTTTCTTCAGCTTCTCTGATTATCTTGTTAGATTTTTGTTCGTGTTTGTTACAGTCTGCTTGGCTGTCCTCCAAGTCACTGATGCGGTTCTGTGCTTCCTCCATTTGATTCACGAGGTCCATGTTTCTGCTACTGGTTTTTGTTATCTCCTCCCAAAGCTCCTATATTTCCCATTGGTGTATGGCCTTTATCTACTCTATCATTTCATCCTTTTTTGTATGGTTTCCCTCATATCCTTTATGACTTCAAGCAGCATTTTGAAAATTTCTTTCTGTGGCAGCTCAGTGTCTGCTTCTTCTAGTCATGTCATTATGCTCTTTGACTCCCTGGAAAATGCCACCTGGCTCCTCTAAAACAATGCAATGCTAACAGCCATCAGCCCCAATGACCTAAACAAAAAAACAGGAGAAACAAAAGGCAATGGCAGAAGATGTCCTGAGCACAACAGACAAGGATCAGGGGTTCAGACACATTGTTACATTTGTTTACCTCTCTTCTCTATATCCCTGCACAGTGTCAGTGGGCTTACTTTTTGATTCCCCCCCCTCTTTGTCTCTTTCCTAATCTCTCACACTCCACTGCTGACCACTCCCCTTATTCTAGGGTATTTATGCCTGTGCCACACCCAGCCACATGAGCACCACCTTGTGCAGCTAACCCGAGGCTGGAGAAAGCCCTGCTGACTTCCACCAGGGGATATTATGCCGAACTTCTTACTGGGGAATTCCTGTCTGTGTGCCTGGGGTCCTAATGCATCTCGGCCAATACTCCTCAACATTACAAGCTGCTGCAGGAACCTCTGCCTAGCCTCTGCAACACCAAAGCAACCCACCAGACTTCTGAGGCACTTCCCTGAGAGGGAAGCCATAGAAAAATAAAGTGGTAGGTTAATAGCATAATGAAATTAGCTGTAGACAGTTCAAAGATGCATTCTTACAGGTCTCATTCCTAGAAGAAGTGAATGCAACATACAGACATGAAGCAGGGAACAAGTAGAGAGGTCTCAGGGACCAGCCCCAATTCCAACTATGTGAACAGCCTCCCCTTCCCCAAGAAGAATTTACTTGAGAGGACAGCATTGAAGCTACAGTTCAGGGAGAGGGACATGCCTGATCAGAGCACATGGCTGCAAATGAAGGGGGAGGAAGCGAGAGTAGGCACATCCTGGCCTACCAAACCTTGAGGATGATTTACTTGCTCAGAGCAGCCAATGCACAGAGAGGACCATATGGCTCTCCCCACTACAAGACATGACATCCCTCACTTACCCATAGCCCTAACACTGGAGACACATGGGTGAATTGTGCCCAATCTGACTCCACCACACTGAAGCAAAACACTAAGGGCATGCAACAGAACAGCAAGGGGAGTAGAGCAAGGAAGTCCTGAGGGAATACCAAAAATAGACTGAGGCTAGGGCATAGTACTCCATCAAACTTAACTGGAAAACACTCCTAAAGGTCAAGAAACAGACCTTGAACTCTTTACATGATTTCCTTTGTTGTTGTTGTTTTGCTTTCTTTTGTTGCTTAGTTTTTCTCTGTCCTGTTTTTTTTGTGCCTATTATTGTCTCTGCAGGTCTATCTGGATAAGATATGCAGGATAAACAATCTGGAGGAGAAAAGAACGGGACCGAGCTTCTGGGGGAAATGGGAAAGGGGGAGGTGGGGAGAAAGGAAGTAGTGTTAAGAAAGCCAGGGATAAGGGATCCACAAGTGATCCAAAATCAGTGACAAGGAGGGTGTAAGAGGCCTGGTAGGGCTTGATCAAGGGCAATGTAAACGAGAGGAATTACTGAAACCCAAATGAAGACTGAGCATGATAATGGAACAAGAGGAAAGTAAAAGGAAATAGAGGAAAGAACTAGGAGGCAAAGAGCATTTATAGAGGTCTGAATACAGGCATGTACACATGTAAATATATTTATATATGATGATGGGGAAATAGATCTATGTGCACATATTCATAGGTATAGTATTAAGGTAGCTGATGGACATTGGGCCTCCACTCAAGTACTTCCTCAATGTAAGAACACTTTGTTCTATTAAACTGGTATTCCATGATGTTCACCATCCCGACATGATCACTGAAGACAAAGCTGATGCATAAGTATATGTGTTGAAGAAAGCTGGTGGTGCCTGGCTATCAAAAGATATAGCATCTCAGTTCTTAAAGACTTGAAGATAAACAAGTGGCCATCTAGGTCAGAAGCAATAAAGCCCACGTGGAGGAAGCACAGCAGGCTGTGTGATCACAAGGTGCCAGTTGGATCAGGCATCATTGTGGATGAGGGGGAATGCGGAGTGGGGACTCAAAGTCCATCTATAGGCAACTGGACTTCTCTTTAAATAAGGGTTGCGGGGAGGAGATGAACCAGTCAAGGTGCAGCGTAGCAATGATGAAATAAACAACTTTCCTCTAGTTCTTAAATGCTTCTTTTCCCCCACTATCATGATCCCAATTCTACCTTACAGGATCGGTGAGGCCAGAGCATAGACAGATAGGAACTGGAAACACAGAGAATCCAGGACAGATGAACCCCTCATGACCAGTGGTGAGAGTTGCGATATCGGGTAGGTGGGGTAGAAAGGTGAAACCGATTACAAGGTTCTACATATAACCCCCTCCATGGGGTCTAGACAACAGAAAAGTAGGTGAAGGGAGACATCGGACAGTAATAATAATAATACTTTATAAATTATCAAGGGTTCAATGAGGGGAGGGGCGAGGGCAGAGAGGGACGGGGGAAAATGAGGACTTGATACCAAGGACTGAAGTAGAAAGCAAATACTTGAGAATGATGATGGCAACAAATGTATAAGTGTGCTTGACTAAATGGATGTATGTTTGGATTGTCGTAAGATTTATATGAGCCCCCAATAAAATAATTTTAAAAAATCTTCACTGTATTTTCTTCTCTACACGATCCATTATCATGGGATGGTTTGCTAATGAAAATATTATATAACAATAGTTTTAATAGTACAAAAGATGATACATGGCATAGTTCAGTCAATAGAGTTCATTAAAGTTTCCTATGATTTACTATTCTCTGTATTTTTTTAACATACCTATTACTATCAAAAAGGGGCAGTATTCACATCAACCACAGCTGAATATAAAAAGACCAATGAGCCTCCAGATTAAGTTCCTATAGTACAGATATATTTTGTGTGTGCAGTAGTTGATGGTTTTATAGTAAATGATTTTACATTTACTCAGTAATTATAGTTCATGAAGTGTTGTTTTACCTCCAATACTACTGCTTTCAACACAGTAGCTGCTTTTAACAGAGTAGCTGCTTTCAGCACAGCAGCTGCTTTCTTCTACACAGTAGCTGTTTTCTACACATGTGTGACTGGTCTGCACAAGTACATTATGGCACCAACTGTGTCAAACACACCTGTATTTGTATGAGGTGTATGTGATGGGGTTGGCGTGATGATGTCATCATGCCAGATACTTGTATGTGGGTATATCTGCAGATGGGCGGACCACCTGGAGATGGATAGAGGACCAGTGTCTCATTTCCAAAGACTATTGGAAATATGTATTTTCCCAATGGTCTTAGGTGATTCCTATGAAAGGGTCGTTTGACCGCAAAAGGGGTCGCAACCCACAGGTTGAGAATTGATGCTTAAACAATCTCCCTTCTTCAGTGCAGAATGAGTCTCTTGGCTCCTCTCAGCCCCCTCAGTAAGGCCTATTTTGTTGTCCCTCACATGGTCCTTGCCGCTACCTTGCTTGTCAAGTGGTACAGAGATCACAGAGTTTCAGAGTACAGCTAGAATAACCCTACTAAGTATTTCATTGTGCTACAGTATATTATTTGGGGATTTTTTTCACTCAGAGAATAGACTTTTATTCTGGAAAGTCATTAATTAATTGTGTGTATCATTGCTTTGTGTTGTTGAGTAGTATACCATGGTATATATGAGGGGGTACCCCCCCCCAATGGAATTTATTTTCAAAACTTTTTATTTTATTGTCTTTTACAAAACAACCTTATTACCTTCAAAGCACTCTCCATTACTCTTCATATATCTGCCAAATCTGTGATTCCATTATTGGAATCATTTTTCAAACTCATCTGTTTTGTTTCTTCACCTCTTCTATGTCATCAAATTGCTGTCCCTTCAAGTCCCTTTTCATTCATGTAAATAAAAAGAAGTCTCATGGAGTGAGGTCAGGTGAGTCAGGTTCATGGGGCAAGAGAGGCATGCTGGTTTTTGCCTAAAACAGGTGCACTGAGATGACTGCATGAGCAGGTGCATTGTTGTGGGTGAAAAACCAGTCCCCTGTGTGCCACAAATCAGGCCTTTTTTGGTCACACACTTATGCAATTTTTTTCAGAACCCCTAAGTAGAAAGCTTGATTAACAGTCTCACCTGGTGGAACAAACTCCAAATACCCTACAAGTCAACATTTTCATTCTTTGGGAAGGTGATGGACATCCAGAACAAGGTTTGTCATCAATTGACATTTTGCCTTTTTGAAATGAGAAAACCACTCATACACTTGAGTTTTTCCCATAGCGCTATCCTTTTCAGCTGTGTTCAACATCACAACAGTTTCTGCAGCATTTTTCCCAATGAAGAAAAACCAAATTTCACAGTCACATACTGTTCTCTTAAATCGACCATCACACACAAAAAAAACAAGGTTCAAGTGAAACTGCTTTTATGAGAAAATTCACTGTGACCAGAGAGAACCTTCCCAGGTGACACCACTGGGTGGATTAACTCAGAGCAAATTGCTGGATGCTCACCTAGTGGGGGAAAAAAAGCATATGACGAAAGCTCCACTCCATCCAGCGCAATTTCAGTGTTTTTTGGATACCCTCTCATATGTATCACAGTTTGCTTATTCCTTCATCTGCTGAAGGACATCTGGGTCATTTCCATTTTGGGCTATGACACATGAGGAAGATGTGAACACTAATTGCAGGTGTTATAAGTTTTCATTTCTTTGGACAAATGTCCAAAAGTGCAATTAGTAGTCGTTTAGAGTATCAAAATGAAATGTGTGAAGACTTGGAGTTAGAAAGCTGGGACTTTATTTCACTCAGTCTATGTCAAGCTGAACGAACTGAAGAACAATTCAAGCCTCAAGCTGCAATACTGAAGGATTCCTTGGGCAAAACATTGAACAATTCAAGAAACATCAAAGGAAAGTTGAAAGAATACGTAGTCACTGTACCAAAAATAATTGGTCAACATTCAACGCTTTCAAGAGATAGCATATGGTAAAGAACCAATGACACTGCAGGAAGAAGTCCAAGCTGTCCTGAAGGCATTAGCCAAAAACCGGAATTGAAGCAATTATCAACAGAAATGTTTCAACAAACTGATGAAGAACTGGAAACACTCCCTGACCTATGCCTAGAAATTTGAAAGACAGTTACTTGGCCAACCAATTGGAAGAGATCCAGATTTACACCAATTCCAGTGAAAGGTGACCCAATGGAATGTGGAAATTATTGAAACTGTCCTTAACATCACCTGCAATTAAGATGGTACCAAAGAGAATGTCAAAATGGCTGCCGCAGTCTATGGAGAAGGAGCGGATAGAAATTTAAGCTGGATGCAGAGGAGGATGCGGCACAAGGGAGATCATTGCTGATGTCAGATGGATCTTGGTGGAAAGCAGAGAATATCAGAAAGGTATTGACTTATATTTTATTGACTATACAAAAGTATCAAACTGTGTGGCTTGCAGTAAACACTGTATAACCTTGAGAAGAATGGGAGTCCCAGAACACTATTGTACTCATGTGGAACTTGCACGTCGACCAAGAGGCAATCCTTAGAAAAGAAATAGGCAGTCCTGTGTGGTTTAAAGTTTAAATCCAGGAAACGTATGTGTCGGGGTTGTATCCTTTCACCACACTTATTAGATCTGTCTGCCGAGCAGTAATCTGAGAAGCTGGACTATATGAAGTGGAATTTGGCATCAGAATTGGAAGAAGGCTTATTATAAACCTTCAATATGCAGATGACACAAATGGAGGTGAATTGGAAATACTCATGAAGTTCAAAGATCCAGTCCTCAGAATGATAAACAAAAATAAAAGCTTTAAGTTGTCAAGGGTTTCATTTTGCTTGGCTCCACATTCAATGCTCTGGAAACAGCATTCAAGACATCAAAGGATGTATGTATTACATTGGGCAAATTTGCTACACAAAATATCTTTAAAGTATCAAAGTGCAAGAATGTCACTTTGAGGACTAAGGTACACCAGACCCAAGTCATGCTATTTCAAATGGCTCCATAGTTATGCTATAAAGCTGGACAATGCATAGGGAAGACCACAGGGACTTGCTGTATTTCCAATAGAAAATACCATTGAACGGACAGAAAAACAAACAAATCTGTCTTGGGATTACAAGGTTCCGTGACCTAGGCCAACAGGTCAGGGAAGTCGTGCTCAGCAGCTGGGGGCGAGGGCTATAAAGGGGTGGTGAGGAATGTAGGGTAATTAGCATATAGGGCGGGGAAACCAGGAGAATTGCTGGTGGACTCCTTGCTGCTTTCTTTGAGCCAGTAACATCTGGTTTCACTGGTTATCTTATCTGGCTCCGGCTGCTGCTGACCTTGGGGATGTGCAGGGAAGCTCATGCAGGGCCTGGACCTGCTTCAGCTTAGTCCAACCGGGGGCTGCGTAGTTCAGACCAGACCCAAACACCCATTACCCCGAACTTCCTGCTATCAGTCTAAGGAACTGTTAATCTAGTTACTATCACTATGATTAATCTCCTGAATTTCACATAAAGAAAAATAAACATAAAATTCCATCAACAACAAAATGAAACACTGAAACACTGTAGAATAGAAAATAGAAACAATTAAAATGAATCAAAGTGGAAAACAAATGATAATATACTATATTTTAACCTAACCATAGACTGCAAAAAAAAAAAAAACCCCAAGCAGATTTGTTTTGAAAGAAGAACAGCCAGAAGTCTCTTTAGAGCCAGGGATGGTCAGCCTTCATGTCAAGCACCTTGGACATGTGACCAGTCCCAGGAGCAGGACATCAGACTTGGTAAAGCTGAGGGGCAGTAAAAAAGAAGAAGGCCCTAGACATTGTGGCCAGAACAATGGACTAAACTTTAGAACAATTGTGAGGATGGCACCGGACCAGGCGGTGTTTCCTTCGGTTGTACACAGGGTCACTGTGAGTTGGAACCAACGTGATAGCACCAAATAGCACCTAACTGCGTTAATTCACTTTCTGATGAACTCTGAGAGCAAGGAGATTCAGGTCCCTGGTAATGGCCTGAGGGAATTCTAGGAGGCTTAATCCCCATGGGGATTTCATAGCCTTCAGCAAACAGGGTACTCAGAATTCTAGCCCTAATTCCCTCTTCTGATCTTGGATTTTATTATTTACAAACTTTGGATCACATAAGCTGGTGTGCTCCTTCCATGTGGTAGGATCACCTCCCTTATATGGTTGCTTGTTAAAAGCCAAGTTCCATCTACCTTTTTAAACAGTTTTATTGGCACTTCATCCACATGTCATACAATTCAATAAGTCAATCACATGAAGAATAGTTGTACAATCATTACCACAATCAATTCTAGGACTTTTTTTTCACTGTACTCATTGTTACTTATCTAATTATTTTTTAAATTGTGGCAAAAATATACACAACAAAACATTGTCCAATTCAACAACTCCTACGTGTATAATTCAGTGTCATTGATTATATTCTTCCTGTGTATAACCATTGTATAACTTTTCCAAATCATTCCACCACCATTAACATAAACGTAATGTCCTCTAAACAAATCATTTTCCTCTTTCATCCATGGCGACTATTGGTCAAACAATTTGTGTTAGTAGTTTTCTTGATATGATATTCATACCCTTCCATAGTTAAATAGCTTTTTAACAGAGCTGTATATACATCATCACAATCATTTATAATGCCCTCTCCTGCCCCCTCCTCCTCAAGTTCCCTCCCCTGTCCCACCCATGTCCCTGATAAACTATTGCATCAGTTATTGTCTCCTGTGCTTCACCAACTGGGAAACCCAACAGAAACAATGAAAAACAACAACAAAACCCAAAACAGCAAGAAGAAAATAATAATATAAAGAGGAATATAAAAATAAAGAGTAAGAACGAACAGATCACGATCAATATTTAAACAGCCACAGAAGAACTTTCTTTTGTGGAACAAGCAAGAACTATTTGGTCCTAGACCAAGTTCAGGTTGGCTCAAGAGGCAAGCCAACTAAGTATCATGTTACACCTTGCTTGGAACCATTCTAATCAAGGTGACAATCATCTCTGTCTGATGGTCAACCTCTTCGAGTCCCTCGCCTGTGGCTAGGGGGGGTCTGCCAGAGGCCTCATCTGAGTAGAGACTCTGCAGATGGGTCTTGGGTTTCCACTCTCTTCTGCAAATTAGGTGTTTACTATGTTTCCTTTCAGCTTATTTGGATTTTGTTATTGTCATCTTTGGATCACAGGCTGATATGCTTCTTTGATGTCCCCTTTGTTGATACCTCACTTATATGGCTGCTTGTTTGAATATAAACATTGCAGACCCCCCACACTATTATGACTGATAACCAGGCTCCATCTGCTTTCTTCACCACATTTGCTTATGCACCCCCTTTGTCTTCAGCAATCGTGTCAGGAAGGTGAGCATCATGGAATGCCAATTTAATAGAACAAAGTGTTCTTGCTTTGAAGGAGTACTTGAGTGGAGGCCCAATGTCCATCTGCTACCTTAATACTAAACCTATAAATATATGCACATAGATCTATTTCCCCATCCCCATATATAAATATATTGACATGTGTACATGCCTGTATTCAGACCTCTATAAATGCCCTGTATCTCCTAGTTCTTTCCTCTATTTCCTTTGACTTTCCTCTTGTTCCGCTATCATGCTCAGCCTTCATTGGGGCTTCAGTAATTCCTCTCATCTACATTGTCCTTGATCAAGCCCTACCCGGCCTCCTACACCCTCCTTGTCACTGATTTTGGATCACTTGTTGTTCCCTTGTCGCTGGGTTTGTTAACACCACTTCCTTTCTCCCCACCTCCCCATCTCCCATGTCTCCTCAGAAAGGTAGGTCCCATTCTTTTCTCCTCCAGATTGTTTATCCCACCTATCTTATCTAGATAGGCCTGCAGAGATAATAATATGCACAAAAACAGGACAAAGCAAAACAAAGCAACAAAAGAATACAGAACAACAACAAAAAACCCAATAACAGAAAAAGAAAAGCCTGTAAATAGTTCAAGGTCTGTTTCTTGACCTTTTAGGAGTGTGTTCTACTCGAGTCTGATGGGGTGCCAAGCTGTGACCTCAAAGACTATTTTTGGTATTCCCCCGGGACTTCCTTGCTCTGCTCCCTTTGCTGTTCCATTGCACACCCTTAGTGTTTTGACTCAATGTGGTGGGGTCAGATGGAGCACAATTCCCACACTGTGTCTCCAGTGTTGTGCCCTGTAGGTCTATGGGTCAGTGAGGGATGTTGCATCTCGTAGTGGGGCCAGCCATATGGTCCTCTGTGCGCATTGGCTGCTCTGAGTGGGATTATCTTCTTCAAGGCTTGGTGGGCAGGATGTGCTCCACTCTCTCTCCCTCCCCCTTCATTTGCTCCTGTGTGCTCTGATCAGACATGACCCTCTCCCTGAGCTGTAGCTTCAGTGCTGTCCTCTCAAGTAAATTCTTCTTGGGGGCGGGGCGGCTGTCCCCTCAGACCCCGGTTCACTTTAAAGGCTGCAGTATCAGCTCGTTGAGAAAGTTAAGTAACCTCCATGAGACATTTGGTATTCTAATAATAGTATCATTAATCTAGCCAGTGGTATAAAATTTAAAGTACTATTGAGAAAGGAAAATATACATATAGAAAAAGACTTTGCAGACGAAAATACCTGGGATGTTCACTTGTATGAGTTAAGAACTCAAGTCACTGAACACTAAGAAAGTAATGAAGGTTAGGAACAAGGCAGAAATTTCATTGGCACTCATTCACTACAGCAAAATCTGTCTTCAGGACTAAGACATGTCATACACACAAAAGAACGTGTGAAAATAGCAAGTATCTGCTAGTCTTACTTTGCTAATTATCGGGCAATGTCAAAAGCAGAGATATGAACCAAAGTCCAGTGACTTCTTAATTCATGACCCTAGGATAAGGTGACCAGACGTCCCGCTTTTGGCCGGACAGTCCCGATTTTTAACAATTTGTCCCGCGGCGTTTTAAAAAAGTCCCGATTTTTGGAAAGAATGCACGACAAGCTACAGAACGGTGGGAGAACGGGAAGGGAATATGCGGTTTTCAGCTGCCATGTGGCTATTTATCCAGGATATGAGTTTTATATTATTTTTGTTAATTTTGTAATATTAAACTTTAATAATAACAAATAATTGTTGAGAACTGATTATCGAGAACTGCTTATCAAAGTTCGCATTGTTGATCAGTTGTTAGAATTCGACCACCATTGTTTGGACTTAATGAACAATGGCATTTTTTGCATTGGCAACGACGAAAACATTTTGTAACTGTCTCTCAGATGATACACATCGTACTGTGTGCTCATTAAACAAGTGATGTCAACAAATCAGCTACTCAGATAATTTAGGTAATTTATTTATTTCATAAATACATAAATTCTGTTGAATTTAGCAGATAGTACTCATATTATTTATATTTTATAGTGGCAGCAAAAAGTCCAGTGCTGGCCTTGAAAGTGACACTTACAACTTACGTTACAGCAAATTCAGAGAAAAAAATAATACAAGTTAGTATTGTTATTTAGAAAGAAATATAGGATTAAAATTAAAATAATTAAAAATATATAGTTACTTTATAACAATCAAATTAACTTAATTTATAAACTAACAATAAAATATGTTCATGTAATTATGTACCTACTTGCTGTGTTTTTAAGCAATATGTACATAATAATTTATAATATAATTTAAAATTATTTTTTTAGATTTTTAACATAATGTGTAAGAAAAGAGGATACAAATTCAACCATGACCTAAGAAGTGAATTTCCTTTTATTAAAAAAAACAACAAAAGCAATTACATGGTAAAATGTAAGAATTGTAATGGTGAATTTTCTATTTCGCATGGTAATGGGAAGAATGATATTTCAAAGCACTTGGAGACACAGAAACATAAAAGATATTTAAATACTGCTGCATCTTCCGCCAAAATGCAGGATTTTTTTCAGAAAACAACTTATGGAGACAAAGAAAAGAAATTGGCATTAGCAGAAGGACTTATGTCTTTTCATGCTATTAATCACAATCATTCCTTCAGATCTATGGACTGTACATCACAAGTTGGCAAAAAAGTTATTCAACCAAAAATTTGCCTGTGCTAGAACAAAATCCGAGAAAATTGAGTATAATGTGCTTTCCCCATATGCATTTTCAGAATTAAAAATCTAGAAAAAATTAATTTTATATCCATATATACTCATGCATCTAATCATAAGGATATAAAATTATTTCCAACCATTATTAGATTTTTAAATTTGGAAACAGGAATAAAAACTAGAATTTTAGATTTCATGTCTGTGCTTGGTGAAACATCTGAAATAATTTTCAATTCCATTATTAATCTTTTGGAAAAAAATTAAAACATAAAATGATTGCATATTGTGCAGACAACACAAACTCAAATTTTGGAGGAAAAGTGAGAAGAGGTACAAATATTATTTTTTATAAATTAAACAAAAACCTTAATCAAAACATTACTGGTGTTGGTTGTGCAGCACCCATAATATATAAAATATATAATGCCATTCAAACTGCTGATTTGTTGCCCATAGATGTGGAAAATATTGTTATTAAAATATATTCTTATTTCTATATATACACTGTGTGCATTGAAATGCTTAAAGAATTTTGTGAAACTGTGGAAGTTGAATATCAGAAAATACTTGGATACAGTAAAACATGCTGGTTAGCTCTTTTGCCAGCTGTCGAAAGAATTTTGAAAATATATGATCCTTTGAAATCCTTCTTTCTATCACAGGATAAGTGTCCTAGAATTTAGAAGAGCTTTTTGAAAAAGAATCTTGAAAAATTTGGCTAGAGTTTGTACACAAACAAGCAGCTCTTTTTCAAAATGCTATAAAACTTATTGAAGGTGACAAAATTTCGGTAATCAAAGTAGCAAATGAAGTTAATAATTTAAAATTTCAATGTCAAGAGCGGTTAGAAAATAATTTTCTTCCATTAACTATCCGTAACAGTATAAGCCTGCTAGAAGAACAAGGTGCAATAAATCATGCAGATATCATGAATCACGTTTAAAAGTTCTATAGTAACTGCATAGATTATTTAGAAGAGTAGATGGTACATTACAGTGATATTGAAATTTTCATTGGCTTATATTAAAACAGGAACTTAATTGGAATGGTGTGCAAAAATCATTCGATCATATTACTCAAAATTTCCCATATAGTAATATTTTTGAAAACGATCTTTTTAATGAGGTATCATTATTAAAAATATATTGATAAGGAAAAGGTTAAATCTTGGGCATCAGCGAGGACGAGGACGGAAAGACTTTGTCCAGGTACTTTGAACATGTTACCAAGAGAAACTGGTCTCCTGAAAAGGACACATGCTTGATACAGCAGAGGGCCAGCGAAGAAAGAGGAAGTCCCTCGGTGAGATGGATTGACACAATGGCGGCAACAGTGGGGTTCAATATACCCACAGTGAGGCTGGCACAGGACTGGGCAGTGTTTTGTTCTGTTGCACATAGGGTCATGGTGACTTGGAAAACTAACAACGGTGGTTAATGCCCTTGGACTATTTTTCATGTGCTTATTTGCAGCTGTATATCCTTCATAGTAAACTGTTTATTTATGTCTCTTATTCTTTTTCTAGTTGTACTATTTGTTTTTTCCCTGTTGAATTTTGAGACTTACAATAGTTTTGTTGGATATGTTTTACAAGATTTTTCATCCCGTCTTTAGTATGTATTTGCTCTTCTCGTGTTTTATTTTAGAGGACAGTTTAACACTTTCATGTGGCCCAATCTACTTTTTCTTTTGTGGGTCAAATTTGTAGTATTAATATAAGGACTTTTATTCAGTCCTAGATCCCAACCATTTTTTCTATGATTTCTCTTCTGTTTTACACTTTACGTTTAAGTTTTTGAGCCAGACGGGATTAGATTTAAGGCATGAGGTTTGCCTATGAATGTCTAATTGCTCCACCACCATTTGTTGAAAAACTTTCCTTTCCTTTTTTTAGCTTTTGTGTCTTGAGGCTCTCTGGCCCTGAAAAGATTGAAAGCCTTGGAAACCTTCAGAGATGACTGTACGCTGCCCTCCAGGGTCACTATGCGTTAGTGTTGACTCACCTGCAGTGAGTAGGCCTACAGACACATTGCTGGGAATAGGAATTACATTTACCTTCTAAGATCACTTTGGAGAAAATTTGATGTCTCTACTATGTTTGTCATTCCAGTTTATGAATATTGTGGTTCCTCATTTATTTACATTCTCTTGTCAGCATGCAGGTCTTTTTTCAGTATAGGGATCTTGTACATGTTTGACTGCATACGTTGTGTGCTGTGGTTGATACTGCACAGCGACCCCGTGTGGCAGATTAGAACTGTTTCACAGCGTTTACTTCGCGGGGCAGCCCGGGGTGAGCTCCAGCTGCCAACGGTTGGCAGCAAGGTGCCCCCAAGGCTCCTTTATTATGTGTCCACCTGGGTCTTTTGTTATTTTGGAGTCACTGCAAACTACACTGTTCTTTCAGTTTTGATCTATACATGTTCCTTGTTAGAAGGAACATGCAGTGAATTTTTTGGCGTTGAGCTTGTATTTTATGACATTGTTGACTTATTAGTTACATGAAAATTTTGGAGATCTCTAGGGACTTTCTATGTACACAGTTGTATAACTGTAAATAGAAACAGTATATTTCTTCCTTTCCAATCTGTATGGGGTTTTTTTGTTGTTGTCTTCCCTTGTTATTGTGCTGGCTAGAATTTCCAGTACTATGTTGAAGAAGAGTGAACATCTTTACCTTGATATTAATCTTAGCGAAAATGTATTCATTCTTTTACCATTAGGTATTATGTTAGTTGTAAGTTGTTGTTTTCTAAATAGAACTTTTCCCCCTTGGTTTTGGGTTGTCCTAAAAAATAGTTGATTGACATTTTGTATTCATTTTGATGTTACTCAGTGATAAAGTTTATTGTGCCAACTTGGCCAATAAACACATGTGGGGTTAATTGAAGGGCGAAGGGATAAATGGCTCAGTGAGCCCCGCCTTTCAAGTTCTCGGGTGTCTTGCTTTGTGATGGTCAGACCAGGATGCAGCTGCCTTATCCAGTTCCCTGCTTCAGCTTGCAAGATTGTCTTCTTGCAAGACATCCCCAGTAGAAACCACATGGACCTACCCCAATGCAGCTGTAGGTGCTGGAGCAGCCATGTGGAGACCCCTGTCAGTGCTCAGATGCTTACATGCTCACTGACTCAGCTTTTCTCCTGCAGTCAGCATCATTGTGTCTGTTTTGTGAGATGGAGGAGGACTTTGTGGATTGGTGTCGGACATATGGGTTAATGTTGGACTTGTGGGCTTGGACAGCACTGGGTTGGGATATTTTCTTGATGTGTACTTAACCCTTATGTAAAACTCTCTGTTATACATGAGTTTCTGTGGATTTGTTTCTCCAAAGTACCCAGACTAACACACTCAGAATATACATAGCAAAAATACACCAATTCAACAGTTTACACATGTGCAACATTAGTAAAGATTAGTCAGCAACATGGATTATATTAAAATTGTATAACCATCCTCACTTTCCTTTTTAAAGTTATTCCTCTTCTATTAATGTCAATTTATTACCCCTAAATTTCCTATCTAATCTTTCAAGTTACTGTTGTCAATTTGATCAACTAATTATTTTTTAAGTTGGATAATACAACATATTGTGGCTATAAAGTGGACATTAATTTAACAATTTCCCTACTTTGATACTATAAATTTATACTACAAATTATGCCACAGTGAATAGTCTTGGGTGTATGTGTTGTAGGTTGACTTTGATTTTTTTGGTGTTTGAAAGGGAGGGTCCCATAGTGGGATGTTCGCATCAAACCTATTTGCATTCTTAATATTCATAGCCATGTCCCATTAATTTAAGAAGTGTCGCATTTCAGACTGCCCCTAGCTAAGTCTGAGGGTGTCCAGTGCAGTGGCAAGTGCTATGGAAATTAGCATCTTTCTTTCAGTTAAGTGTGTGGAAAGCTGAGAGAGCCCTTTGACCAAGTACCCTCCCTTGGTGTTTGTGGGTAAGAGTGGTGGGAGGTGGAGACTACCTAAAGGGGGGTCAGAACCAACTAGATGGCACCTGACAACAACAGTGAAATTAATAGGTGCAGAGAAAACATGTGTCACGAGGAAAAGGAGGGAGCAGGAAGAAAGACAGCTGGGGAAAGAGAAAGTGTGAGCAAACAATCCAACCAGAAAACAAGGGTACATGTATGAAGAAGAGGTGGTAGAATTAAAGAAAAAGACATGAAAGAAAGAAGGAAAGAGGGTGAGAGGAGAACCAAAAGAAATAAAGGGAGAAAAAGGAGAAAAAAGGAAACAAGAGGGAGAGAAATGGGGCAGCGCTGGGGTGGGAGGCTGAGTTCTGTTGCTATGGTGACATGTACACGTTGTGTGCGTTGTCAGGTGGGGGCCTCTGCACTTGAGACAGGGAGATGGTGGCCACCAAGAAAACAAAGAAGTTGTTGGAGTCGAACAACTCCAGGGTCCAACGTGTTATGAAAAGTGAGAAACACGTGCTGGGCTGCAAGCAGACCTTGAAGATCATCAGACAGAGCAAAGCGCCCTGGTCATCCTCGCCAACAAGCGGCGGCCTTGAGGGGATCTGAAGGGAGTACCACGCCACGTTGGCCAGAACCAGGACCCATCACTACCGTGGCCATCACATGGGATTGGTGCCGTGTGTGGCACGTACTAGAGGGTGCCCACTGGCCATGGACCCAGGTGATTCCAATAGCACCAGAGGCATGTCAGAACAGACTGGTGAACAATATACCCTGCTATATTTTTCTCTAATAAAACTGGCCAGAGCTTGTTTTTTAAAAAAATTTAAGATGACTTAAAAGTAGTTACAACGTACATGCGTTGCAACCTCGTTGAAAGACTGCAAACTGCATATGGTATTGTTCAGTCGTTGGCTGGGAAGTTCAGCAGTGTCTGTCGAGACTGAAGAATATTGCTGGGTTCTGAATCCTCTGAAAATCGTCTAGGGCTTTTAGGAGTTTCTGATTTGTATGGTTGTAGGGAAAGGAATAAATTCACTTGTCTCTTCTTGTACATCCTAAAATGTTCAGAGACCTGACTTTTCCACCAGATAGTAGGGGCGGATGATGCTCGATGGGAATTAATGCTTTAAACTGTGGCAACCAGCATGGCCCACGAATTGATCTGTGAGTTCCTTCTCTTTGTTGGAATGTGTGATGATTTACGCTAAGTGTGGTGGTGATTCTGTCAGATTCCTCAGATGGGAAATACCTCGATTCTTGGCTTCACACTAGAAAGATATTCACGCCAAAGCCTGGTTTGTGATCCACATGAGTTTTTACAAAGGTTAGAAGCAGTTTCAGGTTTTACAGTGACATACACGGGCCCCCTCAGGGCACTGCACACCCCCACATGGCACCCCTGGGGACCAAAAGGGAGACGTGGCACATGGAGGAAAAGGCCAGGGCATTGGGCGGGGTGCGGGGTGGGGGTGGGGGATGAGGACGGGTGGGGGTGGAGGGGAGTGATTTCCAAGTTCCAGTTTGTAGGACCTCTCCCTGGGAAGTGTGGTTGATGGTACTGGTTGACCCCATTGGCTGAATTAAACCCACCTGGCCTAGATTGGGCCAATCCAGGTGTCCCACCCACTTAGGTGTACCACCCCTTCCTTCCTCCGAGCCTGAATTTGGAGCATGCTCAGTAGACACCCCTGGTCCCTGCTCCAGCTGCCTAACCGTTCAGTTTACACCTTCTGCTTGCACTCACGTCAAAGTCAGCCAGAGGTGAGAACTCAGAGACTTCTCAAGTCTTGAGCAGGCACGCCGCCCTCTGCATGTGCGCGCGCCCTGGATTGTCGAAGATGCCGGTGCTTTGTAAAGTCCCCATGGACGGTGCATTTGCCTGCTTTGTAAAAAGCCTCTCCTATTATTTACCTCAGCTGTTTCCCACCGCCCTGACCGCTGCCTTGTTAAACAATTGACACTGATGGTCTTAAAGACAAGCTCCATAAGTGGTGTCTTCCAGGAAACCACAGACAGGTCGAGCGATGGCAGTTCTCCGGGAAGGTAGCTTTGTGTGTGCGCCCCAGTTTTGTTGGGACGTCTCCCCACCTCTTGGCTGCCCCTCCCCGACGGCGGCCCGCCTGCGGGTTTGGGGTTCAGAGGAGGCTGAGGTCGGAATACGGCGAGTTGAAATCCCACAAATGGCCGTCTTCTCCAACAGCCAGCGGTGTTTCTGGACGAAATGCTTCCCGGAGTACTGTCAGTCGCTGGTTGATTGCCAGAGTTCTGAACAGGTTGACTGGGCATTTGGGGCCGTGTTCTCCTCGGTCTCATGGGGGAGGCACTATGCCAGTCCCGACTGCCTTTCTTACTGATGTCTCCTTGGGTAACTTTTGACTCACGTCATCTCTCCATGGTCACAGTGCTTTGTCTTTCTCCCTCTTGTAATCAGACATAACCTTGGCATGCTCCGACTTTCTCTCTCCCCGGGGCTCTGCACTTCCTGACTAGGATGATTTGGAAGTTTGTTTATTTTAGATTTGTTTAATGTACACTACGGGCTCAGGGAGGCTTCAAACAGTTGCAAGAAAAATTACATTATTTTTTAATTCAGGTTTTCCATCAACATTTTGAAACCCTTTTGTGTAAGAGAAAGTAAAAAATATCGCCACCACAGTTCCAGTTCATACAGGCACTGATTTATTCCAAGCAAAATGTGTTTAAACTTGTCTCTGTGATCAGTGGATACAATCACATGTTCCTTCCATTCTATGTTGGATACTTGACTCCCCCCACCCCCCCAAATCATTTTATTGAGAGCAAGTACAGATATCACATTGATCCACAGTTCAAGCACATCCAACAGTATTGTCCAATTGCTACTATAATTAGTTTAAAAACATTTTCTTCCTTCTTGAACTCCTCGACATCAGCTCCCCTTAGCCCCATTACCCACCATATATACTTGACTTTGTCTCCTATGGTCACTTCAAAACAAAAGGTCCAGTCAAAATAGTGGCTTCTGAGGGGCTCTGCTGGGCCCGTTACATCCCAGCAGAAAGGACAGCTCAGGGGTTTATGGCGGCTCTCTTTGGAGGTTCCCAAGGGAAATCCTGATAGATTTTCTCAGAAGACACAGGATGGTCATAGGGGTTGGTTATAAATGAGCTGTAAGAACACTGAAAACTATATTGCCGAGAAAAAGGCGGAATGTTGCACCAAAGAATTTCCCCCATCATGACGACGTTCCTGATCGCCCTTTGAGGGCAGCGAGGGCTGTCCCAGTCGACTCTCTCTGGGAAACCTCACCCCATCCACCCCACTGCCCGGATCCTGCCCTCCAGACTGCTTTTTGTTCCCGAAACTCAAACAAAATGGAAAAAGAACACAATGCGAGCCCCCCAAATATGTCAAAATTGTCCTTGGGGCACGATATAAATCAGTGGAGAATTCTTTGGATTGGGCTAGGAAGGTGGAAACAGCAGTCATCGTCAGAATTGTGTAGCTCTAAGTAGAGACCGTGTCAAGAAACCACAGCTCCACAGCCTGATTCTCTGTTTACATAAAGGCGCCTATGCTTCCATAGCAGACCTTTCTGATGTAGAGAAAAACCCCAGGTGCTGCTAGTTGGTGTCTTTCAACCGTATCTCCCTCCAGGTCTCTGTGCTTTTCTTGTTGTGACTATTTGGAATTTTGTTTAAAATTCCAAAAAGAGGTTTACTGAAAGCATAAGAAGCACTGGAATGGGGGAAGTCATACGTCTACACAAATGTCAACTTGTGAGTCCCACCGAAAGGGACCCAGAGCACATGGACAGATCTAGGGGTTAAGGCAGGAATTCCAACAAAATTGTCTGGCTAGCTCCTTAGCTGCGGTCCCGGATGAAGTGGGAATTGCCTACGACTGGGAGTGGGATCCAAACATTTGTCATAGGAGTTCATGAAAGGAGCTGACATGGGCGCGTGCTTTATCATCGCAGCCACAGAATGCATACCTTCCAGGGCAAGTTGTGAAACCTAGCTTGCTGTTGGACGTTTCTGGGGGATGACTGGCATTGGGCTTGGAGCCCAAGCCCCTTTCTTACAAATTGCTCGCTCAAGCAGAAGCTTCCCTGCTGTCTGTGGAGGAGGGGTTTATATGCAAGGATGGAACCCAATGTCTTTCCTGAGACTTTGTTCCTTCATCTCTAACATGGAAGAAATCTTCTTGAAGGTCATTTTATGCAAATGTATTTGTGTTAAGATTCCCTCCTTAGCTTGCATTCCTCCCACATTCCGACTTCTCTGCAGAGAAAATATCTCCTTAGCTACCCATTGTTGCTAGCCAGATAAAAGGCATAAAGGTCAGGCCTCGGTAACTTTAATTTTAATTCACCTGAATGTGGCAGAAGCATGGATTGAGTTTTGACATATTACATTGGTCAAAGGTTCAAGAGAATTTCTCTCTCTCTCTCTCTCTCTCTCTCTCTCTCTCTCTCTCTCTCTCCACACACACACACACACACACACTCACACACACACACACACAAACTCACTGCCATCAAGTTGATTCTGATTCATAGGGGCCCTGTAAGGGCAGGATAGAGCTGTCCTTGTGAGTTTTTGAGATGACAACATTAAAAAAAAATTTTTTTTGGCTATAGCTTTTTTTTTAAAAAAAATCATTTTACTGGGGCCTCATACAACTCTTATCACAATCCATATATCCATCCATTGTGCCAAGCACATTTGTACATTTGTTGCCATCATCATTCTCAAAACATTTTCTTTCTACTTGAGCCCTTGGTATAAGCTCTTCATTTTGCCCCCTCCCTCCTCCACTCTCCTTTCCTCACGAACCCTTGATAATTTATAAATTATTATTATTTTTTCATGCCTTACACTGTCAGATATCTCCTTTTACCCGCTTTTCTGTTGCCAGTCCCCCAGGGAGGGGTTATATGTAAATCCTTGTGACCAGTTACCCCTTTCTACCCCACCTTCCTCTTCCCCTCCTGGTATCTCCACTCTCATTATTGGTCCTGAGCGGTTTATCTGTCCTGGACTTCCTGTGTTTCCAGCTCTGATCTGTACCAGTGCACATCTTCTGTTGACTATAACTCTTTGTGGGAGAACATAACCCTGTCCTTCCCCGCCTGAGGAGCAGCTGGTGGTTTTGAACTGCTGACTTTGCAGCCCAACACAAAATGACTACACCACCAGGGCATTCTCTCTCTCTCTTCTCTCTCTCTCTCTCTCTCTCTCTCTCTCTCTCTCTCTCTCTCACACACACACACACACACACACAATAAAGAAACAAAAAGTGTGGGGGGAAATGGAGTTAAAAATAATAAGGTTTTTCCTTGAGCTCTTTGAAGCCCCTCATATATACATATCACAACTATCCACCTCCAGCAGTACATATTTTGGGATTTTATGTGTATAACAGTTTGTTGCAACCCATGTCTTGTTGTTTGCTGAAATCCACAGTCTCACGGTGATTTCCGTGAGAGTTCATGTCTGTGAAACCTTCTGAGTGTTGCATATCTGAACAAGCCCTTGTTTTTACCTCCTGCTTGAGTAATAGTTTGATTGGGTGTAGATTGAGGCATAAAATTTCAATTAAGGTGATTATTTCTAAGAACTTTGAGGTTCTTTCTGCATTATCTTTTGAAATTATTTCAAACATATAAAGTATTTCAATAGTGCAAAGTACCTTTGCATTCCCTTCATGCAAATTTTCTAACTGCTTACATTTTACACATTTATTTGATCATTTTTCTTTTCCCTTTCTCTTTTTTTCTGAGCCAAGGATAGCAAGTTGCTGACACCCTGCCCTTAGTTCTAGACATTTCCGTGCAAATTTTCTAAATTCAAGAGTAACTATTACAAAAATATTTTGATAATTTTTAATGATGATGAAATACCATGGTCTAATCTACATTTCATATTCAAATGTTACCAACTGCTCAGAATTTAACTTTATTAAAATTTTTTTTCTGGTATGGGATCCAGTTAAAGAAATCTCTCTAATCTATTTTATTCCTCAGTAATCTGGATCAGTTATCCAAACTCAGTTTTCAAAATGTCATTGTCATAAGCCAAAATAAATAAATAAATTTACTTTGATTATGTAACCAAAGAAATATGATTTTGAATGAAATTTTGTAGAATACTCAATTAACTGAAAAAGTGCTATAAAAATCAAGTTACAAGTAAAAAAGAAAGAAAGACACCATTAGAGTGTGTACTATTTTTATTACTACTAGGATCTATAGGGTTAAAAACATTTTTGTTTTTACACTTAAATCCAGTGACTGATCAGACTGAAAACATCTCTTTTAATGAGGAAATTTTCCAACACCATTAGTAGAATACCACACTTTCTATAACTTGGCAACTCGATTTTACAAATAATGCTAATGTATGACAAGATATATACAAGAAATATATATTGTATTGTAACATAGAAACTTGCAATATTTTATTTGAAGACCACTTCAATAAATTATATACGTCATTAAAATACATAAACTTCGTGAAAGACAGCGCCGAGGCTCACGTTGTTGTTGGACATCTCTCCACTGCCCTGCTTTCTTATATGCGATGTTATTGATGAGAGTTTAGAGACGGGGGAGTGAGTGAGAATGTAGTTATAATTTATCTTAACTCGTGGAAAACCAAAGAGATAAACAATCCGCATTGAGATATTCAGCATGCAAAGTCCTGTTCAAGCTCAGCAGCCCTGGAGATGCCACGTGACATGGCATCCCTGGTGGCTTAGTGGTTAGACCTTGGGCTGCTAACTGCCATGGTCAGCAATTCCAAACCACCAGTCACTCGCTGGAGTTAGACAGAGATATTGAATCCCAGAAAGAGTGACAGTCCCGGAAACCCACGGGGGCAGTTCTACCCTGTCCTAGAGGGCCTCCTGGAGCCAGGATTGACCTCAGAGCAGTGAGTTTCATTTTCAGGAATTCCGTGGCATATAGGCTGGGAAAGAGAGCCCTACCTGGTTGGAACTAGAGAAGCCAACTTCTTTTGAATTCCCATTCTACAAATCTAATCTCAGATGCAAACAGCAGCTGGAGTCATTTCATATGAGACATATCAAGGATCTTCAGTGACCACTGTAGACTGTGATAGCATCAGAAAAGATTAAGAGTTCTCATTTCTCTTGAAGATATAGAGATCTTGGGAGATGAAAGGCTGGCGAAGACCCCTGACTTCTTAGTGCCGCATCTTGAACTTCTATTTTGATTTATTATCTAACCTGAAATAATCCAACAAATGCTAAGGAGACCACTGTTCAGCAGTGGCAAGACTACAATAACCCCATTAATTACTCCTGGGGAAAAGTTCTCGAGGCCTGAGCCATACCTCCTCTAGGGTGATTCTGTCAGCCCAGTTCAAAAGACAGGTGGGGCTTATGCATGAAGTATCGTTGGAGCTGAGCTCTGTGAGGTCAAAGAAAGGACTGCGAATCATTATGCTAAGAGCATCCAACTATCAGCACATTGAATTAAGAGACCAGTAGTAAAGAAATTCTTCCCAGTGAACAGCCACAGATGTGGGGGTCAGGGGTCTTAAATTCAGAGGAAAGACCAGCTACAGAAGCATGGAGATTTATGGCTCACTCCACCAGGAGATCCAGCGGCGGCAACCTTTACTACATCTGCTTTTGATAAGCTCTGCAGAGCTAATTCTTTATTTCCAAAGTTCTTAGCCCCAAGGTAAGTGAGGTGGGGACCAGTGCAGGGAGACAGAAAAATAAAGAGCTGGACTGGGCTCAGAGAATTCTCAGACGTCTACAGGCTGTCACTGCAATGCCAGGCTCTCTCAGTAACTGCCACGGGCTTTCCTGAGCTTGCTTTTACTAGCATCATCTATGTGTGGAAAATAATAAGTGTGTTTAAGGTCTGAGCACTAGTCTGGGTATTAAGTAAAGTGGAGCATTGCGGAAACAATTTCTGTACTTCAGTGGAAAATGATCATGGTCGACAGCATACCCTACTGGCTTCTCAGATTCCAGGCCCGTTTCCTTTGAGCTCTTTTGCAATGTTTTTTATGATGTTGTAAATTGCAGGTCACGGACAGATTTGTAAATTCTGCCTCGTCTGGCAGTGATTTCGTTGGCTTCCTCCTTCCCTACAGAAAAACCATGTCGCCTCCATTTGGAAGTCCTCAACATTCCTTAAACGTCCCAGAACTGGTGAGACCACCTATCTGCTTCCCCCATCCTATGACGAAAATGAGACCTTCAGGATGTGTTCATATTTCTACCTGTATGAGAGTCATGGTTCTACCCTCTTTCAGGGGAAGTGATCCTGGAACACGTTTCCACTGCATGGTTGTCTGGGAAAGGGGTCAGCCACTCTTGTCTTCTCTCTGGGAATGCCCCTGTCTGCCTTTCGGGATGCCTGGGGCACAGATCAGCGTCCTGGAGTCTTCTGAATCGGACCTTTTATATTTCAGACCTTTGAACCAAAACAGCGCTGCAAGCTTCTTTCCTTTGTGGAAGCCGCTTGCTGATCTGTGGGCAGAAAGACCAGTCTTCTCCGAAAGCGCTGCACGGTGGCATGAGGATCTCGTAGGTAGTGCAACTGTGAGGTTTCTAGATGGTGTTCCTCCGCTCTTGCTTCTCAACGCTCAAGAGTTCACGCAGCAGAAGCACTTTTGTAAATCCAGGTAATTTTTATGAGGGAAAGGGAAGTTTGGGGCAATACAGTCTCAGACAGCACACTCGGTCTCTGGAAGTCTTGCGAGGCTGCATGGCGGAGGCGTGGAGGGTGCCGAGCAAAATGGCTACTTCAGGGGTGCGTGGAAAATAAGAAAATGGCTGTTTAGAGGAGCCCACAGAACCAAAAGAGGAGTCCCGGAACCAAAAAAAGACGAGGGTGAGCTCTGAGAGGGCGAGTGTGCCGAGAGATCCGCCCTCCAACCTGCAAGTGAGCACCTGAACGAGAGACCCGCAGCCCTCTGCCTTTCTTCCCTCCTAGCCCCGCCTGGTGGGGTAGGGGGGGCATGGTTGTGGGTATGGATCCATCGTAGTGGCTGAGTTCAGGTGCATGTGTGATGCAATGTTGCTGGTGCCTAGTGTGCGTGCCCAGGTTGACCTAATTCTCAGCTATGGATCTTACCCACAGATGTCTAATAGGTGCCAGATTTCTTTCACGCCCCTTTATTGTGGCATGGCCTGCTAATTTTTGTTTAGCATGGGCACTTGGTGGAAACGACCCCCTTTATTCCTAATCTTTCTACCTTTCACAACTACTTGGGAAGGAAAACAATATAGCTGGCAACGGGAAAGAAAATGTCAGAAACAGAATCTGGGGGAAGCCCACCCAAATGCTAGCACTTCAGAGCCTTCTGGACCCCATATCTCCTGCGATCCTTGCTGACCTGCCCATGCTTTGAAAGAGGACAGGGGGAGACCTCTCTTTCCAGGAGCCCCTCACTCAGATTCTCAGACTGCAGTGCAATGACTGTACGTATGGTGATTTAATAAATGGACCAAGGAGCCTTAGTGGCCCCGTGGGTAAGTACTTGGCTGCTAACATTCTTTTATACATATTGATATTTATCTCGCCCCTGACAGTGGCGTACTTCAGGAGAGATCTTGAAATGTTCTTCTTGGTGATGGATCTTGCACCACTCCTCTCTAAATTGTCCTTCTCAGCAAAGAAGACCGTTTAACTGTCTGATGAAAAAATGGCATACTAGTTCATTTCAGCTCAATAATGCCGAGGATCTTTATACATTTCATGTGATTTCTGTTGACTTCCAATTGTCCTCGATTGATACTCCACACTTGCCATGTTCAGATTATTCGTGGAAGTTGGCAGCTGTTCTTCTCATTGAGCCATGCCACACCAGGGAAGGAAACTCTTAAAAGTTTTACTCCATTCATGTCATGAAGACCAACTCTATTATTTCTATTTTTTTAGATCATTTTATTGGGGGCTCTTACAGCTCTTATAACATTCCATACATCAATTGTATCAAGCATATTTGTACATATGTTGCCATCATCATTTCCAAAACATTTTCTACTTGAGCCCTCCTCTTTTTCCCTCCCTCTCTCCCATCCTTCCACCGTCCTGAATCCTTGATCAATTATATATTGTTATTATGATTTCATATCTTACACTGTATGTTGTCTCCCTTCACCCACATTTCTGTTATTCATCCCCTTTGGGGTGGGGGCTGTATATCTAACTTTGTGATGGGTTCCCCCTTTCTCCCTCTTCCCTTTCCCCAACCATCCCCCTACCCTTGTGATATCGCTACTCCCACTACTGTTCTGGAGGGCTTATCTGTCCTGGATTCAATGTGTCAAGAGCCCATATCTGCACCAATGTGTGTTCTCCGGTAGAGCCAGGTTTATAAGGTAGAATTGGGTCATAGTAGTGGGGGTGGGGGAGGAGGAGGAAGCATTCAGGAACTAGAGGAATGATGTGTGTTTTGTCGGTGCTCTACTGCACCTTGGTTGAATCATCCCTTCCTTATAGCCCTTCAGTGGGGGGATTTCCAATTGTCTACAGATGGGCTTTGGGTATCCACTTCCACTCCCCTTGTTCCAATTGATATAGTTGTTTGTTTTGGATCTTTGGATATCTGATACCTGATCCTGTCAACACCTCATGATCACACAGGATGGTGTGCTTCTTCCATGTGGGCTAATTTGATTCCTTGATAGATGGCTGCTTGTTTAACTTCAAGTGGGTCTTGAATGTGGTGCTCTCTTCACCATATCTCTTGATGCTCCCATTTTGTCTTTAGCGATAGTGTTGGGAAAGTGACCAACTCTAAAGAGGCCATTCTAGTGTCCATCCTGGGCACTATATCCAACAATGCTCTGCTGCCTTTTTTTTTTTTAAACGGAGATCTGTCTTCACCTTCAAGCTCTGCTGAAACTTGTCCACCTGATGTGTGGTCCTGCTGGTAGTTTAAATACCTGCAGCAGAGTTTCCAGGATCCTAGCAGTGGGCAAATCACTGCAGGACAAGGAACTGGCAGAAGAAAGGTGGCCTACAGGCAAGGAAATTCTTTGGAGCAGCTCTACTGTGTCCTATAGTAAGTAAGGAGTCAATTTAATGTCACAAAACAATAAGAGAACCAAAGGCCATTGCTGACTGAAAGAGGGTGGGACCACAGCTTCAGGGAAGAGCCCATCTCAGGTTCTTATTCCTGCTGTCAGAAATAGCATATGTGGATGACTTTAACAAACAGAAATTTATTCTCTCATGGTTCAGGATGACAGAAATCTGGATTTAGGAAATGAAATCTAAGAGAAAGTTGTGATGTAGTGAAATTACTTACTTACTTTGTTAGTCTGGGTACTTTAGAGAAACAAATCCACAGCAACTCATGTATAAGAGAGAGTTTTATATAAAGGTTAAGTGCGCATCAAGAAAACATCCCAACCCAGTGCTGCCTAAGCCCACAAGTGCAACATTAACCCATATGTCCGATACCAATCCACAAAGTCCTCCTCCATCTCACAAAACACACACAATGATGCTGACTGCAGGAGGAAAGCCAAGCCAGTGAATGTGTAAGTATCTCAGCACTGGCAGGGGCTCTCCACACGGCTGCTCCAGCACCCAGGGCTGCATCGGGGTAGGTCCATGTGGCTTCTCCTCAGGGATGTCTTGCAGGAAGTGAGCCTTGCCAGCTGAATCGGGAACTGGCTAAGGCAGCTGCACCCTGGTCCAACCGTCAGAGAGCAAGAGACTTGAGAACTTGAAAGACGAGGCTCACTGTGCTATTTATCTTTCCGCCCTTCAATTAACCCCACATGTGTTTATTGGCCAGGTTGGCACAATAAACTAACTACCTCAATTAGGCTCTTTTGTCCATTACTCAATATCTTCCACTAAATGATTGGGTGGGACCATACATGAAGAAGTTGTAAAGAACTCTAACGGTGGTCGCTTCGGCAGCACATATACTAAAATTGGAATGATACAGAGAAGATTAGCATGGCCCCGGTGCAAGGATGACACGCAAATTTGTGAAGCGTTCCATATTTAAAAAAAAAAATAAAAGAACTCTAACGTAGGATTGGCCAGTTTTGTCACTCCTCTGGGCATAAGAGGGCAGGAACGGGGAGAAGTCCATGATCATCAAGAAAGAAGAGCCGCTAGTGGAGAGCTCTGTATGAAGTGGTGGAGGTGGCAGGATCCTGAGAGATCTTAGCTCTGAAAGAACATGAGACAGAGCAGAGGAGCCATGCTGAAAGCCTGAAGCATACTACCAGACCCAGAAAGGCAGAAATCAAGGACCAGGGTGAATCCGCGTTAGCATGGATGGGGAGCGAATCAGTGACCCAAAGGACCCAAATGGTGCCTTACTATTTTGTTACCTGTTGGCTTTCTTAATAACCCCCCATAATTGTGAGTACTGCCTGTGAGTCCTTTGGGGCCATTCCAATGAAATACTGAATCCAGCAGACAGGATTGAGAGTCGCGAGAGGAGGGACCAATGTCAGAACAGGGTGAAGGATGGAGGATGCAGACTTGTCTGACCTCTGCCGTTAAACAATCAGTCTTGGGTTGGTGTGGAGTTGGATTTTTCTTCCCCCTTGAGTAGCCAGAGGAGATCTGCTGTGGCCCTCACACCATTTCCTTAAACGTTTCCTCTCTCTGTTGGCTGTAGGGGGGGCCATTCTCCTTTTAACAGCCACAGCCCACCGTGCCTGGGCACATCTACATGTACCTTGGCAACAGCATTTCCCTGGGCATAGGGGGTTCTCAGTGCCGGGGTTCTCAGTGCCGGGTTTCTCAGTGCCGGGGTTCTCAATGCCGGGGTTCTTAGTGCCGGGATTCTCAATGCCGGGGTTCTCAGTGCCGGGGTTCTCAATGCTGGGGGTTCTCAGTGCCGGGGTTCTCAGTGCCGGGGTTCTCAGTGCCGGGGTTCTCAATGCCGGGGTTCTCAGTGCCGGGGTTCTCAGTGCCGGGGTTCTCAGTGCCGGGGTTCTCAGTGCCGGGGTTCTCAATGCCGGGGTTCTCAGTGCCGGGGGTTCTCAGTGCCGGGGTTCTCAATGCCGGGGTTCTCAGTGCCGGGGTTCTCAATGCCGGGGTTCTCAATGCTGGGGGTTCTCAATGCTGAGGTTCTCAATGCCGGGGTTCTCAATGCCGGGGGTTCTCAATGCCGGGGTTCTCAATCCTGGGTATTCTCAATGCTGGGGTTCTATTTGCTGGGTGTTCTCAATGCTGGGGTTCTCAATGCTGGGGGTTCTCAATGCTGGGGGTTCTCAATGCTGGGACTTTGGGTCCAGAGGAGTCTCTATGGTCCTGGCTCTGCTTTCTCCGCTTACTTCTTTCTCTTGTAAGATACAAGGTGCGGCAGGCCACACCCTAGGGAAGCTCCCCTTACCAAGCGTTCAGGGTTGGGATCTTAATCCCCTGCCAGTTCATTTGCTTGCTGTTTATTGCCTTTCAATGGGTTCCAACCCACAGTAACCCTGTGTACAAAAGAACAAACCACTGCCCTATCCTAGCAATTCTTATATTTGAGTCCACCGTGGCAGCCTCTGTCTGTGTCAATCCATCTTGTCAAGCGCCTTCCCCTTCTCTGCTGCCCCTCTGCTTTGCCAGGCACGATGCCCGCTCCAGGGACTAGTCTCTCTTGATAACATCCAAAGTACATGAAGTGCCGTCTCACCATCCTTACCGCTAAGAAGAATCGCGGCTTTGCTTCTTCCAGGATGCGTTGGTCTGTCCTTTTGGCAGTCCATGGCACTTGCCATATTCTTCCCCAGGACATAATTCAAATGCATCGAGCTGATTGAAAACACCGGGGTTTGGGTCAGGAACATCTTAGTCCTCCAAGTCACAGTTTTGCTTTTCAGTGGTTTAAAAAGGTCTTGGGTATCAGATTTAACCAGTGCGATGTGGTTTGGAAGATCCCCTCAGGTAATGTCTTGGGGATGATTGTTTCACTGAATATCTGCCAGCTCCACCCAAACCACTGAGAATCATGGCCAAGCCAAGTGGGTTCATCTATATAAATATTCTTTGGGGGCCAACAATTCAACTGTAATTGTCTACCATTTGCCCTCCCTCGAATTCAATTCTTGCTGCACGAAAAAACCCATTCACTGTATCATATTATCTCTAAAGTCGTAAATCAACTCCAAGTCAAAATTTTATCCTGGGTCAAGATTCCTCTTCATCTGTGAATCTGTGACATTTAGAATTTAAGTTATCTGGCATTTCATGATGCTCACTTTCCCAACACAATCGCTGCAGACAAAGCGGGTGCATAAGCAAATGTGGTGAAGAAAGCTGATGGTGCCAGGCTATCAAAAGATATAGTGTCTGGGGTCTTAAAGGGTTGAAGATAAACAAGTGGCCATCTAGCTCAACAGCAACAAAGCCCACATGGAAGAAGCACACCAGCCTGCATGATCACGAGGTGTCGAAAGGATCAGGTATCAGGCATCATCAGAACAAAAAATCGTATCATTGTGAATAAGGGGGAGTGCAGAGTGGAGATCCAAAGCCCATCTGTAGGCAATTGGACATCCCCTTACGAAGGGGTCACAGGGAGGAGATGAGCCAGTCAAGGTACAGTTAAAAAAATGGATTCAAGTTATCTTCTTAAAAGTACAATGGTGGAATGGGCACAAGGTAGACTTTTCCATCATAGATGGGAAAAATTGGAGAGAAGGAAGGGGTATTTGATATCAAGCAAGTCAAAAACCCAGGAGGAAAGTTTTTGTTAGTTCTCAGGTTTGCTAGGCCATAGGTTCTCAAACTTATTTGGCCCACTACCTGCTTTTCAGAAGAAAAAAATATTACTCAGTGCCCACCTGACAGTTAACACGTTTGTACTATAGCCTGTACTCTAGGATAAAGTGCAGGTTCCTCCTCTTGCCGTCCCCTGAGTCATTTCAGTGCCCCAAGGGGATGGCACTGCCCCTTTGGGAAACCTTGATCTAGGCAATATCCCTGCTTCCATCTAGTCAGGGAGTCTCGATTCTGGCAAGAGGTCCTTGAGTTTTGGGCGTCAGTTCTGCCTTCCAGGCTCCCTAGAATGGCATCTCTGCTTTCTCAGCTTTAGGAAATCCCAGTCTCTTAGTCCAAATGAATTGTGACTCCACCTTATTGCCCCTGTAGATCCTATACTTCTACCCATTGGGCATAGATGCTCCCCCGGCTCAATTGTAGGCAGTCATTTCAGTCCCATCTCTCTGGACCCCAAGAACAACAGTCCCATACTCTGGAGCCAAGTGGATGACTCTGAAACCTCAGGAGCCATGACCCCACCCTTTGAACCCCCCAAAGTCAGAGCCCTGCCCTTTATGACAGAAACAGCTCTGTTTCCTGATTCCTTGTCCTTTCGGCATTGACCCTTCTGGCTGGCCCAGCCTCCTCCTTTCTTGAGCAAGAGTTATATAGCTCGTTAGCTCTACTGATAAGTGCCCAGAGGCGCCCTACTCCACCAGTCAGCCTCCTGTCTCAAAGCACCCAGCAATCTCTTTCTGTAGGTGAGGTGTGCTGTCCTGTGCCAGTGTCATGCTCTGCCATTGCCTGTCTTTGCCACTACGGCTCACTGTATGCTGCTCTGTCTCCATTGTAACGGTTCTCCCCACTCCCTTCTGAACGTTCCCTGGAATTGCCTTTGAGTTACATAGTTCCACCAACAGTCTCTTCAAAGTCATCTCTTCAAGCTTTATGGTACATCAAAAAGCTCACTGTCGTAGAGTTGATTCTGACTCACAACAACTCGGCAGAGCAGGGTTGAACTGCCCCAGTGAGTTTCAGAGGCTGCAAATCTTTATGGAAGCAGAAAGCCTCAACTTCCTCCCTTGGAGCTGCTGGTGGGTTCCAACTGCTGATCTGGTGGTTAGCAATCTGACTTCTAACCTTCTATACCACCAGGGCTCCTTCCTTGACGATCGCTATTATTAGGAACCATCGAATTGGTTCTGACTGATTGTGACGGAGTGATATGATGCCCAGTCCTGCGCCATCCTCACAATTCTTGTGTCTGCGCCCATTGTTGCAGCCACCATGTCAGTCCATCTTGTGGTGGGTCGTCTTCTGTCTCATTGACCCTCTACTTTATCAAGCATGATGTCCTTTTCCAGAGAGTGGTCTCATGCGTAACCCGCACATGTTTCATGAGGCAGTTGTGTGAAAAGAATAAGAAAGCATGGCATAGTTTACAATCAAGCAGGGTGTGCATCAAGGTTGTGTCCTGTCCCCATACTTGTGTAATCTGTATGCTGAGTTTAACTGTTAGGTACCTAAAAAGTCTTCCAATCACTTCCCATGACACAGTTCCCAAACCACTTGCATATCTTCAATGAGATATGTTAGAGCAGCAACCCCTTCTTTCTGTACCAAATTCTGCCTGCGTGAACTGGTACTGCCATCACAGTAATATCAGAAGTGGATGAACTTAACAAATACAAGTGCATTGCCTCATCTTAGAAGGCTAGAAGGTTAAATTCAGGCACCAACTCCAGGGGAAGGCTTTCTTTCTGTGTAGGTGCTGGGGGAAGGTCCTCGGCCCCTGTTAGCTTCGGTGGCACCAATATTCCGTGGAGATCTCAATATGCATAGGCCTCAATCTTCCCTTGGGTCTAAGAGGTTATCACTGCAAGGACACCAAGTCCAAAGAACATGTTCTACGCTTGGCTCTTCTTTCTTGGTAGTCGGAAACCTCCCCCTTCCACCAACTCTGTTTGCATCTCGAGGTCTCTTAAGACATGAAACAAAAACAACCCCAAACTCCCCTTGCTTGGATCAGGACTGTGACTTGAGTCAGAGTGCTGCCTCTCACCCTAATTACTCTTCCAAATGATTGGCTGGTAATATCATGGGATGAATACACCACAGCATAACTGCCAAGCCAACTGAGAATCATGATGGAGCCAAGTTGACACATATTTGGGAGGACACATTTGGCCCCAACTGCCCCGTTAGCCCAACTGATTTTGTTTCTTTTGAGCTGGAGGGAAACCCAATGAACCTTGAGTGAGTCCCAGCCATTCTCTGCATGCTCAAAAATAAGACGAGGGTGGTGCACATGGGCTCTACAGCTTGCTTCAATTCTGGCTTGGCAAGGTTCACGGGAAGTCTTTGGCTCTGTTAAAGCGAGAAAGCAAAGGGCCCATCTTCAAGATTCTATTTTGCTGTAGGCCTTTGGTTGGTTTGGCCAATTACAAAGGATAGGAAAACTCCTCTCAGTGTCCTCTAGTTACAGCATCTGCAGGACCTCCCCGACTCCAAAACAGAGCCTTTCTAGACCAGTGCAGGGGAGTCTTGCTTTTTCACGAGACGTTAGAGATGGATGAAGATACTGTGGTCAAATGAAGCGCAAATTAAAAACTTGAGTATTTCATTAAAAATCACGGACATTTATTTCTTCCATAAATGTCTTTAAATTTTATAAGACAAGTGTGGTTGTGAATCACGGGTCTCTAAAAGTACTAACAAGAGAATATAACCTCACCTTTTAAAATTTCACCTAAAAATAAAATTCAAGCAAAACAAATGGTTCTGTGCATTTGACTCACAAGTTTTACTTATCTGTTTTTTTCAGTTGTGCACAGCCAGCTATTTTCATTTTTAAGATGAGGCTTCAAGAGGTGAAGTGCCTTAGTCAGGGTTCCATATATGTCAATGACGATATGAGAACTTAAAAGCTCTCCTGACCCCTCACCCCCCATCTCTTCCTCTTCAAACAGCACCATCTTACTTCCATCAGAAAGGCATGAAGGTGCCCTTTCATCATGAAATTCGCTCTCCCCCCGAAGGATCTGAAAGCAAAGATGTATAATTTCTTAAAACAAAAGGAAGAACTAGACATAGATGATGGATAATTTATTACTTAGATCAACTTCTTCAATTAAAAAAGATGTAATATATAATTAATATTTACATTTTCTTTACAATAGAATATTTACAGCATTGACAGTAAGTACCAAATAGCATAGAAAACTCTAGGACAAGACAGACACCAAGAAACACAATTTCAACAGAGAATTATCTATCAACTTAAAAAAAAAACTCGAGGTGTGTAAGGTTAACTGCTGTTTAACCATTTTGCTGGGTTAGCCAGTTACTGTTGTGTCTTTTTGACTTTGATGAGAGCCTTTGGTTATGTAATTTATAATTGATCCCCCCACATTACTTTTTTGGGGTTCACTTTAGATCCTATTACATCATTGTGGCTCAGATCATTGACCCTTGTGGGTTCCCAGGGGAACTGACTTCTTACTCAAAAGAACAGCTGTACTCCTTTGCTGAAATCCCCTATATTTGAGAAGTAGAAAACTTGCATTTCAAGGGCCAGGTTGATTTGTTCAGCTAAGTCTCAACGGTAAACACATTTGACAAGCAGGGCACTGGGCTTGCAACGAATTCCCAGCCCTGCACCTTATAGGACCGAGACCCAGAGGGCCAGCTCTTTGTGTGCCACTGAACGGATGGAGGCTAGAACCTGTCTCCTCTGGTCCCCCGCTCAGGCTCGTTGATCTTGAGTGAAAGTAGGAAGGTCTCTTCTCACCCCTGAGCACACTGCCCACATCTGCATGTGCTGCCTTGTTGATGAGCAGGTCACAGCCTACCTGGGGGCTTGCCTTGAGATGGGAAAGGGCAAGATATGCCAAACAGATGTGCTTTGGGGTTTTTACCTTCCGGTGGTTCAAAGGCAGGAATGGGAAGGATAGAATGATCCAGCAGAGAAAGTTGCTGAAATAGCACCAAAAACCAAACCAACCGTGAAAGGTAAGAGGAAAAGTGTACCTGATCTTCTAGAGTCAACCAAAAAAGTTGTTGCATGTAAAGAAAACCAGATAGGTAGCATTTGAAAGACCCAATCCTTTGATAGAGAGACATTTGCATTAAAGAGCTCATTATCTAAGCAAAGCGCTTTCCTGTGTCTACTTAAACAAACAATTATCACACTTTGACAATATCCAAGGTAATTAAAAAATGAAATGAGTTCACCAGAAAGAAAACAATGTCGAAAATTAAGAATGATGATATACTGACAGTGATAATGATCACAGGGGCAAAGAGACAGTACTTAAAACATCGAGATATGTCCAAAGTTCCTTACATGTCGGCAACAGCACAACATAAATAAAATGGGAGAATTTACACATTTCTGAAACTATCTGAAGGGTGTGGAAAGCAGCAGAAGCTGTTGCATAATTTCCAAGCTCACGATGGAAATGAAATACTGTACATTTCAATATTGTACATTCGAATGTAACAAATAACAAGGACACAATGAAGCAAAGAGCTGAGGTGACAAATGTGAAAAAGCCAATTGCTTCCGCACACTGGTAAGATCAGCCTGGGACTGTGGGTGGGAGTTTGCAGTGGGCAGAAAGGCACTGTGGGAAGATACAAGTGTCTTTAATCTTTCTTATAAAGGAATCGCTCATATTTCTAAGCCAATTAAAATTCTTGGGAGCCTATTTCTAGATCATGAACCAATGACCCTGTGCTCAATGGTGGTGTTGCTGTGGTCAGCCGCTGCCTCATGGCCACCCAGCAGAACTGCTCCGGAGAGCTTTCTTGGCTGTTATCTTGCTGGCAGCAGACCATTGAGCCTTTTCTTCTGTGGAGCCATTAGGTGGGTTTGAACTGTCAACCTTTAGGTAGCAGCCCATTGCACTGGGTGTGCACCACCAGGGCTCCTCTGCGCTTGGCAGGGTCTGGCATAACAGCATCAAAGAGTTATGGGTTGTCGGGGGAACAGTTGTGATCTGTGGTGCAGGGATTCTGTCCAGAAAAGGTCCCATTGGTCTGAGGTCAAGTTTGAGGTCAGGACCTTAGAAGGCTCACAGAGATCATGTTCTCATGCTACCTTGTGTCTGAGGCTGCAAGTGGAAGTCTTGTGAGCTCCTAGGTCTGCCAGAATCCTTCCTCCCACAGTGAGCAGCCTGGTGTGGATGGTGGGAGAGCGGTGACCTAAGCACCAGTTCAGTCCCAACAAGCACGTGAAGAGTTTATGTGAGTGCCTTAGAACTTGGCAAGGGCCCTCTCATCAAGTAGCAATTCCTATTTCAGAAAACAACCGGCGAAACCAGACTTCCTTCAGGGTCCTTCCAATTGGGGACATCTCGGTTTGTAACTCAGTGAATGTCTGTTCTGGGCACTGTGCCTCAACATTGAACCAGTCAGAGGCTCAGAGTTTGTGGATTAGTTAACAGCATGACATTTCTTGGCCCATTAGTACAGTAGAATGCCACTTTGTTCTTCCTCTACCCCTCCTGGGTTAGGGCTTGTATGACGTATGTTTTGATGAGATCCATGCGTAACCCGATTCCCAGAGACTTCATTCCATCCCGTATGAACCTGTGGTAACGTCATCCATCAACAGATGAAGCAGGTCTAATCTTCTCTTCAGCACAGTCAGTACACACTCTTCTGACCTCACGACAGTCACAGAACCATTAGAGATTTATGGTCATATTGATTGGGTCACTCGAGAGCACACACAAACTCACTCCTGCATTCCAATGGCCATGGCAACAGGTCCTCTGTAGACTCCCACACATTCTTAGGAAAGGCTGGCTATGGGAATCCTAGACAAGCCAGTTCTTTGGCCTTCTATTTCAGGTTAAGCTACAAACCAAAAAGTTGGTATTGAAGAAGGAAGTTCGCTTCCTGATGGATGTTGTGTCACTAATTGCTGGCTCCGTTTTTCTCTGAAATGGATCAATGACCTAATCCCAGACTCCAGCAAACTATGCACCCAAGGGAAAAACAAGTCGATTCCCAAAGAACTTCTTAAAGTCTCTTGCTGGTCTTTCACAGCATGAGGCGTCTTCCTCCATGTTTGATTGTAATAGTCTCCCCAGGTTAGGAAGGGGCGGGGCAGCATCCACTGAGCCCTGAGCACTTGTTTGAAGAGCACCTCTAGAAGAAATAGGAGCCTATCTGGTTACAGCCCCAACCAACCCTGACAGGCACAAGCAAAGGTGCGGTTGAGCTACTGCAATCAACAAAGCTATTGAATTCTAGAATCCGCAAACACTACATGTGTCTCACTCTTCCTATTGAAAGATGGGCAAGTAGAACCCAGGCCTGCTGACCTTGTCTCCGCAGGGCTGCACCAAGAGGTTGCTGTGTCATATGCACGCTTAAGATCAATAGGAGGGCCGAGAGATTTTGCGTACGTGAGCATGGAACAAAGAAATCAAGGGAAGCAGTAAGCATTTCTACACCAGCAGGCCACAGTAACATTGTCTTGCCAGACTTCGAAAATAAAAGTGTGCATATTTTTCCTCTTATGGGGAACATAGCATGATAAACGATGCATCTATGAGAGAATCTATTTCCATGAAAGGTAGCAGGAGCATTTGCTGGGGAAAAAACAACGATCACAACAGCAACAACCTGTCAAAGAAGTCGACAAGATTTAAATTTCTTCTCCCCGGGGCAGAGAATAATGCCGCTGAGTAGGCAGGGGATGTGTGGAACTGTGAGAAATGTTGGGGAACTACTGGGACTGGAGGAGAAAGGGTGGGAGAATGGCAACAGAAACAAAAGGAGATGGGGACAGGGAGAGGAGAAAGAGGGTTGAAAGTCAGCGAGGAGAGAAGGCAATGCCACTGGGCTCCTTGGAAAGGGGGCAGTGCTGGATAAAGCAATGGCCAGGAACCCGACTCTCACAGCCTGGGCCGATAGGCTCGAGGGAATGGCTACAGGGTCTTTGGAAGCAGTCTGATCAAAGACCAACAGGCAGCAAGAAGGTAGGAGACTTCCAACGGCTCTCAAGTCCGTTCCATTAATGAGGAGATGCAGGCAGAGGGCTCTGCATGGAGGGGCCAAGTGGCCGGCCCAGGAGAAGTCCTCTTTCTGACAGAAAGCATCAGCCTGTACATCCGAGCTCCGGAGGACTCGTGCATCCGAGCTCCGGATGACTCGTGCATCCGAACTCCGGAGGACTCGTACATCCGAGCTCTGGAGGACCCGGGCCTGGCTAGCCACACGTTCGGCTGTTGGGGAGACCCGGTGTGAGAAGAGGGGGAGTCTCACACCAGGAAATTACCACCAGACTGCCTTCACAGGAGGTGCTTTCAACCCATCGGAGAGTTCAGGGGGAATGACTTTTTAAAAGTCATAGGAAAAATACAACAATCAGTAAAAAGAAGACATCTTGCCTTAACATCAGAACAGCTACATCAGAACCCATTAGCAAACTGTATACGAATAAGTATTTAAATCGTCTTCGGTAAGATCCACTGCCCGCAGTTGTAGACACGGTTTCACAAAAAATAATGATTAAAAGGTCAAAATAAGAATAAGAATAATGAATTACCTAGTGGAGAAAAGAAAAAAATGGTTTTCAAGAGTCATCCTTAGAGATGAAAACCTCTGACCCTCACTAAGCAATTCTGAAAATTAGGTTATGATTGAATTAAAACAAAACAAAACACAAAGCCTCACTTAACCGGACTAAAGCTTCCTGTGAAACACAAAGCCATGGGATGTTTTCTACTGAAATCCCGAGGTAATGAATGATTTAAAATGTGAGGTGTTGGCTTGCCCACGTGAGAAGTCTACGGAGGTGGGGGAGTGGAAGGAGCAGGCGCCTCCTGAGGAGAGGGAGGCGGGACCAGCACCCATGGAATCTCTTAGGTCAGAGCCACCAGAAGAGAAAGCCTCAGTTCATCAGCAACACAGGCAATGGGAATTTTTAAATGGTTGGCTCTGCGTTTTTAGGAAAAAGAAAAAATTATTTGCATGAAATTTATTTTTCAAAAACAAGTCCCTCATGGCCAGTCTCAATTCATCCTTCATGCCCTACCCCAGGGCACCCTCTATTTCTGCATCTTTTCATTTCCCCCACCCCCATAATGTGTATCACTTCCGACTCTGGAGTGGGGTGTGTGTAGGGGGTTGTGGATGGGGGCGCCAAGGAGGCCTAGGTCGACCCTCGTTTGACCAGAAATTTTAGTTGGACCATTTCTCACACAATTCCAGTTAGCTGAGGTTGGATTCTATAAGGAGTGGGAGTTTTCTTCTTCGTCCCCTGAATGGTTAACCCAGGCGACCATAGCAGCTCACCTTTGACGAGAGTCCGCCCTGTGCCTGTGTGGTCGACAGGCCTTTCCACACGAGGCAATGGAGACGCTGCAGTTGCCTGACCAGGGCCAGCTAACGTAGCTGGCCAGAGGCAAGCGGGGCAAGAAGCAGGTCTCGTTCCCACAGGCTGGGACAGTGGCAGGCACAGCTAGTTAGGCGAAGGTCGGCCGTCAGACACTGGGGATTTGGAATGAGTGGGGTGCAAGAAGATGGCCCTTGGCATTCCTCACCATGAGGCCTGGGGCCACAGGGCTTCCTTTCCTCCAAGGGGGCCCAGATGCATCTGTCCGTCATCCTGCGCTGGTGTGGGTTCCGTGTGGGCGGTTTGCTGGCAGGTGATACAAGACCAGAGAACTAAAGCTATGTCCAGGATCCTGTGAGTCTCTGATCGTCTTTCAACTCACCCACTTCCATGCCATCTCCTGGAGGGATGCTTTTGTTTCTACTGTGCCATGAAAGTGTCTGGCCGGGACATCGGGTGAAAACGCTGGCAGTGCCCACGGAGTCCTAAGTCACCCAGGTTAGCTATGACTTTTGCCACACATGATCACACACATGCGCTCTAGATGCCGAGGGGGGCCCAGATGGACATGCGAGTTTTGTCTGTGGCCCGGGACATATTCCTTCTCCTGTAGAGGGAACTTCTCCTGCAGCAGGATGGACACCGATGGGGAGGGTGGGTCAGGGAGCCATGGAGCGAAGATCAGGATTGTGCTTCTCTGTCACAGTGGAGGTCAGACACGGGATGAATGCTTGTCATAGTTATGAGTGTTTTTAACCTACAGAGCTAAGTTAGTGATGGGTTTAGGGGCCGAACGCGTGCCCTGGTGAACCAACTTCTCCATGTAGGAAAGTCTTGGGGAGAAATTCCTTAGAGATGTCCCCTCTCCATTGTTTCTGTGGTCCTCTGCCCGCCCGGCCCCACCCCAACTGTCCAGGCTTTCTCTCGTGGGTTCCGATGTTATCTCCCTGTGTGAGGCACATGGTTGGAGGGTGGGTGGATTTACCTTTGTTCCTCTTGCAGTGTCCACCTCAGTGCAGGGGACTCTGTAGGCCATCAGTGAATGGCCATGGCTCTAAGATATCGGGAGGTGTTTGGAGTTGTTGCTAAAGCCTGACCTGGGAGGGCTGGGGTTGCCTGGTGTCCTGGATCAAGGTTAGTCTGGGCTCCACATCCCGGTTTGCTGGGTATACACCTGTTGACTCAGCGTAATTACTAACAGTGCCCTATTTCCTTTTCAAAATGTTCTAACTGAACAACTCTTCCTCAAAGCAGTAAGGTAGCTCCACGGTCGTGAAGGAGAGCAGAGGGTACTTGGAGTCTTATTTCAAAGGGCAAAGGCAGTGGGATGCTGATTCCCGGCTCCGTCATCTGCTCAAGGAAGGGGGCTTATCTCAGCCCCTCTGGAAAATATCTAGATGGCTGTTTCTCGCTCATCCGCCGCCAGTTCCCTACTGACTGGGACATCCCAGGGTACCCGCTGGACGCATGAGGATTGTGGTACCCGGGGTCCAGATACACTGCCCAGTCTTGCTTGTGGGATTTTCTCTTCTTTCCTCTCTTCAGCTTGACACATCAGCCAGCTCACGACCTTGGAAGAACCCAGGCCTACACAGGTGGCCGCCCCAAGGGTACTGCAGACAATCTGATGCAAAGGAGCTGGGACAGGTGAGCCACCACACTGACCACTCCCTCCTGGAGAGGTTTTTCCAGAGGAAAGCAAGGCAGTGCTCACAGCCTTCCGCAGAGAGGTTGTGTGAAGAACCATCATGCTCCGTCAACTCGAGAAGCCCTCGACATGGCAGGCCAGCGGAGGGTGCTGTCTGTAGAGAAGCAGCAGACCTCTCCTCCCCCAGAGCTGCCGGAGAGGCTTCTGGGAAGAGGTTGGCCCTCGTCGCTGTGCTGTAGGCCTTTGAGAGGAGGACAGGAAAGGAGCCCACTCTCTCTGCTGGGCTCACATGCTGATCGCCCCCACACAAAGCCCCCAGGAAGGGTCCTGCCAGCGGCCCTGGTCCAGAGGCAGCTCCGTGGTCGCCCTCATCCAAAGCCTGGTGCTGTCCCAAGGTTCTCGCTTGGCTGATTGGCTTCACTTCTTGGCGACTAACCAAGGACTCTGGCCCTTGAGGAGGTATAGAGAAGGGATGTTTGAGTGGGAGGGAGCCTCCCTGTCCTGGTGCACGTGGGACCCACCCCCTCCCTGGGGACCAGGGGAGCCCACAGACCCACCTACCCACTTGTCCCACTTTCAGTGCCCCTGAGTTTGGACCTGCCCTCTTTACTCTTTCTCCCATCACATCCTCTTTGTCCTCCCTTTAGGAGGGGACGTGGCCCGGGATGATGCTCACTGGGTTATTTCCGGCAATGGAGCTTGTGCCAGGGGGAGTGCTTTCTGTCTGCATGGCCTTCCTGGCTTTCCTGGAATCTCTTTGTCCCCTCTCCTGAGAACCTCCATAGTGACAGCTGGAATCTCCGACTTGTTGCTAGGCACCCTTGCCCTTGGTTGCTGGCGATGGGTATGTCGGACAGTCTACCTTCCCCTCCCTCCCCCCATTTCCACTCCCCGGCAGGTGACCCAGTCTTTGGGCCCAGTGATGCTTATAAAGGCTGGTTGATGTCTCAGCAGGTCTGGAGCGTTGATGAACCCTGACCATCGGGGAGGCACTGAGAGTTATTCGGGGCTAAGGGGCAGTTGAGAGTCGCATGAGTGAGGAAGCACCTGCTTTTAATAGTTCCTCGTCTAATATGGAAAGTCTTTCCGCGACTTTAATATTATGTGAATGGAGAAAAAGAACAGAGTTCTAGGTTATCCCAAGGAAAGACACTCAATTCCACTGCAACTCAGAAAAGTGTTCCCAGGGTCATGACTTTTAGCTGGACGTCTGAAAGGTGTGCCAAATGTTCACAGAAGGGAAAGGTGTGATTCCAGGTGAAGGGCACACCTGGCCAAAGGTGTGGATTGGAAAGAGCAGATGAGGTATCCAGAGGGCCAATGAGTAGACACAGCTGGTTAGAGTCTGAGGCCAGGAGGGCAGTGTCTGCTAGGAGGTCTTGGTAGATGGCTAAGGTCTTTTGTCCCGAGTTCAGTTCCACTCCCTTCTCCTCCTCCTCCTCCTCCTCCTCCTCCTCCTCCTCCTCCTCCTCCTCCTCTACCTCCACCCCTACCTCCTCCTGAGTCTTCCTCAGACAGGGACATGGCCCCTTCTCAATGACAAGGCTTTCTAGGAAGCAGAGGGTCACTTTGCACGTGGGACTCTGACCTTGGGTCATAAATGAGAGCTCCCTGCCCCCCACTGCTGGGGTGAGGAATTTCCCCCTTGCTTTCTGGTTCACACCAGTGGCATACCCTCTTCTTTATACTATTGTAGAGGCTTGGGTACCAGACGTTTCTCAGGGCATGTGGGAGGTAGGTAGGGAGACACACAGAGAGCTTGGTATGAAGCCAAGCAGCACACACCTTACTCGAGCAGAGTCCCTGAATATCTGTGGCCACCGGGGATCTTCCTGAGCACAAGAAGCTAAACCTCTGCTGTGGACTCTGTCATATATGCACCAATGTGAGGAACAGCCTCTCAAGCCCTTTTTCTGACCCTTCTTACCATATCCCTGTGTGGCCGTGTCCACTCTGAGTTCTGTTATTTAGGGTTAAGAAGCACACACATGCCGCACACAGTTATGCAACACCAACTCCATGCATACTATTGTCAAAGTCAAATAACTACAAGGTGGGGGTCTGGAATGTTCCAGCACCCACAGTTCCCTTAAGACCCACCCATCAGTGAAAGCAGAATGTCTCAGGGTGTCAGAGCTGGAAGAACCCCTGGAGGTCACTCAAGTCTAACATCCTCATTTTACATTTGGGGAAGCTGAGGCCTGGGGTAAGTCACCCAAGGTCAGCTACAACCACAATAACTCACAGCCATTGAGTCAATTTGGACTCATGGTGACCCCTGAGGGCAGGGAAGAACTGCTGTGGGCTCCTGGACACCCCTTTTTATAGAAATCCTGTCTCTCCCCCAGGGAATGCCTGGGTGTTTCAACTGCTGAACTTGCTGATTGCAGGCCAGCGAGTACCTACGATGTCACCATGGGCCCCTTGGTCAGAGAGTGGCCGACCAGGGCTAGAAGCTGAGTCTCTCAAGCTGTAGGCCAGCGCTTGTGCTCCACTCTCCTGTTCTGCCAGGTGGAGTCAGGGCGATGACCCTTGATTGGATCCAGGAAGCTCAGGTACGACTAGCTGGGCGCAGAGTGGGCATGTGCGGAAGAGAGCGGGACCTCCTTCAGCAACGGGTGACTTCCTTTGTCCATGAGGCTGCACAGTTTTAGGTTGAGGACCCACGAGAGTTGTGATCCCAACCTGGATCAACTTGTGTCACCCCAGGGGCGTAAGCTCCAATTCATTGTCAAGCCAGGTGTTTACAGGTAGACGGTGAAGGGCAGCACCTTGGCCCCTGTGTCAGAGCAACAAGCAACAGGTGCTGGGTCCAGGGAGTGAACTCTAGAAGGCAACCGGTTCCAAGACCCAGCCTGTTCCAGCTGCCCAAGAACCCTCACCTGAATGGCCACAGGTGGCCCTGTGCAGGAGGGCTGCGGCGGGACAGCTCTTGCTCCCTGGGCAAGTGATGCTCAGCACGAGGTGCTGCAAGCCCGTGCAGTTGGCTCTCTGGGAGCCCCCTCTGACCACCAGCCCCTGCCTTTCTTGGCCCCATCAACATTGTATCTACCCCTCACCTGCTAGCATCAGGCAATTTCACCTCACCTTGTTCTATGGGCTTGCGGCCTGGTCTTCTCTCTGCAAACTTCTTGACTGCACAGGTGAGTGTGGCTGTTTGATGATTGGTCCAGATCAAATGGAAGGTCTTGGTCGACCCTTGCCATATTTCTAGGTACCCTGTTAGGTTAAGGTCCAAGTGGAAAGGCAGAGGCCTGAATTAGAGGCCTCTGTGTGTGTGTGGCGGGGGATGCTGCTTGGAGGCCTGTAACAGGGGAGGAGGTCCTGACTCAGAGATCCATGTCACCCCAGCTACAGCGTCAAGCCTCAGGGAACTTCGCCGCCCCCTCCCCGCTCCCCCCCCCTCCAGGGGAGGCAGTGCTACTCTTGTAAACAGGCTCCCTCTCCTTTGCTTACTTGGCTGCGGGGCAGTGGGAAGCCAGGTGCAGCTAAACATCAGAGATGGGGAGGGCCTTCTGCCGGCCCATCCAGGGTCCCCCTGGTACCACTCTCTCCTCTACGCTTGCATTCCTTGACTCAGACATGTACTTAAAGTGTAAAAGAGCCATGTATTCTTGAGAAGGACGTCAAGCCCTTGGCTGTGTTCAGCGTCCTCGGCTTGGCTTGGACTCATGGTGACCTCATGATCCAGAGCAGAATTGCGCTCCCCTGGGCTCTCAATGGCTGGTTGCTCAGGAATTGCATCTTCAGGCCTTTCTTGGGGCACGTCCCGGGGCAACTCAAAGCTCAGCCTCCAGTCGATGTGCCGCTGAGTGAGTGAACCATTTACACGCACCACTCCGGGACTCTTTTGTGGTTATGAGTGGGGTGTAATAAGGCAACGAGTAACACAAGGATGGAAACAAAATAAAAGAGGTTATGTTTGCCCCAAGCTTCCCAGGAAATTCAGCTAACATGGACTTCCATTTTCCAGGGACTCCATTCATGGTTTACTCTGATATGGGAGTCATCAATGAGTTCTGCTTGCTCTAACCAGAACAAGGGCAATTGGTCTGAAGAATCAGGTTACCAGTTTCCCAGACCTGTTTCTCACCTGTGTGAGAGTGAGTGAGTGAGTAAGGTGGCATTGGAGGGATCTAGAAGGGACATAAGCAGGTTGTAGCAAATTCCCTGGGGGAGAGGTCGTGGGCAGGGCTGCTGTTTGACCTTGGTGGGTCCTGAGCATTTCACCCTGGTAATGCACCTGCCTCCATAAAAAAAAGGATGGAAAAGTTCTGTTTCACAACCATGCTGGTGTAAAGACAATGCAAGGCAGGTTGGTTTCATCATTCATTTCTGTGGTAGTTACATAATCTGGTGTCAACTTGTTACATATGTTATAGGGGTGGAGTCTAGCCTGTCAATCAGGTCACAGCTTGATGACCTCATTTGGAGGCGTGAAGGAGATAAATAGCTCACTGGAGGGCTGACACACTCTTTGCTTCACATTCCTATGCTGATGGTACCAGAGCCCTGGAACTGGAGGAGCCATGTGAAGACTCATGCAGGCGCTGCCACTGGGTCCACAAGACTTTCCATCTACTGGCCTGTGATCTTTCTGTATTCGGCATCCTTGTATGTGTTTCATGAGTCTGAAGAGGAATTTACAGACTGGTCTCAGACATATGGGCTAATATCAGACTTATGGACTTGATCTGGACTGGGCTGGGCTGTTTCTCAATATACAATTCCTCTTTTATATAAAGCTCTTTCTTATACACATGTGAGTATCTCTAGATTTGTTTCTCTAGTCTACCCGGACTCACACCATTTTCATCTTGTCCTCTCATTTTAAAGAATATGGAAATTAAAATATCAACCACCATCACCAAACAACTCTGCTATTGAGTTGATCCCAACTCAGAGAGACCCTATTTAGGGTTTCTGAGGGGGTAAATCTTTATGGGGGCAGACACCTCAGCTTTCCCCCAAGCTGTGTCTGGTGGATTTGAACTGCCCACTTTGCGGTTAACGGTCCAATGCTTGCCCAACATTTACCGGGCCCCTTATTAAAAGACTGGGGGCCCCCAAATGTATTGTGGGTCATGGGCTTGGTGCTCACGATATTGGATATAGAGAATCAGTCCTGGGAATCTGCACAGGGCAAAATGGGTCCCTGGGAGTGAGGATGATTTAGAGGGTGGGACAGGCTGCACATGCTCTCAGCAGGAGACCATGTGTGGAGGGGACAGATGAGCCCCACTGGACGGACCACACCAGAGATCCGTTCTGGTCCATGTGCTGCACTTTTCATAGGCGGGAGCCACAGCGGCGAGGGCACGCGGTTCTACTGCCACAACGCAAGTGGCATTTCCAGTAAGGATGCTGGGGGTGGGGGTGGAGGTGGGGGACACCTCTGCGACTCTATTTACATAATGGTTTTCTGGGTGTGACTTTTCTCTTCCATGGCGGCAGAGGGCTCACGAAGGGAGCCGCCTAGATTCGAGTCTGTGTTATTACTGTGGGTGGTCTGAGTTTGCTTTCGCCCTGTCTATGAAGAAAGGGTAGATATGAAGAAGTGAACAATGCAGCCCAGGTGAGCGAGGCACTTAAACTCCTCAAATAACTCGTTCTTCTCAAGCACTTTAGGAATACCAATTTATGTTAACAAGTACAGGTGGTGCCCGACTTCCGATCTATTTGAATTAGTAGGAGCCACACTGAGGCCCAGCTGTTTCCCGTCCCACCCACGCCCATCTTATCCTCGGGAGGATGCAGCCCACCCAGCGCTGCAGCAGTGTATAAGTTGCTATATTATCATTTTTTGAAGTTTAAGTGCAGATGTTCAGTGTCAGGATCGACTTAGATCAGATGGGATCTCCGGCAGAGTAGTTGGAACAGAAGCAACATGCTATAGCCTAGGTAACGCTGGCTGCTGGGTGTCCGTTGGTGCTAAATATGCTGAAGTGCTCAGCTGCTAACTGAAGGTTGGCGGCTCTAGTCCACCCAGAGGTGTCTCAGAAGAGGGGCCTGGTGGTCTGCATCCCCGAAGCAGCCACTGCCAGTGCGATGGCGCACAGCTCCACTCCCGCGCACACGGGTCGCGCAGAGTCAGAATCGGGGCTGTGACATCCAGTCTGATGTTTTTAGAGACCTTTACTAAGCAAGGTACGATGAAGAGAAAGCCAGAAAACACTTTCTTGATGTAAAACAAAAACCGCTGGCCCAGTTTGTGAGTATGTTCGCAATGTGCTTGGCTAGCATGGATCGACAGCCGTGTCAGAGTTCTCTTCTGCGGCCCGTGTTCACTGGGTCCACCAACCCCTGTCCACACCATTACCGGCATCTGCAGCTGTGGATTTTGGGATGAAAACTTCAAAGGGACAAAGCAAAAACAACAAAAAACCCTCCAAAACCTGTGGAGCACAGGACACTTTAGGACTATGAAACGGCTCTCTATGATAACGCAATGGACATGTAACATTAAGCATTAGTGGAACGGACAGGCTGTCTGACCCAAGAGGGAACCCTAAGGAGATTTCTGAATTTCATTACACCATTAATTGGGCCATCAGTTGTGGCAAATGTACCACACCCACGAAAGAAATTAACAAAGGAGCTAGGAGGGCTTCAAAGCGGTCACGGAAAATTAAAAGATCACAAAATGATCTTTTCTCGGATAAAATATAACGAATTAAAGGGTAATGGAAAATTTCTACGAACCTTTTGAAGTCCCCACCCCAAATGGGAACACTCTGTGGTTTGTGCCCAATTTCTCTGTGAACTTAAAACTGCTCTGAAAAAAAAGAAGTGCACTGAAAAATGAACTCAACAAAGCAAAACACAAGAGCAAGAGTGGATGGTCTTTAAAAATCCTAGGGAACACATTCGTGAATAGTGACGGGGGGGGGGGGTCTTAAAAGCTTGTCAGTGGCCATCCAAGATGCAACTAGTGGTCTTTCCCTGTCCAGAGCAGAGGAGAGAGAAGATAAATCAAGGACACGTGGCAATAATTGGTCCATAAGAATCTCAGCCTCCCAACCCTGAGACCAGAAGAACTAGACGGTGCCCTGCTCCCACCTCTGCTCACTCTCCAAAGGGATTCTAGTAGAAAGGGAGACAATGTGGAGTGAAAACGGCAGTCGTCAAAAACACCCGCCTTCCTGGCTGGATGGGAGCCCCCAAGCATAGCTCTCAGTCTCCCTCAAGTCTAGCTTGGAACTCACCCCGTGGTTCTGTTCAGATCGTCCAAACACTAGACAGGATTATAAGGGGGACCATGATCCTAGGATGTTATGTTATGGTTTGGAGATCAAAAGGGCAGCAGTTGCCCAAGGGCAGAGTCCAGGAAGTAAGAGAGAATGCAGAATGGAAACGGGAAACACAGGTAAGAAGAGGGATACGGGACGCTACATTGTGGGGATTGCAATCATATCACAAAACAAAATGTGTACGACTTGTTGAGTGGGAAACCGATTTGCTCTGTACACTTCCACCCAATTCGCCATAAAGGGCTTAAACAATCAAACAAACAACCCCCCACAGCTGAGGTAGAGCTGTGAGCACAACCTTAAACGAGTGATCTCTGTCCATACTGGGCTTCCATGATCGTGGGATGTGCTCTAATGGGCACAACGCCAGGTGCCACTTAATCCATGCCAACTCCTGGCGATTTGGGTGCATCCATGGGAGTTTGGAGGGCGCAGCCCTGGAACGACAGCTCTAGCCCTTTCTCTGGAGGTTATGTCTGGGTGGAGTTGAACCTCTCACCTTTTGATCAGCAGCCCAGCACATGAACTCTTTATGCCATCTGGGGATAACAGGCATAAGAAGCCAAAAAAGCCACTGCCTTCAAGTTGATTCCGACCATCGTGATCCCACAGGCTAGGGTAGGTTTCTTGGGGCTGCAAATCATTATTGTGGGATCAGAGAACCTCATCTTTCCCCCATGGAGTAGCTGTTGGGTTCAAACCAACATGTCACCAGTTACCCCACTGAGACCTCTTGTGGGCCCAAGAGACACAGCTTCAACTCAGCTTGTTGGACCGAACATTTCCCCATACTTCTGAGGTCCCTTGCCTGGCTCTGAGGCCTGCTCTCTCACCAAAGAGTGTATTCCATTAAATGATTAACCAGGATCATAAATTTATATTTCATTTTCTTAATGCTAAAATTCCACGAGTGTTTCAAATGTTCTTTGACACGCCGAGACTGATGTGTACCACCATCGTCCACATTTATGTGAATCCACACAAAAGCTAAGCGGCACTTGGGTGCTGGGTGGCTCCCTTTAGCACCAGAACAAAATAATTTATTAAGCTTTCATATTTAATAAGTGTGCACAAATATCATGCAAACATCATATCCGTAGTCACAAACAAAATGTATATTAGAGATGCAGACTGATACAAAATATCTTGTAAACAAAAGGGAAGAGGTGGGTATTTTCTGTACAAAATATGCAGGGTTTTTTTCAATAATCTTTAAGACGCATCATACTTCTGGCATTTTCAAAAGGTGAAAACTGTATAAAAATAAATATTCTATGTACAAACACACACACAGGCCAATCCAAGGTTAGCGGCATCACTGCAAACAGAAACAAAAACAAGAATGCAAATCAAACAGCTTCCAGTTAGTTTCCGTGGGCGTTGGTCTCCCCTGTGGGGAAGCGCGGTGACCGTGTCTTGGGATGGCGGGCGGGAGCTCTGGCTAGGGCTCTGGGGAAACCACCCGTTTGTGCCCCTGCGTCAAAGAAACAGTCCAGCCCCTAAGCGTCCTGAGGGTGGGAAAGGAAGCGTTCATCTTCCAGGGATGCCTTTGGCCTCGAGAGGGTGTATTCTTTCTATGCTGCCTTTAAAGCCTGGGCTCTTTAGTTATGCATCTTCCAGACTGAATTTACAGTCAACAGACAGGCCTTCGAGGCTTTAATGGTGCCAAGACACTGTAGTTCTTGGCAGTAGCTGTTCTTCTCGTCAAACCCAACCATGTGTGTCTCATAACCACCGGCAGTTACTTCTGGAGGTGGAGTACCTTTCTCTTAGTGGGGAAGGGACTGGGGTCTTACTTGGCACACCCCTTACCTGTCTCTGTTGAGTTTAGTGAGGTCTAGGGTGGAAGTGAACCAGAGGCTTGAGGGACAGATTCAGGGGAGACATCGCCTTTGAGGATTAAGCTTGTCCTTACACTGGTTGGGGGCACTAGCAGAGCCAGGGCAAGGGGTACTCACAGGGGAGGGCCTGGTCTGTTGGCAGTTTCCTTACTTTCATACTTTGGAACGGGACTCCGAGCATCTTAGCAAGCTGCTGATCCATCCCATTGTCAGTGTGTCTGTCCCTGCTGCCACTGGGCCGGGTCTGAATTAGCTACGCACAAACCCTGGAACTGGTTGGGCCTCCAGCCCTTTCCTAAGAATGAATCCACCCGAGGCCACATGGGTGGAAGGTTGGTGAACATTCTGAATTGCAGGCGATGGGTGACTACCCATGGGAATCAAAGCAGCTAGTACTTTTTTTGGGGAGTCATGAGGGTGTGGGGGCTGTGTCTGGATGGGGTGGCTGTGTGCAAGGGGGCAGCCCTGTGGCTTCAGACTGCTTTCATGATGGCCAATGCCAAGGCAAGTGTGAAGACATGGAAAGTCAATGCTGGTGAGAATTCTGGGAAGCCCAGAGAAGTTGTACTGTGCGTTGCATGTGTGAAAAGATGCAGCTCTGACAGCTTAAGTTCACGGGCAAGGACAGCATGCTGAGCTGGGCGCTCTCCACAAGGAGGCTTGGAAGCCATGTGAGTTTACAGTTTAAGCATCTTGGATTTCCTAGGTCTGGATACATGCCATCGTATGGCTTAAATGATCTTATCTGGACACTCTGAGAGTAGCTCATCGATGATTTCATTTTATGAAAGGCTTGCTAATTTCATTTTCCCACACAGTTTGGAACTGCTGGGTGGAAGGCCCCGGAGAGCCCAGAGATGGTGTCTGTGTGGCAACCTGGGAACCCCATGCAGTGGGGTTTGCCGTGGCCTTAAAAAGCCCTCTTGATTATTCTCTCTGTCAGTGTGACCAGGGCAGGGAATGTCCTTGTGATAGGATATTGGGTGCCAACATGGCACCTATAAAAAGAGATGGGTGGAGTTTAGCCTGTCGATCAGGTCGCAGCTTGATGACCTCATTTGGAGGTGCCATGGAGATAAATGGCAACTCTGGAGGCCGGCATCCTTTTCTCTGCCTTCCCCTTCCTGCTGGTGAGCCATTCTGAGACCTGCGGACCCTGTGATGGGGCCACCACCATAGATCCACATGACTCTGTACCCATGCCCTGTGACCTTCCTGCATTCTGCATCATTGCATGTGGCTGTGTGAGTCTGAAGAGGGACTTACGGACTAGTATTGGACATATGGACTTGTTCTGGACAGGGCTGCTGGGATGTTTTCTTGATATACCATAGCTCCTTGATCCAAAGCTCGCTCTTACACATATGTGAGTCTCTGGCTTTGTTTATGTCGTCAGCCTGGCCTACTGCAGTCATGGAATGTCTCTGCAATTGCTTCTGTTCAGAATGTCTGGCCTCATCGGCAGAAAGGCCCAGGGTGGACATCCTGGGTGCTAGCAAAATGGAGGCCCAAATACACCGCTGCCCCAAGGCAATGCAACGCTCCTCCCCTGCCCACAGAGCCTTACCTTGTTCCAGCAGCCCTGGACTGGTAGGCCGTCTTCACCCTGCAGGGAGGAAGGCAGGCAAGCAATGAGACTCTCAGAAGCCTGCCCACCAAGCAGGAGGACAGGGCTAACATGGGCTGTACACGTGGGAGCTGAAAAGACTGAAGTCTACACATTGTTGTCTATTTCTCTATCGCAGGGCTTGAGGAGGAGGAGGGAAACACAGCAGCTCTCTTCCCATTGGCTAAGGTCATCGGGAGCTACCATGTGAGGCCAAGGGGGGCTCTTCTAGCTGGTGGGCTCAGCAGGCACAGGTGTCCTTGAGAAGAGCCTAGAAGACCCCCTGGTGTAGAGTGCTGGTGGGCAAGTCAGCACCCGGGAGCTGCAGGGTAGGCAGCTGCAGGAATTACAGGATTTTAAAACTAAGTCCCAGGCCCCCCAGGCCCTTCTTTTCCTCTTAGAGGACAAAAGCTGGACAGGGCACATCTGGTGATCAATACAGGGTCAGGGAGTGTGCGGGAGCGGGCAACCTCAGGGGGTTTGCAACGTGGCTAAGAGGGCCCTTCAGCAAGAAGACAGGGCTGCTGGCCCAGTCTTGGACACTGCTGGGAGTCTGGGGGCCCATGGGAGTAGCAGGGTGGGGTCCATTATGCATTCTTAGTCCCCTTTGTTGGTGGCACCCACCAAGCAAGCACCCACAGTACTGATGCAAACCTTCCTGGGGATGCTCAGCCCTGGCCTCTCTGGCATGCTGGGCGAGGGGAGTAGAGCTGGACATTTTTGAAACCAGGGCAGGATGAGGGTAATGCTAAGCCAAGGGCAAAGGTTTGGGACCCAGCCCATTGGGGCTCTAACTGCCTGTAGGGTCTAGAGGTCCAAGCTCTAGAGCAGAGAGAGAAATCCCAGATGGACACAAGTCTCCTAGGGACACAGGTCTCAAGTCAATTCTGAGGGAGGTTGAAGGGATGGCACCTTAGTGCCTTGGTGACAGGCCCCTGCTCTCTCTCTTCTTGCCAGGCAGTGGCCCCATCATGGAGGGTGAAAGAAGCATAGTTATCTTAAACCCAAAGTCATGGTCAATGCCTCCATTTCCCCCCACGTACACACTAACCCAACACAGGAGACTCGGGGAATGATAACAAGAAACAAAGGGGTGGAGGGGGGCAGGGAGTGGGAGGGTGGACACTCCACAGCAAAATTAACAGACACAAATGACACAACAGTCTGGGACGTCATTGGAGAGCTTGACATTTTGACATTCAGGGTCAAACCAAGGTGACCTTCATTTTCCCTGCTGGGTGGGGCGGGCACAGCAGGGGTGGTGGTGCATTCCACGGCTTCAGGAGGACCTTCCACCCCTATCCCCGGCCCCATGGTGCACACATTTCACACGGACTCTGGGAGGGAGCGGAGCCCCACTGGTGGAGCAGCATTGCGGCTGACATACGGGTGGAGCAGGGTCAGTGACGGGCAGGGCAGGGCAGGCAGAGGAGGAGGGGAGGGTAAGTGAGGAGGACCAGGGAGGCCAGGGCCCCAGGAAGGAGCCCAGGGGGTGTGGGCAGGAGATGCTGCTGCAGGATAGGGCGGCGGAAGGAAGAGCTGGCTGAGGACGGATGCGGGCTCTGCCACAGCAGAGCAAGGCCCGCTTGTGCTGTCTGCCGGACGGTGGGGACAGTGGTAAGCGTGGGGCTCTGGTGCTTACTCTGTGCTCTACTCTGGCCATACATGCCACTTGGAAAAAGCCCCTTGGGCTCTGTAAGGTGCTCTGGGAGGGAACGCAAACCTGCATTCTTCTGAGACCACTGCTGGTACACCAAGAGCTCCTCAAACTCCACCCCCATGGCAGGATTAGGGGAGCACATGCCCCTCCCCGGAGCCTGAGCCGGCCTGTGGGGGCTGCCTCTAATGAGTAAGAAGGATGGGTGTGGAGGCCCAGAGAGGTCAGAGATGGGGTTGGGCTGGGTGGGAATAAAATGGGCACCACTTAGGCTTGAGATATGCTTGGAAGAGGCCCTCCCCACCTCCCTTGACTCCATTCATATCCTGTCATTCTCCCGGACAGTTCTGTGGGGAGGCCCCTGCAGCTGAATGCAGGGGAAACCAAGGGTGGATCTTGGGCTGCCTTCCGAGAGGATCAACCTTTTCGGATCGAGAACCCGGATCTTGAACAGCCCCCTGGGCCCTGGATGGGTGGTGGGGAGGCAGGGTGGCCCCCGCTCTTCCTCAGTCACAGGGTTTTGCTCAGGAGCGCGCCTCTCTGTCTCCTGCCAAACTGTGAGTGTGGGAAGGCATGGTACGAGGGGCTGACCCAGGCACCTTGGGGGGTCCCCTCAGCTCCTCAGCAACTTCCCAGTGCTCAGCCAACCCTCACTGCCCGGACTGCATTGTGGGAACGGGCCCACAGGATCCCCTTCCCCAGCTTGCTCTCTGGTGGCAGACTGATCTAGAAGCAGTTCTGAATTGCGGGTCACCTGAAGCCAAAGCTGTGGGTGCTTTAGAAGCAGGCGCAGAAGGAAGCCAAGGGCCCAAGCAGGGAGACTCCAGGCAGGTGGGAAGGATGGCTGAGACCTCCGGAGGGGCGGTGAAGGCAGGGTGGCCCTGGGTGTCCACGGGGCCAACAGGAGGCGGATGCAGGGGGATGGGGCAGACGGAGGCTGGAGAGACATGCAGGTGCGAGGCACACAGGAAGGGACACCCACATCAGCCATGCAGGAAGTGGGGCGAGCAATGCCATACCAATGGGCATGGGGCATCCAGTCCGTCCAAACCTGGTAACCCCGGCTCCCCCTTCTCTCCTTTAAAACCTCGGTGTCCCTGTTCACAAAACCAACCAAGGGCGTTACTGACATCGAAGCTGGCCAGCTCCGCCCATCCATGGAGTGGCAGGCCTAGTTCTCTGCTGGCCAGGATGCAGGACTCTTGAGGCTTCTGCTAACATTGGGTGCCCATCTCCCAAGCCCCACCCCTGTGCTCTCCCTGGCTCTCTGGAGAGTGCAGCTTCTAAAACAGCGCCCTCTCCCCACAGAGGCTCACCCAGCGTAAACAGAGATTGCTCTTAACTTGAGGCCACCCTACTTCTCAGGGCCTTCAAATGGATCGACAAGGAATTCGACAAGCTCAGAAGAGGCACTGAAAATGAAGAGTGACTGCTGGTTTGGAGCCGGTGGGTGGGACAAATGGTTAAGATGCATTCAGCTGCAAACCAAAAGGTTGGGGGTTCGATTACCCAAAGGCACTTTGGGAGAGTGGCTGGTGACCTGGTTCACAAAAAGCAGTCATGGAAAACCCTTTGGCACACACAGGTCCATCCTGACACACACGAGCTCACCCTGAGTTGACTCGGTGGTCACGGTTTGTCCTTTTTTGGGGTGGGGAGTAAGGGGCAGCGAAGGTTTTCTGTTTTCTGAAGCTTTAAGGATTTCAGGTGGTGGCTGCTAGGTGCTGGAGGGCTGTCTGTTAAAAGCCCCCATCTGGCCTTGTTGTCTCACCTTTGGGCACCGGTGGTCCCTGGACATGCTAACCTGGTGTCCTGCATCCTGACCACGCAAGGATTCACAGCTCCAACTGCTGGTCCTCCAGCAGAGGTGGCCACCCGCTGAGGAAGGCAAACCCGTGAACCCCCAGTGCCGCACTGGCTTCCAAGTCAGCCGGGGCTCCTCTGGGAGATTCCCTTTCCTCCGGGCCTCTTCCCTTCCATGGCCCCTGTGCCCGGCTTCCAGGGAACTGGTATTGTGTGCAGCTGTGGTTTGAAGGCGACCCAGCAGCAGAGGGCGTTTTTCCTGGCCCGCCTGGCAGGTGGCTGTCAGCAGCTTCAGTGCGTCACTGGGGTCTCAGTTTATTTGCCTTCTTTGTTTCCAGCTCAGAAACCACAAGGAGAAAACCCAAACAATGCAAGCAATAAAGAAACACATACCAACGGGCAGGGGGCATCTAATCCAGGCGCTCCTTGGTCTCCCTTATCCCCTTTAGGCCCTCTAGAGCCTTTCTTCCCCCTCGCCCCCTGTGCATAATGGTTTAATCCAAGAAAAAAAATAACATCACGTTAGGATCATCCGTGGGTTAGGGTCAGAGAGAGAAAGGAGAAATGGAGACTTTCCCAGTTAGGGTAGTCACCCAATAGCATTTGGGGTCAGGATCCACTTCCACCCGAGAAGGCCCTGAGACTGGCTAAGGCAGGGGCCAGGTGAGGCCAGGCTGCAGGAAGCAGTGGGGTTCAGAGGCAGAGCTAGAGAGAAAGGCATACCAAGAGTCCAGAGGCCCCCCTGCTAACACTGCCTGCCCCCTCCCCCAACTCCCCCCACCCTGGGCCCAGAGTGCCTGCCAATGGACTTCCTTCTGTTGGAGAGCCCAGCTTTGATAGGCTTTGGGCTGACAACTCTGGTCCTAACTGGTTTCCTCCCTTTGATATTTGCTTAGGAGGCAAGGTGACTTTTTTTTAGAGGCCTAGGGTATGCATGCCTGCATTCGTGTGTGTGTGTGTGTGAGCATCCGTGTATACTTGTGTGCAAGTATGAGCCTATCTGTGGGCGTGTTTATATGTGTGTACTGTATACAGACATGGGTGGGTACATAAGTACGTGTACAGCTGTGCATGCGGGTAGGTTTGTATGTACATGTGTATGGTATGTGCTTGTGATAGTAATGGTACGTGTGTGAGTATGTGCGGGCATGGGCATATGTGAATAAACGTGTCTGTAGGTTACAAGTACATGATGTACATGCATGGACAGGGGGCATGGGTGGCTCCTGGTCCTCAGCCTGGTCCTTCCACCCTAGGCAGGTCAGAAGCCCTGGGTGGCCATTTGTGTGTGCATATGTCAGTCCCAGCCATTCATTTGTTTCTGAAAGGCTTTGGTCAGCCTCATCTTTCTTAATCAAATCCTGGTGTGTATGTGTCAGGCTACGCTCTATGTTGAGAGGCTGGGAGGAGTTATTTTTAAAAGTGAAGTCTCGACTCCGGTGTGAGTTTGAGTTTGTATGTGTGACTTCATGAATGAGGGGCTGAGCCCACCCTGGAATGCCACAAAAGAGCCCCAACCAAACTCACGGCCATCGAGTCAATGCGACTCATAGTGACCCTCTAGGACCGGGGAGAACTGCCCCTAAGGGTCTCCAAGACTATAACTCTTTACAGGAGTAGAAAGTCCCATCTTTCTTCCGAGGAGCAGCTGGTGGTTTTGAACCGTGGACCCTGAGAATGACAGCCCAACACATACCCACTACACCACCAGGGCTGCCCATTTTCTACAGACAGCTCTTATTGAGCACTTGGGAACTTCCACGGTACAAAGCCATGAAGGCTGGGAGGCATCGTGGTCAGATGAAGTGATCTCGTCTCTGAGCTGATTCACTCTCTTCACTTGTAAAATGAAAGACTTTTTTGGGGGACAAGGTCTTTGTGCACATTACATGCTTAATAGTGGCAGGTAAACGACAGCTGCCCACAGGGAGCCCAATAATGGTTGTTATGGGTGGATGTCTGGCACTGGAGCCGAGGCTAGGGGTCAGACTCAGGGGCTTGTCTCAGCTGCAGTTTTCCCAAAGCAGCAGGCTGTGGCTGGAAGTCAGAGGGAGGCTGAGCCAATGAGTACTCTTGAGGTTTCCTCAGGTCTTTGGAAATGACCCACACTTCTCCATTCCTGGGGTTCCTGCAATTTCCAAGCATGGTTCTACATGAGTTTGTAAAACTCACACCCGTCCTTAGGGAAGGACATGCATTGAAGAATGCCTGCCTGCGGACGTAGGGAGGTTTTTCCTGGCTCTGAGCTATGCCCGCCATTGAAGAGCGAGGAACTAGTCCCCTCCACACAAAGGACACGCACAGACACTCGCTGTTTCCATGGGGAGCCCTGGCCAACCTTCTTGTCTGTCCCTGAGCATGAGCACTAATGACAGTACCGTGGGCGGAGGTGCTGAATGTGGAGCAGCCCAGGCTCCCTGGATGCTCAGCTGGGCTTCAGATTTGCGTGATGGGCAACTTAGCCCATGCGGCACCGTGTTCTGGGGCCATGGGAAGTCATTCTAAGCAGGTGCCCTTTAAGGATCTTAGAGAAGTCCCTTTACTGACATCCCTCCCTCCCCAGAGAGTGACAGAGAAGAGGCTGTGACGGGGGCCAGGGGAGAGGCAGAGAAAGTCAAGCCCAACAGGCTTCTTCCAGAAGGAAATAAACACATACAAGTAGATTCTCAAGGAGATAAACTGAAGCTGGGGGGGGGGGGGTGGGAAGAAAGCTGATGAGAGGCCTGGGAGTGTGGGCTTTTGATGAGTCAGCATGATCTTGGTGCTAAATATTAGGGTAGAGGAGGAAGAGGTGGGCCCAGGCCCCAAAAAGTACTTGAGGGAGAGGTAAGGAGGCAAGTTGAAGCTAGGGAAGCAAGCAAGACAGACAGACAGACACGTGCACACACACGCACGCACACAGCATCTCAGAGGGAAGTGACCGCCCGCCTCGCTGCGTGGCACTCAGACCTTTTTAGCTGGCTTGCAGGTAACAACATTCATCATGGCTCCCCCAATTATTCTGGTGATCAAATTGCTAGATCCACCCCGCCCTTTATCCTGACTCTGTTCTTATCCTGAAAGTGGCGCCTGGGCCAAATTCATGGACAGCTTCTTAGGAACAATGACAGAGCATTCTTCTTTATAGAACACTGCCTGTTTCCGGCTTGGGGCCTTGCCTTCTCCGAGGACCGTCCACTACTTGACAACCAGCCTCTGCTGACATTCAGAAGTATACTTTATTGCTGTATTAAAATATAGATGTTTGTCATTTCAATGTTTGTATGTGTCTAGTCCAGCGATGTCAACTACACCGATCATGTTGTATCACCGTCCCCATTAATCATGGCACAATTTCTCAGCACCATAAACAGAAAACTCATTAGAGAAGCATAATTATTTTTAAAAAAATGAGTTCAGGGGAACGTTTCAGTGTTAAGGGCTAAATATTTCCTCGGGGATCATTGAGCCTCAGTGGCTTCCCATGAAAAGTCAATCCCGGTCCCACATTTCCCCCTCCCTCCACTGCCCAGATCCTTCAATACAGGCAGTAGCATCGTCAGTTCTGCTCTCATGGTGAAGGAGCCTATTGCTTATGGAAGCCACTGGCATGTGTTCCAGGTGGTTCTCTGATCTCTGGCCCTCCCTGAGGGCCATAATTTAAGCTATCAGTTACAAAATAAAGTAATAGTATGTTTTCCTTCTAATTCCTAAGGAGATCGTTTGTGACATAATGGATTAACATGTCAGTGCCCATATCCATGGCATTGTGCATACATCTGAGGATTTTACAGGGTGTTGCTGTGATGTTCGAGCCGACAGAGGAATCTCAGGGGCCTGGCCATGTCGTGGCGCACTCTCAGTACAAAAGGCCTGTGGGGGACTCCCTGGGAACCTCCCTGATGAGGGTCCAGGTCATGCTTTGTAGAAGAGTTTGGGGCCTGCCTGTAGAGGCTGCCCTCTAAAAGCTGAGTGGCAATAGAGGGGGCTTTGGCTATGCCTAACTTGACCTTTATAGGGATCAATAAAGCTTCCAATCGGAATGTTGTCCAAGCGATTTCTGGCATTTCACCTTGACCAAAGGGTCGGCATGGGGCACTTCCGGCATCAGAAGACTCTTCATTCACAGTGAGGCCCCGGCTCAGCTTGGGCTCGCTCTTTCTGTTTAGGAAAGCTTCAGGCCCAGTCCCCACTTTTCCCTCCCTGAGTTCTTTGCAGCCTGGCAGAATAAACCAGTCTGAACAAGGTGGTGCGATTTAGCGAAGACTCTTGCGGAACCTTCTGCCATCCTGAGAGTCAACACCCTTTGAAGAGGCTGCTCTTTGGAACATGTCAACGTTTCTTTTCTCTCATGCAACCTTGCTGCCTTCGGGGTTACACTCTTCGTTTATATCACGGGAGGGGGAATCCTGCATAGTGCATGTTAGAAAGGGAGAGGAGAGAGTTTCTCATGGATCCAGGGGCTTCACAGGCACAGTCAACACACTTGGTTCCTGAAGAATAAGGGCCTCCACCCCGCACCCCTCCCATCTCCCCCTGCACCTGGGCCTTGGCCGGCACGGTCTCTTTCTTCAGAACAATGCCAGGACCCCACTCAAAGAACTGAGGGCAGCCTTCCGATGGTTTGTGCTGCAAGCCAACTACCAAAGTCCCGATAGCGCTTAAAAACACGAATGGACTCTAGTCAAGAGGAGCAGGACTTGCGAGAAGTGAGTTTGGAAGGAGGTTAGTAAGCGGACAAAGAGGTGGAATGATCAATTGGTGGGGGTCTCAATTCTTCCCCGAGAAAGGCAGGGCTTTCCAGCTTGCTTTCAGGGGCCTGGCCACGTTTCTGGGAGCAGATCTGTTCCTTCCAGTGATTTCAAAACCTGACCTTCTGCTGGAGCATTCTGGCAGGGGGAGCGCTCCTTGGGCCCCCCTACTTTAGAGACCACGTGGGGTGCTTTGGATTTGGGGTCCTGAGGAGAATGCCATAAAGTCAAAGTGCTTGACACAGGTGTCATACCTCGAAGGGAGTGGGTCTGGTGCTAGATACCGACGCCTAGATTCTGGCGCTTCTATTTGTGAACACCGTGTGGACGGTTGAAGATCAGCCTGAAGCCCTGGGTCATCAGAGCTGCGTGTTCTGCTTCTAATTCTCTGCAGAACCTTGATATGTTTTCTCATCATTCTGGGCTTCAGTGCTCCTTCTATCCTTGCCATTCTCTAGCACCAGTCTTTGAATTGGATGCGCCCCTAGGACACCCTCTTGGGTCTCAAGAGAGCAGGGACCCGACTCTGAGAACCACTGTGATGCATCTCAGCAGATGAGAGAGATGTTTTGGAAAGGAATCCAAGTCATCTCTTGCCCAGATGTAGTTGACTGGTCCCCGCTGTGCCCCAGCATCCAAGGCATGTGTCATGTCCTGCCACAGGCCATCCAATGGATGTGTCCTGGTGAAGACGGCAGGAACCAAAGTTACAAAAAAGGAAGGACTTTGGAAGGCATCCTTGGATTCATAGTCCTCTCGCTCTTTCTGAGAGAAACACCGGCCGTCATCTTTCTCAGTAAAGGCTCGGCGTCTTACAGCAGCTGTGCGCTTCTTTTCAGAAATGGAGTTTATTTCCACTGGCCTGGAATGCAGGAATGCTAGGTTTCCGGAGACTAGGGCTAGCTCCTGGTGGGTCACAAGCAGCGGTTCTCAGCCTGTGGGGCGTGACCCTCTTTGGGGTCAAATGACCCAGTCACAGGGGTCACCCGATTCATAACAGTAGCAAAATTACCATTGTGAAGTAGCAACAAAAATAATGTTATGGTTTGGAGGGGGGGGTCACCACAACATGAGGAACTGTATGAAAGGGTCGCGGCCTGAGGAAGGTTGAGAACCGCTGGTCTAAAGGCTCAGGTGGGAGCCCACCAGCAGGGCAATATGGGGAGAGCTGAGCCAGGCTTGTTGCTCCTGGAGGGTTACGGTGAACACAAGGGCCCCCGGTGTTCCGTCGTCAACTTTTGACAAGTGGAAAACGACATGCGTCCATAGCCGGTTAGGCTCCTGCCTGCCACACTGGAAGCTTGGCACTAGAAAGCTTTTGATTTAGGATGATTTCTCAGGAAAAGCCGTATTTGCCTGGTTGGGCCGGGAATCTCCAATTGATCATTCCACCACTTCATGACCCCATTAGTGACCAGAGCCAAGGAGCGAGGGCTCCGCCTCACCCGGTTCCCTTTGTCCCCAGGTGGTCCGTGTAAACCCTGTAATCAAGCAGAGAAATGAGAACACAGGAAGATAGGCCTGCCCTCCGCGAAAGCAATTCCAAGGCTGGAGTCATGGTGGGTGGGGTGGGTTTGATGGCCCCTGCTTTAGAAGAGGGAGGACAAAGGATACAATCGCTCAAGTGACCTGATCTTGAGGCGAATGATGGGCAAGGCCAGGGACAGGGCTCTTGTGCTCGTCCATCGCCAAGGCCCCGGCCTGCGCTCCCGTTCTCTTGTCATCAATTACGCTGAGCGGTGGGCTCAGGGGGCATGGCGGGAGCAAGAAGCCTCCTGGCAGAAGACAGGCCACACTGTCATCCTGCCAGGTTCTTGTTGGGAAAAGGATCCAACAGCTTCTCAGACCCTCACGTCAAGGGGCAAAGCACCACCCGTTTTCTTCAGCAAGGGGATGAGTGAACACAAGGCCCAAATTGGCCTGGAGTTATCTCCGTAGCTCCACGAAGCTACCGGGGCCGCCTACCATGGGGTGGGCAAGCAGATGGCCAAGCCTTCAGGTGGATGGGAACCAACAGCCCTGGCTCTGCTGGGCAGACCGTGAACTTAAGAGGGCAGAGCAATGGGCGAGCTCGTTGCCAGTGGAAGGCCCGGCCACTCCTTGAGGTCTAGCTCCCTTGGGAGTGGTGCTCTCTCATGAAGGACCTTCTTGCGTATTATAGGGAGTTAGGTAGAGACCCGAGCTTCCCCAAGGGCAGGGGCAGGGTTGTCTGTCAGCACTTCCTGTCGCTGGCACAGAGGCCCTTGGAGGAACAAGCCCACGACGTGGCACATGACGGCACATGTCTGAGGATGTGCAAAGACTGAGGACAAGCGTCCTGGGGCTTTGCTTGTGGGGGGCCCAGCATTGGCTGGTGGGGAGTTCCAGGCCAACGGCAATGGGAATTCTGACTTGGCCTCAGCTAGGTTGGTCTGAGCGCTGCAATGTCTGTTTTGACAATGCTTCTGTTCAGGGAGGGGACAGAGAAACCCAGGTCCCAGGAGACTTACAGGAAGCCCAGCTGCTCCTGCTGGTCCTGTCATCCCAGGGTCGCCTTTGCTGCCCTGAAACACGAGAAGGAAACCCATGAGCCCTCCCAACATGAGGAAAGCTCCCAGCAGTCCATGCCTCTGTTCGAATCTAACAAATATTTTGGCTCCCCGAAGCTCTTGTCAAGGGGGTGGGGTGGGAGGCTGGGACTCGGCCACACAAATGGTCTTGGAAATGTCTGCTGCCCAGAACCTCTGCCCCAGGGCCAGCATGAGGGCTGAGCAGAGTCGTTGGGGAACAGGTGGATGAGGTGGGCCAGGACAAGAGAAGGATCATGGTTGGGTTTCCTTTGAAGCTGCCCTCAAACATCACATTCGGAGGTCCCCCAGTCCCTGGTTTTCCCAATTGGCTGTCAGGGAACCCCATGGCCCCTTCAGAAGCCTCCACCCCCCCTCACCCCCGAGGCTGCCAGGACAGGAGACAAATGAGTGATGGGGACAGCTGCTTCCTGCAGATAGCTCAGCACGGGACCCCCTTAGGGGGCCAATGCTTTAAGGGGTTTCTGCCACTCTCCACCTTGAACATTCAAGAGCCTGAAGGAAGCGATGAGCAGAAGCCATGTGCAGCTCCGCTGCTTCCACTGAGCCCCCACGTTCCACCCACCTGCTCCCCAAATAGGATGCAGCTCCGAGGATCATGTGATCAGTAGTCCAGGTCCTGCGACCAGCAAGAATGGCACCCGAGACTGAGGCCCTGCCTCTGACTTCTCGATGCCCCTCAGATTTCTCCAGACATCACCCAGCCCTTCAGTTCCATGCTCTTTCCTTAAATCCTTATTACAAAATGTTTCAGAGTGTCCTGGTGCCAACTGTGCATCCTTGTCAGACCGAAGCCTGGGACTGAGGCCAGGTGACCAGGTGCAGAGAGCTTCCATTCCGCCCTCCTCTCCACAGCTCGGTCTACTGAGAGCTACGCAATGGAGCTGCTTTTAGGTCTGCTTGCGGGGCCCTCCCCTGGGCTGTGGGGGGATGGCTGAAGAGCTGATGCACAAAGGAAGGGCTGCTGGCTGTGGTTCCTGAGGTTGACATAGAAACTGGGTGGGGTGCAGGTGCCAGGATGACAGGACTGCCCCCACCTCCTACTGCTCTCCCAGGCTCCTGAGGGCGGCCCCCACCCCCATATTGCTCACCCAACTCGTGATGCAGTGAACACTCACCCTCTCGCCCTTTGGTCCTGCAGGGCCTGGAACCCCAATTGGTCCTGGAGTCCCCTAGGGAGTTGAAAAGACGGCCAAGGTGAGGGTCTGGGGCTGAGGGAGTGGAGGAGCCTGCCTGAGGCTGGAGCCGAGGGAGGAAGGCCCTGCCTGGGGCCCAGTTTTCAGGGTTGGCGAGGCCAGGCTTGGCCGGACAGTCAGTCGACTGGGCCATGTTCCCGTTTGGGTTTGGGGTCCACTGCCTCAGAGCCAGATTCTTGGAACAAAACTCTTGAGCTTCACAACCAAGCTTGCCAAGGCTGAAAACAGCAGGGGGACGTGGCTTAGTTGGCTCCCAGAAGCGCTGGAAAAGGAGTTGACCCCCACCCAGGGGTGGGGGCCGGGGGCTGGCACCCCTGTGCCGGCACAGCTCCACATGCAGCGGGGGGGGGGGGGGTCTTCATGCCACAGAGACCGAGGCGGGTGCACACATAAAGGCAGGCGTGAGACAGGGTCCTTCAGCCACCGCCTCCCCCCAGCCCAGCCCAGCCTAGCCCTCCAGCCTCTGCTTGGGCCTTCTCTCCTGACTCCTGGCCCTCAGGGCAGCCTCCTGGGAGCACCCATTAGTATGCCTGGGGTGTCCTACAGACACTAGCCTGGCAGGAAGGTGAGTTATAAACACCCGTACTGCAGGGGAGTGGGAGGCGGTGGTGGGAGGAATCTGAGCCGTGTTGCTTAGAGACGGAGCAGGTCTTGCTGGGGCATAATTAAACATCTCTGATCCTCAATTTATAGCCTGGCTAGGTAAAGCCTGCATTTCTGAGCCGTTGGGTGTGTGCTTTACTGTTGGTATTTCCTGAAGACGAGAGTGTTGGGGTGAGGAGTTGGGCCTGAGGGTGATCCCTGGTGCCCAGGGCATGGCTGTGGAAGACAAAGGGAGGGGGAGAGGGGGGCGCCTTTTCTTTTTAAATATGGGGGTACAGGGTAGCGGGGAGGAGAGAGCGATAGAATATTCTTGGTGCATCTTGCAATTAGAAGAGAAGTGCAGGAGTGTCTGGGCACCCATGGCAGGGCCTGATGGAGGGGATGGCTAAGCAGAAGACCCTGCAGTGGGCTGGCCAGCCACAAGCCTGGCCTGGAAGGCTGCCATGCCGTGCCCAGCGATGTCGGAGCAGTCACTTGCCCGAGGACCAGGTTTCTCTCCCACAACACAATCGTGTCGGTGCCCGCCTCCTAGGCTGCTGCCAGGTTTCATCAGAAGAATGCCCGTCTAATGCTGGGCATTGCACCCATCATAGATCATGCCCTAGCCCTGACAGGCCACCTGGTGGGGGTGGGGCAAGCCCTAGAAAACAAGGGGCCGTCTCCAGAAATGCAGACAGAGGGAGAGACCTGCCACCTCAGGCCAATCACAGCCCGGCCCCGAGCCTCGGTGGGCGGCTCTCTTCTTCCTGGGCACTCAGACCAGGCCTTGTTAGGCGAAGCTGTGGGTGAGGCCATGCTTTTGGGGTCCCTCCTGCCTCTCAAGGGGTAGGCTTCTGTCGTCCTCAGTCCTGTAGTCTATTTCCGGGCCCCAGGGCAGGCCCGTTAGGGGTGACTGGGCTTTGACAGTTACACTGTGCCCCGTATAGAGGTCCTCCCCTCCTCCTCACCCCACCCACCCACCCCGCCAGCAGCCTCCTTAGCACCTCACTGTTTGTGACCTTCCCTGTGTCCTGCAAGGTCAGGATGCCCCAGCTGGAAAGAGCTGGGCGGGAAGCCCATCGTGCTGGCTTTGGAGAGGCAGTGGTCCGGCCCCATAGAATGTGAGAGACTTTGTCAGGTAGCTCGTGACCAGCAGGGCCACGCAAACAGACCCCACGCACGGGGCGTTCAGGGGAGGGGGCTGTCGGAGGTTTCCTCTGGTGCCGCCGTGGTTTAGTCCCCAACAGAAGGTCCAGGGGCTTTCTACTAGGGGTAGGGTACTGGGTGCGGTCTGTTTTCTGGGGTCAGGCCGTGTGAAGACAGAGGAGCTCTGAATCTCCCCTTTGCTCTGTGGTTGGACTGCTCTGTACGAGTGGGAGTGACAGGTGTGGTTGGAACATGCTTTCAAACCACTGACCAGGGGCTGGTCACTCTGTTCCTGAGTGCCACACCGGCCCTCTCCCTTCAATGGCACCCCCACCCCAATACGCACCATGGGTGGGGGGGGGGAATGCAGCCTCCCAGGCAGACAGGAGAAGAACAAAGCTCACAGCAGGAAGACAACATAGCATGGTGGGTACACACAGACACTGTTGTGGTCAGAGGGGGAGGGGTCATGCCCAAACCTCCAGGGCTGGGCTTCCAGGCTGACCTCAGTATCCCTTCCAGAGTAGGGCAGGTCTGCCAGTCAGGTTTGAGGTCACTGGGCACACACAACGGCTAGGGGACTGCAGACTAAGTCCAGTTGTCTTTGTGTAAGCGGCTTGGATAAGCACTTTTGAACTGAGCACAGCCCATGGCTGTCCGGTGCCAGTCGTGGGAAAAGAAAGCCACAGCAGCGGAACAAACAAGAGGGATCAGGGGCAGGGGCCAGGGCCGGGGCTGGGGACAGGGTGGAGTGAGGTTAATGGAGAAGTGACACTCACCGGTGGCCCAGGCCTGCCGTCCAAACCTGAAGCTCCCTGGACGAAGGGAACGGTTTGACCGAAAGAAGGGGAAGGGAGGAAGGGGAGGGGAAAAAAGGGAACGGGAGGGCAGAGGTGAGTGAAGCAGTGACTGTGGACAGACATAAATGCTGGTCATCAAACACAACGGGAGAGTAAGCTTGGGAGGACAGGGGACGGCGTTGACAGGGACACCAACGCAGACGTGGAGACGCCGGGTGCAGTGTGGGCCTGCTGCCGTGCAGGCTCAGGGACGCTCTGATCTCCGCACCCCTCCTCCCTCTCAGAGCCCCTCTCCCCAGGGGCCTCTGTGCTCTGCGGACAGGGATATGGGCACTGACTATGCACAGAGATGGAGAACCAGGGCTAGCCCTCCCTGCCTATGAACCACGGGACCAGGCGAGCATGGCCTCCGTGTTAGCCGGGGGTGGAGCTGGCCCTTGAATAATGGTAGGAAAGGCGTTTCTCTGGCTCTTTCCAATCGGCAAAGCCAGCACCCACTCAGTCCATTCCTATGCTCCCAGACCGGGGTTTCCCTTAAAGACTAGAAGACAGTTTTGAGAGCATTGCACACCAACTAGCAGGCAGCTCGGAAGCTTAAAGATCCTATCACGCTCCAGCGTCCTCACTGAAAGCCTTCCAGAACATGGCTTCTACGGGGGCTCGGAGAGGAGTGTTGTCTTGGGATTGGGAAGGCCGGAGGAGGCCCCCAGGCAAGAGGAAGGGAAGGGCGTTGCCTCCCTGGGTGGGAAGCTGCAGGAGGAAGACACTCTTCTGGTTTAGGGCCACTTAATTCTCGGGTCGACACGTCCTCCTCGGCCTAGAGCACTGTGGGTTCGATCCCTGGCTGCGTATTTGAATCTCCCAGATGAGGCCTGGCCTTCCCAGACCAGTGGGATCAGAGCCTGGAAGAGGGGGGCTGGTTCTCAGAAATGCTTGCATTTCCTAAATGAATGGAGAACCACTTCCCTGGGTGAAATATGGAGAAGTCAAGAGGGTATTTCCAGAAGAATAGGCTACGGCCGGTGGAACAGCAGCTACCATCCCCCACGCTTTGTCTGTGCAAATGGAGCCCTGGTGGGGTAGTGGATAAGGGCTGGGCTGTGGTCCGCATGGTGGGGAGTTCAAAACCACGAGCAGGTCCGAGGGAGAAAGACTGGACTTTCTACTCCCATAAACAGTTACAGTCTGGGAAACCCATGGGGGGCCACTCTGCGTCAGCGCTGACTCGAGGGCAGTGAGCTTCTTGTCTATGCAGGGGCCCCTGGATAGCTCAGACAGCGAAGCCCTAGACTACTAACCAATAGGTCGGTCATGTGAACTCACCCAGGGGCACCTTGGAAGGGAGGCCTGGCAATCTACTTCTGAAAGGCCAGTTCTACTCAGATCCTCCTGCGGCCACCAGGAGTTGGAACCAACTCCATGGTCGTTGTTCTGTGGTTGTTGGTGATGGTCTGTGTGCAGTATGGACGCTGAGTTTTCTTGAGACTTCTACACTAGAGGGCCCAAACCAGAGGAGTCCAGGGGTCCCTAGGGGGCATGGTGAAATATCTTGCATGGTCAGTTAGAGAATCTTAGCAAGTGAGGCGGTTTCACAGTTCCAGCTTCTCTCGACAAATGGAAAGACCCAGAAATACTGGGCACCCATTAACCTCAAGCAATAGCTAAACTGAGCGGGGGCTGATCCCTGAAGAAGGGACCCGCGATTCCATCATTACACCAACGTCCTCAGAACGCCCTCTGCTCTCCCTGAAGGCCTTCAGAAGGGTAGACTTGGGTTGCCCATCACCGCAAGGTCAGTAGTTCACCACTAGCCACTCCTCAGGCGCATGGTGAGACGTTCTACACCCATAAAGACGTGCAGTGTCGGGCACCCATGGGCAGTTCTACCCTGTCCTGTAGGGTTGCTCTGAGTCCAAATGCCTCAATGGCAGCGGTGACTGTACTTGGTCTGTTGTTTCCTTTAGCTATAAAGAGTGCCTCCCTGTCTCCGTGCTCCATCGGAGGCTGGGAAACTCAGATGCCATGCTTGGGCTTTCCCCTGGCATGTCCCTTGTGGTGGTTACCCACTTGGCCATGGTGGCCTTTGGATTTCAAGCCCTGCCGGGCTGCGTTTGTTCCCTAGGGTTGTTAGGGCCACGGAAGTGGGCAAGGGGAGCTTTGTGGTCAAGTGGAGGCAGGGAAGCCCCTTTCACAGGAAGGCGTCTGAGTCATTCCGGACGCAGCTGAAGACTTGGGAAAATGTGCCAGGCATCAGCTTTCTGTGGCCTGCCAAGTGCACCAGCTTCTTAAACATCCCTGCACTTGCCGCATTAATGAGGCTGTAATTACACCTCCAGCTCTTGGGTCGGCTGTGGTTCTAGAATCCAGACCTTCAAGCTCTGCCAAGCCAGGCTACTTGGCCCATTGTTCCCCACTCTTTACAGCTTTCTGGGATGGGTATTGGACCTGTGCCTGGGGCCCGGGAAGGTGAGGGGATGGCCTGGCTTGGCTACAGGCTTCTCATGTGACCTCACTTTCTCCCCAGGGCTCTTCAGTGAAATGACTAGCTGGGTCACTAGTCTCCATCTCTCAGAAAAACTAACCGGCTTCCAGCTTCATGGGCTGGGAGGGAGGACGGAGCCCAGGATGCAGGTGAGGGGGCAGGGAGAACACCAGGCCACTGGAACCTGGGGACAAAGGGATTCACCTAGCCCCTTTCTCAACAGAGGTGTCTGCCTCTGAGCTGGTACCTCCAGGCCTGGCTCCAGTCAGAGAGCTGCTGGGACCAAAGGATCTGACCCCATTTACAAGCTTGTCTGTTGAGGCCAGTACTGAGGAGAGCACAGGGCAGTCTGGGGACCCTCTGGAAAAGGAGCACTTAGGTGGAGAATGTCTCACTGTCCCTCTGCTCCCAAGCTCTCCCAGCTCGGAACCCATCAGGCCGACTTCTGTTGTCCATCAATTAGGAGCAAGCAGCTGGCTTTGCAGCTGGGTGCTCCTCGGGGGCAGGACCCTGTCTTATTCAGCTTTGTAGCCCCCCCAGAGCCTGGCGCTGAGGGGACTCTCAGCCGCAGGGCTGGAGGCGAAGGCCTCGCTCAGGTGGGGAAGCACTGTTGCGTGGAAAGCCGAGGCCTGTAGGTGCCTCTTCCAGCGTGGAGGGGTCTAAGGCAATGTCAAGTCTCAGGTACTTACGGGCAATCCCAGGGGTCCTCGGTCTCCTTTTTCCCCCGCGGCTCCCTTCTCTCCCCTCGCTCCATCTAGTCCTGCCTCCCCCTGAGGGAAAGAGAGATGGTGGGCACCGAGACTTTCCCCCAGACAACGCATGCACCCATACATTATGAAGTGGACAGGAGACTGTGGGGTGGGGAGGGTGGGGGTAGAGACAAGCAGAGGAGGGAAGAGGTGGAAATGGCCGGGGCAAGGGGTGGTTGCTGGGGAAGCCAAGAGCCCTTGAATTCTTAGCCCGGTCCCCCTCAGTTTCCTGCACTCATTTTGGGGCCCCCAAAGGAAAGAAATGGGTGGAGTGGGGACAAGCCCACAGGGCAGTGCCAGGGCAGGCTCTGGCAGGCAGACTGGCAATGTCTGAGTGCCACCACCGAGCCCTGAGCCTCCTGGAGTAGTCGGGTGAAGCAGTGCTCTGCAGATTCAAGGACAAGAAGCAGCTCCTTGCCTTTGGAGCTCCTGGGGGAAGACGGGGAGCCGCAGCCCTGCATTCTGTGGGCATGGCCTGCAGAGGGCCCCCCTCTATGTTGCTCATGTTGCTCTGGCTCTCTGTTGGGGATTAAAGAAGGGCCTGGAGTGGGTTGGATGGTAAAGGCTTTCTTGGTTCGCTAACAGCGAGCCTGTCTCCGTGGGGCTGATGAACGAGGAGGCTGACCATGAGCCCAAGGCATGTGGGCTGCAGTGGCCGGGGCTCAAGGGACTGCAGGAGCTCGCTCTGCCCACAGGCCAGGGCACCCCATGATTCTGCTGGGGGGAGAGGTTCAGCAAGGCCGCCTGCCTCGGGAGCTCTTCCCCTGTGACCCCGGCTCTCCCCTGCCCCCTTGGCCAGCACCTGTCTTCTTACCTTTGGTCCAGGAACACCGTGGAGACCCTGCCAATGGAATCAAAACGGAGCGTGAGCACGGCACTTGCTGGTGAAACCCACACCCCTCTGCACACATTGGCCCCAATTAAGCGAGAGATGTGGGTGCAGTCTGGCCTGGGGTCCCTGCCAGGGAGAGGCAGAAAGGGATGCACCGGGGGCCAGGCTGAGGATCTCCAGGGAGGGCGCTGCAGGGACAACTCCGGCTGGTGTGCCGGGAACTGACTGAGAAGCTCCCTTTGGTTTCTACACTGACCCAGCATCTCATGAAGGGGTCTTGGAAGCAATAGAACACCCGTTATATCGTCTAGGCACAGTGTTTAAAGCCGTGCCAGGCACACAGGGAAGCGGCCATAAATGTGACCTCTCGTTAGTACTAGAGGGCAGTGGAAGTGCATGGGAGAATGCTGGCGAAATCAAGGTTTGATTCCCAGTCAATTCTCCTCCTGTGCAGCCACACCCCTCTGCCAGGGAAGCCTGTTCTTGGGTATGAGGTGGAACAGGTTTCGATCGAGCTTCCAGACTAAGATAGGAGGAAGAAAGGCCTGGAGATCTATTTCTGAAATCAGCCATGGGCCGCCCTCCAGTGACCGCACTCTGGCCCGCAGCGGATCCGGGACGGGTGCCAGGCCAGGCAGGGTTTTGTCCTGTTGTGCATGATGTTGCCCTGAGTCGGCCGACTTGTTGGCAGCGACAAACCCTGTTACCACCACCATTACTTCTCCGCCGACAGTGGGGACAGAGCGAGCTTCCAGAGGCAGATCAGCATGTGTTGGCTTAGGAAGCTTGGTGCAATCTCTCACTATCCAGTGAGGAAAGACCCATTCGGTGAGGCGCTGGGGGTTTATGGGTCACCCATTTCAAATCCTGGTCATCTTGCCAGCCGACTGTGGGGAGGAAGGTTACCTATGCTTGCGGGCAAACATTGGGCAGAACCAGGTGTGACTTTTTTTCTCCTACAGGATGATGTTTGTCCAGGGGACCGGGCATGGACAGGTCTCTGGGTGTCGTGGATGCTGCCTGGTGGCGGTGGGTGATGGGAGTGGGAAGGAAGACTAGCAGAGAGACCTTCATATGAGAGCCTCCCACCCTTCAGAAGGAGAGCGCAGTCATGTCCTAACACAGAGGTTGAACACGATGACCATGGAGAGGGGGCACTAGAGACCTGGACTGAAGTGCTGACAAGCCCTCCGAACTTACAGGAGGTCCAGGAGGCCCCTCTAGCCCTGGTGGCCCAGGCACCTGGAAACCAAAGGGAAGACAATCAGCTTGCTTCCTGGTCTGCCAAAGGGCCCCTCCTTCTTCTACTGCCATGGTCTCCCTGGGTCCACAAGGCCAGGGGAAGACATAACTGACCAGCTGTGGCCAGCCAGTGACCGCCCGACACAGTCTCTCAAAATCGGGCTCAGAACTGGTCAGAAAGCCATGGAACCTCACGGGTCTGTACAAGGTAAGCAAAATGTTGCCTGGAAACATCCCCCAAACATCTTGGATTGGACCAACGGGTGGATCCTAATGTTCCTTGGATTTTTTTTAAGCTCCATAATGTTGTAGTCTAAATTTATCTTAATTTTTTAAAGTATAAAAACGTGATACATGCGTCCTGATTGGGGTGGTGATTCTATGAGTATAACCCTTGAAGTAGGTGACAAGTCATCGAACCGACTACCTTCTCCCCCTTCCAATCCAATTTTACTATACAGTAACTTTTAAGATGAAAAATACAGCAGACTCATTAAAATGTTTTATACATCAACGAAAAATTGAAAGAAGGATGAAGTCTCTTGGTCTGTCTAGCAGGGAAGTACTGCCGGTGTTCGGCTCTGGGGCCTTCTCATCTTGGAGGCATACAGTGTATTTGCAGGCATGTCCAGACTCAGGATGACATTCGTGTGACTCTCTGCTCTTGGTCACTGGTCCCCAAACCCGCTTCCCGTGCTTTGCATGTTTCCCACAGGTCTCCCTCTAACAGCGATGCGCTGTGAGAGGAGCGTGAAGACCAGTGACCGCCTAGTTACCAGCAGGGTGCTCTCATGGTGTGCAGTGATGCACACCGGGGCTGCTGCTTGGCGAGCGAGTGCGAGAGAGAGAGAGAGAGAGAGAGAGAGAGAGAGAGAGCGAGCGAGAGCCTTCTCCCCTGTAAAGCACAACCCCATGGGGCAGTGCTCCCTTGTCGTATCGAGTCACTGTGAACCAGAGTTGACTGAATGGCAATGGGTTTGCGAGTTATTAGTCAGGGCTTCGAGCAGCATTTGGCACATGGAAATCTCTCAAGCATGGTGACGATTTCTTCTCCATCTTAGCACCATGATTATCTAATCACTTTCTTCTTGTTAGAAATGTAAGCAATTTCCAGTTTTCACTTTAAGTACTTCTGAGAGGAACATGTCTGTATCGGATGTGTTTATTTTCATTTTCCTTCTCCATTTTATTTGGGTCCACAATCAACCCACATGGAAGCAGCGGTCAAGAAATCAAATGCGAAAAAGAAAAAGAAACCAAATGACATATTGCCCTGAGCTCATCTGCTGCACAAGACCCCTTTAAAGGGTTAAAAAAGCAAAGCGGCTACTTTGAAGACTAGGGTGCACCTGACCCGGACCTTTGCATTTTCCGTCGCCTCGTATGCCTGTGAATGAGGAAGGAAGACTACAGAGAAGCAACACCTCCTTTTACCGTGTCGGCACAGAGTAGCAATAGTGTCTCGCACCTTGGGGACGCCAGGAGGGAGGAGTCCTTGGTGGAGGGCCTCACGCTTGGCAAAGCAGAAGGTCAGGGAAAACGAGGCAGGCCCTCATGAGCTGCACTGCCCCAGTGGCTGCCACCATGGGCTCAAACATAACAGCGTGCGTGAGGGACCGGGCGCTGGACCGGGCAGGGTTTGACTCTGCTGTGTGCGGGGTCACGCTCCGAGTTGGAGCCAACTCCAGGGCCCCTGACAACAATGCTTTCCTCTTTCTTTGAAGTTAGGCTTGGTCTAGGCATAAGCAGCATGGGCCAAGGAGCCCTGGCGGCTAATGGGAAAGGTTGGCTGTTCGACACTGCCCGTGGCTCTGTGGGAGTAAGAGCCAGTGATCTGCTCTCGTAGATCACCACCATGAGACAGCACGGACTGGCTGGCCCCTAACGACGACAGCACATTTGTACGCGACACAGTCCAATCAAACCCAGAGCCCCTGAGGGAATCTCAACTCATAGTGACCCTACAGGACAGAACCCAACTGTCCCTCTATGGTTCCAAGGTTGAAAATCGTGATGGGAACAGAACGTTCCCCTTGGGGCAACTGGTGGGTCCAAACCCATGACCTTGTGGTTAGCAGTGCAATGACTAATCTACAATGTTCAGTACCAGGACTCCTTTGTGTACAGGTATATTCCACAAAGTCCAGGTGGGACTTGGTGACATTGCTGGGCAACCCCTGCCAAGGGCCCTTGTTGGTCTCTCCCTTCCTGGGGCACCTGGGTCCCACAACCTCTCAGCAAACATCTTTCCTTTCAAGTTTCCATGATCTCGATCGCTTTCCTGGCCCCACAAACAAGCTCAAGGTGCACAGAGCAAATCAGTCTTTGAACTAACCGTTCCTCCACATCTTGTTGCGTGTCCATGACTGCAGTGCACGGTCACTTAGCCCATTTCCTCCCTGCACTTGCCATTTCCATGCCTCCTTCGTCCCTAACGCTTCGGGGTTTTGCCTCTGCCCTTTCGATCTCCAATGGTGGATGGTTCTATCCCCCTAGTGCAATTGCTCTTTGCTCACCTGTCTATTGTTTCTCCGAAAATTGAGCAATTGAATTGAGCTCATTTTTCGAGCTGAAGGGTAACTAAGGGGCATACATGGTATTGGGGGTTCCACCAGTCTCTATCCGACCAACAGACCTTTTTAAAAAATGTATTCTGGGTCTTGTCGCACAGTTTTCTTTCACTGTATCCTGGATCCGCAAGCCCTTTCTGAGCAGTTGGTTGTGGTAGCTGGGTACCCTCTAGTGCTTGTAATTGTGGAGGCTAAGGTTTCTGTCACCTATTAGTCTACTGGACTACTTTTGGAAAGCCTACTTCTGTGTTATTTATTTTAATAAATCATTTTATTGGGGGCTCGTATAGCTCTTATCACAATCCACCCATCCATCCATTAGTACATATGTTGCCATCATCATTTCCAAAACATTTTCTTTCTACTTGAGCCATTGTATCAGCTCCTCTTTTTCCCCCTCCCTCCCTCCCCCACCTTCTCACCCTCATGAACCCGTGATAATATATACATTATTTTTATTTTCACATTTTACATCATCTGCTGTCTCCCTTCACTCACATTTCTGTTGTTCATCATTGTGATCGGTTCCCCCTTTCTTCTCCTCCTTCACCCCCACTTTCCCCCTACCCTCCTAGTATTACTCCTCTCATTATTGGTCCCGAGGGGTTTATCTGTCCTGGATTCTGTGTGTCAAGAGCTCTTATCTGTACCAGTGTACATGCTCTGGTCTAGACAGATTTGTAAGGTAGAACTGGGGTCATGATAGTCAGGGGGTGGGGTGCAGGGAGGAAGGCTTGAAGAACTAGAGGAATATTGTGTGTTTTGTCAGTGCTATCCCGCATCCCGAGGAAAGCCTACTTCTGAATCTTCTAGATAAACACTGACAATATCTTTCTTCACGACTCTGCTCAAGAGGTCTGTCTGTGAAGTCTCCAGACACCTCCCCCCCCCAGCCCCGCTCTGGTGCCCACCGCATGTCAATCTACATTTGGAGGTCTATGACCGCCAGCCCCATCAAGGGACCGTCCTACTTGCTCTCTCTGGACTGATGTCACTGAGAAGGCTGGCTCCCAACAAACAGTGACCGACCTTGCTTCTGGGCCTCGGTGGCACTCAGCGGGCATTCAGCTTCTCCATCCCACCTGCATTAGGTGCACATGGTTTCATTCTAGAATCGGGAAATTCTGTGCCCGCCGGGCAGACCGCTGGTTGATGGGGCCCCAGCGGCACAAAAGGAAGAGGAGATACCACCTACCTCCACACCTGGGTCACCCTTCTCCCCGGGCGCTCCTTTCTCTCCCTGTGGGCACAAAACACTGTGGTGTGAATGCTGTAACCAGGGGATCCCGGGCACATCCGATGCTCGGTCTGTGCCTCACTTGGCTGGGTTTGTGGTGATTGCTGTGGGCCATGGAGCCAATGCCAGTGCACAGGGCCCCATAGGACAGAGCAGGGATGCCCCTGCGGGTTTCCAAGGCTGTCACCCTCATGGAAGCAAATGGCCAGTTTTCTTGCTGGAGTGACTGGTGGGTTTCAACTGCCTTTCTTTCAGTTAGCAGTTCAGTGCTTTAACGACTGCACCACCAGGCTCTTTAGACGAAGGTAAGGGTCGCCAAGGAAATCCTTGGAAGGCCCAGGGGTCATCAACCCCAAGGAGAGAGAGCTGGGAACCTGTCATCATGACCTTCATGAATCCAAGGTAGGAGGAGAGGCTGTGATTCTATATGGATTCTGGGTGGATGGACCTTCGGATTGGCTGGCTCTTGTCTAAGGCTCTCTCCGGTAAGGATGATGGACAGACAAGCAAACCCACTGCCATTGAGTTGATGCCAACCCTCAAGGAACCTACATAATGTCGTACATCTCTTTGGCAGCAGACAGCCTCGTCTTTCTCCGGAGTGGCGGGTGGGTTTGAATGGCTGACCTTGTGGTTAGCCGCCCAATGCTTACCCTACAGTGCCACCAGGGTTCCAGTGATTACATTACTCATTGTCACTTCACTGCCATCGAGTCAATGCCGACTCCTAGTGACCTCACAGGACAGAGCAGAATTGCCTCTGAGTTTCCAAGACTATCACTCTTCATGAGAATAAAAAATCCCATCTTTTTCCTGAGAAGTGCATAACCACTCTGCCACTGGGTTTTGGTGAGTACATGGGAGATGTGTATGTGTACAGCTCTGTCTGACGAGCTTGAGAGGCTAGGAGTGATACAGATGACTAATGTGGTCACCTGCTGACAGAACGGTTTGAGTTTACCCAGATAAACCTTGACAGAAAAACTGCTGGTCTGCTTCGGGAAAACCAGCCTCTGACCGCCCCATGGGCACAGTCGTACAGTGGCACCCGCGGGGCCGCACGAGTGCCCGAACAGAGCACGCGTCAGCGTGGACACGATGGCAGTGGGTCTGTGTTTGGGGAGCCAGCCCTCTCGAGAGGCCCTCCTGGTGGCCTGGAAGGAGCCATAAGGTGGCTCGCCTATGAGAAGGGCCACTTGCAAGTATCTTCCAGGAGCTACGGGACTCAGCCCTTTAGGAGCAAGGAACTGGATTCTGCCCGTGGTTGTGTGAACTGGTGAAGGGAGCCTGGGACGCTGTGGTCTTGGGGGCACCGAAGCCAAAAGAGACCCTGGGCAGAGGACCCACAGCAGGGCTCCTGACCCACAGACCCCGAGGCCGCTAAGTCTGTGGGGATTTATTGCGCAGCACCAGTAACAGGCGCGGGTCCAGAGCCAGAATGGAGAGCATGGTGGGGAGGCATGGTTCCTATGATCAGGCCCCCACCACATCAGGAGCACTTCTCTGTCTGGGAGCTCATCTGCCTGTCCCATCCGAGTGGGACAGCCACAGTCAGAGTAGCTTCAGGGGGATGTTTACATTGGGACGGGCTCACCTCCGACTCCCTGTCAACACTTTGGCCCTGAGGCAGCCGTCGCCCTGTGTGAGCTGAGGACGCTGGGACTCCCTGCTCACCTGAGGAGCCCCCGGGCTGTGGGCAGGCAGGATGGGGTTCGTGCAGCTTTGGGCCAGCAAGGCCAGGCACCCCTGCCAGGCTGGGGGCTGCCCCCTTGCCTGCCCACAGTCTCAACACCCAGTCCTCTCATCTTACTGTGAATCCCGGGAGCCCACTGGGGCCAGGAAGTCCTGTCGCTCCGGGCCTCCCTGGGTCACCTGGCTCTCCTTTCTCCCCAGTTGGGCCGTCCAGACCCTACAGATTGACAGAGACTTCTGTGAGTGATGCCCCCATGAGGACTGTGGGGCGGGGGGCGGGAAGGGGTGAAGCAGCCTCGGCATGCATGTGTGACTCCCTCCTCCAGGGCGGGGGTGAAGCAGAAGCCCAGAGAAGGCCTCTGAGTCACGGCACCAGCCAAGCTGGGTGGGGCCACGAAGGTGGTCTTGTACGTGCCACCACTCCTGGCACAGGGCTTCCAGCTGCCTTCCCAAGGGGCAGTTTGACACCCCTGACATCATTACTTCCCCAACCACCTGGTGGGCTATTCGGGAAGGCGCTCTTTGCCCTGTTTTAGAGTCGTGGAAACAGGCTCCGCAGGGCTTCATGCCTTGCCCAAGGTCCCAGAGGGGTGATGACAGACGGGGACCAGGCAGGTCTCTCTTTGACGTCAGGGAAGTGGCCTTTATACAGTGAGTGGCTTGGGGCACCCTGGGGGAAGTCCCATGCTCAGGTTCTGCTCTGGCAGTGGTCCCGGCCCCATGCAGGGCTGCCCTGGGGAAGCAGCGGGAGGAGGGTGGAAGTGTGGCGCATGCACGGAAGGGCCCAGACCAGGGGTCTGGCCTCCCATCCCTCTGCTCACTCACCGGGGAGCCTGCTTGTCCTGTCTCTCCTCTCTCTCCCTTCTCTCCCGGGCTCCCCATCCGGCCATCTTCTCCCTTCATTCCTGGAGGCCCATCCTTTCCTGGGGGTCCTTGTGGACCAGGGGGGCCCAGGTCCCCTGGCTTGCCTCGAGGGCCCTGTGGAGCATGGCAACGTGTATCAGACACAGTGACGGAGACGAGAGCAAGGTGACAAGGCGGGAGAATGGAGGGGGTGGGCGGCCGGGCAGTCGCCTAGGTCCACTGGTGCTTGGATGGCCAAGGCAGCCAGGGGTCCTGGGGCAAGAGCCCATCTGTCCCAGGAGGGGCCTGCTGGCTTCCCAGGTGGGCTGCTGTGTGGACCTTTACAGAGCGGGCGCCCTGTGCTTGCCCGCCCCTTCACTGGCCCACAAAGACTCCCCTGGGTTTGTTCCAGAACCTTCCTCACCCTCCTCCCACTACTCCAGGTCTGGGCTCATGTCCAGGTGTTCTTACCTTTTCCCCATCGTGTCCTGGAGGGCCTGGCAGTCCAATCTCCCCCTGTGGCCAGAACTAAAGGTCACTCTCCGAGCCCAGAATAGAAACAGACATAACTGCCATTGATCCTGCGGAGCCTTCGTCTCTGCACTTGTGCACACTGTGAGCCCCCTGACACCTCACTGCACTCCTTCCTGAGAGCTTGAGCATACTGACACCTCACTGCACTCCTTCCCGAAAGCTTGTGCACACCGTGAGCCCACTGACACCTCACTGCACTCCTTCCTGAGAGCTTCTGTACACCGTGAGCCCACTGACACCTCAGTGCACTCCTTCCTGAGAGCTTGTGCACACCGTGAGCCCACTGACACCTCACTCCACTCCTGAGAGCTTGTGCACACCGTGAGCCCCCTGACGCCTCACTGCACTCCTTCCTGAGAGCTTGTGCACACCGTCTGCCCACTGACACCTCAGTGCACTCCTTCCTGAGAGCTTGTGAACACCGTGAGCCCACTGACACCTCACTCCACTCCTGAGAGCTTGTGTCTTCATTGCTTTTGCTTCTTGGGGGAGGGCTCCAAAGCACACAGCCTCCCCCTCCCCTTTCCCCCTAAGCCAGTCAGGAACAGCCAGGTCTGGGCACCATCACTATCGCCCACTCTCAGTGGGGAAGAGGTGTGCTTGCTTTTCTGTGTCCCTACAAAATGAGCCAACATTGTCCTGGCCACCTCTAAATCTTTCTTGAGGTCAGGAGTCTCTGCCTTGAATGCCAGGTAAACTGGCAGCCCCATCGCACGACACCCTGAGGTGGGTGCTAAGGAGAGGGACACAGAAGGATGGGTGGTGAGCTCTGCCTGATCCATCAGGAGAGGCTTCTGGGAGGAGGTGGCCATTGAGCTGGAAATGAAATGTGAGAAGGGCAGGGAAGAGGGAGCAGGAGTGTGCAGGGTAGGAAGTCCCTTGACCACAGAATAGCCACCTGACCAAACTCACTGCCAGCAAAAGATGCCAGCTCATAGTGACGTGCAGGACAGAGGGGAGAACCGCCCCACACAGTATACAGGCCGGACTGTTCACACACATACACTGCCCCTTCTTCCTCCTGTGGGTTTGGGCCACCTGCCTCTTGGATAGCGACTGATGAACTACTGTGCCAACAGAGCTTCTTGAGCGCGTATAAACAAACAACAAGCAAAACAATCCCACCCCTCCCTCCCAAACCTACACCACCAGGTGGATTCCAATTCATTGCCACCCAACAGGACAAGGGAGTAATGCCTCTTTGGGTCCTTGAAATGGCAAAACATTTGAGGAGCTGAAAGTCTCCTCTTTTTTCTGAGGAGCAGAGGGTGGGTTTGAATGGCTGACCTATCAGTTAGTAGCTGAATGGTGAACCCACTCTTTGAGCACAGGATAGCCAGGCTTTGGATCAAAGGCACAGGGGTACCAACCAACCAACCAACCAACCAACCAACCAACCAACCAACCAACCATCGAACTCACTGTCCTTGAGTGGATTCCAACTCATAGCGACCCTATAGGACAGGGCCAAACTGCCCCTGTGAGTTTCTGGAACTGTAATTCTTTATTTACCTTGGAGCAGCTGGTGGTTCTGAACTGCTGACCTTGTGGTTAGCAACCCGACTCACAACCACTACACCACATGGCTCCTATTTATTGTGTGTGTGTGTGTGTGTGTGTGTGTATATGTATGTATGTATGTTTATGTCTGTTTTGAAGGTGGGGAATATACAAGGGAGATGAAGGTGGGGAAGCCTAGAGACTAGGGAGGGATTCAAAGTCACCTTCTCTGATAGGTGACAGTTGGGGGCCTGGTTTGGACTCTGCCACATCAGAGGGGTCTATGAATTGCAGGGGTCCAAAAAGCCAGGAAGGATGCCTGGGAGGAGGCCAGTATCTGTGAGGAGGGAGGGCAGGAGGGCAGGCCAACAGGGCGGAGTGTGCATGTGGGAGTGTCAGGAAAGATTATAGGCAAGAACCCTGTGGAGAGGACCCTGGGGAGATGAGAGACCAGGATGGGGGTATCCTGGTCACTTTGCTGAGGGGCAGTGTCTCTGCTGGGTCTTCACATGACCCCCTCTCCCATAAAAAAAGGTCTTACCTTCTGGCCTGGGGTCCCTGGAGCTCCAGGTGGGCCAATTTGCCCGGGAAGACCAGGGGGGCCCTGGGGAGAACAGAGAGGCACATGGGAGAGCTCGCTGACTGAGGATGGGGGCCTGTCCCCAGAGGATGTCCCCAAGGGAGTCTCATAGAGACTGGCTCAGAGAGAACAGAGCTTTCACACCATTTTTTCCCCTGAAAAGCACAAGGCACCTGGGGTAACCCCTCAATGTGAAAGAGATAAAATGGCTTTATTGGGGTACATGGGGGCAGAGATGCTGGACTAAAATAGGTTCCTCCACTCCTGTCCTCTAGGGCACCTGGTGGAGGGGGTCTCCCGGGGCTCAAAGCCCCCTTCAGAGAACAGGGCGTAGTGAATGTCTTCAGCAAGCAATCTGTTTGCATGTCCATGCCCAGCGAATACAGGTCACATACACCCAAGGGAACATGACCCAGCAATTGGCGAAGAAGTGAATACTGGCAGATTCAACAAGTTGGATGGAGCTCAACTACATCCGACCCCTGAGCAAAGGAAGGGAGCCCAGGGGCACGCTGCTCCCAGGGGCACGCTGCTCTCACTCACTGCCAATGCCGGCTCAGGGTGAGCCTACGGGGCAGGGTAGAAGCGCCCCGGTGAGTTTCCAAGACTGTCACTCTTTACTGGAGTCAAAAGTCCTGTCTTTCTCAGGAGCTGCTGGTGGTTTTGAACTGGTGACCATGTGCATCGTAGCCCAATGGGTAACCACTACACTACCAGAGCTCCATAACAGTTGTCATTGAAACCTAGCACTTCTACAGGCACTGGGACACTCGGCCGTACAGTGAACCAGTGACCCACGCTTCAGCCCTGACTCTCAGCTGGTGCCTGCTTGCTGCGGGGAGAACTCAAGCCCTGGTTTCTGGGTCGCCCTCCCCAATACCCCCAGTCTGCAGCCGGAGGAAAGCAAGGGAAGAATAAGACTTACCATCAAGGCCAGCGTCCGGATTTCCTAGATGAACAAAAACAAAACCCCAAACACCACAGTGTCAGTTGTCACCTGGAAGTTCACCTCTGCCAGGTTGTGTCCACTGAGACTGGTCCTCCAAGAGACCCTTTTAGGTGGGTCTCCATGGCTCCTCACCCCACACCACCCCTGCCAACCATTTACCTCCAGGCGATCACTAGACAGAGAACTGGTTTCACTATTTCACAAGCTGATCACTGCTCTGAAGGTGGTCCTGGGACGCACTCACCCCAAGCCCAGCTCATTGCCATCAAGCTGGTTATGACTCACAGTGACCCTCTACGCACTCTCTGAGACTGTAGATCAGGGATCCTCAAACTTTTTAAATGGGGCCAATTTACTGTCCCTCAGACCCGTTGGAGGGCCAGACTATAGTTTTCTAAAAAAACTATGAACAAATTCCTATGCACATATGTTATTTTGAAGTAAAAAAACAAACAGGGCCAAAACACCCGGTGGGCCAGATAAATGTCCTTGGCGGGCCCCATGTGGCCCACGGGCTGCAGTTTGAGGACGCCTGCTGTAGATCTTCACAAGAGCAGACAACCGACATCTTTTATTGGCCGAGAAGCAGCTGCTGGGTTTGAACCGCTGACCGTGCAGTTGGCAGTGCAGTGCCTACCCCATAGCCCCAGGTGTACTACGATGGACTGCTGGTCTTTTCTTCAGGTTACAAAGGAGGAAGGATGCAGGCTCTCTTATTCTTTCTAATTGCCTACCGGGGCCCACCCTTGCCCTCTCCTCCTCTCCCAGGATGCAAATCTCAAGGCTCCCATGGACCCCAAACTTTCAGCAAATGCTGTATCACAGAGCTTGGATCACTCGGGAATAAATCCGAGGGAAGAGCGCTATTTTAACAATGAATTATACACACACACACATGGAGATTTCTTTGAAGTCGGGATTCTGAATCTAGGGTGACTTTTCTTTTTGCCCCCATTTGGTAATGACTTTTCTTTGTGCCCCCATTTGGTAACATCTGGAGGTGTTTCTGTGTCGACTGGCTGGTGACAGTGCTGAGGGTCTTCCTAGTAGCCAGAGGGTGGCGTCCAGGGAGGCTGCTAAAGCGGCCTCACTGCGCACATCTAATGAGGAGCATCCAGCTCAGCCGGCCAGCAATGCAAACGTGGAGAAAGCCTACTTTGAAAGCACTGGAGACAGGCTGGCGGGAAAGAGCAGTCCCTGGAGAAGCTTGCCTGCTTGGTACAGTAGAGGGACAGTGACAAAGAGGAAGGCCCTTGGTGAGATGGACTGACACAGTGGCGGCAACAATGGGCTCAACCGTAAGAACCGCTGTGAGGGTGGCAGAGGGCCAGCGGTGTTTCACGCCATTCTGAATGGCGTCGCTGTCCGCCGGAGCTGACTTGATGCGCCTAACTAAAACAATGACAACAACAACTTTTAAAGGGCTGTTGCTAGCTGATGGCCCTAAAATATGAGTATATGTTTTTAAAGGATGCATTTTGGAAAGTCAGATTCTGCCATGTATATGGGTGGGCCAGTACCCCCTGGGGGTGCCGGGGTACTCCCTTGTGGCTCTCAGGTCCTGGGGCAGCTGTGTCCAGACAGCGAGCCAGGACACTTGGATGCCCAAGAATGATGTGTGTGTGTGCGCGCCTGCGCTCACTCCAAGGCTGCCCAGGGGGAGACCAAAAGAGAGACAGATTCTCCCAGGGAGAATGTCTCTCCTGGAAGCTCTGCCCAGGTGATGGGCCTCAGGGGCATTCCTCAGAGCCTTACCCTTGGTCCCGAAGGCCTTCTGGGCCTCTGTCTGTGGGTTAGACCTCACTCACCTGCAGAGCGTCGCTGATGTTTCCATTGTAATCCACCATCTCCCCTTTCCCTGGCTCTCCCTTGGAGCCCTGCAAAACAATTGAGGTCTCAAGCGCAGGGCCTAGGGCAAGGGCTGCCTCTGCCCTATCAGAGCAGGTACCTCTGATAGCAAGCACCTATGACTGCACCTGGCTGCACAGGTGACTTCAGAGCAACTGAAGAAGAACCGGTGAAAGGCTCCCGAGCCCTCTCCCAGGCTGCCTAGAGATTCTAGACCAATTACTGAGAGCCTCCATCTGGTTGGACAGACCAGAAGAAGACTGAGTGCAAACATTGGCGTCTCACTGGGTTGAGCATGCTCTTCCCTTCCCTCCATACAGAGACCCCAGGGCCAACCCACTTCTACCTGTGACTTCAGGGAGGTGGGGAATCCCACTGCGACTCTGGGAAGAGAGGCACATACCTTGGGGCCAGTGGGTCCCTGTTCTCCAGCCGCTCCAGGCTCCCCCTGTGGCATGACAAAATTGGAGTGAATGGGGACAGAGCCTGGTCACACATTGATGTCCCTAGCTAGTACTGCAGAAGGGGGCTGGAGCTCTCTGCCTCAGGCTGAGAGGACACAGGGCACCCCATCCATGACTGGACTGGAGGGCTCAGCCCCTTCAGCAAGTGGTCTCTGGATACCTGCCCACTCCCGTCTCCCTCTGAGCTCCTTCCGTAAAGTCACTTGATGACATCCTGTGTTGTGCTCTCTGCTAGTGACCCTGTGTGCCACTGTCTGGTCACCTCTGCCCAGGTCTCTCCCAGCAACACCCGTGGGAGCAGACATCGTTGCTTCTCTTTTATTGCCATCCTGCTCAAGTGTCCAGGGCAAAGCCAGTTGGTGCCAATTTGCCTAGGTGCTGGGTAACGAGCATGAAGACCTTGTGTGGCTCTTTTGGGCTCCCCTCCGCTTGGGAAAGACCCAACCTGCAAGCTGTTGGGGCAGATGATTTGGGGTGGGGCGGGAAGCTCTGCTCCTAGGGAAAACATGACAGAACTTTCTAGAAGAAATGAAACAGCGGTGTACACTTCAAAGAATAAATCATAGTTCCAGATATTCTGGTTTGAGCTTAAAGTCGAAGACCTCTTCTTCTTTTTTTTAAATCAAGAAAGAAAATAAACACGAAGGAAAAATGAGCTCTTTGGTACACTTCAGCTCACGATGACCTGTCAGGAGACCAGCTCATGGTCACTGCCATGTCCAAGCTGCCTGGCCCGTGGGCCTCCTGAAACAGCATTTCAGTTATGTGTCTCTGCGAGAGTTATGTGTGTCTCTGGAGAGCCCAGGGGTGCTGTGGGGCTTGGCAAGCTAGTCTTTGTGTGGCTGCTGTCCCAGGGGGGATGACTGATCAAAGACCAAGCTAGCCAGGAAAGATGGTGGCCAGGAGTGGAGGGGCCAGTGGGCATTGCCCCCTTGTCTGGATCAGATTCAGCCCCGGACTACTTTTCTTTCTCGAGAGCTTGAGCCCCCAAGCTGACCCCCCATTGTGCAGTTCCTGTGATCTAGGGACTTGTGTACCTTGTCTCCTTGCCATCCTGGGGGGCCAGCCTGCCCATCAACACCAGCTTCTCCCTGGGGAGGAAGAGAGGGATGGGGTGAGGCTATGCAGGGCAGCTCAGGCAGCTGCTTAAGGAGGGAGGGATGACAGATGGCTTTACTGGAAATATCTCTAGTACTCAATGTCCTTGGGCTGCTGTCTCTCTCGCTGCTGAGATTTTACTAAGTCACACCATTCCATCTACTGGAGTCTTACACCCTTGGCCCGGAAGGCCATAGAAGGAGAAATATTCAGAGCATTAGGTTCCTGAGAATAGTCTGAGGTGGAAGGTCACTAGCAAATATCTCCCTTGGATGCTGATCCCTGGGGAAGACTCACCTTTGGCCCTGGGGGCCCAGGGAGTCCCGGAGGGCCAGGCTCCCCTCGGCCTCCTCCAATGGCGTTGCCGGCACTGCCTTTCTCTCCCTTGTGTGGAAAATGGCGTTACCATTGCTGAGTCAGCCTTGTTTGGGAGGGAAGGGGTTGAACCCTGTCTTCTACTTCTCTGTCTTTTCTCCCTCCCAGCTAAGGGGCAGACTGTCTCTTCCGCACCCCCAGACCCCCCGGCTTTTGTCTGGGCTGAGTTCCACTGGTGGGTTTTAACATTTCAGTTACCAGGTGGGTGACTAACCAATTTATCTCCAGAGCTCTGCTCTTGAAAACACACACACACACACACACACACACACACTCCTGAGAGGTGCAAATGATCTAACACCCATAGGGTAGCCAGGAGGTGACACTGACTGATGGCCACTGGTAAACAAACATGTATGCTTTTACTGACACGGAACCGTTTTCAGGAGCTAGGATCCTATGTGACGTGTTTGAGTGGGGGTTGGGGGGGATATAACCAGGTGGTAGTTACTGGGTGCCTTCAGGTGGACACTTTGGGGCCTTGTGAAACCTCTCTCCCTTCCCCAACAGACCCCGGCAGCCTTTCCCTGCAGTCTGGGGGAGCCACCCAGCCAACACTGGGGCCGAGTGAGTGTGCAGGGCTGAAGTGGGGACCCAGGCCTTGTATGGCACCCATGCCCAGAGGGCAGAGTTTCCTACCTTCTGTCCCAGGAGGCCAGGTAGCCCAGGGGGACCCACAGCTCCCTTGTCACCCTGCGGGGACAACACAGACAGCACGTTATCAGGAGTGAATTCTTCAGGAAGGTTCCAGCCATACCACCGCTGGCTGCGCATGGCCTTTGCCCTGCCTCCCAGGACTGGCCATACTCAGAAGGGCTCCCCATCCAGCGGGACCCCCACCACGTGTGAGTCCTCGGCCGGAGACCGCTGGTACCATTGCTTTCTGTATCACTCACGCCAGGTGAGAGCCCAGATCAAAATGGAGGCCAGCCACCTTCAGCTTCTTTGGGTGGCTTCCTGCGGAGATGCTGGACAGTCCAGAAAACCAGACATGGCGGGAAACAGCCCTGGGGCCACTCCACCTTTTCCATGTGCCTACAGTCTAGGAGCCCTGGTGGCCTAGTGGTTTCAAGTTGGGCTGCGATCTACAAGGTCAGCTGTTCAAAACTATCAGCCGCTCCTGGGGAGAGATGGGGCTTTCTAGTCCCCTAAAGAGTTACAGCCTTGGACACTCACAGGGTGGTTCTGCTCTGTCCTACAGAGTCACTATGAAGAGGCATCGACTTGATGGCCGTGACTTTGTTTGGGTTTTATCGTCTCCCTCATCTCTCCTGCCCACTCCTCCCTCCCTGCCATGAGGGACGCAAAATCCACCTAGCAGAAATTGTCCAACGTCTGGAGCGGCTTGCTTTCCTAATCAGCCTCTCCCTTGACCATGGAGCTCCAGTTTTCCTTCAGAGTCCCTCAGAGATGCAGGAGTCGCCCCTGCACAGCCACCCCCACCCCCGCCCCAGTATGTAGAGGCAGCCACTGAGGTTGCAAACGGTTATACGACACAGAGTGTCCCCAAACCACGGGTAGAATCCAGGTCTCTTGGTGCCCCTTCAAGCCACTGGCATAAATCCTGCATCCGCAGATTGTCCACTGCTAGGAGCCCGGTGGCGCAGCGGTTATGCAGTTTGAAGCCACCAGCCGCTCCTTAGGAGAAAGACTGACTGAGGAGTTGGCATCCGCCGGATGGCGGTGAGAGGGCTGGGCCTCAGGCTGCCCGCCAGGGGGCGTGAGTAGAAAAGCTGCCCTGGTCAAAACAGGTTTGGACAAGCCAACCGAGGTCACATTTCTGTTTAGAGCTTCCCGTACCAAAAGTGCCGAAAGGCCGGCTGGAGAAACCCGGGTAGTCATTTTTAAAAAAAGGACAAAAGGATTTCTCCGGTTTATTTGCTGCTTGACCCGAGAGAAACGGCGAGGCCTGCAGGTGCAGCGGGCATGAGGAGTCAATTCTGACTGCCAGTCGGCGGAGACGACTGCGGTAGGATCCAGGATTCAGAGACGGGGGACGCTTTGTAGTGAGTCCTGACACGCAGGCCCCTCATTGGACAGCCCCCCTCTACTCAGACAGGTCTCCAGGCCCAGGCCAGCCACCTCAGGGCCACCAGGCACGAAGGAGCAACAACAGCTCCCTACCTCCCCCCACACTCTCTGCTGCTGCCCCCCAGAGCAGTCCCCATGACACAGTACCTTGGCTCCTGGGGCCCCCGGCTCACCCTATGTGGAAAAAATTCGGGCAAAGAAGAAGAAAAATGATCACTATGTTCACATATGGGAGGTAAAGGCTATACATCTCCTGTCTGTGAGAACAGGTCACTCTAAAACTAACTGTCGTAACGGCGAGTCTGACATATAGCAACCCTATAGGACAGCTTAGAACTATCCCCGTGAATCCCTGAGACTGTAACTCTTTGTGGGAGTAGACAGCCTCATCTTTCAGCTAAGGAGCAGTTGGTGGTTTCGAACTGCAGACCTTGCGTGTAGCAGCTCCACATAGAACCAACTACACCATATCTATAGGTGCCTATAAATCCAGATACATGTGTGTAGTCTAAAGTGACCAGATTTTAAACATTGGTAAAGCAGGACACCATTGATAAAACTCATATCCTGGCAAAATAGCCACATGGCAGCCGAAAACCGTATACCCTAGCTTGTCGTGCATTCTTTCCCAAAATCGGGACTTTTTAAAAACGCCGCAGGACGCAGGAAAAACTGTTAAAAATTGGACTGCCCCGCCAAAAGTGAGAGGTCTGGTCACCTTAGTAGTCCCAGCTATTCATTGAAGACACTACATAGGCTTCTCTGACTTAACCAAACACTTCTTGAGACTGGTTTGCCAGGTTTGAAAACTTAGGGTCAAAGTCTCATGAGACAACTCAATCAGTTGGCATGATGTCATTCACCAAGTTCATGTTCTGCACCCCAGTGAAGGGAGTAGCGTCTGGGGTCTTAACACAAACATCTGAGAGACAGCTAGGAGCCCTGGTGTTGTAGTGGGTTACATACTGGGCTGCTAACCCTAAGGTCAGGGGTTTGAAACCATCAGCCGCTTCAAGGGAGAAAGATGAGGCGTTCCACTCCTGTAATGAGTTACGATCTTGGAAGCCTGGCCGCTCAACCCTGGATCACTAGGGGTCAGAACTAATTTGGTAACAGCGAGATTTTTTTTGAGAAGGCACAACTCTTAGCCTCTATTCATTAGAATTGAAAGAGTGAGAGGCTAACCACAATCTGAGCGGGGAAACAAGTCTCTGAGGCCGGTCGCCTACACAAGCCCCCTACTCTCCTGAGACCAGAAGAACCAGACGGCGCTCAGCTTCTACCACTAACCTGACCTGACGGGTCACAAAGGTGACCGTGGCGAGAGCGGGAGAAAGACGCAGAACAAAATTCAAATTCCCAGAAACACCAGATTGACTGCGTGGCCTGAGAACTGCATGGCTCCTGGAGACTGGCACCTTGAGATGCTTGTTAAGCCCTGAACTGTCCCGGTGGGAGGTGGGGGTGGGGGTGGCAGGAGGCTGAGTGTCACCTCTTAATCAGAAGCACAGACAAATGAAAGAAAGGATATTTACCCCTTGGACTGGACGCGCCACTAAAAAACCCTTGGGATGACTCCGAAAGGCCAACATGTACTCTCTCACGGCAAAGGTGAGGAAGTGGGCCAACAGGGGGATTAAGAACTAAGCAGAACCCAGGGACAAGGGAAAAACATGGGACCCCAAATGGTAGAGAAGGGGGAGTGGTAGGCCTGGTGGGAAATGATCAAGGGTAAGGTTGCTTAGAGAAGAGGTATACTCTAGCCCAGGTGGCGATGAAGCATGGTAGTAGGGCAGGAGGAAGGTTAAGGGAGATGGAGGAAAGAGCTGGGAGTCAAAGGGTATTCATGGAGGTGTAGACAAAGACAGGTACATGCAAATATATATAGGAGGTTGGGGAAATAGATCTTGGTGTCTATATTTATAGGTCAAGTATTAAGGTGGCGGAAGGACCTTGGGCCTCTACTCAAACACTCCCTCTATGCATGAATACCTTCTTTTATTAAATTGGAACTCTATGATGCTCACTCTCCCGACACAACGGCTGGAGCCAAAGTGGGTGAACAAGTAAATGTGGTGAAGAAAGCTGATGGTGCCAGGCTATCAAAAGAGATAGTGACTGGGGTCTTAAAGGCTTGAAGATAAACAAGCGGCCATCTAGCTCAGAAGCAACAAAGTCCACATGGAAGAACACACCAGCCTGTGTGATCGAGTGGTCCCAAAGGGATCAGTTACCAGGCATCAAAGAACAAAAAATCATATCATTGACTGCACACCTCCATGATAGGATCGCTGAAGACAAATGGGTGCACAAGCAAATGTGGTGAAGAAAGCTGATGGTGCCCGGCTATCAAAAGAGATAGTGTCTGGGGTCTTAAAGGCTTGAAGGTGAACAAGCGGCCATCTCGCTCAGAAGCAAATAAGCCCACATGGAAGAAGCACACCGGCCAGTGCGATCACGAGGTGCCCAAGGGACCAGATATAAGGCATCATGCAAAAAAAAAAAGATATAAGTGTGTGTATGTATGTGTATATATGTGTATATGTGTATATGTATATATGTATGTGTATATATATATTATATTAAATGAAGGGGGAAGTGCAGAGTGGAGACCCAAGGCCCAAGTGTCGGCCAATGGAGATCCCCTCATAGAGGGGCTTAGGAGAGGAGATCGGTTAATTAGGGTGTGAGGTAGTATCGATGAAGAACACAGCTTTCCCCCAGATCCTGGATGCTTCCTCCCCCCAACTACCATGACCCGAATTCTACCTTGCAGGGCTGGATAGGACAGAGGCTGTACACTGGTACATATGAGGGTTGGAGGTACAGGGAATCCAGGGTGGATGATACCTTCAGGACCAAGGGTGTGAGGGACGATGCTGGGAGAGTGGAGGGTGAGTGGGTTGGAAAGGGGGAACTGATTACAAGGAGCCACATGTGACCTCTTCCCTGGGAGAGGGACAGCAGAGAAGGGGGGAAGGGAGACCCCGGATAGGGCAAGATATGACAAAATAACGAGGTATAAATTACCAAGGGCATATGAGGGAGGGAAGAAAGGGGAAGGAGGGGGGGGGGGAAAGAGGACCTGATGCAAGAGGCTTAAGTGGAGAGCAAATGCCTTGAGAATGATTGGGGCAGGGAATGTATGGATGTGCTTTATACAATTGATGTATGTATATGTATGGATTGTGCTAAGAATTGTTTGAGTCCCTAATAAAATGTAAAAGAAGAAAAGAGAAAAAAATGATTAGGGCAAAGACTGTACAGATGTGCTTTATACAATTGATGTATGTATATGTATGAACTGTGAAAAGAATTGTATCAGCCCCAATAAATTGTTAAAATAAAAAAAAATGTTAGAGGCAAAAAAAAAAAAAAAAGAAAGAACTAAGCAGACAGGTGGAAATAGAGCCACTGGAAGGCACCGGAAGAGCACGTTGACACATCATGAAAAATGCAACTAAGGCCATTGATCAATTCGTGTGGAAACCTGTGCGCGGGAATCTAACTTGTGCAAACTTTCACCAAAAATGTAACACAACATTATTTTTCAAAAAGAATAGTCAAAAGAGGAGAACTGGAAGGACAAGGATAAGAGGAGGAGGAGGAGGAGGAGTGGGGATGAGCACAGGCAAAGCATTCTGGGAAACTGAAGCATCAGCTCTTGGCCAGAGACCCCCACCCTCCCCTGAGCTGCTGGCCTTCCGAGGGCCCATGTCTAACAGAAAGATTGACACCAGGATGGTAGAGCAGCTTAGCTTTCCCTCCAAACAGCAGTCTCTTCCTGGAGGACAGGACCCGCCATTCCAACTCGACGTTTCTCCGAGTCCCAGTCCAACACTTGGCAGGCAGGCAGGAGGAAACGTATTGAATGAATCAAAGGGGATGGCTGGGTGAGGACGCATCAGCTGCTGCCTGTGCCGGGCAGAGGGCCCGGCTCTTCTCTGAGGGGCGCGTGCGGCTGTGAGTGTGTGCGCGGCACTCCCCTCTGGGAGGCCGGCTGGGCATGTGGCTTGGACATAGGTTCCTCCTGCCAGTGGGCCTGTCCCTTCTGCTTCTGGGTGTCCTTCCTCGCCTGCCTGGCAGTGAGGAAGGAGTTTAGGAGAGGGAGGAGTGTGGGAAGCACATAGCTCCCAAGCTTCTGAGCGTGAAAGGAAAGCCTGGGCTGGCTAGTCTTTCTACACGGCCGGCTGGCGAGCTCTTTAGGGGAGACTCGTAAACTTTGCTGCTTATCTGCATGGCTTAAACATCGACTCATTTTCCAGCTTGTGTCTCTCGACTCAATGATGCTTGAAGGACAGTGTTTCCTGATCCTGTCTGGCCACCTCCGCCCTTCCCGGCCCCTCCCGGCCAGCCCTGCGAAGGCCAACTGACCTTCATCCCAGCCACGGCGATCCCGGGCACCCCCTGGAAGAGAAAGGCACAGCTTTCTGTACTGGGGAGGCATGGAGCAAACCTCAGTCTGACTGCACACCAGCCCCCAGAGCCACACAAGGGGGTGCAGGGGCTGGCTCAGGAGGTTTTGCAGCACTTCATGTGCCCACCCACTCACCTCCCCAGTGGGATCCCTTTTGGAGGGCCATGGCTGGTTGGATGGAACCCCCCCTGGGGTAGAATTAGGGGGCTTGACTGAAATTTGAAATGAGGAGGGAAGGGAGGGAGAGGGCTGGAGTAGCAGAGAACACAAAACAAAGGGGCTGGTTTCACCCAATACCGTGGATCCCGGATGTGGGAGTGGGGCTAGCCCCTGACCCCCTCTGTTCCTGTGGGCTGGGGAAGGCTGAGTGAACCCCACTTCCATATCAGCCCAAGACCATGTACTTTGAGGAAGACATGCCCAAAGCACCACCTAGATGACCTGGGGTACCCCCATTCCCCACTTGGGGCTCAGTTTCTTCACTGTGGAGGAGGCCTGCCACCAAAGGGCGCCTGGAGGGCCTTGTGGTGGGCACGAGAAGGCCCTGGGAGGCCGTGACAAGGGAGGGTGGGTGAGGCGGGGGTGGGAGGCTGGGGGCTTCCGGCGTGCTCAGGGCTTGGGGGCAGGTACCTTGGCTCCATGCTTGCCCGGCATCCCCGGCATGCCCCGCTCTCCCTGGAGGAGGGAAGAAGGGTGAGGTGAGAAGGGGACAGATTGAGTGCCTCATGGGCTGGGGGGAAGGAGGCGGGGCCAGCAGTCCCTCTGCACATGAATGCACGGACACACACACACACACACACCTGCCTTTCTGGTTCTGATACATTACACAGTCGATGTGGCTTATTGCACAGTCAGAAAACTTGCTGCTACTCAACTTCTTACGACCCCCAAATTCATGCCCCAAGGTGAGCTCCCCACCACATTTTAAGAAGCTTAGCTCTGTATGACACTAACCTCACACCCCAGCCCCACCAGCACGACTCCATTCCTCATAGCGGCCTTACTGTTTTTTAAATCATTTTATTGGGGGCTCACACAACTCTTATCACAATCCATACATACATCAATTGTGTAAAACACATTTCTACATTCATTGCCCTCATCATTCTCAAAACATTTGCTTTCCACGTAAACCCCTGGCATCAGCTCATTTCCCCCCCTCCCTCCCTGCTCTCCCCCTCCTCATGAACCCTTGGTAATTTATAAATTATTATCATTTTGTCATATCTTTTTTTTAACAATTTATTGGGGCTGATACAATTCTTTTCACAGTTCATACATATACATACATCAATTGTATAAAGCACATCTGTACAGTCCTTGCCCTAATCATTTTTTTCTCTTTTCTTCTTTTACATTTTATTAGGGACTCAAACAACTCTTACCACAATCCATACATATACATACATCAATTGTATAAAGCACATCCATACATTCCCTGCCCCAATCATTCTCAAGGCATTTGCTCTCCACTTAAGCCCCTTGCATCAGCATTTTGTCATATCTTATACTGTCCAATATCTCCCTTCACCCACTTTTCTGTTGTCCTTCCCCCAGGGAGGAGGTTATATATAGATCCCTGTAATCAGTTCCCCCTTTCCACCCCACCTTTGCTCCACCCTTCGGTATCGCCACTCTGAAGGGATCATCTGTCCTGGCTTCCCTGTGTATCCAGTTCCTATCTGTACCAGTGTACATCCTCTGGTCTAGCCAGATTTGTAAGGTAGAATTGGGATCATGACAGTGGGGGGAAAGCATTTAGGAACTAGAGGAAAGTTGTATGTTTCATCGTTGCTACACTGCACCCTGACTGGCTCGTCTCGTCCTTGCGACCCTTCAATAAGGGGATGTCCACTTGCCTACAGCTGGATTTTGGGTCTCCACTCTGCACCCCACCTCATTCACAACGATGTGATTTTTTGTTCTGATGATGCCTGATATCTGCTCCCTTCAACACCTCATAATCACACAGGCTGGTGTGCTTCTTCCATGTGGGCTTTGTTGCTGCTGAGCTAGATGGCCACTTGTTCACCTTCAAGCCTTTAAGACCCCAGATGCTATCTCTTTTGATAGCTGGACCCCATCAGCTTTCTTCACCACATTTGCTTATTAGTGACCTTATTAGATAGGGTTTCTCAGACCATCAGCCTTTGGGGAGCCAGCAGTCTCATCTTTCTCCCATGGTATGGCTGGTGTGTTTGAACCACGAGCCTTCAGTTAGCAGCCCACACTGGCTCCCCACTGCAGGGGCTTCCCTGTCCTTGTCACCTGTACCCCTGCACTCATGCCTGCCTCTTCGGGTCAGGTCTCAATGCTGCAAAAGGCTCCAAGGGCCAAAGCCTTCCCTCACCTGACCCCACCAGTGGCCCCTGTGCCCCAAGCTGGGTGGCAGAGCTGGACTAGGGGGTCACCTCACAGGAGACAAGCTGGGGCTTCAGGCCTGAGCCAGTCTTGGGTTTGGGAGGAATTCCCTGGGGAAGGGCAGAGACAGGTGGGGCCAGTCAGTGCACATGTCAGCTCACACTGGGCTCAGTCCACCACACCCGCCTTCCTTTCATCTCAAAGGAAGCCCCTCCTGTTTCACAGCCAGCTGTGGCTCAGAGAGACAGGTAGGACTGCCAAGGTCACGGAGCTTGGAAAGAGGCAGAACAGGGATGTGAACACAGGCCCATTGACTCACTCCAAGTAACAGATGGACTGACCTCCGCTCTGTGGACCAGAGCATTTCTGCTCCGGGCTGGGTCCTTAATTGGGGCATGACTTTGCCTGCAAGCGCAGGTCTGCTCTGTGACCAGCAGAGAGCGCCAGAGGATCTCATCTGAAGTCCAGCCACTGCAGCTAAAGTACAGCCTGGAGTTGTCCAAGGCAATGAGCCCAGCGCTCTCTGCCCGGGGGCAGTGGAGGTGCCCGGTGCTGTGTAACTGGACTGTCCCAGGCAGAGCTGGAGGGCAGGAGGGTTACAGGTGGGTGTCAGCTCGGGAGATCCCGACTTTCAGAGGACTCCTGTTTGTCCTCTTCTCAGTTTCCCGCCAATGTCCGTGACTGCCCTTCCACCTCTACTCCTGGGAGCCGGAACAAGTTAGGCATGCTCTCTGGGTGGCCCATGGCGAGGCCATGTTCCCATCCCAGGCTCCACATCTCAAAACGAGGCTGTTAGACTAGATCCATGGGGCTCACTTGCCGGGCACAGCCGTGGGAGGGACAGGGTCCCAGGGCTGCAGGGGTGCAATTCAGAGCTGCTGCAAGCTCCAGAAGTGGGCTTGATGGGGGCAAGGGTTTCAGTTCTGGGTCAATCTTCAACTGTGGGGTGGGGGGCTACGCTCTCCCTACCCACTGAGGGGCAGCAGCAGGCACTTCAGCAGGGGAGGAGGGAGGAGCTGGCTTCTGCAGGAGCTGCTCTGAACACACCGGGGCTCACGCCTGGCTAATCGGGGTTGACTTTATCCCACATCTGTCGGCTTGCGTAGGAAAGAGAAGGATGCATTTGGGAAATCCGGCTCCTTGGAGCCTCCTGGCAGGGAGGCCTTCTCATTAGGCTGGTGACCTTCGCCCCTTCCCTTCCCTCTGGGCTAGGCCTCTTAATTCCCCCATTGACCCAGGAGCCCTTGGTGCCCCCCTTCCGGCCTCCCTTGACCCCATCCTGTCCATTCTCTCCACCTCACTGATCTCTTTCTCCCAGGGCTTGTCTACACGGTCTGCCCCAGCCCGACCTCTGCATGGGGAACTGGGCTCGTCACCTGCCACAAGACATCAGCCCTGGGCAAGTGAGGTGAGAGGGCTGGAGCCATTGCCCGGGACTCCCAGTCACTGCTGCCTGGCGGACGGGCGCTAGTGGGCTGCCTGGGCCTATTGCCAAGGGGACAGGTAACATGCTTCTGATTCCTCCTGCTGAGTTTTTCCGAGACCCCTTTCCCGTTCCATTCTTCTTGGTTGAAAGCTCCAAACTGTTCATCAATGCGAGTTGGGTTGCTAACTGCAAGGTCAGTGGTTCGAGACCACCACCTGTTCTGCGGGAGAAAGGCATCCTACTCCGGTGAAGAGTTCGTCTCGGAAACTCGCAGGGGCAGTCCTACCCTGTCCTTTAGGGCCACGATGAGTGGGCATTGACCTGATGGCAGTGAGTTTGGTTTGGGATCTCATTCATGTCTCTGCACCTCCACCTGCAGGGCCCAGGTTACACTGTCTCTGCTTTTCCTGCTTCTTCCAGCAGGGGCCCCTCTCAGCCACGTGAGCTGGCCGTTCTGTAGGTGCCGGTGTGGTGAAGGGTCCCGCCTCAGTTTCTCAGAGGGTGAATGTCAGAGGCTGCCAGACCCAGGCCAATGCCCAGTCTGCCCACCCACCTCTGGAGGGCTGGTCTTTTAACTCAGTGCCAAGACCCGGCCCCCATTTCTGGCCCAGGAGAAGAGGATCCTAGTTAATGTGGCCTGGGGACAGGGTTACCCTGAGGATGTCTGGCTGGGCCTTGTACAGAGCTCCGTGCAGCATCAGTGGGCCCTCTCCTCTGGCTCCAGGTATAGGCAGGAAGCCCCATCCTCTGTGGGGGTGACAGGATAGATGTGGGCTCCCCTATAGGACTGGCCTGTCAGGTGGTCCTCTACTGTTGCCATACAAGCCAGGCAGGGAGCTGGCAGCAAACGAAGTCTGGGAGGGCCTTCCATGCCAGCTCCCCATCCAAGCACAGGTCAGGCCAGGGGACTGGGTGGACGTGAACAGCTCGCTCAGAGGAGGTCTTGCGAACAGGCTGAGCCTGCTGCAGCCAAGTCTGCGTGGGGAGGTACGCTGGGCTGCCTGCAACTCTGCACACACATTCTTTGTTCTCTGCAGGGGAGGAGGCCAACGGGCAGCTCAGGCCTCATGTCTGGACCAGGGCCCCTGCCTGGGCTGGCAGAGCTGGATGAGGAGGGATATGTCCTCCTCCCCCCTGCTCCTTAAGTACTCCTTAGGCCTCCCTTCTGGGAAGCAAGCTGCCTGGTTCCTGCTTCTCAGTCCCAGCCAGCTTCCACCCAGGAGGGCCGGAATCACGCACGGCATGCCAGGCTCAAGGGTGGGAGTGACCCTGCCACAAGGGTGCCCCTGGGAGCCCAGCGCTTTGGACAGGCAGCCGGCTTACATCTCAAACGGAGATCAGTTGATTTCTGTAGCTCTTTCCAAAGAGAAAATCCAACTCTAATTAATCTGTGGGTTTTGGAGCGCAGGGAAGACAGGGTCCAGAGAGCACATGGCCGGGCTGGAGGCCCTCCCTCCCCTACTAGGCCTCAGAGCTGGGGCCTGGGTTCCAGTCCCCTGGCCTGCTGTCACTTCAGGGGTCTGCCTGGCTACACAGGGATTCCCTGGCTTTGGGGAAGATGCTGGGACCACAGCAGGAGACCTCCATCTGCATGGGGTACTGCCACAGTAGGAGGACACTCCACCTGCTGTGCAGGGCCTCTGGAAAATGCAGTGTGGGAAGATTTTAGGAAAAGCCGGGGTGGAAGGTAGGGACAGGCTGCTGTCTGAAGTCAGAGGGGATCTTGGCACACCCCCCTCCCCCCGACCCACCCAGCATCCTGGGGAATCATCCCGGCAGAGTCAGCAGCAATGGGCCGTGGTCCATTCCCTCCTCGTCCTTTGACCTTCCGCTTCGGGCCACACCACCCAGGAACCCATCTTCAGGTGCCCCACACTGCTCTGAAAGGCCCCAATCCAACAGCTCCCTGCCCACCTCCGTCCTCCCGATCCGGGAAAAGGGGTTGGTGGCTGACCAGAAATCATGGGTCCCTGGGCTCCTTAGAAGGAGCCCTGGAAGCACCGTGGGTTAGGCTGCCAATCACAAGGTCAAGGCTGCAAACCCACCAGTCACTTGGAGGGAAAGAGAGGGGGCTGTCAGCTGCCATAAAGTTTAGTCTGGGAAGCCCTAAGGAGCAGTTCTAACTCTGCCCTCTAGGTCGCCATGAGTTGAATTGAGTCACTTGCAGTGGGTTTAGTGCTTTGGTTTGGGGTCCTGAGACACATAGCACAGTCACCAGGCCTTTACTGTGGTGCTGAATGCCCAGGTTTACACTCTTGTTACATCCTAGCTGCAGACCTCAAGGGAGAGAGTCCCTGAACCGCAGCCTGCTAATCTGCCAACTGGGGGTGAGACGACACAGGCCCTGAGCCCGGCCCTCCACCCGCTATGTGGGAGGTTGTCGTGAACCCCTGCCCTGACTCGCAAGCTTGATTCTCCTGTCCTTTCTCAGGAGGATGGAGGAGGGAGCAAGGAAAAGGGCCAGCATGGCCTGAGGAGCAGGAAGAAAGATGGGTGGGAGGGCATCAGCTGACCCCAGGGTTCTGCCATCAGCCACAGGCCTCCCTGGATCTCCTGGGTGGGGGAGGCCTAGTTCACGGGGAGACCCCCAAGCCACAAGAGCTCTGGTCGGGACCACAGACCCATCACACAGTCCCGAGGCTTCCCGCTCAGGCAGGCAAGCTTCTCAGAGCAGAGCCAATGCTGTCATGTTTTAAACACAGGTTACCTCTCACAAAGTATTTAAAGGAGACCCAGCCATGCATCTAATCAGATAGGTACCCACCAGGTGCACAATGTTGGCAGAGTCTAGGCAGGAGGGGCAGCCCTGTGTGGGTGTGGGCCCATATGGGGGCTGTGGGCTGGCCTTGATGAGAATGCCAGGCCTGGACCAGCTGACAGGGGGTGGGCGGTGATGCTGGCTGATGAAATAAATCATGCCCAGAAATGTGTTTGCTGAGAGTCCAGTCCACCCAGAGCTGGGAGGCAGCCTCCTGTAGGGGAACCAGGGGCTGGGCCCAGGCAGCTGCTCCCTGAGCCCCAAAGTACCAGTGGAGCAAGTGTCTGAGTTATTCTACCCCAACTATGAAGGGCAGTGGAATGGCTTCCACCTCTGCTGGCCCAGCATCCACGCTAATTCTTCCGAGTTCCACTCGTTCCTGTGCCTCTCCACAGCAGTGGTCTCCGACTGGCCCTCCCAGCCATGCCCCGGGCAGTTTCCAGGGACAAGCATTCCTGCTGTCCTGTAACTCAGTCCTTGCCCCTCCAGGCCATGACCCCTGACTCCTTGTGATTAAAGGCCTTCCTTTTCCCATAAGAATGCCCTAAATGCGCCCTGCCCTGATGCCCACATGGACTCGCTCCTGCAAGTCTAGTGGCGGGCTGCCTTGTCTCCGGTGCAGCCCCAGGGAAGGGGTGCAGTGTCGTTTCCTCTCTGACCTCTGCTCATCTCCCGGCTTCTTTGGAGTCTCCCATGCTCAGACGCCACTTGGCAGACCATCCAAGACCTCTCTGCCGTGGTCTGGCAGAGGGAGGTGGGGTAGGGAGGAGTCCCTGGGTCCTTCCTGGGTCCCAACAGTGGTGACAAGCTGACAGGCCTGGTGTGTGGGTGGAGAGGGCTGGACAACAAATCCAGGAGGGTAGGCCTCCCAGAAAACAGACCCCTCAACAATGGGGTGTTTGTGTGGGTGTGTGTGTCCCTAAGATACTGGAAGGGATTTAGATCCAGTCTTCTATCTGATACAGAAGAGCCTCTTAATCCATCCCAGACAAGCCCATACCAGCCTCTCCTTGAACACCTCTGGGGACAGGGAGCTTGCTCCCTCTTACAGAGCTACAAATGCTCTTTCTGTGTGAGGCTCCCTCCGCCCCAGCCCACTCTCAGCCATGTAAAAGGAGTGCTCTTCGCCCCAGGGCAAACCCCCCTGGCTCACTGCTCTGCCAGGAGGAGCATGCTGGTTTTCTCTGGGACTCCATGCAGCTCTCTCCATGATCCGGACCTCATTGCCACACCCCCGAGACCAGCCCTGCTACCAGCCAAACACTGCAGCCTTCGCCCACCAGAGGATCACAGCCTCAAAGCTCCACAAGACCCTCCCTGGATGCAACAGGCTCCTGGCTGGCCCTAGGGAACAGCTGTCAGCCCTGGAGCCAGCCATGGGCACGGCCATGACCCCCCAGGGCTTCTGCTGGCCCTGCCACATCTTTACAGCCAAAGCGCAAAGCTGCCTGCTAATGGGAAAGCCTAGCCTCTGCTAGGAGGTAGTAAACATGGCGAGTCTGTGGGAGTGGACTGGGGCAACCCCAGGGGCTATAATTTCCACTTCCTGACACAATACAGGCTTCTCAGTTTAGGCAGAACTAATTAAAGATGTCTCAGCTCTGCTGCGGGTACTGCCAGGCTCCCATAAAACATCGTGGTGACAGGGGGCCGCCTGATTACAGCGAGGGAGGAATGTGCTTCTCTGGGTGACCGAATCCCTTCCAAGCCTCCGCCCTGCCTGTCCCGCCATCCTCACCCCCACCCCCCGCCCTTGCCTCTCGGTCTTGCTAGGGTCTGTCTTCCCTGTCTCTTCCTTGATCCTCCGCCTGCACCCCCAAGCCAGGATTGGGGTATGGGAGGGACTCCCTTCAGCAGGCAGGATCATAGGAAGCTTGGACTTCAGAGAGGCCCAGATCTGGACTTGAACTCCTGCTCTGCCACTTATGAGCCCCGGGACCCTGGATGCCCCGGCTTCCCTGCTTGTGAACTACAGACTACCAGTCTGTCTGTCTGTCTGTCGGGGTAGAGGGCCAGTGTGTGATGACTGTGATCACACTGCTCATTCTGTGACAGTGGGGAGTGAGGAGGAGCACGGGCACTCGGCTGCTGAGCACAGGGTGGGCGGTTCAAGCCCACCCACCGATGTGTGGGGGAATGATGTGGCAGTTGGCTTCTGTGCAAGGTGCGCAGCCTTGGGAACCCCGGGAGGCTTCTGGAGCACTGCTGCACTCTGAGCCAGCCCACCCACTCACTGACTGTATAATCACAGCAGAGTCCCTGGGTGGCACAGAGGGTTAACACACTCTGCTGCTGACCACAAGGTTGGGGGGTTCAAGCCCATCCAGGGGTATCTCGGAAGAACCTGATGATCCATTTTCAAAAAAGCAGCCATTGGCAACTCTCTGGGGCGTCACCCATCCTGAGACCAGAGGCACTAGATGGAGCCTGGCATCACGACCATCCTACCAGGAACACAGTGGAGAATCTCAGATCAAATTCTTTTTTTAAAAAAGCCCTAACTTCCTGAGCCTACAGAGACCAAAGGACCTCCCCCCACCCCCTGACCCTACCATCACCACCACTCCCCTGAGACTATGTCCTGAGACACCCTTTTTCTTGGAACTTCACCCACTCCTGGCGGCCAACTGCCAGCCCAATTAATGAAATGAACGAGGCCACCTGTGAGGAGAGTGTCCCTTTTAGCCATCCTCTGAGACCCGAGGACCAGTGTTTACTCGCCGGCAAAGCTGAGGAGGCACAGGGCGGGGCAGCGGTGCTGGATGAAGGGGAACAGAACTTCTAGCCTGACGGAGCATGCTGACACAGTGCCCCTGAACGGGATGCGCAGTCATTGTTCAGTAAGAAGGGAATTCACTACGTAAATGTATAACCCTCCCCAAGTCAGGTCAGCAAACAAATCAACAAACAAGGTTTGGGGGACACGTGGCACCCTGTAGGGTACAAACCCAAAGCCCTGTGGAGCTCAGTGCTCCTTGGACACACAGGGGTCTCCCTGAGTAGGAATCAATGTGGCGGCCACTAGGCCTGGCATGGCTATTTCAGTGACCACCCTCTGGGCCTCTGCCCCAATGCTTTTCGACCTGAAATGTGATTTTCCTTCACAGTTGCTGGTTGACAAATCACAAATCTGTGGCCCACTCACACCGAAAACGCAGCCATCGCACGCTGCTGGCTCTCATGGCTTTGCTGGGTAGGGCTTGCTGCAGCCAACACAACACAAACAAAAATGGACGCAAATGGACACTGGAATAAGGCTCACGCCCTGGGCCTGCCACGCGATAAGGAAGCCTGTCTAGTCTCCTGGGGCCGAGAGGTCACAGACAGAAGGAAGGCACCCCAACCCACAGGCAGCCCCAACCACCCAACCCATGCCCGAGGCCATCTGGGCTCCTACAGGCTCTCCACAGATCACGTAGTGCAGCGGCCTAGGTGAGCCCAGGCCAGACCAGCAAAAGCACCCACAGGTAAGTCAGCGAGCATTGCAGGTCAGTATGTTTGTGGGGGTGGGTGGGGTGGGGGTTTACACAGCATTGGATAACGGATGCACCCACCATTCTTCACCAGGCCGGGCCGAGCTCACCCGTATCTTCTTACAGAAGATGCCCCAAAGTCCTCCAACCAGAAATGCGTCTCTCTACTCCCAGTAGCCACACAGCACTACGCTCTGGGCGTGTTCTGCACCGTCTGCTTTACCAGAGCTGTCCGTGCAGAAGTCTGGGCAGAGACCCTTCCACGTTCCTACCAGCTTCAGAATGGAGCTCTGCCCAGCATGGGCCACCCTTTCTGGATCTGTGGGCTATCAGTTAGGCCCCTGACTTACCCAAGGCCCTGCTGCCTCGGCGCTCCTCACCCTCAAAGTGAAGATACTAACTGCACTTGGACCAATTATGTGAGGGTCACACTGAGTTGTGTGTGCACAAAAATATACTGTGAACCACCAAACCCCGACCCGTGAAGCCCTTCCTGGTGACCATTAGGGGCAGCTGGGTCCTCTCCCCATCTCCTTACCTTCCGGCCATGGTAGCCCTGGATTCCAGGGTCTCCCTGGGGGACAAAGGAAAGATCATTAGAGGGACTTCCCCAATGCCAAACTTCCTCTTGTGCTATTCCCTTCCCCCTCCTGCTGTCCCCCACCCTCCAAGAAACTACAAGCCCTCCTGGTCCCTTAGCCCATCTCCAGCCTGCCTCGACCCTGCTCCCTTAGCCCATATCTAGCCTGCCTCAAACCCTGGTCCCTTAGCCCATCTCCAGCCTGCCTTGAACCCTGGTCCCTTAGTCCATCTCCAGCCTGCCTTGAACTCTGGTCCCTTAGCCAATCTCCAGCCTGCCTCGAACCCTCCAACACCAACAGACCGTTTTGCTCAACATAAGCCCCCGCTTCTCGGAGGCAGAGGGAAGGGAGGAGGGGAGGGCCAATGGGCCCAGGAGACCTGAATTTCCGTTTTGGTCCCATGACTGACCGTTTCTCTGTCTGACCTTGAACATGTCCCTTTCCCCCAGGGCTCTGTGTCCATTTATCAAATGCTTGGGCAGGATCCGTCCTCTGCAGTTTCTCTTCCCCAGAGCCCCAGGGTCCCGAGCTTCAAAGGGGGGAGCCTGTGTGGTGCTGTGGACTCTGGGTAGGGTTTCACACGGGGCCGGATGACCCCAGAGGAGCCTCCCCATCCTGACACTGTAAGAACTATGACTTGTGAGGACACTGTGCCAGTGTCTTGCCCATCAGCCTTGAGCTTCCAGTTCTCTTGCTCTTTACACACCAGCCGTAGCTCTGGCTCAGAGACGGGCAAAGTTTGGGAAACCAGCCAAGCTTCATCCATCTCTGAGGCAAGATCCCCCACCTCTCAGCAGCCCTTAGTGCCCACTGCCACCTCCCTTCTGCAGGGAACGCTCTCACCCACTCCGCACGACACCCACAGGGGCCCTTACCTTAGTTCCAGGAGGCCCAGGTAAGCCCTGCGGAAGAGCAACAGCGTGAGGCTTATACTTGTGAATGGTTGGCATTAGCCATCTGAGGGAGTCTCTGGGCGGCACGTGGTTAAGCTCGGGACTAAGAGCTAAAAGGCTCCAGACTAAACCCACACACGGTTCAACCCGATGCTCAGCAGCAGCAGAGGGGCTGATGTGGGGGCCAAGAGGAGCCCCGCATAGTGGGCGAGTGGGCGGCTACTTATAGAGAACCAACGGGCATGGGAGGGTGCCTGAAAACTACGGACGAACTGTGGGCACAGGCGGGGTCCTCGAGAGCCACACGGGAGCCGTGGGTGTCCCCCCTGGGCTCGACCACTAATAGGTCAGTTGACAGGCATCATGGTCAGGCATCATGGTCAGGCATAGGTCAGGCATCATGGTCAGTCAACAGTGTGGTTTGTCTTAGAGCCCCACCCACCCCCTTCCTACGTGGGGCTCCTCCTGAAGAAACCCGTCTTCCCAGCCTGAGCCCTGGCTGCCTGCGGAATAAGCCCTCAGTCTCCCCAGACTCCAGCTGGGGCCCTTGTGCCAGGGTGGGGCAGGGGGTGACCGGGTTGCATATGGTGGGAGCTGTGAGGGGGTAGCAGGGAGGCTGCCTGCTGGAACTTAAAAGAGAAGACAGAGAGGGTGGGTGCCACCCACCACAGGTGTTAGGCAGCAGCCGGTGCTGGAGAAACTAAGGGGTCCGAGTCTGCTCTGTTATAATTGGTTTGGAAAACATCCTCCCACGGGGCATTCTCTCGCTGGGAAGTGACCCTGTATGCTCTGACCTTGAGCGAACACATGACATTAAGCTTGCAGAAGCCCGTAGACTGTGCAGCACAGAGGGACACCTCTGGTGAATCAGGGACTTCAGTGGCTAATTGGTTTCCTCCACAGAAACAGAATGAGATTCACCCAAAGCATGTTCTCTGTCACCCAGGTGGTTCCGACCCATAGCAACCCTGTAGGACAGGGCAGAACTGCCTTTGTTGGTTTTCGAGATGCTAAGTCTTCTCTGGAGTAGAAAGCCTCGTCTTTCTCTCTCAGAGCAGCTGGTGGTTCTGAACTGCTGACCTTGCGGTTAGCAGCTCAATGCACTACCCACTCTGCTACTAGGGCTTCCTACTGAAACCACACTACCACAGATGCCAACAGGAAGCCCTGCAGCCGAGTGTAAACAGGAGCCATGCACACCCATCACGCCTTTCCTGTAAAGCTTAAAATGTCTCTAAAAAAAGATCTTTTTTAAAATTTGAAGAAAAAAAACGGAACATGAGTTCCGATGTTCTCTTTGCTATCCACACTTAACAAAGCAGACCACCTGGGCTTGGTTCAGTGAGGGAAAAGCCCATGGTTTGGGTGAGGGCGAGCAGCCAAAATGAAGCGTGTTTTAAACCCTTTTGGTTTTCCCAGCTTGGTTTGGTTCCTTCCCCTAAATTTCGCTGCCTTTCTGTTCTTCCGTTATCTCATCTAGTAACCCAGGGAAGGGCGCCCAGGCCCGCTCTCAGGGTCCTGGGAAGAGGTTACAGGAAGATTTAGACCCTGTGACTAGGTGAGGCATGTTGGCGAGGGAGGGACGCGCGCGCTCAGATGCAACCTTGCCTACCTCCTTCAGAACCCAGTGCCCAGACTCAGGTGTTCCCAGCCTGGGAGTCAGGTGAGAGCCCTCAAAAGGAGGCCTGCCAGCTTCCTGGTGAGTGCCCTGAGCAGAGCTGAGGACGGACACTCAGGGCACGTGGGCCCCAGGGCTGCTTTCCACGATGAGCTCCCCTGCTCTCCCCCCGTGGGCCATGAGTGCAGCGGTCATTCTGCCACTCGGCAGGGATCTGGGTTCCTGCGGGTTCCTCAAGTGTTGAGTGCTTCCTGAGAATTTGGGCGACAGGTCTTTAAGGTTGGGAGGCCATAGGTAGAGGAAAGGGGTACTTACGGGTGGCCCCATGGGCCCTGGCAGTCCTGGGTGCCCCAGAGGTCCAATTGGTCCAGGAGGGCCTGGGGGGCCTGGGGGGCCTTGGATGCCGGCCTGGCCCTGCTCACCCTGAGGTTTGTGAAGACACGTGTTAGCGAGAGGACCCCGGAGCCCAGGGTAGAGCCCGCCCAGTGTCGTGCACACAGTGAAGGCCCGCTGTGGCTGTGGTGACTGTGGGGATGAGACGGGACCGCTGGAGGGGGGTGACTACATGCAGGAGCTGGTGGCAGTGAGGAGAGAGCCAAGACAGCAGGACCCCAAGAGGTGGGGCTTCCAGAGAGGGCTTCTTGCACAGAGAGCTGGCACCGTGCCCAGAGCCCAGCTGCAACAGCAGGGGCAGAGGAGGGGGCAGTGAGGAGTGACTGTAGCCCGACCACAGACCTGGTACCAGCCAGGTCAAGTGGCCAGAGTCCAGTCTCGGCCAGCTGAGGAGGGGCCTGCCTTTGCCAGCTCTCTGTGTGGCAGGCCCGCCATCACCCTAAGCCTCGGCCTCCCAGCTGCAGCTGAGCGTAGGTCTCTTGTCTCGGCAACTTGCCACCGTGGATGATCTTGCCAGAGGACAAAACAAAGTCCTTGGGTCAGAGGGCACATTTTCCTGGCCTCACTAAACAATTGGGCAAGAGATGTTATGTAAGCATTTGGATTGGTGACTTCCCTAGGATCTAGGCCCCCTGGTTTCTTCTGGGCCCGCAGTCAGCCGGGTGGGTCTGAGTTGTGGGTGCCCCATCAGACAGGGCCTCAGTCCCCACCCTCCATACCCTTTCACACACGTGGTCTGCTTGGCCTCAGAGAGCAATTAGTTTGGCTGAAAGTGTTTTGAAACTCAAAAGTGTTTGGGGAGGGGGGTTTGGGGGAGGCTGTATGCAGTTGCTATTATATTCTCATCCCATGTCCTGACTCCCACCCAGTGGCTCAGAGACCAGCCTTTGTTACCAGGCCTGTGCCCAGAAGTGACCAAGAGTCCAGCCAGGCAGGGGCAGCGCTGACTTCCTTTCGCGGTGCTAAAGGATGCTGAGTCTGACTCCTGGTGCCCCAGGCATGTCTGTGCAGAACTGTGAGCCCCGGGTGTTTCAAAGGCCGAGTTCTTGGGTCATCGCCAGACCTTTCTTCTGAGGCTCCTCTGCATGGACTTGAGCCTCCAGCCCTTTGGTTAGTGGTTTAGCATACTAACCATTTGTACCAGCCGGGGACACCTTTCTAGATCCAGGCAGGCGAAAACCCACTTAGACCTTTCTTTGAATTGTCATGGAGTTAGTTTCTAAGTGACCTCTTTGAAGGGTCAGTCCTATGGATGGGACAAAGCAGAACTACGTGTCCGGGCTCCATGCTGGGGTGCAGGGGAGGCAGGTCCTGGGGTGCCAGCCCACCCTCAGCTCTCTGCTTCCTGGGGGGTAAAGGGAGCAGACCAAGCTCTGTAGTGGGACACAGCAGGCAAACAGGAGCACGCACTGCAGAAAGAGAAACTTGGGATTCTAGCAGTGTCTGCTCCCACCGTCTCTTGGAACACTGAGGTGACAGCACCCTGTAGTGACACTCAGGGGGGGCCTGGGCCTTGTCCTGTGGCACCCTCTGGAAATATGGGTTAGGGCTCAGAGTGCCCACGTCGGAGGAAGCACGGCAGACACCACACTGGTAGGACCCCTGCCTGCAAGCCTGCCTGCCTCCACCACCTAGCTTTAATGAGCTGGCTGTTGATGAGCCCAGGGGCTGTTCACAGCGGCTCTCCTGAACCAGGGATGCTGACTGAGAACCCAGCCTTCAGGAGGGCACCGGCATAGCCTTTTAACCGGAACCTGCCCCTGGAGTTGTCTCGCAACCTAAGCTGCCCGACATTGGTGTCTTGCTAGGGTTCCTGTATTTTTGGAAAAGGGGTAATTCACAGGGAGGAGCCCTTGGGTGGTGCACCCAGTTAAGTGGTCAATGATTAGCCCCAAGGCTGTTGGTCTGAACCCACCCAGAAGTACCTCGGAAGACGGGCCTGGCCATCTGTGTCTCAGCGCCTTGAAAATCCCACAGGGCACAGTTCTCCAGGGACACACGCAGGCTTGCCAAGAGTGGAAGGCAGCCTGACAGCCACCACCAGCTACAATTCATGGGACCAAAGACTTGCCTGAAACGAACCACCAGGCCCTTTCTGACCTTGAACTTCTAGACTCTTCATAGCAACCCAAGTTCTATTGGACAAAAGAGGGGGCTGAGGCTCAGAGAAGTTGAACTCCCTGACCAAGGTCAAGCGAGAATTCCGAGGAGGGTGAGGGCCCACACCCAGAAGGCCACACTCAGCTTCCGAGCCTTCTCAACAAGCCCCCAACAAAAAGCTCTCCCAGTCCAGCTTGCTGCATTTGGGAAAAGAACCCCACCACCATCTGGAAAGCACATCGCACCCCATATAAACTTTCTTCTTCTAACTAGTGCAAACACGTGTCAGTACCTTGCGGAGCCTGTAAAATCAATACTGGTTTATTGATAGGAAATAGACATGCTTCTTTATGGCCCCAGAAGACCAACAACGCAAACACCTTCCTCTCCAGGCTGAGTCTGGGCCCCCGGGTCTCACCCCACTCTCCCGTGGAAACCAGGTCCAGGCAGCGCAGATGATCGTGGTTCTTCCAGACTGTGCTCTTAGGAAGGGGGGAGCAAAAGGCTTGGACCTGGATAGAATCTGGATGGGCCTTTCTCAGTGTCTCCAGCTAGCTATACAGTGGCTATAGGGGTCCCCAGGGTAAGTCCTAGGCTACTGGCCACACAGTTGGCAGTTTGAATCCAACCAGAAGTCCCTCAGAAGAAATGCCTGGTGGTCTGCTTGTGGAAGGGGACAGCCATGGGTGCTCCAAGGAGCACAGTTCCACCGATACACGTTGTCACCAGAACTTCAAATGGATTCCCTGGCAATGGGGCGTGGTGCTGGTGTGAGGGTGACATGGCCTGGGGCCCAGCAAGGGCAGCTAGTATGACTGCCACCTTGAGGAAGCTGCTGTAGTCCCGGTGCACATGGGCACTGAGAAATGACTGCCAGCACTCCTGGGGGCTGGCTGGCAGGGTGGGGCCAGTGGCAGTGGGGACAGAGTGCCCGGAGGCTCTCGAGGATTTGGCCGTTGTGACAGGGCATACAGCCCGTGGGCTCAGGTCACACGTGCATTACGCCTCCCTCGGTATTTTTAGCTGTTCATGGGCATGACTTTCAGTCCTGTTCGGTTGGATGCCTGGATCACAGGCCTCTGGGCTTCTACTTGTCCACCTCAGACAGTGGCCCCGAGGCCCCACGGCCACCCTTCAGAGCGCATCACAGGACTCCCCAAAGGCACGCCTGGTTTGGGAAGATCTGAGCAGGAGGGGGAAGCTGCTTGCTCTTCACAAGCCTGTCCTCCGGCCGTCCTGGCTGGACAGAGGATACAAGCTTTTGCTCAGGTCGGTGACACTTGCTGGTTGGAGACGACATTCCTTCTGCAAGTCCCCTTCTTCCTCAACCTCAGGTGACAAAGGATTAGATGCTAAGTGTCTTCAAAGTAGGCCCCACTCCTGAACTCAGTGCACTGGGTGGATGTTGAACCAGGAGGGTCCTGGCTGTGGGGAACAAGAGCCCCGGCTGCCAGTTCCACCTCTGCCGCTTTCTATTTGACTCTGGACAAACCTGCTCACTTCTCTGAGCCTCAGTGTCCTACGCTCCAAACATGCATGATAGCAACAGTGACCACCAACATGATCACTGGCCTAGGACTGACACAGTGCCAGGTCCTGTCCTCAGTGCTCCACAAACAGGTGGCCCGAAGTGCTCCACTATGGCAGCCCTGTGGAGCTACGCCAATTGTCCTCATGCTCCAAAGGCCCAGAGAGGCCAAGTCCTCACCCCAACATCACACAGAGAGTAAGAGACAGAACCCAAAACACCAAACTCACTGCCATCAAGTGGATGCTGACTCATAGGACCTGACAGGACAGGGTAGAGCTGCCCTGGTGAGTTTCTGAGACCCCCCCGGCTCTCCCCCAAGGAGTGGCTTTTGGTTTGGAAGTGCTGGCCGTGGGCTAGCAGGCCACCTTGTGACCACCATACCACCGGCGACGTGAGAGAGAGAGAGAGAAGTTGAGTGCAAACGCCTGTGCTGTAATTTACAGGCTGTGTGACCTCGGGTAGCTCACCTACCCTCTCTGAGCCTTGATTGCCTCATCTCTAAAGTAAGGGCCCCATCACTGCCATAGCGTCGATTCCGACTCAAAACAACCTTCTAAAGGGTTCCCGAAGTGGTACATCTTCAGAGTGCCAGATAGCCTCTCTTTTCTACCATGTAGCAGCGGGCGGGTTTGAATGACCAACCTTGTGGTGGCATACAATGCCTACAACTGCTGAGAGAACTGACTAACGAAACCAGGCATGTAAACCGTGTGACGCGGTCTCCTGGCAATCAACGCTGGTGGTGGTTGTGAGTGGTAATGACCATGGTGGAGCGCTGGCGCTCCCAGGCCCGGGCACTGGCTCTGCAGGACTTTCATGTCTACGGCAACGCTGGGTGGGTTTTTGTCTAATTCGATGCAACCTAGCCAGAGAGCAGTTCAGGCTTCGTCTGTCCATAGCCCCAGCTGGGCTGCCAAGGGCCCAAGGCCTGGGGACCCCTCCGGAAAGCCGCGCCACCTACGGGCAAACGCAGGTGTCTACCTGGAAGGTCCGCCTTTTTATGACTGGGGGTGGAGCCAGCCGCACTGAATTGAGGAGAGGCAGCAGCTGAGGAGGAAGATGAGTTGGAAGGCCAGAGGGCAGAGGCCAAAGATCGCAGGTGGTCAGAAGGGTGCCGAAAGTCGAAAGTCACCAGGAAGGCAGGGTAGTCGAGAGGGGTGAGGGGAGAGGGAAAGAGAAGAGAGATTAGCCAGTGAGCTTGAGCCTGGAGGTGGAGTGGGGGGAGGAGCACTCCCACAGGGCTGGGCACTCCCACCAGGCTCCTCTCCAGGAGGAGAGGGAGCAGAGCAGTGGCCCTCGGCCCACACCTCCAGGCTGGGGCCCAGGGGTGTGCCAGCAGCCCCACCTGACTGGGAGAGTGGCCACGCTGGGCCCAAGAGCCCCCTTGACCCCCAGCCCAACATTGCACTGCTGGCCCGCCCACCTGCATTGGGAGCTGAGATTGCTGGGGGGAGGTTGGTGGGTGCAGAGGCTCTGGCTTGGGGAGCCACAGGGCCAGTTAACTTGGCACTTGAAGCCAGGCTGGCCCTGGTTTGGGTTCTGCCAGTAGGGCTGGTGCCAGCCCACCTGGGGAGGATGACCAGGGCCCTGACAGGCCTGGCTCCTGGGGCCCCAGCCCGTGGGGTGTGTGCTCCCAAGGGGCTGGGCCCGGTGGCAGGGCGTGGCTTGGAAGGCTGAGCAAAGATGCCTTTAAATGCTCAACTGCTTATTAGCGGGAGGGAGGTAGCTTGCAGCCCCACCATGGCATGTGACTGTCATGTCTGGAAATTGCAACTGCGTCCCATCCCTCTAGGCTTTGAAATGGAGCGAGCCAGGAGGCCAGCATTGAAGTGAATTGAAGTGAAAACAGAGCAGGTGTTACCCACCACACCTTTGAAAGTGTCTTAACCCCCACCAGTCTGGGTCCGGCCCTGGTCCCAGGATGGGACAGAAGCTATCCTTCCCAACCCAGCTGCAAGCAGAGCCCCAGGGCCGCCCTGCCCCCACTGCCAGGGCCAGAGACAGAGACGTGCAATGTTGGGCGTAGGGGTCCAGGTAGCTCTCGGCATTGGGGGCCCAAAGCCCACGCAGAGCCGACAAACCTTCAGGGTAATTATCTGGTTGGAGCGCAGAGCTGCTAGGGTGCTGCTTGGGGGCTCCTGGTTTGGGGAGGGGGTGGTGGTGGCAGAGACAGGGCAACGGGAGAGTAAGTGCCCACAGCACAGCCAGCCCAGGGGCTCTTCCTACCGCTGCCCCTCCCCTGGGACTGGATGCTGGATCCTGGAGATAGCTGCCACACACATTCCCAAAGGAACACCGCCACCACCCCCACCCTGCTTTTCTGCCCTCTTTTAAAAAGGGGTGTAGGCTGTCCTTGGCCCATCGATCAACTGCCCCCACCCCCACTTGTTCCCCAGGCTGCTCAGGGGCATCCTGGAGCCCTCTCTTCCTGCTTTGCTTCTTGTCTTGGGCTGAGGGGCAGTGTTTCCCCCCTTTGCTCCCACCTGGTCCCTGGCCCCCCGGGCCGGATGACACACAGCCGAGTGTGTGCAGTTGGAATGGCCCCGTGCCAGGGAAGCTGTCTTCCTCTCGGGCAGCGTGACAACCCTGTGAGAGCCCCTCATGCCAAATCCCCACAGCTGACCTCCTATTATTGTAGTGGGGCGAGGCTGCCGGAACCCTGGGGCCCCACGGCCCTGGGGGACATGCCATCGGCAGACAGGCTTTGTCAGAGCTGCTGCCACAAGTGAGCAATGTCCCTGCTCAGGCCTCCCTCCGCCCACCTCAGGAGTGGCCTCACCCCCATCCCAGTGTCCTGCCTCCCAGGCCCACCGAGGCCTCTCCTTAGTCTAGGAACCCCAGATCGGTGTCAAACCCTGGGAGCCCGGCCTTCCTGCTTTGTGACCACCCCCAGGGAGGCCAATTTTGTGTGTGTCTCTGGGCCCAAAGAGGTCCAGGAGAGAGAGGGACACCAGAAGACGTCCTGTCAATAGGACTGAGGCTGCCGAACAGGCGGAATTTCTGGTCCCAGTTTAAGGGGTTCTGGCCGGAGGCACACACGTCTTTGCCCTCCCTGGCCCCATGGTGGTGATGGACAAGTCCGAAGAGCCTGACAGCAGCCTTTTGGGTTCTGTATGTTGGGGTGGGGGAAGGAAAAGGTAGTGGTACGGAAGGTGGTCACCTCTGCTCTCAGGGCCCACCCCGTACAACTGGAGAAGGCGCCCTCTGTTCTTAAAGAGGCAAAAGAGGCTTGATGCTGAGCCCAGTCTCGAGCGTCAGCCCCGGTGGCTGCCTCCACCACTGAGATCTGGGTATCTCAACGTAGCAATGACTCAGCCCGAATCCCTGCTCTTGGCAGGGCGGACTCACCTGAGCCACATGGGGGAGGGCAGTGCATGGAGACCCGCCTGCAGGTACAAGCCCTCAGACCCAGGGACTCGAGGCTGCCAGGGGCAGGTGCACCCAGACTCACAGGCAGGGGACCAAAGGCACCCTCCTGGGAGACAGCCCGCTGGATCAGCCAGCCCGCCCCCACCTGCAACCCACTCTCTGGCCTATTGTGGAACCTGAGGTGCTGGGGACCCTGGGAAGGGGCTGAGCCAAGGGGTGCAGCCAAGGGCCCGCCTCAGGGGGGCCACTTACCCGGTGCGGGTGCTCTCCACACTGGCCCTGGGGAAGGGAGGAAGGAGACGCTGGTTGGCACTTCACGCAGGCTCATTACCTGCCAGCCCAGCTCTGCTCCCCACCTGGGCTCCCTGAGTCAGGAGAAGGTACCTCTCCCCGCCCTTGCTTCTGCCTGGTGGCAGGAAGAAGACCCCCAGGGTCTGCTTCGAGGTGGTCCTTGGACCTGGGACAGGTCCCCATCATACCCCATTGGCCATGATGGTGGGAGTCAGCAGTTCTACTCCAGACCTAGCTGGGTGTTGGGGGGTGGGGGTGGATTTTCCTGGGAAGTTCTACTTCTAGGCAGGTGTACCCAACAGTCCCAAACAGGAGCCTCGAGGTGGGAACAGGGATGCCTGTCTGAGCTGGAGCTGTCCTGCCCTGTACCATGCACTCCTGGCCGAGCCCAGCAGAATCTTTATCCAATATTTAACAAGACAGAGGAAGTGCAGTTGGTGTCAAGCCCGGGTCTACTTAAATACCCTGGAGGCTAGGGAGGGGGGCCAGTGGCCACTGTGGGGGTGTCGAGTGGGGGCTGGGCAGAGAGAGGGGCTGTATGGCCCAGCTCTTGGGGCAGCTCCCCTGCCCCCTCCTGAGCATCAGCCAGAGTGCTCTACATCTGGCCCTGTCCCAGGTGACACCCCAGCGGGTCTCTCGGAACCAAGGGCTCTGCTGAGAAAGCCCCACCTCGAACCCCTTTCGACCTGTTGGGAGGCTGCTTCCTGAACATGGGAATTCTGGGAAACCTCACCGAGCTTACCTTTTCTCCCTTTTGTCCTTGGGGTCCCTGTGAAGAGGCGGAGAGGAGAGTTAGAAAGCTGGAGTCTAAAGAAACCCCCCACCCCCACCCCAGCATCTCCAGGAGAGGTACCAACCGGCTGTCCTCGGGGGCCCATCAGACCCTGCAGGGAAGCAAGCACACAGGTCAGGGGTGGCTAGAAGGTAGCCTGGAGCAGTGGTGCACGAAGGGGTGGGGGTGGCACTGGTATAGAACCAGGGGCTTCCAGGTACTCTCTGGAATCCTGAGGTTGGTCTTCCTGTGTCTGAGATTCCGGTGGCCTGGCCTTAGGCAGCCCCCCTCAGCCCTTGCTCTGCTGCACAGACATGTCTGTGGGGGTGAGGTGGAGGACAGCTGTTCCCCCAGCAGCCCTCTCGTTCTTGCTGCAGACCAGGTTGCACATGGCCGTGTTGAGGGCCCTGCCTTACTCACACGTCTCCTCTCAGAGCCAGACCAGTGACAGACTGCAGAAGCCAGCCCGGTCGGTCTCCTACACACACCCCCAGAGGTTCACACAGCAGGAGGCCCACTGAGGTACAGTGGGGAGTGGGTGGGGCTTCAGACACTGGGTGTGCAGAAGAAACCATTGGCAGAGTAAAGGAAGCAGGTAGTTGAGAACATATGTAAATTGTGCTCTGGGAACCTCCAGGGAATACGAGGATGACATCCCCAACCCTATGGGGAAGTGTGAGCCTGTCATGTGTGAGGCTGTCCTGTCGAGTGTCCAGGGCTGAGAAAGGAGTCCAGGATTCATGCCAACAACGCTTGTTCTCCGAGGGCCAGGCCTGACCTGCGCTCTTAGGAGCCCAACTTCTGAGGCTGGCACTGGGGAGGCGAGGGCAGCCGCATGGCTGGTGAGAAGGGCAGAGGGAAGGATGCATCGTCCTTTGAGGCAGGCTCCCAGGGAAAGGGCTGCAGTGGGCTCCACCTCCCAGGTGGCCAAACCAGGCCCTGCACCCAGCGAGTGTCCACACGGGGATGTGAATCCAAGCGCGCCTGACCACCAAGGCCAGCTGCTTCTTTCTACCTACCATGCTCTGGACATGGAGCTGGGCTTTCAGACCTCCTCTACCACCAACTTCTGGACCAGCAGCCCGCCTGGGGGGCCCAAGGGCTCTTTGGGGCCAGAAGAGCTCAGGAGCCCCTGGGTGGGATGTCCTAAGGAAGAGAGCCTCTTTCTTGCCTTTGACTCACCAACTGGATCAACCGGGTAATACCCAGAGCTTTGTAACAAGGAGACAAATGGCCTTTGGGGTGATCTGTGGCAGCCTGACCCATCCGACAGGCCAGGAGCTTACTTCAAGTTAGCAGAATATGGTTCATCATTATTGTCTTCTGATAGGAGCCTGCAGACTCCCGTGGGTTAGGCATTGGGCCGCCAACCGCAAGGTCAGTAGTTCAACTCCACTAGCCATTCCCAGGAAGAAACGTGAGGCAGTCTGTATTTCAGATTTACCGTCGGGGAAGCCCTATACAGGCTCGCTGTAAGCTAGAGTCGGCTTGCTGGCAGTGGGGTTTCTTTTTGGTTTATATCCTCTGAGGTGTCTGCTGCGGAAGAAATGTGTGGTCTGGGACGCACGGAGGAGCTGGTCTCCTGTGTCCTACAGGTTAGCTTTGAGAAGGAATCACCGTGACGGGAGTGGACACCGTCCTCTCCGCGCCTACGGCGGGTTCTTGAGGCAGGGTTCCGTTGACAGGCAAGAACACAGACAGGAGTGTGCAGCAGTGGGAGCCCCCACCCCCCCAGGAGCAAATGCCCGGCAGAGGGGAGATGGACAGCTAATAAGTAGGTAGCAGGGTAGAATTAATAGCTCAGGGGACCCCAGGCCAAGCTAAACAGGAGTCTGATGGCTCTGTGGTCTGTTACATGTTGATGGATGAGGATGAGGCCGACTGGGGACCTTGCATGGACTTGGGCTCCAAACAGACAGGGGAGGCTCAGAGGGTAAGTGGGGTGGGGCTGAGGCCAGGTGGGCCAGAGGGAGGGCCTAAGAGGATCCCATAAGAGTTCCTTTCCTACAATAAAGGGCTTTGGGTCCCAGTTCTGTGACATAGAGCTTGTGAGGCTTTGGGCAATTAACGTCATGGTTCGGTGCCCTGATTCTTCGTGCTGCAAAATATCTACAATAATCTATGACCAATGGTGTTTCTAGACTAGGAAGAAAGGCCTGGTGATCCATATACGAGAAATCCCTCAAGAAAAGCCCAATGGGCCACAGTAACTTGGTCCCGTTGTGTCCAGGGTCTTGATGAACCATGGTGAGTGAATGGCATCCACGTCCACAGGCTCATGGACGGCCTGGTGATGACTGGAGAGCCGGGGCCAGGCCTCTCTCCCAGGAGGGGAAGAAGGAAGGCAGCTGGTGAGATGCTCCTGCCATCCACCCACCACCCCTTAGGGCACTGTGACTACGATGCCATGCCAGTTTCCACGTTGCCACGGTCCTCGTGATGTCACGAGACGCACCATGCTCTTCAGGTCAGTGCCGGGCATCAAAAAATGGATCTGCAGTGGCGGCAGCTGTGATGTCTGACAGTCTGCCAGGAAACCTGGATTTCAATGCCAGGTTCCCCCCTGCTGCCCCCAGGACCTCCCTGCTCTTCAAGGACTTCCCTGCCTCAGGGCCTTTGCACAGCTGTTCTTCCCCACGCCCCCTTTCTACTGTCTCCTGGTTAAGTCCCCACGCTTCAGGTCCCAGTTCAAAAGCCTCTTTCTCAAAAAGGTCATTTCTGACCCTCGGCCAAAGGTCAGCCTGTGATTCTGAGGTTTCTCAATGTAGTCCTAACACATCTGTTCACAGAACTGGTCACAAAGGCAATTTGCTGATTATCCATCTGTGTGGTTAGTGAAATGTTTCTTTCCAACTGGATGGTGAACTACAGGATGGCCACGTCTGCCGCCTCCTTGGTATCTGACCAAGTTCCCAGCACATTTTAAATCTAACACCCCCCCCCAATAAACTCACTGCCATCAAGTTGATTCTGACCCATGGCTACGCTATAAGGCAGGGTAGCACTCGATCCCGTAGGTGTACAAGACTGTCACTCTGCAGGAGTAGCAAGCCTCCTCTCTCTCTCCATCAGAGTGGCTGGTGGTTTCGAACTGCTTGTAGATTGCAGCTCAATGAATCACCAACCACTATGCCACTCATACTCTGCGATGGCAGAACCCTATGCTGGACCCCCCAGGGCTGTGTGGTTTCAGGCGAGTTACTTAGAACTTCCCGAGCTTCAGGGGGATGCTGAACATTCAGTGAAAGAGGACATGCTGAGCGCTTAGCCCAGCTTGCCAAGAGAAAACACTCAGGACGTTACAGGATGGGAGCCACGTGCACAGGCTGAGGCCCAGAGAGAGGACCTCAGAGGTGAAGGGTCCCCCGGGGTGTGAAGTTAGGGCAGAACGAGGGTTACAGCTAGGTCTCCTAGCCCATGTACCTCCTTCCCCAACCACCCTACCCACCTCCCTCAGCTGCCTGGGCCTGCTGTCCTCCTGCTCCCTGCCAGTGCCCTGTGGGGGGTGGGGAACATCTTCCTGCCAGACCAGGCAGGGCAATGGGGGAGCCATGCCATCCAGTGGCAAACTCCTGACTGAATTGCCACCCTGTGGAGCTGGTGCCAGTCACTCACAGGATGGAGGCGATCTAGGACATAGGAAGCGGGGACACATTCCAGTCCAGGGTAGCCCATTGGGGACTGGTCGCTTTCCCTTCTACAAGGAGTGACCTGGGGGAGACGTGGAGGAAGCAAATTCTTCCCCAAAGCTGCTCAGGGGCACAGTGGAGTGCGGTGTAAATGCCCACTTCTCCACTGTGCCCAGCTGGGCCAGGAGTGCCTGGGTATGTGCTGGGGTGCTCTGTGAAGTGCAGTCTGGGACAGATGAGGAGGGAGGTGTCCCCTGGAGGAAGTTCTGCCTTGGTGACTGTGAGGTCCCCACAGACTGGCCACGTCACAGACCTTCCTTCCCTCATTTGCTTTTCCAGTGGAGAAACCCCTGCCTGCCCTGATGGAAGGACCTAGGGGTGTGACCTTGAGGGGAAGTCCCCCCCCCACTGTCCCTGTGGGACCCCCGCTGAGGGCCAGGAGGAACCCACACACTGCCTGGAGAGCTGGGGTCTTACCATTTCCCCTTTGGGTCCTGGGTGGCCCTGAAAGAGAGGAGTGTGAGGGCCAGGTGAGCATCACTTGCACCTCAAAGTCCCAGCAGCCCTCCTTTGCCCTGTCCCAAGGCTCCTCTCCGTCCCATTGGCCCTGACTGTGTCCATCCTTCGCTCCTTCCCTTCCTTCCTCAGGCATTCTTCACTCACTCACCTGGCCAGCCCTTGCCCTTGCCCTTGTCCCTGCAGAGGGCGCCACCCCTGTCTCCCTTGACTGACCTTGGGAGAGCAAGGGCAGGCGGGCCAGCCCTTCTGATCCTGCCCCCACCCACACCCCCAGGGCTGCCCCCCTGGTCCCAGGAGAAGCCTGGAAATCAGCCTAGAGCCCCTGGACTGCTGCAGAGCTTGTTGCTCATCCTGGGGAGTGGAGAGTGGGGCTGGGCTCTGTGAAGGCCACTTGGTGGGTTCCCAGGGCTTTGGTGGGGTCAAGCTCTGCTCTGGCTTATTTCTTCCACATTTGTATGTGATGTGGGGAGGGGAGGGAGGGAGGGAGCTAAATCACCAGGACTAAGTGAGACAGGGAAGAGCAATTAACATGGGGTCAAGAGTGTTTGTGGGGGGGTGGGAGGAAAAGGTGGCAGGTGGTGGTGGGGGCGGGCAGGGTACTTGACCAGGACAGGTGGATGGATGGTGGTGAGGAGAGTGGGAGACCTGGAACTTACTTTGGTCCTTGGCGATGCTTGGAGCATGGGCTGGCTGTGGGAATGCACGCCAGGCTTTCTGAAGCCCACCCCTCCACTTCCTCTGGGGCCTCCCTGACTTACTTCCCACTGGTCCCTGCCAGGGGAGCCCCGATCCATCAGCACATTCTAGGGGTGACTCTCACTGCAGATGCTGGGAGCTCAACGTGGAGGCTGTGGGCCTGTGCCTGGGAAAGCCCACTGAGGTCAGGGGCCACGCACTCAAACACGTCTGGGGGAAAATTGCCCCTCTGAAGGAAGCAGCCTCAGAGGGCCTCTTACCGGTTTGCCGTCTAACCCAATGGGGCCCTGAAACCAGAAAGAAGACAGTTATAAGGACCAAGCATCGGAAGACTCCTTCCTGGCCTGGAAGGGGGTTAAGAGCACGTGCTCTGGCCTCTGAGTTGGGGTTCAAGCCCAGTCCCTGCTTATCCCGACACTGGTTAGGGAGTGGTAGTCTAGCTCTCAATTCCCTGTGCCGTATGCAGGCTGCCTGGCTGCTCAGGGGACACGCAGGGTGGCAGTCACCAGGGGCATCTGTAGAGACCCAGCAGACAGTGGGCATTCCAAGAAAACCAGACTGACCAGCATTGAGGCCCGGGGTAAAGCAAAGCTGGCTGCTCCCGGCCCATGCGTCCAAGGCCATGCCTCAGGCGGGGGCCAAAGGGCACCCAGATAGCCACCCTCTGCCCCATCAATGGCTTGGATCTCCCTCTCAATGCCAGGTCATGGGTGGCTGCCCAGCCCTGGGTCCTGTTTGAAGCGCTGGTGTCCTGAGGCCTTTATCAGCCTGTGACTTAGCTTTCCTTGGTTGGCAGGCAGGCAGGACCCTGCCCAGCTCTCTCTTCATTGGCACATTTGTTTTCCGGGCCTCCCTGGCACCAGGAGTCAGCAGCCCTTGGTGTCTCTCTGGGAATGGAGGAGGAAGCTGATCCTATGTCACTCCAGAAAGGCAAGAGAGGGTGGCCTTGGCTGCAGTGTAGCCCAGTCAGGCCCCGAGACCACCCGGGGGACAGCTAACCTGGGTCACCTTGGCCCCCTACGTACTTACCGGGAATCCTGGAAAACCGCGAGTGCCTGGCTGGCCCTGGAAAGAACGGGAGAAAAGTGAGGGTGAGCAGGGAGGAGGTGAAGTGAACTCTTGTCTCCTTGGCTTATCAGGGCTTCCCTTGGGACCAGGGGCGCCACGGGGAATCAATGTGGAAATGGCACAGTGACCGGAAGTCCCTGTCAATGGCTGGGCTGGCAAGGAAAAGAGGAAAGGGCCAACATCTTTGGGATCTTCTGAGGAAGTCACCCCGGAGAGCTCCGCCTGGTGCCGAAGCTGCTGCGCCACAGTCTGTAAACAGATGGGAAAGCGGGGACAGGCACGCAGCCCCCAGCGAGCGTGGCTCCTGCCTGGAACCCGCCACGTCATGGCGTAGGCTTGTTCATACTTCAGTCCTTACTCCGGATGACTTCTCTGGGTGGTTTGGCCACCAGCAGAGCTGAGCCTCAGCCGGGATCTTGTGTGTCTTTTCGCTCTTTCGCTTTCCTCCCACCCGGCCAGTGCACATCTCCTATCTGCTGAGAATCATCTGGATTCCTCCCAGCTTTGGGGGGGACACAGGACAATGTGGGCCTGCTCTGCTGAAGGTGCACAGTGCAATAGCTAGCTACTGAGGCTGGGCGCTAGGAGCAGGCTCCCTGGTCACAGCTCGGCCGTGTGTGCTGTTTCAGGATGAGAGCGTTACGCTGAGGCCCAAAGCTGCACGGCTGTGAAGGTCCAGGCCAAGGAGGTCAAGGGCAACAGGGACCTAAATGGTATGACTCACCTCACTCTTCCCAAGGTCACCCTCAATCTTGTCCTCATCAACCATTGCAGGCCCCCTGCCTTCCTCCTCCTTCGCCTTCGCTCAAGCATGCTGGCCCCCCACTCATCTGCCTTCCCCTGGACACACGGCCCATTCCAACATGATGAGGGGGCGACACCCCCTTTGTGCGCATGGGTTTTGGAGTCTGACAGACTGAGTCTACTTCTGGCCCCACCAGCGATGGCTGTGCGACTCCGAGCAAGTGGCCCGGCCTCTCTGAGCCTGTTTCCGCATCTTTGGACGGGCATGGTGATGTTACCGCTCAAGGCCATTGAATTCTCCCACCTCATTTAGAAAGCTGGCCATCGTGGTGGTCGGTGGTAGAATGGCTGTCTTCGATTCCCTGCCTATAAGCTTCATGCACATCAGGCCACGCTCCCTGTAAGCTTCCTGGAAATGGTGGCTCCCCCTCTTGGAGCTTCGCTGAGTGAAACAAAGGACGCAGCAGGCTGCTGTTTGTGCCCGAGAAGTTTTGGGAGTACGCAGCAGCGTCTCACGATCAGATCATCTCCTGAGGAAAATTCTCTGCATCCATCTCGATTCCACCCCGAAGCATCTCTGGGCCCCTCAGGTCCCGTTGGAGTGCCCAGAACCCTCTGCTCGGGGGTCACATCAGCCCCTCTGGCTGGGTGGGATGGGGTCCCTGCCCTTAGGATGGGTACACCGGCGGAGCAGGCAGGGAGGAGGTGGAGTCTGCTGCTGGCTCAGGCTGGGTTGGCGGCAGGCAGCCGAGAGGACAAGATGGGGGAACGCCACTCTCATGAATGCCCGAGGGCCGGGGACTTCTCTCCTCTCAAGGATAAGTGATGGGAAGAACAGTACCGAGGAGAAAACCCGGAACCTGGGCAGCATGGCCTTCTGAAAGCTCCCAAGGGAAACTTCGGACTGCGGAACACCGAGGGGCCTGGAGGAAACGTCAGGAGAAGCGGCCTCTCCAGAACATCCTCCGGACAGTGTTTCCATGCCAGGGACAGCCCCGAGGCGTCCTCACGACAGAGCCTGCCTGCTAGCAGCCGCAGCTCTCCAACCCAGGGCCAAGGCCAGCGCCGAGCAGGGTGTTTCCAGGAGCTTGGGAAGAATGCGGTCATTGACCAAAAGGACCCTGGGACTGGGCTTCCAGAGAGGTTGGGGCTGGCAGGCCGCTTGAGGTGGCTTGGGAGTGGATTTCCATTTGGCTTTTTCAATGGCAGGCAGCCGTTGAGCATCTCGGCCTGCACCAAGTGGCCGGTCCTGTTGCTGTGTGGACTAGGCACCGCGCTCGTGGCCCCATTTGGTGGCTTGACTTTGCTTATCGATTTGCGCATGACTCTTGATTAAGGAAAAAACAAATCACCGTGACATTCTTACGTGATGTGGTAACTTACTTTCCAAGTTGGTATTTGCCTTTGGTCTTGCGTGATTCCTGCCATATGGAGGTTTCTCGTTTGGACAGACAAACGTCAATCTTCTCCTAAGTCTTCTGGGCTGTGTGTTCTGTGTTGAAAGCCGTCTTTGGTTGAGAGGTATACAACACTACTGTTGTTTTTATTATCGGTGTCCCTGTGCTCGTGTGGATTCGTGGTGTGTATCTGGACAGTTTACACCACTCACAAGTTATTCTCAGTGCGTTGTAACGAGCGAGTAGAGATTTCACGTTGTTTGAAAAGCGATCTTTCACTTTCGCTTTTTCTGAAAGGCAACTCAGCTGTCCCGGCCTCATTTCTGGAAAAATAATCCAACTTCTTTTCCTTTTGTGAAACGAAGCCCTGACCAAACATGCATCAAATTCCTACCTTTATTTCTGCCTCCTTGTTCTGTTCCAGCCATTTGTGTTCGTAATGGCTTTATTCTTATATTTGGATTTCTACAAGAACTGCCGCTCTCCGTCCTGGGCCCAGGACCTTATTCTCCAGAATTTTCTGCCAGTCTCACAGGATTCATTTGCCATTCTCAACTGAAATTGGATATTATTTTGTCAAACTCCCTGCCTTACAGAAAATTCACTGGAGTTCAGATCACCTTAAAGTGGCGGATTATAGATTTTTTTTGTAGATTAATTTTTAGATAAGTATTACTGCCACAGATATAAGAGCAAAGAAAAATAAGCTTCACCTGGATCTCTGGAATTGCGCTTAATTCAAGGCCTGGAGAGCAAGGGAGGTGAGTAGACCCACCCTTTCGGGGCATGGACCCTCTGTCCACCCTTCTGGTGGCTTTCCGGTGGGATCCCCGGTCTGCAATCCGAGTGTGAAGGAGCACGGACACATGGAAATGGGGCAGAGCTGACCAGGAAGGCTCGCTGGCCTCCTGCTTCATTCCTAAAGAGGGTTGGTCCATCACGTATCTGTCCCGGTCTCGCCTTCTCCAAGAAGGGTGACCATCTTCCAATGTTGGCCAGTGCTTTCCCACCGGCTATGAGTGGGGAGCGGGGGAGCAGACCATCTGCCAATCTGCCGTGTGAACATCCCCCCCTCCACAAGTTGGCTGCGAGCTAGCAATGTGGCTAATGTCACTGAAGGCAGTGCTGGCCGGTGTGCACTGTAGGCTCCCTCGTCCTTCCGGGCAGAGAGCCATCACCTACCCTGGTCCTCAAGGTGGACTGTGGATTACCTGGAACTGCCCCCTCTTGCTCACGGCTCAGGTGGTCATCCTATCAATTCAACCTACAAAACGTCTTTCCAGTCCATCGCACGGGCCCTGCTGCTGTCTAGGCCTCGGTTCCTGTAAGGGCCAGGCTCCCGCCTGCCGCTTCTTCTAACCCATCTCCTCGAGGAAGGGAGGCTCAGGTGTCAGATTGGGTCACTCCTAGCTCAACACAGTGCCAGGGCTCTCCCATGCCGCCCCCAGGAGAAGGTCCTAAGTACCTCAGACAAGGTCCTTCTTGCCTAGGTCCTTGCTTTCAGCCACCCTTCACCACCACCCCTCATTTTGGCTCCAGAGAGAATGGTCCCCTTTTCTCCAACAGTATCCCTAGGGCCTTAGGACCCCCTTCTTCATCTAGGCTTGTTACCTGGGTGATTCCTACTCTTCCTTCCCTGTTCATCCCCACCCCCTGGCCCCAATTCGGGTCCCTTCTACAGGTGCCCTCAGCTCCTTCAATGCCCCCCATAGGGCAGTCCTTCTCACGATTGCTGGTCCCCTGCTAGACCGTGAGCCCGGAGCAGAAACTGCCTCTGTCTGGTTTTCCTTGTTGTCCGCAGCTAACAGCTATGAATGGAATGAAGTCATGAAGCAGCATTCAACACATGTGTCTCCCTGGCAGGGGGGTGGTGATCATTGTGGATGAGGCTGCCTCTTGGCCCCAGGAGAGAAGCTGGGGACTCGGGGAGGGGATGGTCTACTTTGAGATGCGAGCATTCACTAGTCTGGCAGATGACCTTTCTAGCCAGTAATTCAGGTCTCCAGATTTAACTGTCCCCTGCCCCCAAAGTTTAATTGCCTCTCCCCAACCCCATTTTTTGAAAGGGCTTCCCTAAAAAGTCAACCCACCCAGACAAGTTGTCCCAGCATCTTGCCTCGTTGGGATGCAAACCAGCAGCCTTCAAAGACCCAAGATGAGGTCCTCCTTTGCTGGAACCAGTTAGCAAGCTCCAGGAGAGGAGGCAGGTGGCCCAGAACACAGCCAGGCTGGCTCTGATCAGCAGCGTGTAAGCCAGTGCTTCCTGCCTAAGTGGTAAGCCACAGGCTCCCCATTTTCCCGCTGTCCAGGGCTGGCCCCACTCGACCTCCTCCTCCAATGACAAGTGGCTTCTTTGTCCTCCCTCTCCCCTGCTCTCCAGGGTCAAGATGACTTCCCAGGAGCACTCAGCTATCCAAGTGATGGTCACCCATAGGCCACCGTTGGGGACTCTGGTTTGCTCAAGGCTCCTCATGTTGTTAAACCTCTCCTAGGATCGATGAAGACCCAAGGGAGATTTCCGCCCCCCTTTTAAATAAACATCCTTTATAACAAACAAACTCACTGCTGTTGAGTTAATTCTGACTCCCAGGGGAGAATTGCCTTGTGGGTGTGCAAGGCTTTATGGGAGTAGAAAGCCTCATCTTTCGCCTAAGGAGCTGCTGGTGATTTCAAACTGCTGACCTTTGGTTAGCAACCCAGTGCATTACCCACGACACCACCAGGGCTCCTCCTTGATAAAAAGGAGAGCTAAGTGCATGGAAGTGGGGTGTCAGAAAAAGAATATAGGGTTTGGTATGAGGCTGCACCCAAGCTCCAGCACTTGTCGCTGTGAGACCCCGGGCACGGCAGACCCCTCTGTTTGCCTTTGGGTTGGTGGTGCTGCCTCCCTGCTTTGTTAGGAGACCCAAAGGAGACCCGTGCACCCATGAGGCCAGAGCTAGGTGTCCAGGAGACGGGATAGTCATCCTGTCCAGGCCCCAGTGCCTAGCAGTCCTTGTGTTCCCAATTAGAATCACACATGCGGGGCCGGAAGCCAGGAGGCAGGCAGACAGACCCCAGAAAGGTCCCCTCAAGTGGGGCCTTTACTATAATGTTAAGGTCGCCGTGGAAGAGGTCAGAGGAGGTGCTAAGGGGGACGCAGCAGGTACCCCTGTGCTTGGGCTGGGAAGCTGACAGAGGTGGGACACGCAGGGCCTGGAATATGCTTGTCTGCCTGCCCACCCAACAGGCCTGGCCCCCGTCTCAGTACTTGTTGCTAAAACCTGGGGGTTGTCTTCTTTTCTGTGGCTTCCCCAGCCCTCAGCCCCTCACTAGCTGGGCAGCACACTGCCAGGCACAAGCACTCTCAGAATTCCCACTTTGGCTGCCAGAGCCGCCCAAAGGAGTCCCCCCACCCCGCCCTGGCAGGGATGCTGCACCCCCAGGTTTGGGGATCCAATTCCATCAGAGCTGCGTCACTGTATCTGGGTTTTCTCGCCCGAGAGGTGGGCGGTGTGGCAGTGCCTACCTACCCCATGGGGCTCTTGTGAGGGTCCCAGGAGACAAGGTGTGCACATGAGTGATGAGGGATCATGAAGTGTCAGCCCTTGACGTGGCCACTATGGTCCGAGTGTGGAAGGAGCCCTTGCCCAGGACCACCCCAGGCAGGACCAGCCAGCCTGGGCCCTGCAGCTCCCTCTGCTCACCTCGTACCCTCCCCAGGTCTCCCAGAACTCCAGGGGGCAGGCGGGGGTGCCTCTCAGTACTCACCCCAGCTCCTCCCCTGGCTTCCTACCTCAATTCTGACTCCTTTCCTTGACGGAAAGCTGAGGCTTTCTACTCTTACCAAGAGTTGCAGTCTCAGAAAGCCACAGGGGAGTTCTGACCTAGCCTATAACATTGCTGTGAGTCCGGAGCGGCTCAATGGCAGTGAACTTGGGTTTTGTTGGTTGGTTGGTTGTACTGGTTCTGGACAGAGCCCAGTAAGCTGTTCTTTGGGTCTCCTCCCCAGACTGCTCTCTCTGTGGACGTCAGAGGACTAGGTGGGCTCGGCGTCCTGCATCCCCTGGGCTGGTCTCAGGCTCCCTCAGAGGAGGGGTGAGCTAGGGGCTCCTTCAGCTTTTTTGCAGAGCACTTTTGTCATGGGTGGGGAGGCAGGCAGGAACGGGTGCCCTTCTGGGGCCTTGAGCATGCCGTACACACATTGGGGACCTTGGAGGGTACCTCGGGGGCTGAGGCTAACTCCCTGCTCTCTCTCCCCGCCATTCACAGGCCAGGTGAAGTATGCAGCAAAGCACAGAGAAGAGACCTGCTACTTGGCTGAAAACCTAGGGGGCAAGAGGCCTGGGGTCTAATCCTGCCCTCGTCAGTAAGTGGGGGGTCCTGGTCAGTCCGCTGCCCTCTCTGGGCCTCAGTTTCCCCTTCTCAGAGGCCGAGAACATGGCGCTAACATTTGGTGATTGTATCTTAGCCCACGGCCTGGACACTGTTTGGGAAGAACCTCTGGTCCTCCTTCCCACAGCCACGGTATCTTCCCGGCTTCCCCACCAACACCCCTTTCCTGCCCCTGAGGAGCCAGACCTGAGGGGAAGCTCACTGGGCGGAGGTCCTCAGACCAGGGCCCAAGGCTTCGCTCAACTAGGAGACTGTGGGTGAATGTGGTGGGGGTGTCCTAGGCCTGGGAATCGATCAGGACCGGGATGTCTATTCCATGGGATTCTGGAAATACAGGGAGGCCTTGTGGAAACAAAGCTGGAGCAGTCTTGCCATGTTGTCTCCCCCTCCTCGCGCCCTCCCCCCCAGGAGTGAGCACTTTCCCCTGGGTAGTAACCAGCAGGCCTTCCAGCTGCCCGAGCTCTGTGGCTAGAGGTGGGCCCTCCTGAGCCCTCCCCAGAGGCTGTAATTTCATATATTTAGCCAGACCACTTTCTCTTACGGCAAGGGCAGCACTGCCACCTGGTCTAGCTGACCACATCATGGGTAGGGCCTCCACATCCAGCGGGACCACCGGGGCTCACCTCCCTGTCCCACCCCACCCACCCGCATTCCAAAGAAGAGTAAAAACAACTTACAGGGGGGCCTCTTGGACCAATGATGGACAACCCAGCATCTCCCGGGGAGCCCTGCAGGGAGAGAGAAATACAGGGGAGGGGTCAGGGAAGGGAGAGAGAGAGAGGGCAAAGAGGAGAGTCCAGGGACAGGAGGGCAGTGCGATGGATGGGGATGGGAAGCAGGAAATAGAAAATGAGCCGAACATTCCAGAAGGCCCAAGAACCAGAGCGGAAAAGCAGTAGGAACAAGGAGAGAAGAGATTCCAGCAAGTGTCGATGTGGGGCCCAGGTGATGTGGCCTTAAGCCAGGGAGGCCAGGGAGCAGGTGTGCACTGGCGTGAGCAATGGCCGCCTTGGTCAGTGGCCCCAGGACTCCCACAGACGGGCCCTGCTCAGAGCCATCTCCAACCACGCCCACGTTACACAGACCCCGAGGCCTCCCTCCCTACCCTATTCCAAGATACCCATCTGGCTGTGCCCTGCCCAGGCTGCCCTGGGACGGGGCTGCTGGAAACAGACTGTCAGCCTGGCCAGTTTCCCAGTTCTGATTTCTGAGTGACAGAGGGGTCAGGGCTGGGGCAGAATGTCAACTCCCAGGGGGCTGGTGGAGGTGGCTGCTTGCCTGTGAGCTCAGAGGGCTGTGGATGGGTGGCTGAGACAGCTAGATAAACACTGGGTCGGTGGGAGCAGGGAGGAGGAGGAAGACTGGGGTACAGATGTGGGAACGGAGACCAGCACCCTGGCAGGAGCGGGCTTCTGTCCCGCTGGGAGGAGGGGCAGGATGCTGCGTCCCCCCAGGAGTCCATTCCTCCTGATGAGGCATGTGGGGGAGTGAAAAGGCGCAGGGCCCTGGAGCTGAGGTCTTGCAAGCCACCTGGCTAGCTGGGGCCCATCAGTGGGACTTCTCTGGGCCCCCATGAAAGCAGGCTTCAGAAGGGTCAAGGGACACGGGGGCCATGGGTTTGGTTTGGTGTCAGACACCGTTTTAAGGGTTTAGCCACTGTTCCAGTTCACACTCTCACATCTTACCAGGGAGGCATCCACAGTCCCATTTTACACCAGACGGGATTTCGGCACAGAGTCATTGCTGACTCCTAGCGACCCCCTGTGGGTTTCTGTTTTCGGGAGTAGAGAGTCCCGTCTTTCTGGTGGTTTTGAACTGGCGACTCTGAGGATAGCAGTCCAATGCATAACCACCACGGTTTGTGCTTCATACAAAATAGCCGTGATTATTATCGCTACTGCTGGTATTTGGGAGACGGGAAGAAAACCATGCGCAGGTACACAAGGTACAGGCCGGGCAGGAGGAGGGGTTCTAGGAGGTCTGGCTTCTGGCCCCTCCTGTCACTGTGGCTGTAGGACCTTGGCAAGCCCCACCCTGTATCTGAGTCCCAATCGTTTCATCTGCAAAGGGAGCCATTTAGGTGTGTGGCTCTGGAATGTTAAGACCCACCAGCGCTGATATTCTAGGATGGCCTCCACCCGACACCCCCCCCCCCCACTCCCTCGCCCACAGCGTCCCTGGGCTTTTCCTGGGGAAGGGAGAGAGAAAGGCTTTTTCTCTAAGGGCATCAGTGGCGGGGGCTGGGTTAGAACAGAGATGAAGGCTCTGTCCACCCCAGGGGAGTGAGAGCCATGAAGTTGTATGCAGACATGGCTGCGCCTGGGAGCCCCAGCCAGCCAGGAAAGCTGGGACCATCGCCCAGGAATCTGGCCCGATGGTGTGGAAGCTGTGAGGAAACTGGGCAGGGGCAACCTGGGGGGACCTGCAAGGGGGGCAGGGAGAGCAGCGGAGAGTGAGGGCGCAGCCTCAGAGAGTGGGAGGAGAGTCCCTGCTAAGGATGATGGGCGGAAGGGGAACAGTGGACTCACCTTCTCGCCTGTTTGGCCCTTGACTCCCTGGGGCGGCCAGATGCCAGGTGCAGAGGAGAGAGGGAGGGGGAGAAACAGAAAGAGGATGAGAGAGAGAGAGGCACAAAGACAGGAATCTACGTGCATGGCACGAAGACCAAACAACAGAAATAACCATGAAATAAGAAACAAAACAAAACACAGATGCGGACAACCGGCAGGCTCTATGTCCAACGGAACACAGCTTGTGGCCGGTGTCTGCCCTACCACTGGCCCGGCTAGGTCCCACAGCCCACCAGGAAAAAGGGGCAGCCCTGCAAGAGGCCTTTCCTGCGCGTGTGCGAGGCTGTGTGTGTCTGCATAGTTGGATGGGCGCTGTATGTGGGAGCATGTGTTTAAGTCTTCGTGGGTGCAATGTGTGTGAGTGCAAACCGGTGTGTACTGAGTCCTACGTGGTGCATGTGTGTGTGTGTGTGAGTGCAAACCGGTGTGTACTGAGTCCTACGTGGTGCATGTGGGTGTGTGTGCTGTACCTGTGAATGATGTGAGATAAGCCAGTCTACATGTGCCATGCGTGCGTGCGTGCGTGTGAGCTGTGGCAGAGAGAGAACGAGCCGCTCTGGGCCGCGCAGTCTGGGGTGTGGCTGGGGCCTGGCCTCCTAGGGGTGTGCTGTGATGAGGGAGTCTATGAGGCCCGGGCACCTCGAGTTCTGCCAAGTATAAAGCTTGGCCAAGCTGGACAAGCCGGACGGAGCTGTGAGGGCCAGCGAGCTGGATGGCAGAGGGGCTTGAAGAAGCACCGTGGACAGAGGCAGGGCACACACCTGGGAGGATGGAGGATGGGCCAGGGTCAGGGACCCTCCCCACCCTCCCTGCTCCAACAGGCCAGTGAGCCACCTCTGGGGACCCCCCCCCCCAAGTTCCAGCACTTCACACCACTGATCTAGGAGTCCTTATCAGGTGGCACATGCCAGGACCCCTACTGACAGCCAGATGGGCCCATTGTCATATCTAAAATACACCCAGGGACATAAAAAGCCCCAAGGGTTAGAAAACAGCCTTTTCATAGAAAAAATAGGAAGCCCCTGCTGCTTCTCCAGCCCCCACTGTGGGTCAGACCCAGCTCAGATGGCCACTTCCGGGGGAGGTGCCTGCAGGGCCCTGGGAGAAGAGCACAGCAGGGAGGCTGGGAGGGGCTGGTTGGCCTTTGTTTTCTTTCCAGCCTTCCTTGCTGGCCAGCAGGAGCACAGGGGGGGGGGGGGGGGGCAGGTCCGGAAGCTTACCTCTTCAGAGCAGGAAATTTGGGTACAAAGCCCAGCCTGGTCTTGGCACATTGAGCCTCAGGCTCTTCATTGATCAAAACCAAGCATTCCTCCCCCTAACTGGGTGTTTCAGCAAAACACAGAAGCATCCAGCAGGTGCTCCTGGTGATCACGGCTCCAAGAGCCTGGGATTCAAGGCTGAGGTGGACACACAGGGCTCAGGCCCCTGCATTGGAGAATGTGGACTCAGGACTTGTCCTTACAGAATCAATGCAGAGAGCGGGAACAGGCTGGGGCTCACAGAACATGGGAAGCGTGGGATACTCGCCTCCAAACCTCGGCAGAGGAGCTCTGGCTGGACCTGCGGGAGCTCAAAGCACCTGTGACACGTGTGTGAACCTCTGACATGCCCCAGGCTCTGTGCTCTTATCCAAGGAGCACACAGCTCCATCTGCGAGCTCTGACACCAGAGGTCATGCTGCGTGGGGGGAGAAGGGGTCTGTTCTCTCAGGGGCAAGAGCACAGGGTTTGGCGGAGTCCGACTGCCTGGGTTAACATCTCTGCTCCGTGATGTCCTAGCTGTGTGACCTTTTGAAAGACACGGGATGTCTGAGCCTGCCTTCTCACGTCTGAACAATGGGGCTGGAAGTGGTGCCTACCTCGCATAGTTCTGGGGAGAACCAAGGTGCTCTTAGCACTGGGTTAGGGCTTACACCACAGGGGTTAGTGGACAAGGGACAAACTCCCCGCGCAGGCATGCAAATTCACACACCAGATGCTACGTGGAGAGGTGAGATGAGGAGCGGAAAGCAGGAGGGAGACTGGCCTTATGGTTTGGGGTGTTGGGGAGCCAGAGTGGGGTGGGGTTAGGAATGAGACCCTGACTGTGCTCTAGACCAGGCTGGGTGGCGGTGAGGCTGCGGGTCACCACTGCCCTTGGCTGCCACTTCTAGCCCAGCAGAGACCATCACCCTGAGGCTAGGGAGGATCTCTCCTACAGCTTTCTCCCTGGGGGTCACTGCCCCCCTCAAACGCTCCCAGCACCCTTCAGAGGAAAGGAAGCTTAGGAATCTGGAGGAACTGGCCCTGTTGGCGACATTCTGCCCTCAAGTGTCCACATCAACAGAAGAAGACCCTCCTGAAACGCTGGCCCCAAAGCAGCCTCAGTAAAGCAAACCCAACTCTTTGGTGGGCTGACCCCTCATTGAGGATGGATTTGTCTAGATTGTTAGCTGTTTGGTGGGGGACAGGGGACTCCCACTGTCTGAGAGATTCAAGCCTCTCACACCCTCGCCTTTAGCAGGGGGCAGGTGAAAGGCTTTATTCATGCAACCTTCCTGTCTGTCCTTGGCTGGACAGTTTTCTGGAGAGTCAAGTCGTGCACGTATGGTGATGTCTGAAGGGCTGACGTACGTTTCTTCCTTTCTCTATTCCTACCCCTCGCAGAAGCTGAATGGGGGTGCGGGCAGGGAGAATGCAGGCCCCAACCTCGGGCCTGGGCAGACAGCACCTTGCCATGGTCCAGAGGACAGGTAGGCCAGGGCAGAGGAGCAAGCAGTGACCACGCAGGCAGTTACCAAGGTGCAACTCACCACGCGTCCAGGCATCCCAAGAGCACCTTTGTTTCCCTGATGAAGGAGGCAAACAATCAGATGGGGCCGGGGCCAGGCAACCTGGGCAGGAGCCCGCCAGCCAGCTGTCCTCTTAAGGCCTGGTTTGCATGGTCGGGGCATCCCACTCCGTGCCCCAGTGTCCCATGGGTGCACTTCCCCACGTGGTCCCCAAGTGCTCAGCAGGAGGCCACCCCTCTCATTACTGTACTCAGGGTAAAGACTAATAACTCGGAGTCTGGGCCCAGCCTGCACCTCAGCCTGTCTGTGTGTCTCCTAAGGGAGTCCACCAGGCCCTGCCTCCCTCCCTAGCCTGCTGCTGTAGCAATGGGGTCTCTCCTCCGTGTCCAGCTATGAGACACAGAGCAAGGTGACCTGGCAGTTTCCAAGTGACAGGCGGGGGAATCACTTCCCCAGCTCCCATTCTGCCAGAACTGGGGAGCAGAGTCCCCGCTGCCTTGCTCCTCCCGGGCCATCTGAACCCCTCCCCCAGCCATCCCCAGCAGGACAGGAAGGGCTGACTGCAAGACATGCGCACTCAGCCCCTTCACAGTTTCAGCTGCTCAGGGGAATCGCTTTGTTTCCGCGGCAGGGCCCATCTTCTCTCGCTGGAAGTCTGTTTATGAAGTTTTGTTTCTCCTCCTTTGGAGGGAAAGCATTTTTTTGCAATTATCCGCATGCAGACATCATCCAGTCTAGGGTGGGGCGTGGGGTCTGCTAGGAGCCGGGAAAGAACAACAAGGTACAGAAAAGAAGCTGGGGTTTGTCCTGACTGGCTGGGGAGGGGATAACGGAGCTCTCGGCACTCTCTGAAGTGTCTGGGCAGTACTAGGGTGCTTCTGTGCATCTGTTGGCCCCCATGAAGACGAAAAACGCCTTGAGAGCAAATTAGCATACAAGAGGTTGGAGGGACGCACACAGCAGTATCACTCGGCTCTAAAAGTAGCGTCTTGCTACACAGAAGCAGTCAGGACCAGTGGTGACTGTGCAGAAGACGGTCTGCCGTGGGCAGAAGTGCCAGCTTAGCAGCAGGGGCTGCTGTTGGCTGGGGATGGGGGGCCTGCCTCACGGAGGGCCCTCACATAACAGAGGGAAATGCGGTCCAGTTCCGGGCCAGTCCCAGATCGGTGGGTGAGCCATAGGGCTTTGCTGATTTACTGAAGCAGCTCTGCCCAGGCCTCCCCTCCGGCTGGAAGTTCCACGGAAAGACGTGTTTCTGGATCAGAGCAACATGCCAGCCTCTCTTGACCATCAAGTGGTGGCTTCCTATGAGGTGCATGGCTGGGACTCAAACCCTGGTCGTCAGCACTGAAGTAGAGAAATCTACTAGTTGTATGATTCCGGCACTGCCACACGGCTCTTTAACCCTTTAAGCACGCAACACCGCTGACCCACTGCTATGAGTCCATTCTGACGCAGAGTGACCCTGGGGAAGGTCTTCGAGGCTGTAAATCTTTACAGGAACAGACAGCCTCGTCTTTCTCCCAAGGAGTGCCTGGTGGGTTTGAACCACCAACCACGCAGCCAGCAGTCCAATGCTCACCCACCAGCATCACCAGGGCTCCAGCCCTGTGAGATGGGGGTGACTGCAGCTTCACTCCCATGGAGTGATTGGGAGAATCCCCTGGATGACACCTCTTAAAGCCTACGTCAGTGCCTGGCATTTGTTGAATAAGGGCCGAGTCATGGATCTACGGCCGTGAAGCCCTGCTCAGCCACGGGCAAGGTCATTTTATCAGCTTGCACTCGGCACACTCTATACTTCACAACAGGGGCCAGGATTAGCCTGGGGTCCCCGCCAAGTCCTTTCTCCCAAGCATTCACAAGCCTGGGATCTGTGGGTCCTCGGTCTTGTGCTGCTGCTGTAATGCCAGGCCGGGCCGGCCGCTGGCCATGACATCACCCACACAGCTCACCCGGGGGCAGGAGAATGGTATTTCAGGATGTGTGGTTTGGTTTCCTTTCCCCTGTTCAGAACTAATGTTCTTTGCAGCCCTGGCTGTAAAATGCTCCAGCGAGGGGCAGGCACGGAGGGGTCAGGAGGCTGGAATCTGCACTGTGTGCTTCCTTCCCCCTAAGTGCTTCCCAAAGGTGGGCTTGGTCAGAGAAAACAAGGTCTGCCCACGCTGCTCCAGTCATCTGACTTCGCCCCTCCTGGGACTTCATGGGACACAGTCGCTGGCCTCCCTTGGCTCCAGGGCTCCCACTGCCTGGGCCAGTTCCCATTTTCAAGGACTAAATCTTCTCCCACATGCATTTCATTAAGCCGGTCACCACCGGACAGATGTGAGTCCTAGAAGCTGCTGCCCTAGTTAAAGAGGCCACAGTATAATTCATGCCTCGAAGAGAAGTGATTAGGGGAAGATATATATATACACACACACAGAAGGGTCTGGCAGGCAGCTGATGGGGTCTTCTTGGGCACAGGTGAGACTAGGCAGCGGGTGCCAGCTCCCAATCTCCATGCCACATCTCAGCCCTCTGACTGCTACAGCATTCCTTCCTGCCTGGTCACTCTCCATCGGAGGACCTGGGATCTCCAATTCTCAACTCATCCCTGGTCCAGCCTAGATGCTGCAGAGCAATGTCTGAGAAGACTTGGAAGATGCCTGCTGGCGCTGAGTACGGACCCGAGCAGTACGGGAAGGTGTGCGGAGACACACATCCGCCATCAGACCCACAGCCGGAGGGGCTCAGTGAATAGCAAGGTGCCTTGGGACTTTGATGGCATCTCCGTTTCCTCGTCTACGAAGCAGGCATCACAGTATCCATTTCACGGAGTGGTGGAGCAGATCATAGGAACGAAGACCGATCCGTGCAGGGCCTGGCACGGAGTAAGGGCTCCCCCAAAGGAAGTTTTGATTATGTCCACTTTTGCCGTGAAGCCCGTGGCTGCTTGGCGTCCTGGGGCTTGGGGAGAAGAAAGACTTGGAATCCACTCTCTGAGCAGCGGGACCAGGAAAAGGGCCAGGGGTCTTCACCTTAGCAGGCATGGGGGAGGAGACAGAGTATGCTGCCCGCCTTTTGGCCCTTCTAAGACCCCGAATCTGGTAGTTGGTCAGTTCTATCTGCTGGGGCATCACGTGGGCCCCCCCAAGAAGCTGCAGCTTCAGGGTGCAGATATTTAAGCAGCAGCAGCCTCTCCAAGCCTCCAAGGAAGAAGGGGCTGATGGGGAGGCTGCCCCCTCAGGCCTGGACCAGAGAGCCTCTCACCCAGACACACGGAGCCAAAGCAACCACCAGCTTAGGCCCGCCTCAGACCGGGAGCTGCCCAGGGAAGTAGAAATGAAAGGTACGTACCGGCAGTCCGGGCCTTCCAGTAGGACCCTGAAAGAAACAGGCAAGAGGGAAGGTGACTCGGAGCAGGGCACTGAATACGCAGTGGTTCTGCACTGCCTCATCCACTGGGCCCCACGGGCTTCTGTGAGTTTGTGAACAAAGGGATTTCATGAAGACCTGGGTCACTAAGCTTGCTTCAGCTCTAGAATTCATTTCTTCCTTCCTTCTCAACGGGGCTCCTGCACAGCAGGTCCAGGGGCAGGTGAGGAGAACAGAAAGGCGAGAGTCCTCTCCTTTGTCACTGTCCCTCGTAGGACTTAAGGGATCATCAGGGCTGTGGGTCTCACCAGTGTGTCCCTTCTCTCTGAGCCTTTCGGCCTCTCTCAGCCCACTGCAATGTCCACTGTGCAAGTGCTGGCTCTGGGCAGGGAAAGGGCCTGCGAGGCCTGGACGCAGGTCTTCGTCCTTCCTGTCCTCCCACTCAGGAGGGGCCAGATGAGAGGGTGGCACCAATCTGCCATTGTTGGATGAAGATGGCTTACATGGGATGCTCCTGCTGGGCCTGCTGCTATACCTGAGATGATACAGCTGGTCAATGGTGGGTGGGGGGCACCCCAAGGGCCTGCTCCCCCTCTACTGGGGGTGGGGTTTCTTTCCTTTGATGCTTCCAACCAGGTCAAAACCCTCGCCCATGGAGGGCCTCTGGCTCAAGAAGCCTAGTTCACTGACCACCGATGGTCTTGCTCAGTGCTGTTATCCACAAGCCCAGTGCGCCCGCCCAATAGAAGCCTGGCCATGGAGCACGGGGTCCACATGTTGTCACTGGCTACAAGCTATAAGCAGAGTCCATGAAAGAGATTCAGCGTAAAGAACGCCATGTAAAATCCCACTGCACAAAAGGAATACATTCACCAAAAATGCATTATTGGAAGGAAGAACGATCTTCTTAGCACTGTACACAGAAGGCAGCTCGGGAGCCAAGGGGATCCCCAGAAAGCCATGGCTTCTTGGCTCTGGGTCCAGCTTCCGACTGGATCGGATCCAACATGGCCACTTGCATCAGAAACCGCCTCGCAGGGCTCCTGGCAAAGAGGGCGGGGGCCACCTCAGGGAAGTGTCTGAGCTCATTCAGCGCGGCCAGGGCGAGGCCCCGTGCAGCAGTGATGCAGCTGTGTGCCTGAGAGTCTAAGAGGTGTGCTCTGCGGTCCGGTCTGCCCACCAGCGCGCAAGTCTGGCTCTGCCACGTGCTATTGCTGCGACCTTGGGCAAGTTGCTTGGCCTCCTTGCGCCTCAATCCCTACATGTTGGGAAGAGGAGAACACATCCCCATCATGCTTGATCACAGGGGCTCTCATGCCGTCAAAGCACTCAGCAGTCTGACATTTGGCACGCAGCTCCAACCATGGCCGTGATTCCGACTCACAGAGGACTGGGAAGAACTGCCCCAGAGGGTTTCTGACGCTGTCAATCTTACTCTGAGGAGCTGCTGGCTTAGCAGCCACCTACAGGCCACAGCAGGAGGTTCTTACTGGACGAGAAGAGGGCTGATGGGGGAAGGGGGGCATGCCTCGGTTGCCCCTCCAGGGACGGTGGCATCAAGGACAGTTTCTCTCCTTCCGGACACTCGGCTCATCCCATGAACTGATGGCAGAATCAGGCCTGGGTGTCTGTGGGGAAGCAAAGGCCCCCCCTCCTGGCCCTGGCAGCAAACCCGGGCCGTGCCAGGGAAAAGCCGCCCCTGTGTGCCCTCTCTGAAGCCCTGGTGGCGCAGTGCGTATGTGCTCGGCTGCTCCCTCAGTGGCCAGCAGTTCCGCCTCACCAGCTGCTTCCAGTCTGTTTCAGAAAGATTACCGCCTTGGGAGCCCGAGGGGCCAGGGGATAGCAACAGCACTGGTTCGGCCCCTTACACCCTCCTGTTTGATTGCCTTGTCATGGTTACGAATCAACACAAAACCCTCCTAGGGAACAGGTAGGGTGGAAACACAGGAAAGCACCCTCTGGAGTCACACAAGAATCCTTTCTTGCTCGGAATTAAACCCTTTGAAGAAGAATCTTTGGGGACCAGCTATGAAAGCCCTGCTTCTTGTTGCCAAAGGAATTCACACTTTCCATGACAAACGAGCATCCCACTTTAAATTGAAAACAAACAACCGAAAACAACCCTCAACAGCCCAAACCCAAACTCCCTGCCATGGAGTCAATGCTGACTCGTAGTGACCCCATGACACAGGGTAGACCTGCCACTGTGGGTTCCTGAGACTGTAACTCTGTACCGGAGGAGCAAGACCTCGTGTTTCTTCCGCAGAGCGGCTGGTGGTTTCAAGCTGCTGACCTGTGGTTTGCAGGCCAACAAGGGCTCCTAATTTAATACATCAACCTATTGCATATAATTATAAAATAAATATTTTCCCACAACCGAATGAGGCAGATGCTAAACTAGCACTGCCACCATGCAACAGAGGCACAGAGAAGTCCATTGACTTGCTCAAGGTCACACAGGGCCAAGCTTGGACTACTGACAGCCTGTCTCCAGAGTCCCTGCTTGTAATCACACCTCCATAAACACGCCAGTGCCTAAGGAGTAGTGTGAGCTACGATTTCAGCAGAGACCTTATGGAAGCAGGCCTGGCAGCTGCACATCAAATGTCCCCCTGTCCTCCTGCAAGGAAAGACACAGTCATGCTTCCGTTGTCATAGGCTTCTATCCTACAGTTCCCGCGATTGAGGAATTTTCTCTTAAATCTAGCGCAGGGATAGCTGCTTAAATGCACACTCAGTGAATAGGGAAGCACTGACTAAGGCATTTCACTGAGAAGCCTCCTGATTGATTAGCAATGTCTGCAGGGATCTGAGGGTGGGTCATGGGTAGCCACCATTTGCTAAAATTTAAATGGCTCCTGTTGTCACAAAATTCCATCCTCCCTGGTGGAGTTCTCCAGGCACTAGTTGCCCCCCTCCCCCCGGTTCCATGGAAGCCTGGATCTTCCAGCTCCAGCACAGATATGACCCTCGAGACACACCCAGTGGGCAGCAGACAGGCACCTCGGCCAGCTGTCAGCCTGGGTTCTGCCTTTGGGCCTCTGGCCAAGAGCATATTTTTCTTCTGCTGGGAGCAGAAAGAACAGAGCTGAGGAAGCAATTCCTGCCTTGATAAACTTCCCATTTCCTCTTCCTTCTGCTTTGGGGTTTCTGCCAAAGGTGAACAAGCATTCAGCGCTCCTGTGTTGGGCCCCCCTCCTGCCATCCTGGGGCCTGGAGGTACTAAAGAAGACTCACATCCCATCTTCTCTCCTCTGCTCCTCCACCGGCAGTGGAGCCCAGCTGTGAACAGTCTGGGGTCACCTTCCACGTGAAGGAAGGACCCCCATGTCAGCAAGGGTCTCCGCCCAGCAGCATGTCTGTGGGGAGCGGGATTAGGGCAGGGAGGTGAGGAGTCTTGGCTTAGTCAAAAAAAGACAAGGGGGGGAAAGAGGGCCCGCTCCAGCAGGGGGTCTGTCAAAAGTGCCCCCTGGCAGCGCTTATTTTGGAAGATTGATGACAGGCATTGAGTTCTGATGCCCCAACCAGGCCACAATAAATCACCCGCCCTCCTTTCAAGCTATGAAATGGTTTTCCTCTTTCTGTGGGCCTTATCAGTCAGGGGCCGAGCAGGAGTGCAGGCACGGGTTCCATTTACCTTTCAGAGAACAGATGCTAAGTCATGGTCTGAGGAAAGGGGGGCAGGCCGCCCCCAGGTGCGGAATGGAGGAGAATAAGGCTGCAAGGGAGTTCTCCAAGGATGGCAGGGTAGACTGGCTGGACGACACTCATCTCCTTGAGAAAGATCTGATACGGAGGCTTTGGCCTTTTCAAATTCCCACCCCTGTCCCTCCCTGACCTCTGTGCCTTTTGTTGGCATATCAAATGTTATCCCCAAAAGCAGACTCGCTCTTGTTCCCTGGATCCATTCCTTTGGGGAGATCCCTCCTCGGGCTCTTCTCAGGTTCTTTGGAAACTCCAGGGCTCCCCCATCCCACCCTGGTCCTCTGAGAGAGGTCAGGGAACAAGGCCAGACCCAAGCACCATAATTTATGTGTGATCTCCAGTCCAACCCGTGGACACTACTTTCTCTTGCAGAGAAGCAGCCATCCCTGTGGCCACCACCTGCCCTAAGTGACCAGGCAGAACACAGTTGTCCCAGGAAATGGTGCAGACTCGGGGACATGAGTACCTCACACTGACCTGCTTTCTGAGGGGGGAGGGGACCAGAACCAGGTAGAGGTGATCTTTCTAAAACCCGGTGTTTTCCTGACTCCAGTTGCTTCCTGAGGGCACAAAAGAGTCGGCTTACAATGGGGCCTTCCCCACTACTCCGGCTGAAATTCAGGACCTGCTCTCACGTTGTACAGGGGGGTGCTAGCTGTCTAGTCCTGGAGTGGGAGATAGGTGGGTGGGAGGCAAAGTGGCCGCCTCCTTTCCTGCATAAGGAATGGCTGAGTGGCACGAATGGTCCATGAGCATGACTGCTAACTGAAAGGCTGGAGGTTCAAATCCCTCCAGGGGCACGTGGAAAAAAGGTCTGGCAATTCTCTTCTGAAAGCCTGCCATTGAGAACCCGGCAGTCAGAGTGCTACTCGGACACCAAGGGGCTGCGGGGAGCCAAGATGTGGCCTTGGTGACACCTGGTTCTCTCTCACGTGACGATGCTGAAGAAGGGACCCCACAGAAACCGTTTGCCCCCTCCTGCCCCCCCCCCCACCCAGTGAAGGGCAAGTGTTAGTCCCCCACCCGGGACCCAGTTACCGGCAAGGAGCATAGGCCTTAGAGACACGTGTGACCAGGCTGCAGCTGTGTACTTACAGGAGGTCCTGAAAGAGAAAGAGAAAACACCGGAGTCAGAGTCGGGGTCATGGCCAGAAGGAAGACTCGGGGAGCCAGCGCCTTACAAGCAGAGCCCAACCATTCTTCAGCGGAGGGGCTTCCATCTGGTCTTCAAAGTGCGTACGTTCCTGGCCCACATTCGGCGATATAATCCCCCTTTATTTCTTCTCTGTGTTTACATAACTGGATGGTGTGTGCAGCGGTCTGGGGCCCAGGGTTGGGCCTGCTGGGAGCCTAGGGGTGTGGACCCTCTACAGCTCCCTGTTGCATTTCCCTCCGCACAAAAGAGGCCCTTTGGGACCGGACAGGGGTCGCTGCAGCACCATGCAAAGGGCCAAAGGTGGGACACAAGCTAGAGACCTCCATTGTCATCGAGCTGGTGTCCCCTCCAGGGGGCCCGGGAAACACGACTGAAAATGAGCAGGCAGGAGCAGGGTGAAGCCACCTCCTTCTTCACACCCGCGTCTCATGCTCCGCACCCCCAGCTCTCCTTCTCCTGATGCTGTCCCCTCTCCCTCCCCCTGCAAAGCCAGCTCACTGGCAACAGCCACAAGCGACACATTTGAACATTCCGAGGAGCAAGCAAAGCGGCCGGCAGAGAGCAGGCAAGGAGAAGCGTTTCTGCAGGACTCGAGTCATGCAGGCCCCAGGCCCGCCTACGTCCCTGCTAGGCTGCAGCCGTTGCCCAGCCCCAGGTGACCTGGGACGTTAGCTCAGCGGCTACTCCGGTTCCTTCTTTTATGCTTGGCCAAGAAAGACTCTTTCTGTTGCCCCCTCGGCCCTCCTAGCCACTCCTTCTCCCCTTTATCTGTCCTCTCCTGTGCCCTGGTCCCCAGCCAGGATGAAACCACTCTCTAACGTTGGCCTCTGTCACAGCCGCACGCTCAGGGGGACACAATGTTTTAAATTAAAGAAGTGCAGAAACCGGGTTCTACGGCCCGGGCAGCAGACAAGCCTGCACTCAGGGTTTCTCAACTCTGAAGGGGAATAGGGTCGGGGAGGAGGGGAGCATCTGGGACCTATTAGGCTGAGGGGCAGGGGAATGTCACCCAGAATCTGGAAATATCCCCCGAGCTGCAGGCTGCCAGTAAGACTGGCCCAGCTGGGAAGCCTGTGCCTGCTGGCCAGGGGGATGGGTCCTCGGTGTGGGAAGTAGGCTGGGGACAAGGTTCAGCCCCAGGCAATCGGATGGGCAACCCCATGGGAGGCAGATGCCGGGCAGGGTCCTGGCTCACCATGGCCTGAGCTCAGTGACAATTCCGCCCACGGCACTCTCAGCTGCTGGGGATCATCGGGTGTGACCAGGTCATCGATATGGGACTCAGCACGGAGCCAGGCCCTGGGAGACACTTCTCTGGGCCCCCCAAGCACTGGAGAGCGTCTCCACTTGTACGGACCACGTTGAAGGATTTTTACATCACCGGACCACGTTGAAGGATTTTTACATCACCACCACCACCACCGCTGCTCAGAGCCTTCCCGGTTCTTACTGTGGGCTCAGTTCTAAGTGACTTCCAAACACAAGAGGGGCATGACATGTGTATGGAAAACATGGGATGAAAAGACAATAGAATTTCCCCATGGGTTTTCTGAAGCATATTAACGCCCCTAGTTCTCACAACCTGGCAGAGTGGTTGCGAGTGGGTCAGGGGTTTGAAACCATCCACTGCTCTGAGGGAGAGAGATGAGGCTTTCTATTGCAGTACAGTGACATACAATCTCGGAAGCCCGGCAGGCAGCTGTACACGGTCCTAGAGGGCTGCTGGCTAAGAGCCGCTCGAGGGCAGTGAGCGAGTGATCCTCCCGACTCCACAGAGCAGGTCCCCCCCACACACACACACACTGCGGACGGACAAGGAAACATCACAGGGGACTCGGCGACTCCTCTGAGGCCAGCCAGCTGCAGCGGGCAGAGCACTCCACCTTTGCTGCTGCGCCTGCCTCGAGACCAGCTCGCTCAAACCTGCTGCCCACCCTGAGCCCCCCACCCCCGCCGCTCTTCTGTCTAGACTCCACCCTTCCATCTCTCGCTAAAATCCACAACAAGCAGACCGCTCTCAGTGGGTTCTGACTGGAGGGCCCGTGTGTTGGGGAGCAGCACTGTGCTCCCTTGCCTGCTTCTTTCGGCTGTCACTTTCGCAACATCAGATCACCAGGCCTTTCTTCCACTGCACCACTATGTGGGTTCAATCCACCTTTAGGAGAGTCTCTGGGCTCAAAGTGTGCCACCAGGGACCCTGCCTCTCTTGATTCTGTGCTCCCTTTCGGGCTGGCATTCCCCTGTCTGCCTCTTCAAGACTTCAGGGACGGACCAAGCCCCTACCTGCAAGGTCATTTTGTGTCTTAGGAAGGGGAAGAGGTATGTAGTAGGGGGAGTTGTGAGAAAAAGAGGTTGTCTGTCGCAACCGTTTCTCCCTGTCAGTGAAGTCCTCACGGCATTTTCAGGCTCCTGGGAAATCCCACAGCCGCCCCTCCCTGCCCCCCTGGCTTTCCACCAGCAGGCCCAGTGGGAGGCCCTGGATGTCAAACAACCTGTGGCGCCCAGTGCTGCCCGTAGGCCGAGGCAGCTGGGAGTCCCAAGGCTTTGCAAAACCCATCAGCACCAGCTACAGTCCAAGTGGATGCTGCTGGTTGAGTTCCTACAGGGGTCGCGGGCTGGCTCAGCAGTGTGGCTCCTGACTGGCCCCTCACCCTGGCCAAGCACCCCAAGCATCACAAGGTACCCATTGTACAGAAAGGCTGTGGGAGGTTGGTGCTTATCCAGAGTCAATTTTGGAGTGGCGATGGCCGTGGGTCCAGGACCAGGTCCCCTGACGCTCCATCCAGGTGTCTGCCTTACAAACTACACTGTCACTCATGACCTGTGCCATTGACCCTGCGGAGGGCGTGGGAGATGTCTGACAAAGCCCATGGGCTCCCTGTGGCAGGGAGGACATGTCAGCAACCCCACCAGCATCCACCTTTATCTTCACAGTGGCGAGAATGATGAAGACTGTCCAGCCAATGTGCCTACTGCAGGACCCGGGACCCTTCCTCTGCCCAAGGTCAGTGGCTGCTCTCACACCGGGGTTGGCTCCTTCCCCACGGCCACACAGTCAGGGACTCATGTGAGCAGGGAGGGAAAGGGCTCATCTGGGGCCTGCACTTCTTTCCAAGTTAATTCACTCAACCCACATGCCGTGAACTCCCACTTTGTGATCGGCACTGCGCCAGGAGGTTCTGTACCATGGTAAGTAACGCAGTCGTAGTCCCGCAAGGAAGGGGCGTTTCCCTGGTGAGTTAAGCACTGAACTGCTAATCGCAAAGGCTGACCTTCCAGACCAGTAGTTCTCAAACCTTCCTACAGCCTCGACCCTTTAATAGAGTTCTTCATGTAATGGTGACCCCCCAACCATAAAATTATTTTTGTTGCTACTGCATAACTGTCATTTTGCTACTGTTATGAATCGGGCGACCCCTGTGAAAGGGTCGTTCGACCCCCAAAGGGGGCTGCAACCCACAGGTTGGGAATCGCTGGACCAGACCCACCCTTGGCTCCACGGAGAAAGATGAAGCTGGCCGCAGTCTTAGAAGTCCAGTGGTGTTCACCTCTGTCTTATAAGGTCACTGTGAGTCGGCATAGACTCGGCAGGCAGTGGGTCTGGTTTGGCCCTTGTTTATCTGCAGGGCCTGGAATGAGGTTCTGGCAAGGCAGAGATGAAGAACTCCATCCCTCCCCTTGAGGGCCCTGCAGTTCCCTATGTCCGAAAGATGGTGGCATTCCAGAGAGGAGATCAAAGGTGGGAAAGGGGGCTTATGGGAGACCAGTTTTGCCCTAAGGACCCCCGTGGTCCCTGGGTCGTGTCCTCGGCGGTTGACCCAGTGGTTGGTGGTCTGAACCCCCCTCAGGCAGCGCTGGGGGAGAAAGTCCCGGTGCCCTGTGCCCATAAAATTACAGGTTGGCTATGTCAGGGGCGGCTGCTTGGAGTCAGAATCCACTGACAGCCCGGCGCGAGTGACAGGCTCACACAAATTCACGAGCTGCCACTATCATGCCCACAACTGAGGCCAAGTGGGCAAGGAGCCTGCTGAAGGGCCCCCTGCACTGACTGACGTGGCCAAGCCCAAATCAAGCTCTTCAGTGGCAGCGCCTCTTTAATTATCTAGCCTTTGTTTCCATGCAGCTGAGCCTGGATTTGAACCCTGAGCGCTCCTACCCCAAATCCTATAGCCTCCAGGTGGGGAAGTTCATGAAGAGTGGAGGGGCAGCCTGGACCTCTGCCCACACCCTCTAAGATGGGCAGTAGGCCAGCCCTCCCCCCAGGCTTGGTCCCGCCCCAGACTCAGGGGTGGCAAAGTGACCCCAGTTCAGTGACTCTTGGCCTGTGCTCTGGGGCTTCTGGACTGCGGCACCCAGCAGCTGGGACTCTGAGCCCCGTTCACACTCGCCACTGGTGCCTGCTGCCAGCCTTCCTGAAGCTGACCACCTGCCACTCAGTTCTGCCATGTGCCCAGATCCCACGGTCATGTGGGGCTCTCTCAGCCTTGGGTGACTGACAGCCATGCTCCGCCCCTGAAGGTTCTATCCCTGAAGGACAGTTGGGATGTCGGAAGAGCACTAGCAGGTTGCTACTGGTCTCTACTGGGAGAAGCCGGGGATGCTGCAAAGCATGCTATAATGTTCAAGACACACCCCCCCCCCCCCCCCGCCCCTGCAAGCAAAGACCTGGTCCTGAAAGTCAACAGCATGGAGGAAAAAAGCCGCTGCGGTATTCAAGGGACCCGCCCTGCCCCGGGGAAGTCCTTCCCATGACCTACAGCACTGGATCCTGTGGTTTGCCAACTGGAGGATCCTGCTATTCTGTCATTTGGCCTGTCCTACCCACACCTAGGAACCCTGGTGGCTGAACTGACCAGGTAAGTGCTGGGCTGCTAACTGCAAGGTCAGTGGTTCAAACCCATCAGATGCTCCACAGGAGAAAGATGAGACATCACCTCCAGAAGGATGTACAGCTGTGGTAATAGCATAGGTTCCCAAACTTATTTGGCCTACTGCTCCTTTCTTAGAAAAATAAAAATTATTCAGTGTATCCTGGCAATGACAATCCTCTCTACTACCACCTATGCACCCCAGGATCAAATGCAGGAACCCACTGGTGCAGCGCCTGCTGGGTTGTTGCAATGTCCCATGGATGGCATCACCCATGTGGGGAAACTGCTGGACAGGGTCTCTTTGCGTTGGAATCAATTTTATGGTAGTGGCTTGGCTCTGGGGGTTGACCTCTACCTAAGACCTTGTCACGGCAAATACGAATCCATTTTATGAGTATTTATTTAGTGTCTGACACTATGCAAAAAACTTTTGTTGTTTCCACCCAGTGACCCTATGGAGTTAACTACTGCTGTTACTGTTCTTAGAGGAGCCCTGGTAGCATAGTGGTTATTAGCTGGGCTGTGATCCACAAGGTCAGCAGTTCAAAACCAACAGCTGCTCCTCAGGAGAAAGACAGGGCTTTCTACTCCTGTAAAGAGTTACAGTCTCGGAAACTCACAGGGGCAGTTCTATGCTGCTCGATAGGGTCACGATGAATGGGCATTGACTCGATGGCAGTGAGTATTCGACGGCAGTATTTTTGTTATTCTCATTTTCCAACTGAAAACGCACATGTGTGGGGTTTAAGGCACGAGTTCAAGGCTGCAGATATCATAAATGCCTGAACTGGAACTGGAGCCCGGGTCTGCCTGATACGAAGGTGCTGGATCAATACAACTTTGGCTCAGGATTTGGGAGGATTCGGGGGGAATAGGAAATCCCCACAGCTCAGAAAGGCCAACTCCAGAGAAATAAAAGTCAAGGCCCCTTTAATCTGCTCTGAGGAGAGAAGGCGGGGAAACAGGAGTAGCTTCAAAAACCACCTAGGAAATTCATCAGCAATAGGGAACCTCACTGAGCTTCCAGTCCTTTGAGGTGACATCAAAGAGGTCAGCCAGGCCCTTCTCTCTTACAGCAGCAGCCCGCCGGGCAGAACACTGGCTTTACAGGCGAAGGGCAGATTTCTGGGCAGACCTTCTGGGGTGGTTCCCTGGGGAGACATCTGGTGAATCATGCCAGTGGCTGACAAAAGCACATCATCATATCTTAGCTCCCCTGAGCTTCACCATATCTCAACACCCATTTTATAGGTGAGAAAACTGAGGCTTGAAGAAAAGAGGTAACGGGCCTTTAAAAAATTCTTTTCAACAGTTTTATTGGCATAATCCACTTATCACATAATTGAATAGTTCAATCACATCAAGAAGAGTTGCACCATCAGGTAACATGCCCTTGGTTCATAGCTAGAAGTGATGGAGATGGGATGTCCTGAGCCCTACCTAGCCCAGTGCTCATCCTGGCACAGTCCATCGCTGGCACAGCTTTAGGGTGGGAGGAGTCGTGATTTTTTCAGACAAAAAATAGAGGATTACTTAGAGGGTGATGTGCTGGAGCCAGCTGGAACGGTCTTATGAGATCCAAGTGTGCCCATCTCTTCCCACCTCTATCAGTGACTTCTCACTGGCACCTAGAAATCGGCCACAGTGGGAAGCGTCACACCACAGAAATTAACAAAAGCTTCAAGGCCGCCCACCGCCGCCTCTTCCCTGAGTGCTAGCTGGTGATCATTTCCCAGCTAGCTGAATCTGTCTGAAGTTGCTGCCCCTCAGCCACGAGAACCCCCTAAACCCCCTAAACCCCCTAAACCTTTCCAGCTCAGGCTGCTGGAGAGCAACAGGTTCTGGGAGGAGTGGATAGCATTTTAAATCACGCACACACCTGTATTTTCTCCTCCTGTGCTCATGGCAGACATTGCTAATCAATCACAGCTATGCTTCCTCAGTGAGCCTAGACAAGCTTCAGTGTTCTTTCCAACACAGCCACAATCAATCAGTAGGAATTGGCACGCTAGATGGAACCTATTAGTCATCCTGGAACCAGAGACGTTGGGGGAGGGGGGAGACAGGAGGGTGTGGTGAGATGCTGGAGAAGCAAGTGGGAGACCAATGAGAGCTGAAGGCTGTGGTTCCTTGTGTGTCTTATCAGGCAGGGCAAGTGTTGCCTTGAGGGTAGGAGGGATCGAATGGCAAATCATGAAAGCGAGACACAGAGACGCCCACGCAGGGCCTGGCTATGACCTGGCTGTGATGAGGCCTTGGGCAGCCAGGGTTGAGGGGGTGGCACTGAGTGTCCCGAACTCCAGACACAAGTACTAACTTCATCCCCTTCCAGCTAGAAAGAAGATACTGGGAAACGTGGGCAGAAATGGCACAGGAGCCAGCAAGCCTTCTCCCGTGTGGCTCCTGCCTAACCCCACGAGGTCCTTAGATGCCCCAAATTACCTTCAAGGCCAGGGAAGTGCTGCAGCCACACCTGCAGCCACCAAAACTTAGATCACAGCACCCTCCCCCCCCCCCACCTCCTCCTCTTATAGCAGCATGAAGGGGCCTTGCAGCCCCGTGGGGTCCCGAGTGCGGCTTTCTGGGGTTCCTGGACCACTTTGCCCTAGTACAGCCTCCCTTCCAGATGGATGCAGCCCCTCCATATCTCTGCTCCCCATCTCGCTTGGCCAGTGCCTGGGGGTGGGATGGGTGGGTGTGGTGGGGAGACTTGAATGTTCCAGCCCAGTGCTTCTGGGCTACCCCACACAGAGACACAGGCAGTGTGCCTGGGGGGCAGGGGCAGACTCTGTCCCCTTGTCCTTCCAACCAGGAGACCAGTTTCATGAAGGGCTGCACCCAGTCTCTACCCAGCCCATGTCCAGGGAAGCTGATCCAGCCTAACTGGTATGGGTGAGGGAAAGTGGCAGGGGGGCGGGCGGCAGGCTCCCTCATAAAGAGCGTCTGACAGGGCATGGGGAGTGCCCACAGCCAAGGGCACCGAGTGCCGACCGGATGCTCTCCACCAGCAGTCCCCATATTCCCCGGGGTCAGGGGAAGCAGCCAGGGTAGGAGTCACTGGGGTCTGGCCAAAGGCCTCCAGGGAAACTAAGGGTGCAGACAGTGATTGCTACAGGGCCAGGGGGCGCTGCCCAGGTCCAGGCAGGATGGGCAACACATCAGACAGAAGATGGCCACGGGCCGCACTCAGGCTGCTTTTCCAACCCAGACAGCTCCTCCACCTCCCCACCAGCCACACGTCCGAGAAAAGGGAAGAGCTGAGGACAGTAAGGGGTTGGCTTGGAGGCAGTGTGTGTGAAGCCGGAAGTGGAGGCACTGTGTATGAAGCTGGAAGCAGAGGTACTGTGTGTGAAGCCGGAAGTGGAGGCACTGTGTGAAATAGGAAGCAGAGGTACTGTGTGTGAAGCCGGAATTGGAGACACTGTGTGTGAAGCCGGAAGTGGAGGCACTGTGTGTGAAACTGGAAGTGGCCTGGCCCCGTGGAGCCGGGCTTAGCCCTCAGCAGCAGACCAGAGCATGAGCGCCAAGCTCAGTGCGGTCAGGAGGGTACAGAAAATGCTGTCCTTATACCCTTGAGCCTAGTTCACGTCATGCTCACTTGCCAGGTTTGTATTATCGCAAACACCAGCTATAGGTGGTCTACAAGGCCCAATCCTGTATAAGTTAGACCACCCCAAGGCCAGGAGATGTACCCCCCTACTATCAAGGGCAGGGCCATCCCTACTGAATGCCCCCATAGCCCCACCCCGGCTTGAGGATCTGCCAGCTTCTCCCTCCCGCAGGATTCAGCTGCTGGGCATCCCACCTGCCACCGATCAGACCTCCCAGGCTGGGGCTACAAGTCCCCAGAAAGCATGACCTGGTCCCCACGCTGCTCCCCTTGGTTCAGACCCCAGTCCTTGCCTTCCATCCAGAGGAGGCCTGGTTCTCGAGCAACGTTGTTCTTTCCCCCTTGAGCTTCCACTTCGAGCTCCCGCCAGGGCTGCTAAACTAGGAGTAGGAATGGGCCGGTGACATCACCACTCAGCCCTCAGCCTTCATGCGGCCCTAACCTTCACTGGACCCACAAAACAACCCCCACCAACCCAGTCTCCAGCCCACTCTAGCTAGCTGCTTTGCTCCTCACCTGTGGTCACCCACCCAGCGACCAGTGCCTGGGTGTTAGAGGCTCATGGGTTAACCAACCTCCCTGACCCCCGACTGCTGGTCCTTGGCTTGAACCTCTGAGTCAGGGTTTATTTCCTTCCACTGGGGCATCGCGTGGATCCTCGCAGGTGGACCAGCCTCGGCAGGACCACCTCTCACACTCCTCCCTCTTCGATGGTCTTGTGGAAGGCCCTATCTGGGGGAGCCGAGTGCCAGCCTATGCAGGCAGGCCCCACCAGGCCAAAAGGAAAGAGGGACGCACCATGGGCTGGCCAGGGGGCTGTTTGCAGGTCTTGTCATCACAGTCAAGCCTGTATCTCCCCACAACGGGCTTTTCCATTTTAAATAGCTGAAATACCTTTTTCAACAACATAAACACAACTATAGCTATGAACTTCAGTAGATGGTAAACACAGGAATCAAACTGACAATATCAGTGGAAAGAGATGATGGTGAAGCTCAGTATTATTAGCCAGACCAAGGCCAGGGGCCGGCTGCGGACTAGATCACCCAGCTGCTCATATGCTAGTTGAGTTTGTAGTTGAAAATGAAAACACATGCACAAGAGCCAAAGTACAGCCTTGACTACATCCTGCCTGAAATGTAGAGACCATCTCAAAAATAGGTTAGGCTCCCTGAGCACTAACGACTGAAGACCAGAGGGTTGTGGGTTGACGTCAAGGACAGCAACCATGAAGAAAGGTAAAGCTCACTAAAAACAGGAAAGAGAAAAGACCAGAACGAACGTCAAGAGAAACTCAGGAACTTGCTCTTGCATGTCGAGCAGGTAAAGGGAACTGAAGAGACGACGGATTAACAGACGTGAACACATTTTAAAGGGTGATTTGAGAGTGCGGATTGTGACAGTGAAATGTGCAAAGGCTTGGAGTCAGAAAACTACAAAGGAAGATCACACTCAGCAGCTCTGAAGTTGAAAGAACTGAAGAAAAAGTTCAATATTGAAGTATTTTATGGGGAAAAATGGGAATTCTGCAGGAAGCATCAGAAGGAGTTGGAATACGAAGTCACTGTAACCACAGAAACGCTGTTGGCATCCAACCACTTCAGGAGGTAGCATAGGATCAAGACCTGATAAGACGGATGGACGTGACCCAAGCGATGTTGAAGGCATTGGAAAAACACAAGGCTCCTGAAATGACAGAATACGGATGGAGATGTTTCAACAAACAGTGGAACGCTGGAAATTCCTGTCTCTGCTGAGAAATTTAGAAGTCAGCGTGTTAGCCAGCGCCTGGAAGGGGTCCAGGTCTGTGTCCATTCCAAAGAAAGTGATCCCCACAGAATGCTGGGATTATTGGACACTATCCTTAATGTCACATGCAAGCAAAATGTTGCTGACGATCATTCACAAACGGTTGCAAGAGTCTATGAACAGGGGGCTGCTAGCAATGCATGCTGGATTCAGCAGACAAGGAAGAAGCGGTATCCCTGCTGATATCACAGGGATCTTGGCTGAAATCAGAGGATGCCAGAGGACATGTTTTATAGAGTTTGCAATGGCACAACATTATGGGGCACATAGAAAATTATGGAAAACATTGTGAAGAATGGGAATTCTAGAACCCTAGAAGATGATGTAGAGCAGGCCCAGAGAAAGAGGGGAGAGAGGCTCACTACCCAGGGGTCAACAGAAAATCAATCAGGGATGAAGCTCTCCAATCAGACTCTATAGAAGCAGTTCTCAACCTGTGGGTCACAACCCCTTTCAAATAACCCTTTCACAGGGATTGCCTAAGACCATCAGAAAACACATATTCTGATGGTCTTAGGAACCAAGATACCGCTCCTGTATCCATCTCCAGGTGGGTCTGCCCATATGCAGATATGCCCACATACGAATACCTGGCGTGAAGACTGTTACCCATGCTATACCATGCTTCAAGACAAAATTTCATTATTTGTAATTAGAAATAAATATTTCATATTGTTTGTGATTAATCACTATGCTTTAATTATGTGCAATTTGTAACAGTGAAAATACATCCTGTATATCAGCTATTTACATTATGATTCATAACACTAGCAAAATTACAGTTATGAAATAGCAACAAAAATAATTTTATGGTTGGGGGTCACCACAATATGAGAAAGTGTATTTAAAGGATTGTGGCATTAGGATGGTCAAGAACCACTGCTCTATAGGCTCTAGCTCCTCTGACTACTTTGGTTAGAATCTGGAGTCTCAGGATCTCTCAGCTTGAACTTGTCATCCTTGAAAGACTCTCCAAGAACAGCAAGATCCTCCCACATGACTTGGCATTTTCTTCATCTTGCTGATGAAGATCAAGGGTTGCAGCCCTCAGTATGGATTATGACTCAATGTGAACAAGACACAAATCCCCACAACTGGCCCAATAGACAACATCATGATAAACAGAGTTGTCTAGGACTTCGTTTCGTCCCACAATCAATGTTCATGAAAGCAGCAATCAGGAGATCAAAGGACATATTGCATTGGGTAAATCTGCTGCTCAAGACCACTTCAAAGTGCTTAAAAGCAAGAACATCACTTTGAGGACTTAGATGTGCCTGACCAAGCCATGGTATTTTCCATGGCCTCATATGCACGGGAAAGTTCTACCCAGCATAAGGAAGACTGAAAAAGAAACGATGTATTTGAATTGCAGTGCCGGAGAAGAATATTACAAGTAGTGTGGACTGCCAAAAGAATTAACACATCTGCTTGGAAGAAGCACCGTCAGAATACTTCATGGAAGCAAAGTTGGTGAGCCTTTGCCTCCCATACTTTGAACACGCAAGTGGGAGAGACCGGTCCTTGGAGGAGGACATCATGCTGGGGAAGCAGAGGGGCAGTGTGAAAGAGGAAGATGGACCGACACAAAGAGCACTGCAACAATGGGCTCAATCCTAAGAACAATGGTGAGGATGGTGTAGGACCCGGCAGTGTTTTGTTCTGTTGTACATAGTGTAGCTGTGAGTCAGAACCGACTCATCAGAATACCACCACCACCAATTGACAACCCAATAGGAGGCTTGTCTCTTCTGTGTTATAAAAGACCACTTACAGACATTCAGACTACAACCAAGTGCTTTGATATATTGGGCTACTTATAATCTTCACAATGGTATAGCACCTCTATAGTACCATTTAATGGAGGAGGAATCTGGGACACCGAGACATCAAGATACTAAGTCGCGGTCACATAGCTGACCCAGGCATGTGCACAGTCCCAAAGTTATGTGCTATATTACTGAGCAGCTACAAAAACCCAGACAGGCAGGATCAGTGATATTAAGAACTCATCTCACAGATGGGACTTTTGAGGCACAGAGAAGTTGATGATCCTTCCAAGGTCAAACCACTGATAAATGGCACGGCTGGCCGTTAAAACCGATGACATGCTTGAGCTCACCTTCTTAACCCTTTTGCTTCAGCTGTGAAAGCAAACTCGGCATCAACAAGACTTTGATGGTGGGGTGAGAGGGCTCGCTTGCAGACAAAGAATATCTGCAAGGACGTCTTTCTAAGTCCTTTGAGGAATGCAGGCATGGCCTCATCCATGGGCTCAGTTTGGGCCACTCTTGTCTCTTTACTGAAGCCAACTCATAGAGGGTCCCCATGGGGCTGCTAACCCCACGCAGGCACCGCTGCCTGAAGGGTAATTACAACCAGCCACACACACACATCAGTCTCGTTTGATTATCCTCCCTGTACTTAGAAGTAATGGAACAGAAAACCTGACTGATAGCTTGGAACTTTCGTCTAGCAAACTGGGTTTCTACCCCTCAGTACAGAATTCTTGGGACTAGCGTGGGTTTGGGAACCAAATAGTCTCCGGTTCGAATCCCAGCTGTGCTCCTTGGACACTGTGTGATCTTGGATAAGTTGCTTCCCCTCTCGGAGTTCCCCTGACCTTCGCTGTCAAATGGGAGTAAGAATGGCATCTGCCTTGGTGGCGTTGGAGGATTAAGGGAGGCATGAAATTCTTTTGTGATGCAGTTGGAATGACATTTGATGATAGGAGCATATGACACCTTCTTCTGTGTTCCAACTAGAAGACTGCTAATACTTAGCTCTCCAGGTGCCAATCATCATTCTAAGTACTTAATGGATATGAACTTACGTAACTTAGCCAGACTTCTAGGTTGCTGGTGTGTGTGTGTGTGTGCAAACATTTTGTGATTATCTGCTAACCAAGGGGTTGGTGCCTTGAACTCACCCAGTAGTATCATGGGAAAAAGGCCTGGCATTCTGCTTCCACAAAGATCACAGCCAAAAAAAACACAAAAAACCGAAACCCAAACAAAAACAAAAACCAACGACCCTATGGAGCAGTTTCACCCTCTAACATCTTGGTTTGCCTTGAGTCAGAATAGATTGGATGGCAGCGGGTTTATTTTGGGTAACCAGCCTTGTAAGATCATGAAAGCACTGTTGCAGCCACAGTAAATCCTTATTCTCCATACGAGGAAACTGAGGCACAGCGGTGCCATCTTTGCCTGGGATCACCTAGTTGGGCATGGGCAGTCTGATGCTAGGGCTCAGACGGAACCATCCTGTTGCCTGCCTCAGATAGGCCCCTGAAACCCTGGAAACCAGGAAAAACAAACAGGTAGGGGTCAGGGTGAGCGGAGATACCAGAGCATGATGGATGGGGGTGGGGTGACCATGTAAACACAATAAGAATAGAGGAAGGTCATGGGTTTTGAACATGATGCTTTCAAGCTGGATCAGAATCTGAAGTCACGGGGGTTGGCCACAGTTTCCTGGAGCAACCTCTGGTGCAGGGCAGAGGATCCTGACTGTCCACACACAGAAGGGGCAGTGGGCCCAGGGAATGGGGAAGTGGCCTCACTGAACAGTTGGTCCTGTGGGGTCAACCAGCAAATCAATCAGGGAGGGAGCTTGCCTGTCAGACTCGGCAGGCTCTAGCCCCTCCGACTTTTGATTTGAATCTGGAGTCTCGGGGGTCTCTCAACTTGAACTTGTCCATCCTAACTGTCTCTCCAAGATGATCCTCCCACATGACTTGGAGTTTTCTTTCAAGGGGAGTTACTTGCTTCTACATCCCCAGCCCCTCACCGTGGGGCCTTTCCAGGAAGTCAAGAGCTCACCACTGCTACCCCCTTCCCACAGCCAAAGGCTGAACTAGTTCTCTAGCACAAGGGTACAGTACTACATGGCAGGCCAACACTGCCTCCTCCAAGCAGTTGTCTCCAATCAGCCTCTCCTCCTGTCCCATTCAAGTCTCTTCCAAGCCCTCAAAAGGCCTAGCTAATTAGCATCCCATTTTTCTATGTGCATGAGTCAATTCCATGTTATATTAGTCTGGGTACTTTAGAAAAACAAATCCACAAAAACTCATGTATGAGAGAGTTTTATGTAAAGGTTAAGTGTGCATCAAGAAAATATCCCAACCTGGTGCTGCCCAAGCCCACAAGTCCAACATTAACCTATATGCCCAACACCAATCCAAAAAGTCCTCCTCCATCTCACAAAACATACACTATGACGCCAACTGCAGGAGGAAAGCCGAGTCAGTGAATGTGTAAGCATCTTAGCGCTGCCAGGGGTCTCCACACGGCTGCTCCAGCACCCAGGGCTGCATTGGGGTAGGTCCATGTGGCTTCTCCTTGGAGATGTCTTGCAGGAAGTCAGCTTTGCAAGTTGAAGCAGGGAACTGGCTAAGGCAGCTGCACCCTGGTGTGACCATCACAAAGCAAGAGACCCGAGAACTCCAAAGGCGAGGCTCCCCGAGCCATTTATCCCTCCGCCCTTCAATTAACCCCACATGTTTACTGGCCAGGTTGGCACAATAAACTAACTCACATGTTTTTTGACACTTTTCTCTAAGATTTTCCATGTGCAAGTCATTGATTCTTTAACCACTACTCTAAGAGGAGTCAGGGAGATCAGATGTTGCAACCCCAGTGGCTATAACAAGCCAAGCAGGCCAGGAGCGGCCACAGGGGGTGTGAGGGCCTTGCCTGTAAGCCCGAATCAGTGGCCACCCTGCAGGAGGGGATGGGAACCCACAATCTCTAGAACTTGAAAATACCCAAGAAAAGCAGATCTATTCTGTAAGCAAAACCTTCTGACTTCTAAATGTTGGTATTCATTTCTGTGAAATTTTAAACCAGTCTACAGGTCAAACAAAGCCTGAGACCCTTGCATTTCGGCCCTCAAACTGCTGCTAATTCATGCTCCTCCATCTCAGGGGGAGTTCTAGCTCCAATTCCTCAGCTCAGCACTGCTGGACCAGAATGTGCACTCAGTAAACCCTTGGTGAATGATGAATGAATGACTAAGTGAGTGGATGGGTGTCACCTTAACCAAGTGTGTTAGTCTGGGTACTTTAGAGAAACAAATCCACAGAAACTAATGTATAAGAGAGTTTTATGTAAAGATAAAGTACACATCACGAAAACATCCCAACCCAGTGCTGCCCAAGCCCACAAGTCCAACTTAACCCATATGTCCAACACCAATTCACAAAGTCCTCCTCCATCTCACAAAACAGACTCAATGATGCCGACTGCAGGAGGAAAGCCGAGTCAGTGAATGTGTAAGCATCTCAGCACTGGCAGGGGGTCTCTACATGCCTGCTCCAGCACCCAGGGCTGCATCAGCGTTGGTCCATGTGGCTTCCTCTCAGGAATGTCTTGCAGGAAGTGAGCTTTGCCAGCTAAAGCAGGGAACTGGCTAAGGCAGCTGCCCCCTGGTCCAACCATCACAAAGCAAGAGACCCGAGAACTCAAAAGGCAAGGCTCATGGAGCCATTTATCCCTCCGCCCTTCAATTAACCCCACATGTTTATCGGCCAGGTTGGCACAATAAACTAACTACTTCACCAAGGTATATGAAAAGCAATATCACAGTGGTCTTTAGAAATGAAGCACTCTGTGTGAGAGCTGGGTTCATCGCCTTTGGAGTTGTTTGCCTATGCCACCTTTGGGCATGTTGGAACCCTTCCTGCCTGTCTTCCTCCTTCTATGGGGCATGGAAGTCCAGAAGAATAAACACCCAATGCTGCTGCCATCCAATCGATTCTAATTCATAGAGACCCCACAAGGCAGAGTAGAATTGCTTCCTAAGGTTTCAGAGGCTATACATCTCTGGGGGAGCAGAAAGCCTCCTCTTTCTCCCACGGACCAGTTAGCAGCCCAATGCCTAGCCCATGATATTACCAGACTAGCACTAAATCAATACCAAGTCCCAGGAGAAGTGGGTGAATGAGAAGACTGAATTTCACTCAGGACTGGAGAGAAAACACAGTTTTGTTGGACAATAATTGAGAATAGTAATTAGTGAGGCACCAATCCCTAGGCATCTATTTTTCTTACATCTTAAATTATGTACAATTAAAAATACACAGTGTGCTTAGTAATTATTAGCTGTCAGTCAGTACCAGATCACAATACAGTTTTTAAAAATTCATGATAGCATAATGAAGCAGAAGAGGTGGCGTATTTCTGTCTTTCAATCAGTCACGTCTCAAAGAGCTGCGTTATTTGCCCTGGAGGCCATGATTAAGATGACGCTGGGTGACGGTTGGCCAGGGAGTCATAAAGAAATATTCAGCCTCATAGGCTGGAAACCTCACATGGGCCTTATACCCTATCACCAGCCTAAACAGTCTCCCCACACCCCGAGCCTCAGGTGGTCAGAACAACATCTACCCTGGGCTAGTATCTCCTTGGAGTCAGGCAGTAGCTTGTTGTTATTTCTGCGACTTGCATATTGCTGTGATGTTGGAAGCTATATCATTGGTTTTTCGAAAGCCAGCACCCTCACCCATGGTGGATAGGTGGAGGTGGAGCTTCTACACTAAGACAGCTTAGGAAACAAGGCTTACCAATCTACTGAACAGTAACCAACCAAGTCTCTACAAACCACAAAATACTGTCCAAGACTATGTTTCCTCACTTTGGGTACACCATCAGGAAGAATGGCTGGCTGGAGAAAGACATCATATTTGACAAAACAGAGGCTCAATGAAAGTGGGGGAAGCCCTCCAAGATACGGCATGACACAACAGCTGCAACAGTGGACTCAAACACAGTGTGTTAGTTTAGGTAGACTAGAGAAACAAATTTATAGACACTCATATGTGTATAAGAAAGAGCTATATATACAAGAGCAGATGAATATTGAGAAAATACCCCAACCCAGTCCAGATCAAATCCATAAGTCCTATATTAGCCCATATGTCTGATGCCAATCTAGAAAGCCCTCTCAGGCTCACAAAACACATGCAAATGACACCAAATGCAGGATGATCACAGGCCAGTGGGTGGGAAGTCTTGTGGATCCAGTGGTGCTGTAAGCATCTCAGCACTGGCAGGGCTCTCCATGTGGCTCCTCCAACTCAGGGCACTAGCATAGTTCCATGTGTCTTGTCAGCTGCAATGTCTCCCAGGGAGTGAGAAGGAGGAGGAGGAAAGAGAGAGTCTCCAAGGTGGAATACAGGAGTTCCCAGAATCCTCAGGAGAAGGCCATACCCACACAGAGGCCTCATTGGCTATGACCTGATTGATAGACTAGACTCCACCCCTTCACTCTGAATCCTCAAATTGACACCAGATCATGTAACTACCACACACAGCTACCCATTGTGAGGATGGGGCCAGTGCTGGCCATCGTTCTTCTCTTACACACGGTGCTGACTCAACAACTATAAGCACAACGTGCCAGGCAGGTGTTGATCCTTTACATTAGGTATTTCTAATCTTCATAACACAAATTGTCTGCATGTTCAAGCATTCTAGTTTCCGGATGAGCATATCGGGCTTCATGGTGAATAGGCCTATGGTCAAATAGGTCATCAGTGATGGGATTCTTGTCTGGGGGCCATCAGACCCCAAAGCCTCCCTTCTCTCCACAATAGTACACTGCCTGGGGAATAGGGACCATTCGTTCTTTTGGACACACCGAGAGGCTGGTCCTTAGGACACAGGCAGAGAGTACTTCAGATTCTCCTAGGAGGCACTGGCACTGTTGAGATGAAAACGCAAATGTCAGAGCCTGTTTTTAGTACCAGACTACTCGGATGGTGGACTATCCCGGGCCCACGGCAGACATAACTAATCTGTTATGTGCTGTTTGTTGGGCTTTTGACAGACCCAACCAATCAATTGGAGTAGGCACCCATGATGAAATGTACGTGCCATCTTCAGGTAGAATCTTAGCACACTTTCAGATGAAAGAACTTTATAAGTAAGGATGTTGAAACTCTAACTAGAGTCTAGTGTGGAAGGAAACCGCTATCTCTTCCATTGAAAGAACCTTAGACATGATCCAGGAGAAGGATGGAGTTGACCTTGTGCCCAAACAGACAGACTCCCAGTGTGGCCTGGCTTGCCTAGCTCTCTAGGTGACTTCATTCATTGTATACGTTGGGAGTGTGGGGTGCTACGGTGGTCTACGAGCCAGGACTCTGGATCCATCTGGACTGTGAACAGTGAAAACACTTTGGATCTTGCATTTGGCCATGGATTTTTTTTTAAGTTTGATTTGTTTTTCTCACATTTATTTATCGTTGAAACAGTCTTCAGCAACATTAAAGGATGCATTGGGAAAGAAGAGCCGCTCCGTGGTCCCTCCCGCCCTCACAGCCTGTTTCCATTTCCCTGCCCCTCTCCGTGCGTCACATGCAGACCCCATTAGGAGGGTGGAAGTCAGCATGCACACCATTGGGTTCACTGCTTCTTCACTGTAACATGACAAAGGTGTGGCCTTCCAAATTAGGTGTCAAATGGCTGTACAATAAATATCCCTTTGGGATGCTATGCCATGATTTGCCTAATTGGTGGCTACTAGATGTTGAAGTGTGTGTGTGTGTGTGTGTGTGTGTGTGTGTGTGTGATAGCCTATGCTTCCATGCACATATCTGTGTAGGTAGCACCTCTTTTGTGATACACTAGTTTACGCACCATTTTCGGAGGCGAAGGAAGGAAGGACTCCTGGGCGCAGGTGAGAGCTCTGCTCAGGCGCCACTTCGACTGTACGCTCGTGTGTGCCTTGCTTGTGTCTGACTCTCCAGGGCTCTCAGAGAGTGCACTCCATTGGCCGCCTGACCAGCCTGGGACGGAGGGGAGCCTCGGTGGTGGTTAGTGAGTTCTCTCTGGTTCCTTGTCCAAAGCTCTTTTCTGTCTCACCCCGGGGGCAGGGGTGGGGCTGAGGGTGATGGTGAGTCCACAGTAGACGGGACAGCAGAAGAGGTGGAGGCCTGGGTGTTTGCTGGCTTCCCCTTGTCACGGAATGTCCCTTCACTACGGGAGGCCCTGTCTGGCGTTTTAATTAAGAGAAGATGCTGTTGTGGGAAGGGGTGGGGGTGGGGGCCTGGGAAGACCAGGCGGTGTTATCAGACACTGGTTCACGCTCCCAGCCAGCCTCTGCACAGCAGCTGGGCAGCCTGAGGCGAGGGCTCTGAGGGGAGGGCAGGAGGTTGTGGGAGCGCTCTGCAGAGGAAAAGGTGGGTGGTCTCTGGTCCCTTTCTGCCTGAGGCAAGTGGGGAAAGCACAATAAACACAAGCAGCAGCCTCTGCTCAGGCCCAGCCTCGCTTGGAGAGGCCAGCTAGGCCAAAGGCGGCCTCACACTCCTCTCCCAACCAGGTACCCTCTGCAGTGCCAGGGCTTCACCCCAAGGCATCCACCTTGCCAGTGTGGGGTCCCTGGAGCTGCAGGACCAGTGCCCACACCCAGACCAAAGGTCTTTCTGGGCTCACACTAAATCTAACCTTTCCACCCCACTGAATCTTAGCAGTCAGTCAAAGGCTCCGTCTTGAGGCCCACTGGGCATGTCATCAGGAAAGATCACTCCCTAGAAAAGGCCATCAGAGGGTCGGGAAAACGAGGGAATGCCTCACTGGGACGGATTGAACCGGCAATCCTAACAACAGGCTCACACACACTAACAAGCCTGCAGGGGGCACAGGATCAGGTAATGGTTCGTTCATTCTGTCTCACATAAGGTCAACCAGAGTCACAGTCCACTTGATGGTCTCCCCACAGCCTTGGGTGTTCTGAAGTACTGAGCCGAAGTCTCAGCCTGCAAGTCAACCTGTGAGCTCTTCTGTAAAAGGGGGGCCAAGCAGTATGGACTTCAGAGGGTTGATGGGAGAATTAAATGAGATGGTGTGTCTAAAGTTCATAAACTGGTACTTGACTTATATGCTTATGATTTCTAGTTGCAGGATATAGACAGGTATAAAACAAATGTTCAGCCTCTGAGAAGTCCTATGAAATGGAGAAGACATGGTAATGTAACTGAGGGGGCTGGAGTGGAAACTACTTCAGCTCGGTGTGCTGATCTGGGTTGACTACAGAAACAAATCTAGGGAGACACTCACATGTGTGTAAGAGAGAGCTTTACATCAAAGAGCAATTATAAATTTAAAAAATCCCAGCCCTGTCCAGATCAAGTGCACAAGTCCAATATTACCCCATATGTTGATACTAGCCCATATATTCCCTTTAGACTCATGTAGCCATGCAATGGTGCTGAACACAGGAAGATCACAGGCCTGTGGGTAGAAAGTCTTGCGGATCCAGTGGTGGTGGCAGCATCTCAGCACTGGTGTGGGTTTCCACATGACTCCTCCAGCCCCAGGGCTCTGGCTCCATCAGTGTAGCTCCATGTGGCTTGTCATCAGGAATACGAAGCAGGGAGCCTGGGTCTGACCTCCAGGGAGCTATTTATCTCCATCACTCCTCCAAATGAGGTCATCAAGCTGCCATCTGATTGACAGGCTAGACTCCACCCCTTCCTCAAGCTGACAGTAGATTATGTAACTGCCACACTCAGGTGGGAGAGGGAGGCCTTTCGGGAAGGTGGCATTGAAGATGAAATGTAAATGGTCAGAAAGAGCTAGTAGAGAGCAGCCCTGGGGCCAGCCTTCCACAGAGCCACAGGCAACAGCAAACCCAAAGGGCCCGAGGCAGGAACAAGCTTGGTGTCTGGAGAAGACCCAGGTGGCTGGGGTTCTGCTGCCTACCCGGTAACCACTTTTTAGAGGGAGCTATTAACATGAAAACCGATTAAAATCGCAACAAACCTCCAGCTCCCCCGTCTCAGCGGCCACATTTCAAGCGCTCACGAGGCCCCCCGAGGTGGCGAGTGACTGACAGTGACGGTATAGACTACTTTTATCATTGCAGGAAGATCTGGTAAGCGGCATTGCACTTGAGCTTCGGGAGGAAAATGAGATTGGCTGAGGTGGAGGAGGAGAGGCGGGCAGAGGCCAGCCCACAAAATGGCTCGAAGGCCAGAGCGGGGACTTGGCCCTTTTCCTAAGTGTCCTGGGAAACCTGTGGGTGTCTGAAGCAGGCGGTGCCAGTCCAGACTTTGGCAACATCACCCTGCCTTCGAGGCCAGGGAGGATTGCTTGAAGCCGAAAGGGAGCAGGCGTGTTCACTGAGTCCCACCCTGAAAGCCCTGAAGAGGACAGAAAATGCCAGAGAAACTTTTGGAGACCTACCCTTCCCCTGAGGTAGGCAGAGCTCCACTTAGAGAAAGCAGGGACACAGCTCCTCCTGTCACCAGCATGGGTCCATGTCCTGGGCATCTGTCGAAAGGCCCCTGTGTGAGTCACCCAGAAACCCCCCAGGGGATGGAGGGCTGATTCCCTCAGATGCTGTGATGCTGCTGATAGACCACCATCAGCTGTCAGGGCTCGTTAAGAACTGCCGTGGCTGGAGAGAGCCACCTGGTCCCCCTGCCTAACTTGGGACAACTCCAGAGCTACCCGTAGCATTGGTTGGGGCCTTCATTGAGACTGCCCCACAACTCAACTTTTTCCTTTGCCCAGTCCTGCTCTCCCCCTCTCCCTTCCCCTCCCCTCTCCTTCCCTTCTGTAATGGGTATGGCTCGTATCAACTTGGGTAGACCATCATTCTTAGTGGTTTAGAAGAGATCATGTAATCATCCCCCACTCCGTCTGTGATCCGAGGTGAGCAGGCAATCAGTTGAAAAGAGACCTTCCCTGGAGGTGTGGCTTGTTTCCATATATATGCATGTTCTGGCAAGACTCTCCTCTCAGGCTGACATTTGATCATCCATTCAGCCCCCATCCTCTGACTTCTGGTTCAGAATTGGGGTTCATCAGCCTCTGCTACCACATGAGTCAGGAGAGGTCCCTAGCCAGCTGCCTGACCCATGGAGTTGGGAATTATCAGCTTCCACCACAGTGTGAGCCATTTCCTTGAAGTAACGGTTGATGTGTTTATCTATACATGCTTCACTCACTGATGTGTTTATCGATACATGCTTCACTCACTGTTCTTCTAAGGAGGCCTGCCCGAGACATGTTCCAAAGTCTTTGCTGTCTAGAGCACTCTAAGCAACTTCCTGCGGCTGATCTCCATTTCAAAGTTAGCTTTCCAGGGAGCCCAACTGGCACCAACACCCTCAGCATCCTAAGGGGAAGAGCTAGTCAAAGTCACCAGGATGCCAGCAATAAGCTGGGTATTGCCACAGCCAGATTGATGGAGACTCCCAAGAAAGCAGCTTCCACTGAATAACAGCCGGCCCCTGGAAAGCCTCCAAAGAGCCGTACTCTGGACGCACCCCAATGGCCAGACACTACATTTACTGACTGTCAACCCTGGGCCCGACATCTGACACACGTGGCCCAGTTCTCTTTACAACGCCTCTTAAGAGGGGTATGCTATCCTCACGCTACTGAAGGTAAAGCCAGGGCTTCAAGAGAGTCCAAAAAGATCCATGTCCCACAGCTCCTACATGCAAGATGGGATTTGAACCCCAATCTTGTCGGCGCCAGAATTTAGTCCGTTTGCCCGGTGCAACACTGCTCTTCCAAAGGAGTCGATTCACACACTCCTTTGAAGGGACTCAGGGGCTGGAATGTCCTCCTGCTTTTGCTGCAGTCATGAACCAAAGTGACACAGTGCTCCCTCCACCCCTCCTCACTGAGCGGGAGTTTCGTGGCTTAACTGTAGCTACTGCAGTCACCCCTCTTCCAGGCTCTAGAAACACCGCTTTGATGTACTAACTGCCCCCTCATGGAGACACTGGCTAATCAATCATTCCGCAGAGCCCAGGCTAGGCAACCCAAGCCATCTCTTTTAACCTCTGACCTTACTCAGTAGCTGGCTGTGGTGCCATCCATGTCCCAGAAGGTCCTGGGTAGGATAATTCAGGGAAGCTAAACTCACCTAGACACCTAAACACTGAACAGGGGGCCTGGGAAGAGGCTAGGGACATTGTGACATCAGCAGATGGGGGAGAAATGCACCTATAGAGGAGTCACGCAAGGGCCGCTGTAGTTGGCTCCTAAGGACAGGCTGGGGGCATCCTGGGAAGATGTCAGGAAACACTGTCCTTCAAGCCAGGTGCTGAACACAAGACGACTGTATAGTTGTCTCCCACAGAAACAGGTCCCATGGAGATAGAAAGTCCCACAGGATTGGTGGGTGAGGGGATGGCTGGAGCCAAGGTCATAAGATCAGAAAAGGGCCAACAAACAATCCGTGAACTAACTACAAGCTTTTCTTTCTTGTTGTGTGTTGGGTTTTTTTGTCATTGGCTTGTTGTTTTGTTTTATATTGTTTCTTGGTTTTGCTCTTATTTTTATGCATGTTATTATCTCCACAGGCCAGTTTAAATAAGATAGGCTGGATGAACAATTTGTAGGAGAAAACAACAGGACCGACAGTTCTGGGGGAATATGGTAGAGGGGTGGGTGGGGGGAAAGGTAGTGATGTTAACAAACCCAGGGACAAGGGAACAACAAGTGATCCAAATCAGTGGTGAGGAGGGGGTGGGAGGCCTGTTAGAGAATGATCAAGGGTAATGTAATAAAGAGGTATAGCTGAAACCCAGGTGGGGACTGAGCATGATAGTGGGACAGGAGGAAAGTCAAGGGAAATAGAGGAAAGAGCTAGGAGGCAAAGGGCATCTATCTAGATAAAGACATGTACATATATAAATATATTTATATATGAGGATGGGGAAATAGAACTATATGCATATATTTATAGGTTTGGTATTAAGGTAGCAGGACATTGGGCCTCCACTCAAGTACTCCCTCAATGCAAGAATACTTTCTTCTATTAAATTGGCATTCTGTGATGCTCACCTTCCCAACACAACTGCTGAAGACAAAGCGGGTGAATAAGCAAATGTGGTGAAGAAAGCTGATGGTGTCCGGCTATCAAAAGATATAGCTTCCGGGGTCTTAAAGGCTTGAAGCTAAACAAGCTGTCATCTAGTTTAGAAGCAACAAAGTCCATATGGAGGAAGCACACCAGCCTGTGTGATCACGAGGTGTCGAAGGGATCAGGTATCAGGCATCATCAGAACAAAAAAATCATATCATTGTGAATGAGGGGTGCAGTGCAGAATGGATATCCAAAGCCCATTTGTAGGCCACTGGATATCCCCTTACAGAAAGGTTTCTGGGAGGAGACAAGCCAGTCAGGGTGCGATGTAGTAACAATGAAAAATACAACTTTCCTCTAGTTCCTAAATGTTTCCTCCCCACCATCATGATCTCCATTCTACCTTGCAAGTCTGGCTAGAGCAGAGGATGTATAGATAGGAACTGGAAATACAGGGAATCCAGGACGGGTGATTCCTTCAGGATGAGTGGTGTGAGTGGTGATACTGGGAGGGTAGAGGGAAGGTGGGTTGGAAAGGGGGAACCATTTACAAGGATCTACATGTGACCTCCTCCCTGGGGGATGGACAACACAAAAGTGGGTGATGGGAGACATAGGACAGTGTAAGATATGCAATAATAATAATTTATAAATGATCAAGGGTTCATGAGGGAGGGGGGAGCAGGGAGGGAGGGGAAAATGAGGAGCTGATGCCAGGGGCTTAAGTAGAGAGCAAATGTTTTGAGAATGATGAGGGCAATGAATGTACAAATGTGCTTTACACAATTGATGCATGTATTGATTGTGATAAGAGTTGTATGAGTCCCTAATAAAATGATTTTTAAAAAAGAACAATGGAAGAGAATAATAAATTATTTTTATAAATTTTTTAAAAGATCAGATAAAGGATATGGAGAAAAGAGGAAGCAATATCCTCTCCTTGACTAAAATAAGTCACATATTTTTTTTAAAAAACTGGTAATCTTACAATCCTACAACCCTCCCAAAAGACAGGGCAGAAGAGCTATCAAGCAGGGTCTTCACACAGAACTCCATGAAAGGGGAGATTGGAATCTGTGAGGGTAGAATTGTTCCACAAGACCCTCATAAGCACTGGTGAAGAAGCCAGAGGGTCCATGCCACCTTCCAGCCCCTCTCCTGGAAGAGGCAGAGAGGACTCAGTGGGAGGGCAGTCCCAGGTTTAAAAGAACAGCGTTGACCAGGACTTGTAGTTGATTCTGGGTCAGAAACCTATTCCTTATAAGCACTACGATTTAAAAGCCTTTTAAAATTCAAAGACATTAAAATATATAGTTTTAATCTTCTTTGCTCTGGCGTTAAACTGTTAAGACAATGTCCAGTCCCTCCGAACTGGCAGAGAACTGCCAAGGAATTGTCCTGCCTGTGTCAGCCAGAGAAGGGGGGCTGGGGGAGGTGGCCGCAGCAGGAGATCCCATGAGGACAGTGTCTGGTGTCCCTGGAGCGGAGGAGGGCTGCAGTGGCAGCCGTGGGTGGCACCAGCACTCGCTCTACAGTGTAAGTGGCGCAAGGGGAACGTGAGCTGTCGGGAGGAGGCTAGTGGGGGTGACCGTGCAGCCCCGACGGTCCTTGGGCTTCCGTTCTTGGTGCTCATTCCTTCTGCAGTGGGGTTGCTGTATTTTGTCTCCGTGAAGGGTTAGGGGTTCTTCTGGTAAAATGGAACAGGGGTACAACTGTTATCCATTCACCTCAATCAATCAATCAATAACCAAACTCACTGCCATTGAGTTGATCGGTTAATCCAGGGTGCCCTTGTAGGACAGGGTAGAACTGCCCCTGTGTGTTTCTGAGATGGAAACTCTTTCTGGGAGTAGAAAACCTCATCATTCTCCCAAGGAGTGGCTGGTGGTTTCAAACTGCCGACCTTGTGGTTAGAAGCCAACATGTAAGCACGATGCCCCCAGGGCCCCTCCATTCACTTCCAGGGAGTCAGAGGTCAGCTGAGAGAGGCCGTGAAGCTGCCCACACCTGTCAGGCTGTCCTCCGAGTGGTTTTTGGTTCACATTGGAATCATTCAGGTACTTCTTCACCAGAGGGAGGTTTTCTCAGATGTCATCACGTGTGGCCTTCAGAGCCGAGCTCATGTGGTGTCTATGCTCCGTGAGTCACATCCCAGTCGCTCTCGGTAGCCGAGGGGCACCATCACGTTTCTAGTAATTCCACGGAGTCTCAATTTCTTTATACAGCGAAACCAATAGTACCAACTTCCTTATCACCAACTGACAGCACCAGCTTGCAGCGAGGCCAAGACAGACACCAATGTGTAAAGTCTGGACAGCAAGAAGTGCTCAGTACGTGGTAACTTAGTTTCTCACGATGAAGACACTGAGTGGGTTTGGGGTGCTTGCTACATTAGCTGTCAGCAACCTCAGCTGTATGGCACGTGACACTCTTGCTGCCATGTGAGCCAGCTTTTGGGCAACCTCTTCATGGTCCTTCTGCGTGTCCCCCATGCCCCCACCCCCAGCTCTCTGTCTCCACTGGTCCCAGCAACCTTCCCACCTCCAAGGCTTAAAGAACTTAAGCAAATGACCCCAGAACCTGTCAGGTATGGATAACCTCCAGTCCCAGTCTTCTGAGGATCTGGATGGCAAGACCCTATGGCACTTTCTTTAGGCTTGCTGGTTAGTTTGTGGGCCCTGCGTAATTCCTTTTATAGGGCAAGGATGGGAGGGACATGGGGGACGAGTGAGAGCCTTTCCTCCGCCCTGGCAGCAGCCTTTCTCCCTCGCTCCTAATCCCTGGGCTTGAAAACTAAATGCCTGTCCTCCCCAAGCTGAGATGCTGCAGAGCCGGGCCGATGCACAGGCCTGTGATTTATTGGAGGCTTTGGGCCAGGATGAGGGTGGGTGCGCTGCAGCCACATTCTCTGCTGTCCTGGCTCTTCTCACCTAGGCTGTAAGCAAGGGGGGACGGGGAGCAAGACCGGGGAGCAAGACCATAAGAGATGAGAGGGAGGGGGAGAGAAAGACAGATAAGAGGTGGGGTGGAGGCAGGACCTACTGGAGGTAGTGACTGAGGACCTACTGTACAGGGGGTCCCGTACGAGGTGCTGCCAGGAGCCGTCTCATTGAACAGACTGCAGGAAGTCCTTTGGCCTCCCGCACGTGTGTGAGCAGGGGGAAATGTGCACTTTGGTTAATAAAATAAGCCCTGAAGTTAGGCCCAAGTTCATACCCCAGACCTGACACTTAGGAGACGACCTGTTGCACACAGACATGCTCCTTCACCTCTTTGTGTTCTGTGTTCTCATCTATGGACTTGGCATAAGAGTTCCCACCTCTGGGTGTTAGGTGCCATGGAGTCGGTTCCGACCCACGGCGACCCATGTACAACAAACAGAAGGCGACAGCGCCCGGCCCTGCGCCCTCCTCACCATGTGCTTGAGTTGGCGCCCACTGCTGCAGCCTGGGGTCCATCTGCCCGGCCTTCCTCTTGTTGGCTGCCCCTCCACTTTACCAGCATCACGTCCTTCTCCAGGGACCGGTCTCTGCTGCCAACACGCCCCAAGTAGATGAGACCGAGTCTCACCACCCTTTTCTCTGTGGAGCCTTCTGCTGTACTGCTGCTCCCAAGACAGACTTGTTTGTTGTTCTGGCATACTGTCCGCAGTACTTTCAATCTTCTCTGTTGGCACCGTAATGCAAATGCATGGGTTCTTCTTAGGGCTGTCCTATTCAATGCCCAACCTTCACATGCATGAGAGGCTCTCCGTTTTCATTGGTGGAAACTTGTGGTTGTGATGATGATAAACAGGTTTTGACAGGGCTTCTGCACTCCGGAGGACTAGAAAGAAAGGCCTGGCGATCATCTGGAAATCAGCCAATGACAACTCTATGGATCAAGCCATCCTGGGGGTGACCGAGGCCACGCCGGGCTTTATTCGGTTCCTGGGCCAGACCCAGCAGCGCCCGGCAGGGCTTTAGATGAGCTGGCAGCAAGCACACTAGAAGGCCCTGAGCAGCCAGACGGCAGCCCTAGGGAGCACACAGGCTAGAGAGAGCCAGCTGAAGGTGAACTGGCAGGCGAGGATAAGGAATGGCGCCGGAGCAGGAGACCGCATCTGCTTGTCTCTTTGCAGTGGGACCTCTTCCCAGGTTCCGCTGTCCTCCAACAGTCTGGGGCTGAGCCTCCAGTGACCTCCCGTTTGGAGCCTCCCCACCTCCACCCCCAAAAGTGGGTTGGAGAGGGTTTTCAAACAGCAGACATGTCTGCTGCCCTCACCCCAAAATGCCTGCACACCCAGCTTCCCCACGCAGCCTCTGGACAGGAGGGGAGCCTCCAGTGGGGGCAGGCTCCCTGAGGGGTGAAATGCCACTCTGTGTCTTTAAGGGGACACAGGCTGGGGGCACAGGAGGGAGGCAGGTTAAGGCGATTAGCTGGTGCTAACAAATTTAGGATGTGGAAGAAGTCTTTACTTGGCCCTCCATCAAAGGGAGGATTGAATGTCCCTGAGCTTGGAGAGCCAGCAGGAGAGGACTGGGGGAGAGGGGAGGGGAGGGGCGCCAGAGGGCCCTATGTGTTTACCAGCTGAGCTTTTCATCCCTGGGCACGGGGAGGGGGCGGGTGCTGGAGTCCAGCAGGCCTGCCCGTCCAGTGGTGGTCTGTCTGTCCCAGCACAGGCCTCCCCAAAGGCCCAGCCGCCCAGCCGCCGCCCCTCCCCCATGGTGCGCACCCCAGCTCAGGTTATGATCAAGCAGCTGGGCTGAAAAGTGATCCAGGAGGAGGAAGGCCCTTCCTGTTGATTAGGAACCCGGCTGCTCTCCCCCACCCCCTCCAGCCTGGCCAGCCCCCTCCCCAGCCCGGCTCCCCCTCCCTCTGGAGTCACCCTTTGCTCCTCACTGCAGCCAAGGGTTCCGCAGCTCTTCAGGTCAGCCCACTGTAACCAAGGAAAACGTGCCTCTGGCCCGGATTGCACACCCCTCATAAAAACGGTCAGCAAAGGTTAGTTCCGGCCCCTGGCCAGCCGGCCGGCCTGGGAAACGTGTCACATCCAGGAATGGTTCCTTCAGAACTGCTTGGGGCTGAGACCTGGGTCGGGCAGCGGGGGAAGTAGGGAGAAGACCCTTGTCCCCATTCCTGCACTAGCACCTGCCCCCAGGAGCTCCCCGTCTGTGTGTTGTGTGTGTGTGCGTGTGTAGTGGTAGGGGTGTGTGTGTGTGTGTGTGTGTGTGTGTGTGAACAAAGGGTCCCCAGAAATGGAGCCCCCACACCCTTGGAGATTCAGATGCTGCAGGACTGTGGTGTGGGCCTGGACCCCTGTATTTTAAAGCAGAGACTTGGTGGTGGTGGTGCAGGTGGATGCCAGCATGCATTTGAGCAACGTCTGACAGGGAGCGGTGTGGGGGGTGTGGGGGAGCACCAAGAAGGAGCAGGGAGAGTTGGGAGAGAGGACCAGGGAAATGGGGGGGGGACCTGGGGGTGCATAATTTGAAACATGAGGAACAGGAGTCCAAAGGCCAGGTAGGAAGACACGAGACTGAGCAAGGGCGAGGTCTTGGAAGCTTCGTGGGGATTTGTCCCTGGCAGGGTGGGGGGGGGGGTGCTGCTGTCTTAAGCAAAAGAGGGTCTGGACTGAATCAGAGACTGCGGCAAGCATCTCCCTGAGGGCTGATGGTGGGAACGACCAGGCCAGTGGCCAGGCATGGAGAAGGCCAACGACTTGGTGCCTGGTGGACGGAGGGCAGGGGGCAGTGGCAGTGACCCTGGGCTTGATATCAGGCTTTGGTAGAGGAGAGTGAGCCCTGCTCTTCCCTGAGGCTGGGGAAGCAAGAGAACTGAAGCAGGTTGTAGAAGACACTGGGGCATTCGGCTTAGGACCCAGAGACTTGGGCACCCGGACAGATAAACCAAGCACTTGTGGAAGAGTGGGCTGGAGACACAGGTTTTGGAGACAGCAGAACCCAAGCCCAGGGCTGAGTAGAATACCTCCTTTGCATTTCCAAGACTGTAACTGTTTACCGAAGTAGAAAGCCCTGTCTTTCTCCCGCTGAGTGGCTGGTGGTGATGTCGGTTGTGTGGATCACAGCCCAATCTATAACCACCCCGCCACCAGGGCACCTACTTTGACGTAGCACAAGAAAAGTGCAATGTGGAACACACCTACAGCCACAAAAAACTTCACGAAACAGGAATTCGTTAGTGGAGTGCATTTCACCCGATAGTTTTATTCCATTTTCCTCTTTTATATTTCATTTGATTTTTTAAAAATGCTGTTCTCGGCCCACTAAACTGATTTTGTGACCTGATGGGTGTGACCTGCGATTTGGAAAACATTGATCATAATGGAAATGGAAATCATTGGAACACATGGGCTCAGATGGGAGAGAGCTTAACTAGCAAAACAATGTGGGCTCAAGAAGCCCCGCCATGAAAGTACTGGGTGGGAGAAGAGGAGCCAGCTAAAAACGTTGAGAAGCAGGGCCGGAGCAAACTCAGGAGGCCAGTGTGCTGGAGGGGGGCGGACATTTCCAGAGGGAAGGCTCAGTCGGCAGAAAGATGTCACAGAGAATGAGCTTAGAGAGCCCCCAGCACTCAGTGGGGGCACGACCAAAGGCCAAAGAAACAAGCCAACCCTGACACTGGGTCAGACTCGTGATGTACCTAAGAAGTATCAGGGGTGTTCTGCTGCAGATGGGGAAACTGAGTCCCACAGAGGTGGGACTTGCTCACAGAAGACCTGGGGTTCTCTCTTCTCCCTGTCTCAGCACTCTCAGCCTCTGGTCTGCTACCTCATCTCCATAGAATCCCGGTGGCCTCTCAGGGTCTTGGAAGAGATTTGCACGGCAGCTTGAGGCCGGCCTGGTGCTGAGCTGAACAAGTGTGGCTGAAGATGAAGGGCTTTCTCACCTGAGCTGATTCACTCATCCCCTCATCGTGCCTCGAGGGCTTTCCAGACACTGGGCTAGGGAGAACCTGGGAGACCAGGCATTTGGTGGCTTACGAATGGTTTACCAGAAGCTGAGAGAGAGAACGATCTTCCCAGTGAGTCTGTGAAAAAGGCCAACCCTAGGATATGGACAACCAGCTTCCAGAACTAAGGAGCAATACATTTCTGTTGGTGTGACATTTGGAAATGGATACCGGCTATTTTCAAAAAACCAAAATCAAACAAACAAGTGAATCGCAACAACAAAGCCACACAACAGTTATTGTTGAGTTGCTGCTGACTTACGGTGGCTCCACGTATGTCAGCATAGAACTGTGCTCCACGGTGTTTTCACGGTGTCTGATTAACCAGTACGCATGGCCTGCCTTGTGCTTACTGAATGTGGAAACACCTGTGAAACTGTTCACTGCAGATTAGCAAATACATATAAATTAGCCCAGTTTACCTTGCCTTCCCTGGTTTCCAGTGGCCAATTATCTGGAAATAGGTCTCTAGGCCTTTTTCCTGAGGTCTCTCTGGGTAGACACGAGCCTCCTCCCTCTGGCAGCACACACGTGACCTTCTGAACCGCGCACTTGGGGACTCCCATACCCTGAACAGACCCCAATGTACCTGTCATAGTGCTGTCCCAGAACAGATCATCAACAACTGTCATTGTGGTAGTTACATAAGCTGTTGCCAACTTAAGACTGTTAAGAATGAAGGGGTGGAGTTGAGCCTGTCAATCAGGTGCAGCTTGGCGACCTCATTTGGAGGCATTAAGGAGATAAAGAGCTCATTGGAGGTGGGACACACACTCACTCCTTCCAAGACATTACTGTTGACAGGACACCTGGAGCTATGCTGCTGGCACACAAAGCCCTGGAGCTGAAGAAGCCACGTGGAGACCCACGCCAGTGCTAAGATGTTTCCACAACCACTGGATACACAAGACCGTCCAACTGCTAGCCTGTGATCTTCCTGCACATGTTGTTATTGTATTTGTTGCGTGAGTCTGAAGAGGACTTTACAGACTGGTACTGCCCATATGGGCTAAAATAGGACTTAAGGACTTGATCTGGACTGGGCTAGGATGTTTGCTTACTGTACAATTACTCATTATAGGGTAGCGGGGACACGGGGCACTAACCCACCCAAGGGGAGGGTATTGTTTATATCTCCACAGGGAAAGAGGGACCAGACTTCAACCCAGTGCCCCGAGGTGTGAATGCAACATTCCGGCATGGAGTAGGGAACCAGTGGAGAGGTCTGGGGTACTGGCCCCAATCCCAAATACTAAGTGGACGCCTGCCCCTCCCTCCAGAAGAATGTATTTCAAAGGACGACATTGAGTCTGCAGCTCCAGGACATATCTGATCAGAGCACACAGGAGCAGATGATGGGGGAGGAAGAAAGAGTGGAGCATATCCTGGCCCACCAGGCCTTGAAGACCCATGTTCCCAATTAGAGCAGCCAGTCCACAGAGAGGACCACATGGCCAGCCCCACTATGAGACATGATGGTCCTCACTGACCCATGGCCCTGCAGGGGTTAGCACTGGAGACACAGTGTCGGAATTGCACCCGATCTGATCATGCCACACCAAAGCAAAGCACCGGGGGAGTGCAGCGGACCAGCAAGGGAATGGAGTAGCAAGGTCTCCAGGGAACCTTGGGGAAGGTGGACTTTGGGGCCAGGGCAAGGTGCCCCAACAGACTGCACTGGAAAACACTCCTAAAGGCCAACAAAAGATCCTTGAAATAACTACAAGCTTTTCTTTCTTGTTGTGTTTTGTTTTGTTCTTTGTCAGTGGATTGTTGTTGTTTTGTTGTATATTGTTGCTTGGATTTTCTCTGTCTTGTTTTTTTGCATGTTATTATCTCCAAAGGTCTGTCTAAATAAGATAGTCTGAATGAACAATCTGGAGGAGAACACAATGGGACCGACAGTTCCAGGGGGACAAGGGAAAGGGGGAGGTGGGGGAAAGGTAGTGGTGTTAACAAACCCAGGGACAAGGGAACAACAAGTGATCTAAATTGGTAGTGAGGTGAGTGTGGTGGCAGGCCTGGTAGGGCATGATCAAGGGTAATGTAACCAAGATGAATTGCTGAAACCCAGGTGGGGACTGAGCATGATAGTGAGACAGGAGAAAAATCCAGGGAAATAGAGGAAAGAGCTGGGAGGCAAAGGGTATTTATAGAGGTCTAGATAAAGACATGTCCATTTGCAAATATATTTATATATGAGGATGGGGAAATAGATCAATGTACATATATTTATAGGTTTAGTATTAAGGTAGCAGAAGGACATTGGGTCTCTACTCAAGTACGCCCTCTATGCAAGAATACTTTCTTCTATTAAATTGGCATTCTTTGATGCTCACCTTCCCGACACAGGCACTGAAGACAAAGCGGGTGAATAAGCAAATGTGGTGAAGAAAGCTTATGGTACCAGGCTATCAAAAGATATAGTGTCTGGGGTCTTAAAAGTTTGAGGGTAAACAAAATAGCTCAGAAGCAACAAAGCCCAGATGGAAGAACACATCAGTCTGTGTGATAACGAGGTGTGAAAGGGATCAGTTATCAGGCATCAAAGAATAAAAAAACATATCATTGGGTGCACACCTTCATATGATCGCTGAAGACAAATGGGTGCATAAGCAAATGTGGTGAAGGAAGCTGATGGTGCCCGGCTATCAAAAGAGATAGTGTCTGGGGTCTTAAAGGCTTGAAGGTAAATAAGCAGCCATCTAGCTCAGAAGCAACAAAGCCCACATGGAAGAAGCACATCAGCCTGTGTGATCACAAGGTGTTGAAGGGATCAGGTATAAGGCATCATCAGAACAAAAAAACCTTACCATAGTGAATGAAGGGGGGAGTGCAGAGTGGCGACCCAAAGCCCATTTGTCAGCCACTGGAGATCCCCTTGCAGAGGGGTCTAGGGGAGGAGATGAGCCAGTCAAGGTGCATTGTAGCAACGATGAAAAATACAGCTTTCCATCAAGGGAAATAGAGGAAAGAGCTAGGAGTCAAAGGGCACTTATGGAGGTCTAGACAAAGACATGTCCATATGCAAATATATATATGAGGAGGGGGAAATAGATCTATGTGCCTATATTTATAGGTTTAGTATTAAGGTGGCGGAAGGACCTTGGGCCTCTACTCAAGCATTCCCTCAATGCATGAATACTTTCTTCTATTAAATTGGCATTCTATGATGCTCACAACCGCTGAAGCCAAAGCAGGTGAACAAGCAAATGTGGTGAAGAAACTGATGGTGCCCGGCTATCAAAAGATATAGTGTCTGGGGTCTTAAAGGCTTGAAGATAAATAAGCGGCCATCTAGCTCAGAAGCAACAAAGCCCACATGGAAGAAAACACCAGCCTGTGTGATCACATGGTTCCGAAGGGATCAGTTATCAGGCATCAAAGAACACAAAATCATATCATTGGGTGCACACCTCCATGATACGATCGCTGAGGACAAACAGATGCATAAGCAAATGTGGTGAAGAAAGCTGATGGTGCCCGGCTAGCAAAAGAGATAGTGTCTGGGATCTTAAAGGCTTGAAGGTAAACAAGTGGCCATCTAGCTCAGAAGCAACAAAGCCCACATGGAAGAAGCACACCAGCCTGTGCGATCACGAAGTGCCAAAGGGATCAGGTATAAGGCATCATCAGAACAAAATAAATCTTACCATAGTGAATGAAGGGGGACGTGCAGAGTGGAGACCCAAAGCCCATTTGTCAGCCACTGAAGATCCCCTTGCAGAGGGGTCTAAGGGAGGAGATGAGTCAGTCAAGGTGCGATGTAGTACCGATGAAGAATACAGCTTTACTCCAGTTCCTAAATGCTTCCTCCCCCCCAACTACCATGATCCAAATTCTACCTTGCAAGTCTGGAGAGAGCAGAGGATGTACACTGGTGCAGATAGGAGCTGGAGGCACAGGGAATCCAGGGTGGATGATACCTTCAGGACCAGGGGTGTGAGGGGCAATACTGGGAGGGTAGAGGGTGAGTGGGTTGGAAAGAGGGAACTGATTACAAGGATCTACATGTGACCTCCTCCCTGGAGGACAGACAACAGAAAAGGGGGTGAAGGGAGATGTCGGATAGGGCAAGATATGACAAAATAATAATTTATAAATTATCAAGGGCTCATGAGGGAGGGGGGAGGGGGGAGGGAGGGGGAAAAAAGAGGACCTGATGCAAAGGGCTTAAGTGGAGAGTAAATGCTTTGAAAATGATTAGGGCAAAGAATGTACAGATGTGCTTTACACAATTGATATATGTATGGATTGTGATAAGAGTTGTATGAGCCCTTAATAAAATGATTAAAAAACCAATTACTCATATATAAAGCTCTTTCCTATATACTTTAGAGTGGCTATGAATTTGTTTTTCTAGTCTACCCAGACTAACACGGTCACTGATTGATCAATCCAGTCTTCTCAATCTGGGGATGCAGGACCTGTCTACTGAACCGCATTGGGTACACTGGGGACGTACATGGACACCAGTGGACTTAATCTCATCACCACCATCGCCATCACCGGGCACATCCACTGAGCACTTAATATATGCCAGTCCCGTGCCGCATGACCTTACATTTATGATCTCATTGACTCTTCACAGCAGCCTCTAGGATAAATCTTCTCATCTTCATCTTTGCATTGAGAATGTCCATAAGCCACAAGGACTTGAAATATGGCTGGGGTGTGTCCCAGGAGCTGGATCTTTAAATTAACTTCAATCAGGATTCAAGAATCTACCCGTGACCAGTGGCAATCATGATAGATAAATCCGTGTCGCCAGAGAAAGATCCAAGAGGTGAAGCAACTTGCTGAAGATTACTCAGGTGACAAGACTGGACTGGGGCCCAGGGTGGTCGGGGCTCCATTTAGCCCACCCCCGGTCTATCAGTGTGGTCAGGGCGTGCCTGCTGCTCAGATTCAGGAAGCTGTGCCACAGGAACTTCTAACCCCATGCGAGGGAGGTTTCAGAGGAGCTTCTAGATTCATAGAGACTTAAGAAGGAGGATCTGGAAGTCTACGTCTAGGGGAAAAAATTGGTCCGTGAAAAGTTTAATAATAGCAGCAGACACTAATCTAATGCTGGAAGAGGAGCCCTTCAGGTGATAAGGATCTCGACGTAAGACCGGGAAGGGCGGCCTCTCCCAAGTAACGCTGACCTGCAATAAAACATTGGGGACGTTCATTTGCTAATGTGCCATGACCCCCCAAAAAAACCCAAAACTATAACAACTCCAAACAGCTGTAAATGTTCATTAATAACTGTAACTTGGAATAACAAGTACGAAACTAGGAACGCTGGAAGTTATCAACAATAAAATGGAACCCTTGAAGACTGACACATAGGCATTAATGAGCTGTAATGGTCTGCTGTTGGCCATTCTTAATCAGACCGTCATGTAATCCCCTATACCAGGAATCACAGATTGAAGAGGAATGGCATCCATTCATTGTTAGGAACAACATTTTAAGATATAGCCTGAACTCCCAGGGAGGAAACGGGATAAGCAATGCTACATTGTGGGAATGGCAATCAATGGCATGACACAAAATGCGTATGGATTGTTAAATGGAAAATTGATCTGCTCTGTAAACCTTCATCCAATCCACAATTTAAAAAAAAAAATCTATCCTGAAGTACAACACTGTCAGTAATAGGATCATAACTATATGCCTAGAGGGAATGCAACTATAATTCATATTTACACCCTAACCACTAATGCCCAAAACCAAGGAATCGAACTGTTTTTACCAACTTCCATAGTCTGAAATCGATCAGATGTGCAATAAAGATCCATTGACAATTACTAGTGACTAAACCGTGAATGCTGTGAATGAGGGAATACAGCCCTGGTGCGAGGGGGCATGTTTGAGCTCCAGGATACAATTTTGGAAGAACAATGACCTATTCATTAGAAGCATCCATAGTGAGTACGCATGTGTATCCTACTTGACAGAAAGATGGAATTCACAAGAAGCGAACAGACAACATTTGTGGAAAGGGACCATGGAGTAACTCAGCATCATTGGTAAGAACAAGGCCAGGGGCTGACTGAGGAAGAGGCCATCGATTAGTCAAAGGAAAGTTCAAGTTGAAGCTGGAGAAAATGCAAACAAATGCACCAGAGCCAAATCCAACGTTGAGGATAATCCACCTACATTTAGAGCCCACAATCTCCATACTGGATTCGACACAAGGCACACCAGTGGCTGGAGAGCAGAGGAGCTGTGGGGCGCGGTGAAACTGTGGGTTTCTATTCCTACTGGAAGAAAGCAAAGGGTCCTAACTGGGACAAGACAGAAAGGAAACGTGAACACGGATGCCAGAAGAGGCTGAGAACAGAAGATTTCACAGGGTGGATCAAGAAGACAAAGTAAAGCACAGAGAGATGTGCCAAGACCTGAAGGTCGGAAGCCAAAAGGCATTTCTGAAGCTGAAAGAATGAAGGAAATAACTCAAACATCAAGCTGAAATATCAAAGGATTCTATGGACAAAATATTGAGTGACCCAGAAGCATCCAGAGGGTGGAAGGAATACACAAAGCCACTGTACCCAAAAGAATTGGTCGACATTCAACTATTTCAGGAGGTAGCACACGATCAAGACCAGATGGTACTCAAGGAAGAAGTCCAAGCTGCGCTGAGGCATTGTGCAAAGCAAGGCTTCAGGAACGGACGAAATACCCAGTGAGATGTTTCGACAGATGCAGGCTTGCACTTAATTGTCTAGGCCAGGAGATCTGGATGATGGGTGACCTTCAAGGAAAGGTGATCCAACGGAAATGTGGAGATTTTCAAACAATCTCAATATCACACGCAAGCACAATTCTGCTAAAGATAATTTTCAACAACCGTTTTATTTAACAGTATCTTGTCAGAGGGAACTGCCAGAAAGGCAAGCTGGGTTCAGAAGCGGATGTGGACAAGGGATCTCATGGCTGATGTCATGGATCTCGGCTGGAAACAGAGAACACCAGAAAGAGGTTTACATAACATTTTTTTTATCGATGATGTAAAGACATTTGACTGTGTGGATCCTAACTATGGATAACATTGTGAAGAATTATGCTCTGGTAGGACCTGCACAGAGACCAAGACATAACAATTTAACCAGAATCGGGTGGTTGAAGAGGAAGAAAAGTGTTTGTCAGGGTGTATCCTTCAAAAGGCAAAACCAAGGCGGCCCACCTGGAGGAAGACTCATGACCTGTGATCCACGGATGACACAATCTTGCTTGCTGACAGGGAAGAGGACCTGAAGCTCTCACTGAGCCTCAGTATAAAGAGAAAAAAAAAGTCCTCACAATTGAACCTGTTAAGCTGCATCACAATAAACAGGAAAAAGGTGGAAGTTGGCATTTTCCTTGCCCGTGGAAGGAGCAATATTCCCTCCACACTCTCCAAGTCAGCTTTCACCTGCTGGGCTGCAATCACGGGATCACTAGACCCCTAACTACTTCAAGGGAGCCTGCCCTCCGGTACTACTAGAGTCTCACTTCCCCACTCAGGCCATCACCCAGAACCTCAGCAAACAGCTGGTGAACCAGGGTGTCCCTCTGCCTTCCGGTATCCCCTGTAAGGGTGTCCCCATCAGCATCCTTCTGACTGAGCCACATGGGAGCATCTCTACAAGGAGTATGCAGATAGGATTGCCCAGTCCTGTACATGCAGGTGACGGCACCTAGTTCCAGGTTTCCGCCCAAAATGTAGACTGGTTAAAAATAAACAATTATTGATGTCAAAACTGCAAGCGACCCTTTAACCAATCCACAGGTTCTGTTCCTTACCTTATATGTAGTTATTTAAGCCTCTCTTCTCATTTGTGAGTTCTTCAGTTTCTAAAAACTCTTCTAGTATCAAAAATTGTTTAAAGTCCATAGAAGGGAGCTGTCATCAAACTAAATGACACTGGGCAAATCTGCTGCAAAACCCACTGCCCTCGAGTCAATTCCGACGTATAGAGACCCTGTCGGACACAGTAGCATGTCCTTCCCCCCTCCCCGTCCCCCCGATTTCTAAGGCTGTCAAGCTTTACAGGAACGGCTGCAGTGTGTTTCTCCTGCAGAGTGGTCAGAGGATTCCCACTGCTACCTTTCAGTTAACCGCGGAACACTTTAACCACTGTGCCACCGGGGGCCTTCCTGCAGCGGAATGCCTCTTTACGGTGGCACAATAAATGTGTCACCTTTTCACACATAATACAAGCACACTAAGAACATCTGTGCAGCCATCACCACAATCCATTTCAGGACATTTCCCTCTCATACACACTGTTGTCAATGCCCCGCTGTCCCCCATCCTCCACTGCCATGTCCTACAGAGATGGCTACTCTCTCGATAGCTCTATCCAGTCTGGACTTCTTACACACAAAATCATGTGAAACAAAACACAATCGTGCAAAATCATACAAAGCAAAACCACACACAAAAACAACCAACCAAGTCAACAGCAATGACTCGACAACACATAGATTAAGCCTCAACAAAGAGAAAGTGCTGGAAACAGAAGCAACGTTAAAAGGGGTCACAAGGGAGCTCAAATGATAGGGTACTACATTTTAACCCAGCGCTTCTCAACCTGGGAGTCGCAACCCCTTTAGGGGGGCCAAACGACCCTTTCACAGGGGCGCCTGACATAGCAGTAGCAAAATTAGAGTGATGAAGTAGCAATAAAAATAATTCAGTGGCTGTGGGGTCACCACAACATGAGGAACTGCATGAAAGGGCATTAGGAAAGTTGAGAACCACTGTTATAACCTAGCTACATCTGCTGTAGCCGACCTTACAGTGCTCTCCTCTGGACGCAAGGCGATGCACACCCCTTGCCTCTGGTCAGAGGCGACTCGCCTGACTCTTAATCCAAATGGGGACCCTGAGGATGGATTTGGGCTTCCATTGTCACCCATCGTCTTTAGGGTCTGATACCATTCCCTCCTTCAGATTTGGACTTTGTTATTTACAGTCCTTGTGCACTTAGTTGACACCTCACTTGGATGGCTGCTTGTCTGAAGGCAATCCTTTAAGACCCCAGACACTGTTCTTTGATAGCCGTGCACCATCTGGCATCTTCACCACATTTCGCTATAACTCCCATATCTTCAATGACCTCTTCATGAGGGCGAGCATCGAGCGGGGCATGCATGTCATGAGAACTTACTGTTCTTAGACTGAGGCAAGAATGAAGTGTGAGCCCCAAATCCACTCACATAAAAGATGTCATTTTAAGGACAAAGGTGTCCCTGGCTGGAGTAGTCATGGCATTTTTACATCTATGTGAGCGCTGGCCGATGAATAAGGAGAGTTGACCTATTTGACTTCTGATGTTGGCAAAGAATATTGAAAGTACCATGAACTGCCAGAAGAATGAGCAAATCTGCCTGGGGAGAAGACGTTCAGCCAGAATGCTCCTTAGAATCGAGGATGGAGGGACGTTGTCTCACATACTCTTGGCCAAGGAGAGCGTCATCCACAAAGGAAGACCCTCACAGAGATGGACATGGTGTCTGCAGCAAGGGGATCTAACATAGCACCAACTGTGAGGATGGTGCAGGGCCGGGAGTGCTTTGTTCTGTTGGGTACAGCAGCGGGACTGAGAGTTGGAACCCATAGCACTTCCTTCTCACTCCCAGGCTGTACGGGGTGGGGGGAGTTGACCGTTCTCTTACCAGCAAGAGCCTCCTGGCAGCCCTGAAGCCTCTAAGCACTGAGAGGCCTGGCCTCACACAACTCCACATCTTCTGGGTCTTTGGTTCCACCTGTGAGAAGGGGGGCTGGGCCGCGGTCCATGGCCTCCAGTCCTGACATCCTGTGAAGAAACTTTCTGTGCAGGAGGCCTGTGCTCAGGCTCTGCAGCAGGAGACGATGAACAGTTTACCTGTACAGTGTTCCTGCAGCCCAGGCAGCTGGGAGGATGGGACATCTGAAGCACCTAAGGGCCTCTGCAGGGCCCCTGTCTGCACCCTTCACACAGCAGGGCCCCCAGGCTGCACTGGGAGCCAGCTTTCTGCTCTCTACAGCCTCCAGCCCTGGGAGGGAAACAATCTGCCCAGTAGGTGTTGAAGCGGACACTGTCTCTAGGAGCACACTGGCGTCAGCGTCTCAGAACCACAGCTGGAGGCCAGGATGCAGACCATGTGTCAGTGCAGTCCAGCCAAGTACCCAGGACAGCCCGAGCTCAGGCCTGCCGTTAGTCTTGGACAAGGAAAATGTGAACACCCATGACATGAGGTGGGGTGGAAGCTGCAGGATATGGACATCGCAAGGGGGCTGGCTGTTAAGCTGCCGAGGTTCTGGTACCAACTCAGTGGAGAACCCAGTCTGCACCTTTTCATGAGACCCCTCTGATGCCATAACAACCAACCAAACAAACAAACAAACAAAAACCCCACCCACTTGCCACTGAGGCAAATCCAGCTCACAGCGACCCTTATAGGACAGAGTAGACCTGCCTCTTTGGGTTTCCAAGACTGAACATCTTTACAGGTGCAGAAAGCCTCATCTTTCTCCCAGGGAACAGCTGGCGGGTTTGGGACACGAGTTCCCCATGGTTCACAAAGCACTGCCAGTACCTCTCTCGCAGGCCTGCCTAACCAATCAGATCTCACCCCATCTGAGCTCCTGGCCCCACTGCGGGGGCCTTGGCAGCGGCTGCTCCCTGCTCCCTCCCTATACCTGGCACACCCTCCCTTCCCCTCCCCTCTTTGCCTGGTCAATTCCTCATCCTCTCCTGACTGAGATCACTTCCTCAGGCGGGCTTCCTGGAGCTCCCTGACTCGGAGGACTTCCACTAGTCTCTCCTGACACCTTGTCTTTCCTTTGGATAGGGCCACTCACCTCACCACTGTGACTTTACCCCGGGAGGGGCAACTGAGCAGAGCAGCCTCCACAGCTACAAGACTGTCAGTGCCACACGGGGGAGGGCGTCATGTTTGATGTGCCCTCCTGCCCTCCTGCAGGGGCCTGGCATAGAATGAGTCCTGAAGACCTATGTCCAGCTGAGAGAATGAGTCCATACATTCAAGAGAGGATGCCATGGGGATTCTGTGCAAAGCGAGTCCATCCTCTGGCCTGAGACTTACACAATTCTCTGAAGAACATTTCCCCCATGCCAGCTGGTGGGGCAGCCCCAGAGCTGAGGCCCGGCAGCCGTGCAAGCAGGCTGGGCAGCCACAGAGAGGGCAGGATGTGCTCAGAAGAGGAGTCAGGCCTACGGAAGTTTTTAGCAGTGACACTGGACCCCAGAGTGGAGAGGCAGAAGCGGGGCTGGAGGACATCCTGGACAATATTTCTGGAGACAGCAAGCAAGGCTATGTGGGCATTAGCAGGCAAAGCTAGGAATAGGGGATTCCTGGCTGAAGGAAGAGCAGGAGCAAAGGCCCTGTGGTGGGCAAGCCCCCCTCTATAGCCCTAGGATGGCCATTCTGCAGCGTGTAGGGGGGAACAGGGGAGGGAGAGGAGGCTGGCGGGGGGATGGAGGCCAGACTGGGCCCTGAGACAGAGGCGTGTCTGGCTGGTAAGTATTGGATGCAGAGGAGTGTGGGGCCCTTTCCTCTCTGGCGCCTGCTTCCTAGCCCCAGGGGGGCAGACTGCCATACTAGGCTACATGCTTCCCGCCTCTGTGGCCAGTCGAGCCTCGAGGGACTGACTGCCTTTCCTTCCTGACATCAACATAAAGGTCAGGCAGATCCCAGGTTTTCTCTCAGGAGCCATCTAGGGCTCCGCCTTTTGTCCGTTAACGCAGATCCCTCCGGGATCCCATGCCAGCCCCAGTCTGGGACACCTCCCGGGATACTGAGTCCCTGGACTTCCGGAGCTGCTGGGGGACGCGACTTCCTCTGGTCTGTCCTCACCTCACCTCACTCAGGTTTCAAAGGGGTCCCAGCAGCCTCGTATCCGGGGATTTCAAGAAAGAGGAAAGGCTCCATGCAAGGCCAAGGTGAGGAGGGGAACTCGGGACACCTCTGACTCCAGCGCATCCCATCCGGTCAACAAGCAGCATTCCCGGCTGGACAGACGGCTGCCAGCACCCTCCTGCCCGCTCCCCACCCCTTGGCTCCCACTGAAAGGGGGCATGAGCTGATAAACTGAAGTGAAATGTCTCCCTCCTACAAACAGCCCCCATTGGGTGGGTGGGGGACATGTAAATTACAAGACTCCTTCAATGCCACTACTGTCCTGCCTGATCCCTGCGCCCACCTAGCGCCTCGGGTCAATGCTACTCCCCAGTTCCGCCCTTCACAGCCTCACCATCAGGGGCTCCAGCCAAAATGCTGTCGGCTCCTTTCTGCCTCTTACTGCCCCTCAAAGTCCCTCGGCAAGGCCTGCCCATGTCTCATCCGAAATCTCTCCCACATCGGTCAGCTTTCCTATTTCCTCTGTCCCCGTCACCCCTCACGTGGGCACTGCGTCTCTGCTCTGCCTCTCTGCCACCCCTTCTCCACCAGCACCAAGAAGAAGCTTCTGGAAGCGTGCCCGGAGCACGTGGCTTCCGCACTCAAAGGCCAACAATGGCTTCCCGGCACGTGGCATTGACAAGCCCAAGGCGGAATCCCTCTGGTGGCTGCCTTGAGCTCCGTCCCTTCTCTCTCCCTCACTCGCCGCACCCGGCCAGCCGCCTTTCCTTCTGGCCGCCCCCCTCAGGCCTGTGCACCCGCAGTGCCTCTGTCCAGAATGATTGTATTGTATGTGGTTATTTAACTGGCGCCGCTTTATTGTATGCCAGACTGAGTCTCAGCATTTTCAGGTTCGAGTGATGTGCTTGCTGGGTTCTTCTCGCCAGTGGAAACGTTACCATCTCACAGAGGACTTCCTTGGCCACCCCCAAGCAGGTGGCAGGTCATAGAGAAAACGTGAAGGTCAGTTGGCCTAACGTCGCCACAAAGACAATGTTCTCTAGCCTACTTTGGTGAGACGTTAACAGCTCACGCACAGCCACCGAAAGTGTAGCCGTGGGTTTCTCGCTGGCTGGAGGAGAGAAGAGGGCTGAAAGTGGAAGAGCATGGAAGCAATTAGCCAACGAACTAAGGGAGCAGAGAACGCAGGTCTCCGTGACCCCACGACCAGACGGTGCCCGGCTTCCACTGCCAGCTGCTCTGAAGAGGATCCCATTAGAAGGTCCTGGGCAGAGTGGGGCGTGGGGTGGGGAATGTGGAACACAACTCAAAATCCTAAGAGATACTAGGTGTGCTGGTTGGATAGAGACTACAAGATAGGATCCCCCGAACCTCGGGCCCTTTGTCGCCCTTCAGCTCTGGAACTGAACTCACCCCCACCCTCCGCTCACTTTTCAGACAGGGCTATAAAGAGAACCTTGTACAAGTGAGGGATGCACACCTTAAACTGATCGACCATTCGGGACCAAAGGGGCCGTGTTCACCAAAGTCAAAATTCAGACGGGACGAACGGAACCAGGAAATGGGGGGAGGAAGTGGGATACGTGATGTCACAGCGCAGGGACTGAAATGAAACAAAATGCACACAAATTGTGGGATGTGCCAACCCGATGAAAGGTTTTTAAAATAAAATATAAATATTATTAAAAATAAAATATCCCCTTGATGTATTTTCTCTGTAACAATCAGCAGAGACCGTTTACTTGTTTATGTGCCATCTGTCTCTCCCTCTGGACTGTCCACTGCAGAAGGACAAGGTGTATCTCACTGGTTTGCCCTTCTGTCTTCAGAGCTCAACCCGGTGCCTGTCCACGGTGAAACAAAGCAGAACAGAACACAGCTGGCATTGAGTAGATTTCAGCTCCTGGCGATTCCCTGTGTGACCCAGTGGAACTGTGCTCCACAGGGGACCCAGTGACTCTGATCTTTCAGAAGTGGATCGCCAAGCCTTGTTTCCCAGGAGAGCCTCTAGATAGACTTACATGACCAACCTTTTTCTTTCTTTCTTTTTTTAATTGTTTTATAAGGAGCTCATACAATTCTTATCACAATCCATACATACATCAATTATGTAAAGCACATTTGTACATTCATTGCCCTCATCATTCTCAAAACATCCGCTCTCCACCCAAGCTCCTGACATCAGCTCCTCATTTTTCCCCTCCATTCCCGCTACCCTCCCGCATTAACCCTTGATAATTTATAAATTATTATTTTGTCATACCTTGCACTGTCCGACGTCTCCCTTTACCCACTTTTCTGTTGTCCATCTCCCAGGGAGGGGGTTATATGTACATCCTTGTAATTGGTTCCCCCTTTCCGCACCACTTTCCCTCTACCCTCCCGGTATCCCCACTCTCACCACTGGTCCTGAAGGGATCATCTATCCTGGATTCCATCTATCCCTGTGTTTCCTTTTGCTATCTGTACCAGTGTACATCCTCTGGTCTAGCTAGATTTGTAAGGTAGAATTGGGATCATGATAGTAGGGTGGGGGGTGGAGGAGGAAGGAGGAAGCATTTAGGAAATAGAGGAAAGTTGTATCTTTCATTGTTGCTACATTACACCCTGACTGGCTCATCTCCTCCCCTATTCCTCTCTGCAAGGGGATGTCCAGTGGCCTACAAATGTCACTAAAGACAAATGGGTACACAAGCAAATGTGGTGAAGAAAGTTGATGGTACCCGGCTATCAAAAGATACAGCATCTGGGGCCTTAAAGGCTTAAAGGTAAACAAGCGACCATCTAGCTGAGAAGCAACAAAGCCCACATGGAAGAAGCACAACAGCCTGTGTGATCACGAGGTATTGAAGGGATCAGGTATCAGGCATCAAAGAACAAAAAATCATATCATTGTGAATGAGGGGGAGTGCGGAGTAGAGACCCAAAGCCCATCTGTAGGCAACTGGGCATCCCCTTACAGAAGGGTCACGGGGAGGAGATGAGCCAATAAAGGTGCAGTGTAGCACTGACAAAACATACAACTTTCCTCCAGTTCTTTAATGCTTCTTCCCTGCTGCCCCCCACCCTCCCCTCCCACTATCATGATCCCAGTTCTACCTTACAAATCTGGCTAGATCAGAGCATGTACACAAGTACAGAGAAGAGCTGGAAACACAGGGAATCCAAGCAGATAAAACCCTCTGGACCAATAATGAGCATAGCAATATCAGGAGGGTAAGGGAAATGTGGGGGTAGAAAGAGGAAACCAATCACAATGATCTACATATAACCCCCTCCCAGGGGGGGGGTGGACAACAGAAAAGTCAGTGAAGGAAGACATCTGTCAGTGTAAGACATGACAAAATAGTAATAATTTATAAATTATCAAGGGTTCATGAGGGAGGGAGGGAGGGAGGGAGGGAGGATGGGGAAGAGAGTAGGAAAAATGAGAAGCTGATACCAAGGGTACAAATGGAAAGAAAATGTCTTGAAAATGATGATGGCAACAAATGTACAAATGTGCTTGACACAATGAATGGATGGATGGATGGATTGTGATAAGAGTTGTATGAGCCCCCAATAAAATGATTAAAAATAATATTCTTCAATGACACCCTTGGCCTGAGAGTCTTTGCCATTAGTCTCTAACCAGACACAACTGCAACCAGCCCGTTTTCAGAGTTTTCCTTCTCAGTTTTGCAGAGGCAAAATGAGTTTCTCCCACTCCCCCAGTTTCTTGTCATTCGCTTTAACCAGCTAACTTGGCACACAGACACAAGCACAGGAACACAGGCTTGGCACAGCAGCTTCATGAATCCCATGTGCCAGGCCGTCGTGTATGATGATGGGAGACCCTCTCGTGAGGCAGGAACCACATCCTTCACCCCTGGGCCGTGGCCTCCACCACTTCGCTGTGACACAGGGGAAGGTCTGCTTTCAGGTCTTTTGACTGTCTACCTAAGAGGAGACTTGCTGCATTGTATGATAATTCTATGCTCAGCTTTTCTGAGAACCATCCAAACTCTTTTCTAGAGGCTGCCCCATTTTACATGCTCTCTAGCAATGGAGGAAGATTCCAATTTGTCCACATCCTCTCCAACATCCCTTTCAGTATTACAATTATTATTCTTAAAAAAATTGTCATCATCCTATGGGAGGATGAAGGACATCCCATTGTGGCTTTGCTTTACATCTCCCTAATGATGAAGGAGCGCTGGAAGGGCTGTGGGTTCAAACCTACCCTGATTTCCCAGGACAAAGATGAGGCTGTCTGCTCCCACAAACACCTACAGTGTCAGCAAACCCCAGGTCAGGATCCTAGTGAGGTGCAATTGACTTGAGGGTAGTAGGTCTGGTTTTGGGTTTGCGTAACAACTAATGATGTTGAGCCTCTTTTTAATGAGCTTATTCTTCATTTGTATTTCTTCTTTGGTGAAATGTCTGAGTTCCACAGGGGACTGTAAGGGCGGGGTGTGGTGGGAGGGTGTTTTACATCCAGCCTCACAACTAAACTGCTAACACGAATATCAGGTACGTTCCCATTGCTTTTGAGAAATGCGAACTGGTTTCTCTTCTGTGCCTTCTGCTTCTATGTTTAGCAGTATCTTTATTCCTGCCACTTTTACAGAAGCCTGGTCCCGCTGCCTTGGTGTCCATCCCACGGGGAAGGGACATAGAGAGCAGAAGCCCAGAGAGTCAGCATCAATGTTACCTCCCCAGGAGATCTGCTGCCCTGGCCGGAGCAAGGAAAGGCCAAGGGTTAGGGCAGGGAAGGGTGGATATGACTTCATCCCTAGAAATAGTTGGGTGGTGGGTGGTGGCTCTAGGAGCCAATCAGTATGCAGGCTGTGGCAGCATCTTTTGCTCTGTTTCCATGAGCAGCAGAGGTATTACCTGTCAGGAAGGATGGCTGTGTAGGGGACAGATGGATCCGGAACCAGATATCCTGCTTGGCTGCAGTTCTTGGCCCCAGGACGCACCATGGTGCTTGGCTAACACTGGCCATTGGACTGTTCTACGTCCCTCCAACTCAGCCAGTTTCCCTCAAACTCCTGCGTGCCTGTGACCCTAGTGATGGCTCTAGAGACCCATTTGGGGATGAGACATGGTGATGAGCGCCAGCCAGAATGCCCTCCATCTCCAACTGGCTGTGTAGCTTGGGGCACAGTCCCTTTCTCTCCCAGGGCCTTGTTGTCGCCAGCTATAAAACAAAGGGGTTAAACAGCACCAGCAGATTGGATATTACGCCCATAGAGGTCTGGGGATCGCCAGAGGTCTCAAGGAAGTCTACTGGCGAGGCGCACCCTGCCCCCTACCCTCTACAATGATACCATTACAGAAAAGGATTCCCTGGTGCCCTGCCCTGCCTCAGGATCTCTGAGACCCTCTTTAGGGTTGACATTCTGGAATTCTGCTGCTGGGAGTTCAAGGCACGGGTCCCGCTCATCACCCCCAGAGAAAGTAGCAGTCCTTCCTTGACACCTGCTCAGAGAGTGAGTCTAGAGCCAGAATTAGGCATACATTGACTGACAGCTTAAAGACTCCCCACTTGCTCTTAAGACGTAGCTTGGGGATACCCACTCCACTGCCTTCTCTCTGTCTAGGAATGGGCCACAGGAGGGGCTGGGAGCAATTGGCAGCTGCTTTCCGGGAGCTGGATGTTTAAAGAACTGAACAGTCTTCCCAAAGTCTGTTTCTCTTCCTCTCCATGGTTGGTGGAGAAGAACCAACAGGTGGGCTGGGGTGGCGTGGGGGTGGGAGTGGGGAATATGTGAGCCTGTACAAAAGCTAGGTCACTTGGACATCGGAGAAGGCTCCATCTCAGTTATCCAGAAGGGACATGCAGACACCAGGCTTTCAGGAGGAGAGGGCACCTGCCTTCGACATGGTAACGGAGAGGGCTTCCCATAAGCCCCGTGACGGGCAGCGCCTCCTCTGAGCGCCGGGGCACATTCAGTCCTGTGAATCATGCCCATCTCCTGAGTTAAAAACAGAAGCATCAAGCACCAGTCACTACCTCTGAGCGTCAACTGGCTAGAAAGGGTGCAGCCAGGGTGACGCTGCTGAAAACTTGCAACTAGAACAGCACGGAACCTGCCAACCAGACACCAGAGTGATGAGCTGATTGACTGTTAGGCCACACAGTGCAGTCACCGCGGCCACCTCTGTCTGTGAGGCCCAGGAGATAGATGTTCGTTCAAGGAGGACTGGAGTCCAGGACGCTAGGTGCTTGGCCCCGGGATGTCCCAGCGCCTGGAAGCGTAGCCAAGAGCTCTCTCCAGACCAGCGCGCAGGCAGGTCAGGGCGCACACAGCCCTGTGAGGTCCCAGGCGTGCCGCACCATGGAAGACAGCTCATAGCTATGTGGGCCTCGGGCATGTACTTACACTCCAAGGGCGGTCGGCCTGCTGGGCACTTTTCTGTGGCTCCGGGCCAAAGGGGCTTCTCGAATTTCCTCCCCACGGGCAAGGTTTGGAGGAGCAGGCAGGCCCTGCTGGCGCCCTCTGTCCATGGTTGGCCCCGATGCCTGCTTAGTGAGTCTCCCCAGGCGGACAGCTGGGCTCTGAAGCCACTGGGCCAGGAAGTCAGCCCTCCCTGGGCGCCAGACTTGCCCCTTTCCTTCCACCCCACAGTGCCCTGCTGACACACCTGGGCACAGACAGATGGCAAAGGCTGGGAGGGGTAGGGAGGGGTGAAGTGACTGGGAAAGAAGGAGCCCACAAGGGGCCCAGGTCAGCCCTGCAGCCAATCGCAGCTGGAGATCAGACCCTGCTGGTAGCTCTCTCCCCTGCTCCCCTGCTGGCCCCACCCCCACTGCCTCTGCTACAACCCCACCTGCCAGGTCAGCAGCTCTGTTTCTGGCCAAGGAGTGGAGCTGGGTCCCTGGTCTGTGCAGGCCACCTCCACCACCACAGCACTTGACCTTGTTCAGCAGGCCCGGCCCTTACCTTCCTGAGGCCACCTCATGGGGTGAGGGGTGGTCCCCAGAGGATGGGGGCCCAGGAATGGAGCTGGGAGGCACCTTGCAGGACCCTAACTGTGGGCTGCCCATATCCAAGAGCTCTCTGGCAGCCTCGGTCCCATACCTAGCCTGGGTGCTTCTGTGTGATGTGGTCAGGGCCATCTGTCTGAGGCGTGAGGGAGAGGGGGCCACTCTGGGGTCACTGACTGCTGCCAATCACCGTGGGGGGCATGGCACAGGGCAGCCTCAAGGGTCCCATGACTTCTCCAGAGCCGGCTTCACCGTGCGCAGCCAGCCCCATCTCGCGCAGGGTCTCCCTCTGGACGCAGAGGCTCGATGTCCTTTCCAAGCGACTGGCCTTTTCCGAATGAAGTGTCCCCAGTACGTGAGCCCGGGTCTCACCATCCTCACCTGTGAGGCTCCTTCTGTCTGTGCTTCGCCAAGACTGGTCTGCCTGGAGTCTGACCACTTGGGTTTAAACTCGCTCGGTGACGTTATACACAAGGTGGAAAGGGTACCCACCACTAAGCACAATCAGGGAGCTTACGTGGAGATCGCAGATATAAAGGGCTGGCACCGAGGGCGTCGTTCAGAAAGTTCCTGGCATTATGACTTGACACTTGGCAGCCTTACCCAACACCTTCCACCGAGGTGAGCGCGCTGGCGCCTTAGATTCCCCACCGTGCTGAGGGCAACACGCATGGAGTGGCGAAGCGGTGCCGGTGCTGTGTCTCCTGTCTGGGCTGGTTCTAGTGCTGCCTCGTCCCCTTCCCGCCCCTGCATCTTTGCTGTGAGCATCAGCTTCACCATCTGGCAAAGGGGGTGGTGTGGGTACCCACTTTAGAATTGGGCTGGGAGGACGGGATGGGGCGAGGGGCGCAAAGTAGCAACTGTGCTAAGGGGATGTGGACTACTAACCTGACTCTTGGTGGCTGAGCAGGAGTCTGCTGGGGTTACTTCCATGGTGTGGGTGGCCAGGGTGTAGCATGAGTCAGGGGGCAGCCGATGGGGGAGTGGGCAGTAGATGGGCTGTATCCAGGTGCCCAGACAGGCCTCACCTTTGAATCCCTGCTAACTCCCTTCCTGTGGTGCTGGCATTCCTTTACCGTCACTGTCATGAAATGTCCCTCTTGGGGCTGACCCTTCAGAGCCGAGTGGGACCCTCTCCTAAGTCTGGGGGGTAGGGTCTCTTCTCTCGCCATCCCAGGAGAACCCCTAGCTCCACAGCATGCTCAGGCCCTGGCTCAAATGGAGAGACAGTGTGAATTCACACGGAGAGGCAGTGACTCGGGGCTGTGAGGGGGCAGAGGGGCCTGGGCCTGGAAGCTCCTGTGAGGCACAGCCTCCGGGTGGGCATCTCCCCACCAGGAGGCATCCCTGCCCACCCTTGGCCCTGAGCAGTAACCACGCAGCCAGCCCTGTCTTCTTTCAGCCCAAGGCCTTCTTACCAATGGTGCAGGACCAGTGGTTACTGTCATCTGACTAGCAGGGGAGGAGCCCACCAGGCCCTCGGCATTCTAAAACAGGGCCCCCAGCTTGTCCAAACCAGAGCTCAGCATCACCCTCTCCTGCTCGGCTCTGCCCGGCAACCGGCTCTGATGGCAAAGTACGGCACCCGAAGGTTGTCACTTAGCCACAAATGAACCTCCAAACCCACTGCCATCGAGCGGATTCTGGCTGGCAGTGACCCTAAGGGACAGGGTAGGACTGCCCTTGTGGGTTGTCAAGATTGAAACTCCTTTGAGGAGTAGAAATCCACATCTGTCTCCTATGGAGTGGCTGGCGGCTTTGAACTAATGACCTTGCAGTTAGCAGCCCAACGCATAACCCACTGTTACCAGGGCTCCTCTCATTTATGCACGGACCTTGGGAAATCCGCTAGTGTCTCTGAGCCTCAGCTTCCTCCTCTGGGTGAAATGGGGATAAGCACAGACCTGCACTCTAGGGCAGGGGTAGGCAGCTTGGTACTGGTGCAAATGGGCAACACACGTGGCTGCTAACCAAAAGATGTGCCTGGGAAGAAAGGCCTGGCCACCTACTTCTGGAAAGTCAGCTCTTGGAAACGGTGTCTGGGGCACAGTTCCGCACCAACACACCTGGGGTCAGCAGGCGTCAGAATCGCCATGAGGGTGGCTGGTATTGGTAACATCAGCGTGCGCCTGGCAGGCACACGGGCAGCCAGGGCTTACAGCGGAGTTCCGTTCTAAGCTGTCTTTGAGTTGAATTGGCACCAAAGTCGGAACCATAGGCAGGCAGCCAAAAGCTTCGTCCTGGTCTGTAGCATCGTGCGGACATCAGGAAACCCTCCAGGTGCGGTAACACGTTGCCCCCCATCCTAGAGTCCCACACATCACCACAGCATTGCAGCCTATTAGGTGCTTTCAAGAACCCTTGCACGTACCTCAAACTTGTAACACATGACACTCCCCGGGGTTGATCTGTAGCTGCAGGCTGTGCCTAAGCGGAACATCCATAACTCCGGGCTCTTGGGTAAGCTATTAAGTACTCAGCTACTGACAGGAAGCTGGCGGTCCAGACCCACCAGCCCCCCCCCCCGCCCCCGTGGGAAAACAGCCTTGGCAATTTCAGCCCAGAACCCCTCCGGGGAGGCTGTGCCCTGGCCTCCAGGATCGCTGCCAGTCGGACCGATGCTCTGCAAACAGTACTACGGCATGCGGCGACTTAAAGGGCAAGGTGTGAGGCCATCTTCATGTAGACATGCTCCGTGGTCATTCCTGGTGACCGGGGCTAATGGGCTCAGAATTGGCTTGGCTCCTCCCTCCCTCACACCTGCCAGGTGACCAGCCAATTTCATCTCTGAAACATCTCTTCTATCCCCCCCCCTGGCCCCCTTCCCCAGGCTCTGCCGTGTCTTCTCTGAGAGAAGTATTGGAGCCCCTTCTCACTAGCTAGCCTGCCCCTGGGCCATCCTCTCTGACTCAGTAACCCCCAGAGAGCTGGCATCACACCTGTGCTAACTAAACAAACTTCCCTTGGGCCCCTGATCCTGCCCTGTGTATTGAATTGGGTCACTCCTGAAAGCTGGTGGAAGTCCTAGCCCCTGAGCCTGTGGCTGCAATCAGGCTTGGAAAGAGGGACCCCGAGGATGCTCCCCAGTAAGTTCACATGGGGTCATGCTGGAGGAGGGCGGGGGTCCTAATCCCATGGGAGAGGACATGCAGGGCAGGCAGCCTTGTTGGGAGTGAGGCAGAGGCTGGCGAATACCCGGGACCCCAGCTCTCCCGCTGAAGCTAGGAGGGAGGCACAAAATAGATCCTCCCTTCCGAAGGAAGGGAATCTGTTTCCCTCATTCTAGACTCCAGAACTGCGCGAACCAATTGCTGTCCTCACAAGTCAGCCAGTGGGTGGCACTTTTCCATGGCATCCCCAGAAACGAGTACGCCCCCAAATGAAGTGCAAGCCAACCTGTCGCCCCGCCTTTGCACTTGTCTCTTACTGCACCCGCCGTGGGGGGCTCGCTGCGCCAGCTCTTACGGTCCACGTTCCCCAGAGAGGAGCGTCCCTTCACCTCTGACACTGTCCTTAAACTCTTGCCTTGGCTTAGAGTGCTCAGCCCTGTCGACACCTCTTCCATGCAGCCTCCCCGGATTCCTCCTGTCAGAAGTAATCGCTTCATCCCAGGCATTTCCAAAACTTGATGCTTATGCCTCTACTAGTTAGCATTTCCTTAAACGTGTCTTACTTAAGGAGGGTGTGTGTCTGCTTCACCACAGCACTGGAGCAGCAAGACATCTCCCCCACCAATAAATGTTTGTTTGCTTGTTTAATACAATGGCGAGCCAGGGTCCAGTTATCCATGCAACCACAGGCTGACTGGAATCCTGCCACCCGGGGAGGACATGGCCAGCCCAGAAGCCTGGCCACTGGGTCCCTGGCCCGTTTCTGCTGGGTTAAGGTTTGGGGTGGGGTGGGGAGTGTTGTTTCTGAACTCCTCTGGCTAAAGTTTCCACCCTGTGGGGCTGGTTCTCAGGGCTGAGAGGGCTGAGCGGCGAGGGCGCGGTAAGAACAGGCGTCACTATCACCGCAGGGGATGTTGGGGCACACTGGTCTTGTCTTTTTCCAGCCCACCTCACCGCTGGCCTTGCTGGTTCCGAGAGCCTGATGTGGGGAAAGAAACACATAGGGGGTTTGGGGGTCTACCTATGAGTCTACCCACCCACAGCTGCCTCATATGCTCCTCCCGCATCTCTCAAGGGTCCCTGTAATTGCACCCCACCCAACCAGCAGCTACTGCAATGACAGTCCACCCCTCTCTCAGGACACAGTGAGGCCAACAGGAGCCAAAAGCTTCCCGTGTGGCATCTGCGGGATGCGCGATGCCCAGGGCGCATTCCAGCCTGGGAGCCTATGGAGAAGAGTGAATGGGGGGAGTATGGGAGGAGGGGGGTGCTTCTTCATAAACAAGGGGGTCCAAGGCTCACAAACCCTAAGTGTCACCATGAGTACCAACATCCCCCTCCAGGTGCCAACCTCACCTTCACCTGTCATCAACCCTTCCCACCCTCTGCCATGAGGCCATGGCCCTTGGTTCACACTTCCCAGCACCTCCACGGCCTACCTTCCCATAAACCATGGCATAATGGCCCAGTCCCCACCCCATCCCATACGCCACGTCCTCACAAGCTCCCTGCAAGATCAATACGTTTAGGGAAGAGGGGAGCAAACAGAAACTCAGAGAAGCTGAGTGACTTTGCCCAACGTCAAAGAGCTACGGCTGAGAGCTGGGTTCCACTCTCAGGTTCTTCACCCTACCACACCTCTGAAGCCATCTGACCTCATTTGAATCTCCAGCAGTGTGTACCGTGGTGCCCTGTATATGGAAGCATCCAGAACTTTTCAGAGCACTGGAATGGCTTAGTCTCTGTGGGCATGCTAACCTCCAGTACCCGCGAATGGGCTTTATTTGCAAATACTATCTTTGCAAGAAGACTCAAATTAAGATGGGGTGGCACTGGGCTGGGGGGAGGGGCTAACCCACTACCCCTTTATTCCTACAGTCTCTGAAACCCACAGGGGCAGTTCTACCCCGGCCTTGCAGGCCACCATGAGTCGGAATTGACTCGATGGCAGTGACGTTGGCTAGGTTATTCTTATGAAAAGAGGACAAAGGCAGGAGCACAGAGGGAAGCTGGCTGCGAACACAGAGGCAGAGGCTGGAGTTCAGTTGCCTTTAGCCGAGGCACACCTGTGCTCCAGACACTGGGGGGCGCCCCCTCTAGGCTGGTGCCTTGGTTTCGGATGAATTGCTAGATTCCAGAACGGGGAGAGAGTAAATCATTAGAGCAGCCTGGGGGACAACCAGAGCCTCCACCGGGTGGCGAGGGATGTAGGGGTGTGATGTGGCAGTCTCTCCCCGGACCTCATGTGGTAGCCTGCAACTGGGCATGGCTCCTCCTCTCTCCTCATGAACCCATGCTATCAAAACCTCCTTTGCCAACATCATCATCACCATCACCACCATCACCGTGGTCATGGCAACTAGCCACTATTTATGCAGGTCTGTGTCGGGTGCTGTGCTCACAGTAAAGAGTTGTCCAACATCACTGCTAAGGTCATGCTGCCATTGTCCTCCCCGGGGGCCCTCGTGGTGCAGGGGGGTAAGCACTGGGGGGCCACCAACAGCAAGGCCTGCGGTTCACGCCCCTACCTCTGTTTGGGAGAAGATGACGCTGTCTACAGTCTCAGAAGCCACATGGAGCAGTTTTACTGTCTTGAGCTCCGGTGGCATAATGGTTACGGGCTGGGCTGCTAACTGCAAGGTCAGCAGTTCAAACCCACTGGGCACGCTCAGGGAGAAAGATGGGGCTTTCTGCTTCACTCAAGAGTCACAGTCTCAGAAACCCACAGGGGCAGTTCTATGGTGTCCTACAGGGTCACTGTGAGTCAGCATTGACTTGATGGTAGTGTTTGTTTTGTTTCGTTTCCGTTTATAGCAGTGGTTCTCAGCCTTCCTAATGCAGCGACCCTTTCATACAGTTCCTCATGTTGTGGTGCCCCCCCCCAACCATAAAACTATGGCTAAGAATGAGGAGAAGTGGGACTGCTGGGGGCTGAGCTATGACTGTTGGAAGTCAGAGTTCACATGTGTAACCACTAGACAGGCCTGGCTTTCTCAGGAGGGGTCAACTGGTCATCCTGCTACAGAGCCAGGAAAGAGCTCCTCCCTCCAGATGCCCTGGATGAGGCAGAGGTGAGAGGGGAGAGGCCCAGCCCTTCCCAGAGCCATCTTCCTGTCCAACGGAGGGGCAGTCATGCAAAGCCAGGGAAGACTGCACACGAAACCAACACACAGCCTTTTGCATTGACTACTCACCTCTGTTGGAGCCCCGGTACCTTTATCTGACTGTGCGGGGCTGATGCTCAGAAGGGGTCAAGACTTTCAGAGCCACTAGCCCTTGATGCCTGGAAGCGGCTTCCTCTGCATGGAGCAGACTGGCCATCGGAGCAAGAACGAACAGCCATTAGCCATGCCTGGGGGAGTCATGGAAGAATCTGGCAGGTGGCAACATCGAGCAGGAGCAGAGGGAAGGAAAGGGGCAGCGGGGCATCCTGGAATGGATGTGGAAGAAGCTGGAGTTGGCAGAGCAGGCTTGGACCTCCTGGGCCTAGGTCCTGGTAGGGATGACGCTACAGCTGCCCACCCAGAGGTGGCCGAGCAGCAGCCTTGACCCCATAGCAATACATTCATGGTGGCAGGGAAGCCAACTAAATCATAGGGACAAGCGTGAGGGTCCTCCAGCACCCTCCAATGTCCTCCATCAACCCTCGATTTAAAATAGGTTTCATCTGGAAACAGATCAGAGTGCAAAGAGTTTTGAACAGTAAGGTAATGTGTGCTTCGGCAACAGGAAGGAAGGGACGGAGTACTGGCACATGCCAGCCCGTGGATGAGCCTTGGAAGCGTGATGCTAGGTTCAGAGAGCCAGGGAGGAGCTGAGTGTGGACAGGCCGTGGCTGGGGAAGCGACGCCTGGTGGTACGTGCTAAAGGGTATAGCTTGTTTGTCAAGCATCAAAACACTCCAACTCATGGCTATAGAGTCAAGGCTGGCTCACAGTGATCTGCAGGACAGAATGGAGCTGCCTCTGTGGGCTTCTGAGAGTAACCCTTGACGGGAGTAGAAAACCTCATTTTTCTCTCTCAGAGCAACTGGCAGTTTTGAACTTCTGACCTTGTGGTTAGCAGCCCAGCACCTCTCAGGGCACCTTTTAGAACATAGAACATGCAAACATTCAAAAATTGAGTGTGGTGCTGGTTGTGCAGCCTTATGAATACACCAAAAGCAAGTGAACTGTACATTTTAAATGGAGAAAGGGTATCTGTCAATTAAAAGGGGAAGTCACTCAACGAGATGGATTGACACTGTGGCTGTAGCAAAGGGCTCAAGCAAACCTCCTGTGATGATGGCCCAGGACCAGGTACCGGTTTGTTCTCTTGTACATGGTGCCCCTAACAATAGCAGCAAAGTTGAAACAAACAAAAATCCCCCAAATATAAGGAGCCTGGCATACCCACCAGCCAGCTTAATGGCTCCCAACATGGGCAAACCCCACCCAAGAAAGCTGCTCTCCCGACTTCCTCTACTACACACATCGGTTCCACTCACCTGCACGTGAGGTATCACACTCCTAAGCATCTCTTGACTATTGTACCATTTTGGAATCTATCTCCTGAACCATGTATTATGTAGTTACACATTTTTAACTTTTTAGGAATGGATTGTGTTATAAATATTCTCTTATAATTTGTCCGAGAGAGCGCATGCACACACACCCCTGCCCATAGGATGGGACTCTCCCACGGGTAGCCCGGTCTGGAGGTCTAGTCCGCCCTGTCCACTGCACACAGGTAGCGTTTAGCAAGCACGTTCAGTACCCCACTCTCACCGACTGACATCCCGATGTCTTCCTTTATTCCTGTGGCCCACACAGGGCGGCTCATCACCCATAGGCCAGCGAGCTCGCTAGGTGTGTCAAGGAGGGGGACTTCTCGGTGTGTGTTGGGAGGGTGGGGGTGAGATTCGTCACTTGAACGGACACTGCCAAATTGTCCTTCAGAGTTGCTCTCCATTTCACAAGGGAGGAAATTGGAGATAAGAACGAGGACAGCGACCTGCTCAGAGTCCCTCAGGGTCTGGGACGGATGCCCAGTCCTGAGTTTTTCTGACCTCACCCTCAACCTCGCTGGGACCTTCCATTTCCTTATTTTCGTTTCTCCACCAATCCCAGCGCCCACCACCCCGGCATTATCAGGGTCGATCTAGGTGGAACACAGGATCCGTGTTGTCCAGGAGGGCTGGGCATCTGGAAGTGCTTTCAGGAGGAAATGGGGAAGACGTGAATGTCAGAGAATTCCCAAGGCCTCTCTACAAGCAGAGCCCAGGGCCTTAGGGGAAGAGGTGTTTCACAGCCAGATGGTGGCGTGTTCTTGAAGCTCTGGCCTCCATCCAGGGAGGAGGGCCGGGGCTGCAGCTGGGGGTCGGGAGGGGGGGCTCCCATATCTAGAAGTGCTCTCTGATCTAAGAACCTCCTTTGGGGTTAAATCTCCTTTGAGACAGGGCTTCCGAGGCCTCAAGAAGAGCTTTCCTTTGGGGCCAGGAGTCCAGCTCTCTGTTCTTACTTCTAAAGCACACCGCCTTGAGTTTGCAGCATCTCCCTCCCCCGGCAGCCTCTCTGTGCCAAGTGTGGTCCAGCAGGTAGGCATCACCAGGGAGCCAGCTGTAAATACAGGAGTGCTGCAGGTAAGAGGTGAGATATGTGGGGCAGTAAGTCATGCTAGGAATTTGGGATTTGGGCTTACTCCCAAGGGGGATCGAAGGCTACTACAGTGCTTTGGCTGGAAGAGGGGAAAGCATTTGTTGAGTCCATTCTAACTCTAGGTGATTCTATGCGTGTCAGAGTACAATTGTGCGCGGTTGGTTTCCAATGGCCGGTTTCTTGGAAGATGATCACCAGGCCTTTCTTCCAATGTGCTTCTAGGTGGACTCCAATCTCCAACGTTTCCGAGTGTGTTAACCATTTGTGCTACCCACCTGGGCACAAAGGCAACAACAGACTGAGATCAAGTAAATTCTAGTAATAAAACAGTGATACCTATGCAGGGCTTCTGAGGCTGTCAATCTCCTAACCTCTAGGTTGGAAGGCATTCAAATACATTTTTTAAAAAAGAACCAATAAACTCACTGCCATCGAGTCGATTCTGACTCATAGAAACCCTGTAGGACAGGGTCGAACTTCCCCTGTGAGTTTCTGAGGCTGAAATCCTTCACGGGAGAATAGAGCCTCATCTTTTCCCAAAGAGTGGCTGATGGCTTTGAACTGCCAACCTTGAGGTTCTCAGCCCAAAGCGTAAACCCCTGCTCCACCAGAGCATGATAAAACTACACAGAGGCTTCCATAATGGATTGCGGTACACCTATCATTGTGAACTGGCACAGGGACGGGCAACATTTCGTGCCGTCAGCTCTGCGCCACGTTGGCCTGTAGACTTGCTTAAAGGAAAGCAGCCGAGACTGGCTCAGAAGTAACTTCAGAGCAGTTCCGCCGGGTTCAGTCACGGCTGATGGAATGGACCCCCATTTTTAAATGGAGGTGAACTGGGACCACAACGGAAACAGAAAAAATCGAGTCGAAGCCCAGTTAGAAACATCATCTATCTCCCGCTTCAGAAGCGAGGGGGGCGATGGGCCGCACAGCAACCAAATCTCTTGACTGACAGACTCGGGAAAGATGGTGCTGGACGTGCTGCTCTGAGCATGTCCCCCCCTCCGCCCCCCCCCCCAGTCCTGGCAGGAACCCAGCGTGTGCATCAGGGTCTGAAAGGGCTCCCTACGCCTCTTCTGAGTCTCCCATCCCAAGGCTTCGACATGTAATTTTCTCTATTTTGGTTATTGTTCCGAGTCACCCAAATTTAAAAACCAGGATCTGTTCTGGTTTCGCTCCACCGGCCGTGACTCAACGGGTCCAACTGGTTTGAGGTGGTAGAAGTGACCCAGCAATGGTTTGCATGCAAGGCAGGGTTTCTGAGGTGTCCCGAAAGAACAGTGCTTTCCTTGAAACGCTCTCCCTAAAATAACCGTGCACTCTGCCATCCCTTTCTTCGTAAATGACACCCTGGGCTGCTTTGGGCTGAATGTTCCCTTTCTGGCCGAGGACCCTGAGTTAAGGAGCACCGCAGGAAAGGGGGGCTGCAGGTCTGGCTGTTCTGCTGTGGCACAGGCGAGGTGAGAGGAGCCCGTTGTGGAACCACAGCCGTGGCCACAGGCCTGCCCTTGTTAATGTCACGAGGCTGGTGAGGCCAAACAGAGTGCTAGGGAAAGCAGGGAAGACTGGCAAAGAAGGGGGTTCAGGATGTGTGGGCACCGGGTTACCATCTGCGGGAAAGAACCAAGCCCAGGGCGGCAGTGCCAACTTGAACATAAATAGCAGCACCAAACCCACCCTCCGTCATTGAGTCCGTTCCAATCCCGAGGGTTTTCAAGGCTGTGGATCTTTACAGGAGCAGCTAGCTTGATCTTTCTCACAAGTAGCAGCTGATAGGTTTGAACTGCTCACCTTGCAGTTAGTAGTCCTACCGTTACCCAACAGCAACGCCAAACCAAAAAAAACACAAAAAAACCTCACTGCCTTCGATGGCAGCACAGGGATTTACAAACTAAAGCCCTACTGAGTCCTAGACTGCCAGCCTCCCACCCTGGGCTACCTCTACATCACTGCTGATCAGTGTTACTGAATGTAAGTGGGAACAACCCACATCCTGTTCTCTAAACTTTTCCTGGCTTATCATCTGTAGAGTATCACCAAACTGCCGCCCACTACGCCCACCCGCACCCATGGCAGACATCATTAATCAATTGCCACACTGTGCTGAACCGGGATGCTGCTTCAGAATCTGACTCTCCACACTGCTCCAGGCAGTTATTACTCATCGATCACACTCAGGATGAAACGCTGGGCCTCCCATGGAGCAAAGACAGCTGGAATGCCTTAGGCTGGTCCGTGACAATTTTGTTTGGACATCTCTTCCCACCTTCATCGCTGCTTCGTGCTCCAGCTTCCTTAAAATGCCTGCCGTTCCCAGACATACGCGCTTTCTTCTCACTCTTCAGAGTCCTTCTCTGTGCTAGTCCTTCAGCCTGGCATTCAGCCCTCCCACAGTAATAAACATTCCTATCTGGGTGGAGAGCTGACCAGCTAAGCAGACAGCCTGCCTGCCTTTGGACCTGGGCTTGGCCACGTAACTAAGTCTGCTCAGTGGCAGGTGAGCGGCAGCCACGTGTGTCCATTTGCTCAGGCTTTTCTCCGAAGGGCTGGGGCTGACCAGCAGAGAGGGAGACCTGAAGCAGCTGCCGGCACTGAGAGAAGGCAACCCCGTGGGGAGGATGGCAGAGCCACCATGGCAGCCGCTGCTCTCCGGTGGGAGAAAGAGATGAACACATCAACCTGAAGTCTCCACTTTTGGGGGTTTTGTTATGGAGGCCGCTGAATCTCCCCTCGAGCTCTCCCCTTCCCAGAGGCTTCCTTGTTCCTTAAGACCCACCTCCAGGGTCTCCTCTGAAATCAGTTCCCTGGAGTCTCAGGCTCCCCTGGAGTCTCAAGCTCCCCTAGGCTCCCAGGAAAGCCATGCCTCTCACTAAACCAGACCAAACCGTCAGTTACTACTCAAAAGGTCAGTGGTTTGAAACCCCAAATTGCACCACTCCACAGGAGAATAAGACCTGGCTGGTTTCAGCTGATCTTTCAGACTCAGAACAGAAGACAAAGGTTCAATAGGCTGTCCAGTTCAGAGGAATGAGTCACTGAAAACCTTAAAGTCAGTTGTAGAACATTCTCAGATAATAAAATCCGCAGGACTCACAGAAGAATATCGTCAGAGAAAGTGCCAGAAGATGAGCCCCTAATATCAAAAGTCACTCAAAATCTGGCTGAGGATGAGCTGCCTTCTCAAAGTAGGATCAGCCCGAATGACTTGGATGGAGTCGAGCTTGCAGAAGTAAAGCCTTGGGGACCTTCATTTGCTGCTGGGTCCTGACTCAAGATGAGAAGAAACAGCTGCCAACGTCTACTAGTAATTGGAGCTTGGAATGTACAAAGTCTGATCTAACAAAACTGGATGGAATATTGACAAAAATCAAATTGGCTACATCTGTGTGAACAGAAGATGAAGAAATACACTATCTGCAGCCAAAATGAGGCATGAAGCCAACTGTGGAACAGACAGACCATCGGTTGCTCACGTGCAAGTTCAGGTTGAAGCTGAAGAAAATTAAAACAAGTCCACAAAAGCCAAAATGTGACCTTGAGTCTATATATCCCATCTGAGTTTCTAGGACATCTCAAGAATAGATTTGGCGCTGTGAACAGCAATGACAGAAGAACTCATGAGCTGTGGAGTAACATGAACAACATCATTCATGAGAAAGCGAAAGGTCATGAAAAAGACAGGAAAGAAAGAAAAAAAATCAGCATGGATGTCAGACGTTGCTCTTAATTGGCACGAGGAAGAAATGATGAAGTAAAAAGGCTGAGCAGAAAATTTCACAGGGCAGCTGAAAAACACAAAATAAAATATTATAACGAAATGCGCAAAGACCCCGGCTTAGAAAACCAAAAAGGAAGAATATGTTCAGCATAGCTTAAATGGAAAGAAGTATAGAAAGAAAAAAAATCAAGCCTCACGTTGCAATATCAAAATATTCAATGGGCAAAATATTGAAGAATGAAGAAGCATCAAATGAAGAAGGCAAGAATACCGAGAGGCACTGAACCATAAAGATCGAGCTCCCTCTCAGCCATTTGAGAGGCAGCATAAGATGAAAAACCAATGGTACTGAAGGAAGACGTCCAAGCTGTCCTAGAGCCATTATCCAAAAACAGGCTCGAGGACTCGATGGGAAATGTTTCACCGCGTTGATGAGGAAGCACTCACTTGTCGACGTCAAGAAATGTGGAAGACCTGGCCAACTGTCTGGAAGAGGTCATATTTGTATCCATTCTAATGGAAGGTGACAAAAACCGACTGTCCAGATTACAATGTCATTGATAGCACACGCAAGTGACATTTTGCTGAAAACCATTCAACACCATTTACACCAATACATTGATAGGGAGTGGCCAGAAATTCAAGTCAGATTTAGAAGAGGACATGGAGTAAACGTTATTATCACTGATGTCAGATGGCTCTTGGCTGAAAGTAGAGAATACCAGAAAGGTGCTCAGCTGTTTGGACCATAACAAACTTGAGAAGAATAGTGTGTTAGTTCAGGTAGACTAGAGAAACAAATTCATCAACACCCATATGTGTACAAGAAAGAGTTTTATATACAAGAGCAGTGGAATATTAAGAAAACATCCCAGCCCAGTCCAGATCAAGTCCATAAGTTAGCTCCTAAGTCCAATACTAGTACATAAATTTCTCTTTAGACTCATGCAGCCATGCAATAACGCCGAATGCAGGAAGATCACAGGCCAGTGAGTGGAAAGTATTGTGGATCCAGTGGCGGTAGAAGCATCTCAGCATTGGCAGGGTCTCCACGTGACTCCTACAGTTCCCAGGGCTCTGGTTCCATCAACCTCTCTCCATGTGGCTCGTCGCAAGGAATGTGCCTGTGTCCTACCTCCAGCAAGCTATTTATCTCCGTAGCACCTCCAAATGAGATCATCGAGCTGTGACCTGATTGACAGGCTAAACTCCACCCCTTCACTCTTAAATCTCAACTTGACAACAGATTTTGTAACTACCACAAATAGGAATTCCAGAGCACTTTATTGTGCTCATTTGGAACCTAGATATGGACCAAGAGGCAGTTGTGCAAACAGAACAAGGACATATTTGTGATTCAAAAGCAAGAACTGTGTGCATCACGGTTATATCTTCTCACCATATTTATTCCACCTGAATGCTGAACAAATAATTCAGAGAACCTGAATCATGAAGAAGAATGGGGCATCAGGATTGGAGGAAGGCTGATTAACAACCTGATATATGCCGATGACATCATTTTGCTTGTGAAAATGAGGAAGACTTGAAGCACTTGTTGATGAAGCTTAAGGATCGCAGCCTTCCGTGTAGATTACAACTCAATGTAAAGAAAGCCAACGTCCTCAACTGGACCAATAACCGACAAACAGCAAAGCTCGGTCCCACAGTCAATGCTCACGGAAGCAGGATTAAAGGGATCCAAGGACACACCGCATTGGGGAAATCTGCTGCAGAAGGGCCTCTTTCAAGTATTGATAAGCAAGGAGGCTACGAAGAAGACCTGGCGGCACACCTGGTCCAGGCCGTGATATTTTCAACTGTCTCACATGCATGTACAAGTTGGACATTGAATAAGGGAGACTGAAGAAGCGTCGATGCATTTGAATGATAGTGCTGGTGACGGTTATTGAAAGTAACCTGGACTGCCAGAGAGCAAACATGCCTATCTTGGAAGAAGTACAACCAGAAGGCTCCTTCGAAGCAAGAATGCTGGAACATTGTCTTGTTGGACATGTTGACAAGAGAGACCAGCTCCTGAAGAAGAGGGGCATCATGGCTGGTAATGTAGAGGGGCAGTGGAAAGACAATAACCCGGACAAGATAGATTGACACGGGGACACAAGAATGGCTTTGCGTGGACGGTGCAGAATGGGAGGTGTTAAGTTCTGCCGTACACAGGGCCACCAGGTCGAAATGACTTGACAGCTCCTAACACCAACAGGTGCTGTCATGAAGGTTTCAGCCTAGGAGACCCTAGCAGGGGGGTGGGAAGGGGCAGTTCTACTCTTCCTAGAGGGGTGGGATGATTCCGAATCAACTGTTCGCCCCCCAACAGCAATCTTTTTGGAAGCAGATTAATGCAATTTTCCCTGTGGGGAGGCTGGTAGGTTTGAGTCACCCACTTTCCAGTTCACAGCCAAATGCTTAAGCATGGCACCAAAGGACCTCTTTCAGCTCTCACTGAGAAATTAAACTCCCTGCCATCAAACCAGTGCTGACCCGTAGAGAACCTATAGGGCCGGGTAGACCTGCCCCTGTGAGTTTGTGAGACGAACTCTTCATGGGAGTAGAAATCCCCGCCTTTCTCCCGCTGAGCAGCTGGTGGCTCTTGACAGAGGTGCCGTCCAGCCTCTGTACCAATGAGAATCATGGCACTGAGCCCTGTCGCCTGCTGGCTCCCACTGGTGCACTGTAAACCTTCCACCTGCTGGGCCCAGCCTACCCTGTGGAGATGAGGCCCAGACAAGACCCTCATTTGTTCTGGCAGCTCCACTGGCCTGAGCTCCCTCCAAGTGTGAGACCCACCCTGGACGTGACAAAGGACCAGCCCCACCCAGCCCCAGTGTGGCTGAACTGAAGTAGCTGCTTCCTCACTGGCTGGAGCCTATATTGTCCGGCTCACTTCTTAATCATGAACAGGGCTTCCCTGCTCTTTGTATTCTTCTCAAGTGTCCTGGGAAGTCCCATGATGTATATGTTCCCAAGGCCCTTCTCTTGCCCCACCAGCCTTTGCAAGAGGCCCACACCTATTCCTCTGAACTTCTGGCTCCTGTGGCCCTTCTGATGAGGCTCGACCTTTGGCATCCAGTCCCAACCCCCTGGCCCATGCTCTGCTGGCAAACAGCACACACCACTGAGAAGCAGGAAGCAGCCAGACCTCAGCCAGGGGGTGGCTATTTCAGGACAGGGAGGATCCCGGGAGGATGCTGGCAAGAGTCAGAGTAGGAAGGGAAGGAGGAAAGTTTCTTCCCAAGATTATGTGTCCCAAGCCCTCAGGGTGCCTCCCAGAGCCCCCAGGCTGCCACGAGGAAGGACATCCACCACAGGATGTCGGCCACAGCCCAGAGGCAAATGAGGGGGTGGGGTGGTGGGGAGGCACGGGGTTGGGCCAGTGGCTCTGCTCCCAGGCAGTCCCAGTGGGCAGAAAGAGTGTCTTTATTTTGCTTTGTTCCGACAGTGGCAAGTTTGGCATTGGGCATGACTTGGGGGCAGGGGTGGGATGGGAGATGGTCAGAAACCAATTGCTGGCAGATGGAGCACAGGAGAAAGAATCCCTCCAAAGAGGGTATGTGGTGGAGGACTGACCGTTCGCCGAGCATGCACTGTGAGCTCTGTCTCAGGTCCTGGCGAGACCGAGGCGAACCATGCGTCACTGTGCTAATGTCCATGTCCCTCCACAAGGGTCAGGGGGCTTAAGGCTGCTCCCATGCCCTGAGGGAACATCTGGTGCTGTGCCCACTGCTCCTGAGGAGGAACTCTCTGGAGATGCGGGGTGGACTCTGGCACGGGGGTGAGAAAGGCGTTAGAGGTAGGCAGTGGGGCTCACATCAGGGCGCAGGACGCACGAGGTTTGCGTGTGGTGCTCTAGGAAACTCTGACGACCTGCAGGAAGCGCTGCTCACGCTCACTGTCAGAGGGCAGCCACTGTCGCTGAGAAGGCTCCCTGCTGACTGGCTTTCATGTTTGAGAGGATTCCTCGCTAAGGGGGGGCGGGGTGTGTGTGTGTGGAGTTCAGGTTTGTGGCCCCCTGGATTCCTTGATTGGATTCCTTGGCTCTATAACAAACTGCGGGAATGTCTGTGTCCCCTTTCACCTGTGCCTCCCTGTGGGACCTTCTCTTCAGATTTCCCAGAGTCACTCCCAGCCTCAGAGACACTGGTGGCGCGCATGGTGAAGCGTTCCATTATTAACCGAAAAGCTGTCAGTGCAAATCCATCCACCGGGCCCTCACAAGAAAGGCTGGGTGATGTTTCTGAAAATGCTGGGGGAGGGGGTGCGGGAGGGCAGTTCTCGCCTGCACCTAGGTGCCACCACAATCAGAATGCATTCAAGGACAACGGAGAACACAGACAGCTTTCTGGTCCTGATCGACAGATGCTTCAGGCCAAAGCACCCTCTGGGAATGTCCTTAACAACTGGACATACCGTTCGTTCAGAGCCTCTGCTCTCTGTCCTCTGCTCTCCTGGCTGCCTTGCCCTTGTGGTAAGGCTGACTGGTTCCTTCTGTCCCCTGTCCTCAGTCGTCCCTCTCCCTCTCCCCCACTTCAAGACCGCGGGGTCCCATGCAGGCCTTCAAGGTGGGGAGTACATGAAACCCTCTTCCAAGCTTCCCTCCCGTCCCCCCCAATGTCCAGCCTCCCCCAGCACCACGCCTGACTTTCTGTTGGACAGACTGCCCCTCAGAGGGCCCGAGGGCTGGCAGGCAGGACACGGAGGACAACAGGCAGCTGTTGCTGGTCCCCAGGGGTCAGGCCGGCATGGGGGAAGGGCAGGCCTCTGCCTTGCCATCCACGACATGGGGCTACACTGCACTAACAGTGGGCAGGCTGCTGGGTGTGGTCCCTGGACATCTTGTAAGTGTAAACGATGAGGAAATAACAAGAGCAGGAACACGGAGTCCGTGTCAGGTCAGGGAGGTGCTCAGTGAGCCCCAGGATTACCTCTCCCAGCTCCCCAGATGCTCCTAGGCCCATAGAGGATGGGCCAAACCAGACCAAACTCACCGCCATCGTCCTGCCTCGCTAGAGGGCATGGTAGAACTGTCCCTGTGGGTTTCCGAGAGAGTAGTTCTCGTTAAAAAAAATCTTTGAGGTGTAAAACTATGTTTTCTTTCTTTCTTTTTATCATTTCATTGAGAACTCTTACAGATATTATAATAATCCATCATTCAATTCCACCAAGCATCATTGTTGCCACCATCGTTTTCAAAACGTTTTCTTTGGTCTTCAACTCTTTGGTATCAGCTCCCCTTGGTCCCCTCCCTCCCCCACCCTGCCCCCAGGAGTCCTTATTATGATATGATGTCTTATTAATCGCTTATTTGATGGTGACTCTGTCTGGGAGGCGCTGGTGATTTCAATGGCTGACCTGGAGGGGAGTAGCCCAATGGTAAGCACCGCACCAGCCAGGGCTCCGTCAGGAGGCGAACAGGACCCTGTTGTCACACAAAGCAACAGAGTGCCCAAACCCCCCTACAAGGAGTGGATTCCAACTCATTGCAAGCCCACCGGGCACAGCAGAAGGATGCAGAGCTCCGAGACTGCAGGTCTTTAGGGGAGCAGACAGCTCCATCTTTCTCCTGTCGAGCGGAGGCACAGGGACCTTTCAGAACTGCTCAGGGGTAAGTCAGCATTGGAATTCAAATCTCTGCCTTCCACAGCTCCCAATCTCCTGCCCTCAACCTGCATCCTACATCACAGGCCAAAACAAAACCCCAGTCACAATTGCCAGAAGGCCGTGGGGGCAGCAATTACTGTCCCAGAAACGTGTAGCATCGGCACTCGGCCCGGGCTCGCCACCCACCCTCACCTCCATCTCATCTCAGTCATCCTGAAATTCCTCTCAGGAAATCCTTCCCAGATCCCAGGGCCTGTTTCCCAAGCCAAGAAGAGGGGAGGGAGCTTCCCAGGGTTTCTGAATACCCTTTCAATTAACCTGGGTGACCCTCTTCAATGGGGGCTGGTTGGAACCCTGCCCAGCCCCACCATCTCCTGAGGCAGCTTCCCTGAACTGTGACTCGTGCCCAGCCCTCAGCAGCAGACTGTGGTTGCTCCATCCTCCGCCCATCTGCTCAACATCTGGTGGTCCTCTTTCCTGACTTGGTGACCAGAGTTAGGGTCACCAGGGCCCCTTTACTCCTACAGCTGCCCAGCTGCCCACAGCTGGTCTCCAGGGGGCCACGCTCTGATCAGCAAAGACCCAGCTGGCCCAAGCCCTCTGTCATTGCTTAAATGGCTACCCTGCCACCCCCATTTTTTTAAAAGACTAGTTTTAGATTTACAGGGGAAAAATGTGCAAAAAAGTACTGAGTTCCCTCAGCCCTCCCCATGTACACTGCTTCCACACGGTCAGCGTCTCACACCCTGGGGTACATTTATTTATACAGCCGACAAGCCAATGCTCCTGCACTAGTCTAGGACTCACCTTGCCACCCACTCTTTGGTTGAATGGTTGGTCGGTCGGCTTCGACACATGTATAATGTCCTGTGTTCACCCCGACAGTAACATGCAGAGTGGTGTTGCCACCCTGTCCCTGTTAAGACTTCCTTCTAACCCGGGGGTGTGGCAGATTAAGCATTAGGCTGCTAACCGCCAGGTAAGTGGTTCAAGCCCACCGACTGCATCTTGGGAGAAAGATGAGGCGTGCTGCTCCCATAAAGATTCCCAGCCTCGGAAGCCCACTCCTATGCTACAGGAGGCGCTATTGGTTGGAACAGATATGATGGCAGGCGTGGCTTAGTTTCCTCACCCCAATGGGGAACAGCTCATGGCAGTTGTTCCAGGGACCAGCAACAGTTACACACCTATCATTCTTGTAACTTAATAAGATCGAGAATCTAGAAACATCCTTAAGAGCCAGAATTTACGAATGCCATTAACTGTGGACAGTACAATGCTAATGTGCAGCCTGGTGGCCAGCACAGAGCAGGCCCTGAGCACATAGCTGCTAAATGGACGATGACCACAGCCAAGGAGGAGGCCGTGTGCTAGAGAGCAGACAGCAGTCTAGAAAGTGATCCGTTCGTTGGGGAGCTTGACCACGGCAAACTCAGAATCTGAACCCCACTTAGACAGACTAACTTCATTACCCGCCATGGCTCTCCCCCTTCAGCTGCAGAGCCCTGTGCCCTGGTGCCCATGACGTACAGTGATACCATACAGGGAACACACATAATCCTTAGCCCTCAGTCGAGATCCACAAGGTTCACCGTGACCCAGTAGTGAGTGTCATGAGCAACGGCCCTGCCCTTATGGGGCTTCGCTGTCGTTTGCCTCTGCACAGTACTTCCTGCTTTTCAAACACCGCCGCAGCTGTCAGCTCAGCTGCTTTCCCAACAGCCTGATGCCCACCCGGGACAGCCTCATAGAAGAGCGCAATGAATGAGCGATGGGTGAATGGATGTGAGCTGGAGACGTGGATGGTAGGAAGAATGGTTGGATGGCTGAATGGAGGGAGGGAGGGATAGAGAAGAGGAGGGATACATGGACGGGTGCCTGGAAGGATGGATGGAGGGATGGTGGAATGGATGATAGAGGGAAGGAGGGGAGGGATGGAGAGATGGAAGGATGAAGGAAAGGATGGGTGAATGAATGGATGGGTGAAATGAGGGATGGACAGTCAATCAAGTTTAAACAGCCCCAATATTAACATTCTCATCTTGCAGATGAAGAGTAATGCCCTGGTCATGGGTCTGGTCAGAGACCACACCTCACCATCTGCAGGTTCCTTACCTGGTGGGCAGTTACACCCTGCAGACATGCTCGGGGCCTCCCGGCGCTGTCGTGAGTGGAACTTCCATTTCTGCACAAGGAGACAAAGAGGAGGAGTCACTGGGAGCTTGTCAAAGCCCAGTCAAGGGCAGCCAATCCAAGGGAAGCTCAGTGAAGCCAAGGGCAGTGTCTGCAGGCTGGGGGCGGAGGAGGGGCACAGAGAAGGGGCCACGGTGGGTGAGGGGGTGGGGGTGGATGCAAGGAACTAGGAGTACATCTCTAAATCAAAGACAAGCCCTTAATGGCCTTCAATTGGCCGCCGGATCTGGGTAATAAGAAGCAGACAGAGCCAGCCCCATCTCAGTAATCTCAGTCTGAACTCTTTGGAGCGCTCTTAAAGAAATCCACCACAACCGAGGGTCTATAAATGCGATATGGTCTCCCCGCACCCCGCACTCAGCCCCAAGATGCTTTGCTTGCCCCCTGCTCTCACTAATTGCTTTCCGTCTCTGTCTGGTTTCCTAAGTGGATCCTGGGGCGGGACAGTGCCTCTGTTCTTCTGATGTCCCTCATGAGCCAGGTCCCCCACCCCCTGTGAGCCCTTGCCCCTCCACTTGGGGGAGGGGTGGTGGTGGTCATGGGGAGTGGAAGCTGGGAAGGGCCACTGTCTCCCTTCACCAAACCTTTTCCTAGGCAGATTTTTCAGCCCATGCAGAAGTCTCCAGGGAGGCAGCAGCAAGCTCTCTAGACACCCCACCCTCATGGCGGCCACCTTCCTGGTGGGGACTGGACCGCTGTATACTGGAAAACACGCGTGCTAACGTCCGAGTGCTTGTCTGCGGCGTCAGCGTGCCGTGTGCTGTATGCCTGTCACTCACCTAGTCCTCCCAAGGCTGTCAGGTGGGCCGGCCGGCCGGCAGAGAAGCCTGCACACTGCACCCTGACCGGGTAACTCAGACCCTGACTGAGAACCATACCTGCCTCACTGACTACGGAGAGGTTCATGTCAAGGGAGAGGGGCCTGGTGTAAGGAAACATTCACGGAACGTCACAGCCATGATCTCCACGGTACTGATGAGGACGCGGATGCACAGCAAGGTCAGGGACAGAGTACAGGATGGGGCAGGATTCAAACCCACCCTCTGATGCTCGTGACCCAGGGCCAAGATGGTCCTTAGATAAACAAAGATGCAAACAAACCTCCATGACTTTGGAGTTAATTCAAACTCAGAGTGACATTACAGGACAGAGTGGACCTGCTTCCTAGGGTTTCTGAGACGCTTAGCCTCGATGGGGCAGATAGGCTCGTCTGTCTCTCCGCGCAGCTGGTGGGGATGAACCTCAAGGTCAGCAACCCAATGCTTAACCCACTGTGCCACTCAGACTCACTGTCATCGAGTTGCCATAGTAACCCTGAGAGTCACCACTACACCAACGGGGCTCATTCGACTCTCCGAAGCTTAACTCATTGCCGTTCAGCCCGCTGTGACCCAGAGCAGCCTGTCTAGGACGTGGTGGAAACACTGCTGCTCAATCTTTCTTCAGAGGAGCTGTTAGTGGTTTAGAACTGCTGACCTTGCAGTTAGTAGTCCCAGTTGTAACCCACTATACAACCAGGGTGCCTGCCAGGGCTCCTCAAAGTGGCCCTCCTCACTGCGTCTCCCTGACGTCAAGCCGATTCCTACGCATTGTCCTATGAGGGAGGGTAGAACTGTCCCTGTTTCTGACATGGTACCTCGATGGGAGTAGAAACGCCTATCTTTCTCTGGAGGGTGTGTGACTTATTTGGTTTCCAAGTGGTTTCCCCCTCATTAAATTGGTAGGTATCATTCACAAGTGGGTGGTCTCACCTGCAAATCTGCATTTTGAATTTCGCTCGACCACCTTGATACTCTGCCACACTGGGCCTGCGCCCTGGCTGGCCGTGGTCGGCTGAGGATGCTAACCACTTTGGTCAATTAGCATTGGGCTGGCCCTTATCTGCAGCTGTCCAGCGTACATGTCCTCACTGCTGTGTAATTTCGCCACTCAAGGCAGGCCACGTGAGAGGTCAAGACAGCTGCCGGACAGGACTTGTGGGGTTTGATGTCAACTCTGGTTTGGTGGTAAGGCGGGAGGTCAGGAAGTTGCGTGACAGTTCAGAGCACACTAATGTCTGCTGGAGCCCACGAGGCCCTGGCACGGAGCCGTGTGCTTTTACACAGAGAATCCCAGGCCTGCTTCATAATGAAACACCAGCAGGTGTAATATTAACTTCATTTCACACATCAGGAGGCTGAGGCTCCGTGACTTGCTAAAGGTCCCACAGCGAGGATGTGGTGAATGTGGAACTGGGACCCAGGCCACTCCATTCTGCTGGAGAAAGTGGTTTCAAATGTTCCCTGAGATGGGGAGCACAGTGACAGGCCAGGTGGGGGTCTTTGAAAACATAAGGGGACTGGGGGTTTAAGCAGACAGGAACAAAAGGAATGTCTATAAAGGAGACCCTCACTGACAAAAAGAGGGGTCTGGAGGTCGAGATTAGGCTTCACAGCTGAGCACAGAGTGACCGCTGGGAACAAATGATCTCGTGAACAAAGCCTAGAGAAAGACCCTGGGATCTCTAGCTTCAAGCCTACTCCCTATGTGTCATCTGGGTTCTTTAAAGAAACAAATCCACAGAAACCCATGTACAAGAGAGAGGTTTATATAAAGGTTAAGTGTGCAACAAGAAAACATCCCGACCCAGTGCTGCCCAAGCCCACAAGTCCAACTTAACCCATTAACCCATATGTCCAACACCAATCCACAAAGTCCTCTTCCATCTCACAAAACAGACGCAATGATGCTGACTGCCGGAGGAAAGGCGAGTCAGTGAATGTGTAAGCATCTCAGCGCTGCCAGGGGTCTCCACACAGCTGCTCCAGCACCCAGGGCTGTATTGGGGTAGGTCCATTTGGCTTCTCCTTGGGGATGTCTTGCAGGAAGTGAGCCTTGCCAGCTAAAGCAGGGAACTGGCTAAGGCAGCTGCCCCCTGGTCCGACCATCACAAAGCAAGAGACCCGAGAACTAGAAAGGCAAGGCTCACCAAGCCATTTATCTCTCCACCCTTCAATTAACCCCCCATGTGTTTATTGGCCAAGTTGGCACAATAAACTTTAACTATATCAATCCACCCCTTGCCAACTTGGCACCTGTATATCATTCTTTAGCCTCATAATTGCAAATAGGTAACACCTACACCTTAATCCTATAATCCTGTGAATATGTTCCCTGCCTATGAAAGTTTGTAAGCCAACCACTTCATGCCTTTATCCCCCAATTTTGGGTATTCACTTTATATACTGCCCACTTACATCAACCCAGTGCTCAGAGGAGACAATCCAGTTGGAACCTTGTGAAGTCCGCATGCATAAGCCAAGTCAAATCCAGGCAGGCCATCCATAAACTCAGCAACAATATGCACCAGTTCACAGGCTCAAAAATCTCCATCTGGTCGGGTTCTGGTCAACTCAATGTGGGCTGCCTCACTCAGCCTCCTCTGGGTGCCCACTGTTCGCCTTGCTTTCAGACCATGGGCTCTCACCAATACTCAACAAGCATAGCCCCTTGTGCTAGGTCATGAACTTTAGACCAGTCAACCGCTCTCGTCTTCTCTTTTTCCTGTAAACCGAGTCCACAGGTGTCAGTGGCCAAACTCAACCCGTCTCTTTATTGCTGCATTTCTCCCACTTCCACTCAACAAGTAGATCCAGGTGGTCACCTAGCAAGCATTTCAGCCTACTCACAGGCTCCCTTTAACATTCAGTCCTAGAGGGGAGTTTTCCTTTTAAAAATTTTTAAATCATTTTATTAGGGGCTCAAACAACTCTTATCACAATCCATACATACATCAATTGCGTAAAGCACATCTGTACATTCATTGCCCTCATCATTCTCAAAACATTTTCTCTCCACTTAAGCCCCTGGCATCAGGTCCTCATTTCCCCCCCCTCCCTGCTCCCCCTCCCTCATGAGCCCTTAATAATTTATAAATTATTATTTTGTCATATCTTGCCCTGTCCAACGTTTCCCTTCACCCACTTTTCTGCTGTCCATCCCCCAGGGAGGAGGTCACATGTAGATCCTTGTAATTGGTTCCCTCTTTCCAACCCACTCTTCCTCTACCCTCCCAGTATCGCCACTCTCACCACTGTTCCTGAAGGGATCATCCGCCCTGGATTCCCTGTGTTTCCAGTTCCACTTTACATCCTCTGGTGTAGCCAGACTTGCAAGGTAGAATTCGGATCATGATAGTGGGGGGAGGAAACTTTTAGGAACTAGAGGAAAGTTGTATTTTTCATTGCTGCTACATCGCACCTTGACTGGCTTGTCTCCTCAAGGAAAGTTTTCTTCATGGTTCCAGATTCTTTCCAGTTTCTGACAAAGACTACCAACTGGTTCCTGAGTACTCCAAAGCACTGGGTGGGGCATATATTTTCAAATCTTTCTTTGCAGGCATAGCCTAAACCAGAGGTACTCAAACTATGGCCCACAAGCCACATGAGACCCGCCAAGGACATTTATCTGGCTCGCCGGGTGTTTTTGCTGCCGCTGCTGTCCTGCTTAGCAGTCTACTTGTCCAGTGTCCATAGGAATTTGTTCATAGTTTTTTTTAAACTATAGTCCGGCCGTCCAATGGTCTGAAGGACAGTGAACTGGCTCCCTGTCTAAAAAGTTTGAGGACCTCTGGCTTAAACCCATCTAAAGATGAAATTTTAATGGCTGAAAGCAAGTAGGCTTACACACTTTCTATTTTCATACTTCCCATAATTTCCCCAGAAAACAACCGAGTAAAATGTAGCTTTATCTGACCTCTGGCTAGACAATGAAGAAAAACTACCATTAGGGGGAGGTCAAGCAAACATCTACTCTCCATCCTATGATTTGTTTCTCCAGTACCCCACTCCTAAGGTACTATAAAGTATTAGTCTGGGTACTTTAAAGAAACAAATCCAGAGAAACTCATGTATATGAGTTTTATATAAAGGTTAAGTACACATCAAGAAAACATCCCAACCCAGTGCTGCCCAAGCCCACAAGTCCAACATTAACCCATATGTCTGACACCAGTTCACGAAGTCCTCCTCCATCTCACAAAACACACACTATGACGCCAACTGCAGGAGGAAAGCTGAATCGGTGAATGTGTAAGCATCTCAGCACTGGTAGGGGTCTCCACACAGGTGCTCCAGCACCAGGGTTGCATCAGGGTAGGTCCATGTGGCTTCTCCTCAGGGATGTCTTTCAGGAAGTGAGCCTTGCCAGCTGAAGCAGGGAACTGGCTAAGGCAGCTGCACCCTGGTCCAACCATCAGAAAGCAAGAGACCCGAGAACTAGAAAGGTGAGGCTCACTGAGCCATTTACCCCTCTGCCCTTCAATTAACCCCATCTGTGTTTATTGGCCAGTTTGGCACAATAAACTTTAACTATATCACCCTATGACGCTCTTTAGGAAGGGACTATACATGCTGGTGATGTAGTGGTTATATGCTGAGCTTCAATCTCAAGTTCAGGAGTTTGAAACCACCAGCTGCTTCAAAGAAGAAAGACGAGACCTTCTTTTTGTAGGTGTGGTCTTGTTTTCACAGATTCTTTTAGTCTCTCCTTGCCTCGGAATACTTTCATTTCTCCATCATGTGTGAGTAATATTTTTGCTGGGTACAGGAGTCTAGTTTGACAGTCCTGCTCCCACCCTTTCAGGATTCTGTATATGTTATTCCATTGTTGTCTTGCCTGCATGGTTTCTGCTGAGAAATCTGAGATTATTCTAATCTGACCCTTAATATGTAATTGTTCTTTTTTTCTCTATCTGGTCTTAGATTTTTTTCCCCCTTGATTTTGATATGTCGGAAAGCTTTCTTTTGGGGATCTCTCCTGATTGGGTGGGGGGTCTTTTTTTTCGTTTCCTGAATAATTATCTTTTCATACTTTAGGCATTGAGGAAAGTTTCTTGCAGGAGTTCTTGGACTATTCTCTGTGTGGATTTTGTTTGTTTGTTTGTTTCTTCCTCTCTGGAATTCCTAAATGACATAGGTTGTTCCTCTTGACTGTGTCCCATATTGTTCTTAAGCTTTGCTTGATCCCTTTGGAATGTTTTGTCATTTGTTCTTCTTTTAGAGTGGAGTCTGTAGATTTGTCTTCAAGCTCACGAATTCACGTTTCCATCTCTTGAATTCTGTTTCTCTTTTCTTTATTAGTATTGTGTCAGTCTGCTGTTGCAGTGTTTGACTTTGTGGTTTTGTTTGGAGTTTCTCTTGTACAGCATGCAGTGAGGTTTCTAGCTTTTCGATTTTATATTATTTTTCACTTTTCCTCTAAGACCCATTTTATCTGTTGTCTGAGGGCAAACACCATTCTTGTAAGTTATTTTTCTGGTGATTCCATAGCCTGTTCCGGCATTTCGTGTATGTCTGGCTGTTATTCGGTTATTTATGTCTGTTTCTCTTGTTTATTTTCTGTTGTAGCTGTTAGGGGGGTTAGGAAGGTGGGGCTGTGTGGGCCGTGCAGTAGAGGGGAGGTAGACAGTCTATATTAAGTGTCTGGGGGAGAGTCTTGTATTAAGTTTAGGGGTATATCAAGAAGTAGAAGAGGAAGTGTTATAGCAGAGGGAAATAAAGGGAGAAATAAGCAAAAAAAAAGGGAGGGAGGGTGAGATCAGGTACTGTTCATTGGCATGTTAAAAGAAAGAAATTAGACACACACACCCCAAATGACTGTTTTGCAATGATGGAGGAATGGGTCATACTATCTGATGTATAAAAAAGAGGTAAATAGGAAGAGTAGTGATATAAAGTTTATTGTGCTGCCCTGGCCGATAAACACAGGTGGGGTTAATTGAAGTGTGGAGGGATAAATGGCTCCGTGAGCCTCACTTTTTGAGTTCTCAGGTCTCTTGCTTTGTGATGGTTGGACTGGGAGGCAACTGCTCTAGCAGTTCCCTGCTTCAGCTTGCTAGGCTCACTTCCTGCAAGACATCCCTGAGAAGCCACATGGACCTACCCCGATGCAGCCCTGGGTGCTGGAGCAGTTGCGCGGAAACCCCTGCCAGCGCTGAGATGCTTACACGTTCACTGATTTGGCTTTCCTTCTGCAGTCGGCATCATTGCATCTGTTTTGTGAAATGGAGGAGAGTTTGAGGATTGGTATTGGACATATGGGTTAATGTTGGACTTGTGGATGTTTTCTTGATGTGCATTTAACCTTTATATTAAACTCTCTCTTATACATGAGATTCTGTGGATTTGTTTCTCTAAAGTACCCAGACTAACACAAGTAATGCCAACTTTTGGTTTTACGAGGATGAGAAGGATTTAAGAGCAGAGAAAAAAGATAGGTAAAAAGGGCTATAAAATAAATGTTCACATCCTAAAATTAAAGAAGGAAAGGACAAGAGACAAGAATATTAAAAATAAAAGTAGGAAAAAATGCTACAGTAAGAAGCAGGCGAGCTGTTAATATATGTTTGTTTGAGTTCTCAGCTTTGCCCAGGAGTTCTGTCTCTGAGGTGGGTGCTAACTTCTGGATTGATGGTGTGTTGAGGGACTAGAAAACAAATGAATTCGATTGAAAGCAAAATAAGTGAGGTCATAGTTTTGTCTTTATGTATACCAATAGATGGATGAATTCTGATTAAGGATGAATTAGAAGAATAGGGGACAACATTTTTAAAAGCGGGATATAGGAGTGATAGGACACAGAGCAACAACAATGCTACAAACCAACAGCTGGGGTCTAGACTTTGTCCTGGGGAGACTCAGACTGTGTGGAGCAGAGGTCTTTGAAATGGTTGGGGGGATGGTCGTATGTTGTTTTACTATCTTGTGGTATTTTAGGGTGTCTGGGGAGGGTTGAGATTAAGGCTAGGGGAATGATTTTAGTGTCTGGTAGGGCTGAGAGTCCTGTGTTCTTATGCTTTGGGTTAATGATTTCAAATGGCTCTCTGGTGGACCAGGTCAGAGGGGGCAAGGTCATTCTTTTCAGATGATGGAAGTGGCTACATGGGGCTGGAGGAGTGGGGTCTACGCCTCCTCCCTACCTAGGTGGTCTAGAAGGGAGGAATGACGCAGTGACCTACTCAGAGGGCAGGTGGCTTATCTGAATGGCTTGGGGTGCTAACCAGGGCCTGGAGTCATGGGACAGCTGGTGAATAGCTAGGTATGTGAGCCCAGAGCAGATTCTGGGTCTTGAGGCTTTTAGTCTTTGTCTGAAACCCAAACTCCCAGCCGGTGTTTTGTAAAACCTGCTGTTTCCGTTTCTGCTTGTACCATTATGCTAATGCATTGCTCATGGGCCAGATGTGTGTTATCTGCTACTCAAAGAAGTTGAGAAAAAAAGTCTGCAAATGGCTATGCTTTGAGTGTGTGTGTGTGTGTGTGTGTGTCTTACAATGGGGGGCCTGTGCAGAGCTGTCCCTCAGAGAAGGGGATTGGTTTTGTTAAGTGGGGCTGGCGCTCCCCTGGCTTGTGTGGAGAGTTCTCTATTGACTATGTACCCCTGATCCTGGCTGTCCTGTAAAGGCACACAGTATCCCCCGCACAGTTCAGCAGTTCATTGCTGCTTTGGGGGAGCTAGGTCTGCAAGGGTATTAGACCTGAGCTCCCCTAGCTTGGGCAGAGAGTCAAGAATATTTGTCCTTGTATGAGCCCCAGGCTGGTCACCCAGAGCTATGTCCCTGCAGCTCGGCCGGTCATCCACCCTAGCCAAGTTCCTGGACCAAGAAAATCCAGTCCAGAGGTCTGGGAATCTGCGCTCTGCCAGCGAGTGCTGAAGGCCAGTGACAAAGGGGAGTCTATGGGCAGACGTTACTGCTCTTTCAGGTTCATCGATGTGTGTGTACTTATCTTTGTGCTGAGAATCTTGTGGCTGGGAAGCATAGGATACGCCCCTCCCTCCCTTGGGTGCTACTCGGTCGCCATCTTGCTCGCCCAAGCTAACATCAGATGAGGCTTTCTACTCCCTTAAAGCGTTACAGTCTCGGAAACCCACAGGGGCAGCCCTACCCTGACCCTCGGGAACACCATGAATGGGAATCAACTCGATGGCAGTGAATTTGGTTTGGTTTGTTGTTGTTTCCACCACTCACCCCTGAGCCTTATCCCTGTCTGTGCCCGGCATATGACACAGGTGTGCTCAATGATGGTCACTCAGAAAGGGACCAAGCCGAGGGCAGCCCAGTTGGCAGCATTTTGGCTGAAGACTGTGGACATGAGGGTTGTCCCCATCCACCAGCGGCACCAGTTATGTTACAGAGAAGATGCAGAAGATGCCACGTGACGGACGAGGTCCTGCCCTCACGGGATTTGCCTTCGCATGTCGGAGACACACACCAGTAGACGGACAGGCACTTAAGAGAATCCCACCGTGCTGAGCGCCGGGGAGACGATGAAGGCAGACAAGAGGGCAGAGAGGGATGGGAGGTGCTAGGTTTTGCCGGGGCAGTGACTGGGGTGCTCTCCCTGGAGGGGACACGTGAGCAGAGACCCAAGAGCAGTTGGACATCAGGAGGAGGAGTGTTCCGGGCAGGGGGACAGCAGGCACAGAGGCCTCGGGCCAGGAGTGCGTGAGGGCAGTAAAGGGAACAGCATGGCTGGGGGCACGGGGAAGGGCGGGGGCAGGGGGGGGGCCCATGGAGTGGATGAGCAGCACAGAAGCCCGGCGTGTCCGTGTCCACTGCTCGCTCACAGGCAGACAGTGCAGCGCTTGCTGGAGATGCTGTGGTGCCCGTTCAGCGTTCCTCCCAGGGTCAAGGCACTCCTGGCCAAGGTCCTCTATACAGACAGTTGCTCTCGGTAGAGGGTGCTGCTTCAGCCAGTCACGCATGCTCCCTGGGAGAGCTCGGTTCCCCGTGCCCGAGTCCAAGACTTGGCCCCTTGGGCTCCATTTGGGAGTCTGAAGGACCATTCCCACTTCAGAGCACCCCCCCCCCACACCAACAGGCTGGCTGGGCCTCTGTCAGGACTACAGTCAGCTGGACTACCCCACCCCCACCCCTGCCCAGTTCTCCTTCCCTCACTCCCTCCTATGTGGGTCCCAAGAAGCCTGCCTACAAGCCTCCACCTACAGGCCCTTGATCTCACACAGGGCAGTGGCTTTCCTGTTTGCCCAGCCTTCAGCTGACCACCCCCCCTACACATACACACACACACACACACACACACACACACACACACACACACACTATCTGTGACTGCTCCAGGCACAACCAAGGGACTGAACCCCAGAGAGGGGAAGAGCTTTGCTTGAGCAAGTAAGCCCTGCCCACCCTGCCCACAAGCGCTTGCATTCCAGACCCTCCGATTTCCCATCCCATGCTCTCACTGGATCTGTCCAAGCTATACCGAGGCCATTCTCACTGCCACACTGCATGGAGGACCACATGCAGCTGCCAACAGCAGAGGCTCCAGATCAGACGCACGCATCTTCAAGTGATGGGCAGGACACAAGGCTAGAGCCCAAGGGGCATTGTGTGCTCAGGTAAGAGGCTGACAGGTAAGGAGGAGCCAGCCAGAGGAAGCTAGTAGTCAGATACGGGTTGCACAAATGCCACTTCCATGGCATGTTGAGCAGGGAGAAGGTTGAAGGCCAGGAAGCCCTTCTGGTTCTGTTGCATTCCTCTGTCTATGGAGAGACACCGGTGGTTGGGGCGATAAACAGGGCGGTGTGGTGGAGAGGCGCCCCACCATCTGTCAGGATGTCACAGGGTGGTGACTTGGCAATTGCTGTGGTGGTGGAATCTCTGACCCTGGTATTTTAAATGCTAGCAGGCTCATCAATGGTGGGCAGATTTCAGCAGTGCTTCCAGGCCAGGAGAGACTAGGAAGAAAGGCCTGGTAACCTACTGCCGTAAATGACTAGCGACAACCCTATGGATCACCACAGAGGCCTGTTCCCCAAGGTGTTCTCAAAGAAGCTGAGCCGCTTGCTTGGAGGCTATCTCAAGGGACTTGCACCCTTCAGTGATCATGAGGGTGGGGCGGGGCTGGGCAACTTTCCATTTGGTTTGCACAGGGTCACGAGGAGTCAGGTCAAGAGACACAGGTGGAGGGACAAGGGGTGTAAGAGGAAGCACAGACAGGGAAAGGAGTGGACCTGTTGTGTGGGAGGGGCCAAAGCTGTCAGGGTGGTGGTCAGGCGCTGCCATGGGCAGCTGGGGTGCCACGGCGGAGACAAGACAGGGTAGGGCAGGCTTCTGGGGACGATGAATCTGGGGCAAGTTGGGGTGCAGGTACTTGGGGGCCATCCTGGTGGCGGTGTCTGGATGGGCAGCACAATGGATGTGATTCTGGGGCTCAGGAGAGAGGCCTGGGCCAGAAAGGTCAAGCCAGGAGCATCAGAGAGGAACAAGGCATTGGAGTCACCAGAGCCAAGTCACCAGAGCCACCAACGCAGGAAACCGGAGAGAGGTGGGCTACAGGTGTGTCTTCTGGACCTGACCAGCATTTGTTCATTCTTAAAAAGAATCCCATCATTCCGGATGTGTCTTCCTCTCTCACACATCAGTCAGCCAGAAATCCTTGTCCTCTACCTGCCAGACTCATCCAGGGTTTGACCCCTGCCCACTCCCTCCACCCGACCAGCCTAGCCCAAGTCACATCATCTCTGGCCCCTGACCATGACAATGGGGCAAATGGCTTCCTCTGCTTTTGCCCCCTGCCTCCCGCCACACACACACACACACACACACACACACACACACACCCCATTTGCAACACGTGTCAGGGAAATTCTCCTCCATGTTAGTCAGGCAGATCACATCAGTCCTCCATGCAAAAGGCTGGCATCCTATTCAGAGGAAAAACCAACTTCTTCCCATGGTCTGGCCCCTCCAGCCGCTCGTCCCCTCACTCACTCCGACTGCCCTCACTCACACCAGCTGTCTGCCATGCAGGCCTCCCACACACTCTGCCTGCACCAGGCGCTCTCTACCTCAGGGCCTTTGCACTCACCAGTCCCTCTGTTGGGTGCTTGTCCTAGCAGTCACCTGGCTCTCTCTCCTTTCGCTCCCCAATGTACTGTTTTTTTAATCTTCCTTCCTTATGAGCCCCAGGAGCACGGCGGGTCAGGCATTGGACTGCTAACAGCTATGTTGGCAGTTCAACCCCACCAGCTGTTCTGAGAGAGAAGGAGGAGGCTGTCGCCGCGAGTTCGAAGCAGCTGAATGGCAGTGGGTTTCCTTTGATTTGGTAGGGGTCCCTTCTTCCTGCTTTCTCTCTTTGGGTTTGTTGTTGTTGTTAGCTTGTTCATTTATGATTCCCCCACCCCACCCCCACCTCCAATGGGGCTGGTTCCAACATAGGTTAGCTTGCTGTGGTCACTGCCAAACCCAAATGCCTAGAACGGGCACTCAGTTATATCGGTTACCTGCAAGTCATGGGTTTCAGGGGCAGCGCTGGGTCCTAGTTTTGCCCGGACTTTGTGAGGAGCTGCCACCCAGGGCCACTTCCGATGCGGCAATCAGATGGCACCAAGCATGGCTGCCTCTGAGGTGTCCAGGCTACCAAAGTACCTTCCTCTGGCCAGAGTCCCCCACTGGCCCCAAGGCATCTGAATGTGGGTCTCCCAAGCAAAGCCTGAGGCCGTGGGATGGACCCCCCCTGAGCCATGGTGACGTGACCCCCTGCTCGGCCCTCAGTGGTAGGAGGGCCTCCTGGAATGTGAGTGCCCTGAGCAGAAACATCACCCGCCTGATCATCATCTGCTATTAAAATGCCTGTATCAGTATCAAAGGGAAAGTGCCAGGCGGCTACTCACTCCCCCCAGAGAATGCAGCTAGGCCAGGGGCTGGGGCTTAGGGGGCCACTCCCTCCCCATGCCTCCCTCCCAGGGCTCTTAAAGGGCCTAGCTCAAACTGGCCTCTGGCTTGGGGGAACCACCGGGGTGGGGGGGAATAGGGGGAGGGGGGCAGCAAGTTTTGGTATCAGCAAGAGTGCCCAGGGGTGGAGTCAGGTGAGCTTTCCAGCATCTGCACACAGGGGGCATTACCTGCCTGCCTACCTACCTTCTAAGGGTTAATGAGGTGACGGAGGAAAGCGTAGATGAGGTGCTTGTCCCCACCCTGAAACTCATCCACGCTGGGTACAAGGACTGAAGGGACATAGTCCTGGCCCACGGCCACTGAGCTCAGTGGGCCTGCCCCACATTTGGGTGGGATAAGGTTATTTAACCATCAAATTTTAATATGAGTAACTTGTAACTCCTTTTACAGCCCACCTGACCTGGAAGACTGGGTGGGAAACTTGTCCCTAGTTGGGGTTGGCACAGAGGCCTCCGGACTCTGGAAGACACCTACTGTGTGCAGGGCTGCTGGGTAGGAGGGGCCCGGACTACAAATGGGAGCACCAGGCCCTGCGATTCTCATCCTAGCTGGTCACTCACCACGCATGAAGCCGGAGAGCGAGTCCCTCTGGACCTCAGTTTCCTTATCCATAAAGTGGGGATAATATTACGTATGCTCTAACTGTGTAGGACCACTGGGAGATGGACTGATATGAGGGAGTGTCCAGGTGTACAAAAAACCAACCCCCTCCTCTGCCAGCTTGTTTGCCTTGGTGGCCAGCTGAGGGCCACTTCTCTCTTGAGCTGGTGCCAGGCTGCCATGGGGCGGCTGGCCTGGCTTCCTCTGGCTGGCCTCAGCCACACGGCCAGGGATCTCATTTCCCACACTTGCCAAGCCCCCCCCCCACCCCCTTCCTGAGAAACACAGACCTCCAGTTCTGAGAGAAGCAGGGCGAGTGAGGGTCCTGCCTGTAGTGCTGCCCTTTGACCTTGAAAACTAGCAGTTGAAAGAAGAGGAAATGACCACCGGCCTTGATCCTCTGGCATCAGAAGCATCGCTGGTGGCTGCCCACCCCCTCCCCCAGAGGCTGAGCCTTGAGGCAAGGGACTTGGGGTTGGGGGTCTCTAATCTGCATCAGAGCTGAATCTCAGAGGAGACCCCAGGAAGAGGTGGGATTTGGGGTAGACTTACACAGAATTGGGAGCCCCAGTGGCACTGTGGCTTAAGCATTGGGTGGCTACCCTCAAGGTCAGCAGTTCAAACGTAGTAGCTGCTACGTATGAGACCTGAGACTGTCTGCCCCTGGATTAGGTTGCTGTAAGTTGGGAGTGATGCCGTGGTAAGGGGTCGGCAGAACTGGTTGACGGGGTTGGGTGAGAGGTCACTCCATTTAGGAACAAAGGCTCAGAAATAGGACAGTTGCTCAGGACTGGCTCTAGACGAGCCTCCTCCCAGGGACCCCAGGAGACCAGATCCACAGAAGGGGCTCGTTCAAGAGACAGGCCCGCGTGCGGCCAAACGCCCCAGGGCCCAGGCAGCTCAGAGGGAGAAATCAGGGCTGAGGAAATCGGGAGCCCAGCCCATGCCCTCGGTGACTGGGCTGCCAGAGCACAAACGCCCCAGGGCCCAGGCAGCTCAGAGGGAGAAATCAGGGCTGAGGAAATCGGGAGCCCAGCCCATGCCCTCGGTGACTGGGCTGCCAGAGCAACTGCCCCCTCCCTCCAATGCTCTCTTTGTGCCAAGGACTTGGCTCCTGATCACAGATGCGCAGGCCATGAAACAGGCCCGAGGGTCCGCCGGATCCCACCAACTGTCTCTGTCCCTCTGTGTTACCAGACCACAGAGAGATGTGGTCCCCATCTCTGTGGCTCAGAAAAGTCAAGAGAAAGAGGCACATACCCCAGGGTGAGCTTTCCTATGAGGAAGTCCTTCCTTTCAGCTAACCTAAGTCTCTGCTGCTGCCTCAGGGGAATCCGGGCGCTGGGTGCTAGCATAGTGTGGATGTGAGTGGGCGTTGGCTGGGCCCAGGGACCAGGACGAGGCAGGTGTCTTTGCTCTGGGGAGGGCCTGGGCTGGGCTGGAAGGCGGAGCCTCCTCCCTCCCCTCTACCTTCCACCAGTGGGCATCAGCGCGTACTAAGCACAGCGCCTGTGTACATGTCTGGGCAGAGCAGCCATGAGAGCTGCCCTCATGGGGTTTCCAGTGGAGAGAGGGGCCCAGGGAAGAATGGTTGTGATGAGCTATGGGGGAGGGGCCAGGCCCTGATTGCCAGTCGCCTGCAGACCAGTCTCAGGGAAACCAGGCTGACCGGGGAACTGCCATTCCCCAGGCAGGACCCCAGACTCAGGGAGATGGTTTAAGAGCCAACACAATAAGTCCCTCTAGTGGCTCCTATCGGAGAGCCCTGGTGGCGTAGTGGTTACTCATTCACAAGGTCGGCAGTTCGAAACTGCCAGGCACTCCTTGTAACTCCTGTAAAGAGTTACAGTCTTGGAAACTCACAGGGGAAGCTCTATCCTGGCCTACAGGGTTGCTATGAGTAGACAGATTCTATAGAAAGGAACTTGCTGGCTCCTGAACAGAGAGGTGACGTACCCTGCACACAGGCACACAGCAGGCAGGGCAGCGCAGGGCGGAGGCAGGGTCTGAACCTAGGAAGCCTGGCACGGAGCCCAGGCCACTCCACTCTGTCCCTGAGACAGGTCGGGCCCAGCTCATCAAGGAACTCAGGACACTCACTGCCGCTGTCCCAGGCACTGTGCAAAGTATTTTACTTGCTTGAACTTTTAAAATCTTATAAACAACTTTAATACTAGGTGGAGACTCTAATCAGCCGCCTCATTAGGCAGAGGGATCACTCCAAGGGACAGAGGGGTTGACCAACTTGCCCAAGGTCACAGAGTCAGTAATGAGCAGAGCCGACTTGAACTTTAGATGCTGGGTTGGGGCCTGCAGACACCACGGCAGGGTGCAAACCAGCGCTGGGCACAGTGAGGCGGGGGTGGCGGCACAGGCTGGGCCTGGCAAGCCACACGGGTCACAGTGCAAACGTTTGGCCTTCAGCCTGAGAACAGCGGAAAGTCACTAAAGTGCTTCAAGCACAGAGACAGCGTGGTTTTATTTTTAAAAGATCTCCCTGGACATTTGGCAGTGGGCACTGGGGACGTTGCACAACACGACAATTGAGTGGTTCACTAGACTGTCGCTTACTGGACACGTGAAGACACTGAGCTGGCTAACCCTCGCGGTATTTAAGGAATCCTGGTGACACTGCAGTTGCACATTGAGCTGCTAGCCGCAAGGTTGGCAGTTGAAACCCACCAGCCAATCGCAGGGAGGAAGATGAGACAGATGAGGCAGTTGGCTGGAAAGGTTTACACTCTTGGAACCCCGAGGGGGCAGTTCAACTCTGTCTTGTGAGGTAGTTATGAGTCCAAGCCACGTGATGGGGGGGGGTAGGGAGGGGGTTTGGTTTTGCGGCATTTTACATATGGAACTCTGGTGGCATAATGGTTATGAATTGGACTGTGATCCTCAAGATCAGCAGTTTAAACCATCAACCACTCTGAGGGGAAAGGGCGGGGCTTTCTACTCCAGTAAAGAGATACAGTCTGGGAAACCCACAGGGGCCATTCTACCCTATCTTATAGCGTTGCGTGAGTTTGACTTTGGGGTTCAGTTTTACACACACACACACACACACACACACACACACACACTTCCCACAATCAGGGTGCAAGCCCACAGGAGCTACTCACCCTAGCTGCCATGCAGATGATGAGCCAGGCAGGACACAGGATGAGAGCAGGTGTGTTAGGCGGCTCCTACCAAGGCTCAGGAGAGCGCAGGGGAGCACAGGCTGGGTGAGGGGCACAGGGCGGGCCTGACTGAAGGCTGACACACCTGGACAAGGCAGGGGGCTGGAGAGGGCTGCCCAGGTGAGACACTGCGAACCTCAGAGACGTTCTAGTGATGCCTGAGGAATTCTGGTCTTGAAATGGGTCTAGAGCTCCAGTAGGAGGATGCACACATGAATGGCGGCCAGATGGCCCCACCCACAGAACAGGCAGGGCAGAGGGTCTGCAAGCCTAAGCACCAGCGATGCGGTGACAGGGAGAAGGATCCCTGCTGCAGGGCATGATTTGGGAAGGGCCTTGCTCCCAACACTCTGACTCTCTGGCTTGGGGAGAGGTGAGAGGTTTCAGGACCACACTCTGGCCTCCCAGGTCACCAAGCCTACCTGCCACCTCCAGACAACCTCGGGTGCCCCTCACAGCGAGGTGGAGGAAGGCTGTTCTTGGCAGACCCCTAGCTAATGCCCCTTTAACCCAGCCTCCCCTCTGCATCCCTATCCCCAAGACCCTGCTCTTTGGCTGGCCCTCTAGGGCCCTGGAGAACCTCAGAGGGAGGGCTTGCCAGGAGCCAGAAAGAGGGCATTTGCAGGTTAATAAGTGGAGGGACTGTGGGAGGGTCTTGGGAGTGGGGATTCCCAGAGACCAGAGGATGGGGGTGGGGATGTGGGTGGGTCAGCCAGTGGCAGGGAGGCTGGAAGCAGCAGCGTAGCTGCCTCGCCCCTGTGCACTCCAGCTTGGTTTTGTCCAGAAACTCACAATAGCTTTCTAGGCAGGAGACAGGCCCAGACTATGGCAGCTGCAGGCTCTGGGTGTCGATCAAAGGGGTCGTCACTAAGCAGGTTCTATTAACCCTGGCTGTTTCCATTGTCGGCTGTGAGAGACCATTCAGTAAGTTCAAATTCACGGCTTCTGTGTTTGAGCATCTCCACTGGTCAAGGGAATGGAGCCCTGGTGGTGTACGGGGTTATGTGCTGGTTGGCTAACTACAAGGTCCCCAGTTCAAAACCAGCAGCCACTTCAGAGGAGAGCGATAAGGCTTTCTACTCCTATGGAGTTACAGTCTCAGAAACCCATGGGGGCAGTCCTACCCATCCTGCCGTGTGGGGTCATTATGAGCCAGGGTTTGGTCTTTGGTTTGATGAGTCAAGGTAGACTGTGTGATCTTGCTTGGCCGAGTGCAACTGGGAGAACTGGGCAGAAAAAGGGCAGCATCCCATAGACCAGGGTCCATGGGTCATTTTCATGGCATGTTGTAATGTGTCGGGGGGAAAGGCTGAGGAGCTTGACTTGTCGTTTTGAGGGGATATTGAGGTAACGCTCTCTAAAAAGATAGGCATCGGCTGGCATAGTCCAACGTTGCACTTGGCACCCTTTTCTGCAGCTGCAGCTCTGCAGGGGCCCTGTGCAGCCTCTCGGGCAGGCAGTTCCACCCTTTGTGCCCAGCTGGCCTTTGCCCTCTGGAGGTCCAGAGTGGTACTCCCTGCCTGCAGTCTGCCCTGCCCTTTGGGTCACAGAGATTGCCTCTCCAGCGAGCCCCCGCCCTCCATCCAAGAGCCCAAGGCAGAATTGTCCAGATGGGAGTGGGGGCAATTTGAGTGTGGGGCTGCCTGGTGACCTAGATGGAACCCAAAAGGACCGACCTCTGGGCTATCCCTGCCCATCTCCAAACCTGGGCTTCAGTCTCCCTTGTATGAACCTGCTTACTTCTTCCTCAATGAGCAGCTTCAGGGGGCAGAACTCAGCTAAAAGAGATAGTAAGAAGACTCATGACACTGGGCCCTCCTTTATGTCCACTGGCAAATCCCCTCAATACTAACTAACAGGCCCCTCAGCAGGATCTGCTACTGCATGGAAGCTCCACGGGAAAGCATGCTGCAATTGCTTAACCATGTCTGCTCGGGGCCCTGCAATGGGGAGTGGGGCACATGCACCATCTACTGGCTCTCAGTGACTTGGTTAGTTGTCTGGAAAGGAGTAGATCAGTGGAGAGGAGATAAGCTGTTGGAGACTGGGACCCTAGCCCTGGCGCCTTTGAAATCCTGGCTGTAGCCTTTGGGCCTGGCGTGTAAAGGGGCTGTTCACATAGGTCCCCAAACTTCTTTGCCTCCTTTTCAGAAAGAAAAAAAAAAATCACTGAACACTCTCCTGGTGATTAAAAAACTTTGACTCTAGCCCATATTGCAGGATAAAGTATAGGTATCTGTTTTTGTAGCCCTGCCCCGGGCATTATTCCAGCACCACCCGCCACGCCCCCAGGCGCAGTATGGTCCACTTTGGGAGACTCTGTGCTACATGGAAAAACAAACAGCTTTTGGACAGGGAGCTCTGGCTGCAGATGAGGCACCTGGATCCAGGGTCTGTCCATTTCGGATCGAGGCCTCAAGTAGCTGAAAGACAGAGGGTCTCCATGAGTTGGAATCAACAGGTTTGGCTTTTGTTTTGTTTGTTGTGAAACACTCTCATGTGAGACATTCTTATTACAGTTATATTGTTACTGTTAGGGACTGAAGGCATCTGCGGGCAGAGGGTGGGGGGAAGAAGGGGCTCCCTCTGCATTTTAGCCTGGAAGCTTCGACCACTTCCTCTCCAGGGAAATTCCCACAGCTGGACAACCCCTAAGGTCTAAATTGCAAGGGATGAATCACATCAGTCTTCTCATGTGTACAGTGGGGTAAGGAGCATGTCTGTCTGTCTCGGGGGTGTCCTGGGACAGAAAGGCAGATGCAGGCAGTGTGTGTAGCACCGGCTCCCTCTCCATACCTTATAGGGAAGGGGAGTCCAGTTGGAGTCCCTGGGTAGTGCAGATGTGAAGCACTCCATCGGCTACACAGTGGGGGGTGGCAACCCACTCAGAGGCACTTGGAAGAAAGGCCTGGCCCTCTGCTTCCAAGAGGTCACAGCTGCACACAGGAGGTCACTGGGAGCCAGACCAGCTTGATGGCAATTGGTTTGGATTTTTGTTGGGTCTTCTTGGCTGCCCTCGACTCCCCACTGGGCCCCCAGAGGGGCCCGGCTGTTTTAAATTCCACTCCCTTCTCTTTCACCACCAGGCCGAGGGGACATGTGAGTCCCTCCAGCTGGGGCATCCCAGTTCATGTCTCCGCAGCAAGCGGCCGAGTCACGGGCAGCTGGAATACTCCTTAAGGGTCTTAGGTCAGAAAGGAGGTGCTGGTGAAAGAAGGGCTGGGGCCTGAGGCCCGGACACCACACGCCTGCTCCCGACACCCTAGCTCCTTTTCATGGTTTGTCCCAGGTCTGAACCCCCTGCCCCATCTCTGCGGGGGCTCTCTGCATGCCTGGCCTCCTCTCCCAGTGGGCCCTTCAGTCTGGCCTGCCTGCCAGCTCCATCGTCTCCTGCCTCACGATGCACACTTTGCACCGGGCCAGGCAACTTGCAGGAGGTCTAGGCTTCCGGCCTCCATGCCAGGGATAGGGTATGGGCCTCATCTGCACTGCCCTTCCTGATATCCTCTCTTCTGTCTTCCAGGGAGAGGCTCAGGCCCCCCTGCTCCAAGAAGGACTGCCTGGAGCCTTTCCAATGCATTCATTTGGTCCTGGCCTTGGGGGGTGGCACTCTTTAGACCCAAAGACTACATTTCCCTTTCTGTCTCCTGCTGAAGGTCTCATAGCTCTAGAAGGAGGGAGGAAGGCAGAATTCGATAGAAGAGGAAACAGGACCCCCCAAAGTTGGCAGTGCGTGTCTGCCTTTGAGGACAGGACCCCAGCACACCCATTTCCACAAAGCTTTGTAACTAAGTGATTCACCCTTCCCTTTTCTTCCCTTTGTCCCCTCCTCACCCAGAGATGTCCCCTGTCCCTGGTCTCCGCTCCTTGCCTCCCCTGCTCCCCTCCTTTACCATTTGCTCAGACCTGGGAGGGTATACCTGGGATAGGAAAGGCCTCCAGTGGGCACTCCGGGGACCACTGGATAGACTTCTCTGTCTGGGCTGTCCAACATGGCAGCCATTAGCTACCGGGGGCTCTTGAGCATTGGGAATGTGTCTCGTGGGGCTGATTTTTCTATTTTATTCACTTTAATGAAATTGCACACATTCAATTATCTTAAAGATAACAGTCACACGTGACTCCTGGTCATCTTGCTGGACAGTGCAATCCTAGAGAGTCCCATCCAGATGCCTGAGGGCTAGTTCTTCACCCACTGGACGCGTCCCACCCTCGACTCTCAACTCCTCCGACTGACCTCGAGCCTCTGTCTCTGCTTCTTGCCCCCTGAAGTCCCTCTTGCTTGGCCTCCCTTAAAGGGAGCCCTAGTGGTGCTGTTAGGTAAGTGTTGGACTGCTAACCACAGAGTCAGCAGCTCAAAGTTACCCACAGCTCTCTGGGAGCAACCTGCCTCTATCAGCTCGCCAGAAGTTAGAATCAACTTGATGGAAGGGAGTTTTGGGGTGGGATCCCCCTAAGTGCTCTTCTAAGGCCATAACGACCTTCCTCAAGGCCCTTCCCTGAACCCCGTCTGTGCGTACACAGGTCTAGCCATCTGTAAGGCTCCTCTGGACCTGGGCTGCCCCTCTCTCTCCAGCCTTGTCTCCCATCACCTCACCTTCCTGCTCTCTGGCCCCCAGGCTCCAGAGGCTATTTCCTGGGGCCCCTCACAGTAAGGCTCCTAAGCTCACTCCTTTTGCCTGAAAGACTCTGATTCACGCTTTAGGTCTTAGCATCAAAATCACTTCTCCAGGACTGATACCACCGTCATCACCGCCATCTGACTCTATGTTGCATGCCCTGCATTCCTCCAGACCCGCCCCTTTTCTGTTGTTAATAGCGTGAGCTCTACCATGAACTTGCCATGTCACTCGGCCTCAGGTTTCCCATCTGTAAAATGGGCTGGTGGGGGTGGTCAGGCCAGGCGGTCTCTGGGAAGACGTTCAGATCTGTACCTCAGAGTTCTGGGACTCAGTAGTTTAGAAATGCCAAGTCAGTATGTGAGACACAATTGTCATGCCCAAGGCCCTGAGAACCCATGACCTGGCAAGGGTACATTTGGGGATGAAGAAGCAAGGAAGGACCTGGCGACGGGCTGGTGCGTGTTCTGGCCAGCAGGAGGGTCTGGGAAAGGCGGTGGAGAGAGAAACCGAGCTGCACCCCAGGGTGTGACAGCTGCACCTCACCCAGCAGCCAGAGACCTGGTGGCACCCTCCCCTGCCCTTCCATCCAGCCAGTCCCTCTGGACTCTCAGGTGTGGAGATGGCTGTTGGCTCATCCTTACCCAGGAGCTGAGCTGTGGGCGGCCTACCCTAGCCCTCTGGAATCCCTGGGGACTGACAGGGCGTGGTCCTGAGCTGACAGCAGCAGTCGGCAGCATGCCTCCATGTCCATAGCACCAGTGAGCCTGCCTGCCCTCTGACCACCCTCCCTCTTGGGGGCTCTGACCTGCACACCCCGACCACCCTCAAGAACTGGCTGGCAGAGACACCAGAAAGGTGAGGTGTTAATGCTGCCCATCATCAACACCACTTTGCCAGCTCAGAGAGGCTAGGCAACTTGCCACGGGTGCCACTGCTTCTAGGAGGTAGAAGTGGTGGAGGCAGAGGAGAGCAGGGCACAGGCACAGGTTTTATCCTCACCCCACTACCTTAGCTAAGTGGCAGCCCTGCTTCTGCCATTCTTCCTTGGACACTTCTTCCTAGATGCTCGAAGTCCTCACCTGCCAACCTTTCCTTCATCTGGGCCCGAGGTCTCCCGTGCTGTCCAGATTCCCATGAGTCACCAAGCCTCACCCTTGGATGGTTGCAAAATTTCCCAGCACTTTAGATAATACGCTGCCTCCAGAGCTCCTGAAGCTTAAAATCTTAGCTTTTAATTCCAGACCTGTTAGGAATGGGAGAACGTTCAGCGTCCACTTCCCCAACGATCCCCGCCCCCCTCCCGTACCCACCCCAAAGAAAATTTAAAACCCCCCCACCCACAAAAAAACCCTGCCAACCAGTCAATGCACACACAGCAGGCCTGCAAGGCCTCTGTGCATTTGTCAGTCTGTGTGGGTCAGGAAGCCCAGTCTTTCTCCGCACTGGCTGCCGCTTTCCAACTGCTGCCCCTGTGCCTGGCAGCCCCAGCGCAACCAAGACCACGACGCCACCAAAGCTGCTACTAGAAGAACTCCAGGGACACCAAATGTTGGAGCCCATTCAGGGTCCTAGGATAAGAAACGTGACTTCGAAACAAGAACCCAATCGCTAGTTAGGGAGCTCCCAGAGCACACCTAGGCCCTGGCGGCTGGGTGCCGGGAGCAGAGAGAGGGACTTGACACCACCTCCCTGCAAGGGCTGCCTCCCTCGCTGGCCCCTAGTCCTTTGGATGATTCATTCCCTCACTTCTTCCCAACAGAACGTGGCCATAGAAGTGAGGCAGCGCCGACCCTCGAGGTGGGGGTGGGTGGGGCGGGGTGGGGTTCGGGGGCCCAGCCAGCCTCCGGCCAGACCCCCGGGCACGCTTCCCGCCGCGTGGGCGCTGGGACCGTCGGGCCCGCCAGCGAGCTGCGCAGCTTGCCCGCCTCCGCGCGCCTAGCTTCCCTCCACCTGCCTGGCGCGCCCAGGACGCTTCCAGCGCGGGACGCGACGCGCCAGCCGCCAAGGCCCACGGCCCGAGTCCGAGGCCAGGGGCCGAGCACACGCCCCCGGTCCCCCGGACCCCTGGCAGGGTCACCGCTGTCCCTACCTCTCAGCCCTCCCTCAGACCAGGAGCGCCCACGGGCACCGGCTGGCCAAGAGTCTGGAGGCTGCGCGAGGGGCCGCCGCGGGAGGGAGACAAGCCAGCAACAAAGAGCACAGACCTCGTCCAGCAGTTGGTTGACTCGTCCCAAAATAGCCGTCTCCATTTGCCGCTCCCCGCTCTCCGCTTCCAGGCGCAGCACCCGGGCCTGCAGCTCGGCCGTCCGAAAGTGGGCGAGCAGGCTGAGCGCCAGCGAGCCCAGGACCAGCGCCAGCAGCCCGCACGACCCCGGGCTCGGCAGCCGCGCGCAGCGCTCCGCCGACACCTCGGTCCCCGGCGCGTCCAGCTCCCGGGGCCCGCGGGCACCGGCGGCGGCCGCTTTGCCGGCGCGCTCGGCCACCATCCCCGCGCGTCTTGAGATCCAATAAATAAATAAATAGAATAAATAAAGGCGCGAGCCGCTGCCGGGAGGCGCGATCCCGTCTGCGCAGTAGGGGGAAAAGGCTGCGTCGCTGGAAAACGTCCCTCTCCTCTGCTCCGGGCCCCGAGGGCGGAGAAGTCAGCAGCAGAAGGGGGGGCGGGGGGGTCAGAAGGCGGAAAACACCCCACCAGTAATGGGGGGGGGGTGTTACACCAAGGTGAGAAAAAGTTTCTTCGAAAAACGTTCCAAGTCCAGGAAAAGTTGGGGGGCGGGGATCGAGCCCACTCTCTGTCTCTCCGCCGCGTCTGCCTCTCCAAGGACCCGCAAAGTTCTCGGGTTGTTGGCGCGCTCTCGATCTCTGGGGTTTCGCGTCTCCTCGGCGAGCCAGTTTCAGTCGCGGGGCGCCGGGGCGCACATGGAGGGCCCCATGGGCAGAGGTGGTTCGTGGCCGCTGCCCTGGAGCGCTGGGGCCGATTCCGGCGCCTCTGTAACTTGACACACTGGTCTTGGCCGCACGGATCGGATGAGCAATCCGTGCTACTTCCCAAACTAATCTCTCCCGCCCCCCCACCCCGCCTCCCACCTCCTGCGGGGCCGAAGGCTTGGATTTGTTTATTTATGCAAACTTGCCCTGGGTGGGGGGCGTGGTGCGCTTGCCCAGCGGCCTCAGCGCGCCGGCCCCCCAGCCCCTCTCCCGCGCTCCCTTGTCCGCTTTGAAGTGACACAGTGGTTATTTATAGGCAGGAAGGGGCTGTGGAGTGGCGCTGGGGCTCGCGCTTCCCTCGCTTTCCTCGGATGCACGCCGATGGCCCGCTTTGCCATTCCCCAAGTCCTGGGCCTGGGCACCGCTCAGTCTGCTAGTTCAATTGACACAGCCCGCCCTGGGGACCTTCCAGGAGCCTGCTGAGTTACTGTCGGGGGCATCTGGATGGAACTCCACGTCCTGGACAGATGGCTCTGAATCCTTCGCAGACCACGGACTCTCTAGTACCCCGCCCCACCCCACCCCCAAAGCCATTCTTCAGTGGGATGTGCCTGCCCTCCATGCCTTGGGTCCTGCATCTGCCAGGTCCCAGAGTGGGCTCATCTCCCTGCCAGGGTGGAGAGTCCCAGCTCCGGGACTCCGCAGATCAGCCAACTGTGGGACTTTCCGAACCCACACACAACAAGGTACAGGCGAATAATAAAACTCAGGCCATCTGAGAGGTGTGCCAGTCAGTGCTAGCATCATGGCATTGATCTGAGACCTAGCGAATCCCTCTGCTGTTGGATCAATTTGCTTTCATCCATCCTAGCCCAGCACCTTTCTTGAAAAGTGAGCAATCCCCTCACATCCTTCATCCTTGCAAGGGCTCTTCCTAGTGGCTGGTAAGTGCAAGGCCAGTGGTTCAAACCCACTAGCCCCTCCTTGGGAAAAGGATGAGCCTGCCCCCAGAAAGATTCACAAAGCCTAGGCAACCCTGCATAGGGTGGAGCTGAGTCAGAATCCACTCTGCGGTTGGGTGTTGGGTTCTGTGTGACCGTGTGTTTTGTTCACTTGGGTGCAGGGGAGAGAAGCTGGTGACCTGGGGGCATCTGCCCTTTCCTCTCAGCGCCTCTCCTCTCTTCTCTTGTCACCTCCCTTCTCTTTAAGTAGCACTTGTAGCCCAAGAGACCGCTATCTCCTGGCACCTCGTGGCATTTCCTGCAAGTGAGGTGATGGGATTGAGTTCCTAGGCCCCTGGAACCTCAGGCCCAAGACAGAAGGCTGGCTTCCACTTGCCACCCTTGAAATGTTAAGTGGGTAGAGATGGGTTGTTGTGACAGCAGGGCGTCTCAGCACAAGGCTTCGGGTTGAATTGGTGGAGCTTAATACATGTCTGCAATTCAGTGTTGGAGCACATCTAATAGGGTATTGAACTCGTACACCCACCGCCATCGAGTCCATTCATAGTGACCCCATGATGCAGAGTAGAACTGCTGTTAGGGTTATCCGAGACCAAATCTTGACAGGAATGGACAGCCTCATCTTTCACTCTTAAAGCAACTGGCGGTTTGAACCGACAGCCTTGCAGTCAGCAGACCCACAGCACCACCATGGATCTTTGCTGAATTTGTAACACAGGATTCATATAACAATGGCTATAACAGCACTGCTGCTGGGCCAGTATTGTTGCCGTGTGCCAACAGCTGTCAGCCTGGAGCTCTGGGTTCCAGCTTCAGCCCCAACATTTCCTGAATGTTCCGTAGCACGTGAGTCTCCTCAAGCTTTGATATCAACCAACCAGCCACCAAACTCGTGGTCACCAAATTGATTCCGAATCCTAGAAACCCTGAAGGACAGGGTGGAACTTACCTTGTGGGTTTACAAGAGTGTAACTTGGGTGGAGTAGAAAACCTCCTTTCTGGAGAAACCATAGAGCACTTGGGCAGTTCAGAGTATCCCTGGGAGAAGACAGTGGGGTTGATGACCACCAGAGGGCACCAGAGAGTTTTTGCTCTGAGTGGAACTGGTTCGTGGATTCAAGAACTTAGATCCCTTGCATATGGGGCTCGAACTTAATGGTAGCTCTAATCTAAGAACAATTGGTTCTTATGACACGGCCCTACTCAATACTTGCCTTCATGAAGAGCTCACTGAAGATATGGATGCTAGAGCAAAATGAAATCAGATGGTGTCTGGCTATCAGAAAGAACAAGCAGCCATCTAAGTGAGGCATCAACCGGTCCACCCAGAAGCATTCTCGTCTGTGTGATCTAAGGATTGTAAATAATAAAACCCAACTGTGGAGGAGGGAAGAATTTCAGAGCTTAAATTCTAAACGCCTGGCTTGCTAAAGGCTTTGGATGAGAGTAGAAGCCTAAAATCAATTTGCAGGGTCCCCATGTGGATTAAACCTCCAGTTGGCCCTCTCTGACCATATTCCAAGTATGTGACTAGACTCGCGATCAGACAGAGAGCATTGTAAAGTGGGTTATGGTAGATGTGGTCAGCAAACAAGAGGAAGGCCCTGGACAACATGGAGTGACACAGTGGCTGTGACAATAGGCTCAAACACAAGAATCATTGTAAAGATGGTGCAGGGCCAGGTGGTGCCTCCTTCTGCTGTAGTACATAAGTTGGAACCAACTCGACCGTTTCTAAGTACAGCAACACCTGCATGCCCTCCTGCCGCCAGGCCAGTTGACGTGCAGCACAAGAAGGGGTTGTTTCATTCTTTCCTGGTGCCACAGGTAAATCTATTTCTTTTCAGGGCTTTAGGGGGCTTCAGGCATACCCAGGCATGGAAATATAAAAGGCCCTTGGTGATTTGGAGCTGAAGGCAAGAATACAGTGCTGGACTGAGCAATAAAGTCAGGGCGTCCTAACTTCGGAAACAAATCTCCAAGTCCAGGAGCTTCTAGGGAAGGGCTCCTAAAACTTTTTAAACAGGGGATCAGTTCACTGTCCCTCAGACCAGTTGAGGGGCAGACTATAATTTTAAAAACTCTATGAACAAATTCCTATGCACACTGCAATATCTTATTTTGGAGTAAAAAAAACAAATGGGGCAAAAACACCTGACAGGCCGGATAAATGTCCTAGGCGGGCCACATGTGGCCTGCAGGCCGTAGTTTGAGTTCTAGGGGATGTAAGTCAGTTACCAGCTGCTGGCAAGTCCATGTGTGCCAGAGTAGATCTGGGCTTCACAGCATCATCACAGTGGCTGATGTAGGGGTGGGGGTAGGGGTGGGGCGTAGACTGACAGGCATTTCTTCCAAGGCATCTCTGGGAAAGCTCAAGCCTCCAATCTTTTTTTTTATCATTTATTGGGGGATCATACAACTCTTATCACAATTCATACATCCACCCATTATGTCGAGCACATTTGTACATTTGTTGCCATCATCATTCTCAAAACATTTTCTTTCTACTTGAGCCCTTGGTATCAGCTCCTCATTTTCCCCTTCCCTTCCCTCCCCACCCTCCCTCACGAACCCTTGATTATTTATAAATTATTATTATTTTGTCATATCTTACACTGCCCCATGGCTCCCTTCACCCACTTTTCTGTTGTCCATCCCCCAGGGAGAGGGTTATATGTAGATCCTTGTGATTGGTTCCCCCTTTCTACCCCACCTTCCCCTCCTGGTATCGCTACTCTCATTGGTCCTGAGGAGTTTTTCTGTCCTGGATTCCCTGTGTTTCCAGTTCTTATCTGTACCAGTGTAATTCATCTGGTCTAGCAAGATTTGTAAGGTAGAATTGGGATCATGAAATGGAGGGGGGAGGAAGCATTAAAGAACTAGAGGAAAGTTGTATGTTTCATCAGTACTACACTGCACCTTGACTGGCTCTTCTCTTCCCTGTGACACTTCTATTAGGGGATGTCCAGCTGCCTAGAGATGGGCTTTGGGTCTCCACTCCACACTCTCCCTCATTCACAATGATATGAGTTTTTGTTCTTTGATGCCTGGTAAGGATCCTATAAACACCTCGTGATCACACAGGCTGGTGTGCTTCTTCCATGTGGGCTTTGTTATTTCTGAGTTAGATGGCTGCTGGTTTATCTTCAAGCCTTGATGACCCCAGATGCTATATATTTTGATAGCCGGGTACCATGAGCTTTCTTCACCACATTTGCTTATGCACCTGTTTTGTCTTCAGTGATCATGTCAGGAAGGTGAGCATCATGGAATGCCAGTTTACTAGAACAAAGTGTTCTTGTATTGAGGGAGTACTTGAGTAGAAGCCCAATGTCCATCTGCTACCTTAATACTAAATCTATAAATATATGCACATAAATCCATTTTCCCATTGCCATATATTTACATGTGTACATACCTGTATTTAGACTCTATAAATGCCCTTTGCCTCCTAGCTCTTTCCTCTATTTCTTTTTGCTTTCTTCTTGTCACACTATCATGCTCAGCCTTCATTTGGTTTTCAGGAATTCCTTTTGGTTACCTTGTCCTTGATTAAGCCCTATCAGGCCTCCTACACCCTCCCCACCACCCATTTTGGATCATTTGTTTTTCCCTTGTTTGTTAACACCCAGTTCCTTTCCCACCCACCCCTGCCTCCCCCTCTCCCATGTCCCCTAGAACCATCAGTCCCGTTGTTTTCTCCTCTAGATTGTTTATCTCACCTATCTAGTCTAGATAGACCTGCAGAGATAATAATATGCACAAAAACAAGACAAAAGAAAACAAAACAACCACAATAACAAAAATCAATGACAAAAAAATTAAAAAGAAAGAAAAGCCTGTAAATAGTTCAAGGTCTGTTTGCTGACCTTTAGGAGTGTTTTCTGGTCCAGTCTGATGGGGTGGCATGCCCTAGCCCCAAAGTCTACTTTTGGTATTCCCTGGGGACTCTGTTGCTCTGCTCCCCTTGCTGTGCTGTTGCACTGTCTTAGTGGTTTGCCTCGGTGTGGTGGGGTCAGATTGGGCACATTCCCATACTGTGTCTCCAGTGTTGACCCCTGTAGGGCTATGGGTCAGTGAGGAATGTCATGTCTCATAGTGGGGCCGGCCATTTGGTTCTCTCTGTGCTTTGGCTGCTCTGAGCAGGAATATGGTCCTCAAGGCTTGGTGGGCCAGGATGTGCTCCACTCTCTCTTCTTCCCCCTTCATTTGCTCCCGTGTGCTCTGATCAGACATGTCCCTCTCCCTGAGCTGAAGCTTCAGTGCTGTCCTCTGAAGTGAATTCTTCTGCAGGGAGAGGGGCGCTGTCCATGTAGTTGTGATTGTGAAGTTCTCTTCCAGCAAATGTGCTTGGTGTGTGTGTGTGTTGGGGGGCAGGCTGGTTCACAGCTGGTTTTCTGTATTAAACACCCTTTTCCTTAAAAAAAAAAAAAAGCCACCTCAAGTCCTGTGCACAGGGGCACCTCGAGCACCCTGAGTGTGGCGCATCACAAGCTCTTGCCCGTGACCCCCGAGAGGGTGCTGGGCGACGCCAAGGCCCTCTCAGAAGAAACTGTCTGTGAAAAAGGTGTCCTGTCACGGGGCGGACCCCGGCCCGCTTCCTGAGATGGCCGACGGCTCCTCACAAGAGAAGATCCAGCCTCCAATCTTGAGGTTACTAGCTGAGCACATGCACAGATTGCACCCCTTAGAGACGCCAGAAGCAGAGAAACGTGGCCGGGGCTGGGGGTGGGGCGGGTGTATTATGAGGGTAAGATTAAAAAAAAAAAAGAAGGGCTGGGTCGTCTAAGGTTATAGCTCGGACATACGTGAGTTTATTCGTCACAAAGTATGTTTAAACTTGCTCTGCCATCAGTGGATGGCTGCAGACAAATTCCCTCAGTAAACCTCTGCTCTGAGACTCACTAGGGACCTTTACAAAAAGGCCCAATCAAAACCGTGGCTCCCCAGAGATTCTTCTGGTCCAGTTAGATGCAAGGCAAAGCCTGTGGCTCACAGGATTATGGCAATGGATTTTGGAGACTCCAAAGGGGTCGCTTTGGTAGATTTTCTTAAAGGACCCACAGTTTGATCCCGGCGGCTTATTATGAAAATAAATAACTACCTCGTGCCAAGGATTCTCCCCTCTTCCTCCTCCCCCCCTCCCGCCCCCGTCCATCTGTTTATTCTTCAAGAGTAGAAAGGGCTGTCCTGCAGGCATTTCATTAGGAAACCTTTCCCGTCCACTCCACAGCCCCATCCGGTCCCTCATTCTTTTGTGTTCTCACCCAAACTTCAAAGAGCATTCCAAAGGAACATGACTTGAGCGCCACGGGGTGCCAAATGCTGCTGAATGTGGGGTTCACGGAAGATTGCCGGGTTCTTCAGGGAAAGTTCGAGAGCTGGAAACACTGCTTCCAAAAGTTAATGGGAGCTGATGTCCAGGACTCCAGGAAGGAAGAGTGTGTTTGGAGACTGATTCTGATAGCAATTGGACAATTGTTTGAACTACAGAATGATATGACATATGTATTAATTCCAAAGTTACAGCAAATTAACTGCCCCCACCCCCAAAATAAAATAAAATCTTAGATCCAGGAATGGGTTTGGGACTTGCACTAAATCCTAGCTCCAACTTAAGAACAAACCATTCTTACATCGTGGCCCTGCTTGATACTCGCCCTCAGGAAGGAAACACAGGAGATACGGGTGCTGTAGCAAAATGTGTCAGAGCACTTAGATGGTGCCTGGCTAGCAGATACAATAGCATCTGGAGTCTTAAAGGCTTGTCTCCAAACAAGCAGCCTTCTTTCTAAGTGAGATGTCAGCTAAGTCCACATTAAAGAAGCACACCATCACCAGTCACCAAAGGATTGGCATCCATATAACCTGAAGTCGAAGGAGGGATCCGTGTCCGTCTAGAGTAGGAGAGTCTGGTGGGCAGAAGGGGACGATGACAGTGGGAGCCTGAGGTTCCCCTGTGGAACGACACAGGAAAGAAGCCCCTGGAGACCTCCCCCGATCTAAAGTGGAGGGATGGGAGGAAAGCAGTCAGCAAACAGAATGCTTGGAGAGAGGCGGACAGAAGATCAAAGACATGAATCTGAACTGAACAGTCAAAACTTTGTCAGTAGATCCCCCTCGGATGCAAGCTGGACCTGATCTGGTTTCCACAATTTTCTGTAACTTTGGTTTGGTGTTTGTTCATTCCTAGTAGAGTGTATCTTAGAGGCGTTCTGTTGATGGAAGTCACCCTCTTGAAGCTGCGTTATATGCTTTTCCATTTCTTGGTATATGAAACCCAGATTGATGAACCTATAAGGACAGTACCATCAGGGCCCCTGCCTGCTACGTAGTAAGCTGCAGTAACTGGTAGCTGCATTACTTCCTTCTGTAGGGATCTATGGTACTGCTACTTGTGAGCCCCAATGTAAGACTCACTCACATAACTACTGCCATTGAGCCACTGATGACTCAAAGCTGCCCTATAGAAGTGCTCCTGCCCACTCTCCTTGGGAGAACTTGTCTACCCGGGGTTCCAATTTCTATCATGTTGCTGACTCCTCCCACGCAAATCCACAGTCTGCATCTGCCTACAGTTCTCAGCCCCATCTCTTACTGCCTCCTGGAACCCCGTCCAGAGTTCCCTCCTCAGCCCCTCAAATTCAGCTTTCCACCATGTTCTCCCTGTGTGCCCTTGGTGGGCAGCATCGGCATCGCCATGTGGCTTATGGTGGATGGCCACCTGTTCCCTTCCACTTACTTCCATCTAGTGAGGGGCCAACTCCTGTTGATTCCACCGCCTTAGTTTCTCTGATTCCCACGCTACCACTACCTGCCCCAGGTCTACCCATATAAACCGAAGCAAGATTCCTATGCACTAGCCAAAACTGGCTGGCTCAGCCAGAGGGGGCCTGGGCCAGAACCTCCCTATCCACTCCACACTTCCTGATCCCTATTTGTCTCCTAAGTTCTGCCATCGCTGAGATGACAATCCCACTTCCCAGCCCTTCCGCTGACTTCTCTATCTGGAGAGCCACAAGGTAGAAGGGGTCCGGGCCCCAGGTTGCTCCCTGGGGTCAAATGACCAGACAGGTGTAGACTTCCGTGTGAACGAGAAGTGTTGCTGTCGTCGTTTCACTAACAATTTGGCCCCTGACTCGCGGCAACCCCGGGCACAACAGAACAAATGGTGCCCATCCCTGCACGTCCCCATCATCAGTTATGGCTCAGACTGTGGAGATCCGGGGGGTTCCCCTGGCTTGTTCTCATCATTAGGCCAGTAGGCCTTTCGTCCAGCCCATAGGCTCCCCGGGTGCTCGCTAAGCATCACGGCCACGTCCAATCCCCCAGCGACAGACACGTGGCTGCATGCTGAGGCTCTTTCACCAGAAGTGACCCCAGGTCTGCGACATAGAAGGTGAAACTTCCATGCCTGCCCCGGAATGAAAAGGAACCTGTCCCATTTGAACCACAGCCACTCTGCGCCTGTCTTGTGCCATAGCCTAGCTGTTAGCTTGCCCTCCCACTCCAGGTGCCCAAGGGTTCCTTGAGAAGAGAGGGCAGCCACGTTCATTTGATGCCCTCAGCCCACAGCGCCGTGGGGATGCCCAAGCAATGGCGCTGTGTAGCCACGAGGGCGGGGAATGAAGGAAAACCGCGCGCTAGTTCCGGCTCTCTGCAAACTAACACTTACCCTCTTCTTCTGTTTTCTCTGATATGAAAGTTAGGGGTTGTTAGTTAGGAAACGAGTTCAGGACAGCATGGTTGGTGAAGCAGCGGTGCAGCAAGAAAGAGGAAGGGTCTCAAGAAGGGGGATGGACACAGTGGCTGCAGCAAGGGGCTCAGGCAAAGGAACAAGTGTGAGGATGGCGCGGGACCAGGCAGTGTTTGGTTAAATGGTGCAGAGGGTTGTTATAGGGTGGAACTGACTCGTTGGTCCCTAACAACAACAACAACTGCACTCAAGTTTGAGACAGGAGGTATCAGTTGGCTTGTGCTTTCATGTAAGAAGGCCTTTCCGGCTCAAACACTCATCCGTTTAGCACAGATTTTAATGGAGCGTTCTCTAGTGCCAGGCTCTATCCTGATGCTGAGGACACAACCGTTCTGATAAGCAATCCAAGGTGTCACCTTGACTCAACTGTGTGCCTATTTGGCCAAACTCTAGACCTTTCTGTGAAGGTGTTTTGTAGATATGATTAACATTTACGATCAATAAAGGAGACTATCCTAGTTCATATGGGTGGGCCTGATCTAATCAGTTGAAGATCTTAGCACAAAACCTGGGCACCTGGAGATGAAGGAATTCAGCCTCAAGACTGTCACGTCTGTGCTCCTCAGAACTATCAACCACATCAAATCAAACAGGCTACATTTTCCCCGGCTCACAGTTTAGAAGGCAGGAAGAGGGATTAGGGGGAAAGGTGGAAAAATGAAAACAAGGAATTCATGAAGGAAGTGGGACAAATGCTGAGACACTGAGGGTATTTTAAGTAATGCCATGAAACAAAATGTGCGTACAGTGTTGAATGGGGAACTCCTTTGCTCTGTGAACCTTTACCCAAACCACATAAAATGTTTTTGTATATATATATATATATATATATATATATATATACATATATACACACATATATATATACATAAATATACACACACACACAGTCCTGGGAGACATTCACCAACTAATTTTTAGCATCCACTGTATTTTTTCCATCTATGTATGCACAAAGACTAATATGTTGTTGCCAACCTTGCTTGCTGACACTGAGAAGGACCTGAGCACTTGCTGATGAAGGTCAAGGACTGCAGCCTTCAGTGTGGATGACAACTCAGTGTAAAGAAAGCCAAAATTCTCACAATTGCATCATAAGTGGAGAAAAGAATGAGGTTGTCCAGAATTTCATCTAGCTTGGATCCGGCAGTCAAGTAGTCAAATGACATGCTGCACTGGGTACCTCTGCTGCCCAAGATCTCTTTAAGGTGTTGAAGAGTCACGTTGAGGACTAAGGTGCACCTGACCCAAGCCATGGCATTTTCAATCGCCTCCTATGCATGCGAAAGTTGAACCTTGAATAAAGAAGACCATAATAGAATCAGTGCATCTGAATCACGGTGCTGGTGAAGAATACTGAAAGTACCTGGGACTGCCAAAAGAACAAACAAATCTGTCTTCGGAGAAGCTTGACCAGAATGCTCCTTAGAGGCGAGGGTGGAGAGTTATCGCCTCCCGTACTTTGGACTGTTATCAGGAGACACCCGGCGGTGGACAAGGACATCGTGCTGGTCAAGTAGAAGGACAGCAAAACAGAGGAAGAGTCCCAATGAGATGGATGCCATTGTGGCTTCAACAATGGCCTCAAACACAGCGACCACCGCGAGGCTGGTGCCGGCCTTGGCAGTGTTCCCTCCTGCTGCACCCGCATTTAAACAGGTATCCAGAGAGGGTCGCCTGGGGTTGCACTTGACTTTGTGGTAGTGGGTTATGATACGAGGAAGCTGCGAAAGCTGTTGAACTTGTCCATTGTCTTTTTATTCCATTTTCCACAAACAGTTTGAAGTCCTTCCCTGCCCCCCCCCCCCGCCTGACTCCCCAATCTTTAGTCACTCTGTGGTTTAAAGGTAGGGTCGGCCGTTCAAATACAGCAGCTTCCCCATGGCAGAGAGGTGTGGCTGTCTCCTCCTCCTCCGAGGATGTGGAGACTTGGAAACTCTATGGCAGGGTCGCTGTGTGTCAGAATTGACGCGATAGCAGAGGACTGTTTGGGGGCACGTATATGACATCTCCCTGAGTCTCCAGCCTGCTGGCCTGCCCTACCGATTTCACACTTCCCAGTCTCCATAACTATGTGAGCCAATTCCTTAAAATAAACCAATCACTGTCTCTATCTTCCATGAGAAAAAGAGGAGTCTTTCTACTCATAAAGACTTATAGTCTCAGAAACCCACCAATGTTGTTCGAGCCTGTCCTGTAGGGTCGATGTGAGTCAAACTTGACCCGATGGCAGTGACCTTGCCTTCTTGATCTTTATCTCCGTTAGGTCTCTTCCTCAGGAGAAGCCTCACAGCTGTGAAAGTGTGAATAAGGCTGGCTCGGGTGGAGGCCGAGAGGGATACCTGTGAAGGTGCAGGAAACAGAGAGTGCTCGGGTGGGGGGGTGGGGGTGGGGCTCCAGAGGAGGAGCCCTTACTGGGCTTGGAGAAGCAGAGTTAGCCAGGTGAAGGGGTGCAGAAAGGGTCTTCCACACAGGTGGGCCTGCCGAGGCAGAGGTCGGCAGGTAAGAAAGAGCATGGTGCTTGGGGGAAACACAGTGGTCTGCTGTGACCAAAGCCTGGGGTGCTCAGGCTCAGTCTCCAGGTCAAAGGGGGCCATCAAGGTTGCTATGTGCCGACACCGCATTGGAAGCTGTTGACGTGCCTAGATGGGGACCCCTTAACTGGAGGCCAACCTTGGAGCGGAGCTAAGAGGAGCAGGGCAGGCATCCTCTTGGGCACAGGCTCTTCATCTTGCCTTTGCCCAGGGCACAGAATTAAATACATTCACCCCGGGGGTCCTGGGGGCCAGCTCATGATGCCTGGTTGGACCGGCAGAGAGCTACAGAGCAGACATTTGGAAATGCCTTTTCCGGAGCCCTTCCTTCCTTCCCCCCCGTGCAGCTGCCTCTGCTGACCCGTTCACTGAGGGTGACCCTGCAAAACAGTGGAGGGGTCGAGGGGCAGGGGCTGCAGATGTGTGGGGGAGGGCCAGGCTGCCCAAGAGGCCCCAGGAGCCTTGTTCACTGGGGCCAAAATAAACTCCCTAATTAGGTTAAGGGTAGATCTAAGAGCATTGACTCTGCTGGTGAAGATGCCTGGGCCCCTCTTTAGCAGGCCCAGGGCCTTGGCTTCAGGCTAGGGAAAGTGTGTGCATGTGTACGGGGGACCTCCAGCTGCCACAGCTTTGGAGTTTCCCTGCAGATGCAGTCTCTGCTGCTGTGTTTCAGGACACACGAGAGCATGTACATGTCCATATAGGCGTGTAAGCGGGTCCGCAGGGCAAAGCCGATGTGGTGAGTAATCCATCAGCCTAGGGTTACACTCACGGCCTGGTCCCGAACCACAGCCTGCATGTCTGCCTGTGTATCCCCATCAATGCTCCTGAAAAGGGTGTGTGCTGGCCTCTCGGGGGATCATCTGTCTGGATCTAGATGTCCAAAGGAGCCCCGGTGGTAGAGAGGTTCTGCGCTGGGCTGCCAACCATAAGGTTAGCGATTTGATACAACCAGCCATTCTGAGAGAGAAAGATGGGGCTTTCTCCTCCTGGCAAGAATTAGAGCCTCGGAAGGCCACAGAGACCGTTTCGACCTGTTGTAGGGTGGCCAGGAGTTGGAATCGACTCACCAGCAGGGAGCTGAGTGAGGATTTATGAGCACAAGCACACGGGCTGCTTCGGAACGTCTGAGGATCCGGCCATGTCCAAGGGCAGTGGTAATGGTCACCAGGGTCAGTAGTTCAGTTCTCTATTTCATGCATACTCGTCCCTGATAGGTACTAGTTTCGACAGAATGGTTTACTGTTTCTCACTGGTCTCTGAGCTTACAGGGCTCAGCTGAGTGGTTCCTGTGCTCCAAGGTGGGCGACTGGGGTCCAACTCATGTGAGTATCTTGTGAGAGCTTGGTGGGGAGCTGAGTTGGAGCTGGAGCATCCACTGCGGGGGTGGGGTGGGGTGGAGCTCTCCTCTTACAGGGGCTCCCTCCCGGGGGCATCTCATCACCCTGGCAACGAACTTCCGAAGGGAGCATTCCATGAGAACAAGCTCCCATGGGAAAGTGCTTGGCCAGCTTTTTTCTGCATGCGTGAGCACTGCTGGTGCTCGGTTGGCCAAAATGAGTCGTATGGCTGAGCCCAGAGTCATGCTGTGGGGAACGACCCATCATCATGAGCACCGGACTGCGTGGCCCCTTGGAAGACTCCCGAGTACACGTGGACTGGGAAGGACGCCTGGAAGGGTGAGCCAGGCTTGACTAGACGACTATCCCATCCTGAAAGTGCTGTGGTTAGAAAGACCAACTGTCAGTTCTCCTGCTCAGGCCTTCCCAACCCAGCCCTCATCCGATGAGCTAGAAGACTTTAGACACCAAGCCTCCCTCATCCTGCTAATCCCAGGTGCTTGGGGCTCAGAAGGAGTCTACTTGGTTTCACCTCCAGCTGAAGCATTGAGAAGTCTGGGACGAATTTGCTGTTCATTTGGAGATGATTCCAAGGGCTCCTGGCCTTGGCTGTGCCAATTACTAGAAGGTCTTTCTGGAAAATATATAGCCCTTTTGGACCAGTTGTAAATAAAATCTGAAATACTGGGGTGAACAATTTCTATCTCTTCTTATTGTAAAGCCAGGATTTGATGATAGCATACTCGGTACAAAGGGGCTTGACTGTACAGTAAGAACCGTGAAGACTTGTTCTTGGTGGATGCGGTTGAGCAGATTCGAACTCATTCTCAACTGCATGTACAGGATGAAGCACTGCCCAGTCATGTGCCAGCCTCAAAGATAGTTGCTATGTTTGAGCCCATTGTTGCAGCCAGGGTGTCCCTCTATCTCATGGCGTCTTCCTCTTTTCTTCTACTTCACCAGGCATAAGGACTTCTCCAGGAACGGATCCCTCCTGATAACATGTACAAAGTACAGGCATCCACTAATACCCCATCACAAGGGTAGCACTGCCCAGAGATAAGACTCCGAGGCAGGGAAGTAGAGAAAAGAGGGAGGAGTGGCAACAGCAAACACAAGGAAGAAGTGGGGGGAGCGCTGCTGCATTGTGTGTAAGCATTGCTGACGTGGACAACAATCGCTCTGTAATCCTTCAACCAAATCACAACAAAGAGGTCAGTAAATAAGAAACAAATAAACCAAACAACAAAAAATAGCACATGACATGCTGTCTCACCATCTTCGCTCTAAGAAGAATTCAAGCTGTACTTCTTCCAAGAAAGACTCCGCCCCCCATTCTTCCCAGAGTCCATGGCACATTCAATGTGCATCAGTTTTCCTCCGTCTCCTTGATGCATCCTCCAGCGTTCCCATGCATGCGGGGATTGAAAATATTATGACATGGCACAAGCGCCTGTTCATCTTCAAAGTGATGCCTTTGCTTTTTAGCACTTTTAAGAGGGCTTTTGCCGCAGATCTGATCAAAGCAATATGTTGTTTGATTTCTCGATCCAAGAAAATGAAACTTCTTGACAGCTTCAATCTTTTATCCATTTATCATGATGTTGCTTATTGGTCCAGCTGTACGGAATTTTGCTTTCGTTATGTTGAAGTATAATCCAGATAGAAAGTTATCGTTTTTTTGCTCTGTTTTTTATCTTCATCAGTAAGTGCTTCGAGTCTTCTTGGCTCTCAGCAAGCAAGGTTGTGTCGTCTACACGCTTCAGGTGGTTGATGAGTCATCATCCCATCCTAATACCTGTTCTTCATAGAATCCAGTTTTGTAAGTTATTTGCTCAGAATTTAGGTTGCATAAGTATGGCGAAAGGATTCAATGCTGACACACACCGTTCCTGATTTTATATCATGCAGCATCCCTATATTCAGTTCTAACGACTGCCTCTTGGTCTGTGGCTAGGTTCCACATGAGCATAATTAAGAGTTCTATAATTCACATTCTTCTCAATGTCATCCACAACTTGTTCTTACCTGCACAGTGCCTGTGCACAGTCAATAAAGCACAGGTAAGCATCTTTCTAATACTCTCTGTTTTCAACCAGGACTCATCCCTGAGTGGAGCAATGGTATCCCTGTGCCATGTTTTCTTCTTACCCCGACTAGAGTTTCTGGTAGTTCCTCATCAATGTACTGCTGTAACCACTTTCTAATGATCCTCAGCAAAATTGTACTTGTGTGACATATTAATGAAATAGCCTGATAATGTCCGAATACTCTTAGATCAGAAGGTCCTGTCGACCTACTTCTGGGGATGGAGGGGTGGGAACGGGACGAAGAGCAGAGACTGGGGATCTCCAATAAAGATCAACCAGTTCATTCTGCTGTCAAGCCCTGTGGTCCCACAGCTGAGGGGAAGGACGCTACTTGCCCATTCGCCTTGCTGTAGAATAACGACTCCCAAAGATGTCTACACCTTAATTCTGAGCGCTTTGCACAGAAACAGAGGTGAATAAATTAAGGCTTTTGATATAGACTGTGCTGGATTATCCAAGGGGACCCAATGTAATCATAAGGATTCTTCCTGATAAGAATGAGGTGGGGTGGAGGTGGGTGGGAGGGGTCAGATTCCCAAGAAAGAGATATGGCAGTGATAGACACACATTAAAGAGAGAAGAGGGAGGGGAGAGATTTGAAGATCCTATACTAGGAGAGTTGAAGGTGAAGGAAGGAACCATGAGCTAAGAAAAGGCGGTAACTCTAGGAACTGGAAAAGGCAGACTCTTCCCTAGGATTTCCCAAAGGAAAACAGCCCAGCTAACTCCTCGATTTTAGGACTTCTATATTTTTCACATTCAGAACTATAATAAATTTGTGTTATTTTAAAGCCACCAAGCAGCAATCAGAAATGAATGCATGCATTAGTCCACTAGTCAGTCAGCATCTATTATTGAGCTCCTGGTGAGTCAGTGGCTCCCAGAGCTGGATCGTTGAAGGGCCACCTGTGTGGAGACCTACCTGTGCAGGAAAGAGAATGCCTATACCATGCAGCATGAGGTGAGGGTCAAACAAGCAGGAAGATGAGAAGGGGCAGTGGGTGGGAACTTGGAGCTGGGGGTGGACATTCAAGGAAAACTTCTTAGGAGAGATGAGTCCTGAACTAGATTTTGGAACATGAAAGGGCTCAGATTGAGTAGAGGGCTGGAATAATAGAGCAGAAGTTCCAAACATTTTTGTTGTCCATTCTTGTCAAGAATGCACCATGTGATTTTCCAATTCCCAACAAACCCAACCATCTATCCCTTATATTCCACCACTCTCAGGTGGTGTGGTCTGGTAACATTGAGCATACAAAACAACACTCCCATTTCCACACCACTGACAGACATTATTAATCAACTGCTATGGTAGTTACATCACTTCATGTCAACTTGAAGATATTATAATAGAGTTGAGGTGTTATTCAACCTGTTAATCAGGTCACAGCCTGATGGTGACACCTTGTGGGCATGGCCTTCTCAGAAGGAACGTCCCCCCTCTCTCTTTCTTCCCCTTCCTACTGTCGAGTCACTCAGGGAGCTGCCAGAGCCACTGCCATTGGATCCACATGACTCTGCACTCACCAGCCTGTGATCTTCCTGCATTCTGCATCATTGTATGTGGTTGCGTGAGTCTGAAGAGGGACTTACAGACTAGTATCGGACATATGGATTTGAGTTGGACTGGGCTGGGATGTTTTCCTGATAGACAATTACATCTTGATATCAAGCTCTTTCTTACACATACATGAATGCCACTGGGTTTGCTTCTCGAGTCCCCGGCCTAACTCAACTACCCACCTGCACCCTCACCCCCACCCTCCAGACGCCCTCACTTACTGTGAAGCATTCCCTAGCAGAAAATTACCAATATATGGAGGTTAGCACTTGAGATGAAACCGTTTTTGCTGACTCAGGTGGAACTAAATAAAGCACCTCCTTTGAAACGCAACTGCCCCGAGTTTCGGCTTCTCCCTCTGCAAACCGCGTGCCTTGCCATAAGCGTCTTAACCTCTCGGCCGGGGTAAGACTATGACCCGCTTCTCAGGTGTACACCGAGACACTCCCATGAGACCACATGGGCGAGGCTCTACTGAAGGATAAAGCCCCGAGGAGATGATGGTGATGGCCATGCTGCAGCCAGACGTCAGGAGCTGCCGGCAAATGCATCCGTTAGGGCCCATGTGTAGCTTTTTGGAAGAAGAACAATGCTTTGAGCAGTGAGAGTGAGACACAGAGCCTCTGAGCTGTCAGCCTGTGGAAACCGAGCCTGGAATCTGGGCCCCAGCGCAGAGGGTGGAAAGGCGCCCCGCGCATGTGCTGGGAGAAGCGGCCCAGGGCTGGAGTCCTCACTGACAGGCGGGGATCACTGAAGGACCAGCAGAAACTGCGGTTAAGAGACAGATGGTTTTGGTTGACAACAGAAGGGGAATGGAGAGCCTGATTAGTTTCCAAAAGCGCATCCCTGTTTGCCGGCGTTCAGATGTGCAAGTTACAGTGTGTGTCTCTGCTCGTTCTCCTGTCTCCTGTCCTCTGTCAATGCCCTCCTTGGCGGGACTCTTCTTCTGAAGTCCATCTTCAAACCTGGTCTTAGGAGGGGCTTTCCTGATTTGAATTGGGGAGGACCATCTTCCCTAACTCAGAAGGACCCAGATCTCCACTGGCATATGCAGCCGTGGTATCTGATGCCTATAGAAATTGAGCACAGGGGAGGTCAGAGTTTTGGCCAAGGTCTCTTCCCCACTGGGCACTGCATGCTACCCCCCCACCCCCCACGCCCTGCCCCAGTTTAAGCTCAGCCTGTAGCTGCATGTCAGTATGGACCTTGTATGGTCAGTGGATTTCGGAGCAGGCTTGCTCTCCTGGAGGAACTTCCTGCAGCAGTAGCTGGGAAGGTAGGACGGTTGGAACGTTTGCTCCTGTAAACCTCATTACAAAGCCTTTCTCCCTGCCCCCCACCCCTCTTCTCTTTTTGCTGAAGTCTGCGGCTTCATTAAGGTCATTTCTGAAGTAGGGGGAAATGCCCTGTTTGTCTTTCCTGCACACTCCCTCTCCCCGATCAGGAAATGAGGGGTCTTGCTGGCTTGGAGTGATCCGTTCCTGACATTAGCATGCTGCCGACAGCCAGGACTGCTGTGGATATATTAACCCGGGCCTCCCCTCGGCTTTGTATAAGGATCTGGGACAACATCTGGAAACAGATGCTTGCATGGAGAGGGAGAAGGAACAGAAGTGGAATAATGGAGCAAAGAACCAGCCCCAGCCTCTTGGGGAGGGGGCATGCATGCTGAGGACCCCACAAGCTGCCCGCATTGGGCCAGCACAGAGCTTTGCACCTTTGTAGGAAAGGTGTGCCTGTTCTGTGCAGGGCCGAGGGTGCTGTTTGCTAAATGGCCCATCTCATCAGCATACAGTCCTGACGGTTCCCAAGGAGGCTGGCCCGGCCCAAGGCCTAGAGTCCCTCTTAGGGCCCCCACAGCCTCCCTCTTGGACAGAGTCTAGGAGTCAAGCTCTGCGAACATATCAAGCTTTTTGGTTCTCACAGGATGGTCAATCTGGGGGGAAGATAAAGGGTTGCAGGCTTCTGTATGGATTACAACTCAATGTAAAGGAAACCGAAATCCTCACAAGGGGATCCATGGATAACAGCATGATAAAGAGATAAGAGAAGGAAATTATCAAGGATTTCCTCTTGCTGGGATCCTCAATCAATACGCGTGGAAGCAGCAGTCAGGAGATCAAAAGGTGCATTCATTGGGCAAATCTGCTGCCGGAGACCTCTGTACAGTGATGAAGAGCAAGGATGTGACTTGGAGGGCAAGAGAGCAGGGCTGCCGCAAGCCGTGGTACGCTCCACCGCCTCATGGTCATGGACGCAGGAAGCCTGGCGAAGGCCAGGCGCACTGGAACTTTGTGAAGAGGGTCAAAGTTTCATGGGTTCATCTGTCTGGACCAAGTACAGCCAGAATGCTCCTTAGCGGTAGGCAAGGATGGTGAGATAGCATCTCACATACTTGTAATATGTTGTCAGGAGAGACCAGTCCTTGGAGAAGGACATCATGTTTGGCAAATTGGAGGGTCGGTGAAAAAGAGGAAGGCCCTCGGTGAGGTGGATTGACAGAGTGGCCGCAATGATGCGCTCCAACATAGACACAATGGAGAGGATGGCTCGGGACAGGGCGGCGTTTCGTCCCGTTGGACACAGGGACGCCATGGATCTGAACCGATGCGACGACACCCAAGAACAGCAACAGCAGATGGTCCATTCCTGAACTTCATCTTACTCGACGTGGTGAAGCCCCAGGGGGAAGCTCAGGCCTAGGCACATCGTGTCGTTGTCTTCGTGGCCACCAGACATATGACAGAGCGAGACACTGCCCGGTCCAGCATCATCCTTACGACGGTTCTGCTATGTGGGCCTTCAGTTAAGACGTGGTGTCAAGCCATCTCATAGAGAGCCGTCCTCTCCTTTACCAAGCACCATCTCCTTCTCCAGGGACCAGTCTCTCCTGACAACATGTCCAAAGTCCGCGGACAAAGTTATAGGTCTGAAGAAAAGAGTTCTGCGGTTGGCGGCAGTAAGAGATGGGAGGGAACGAGGACACAGATGTGTCTGCTCCTCAAGTTTCCCCCAGTGACCATTTATGTGCTGGGCACATGGCCCACTCCGGGCAATGAGGAACCACTCACTTCCAGCCATTGTGATTGCCCCAAAGCATGACCAGGTTGGACCAATCAAGGACATTCTCTGGGATGTTTCCCCCGGAACTTGAGAAATGGCAATTCTTTTGCTTTGGGGTCACTATGCACGCAGAACGAGTCCCCAAAGGCTGTGTGCACTGGGTCTGCCAATGGAAATAGAGTGACATAGAAGCAGCAATAAGAGACACAGAGAGAGAAAGTGTCCTTTGGTGGGGGAGTCTCTCAGGCAGTCATTGTAGGATTGTCTTGCCTCTGTCAGTCTGGGGGTATGAACCATACGATCCCCGGGTCTGTCGCTCATTGAAACTTGCTGAGTTTGGATTGCTCCCACTTGCTACCAAAGATTCCTGACTGACCCTGAGTATGAGCTGGTCGTGGAGAAGTAGAGATGTGAGAGAGACCTTAACCGGGAAGGTGGTCGACAGGAAGCTGAAAGCGGCAAAGACACCTTGGATTAGGTAATGGAGGTGATGTGCTACAGTAAGAGAAAGGGTGGTGGTCATGGTTTCCACGAGATAGGGGTGTTAATGGGGTTGTTCTTCTTGAGGGCGATGATAACGATGATACATGATTGATCATCATGATGAAAGTGAAGAGGCAAATGCTTTAATTAAGCTTAATCTGGCTTTGTGCGAAGAGAGACAGGTCCAGAAGACACAAGGAAGGGCCCGGAAGAAGAGGGCGGTGAATGGAGGGTAGAGAATGTCCAATGCTGCCCTTTTTCCTTAGCTGGACAGATCATAGATGAACAGGGACCTGGGGTGGTGGGGGTGCGGTTGGTACAAATGATACACCATAGAACTTCAGAACTGTATTGTAACCTTCCAGAAGAGAGACTTGGGCTCCCCGATACCCTTAAGTCTTTGTGAACAGTCTAGGTACCTTCAGCCAAGAGGCCAGGGCATGGTTCCAACATCAAAGAACTTGAATCAGAACCCAGGCTATATGATTGGGAGATTAAATATTAAAAACACACCGTGTCTTGTGTGGGATCCTTGCTACCTTGTATCTGTTCATCGTGATCTACTTGGTGGCAATGAGTCGTTTCTGGAGAATCGTGGTGGCTAATTTTGACTAAGGAACTTAGGTGGCAGGTAAGGACCTCTCATCCTGCTCATGATGAAATTCTCATAACAGCTGGTCTTCACATCCCCCCACTTCCCAGAGGAGGAAACTGAGGTCCGGAGGAGCTATGTCGTTCACCCTAGAGCACACAGGTAGGGAGGCAGGGTAGAAACCTGACAATCTGCTCCAGGCCCCACTCCTGACTCATCCCACCACACACAGAATGTGCACTGAGTGGAGCACTCTTCCAGGAGCCCCACCCCCGCCTCTGGGGTCCCTTTCATTCCCCCTGACCCAAGAGCTAGTCTCCAGAGGGTGGATCTGAGGCCAAGAGGGAGGAAGTGAACTTCTGTGGATCCCATGAAAGACGGTCACTGCTTTAGAGAGCCAATGGGCCCCACTGCCCACCCACCCCTGTGGGGGAGGGGCACTGATGAGGAAGACTGTGTGGGAGGATGGCCTCATCTCTTGAGAGGGACTCCGCTCCCTCCTCCCAGCCGGAGGGCTGGTGTGGTGAGCACAGAGCTCTGAGGCCGTGTCAGGGATAGAAGACTGGGGGTCTCTTTGGGGTCAGGCAAGCTGGCGCGTCATCCTGACGGCATCATCTTGGGCTAGTAACTCCCTCTCCCAACCCTGATTTTCTCACCTGCAAAGCTTGGATCAGACTAGACTATCTGCTTCCCTAGGGTGTTGGTAGCTTCAGTGCGTGCAGCGTGGAGCCCAGCGTGCCAGGCCTTAGCCATGGCTGACAGGACACTCCTTTAATTCCCAGGATCTCACTTCTCCTGTTTTTCCGTCTCCTTCCAATCAGTGAGCAAGCTTTCCTGTTAAAAGGAGAGCGGGGAGGCCGAGGAGGAAAGGGAAAAAGGTCTGAAGGCACCCAGGCCCAACTTTAATAGCAGGGCGGCCAGCATGAGCCCTGAGTCGTCTCCCTCCCCCCTGACTCCCTCCGTGACTGGACTTTTAAAAATAAACACATGCCATTTCTACAATGGAAAGTTTTCTTTATAAAAAAAAAAGTAAAAGTAAAACATTCTCCTGTCATCTCTCCTAGCCAAAGAGAAGCAAGAAAGATAAATTAAGCCTTTCACACAGTCGAATGCGGTTCCTGCTCTGGGCTTCACTCAGCGACAGTCTGGACTCTGATGGAGGCTCCTGTGGTCCCCAGAGCCCCGCTCCCCGGTGCTGCTGACAGGCTGTCTTCCTTATCGGCGGTGCTAGAGCAGAAATTCTACACTTGGATCGCTTTCCCAAACAATTTCTCCCTGCAGAGTTTAGGCAGCCAGAGTCCAAATTACCGGGACGACTCTCCCTCTAGACTGGATCTGCAGGGAAGTCCCTGTCTGGCGGCTCTGGGAACCCTAGGGGTGTCTTCCTCTGAGTTTGCGGGGTTCTCAGTGCAGGGACCCTGTAGCCAAAGCGCATGTCTGTTTCTGGCTTTTCTGTCTCTCTCCCTCTCCCCTTGCTTCTGCCTCCTTTATCGCTTGTAAGAGAAGGTGGATCCCCGGCGGATGGGGTGGATGCACCTTAGGATGCTAACTGCAGGTCAGCAGTTTGAATCCGCCAATGTCTCTGCAGATTTCTCCACTTTCAAACAGTGCCAGTTTCAGAAATTCACAGGCGCCCTTTGACCTAGTCCTGTGGGGTGCCTAGGCGTGGTGGGGATGTAGTGTAGTTGGGAAGATAAAAGGTGATACAGGCCACACCCTGGTGCTGTGACCTGAGTCAGAACCTTGTATCCTGCTGCAATCCCCTTACAGCTGATTGGCTGATCACATCAGACCACTTCATGGGAGCAATTCCAAAACCGGCAAACCGTTGAAAGTCACAATCTAGCCAAATCGACACATTTTGGGGGGGAACACAATTTGGTGCTTGAAAATCCACCCCTTGGCCCATTAAACTTGCTGGCCTTGCCAACATGCAAAATACTTTTATTTCTTCCTATCATCCAAAAGGTCTTAAACCAACTCCAACTCCAGATTTCAGTCTGGTGCCAGATCCCTTTGTCTGTGAATCTAAAACACGAGCAATCTGCTTCCAGAGTACAATAGTGGGATAGGCACGAGGTAGACCTTTCCACGACAAATAGGAACTAAGGGATAAAGTGCATCCTACCCGAGACAAGCCCAGCAGGACAACTTAGATGAGCTCCCAAGGCTTCCTCGCGTTCTCGGAGGCCAGGTAGGCAAAGGGCCGCTCTCCGACTGGGTGTTGGTGATAATCTCTGGCTTCAGACTCTGGAGGGAGGCCCCTTGGCCTCAGTTCTGCTTTCCGGGTCCAGGGGGATGGTAACTCTGCTCCCTTCGTGTTGGCTGACCCCATTGTTCTGCCCTTTGGGCAGGGCAGTCCTGCCCCCTCAACTGTTGGCAGGGCCCCAGTCCCACTCTCCTGGCACCCATGGAGAAGCAGCTTGGTCCTCTGGTCATGAATTCGTGGAGCTAGGAGCCTATAGGAGCCTGAAACCTAGGAGCCTATAGGAGCCTGAAACCTAGGAGCCTATAGGCTGAAACCTAGGAGCCTATAGGCTCACCTTTGAGCTCCAGAGCGCCACGGCTCTACCCTTGGAGACCCTTATGACACTGACAGTGAGGCATCTTTGATTTCTATGACCTCTTGGGCCAGCCAGGTCTCTGCCCTACTGTGGCAAGTGTGATTACACCCTTTGGCTCTAGTGATGTGTTCCTGAAGGCAGTAAGACTTGGCCCCAGGGTGCTTAGTTCACCTGCTCTGTGGGCTCACTCCTGCGCTGCCTCATACCAGACTCTTGGTTCTGTCGTTGCCATTTCCCCCTTTCTCTGCTTCTCACCATAGCACTATCTCCAGTGTTACAGCTCCCCTCCTTTCCTTCTTTTTAAAATTTTAACACTTAACAGTTTTATTGACATATAAACGCACACCCACTTCCTGCTGGGTCCCTCCTAGGATGGCCCTGGACGTCATAACTCCACCTAGAGCCTCTCCGAGGCAGCCTAGGCTTTTCCCGTGAGTGCCTCCAAACTCTTCCATTTACCTAATTCCAAAACCTGGTTCCTATTTTAGGTATCTGCTAGGGTAGCACTGCACTCCTGGTACTAAAGTCTATCTTTGTCATCGAGTGTTGCTCTCATAGAAATTCCACAAGTGGATGGCTTACCCGGGGGCCTCCAAGTTTTTAAACAGGGGGCCAGTTCACTGTCCCTCAGACCCGTTGGAGGGCCAGACTATAGTTTTAAAAAACAAACAAACTATGAACAAGTTCCTATGCACAATGCACATATCTTATTTTGAAGTAAAAAAACAAACAGGGCAAAAACACCCGGCGGGCTGGATAAATGTCCTTGCGGGCCACACATGGCCCACGGGCCTTAGTTTGAGGATGCCTGGCTTAAACAAACAGAAAGAACTCTCACAGTTTAGGAGGATGGAAGTCTGAATGCAGGGCGCTGGCTCTAGGGGAAGGCTTTGCTCTGTCAGCTCTGGGGGAGAGTCCTTTCAACATATAAGACCCTTCCCGTGGGTCTAGGAGGTTGTGCTTTGTTCTCAGCTGTTTCTTCTTGGTGGCACTGAGATCCCTTCTCACAAAAAGCCATATCTCTGGGGGCTCAAATATGTAGGACTTGGGAGAGGCAGATGCAATTAAGACCCAATCCAGCAGGGAGTGCTGGAGCAGTGACGACTATCTTTCATTGTTTCTTTTTTCTTTCAATTGTTAATCATTTTATTGGTACCTCTTACAGAGATAACATTCCATAGATCAATCAATCAAGCTGCATTGTACAATTGCAAGGACAGTTTCAAAGCATTTTCTTTCCTCTTGAACTCCTTCATATCAGCTCCCCTTTATCTGTGCCCCCAGGAACCCATATTCCCCCCCTAGTTTTTTTTTTTTTGCCATCTTTTACCCATTCAATATATCTAGTCACATACAATTCTGTTGTTTGATCCCATCAAGTGGGCTCATCAGTGCTATCAGCTCTCTATTCTGGTCCCAAGATAGCTGTGCAGAGCTCCCAAGGCCGCATGCGAATGCGTCTTTACTCACATCTGGTGGATGTGAATGTGAACCTTAGCATCTTGGGCCAATGGAAGCCCGTCAACCCAATCTTGGGCCAATGACTGTGCACAGGAAGACCGACGATGCTAACTGGCTTCAGCTGTGACGTGGCGTAAGTTAGCATTTCTGAATTACTATGCCCCCAAAGAAAATGAGGCTATTGAGCGAGCAAATGAGTCCAGGGAAACAGCGTACAAATGTCCACCGTGAGCTATGGTACACGGACCCTCTGACCTCTCTATCATTTACAACGTAAGTTCTTCACACTCTTAAACATCTTTAAAATGACAGCAAAAACCACAGTCATGGACTCGACTCTGACTCATAATGAACCTATGTAATGTTTCCAAGACGACATATTTCTAGAAGCCAACAGTCTCATCTTTCTTCCAAAGAGTGGCTAGTGGATTTGAACCGTTCATCTTGTGGTAGCAGCCCACAGCGCTACCAGGGATCCTTTAAACATTTTAAGAATAGTCTTAAAATCTTTGCCATTCTTCACAAGGGTTGTGAGAATGCGGCTACAATCAGCACTCCAGTGGTTTGCCCCTGAGGCTTGTGTTTATTGGCTGCTGGGGAGTGTTTGTTCATTTTATTACAGCTCATGATTTCTTCACCCTCCTGCTAGGCTGGCAAGCTCCTCAGGCCTTCCAGGTTTCCGTCTGTCCTTCCCTCAGTCCAAGTGGTTTGCCCTCCATCGAAGTCCTTCTCCAGTCCCTAGTGGGGACATATGACCTAGGATGCACCAATCAGTGCATGCTATCCTTATGGCCTCTGTGATTGGCTCAGAGATGGCCAATGACAGCCAGGCCTAGGAGTTTGTTTCCTGGGCCCCAGGGAAGGAAAGCTCTTGGTTTCTGTTGTGTGTGAATCTGCAGGACGTAGTCTGAAGCCATTGACAGGCATCCTGCCACACGTTGGACCTCAAACATGGAGGCAAATGAAGAGAAGGGGGCTGAGCTACGGACCCAAACTGCTGGCAACTTGAAAGCCTTGAACAAGCTGCTTCTGAAGCCAGAACCACTTTGAACTTTCCAGGAATATATCCCAATAAATTCTCTCTGGGGTTCAAACCTGGGTTCGGCTGTCTGTCACTGCCCTAACGCGTAGAGTGTGTGTTTGACTTCAGTCCATCTCTCCTCGCCGGGACTAGAAGCATTTTGATTTGTCTTGTGCAGAATCCAGCCTTCATCGAGAAAACGGTGTCCCGGCCAAATGCTTCCGCTTGGAGGCGTTGAAACACCGGGCCTGTCAGGAAGAAAAAGCAGTTGTCTGTCTATCCGGGTCAGTCACCCTGTCAGGTGGCCTTTCCAGTTAGGAGAGCGGCTGCCAATCCTGGAAAACGAGGAGCTCCAGCAGGAGCCGGCGTAAAGAGCAGCCCGGGGCCCACCCTTGGGAAGACTTGGCAGGGGGAGCTTACGGGCCACGCCCCAGGGAAAGGAAGCCTGGTGGTTGGGACTGCTTCCCAAGAGAATGCATATGGCTTCGGAACGCAATCCCACTCAAGCCCTTCCTCAAATGGGAAGACCATCTGAAGATCTGTGTGGCCGCTTTCATTCCGCACACTGTTTGCTTCCCCTGCCTCTCCCAGACGGGCCAGCTTAAGCCCTTAGACACATGCTTCTCCAGAAGTCAAGTTAGTGGAATCGCTTGACTCACGGGTCCACTGACCCCCCCCTCCCCCCGGAAGCTATGGTTGAGGTAACTTCCATCAATGATACTGAGCATCTTCTCAGTATCTTCGGCCACACCCTCTAGATAGAGCGCGGCCGCTCCTCCTCACTCAGCATGGGGACAGGGCGATGGGAGAGCCATGAGCTAGCGATCCTACAAGACAGAAAGAGATGGGGGCACGTGAGGCTCAGCGCTGGACCCCGTTGAGGGAGGAGGGCTGGTGGGAAGGGGATGCAGGCAGTGTCGTGCTACAGAGAGCCCTGCTTGTTGCTCTTGAACTAATGTGCTAATCTTCAGTACCTACAAAGGTAGCCTTATTAGGAAATAACATCTTGGCAGATATAATTTATTCCATTAGCATGAGGTCATACTGGAGTAGGATGGGCTCTCATCCAATATGACTGGTGTGCTTAAGAGAAGAGACGAGACCGAGAGAGAGGCAGGAGAGCACCGTGTGATGATGGAGGCAGGGCCCGGGGTGGTGCATAGGCAAGCCAAGAAATGCCAGGGATTGACCAGATTCAAGGAGAGAGACATGGAGCAGATTCCCCCTCTGAGCTCTCGGGAGGAACCAGCACTGCCAACAGCCTCACTTGGGCCTGCTAGCCTCCAGAACAATGAGGAGACGATGTCCTCATGTTTTGAGCCACCTGTTTTGTGGTCCTTTGGTCAACCAGCTCCAGCCAACTAATACAGCTGGGAAGAAGGTCACGCTGGGGAGGGAAGGGAACTTCTTGAGTGAACAGAGCAATGGACGAGACAAGGTCATGGGCTCACCTTTCCCTCCACCCTCCCTAGACTGGGTTTCCCACTGTTGAGTTTCTACACCTAAAGCTTAAAGGGGCTTCTGAAAACATCATACTCAAGGGAAAAACCATCATGACCGAGCCGTCATGGACACGGTGTAGACCTTAATTTAGCTCTCGTTCTTTGGGCCAGAATGCTCTTTCCCTCAAGCCGATCTGACGAGCTTAAAGTAAAGCCAAGAACTTACAACGCCATCGCAGTTGCGAAAGCAGTCTGCCATGAGCGAGCCCACTGGTAGATACCAAAACAAACCCCCCAAACAGCCTCTCAGCCATCGAGTGGATTCCGACTCACAGTGACTCTGTAGCAACCTTGCATCTGGAAGCAATAAACTGTATCGATCACAAATTGCCCACCTTTGATCACCAGCTACGGGTTGTGACCATTTCCAAGGGTAGGCGGTTGGTTCTTGAGCACAAAGGAGGTAATGACGGTGAGGAGGTGGGAGGAGGACAGAAGACAGGCAGGGATGGGAGAGGTCTGGGTGGTGAAGCAGACATGGGGGTTGGGGCTGGACTTGGAGGCTGAGTTTGTGTCAGACGTTTGGGAGCTCTCCTGTGGGCCTCTGAGCCCACCCTCAACTGGGGGTTCCTCATCTAGGAGATGAGGCGATCTATTGGTGATCAAATGCTGCTGCATCATCAATCACCCTGAAGCTTAGTCATTTGTAACAGTTTGTTATTACCTCTGTTTTGTGGACTGAGAATTTGGGAGTATGTCGGCTGGACACTTCTAGCTTGGAGGTGGGGGTAGGGGCTCTTGTGAGATTATCGGTTACTTAAAACTCCCGATCTCAGCTGCACTTATCTGAGTGCTTCCCGAGGCCGTGGACGCCACTCTCAAGGTGGTTCCAATGACTTTTGGTGACAAGCTTCCGTCTCTCTGCATGTGGGTAGCTCCACAGGGTGCTCGGGTGCCTACAGGACCTGGCTGCCTCCCCCAGTGCAAGGGATCCAAGGGACAATGGTGGAGGCCACGTTGCCTTTTGGGACCTACCCTTGGACACTGCCCAGCAGCACTGCTGCCAGCTTCCACGAGTCACACAGGACATCTTGAGCCATTGTGGGAGGGACGACTGCCTATCAGCAGGGAAGCCGGTTGGGTGCCATCTCGAACTCTAGCTAACACGATGCCCCTCTGGCCCTCAGTACTTTCACACATGCACCAAGACACCCCCTCCGTTTTCCAAGCCTCCCTCCAAGAGGCTTATGTGCACATAAGAATCAGCTAGAGTTCAATAAGAATCAACTGCGGATCTTGTTAAAATGTAGACTTGGATTCAGTAGAGTTGGCATGGAACCAGAACGAGCCAGTTCGAAACCCTGTGGTAAACAAACGATCCAACCAAACCCAAAGCCAGACTGCCATCCAGCTGATTGCTGTAAGATCCATGAGAATCTAGCTGCCAAATAGGAGTTTCAAGGCTCTAGTCTTAGGGAAGCAGACAGCCAGGTCTTTCTCTCCCCAAGTGGCTGCTCCTTGAAGGTCAGCCCACACTTGTCTCAACAACTTTGGAGACCATGGGGCCAGTAAGCGCAGAGGGGCATCTTTTTCTAATTTGCATAAAGGGGTCTTGAGAACCAGGGGCTCTGTTAGCGTGTGGGGTTTCAAAGGAAGGGCCACTGCACCTGGATGTACTGAGTTCTCTCTCAATGAGGCAAGCAGAGGGGAAGGAGGAGGAAAAGGGGAACTGGGCCTAGAACTGAAGCCACCGCTCCTTTGTGGAGGAAGGGATCCATTAGTGGAGGAGCCAGAAAACAGAACTGGGCATCCATCCACAGACGCAGACATTAGATTCTCAACCTGTGATTCACAACCTCTTTGGGGGTCGAATGACCCTTTCACAGGGGTTGCCTGATTTGTAACAGTAGCAAAATCACAGTGATGAAGTAGCAACGAAAATCATTTTATGGTTGGGGGTGTGGGTCTCCACAACATGAGAAACTGTCTTAAAGGGTCGCTGCATCAGGAAGGTTGAGAACCACTGCATTAGGGCATCTCTTTCCCCTCCTCAGGCTATAGACCTACGTACAGGGAGGGGGGAGTGGAGCAGTCAGGCTTAAAGGTCTTGCAAAGAGGATGAGCAGAGCCTTCCCATCCTATCGGCAGGGAAGGAAGAGTCTTGGACAAAGACAATGCAGGGGCCCCAGAGCCGCCTCAACTGCTCCTCCGGGAGGGAATGGAAAGGCATCCTGGGTAGGGGAGTGGTCACAAGAGGGACAGATGTCCGAGGACCAAGAGGTGGAGAGGTTGACCCCACATAACCCCTTTCTCCTTGGCCTCCCACCGTGATCTCGGAGCTTCATAGCTTTTCCACGCAGTTGGTCCATCCTCAACTCCTCACTGTCGACCCCTGGAGGGGGAGTGACAATTCTCCCATCTACCCTGGAAGGCCCAGGGCCGCTCCCCAGGCCCATGCCCAGCCCCATCTGCGACTGTTGGCCCCTGATGCCTGCTTCTCTCCCGCTCCTTGGCCGTGATCTGCACTGCTTATAACGTTGTGAGGTTCCACGTGGGTCCCTGCGGTCCTGCTAGCCTTCTGTGCAGGGGTGGAGACAGGGAACGAGATGATGGGAACAACTTTATGAAGTGTACAAATTCTGGGCCACTAACTCATGTGTGCAATGGATGGGATGTTCTTTATTCTTTATCACTCCATTTGTATTTCAAGGCCCCGGTCTACCACGGTTGTGGCAATGCAATTGCAGTCCATTTGGACTCCTCTCCTTTTCCGGGGTGGAGGGCGGGGGGTAATTTCCTGGAGACTTATATGGACTTCAGGCGGCTGGTCTCCAACGCCATTTGTGACATCCATCACTGTAGGCCCACCCAGGTTGCTATGGTGATAGCCTTTGTCCCCATGCTGGCGTGCACCCCTCTCCTAGTCCTGTATCACTTCTCGGAGTACCAGGGTTCTTCTTCAGAGCTGTGATAACATGGGCAAGCTATTCAAGGCTGTCTAAAACCTTGCCAGCTCAACCTACTTGAGGCTTGCTAAGAGACTTGAGGGTTTGTCTGGAAATAGAAAAGGCTTTAGTGGTCCTGGTTCCCTGTCAGTGGAGTGATGAAGGAGAGGTTGGATGAACCCTTGTGGTGTGACAGACCCTTGGATGACACATTCATGACACCTAGGGACTTCTGCTGTGCTAAGATATGGTTCTCCACACCACTGAGCTCTGGTCTCTCCCAACCTCATTCAGCTCAGTTCCATGAATTCATACCTTGTGGTAACTCAGACAGGTCCTGCCTGAAGGTATCAACAACTATGAAAGATGAGTTTGCTGAGAGAAAGTGAGTGTAAATGAAAGCACAAGGGAAGGGCTCCCTCTGCGTATGGGAACAGGCTGTTTGCAAGCCTGCCTTCAAATGTAAGCAATCACGGCGGTAATGGACATCATTGCTCACCCCAGCTCACGGCGACCTGCCCTCCTACTCTTTCTGAGAAAACTGAGGCATGATTCTCAATTTCCAGGTGTCCGCACCCTAGCCCACTCCTCCTACCTCCTTCACTGCGTTCCTCAGAGGATGAGGTGTCTGCTCAAAGCCAACTGCCCCAGCTGTGCACTTGACCTCCACGTCTTCTGCCTCCTCCCAGAGGCTTCCCCATCAGTCATTCCTTTCCTCCATTGGATCTTCATCTCTCCTAATCACTGGCTACGTTTCCAACGCTAAAAAAACAGACCTTAGGCTTCTCACATCTCCCGAAAAAAATCTCCCCAAGTCCTCCTGTAACTTTCTCCAAAATCTTTCTTCTCCTCATCTCATAGAACTGTCTAAAAACAGGAGTCCACTCGTGCTTATTTGTTCTTCACTTGCTCACCATCCATTCAAGCCGCAGTTATCCACATACAGATAAATGGAAACTGCTCTCCATTAGGACCTCAGTGACCCATGATTGGCAAATCCAGTGCACGTTCTTCATCCTTGGCTACTAGTCTCGGTTGTATTGGACATTTATATCTTGCACTCTCCCTTGGCTTCAGTTATGCCAAGACTTTTCAGCTTATCTCACAGGTTTTGGTTCTCTCTCTCTCTCTCTCTCTCTCTCTCTCTCTCTCTCTCTGTCTCTCTCTCTCTCTTTAAAAGACTTCATGGTAGCCATTCTACAAGATAGCGTTCACAGGGATGCCCACCTCCTAGAGTTTACTTGTATGGTCACTTCCCACATTATACTGGTTTGGGACAGTGAGTTAGGCTGGGTTGACTAGAAAAACAAATTCAGTGGCAGTCATGTATGTGTAAGAAAGAGCTTTATAGCAAGAAGTAGTTATATATCAGGAAAACATCCCAGCCCAGTCCAACTCAAGTCCACAAGTCTGGTATTAGTCCATAAGTCCCTCTTCAGACTCACAAAGTCACATGCAATGATGCGAAATCCATGAAGATCACAGGGCGATGGGGGCAAAGTCTTGTGCATCCAATGAAGCATCACAAGGCTCTGGCAGGTCTCAAAGTGGCCCACAAACAGGAATGTGGAGGCAGAAAGAGAGAGGGGGGTTCCCGGGGCCCTCCTTCTGAGAAGGCCACACCCACAAGGAGACACCATCAGGCTGTAACCTCATGGACAGGCTACCCTCCACCCTACACTTTTATATCTCTTCAAGCTGACATGAGATTATGTAACAACCACAGACGGTGCGATCAGTAGAAGTGAAGGCATGTCGCACTGAAATGATCTTATCACAGTCCATGTGGCTTCCATCTCGGTCTCTCATTTCCTCTTGGATCATTCCTTTGGGGGAAGCAAGCTCTCGTATCTCGAGGACATCCGGGCAGCTTGGTGGGGACATCCACTGGAGGAGGGACTGAAGTTTCTATCCAGTAATCTCTTATGAACTGAAGTTTCCAACCATGCGAATGAATATTCTTGAAAGCGAATCTTCCAAACCAAATCAAGGATTTAGATAATGTATCCCAGGCTCACAGCTTGACCACAGACCCATCAGAGGCCCCGAATCAAAAGCATCCAGCAAAGTTGTTTCTAGATGCCTGACTCTCGGAAATGATGAGATAATAAAATGTTTGCTGCTTTAAGCGACTAAAATTGGAGCAATTTGTTATGCAGTAACCATTAAGAAGTCCTTTCCTTGAGAAGGTCTCAAGAATGGATTTGACATATTAAACAATAGTGACAGAAGTCCTGATGAGCTGTGGAAGAACATCACGAACATCATCCAGGAAGAAAGCAAAAGGCATTACAAAGACAGGAAAGAAAGCAAAGTTTGAACGTCAGAGGAGACGCTGAAACTTGCTCTTGCTCATAGTGTTACTAAGGCACATGGACGGAATAATGAAGTCAAAGAGCTGAAGTAAAATGTCACAGGGCAGCGGGAGCAGACCAAGTAAGATATTGTACTGAGATGTGCCAGGACCTAGAGCTAGAGAACCAAAGAGGAAGAGCATGCTCAGCACATCTTAAACTGGGAGAACTGAAGAAAAAAGTCAAGGCTCGAGTTGCAATAGTGAAAGAGTCTATGGGAAAATACCGACCGATGCAGAAAGCATCAAAAGAACAGAGAATACACAGAGTCGCGGCACCAAAGAACTAGTTGATCAACGCTTTCAAGACGTAGCAGATGAGCAAGAACCAATGGTACTGAAGGAAGAAATTCAGGCTCCATTGAAAGCATTATACAAAGACAAATCTCCAGGAATTGATGGAATACCCATTGAAACATTTCAACACGTTGATGACGCACTGGAAGCACTCATCTGTGTCAGAAAATTTGCAAGACAGCTGTGCGGACAACTAACTGGAAGAGATCCATATTTGTACTGACTCCAAAGAAATGTACTCATTCCAAGAAAACTCCCACAGAATTTTCAAATTATAGAACAGTATCATTGCTGTCATATGCTAGTACAATTTTGCTGAAATCACCCAACAACAGTCGCAGCAGTGCGTTGACCGGGAGCCGCCCGAGGTTCAGGCCGGATTCAGGAGAGTTTGCAGAGCGAGGGGCAGCATTGCTGATATCAGTTGGATCTCGGTTGAAAGAAATCCTCAGAATTCTTTCTGGTATTAAAGAATACCAGAAACACGTTTATTTGTGTTTTATTGACAACGCTAAAGCATTCGACTAGGTGGACCATAACACATTATGGATAACCTTAAGAAGAATTAGAATGCCAGAACACTTCATTGTGCCCATGCGGGTCTACACGTGATCACGAGGCAGGTGTACAAACAGAACAAGGGCATATGTATGGTTCAAAATCGGGAAAGGTATGTATCAGGGCTGCCTCTTCTCACCATGCTTGTTCATCTGTGTGCTGAGCAAATAATCAGAGAACCTGGAAGAAGAATGTGGCATCAGGATTGGAGGAAGGCTTATTAACAACCTGAGGTCTCCAGATGACACAACTTTGCTTGCTGAAAAGGAGGAGGACTTGAAGCACATGCTGATGAAGATCAAGGATTGCAGCCTTCAGTGATTATAGCTCAATGTAAAGAAACCCAAAAACTCACCACTGGGCCAATAAGTAACATCGTAATAAATGGAGAAGAAAAGATTGAAGTTGCCAAGGATTTTGTCTTGCTTGGATCCCCAGTATGCTCACGGAAGCAACAGTCACGAGATCAAACGATTCATCACCTTAGGTAAATCTGCTGCAATAGACCTCTGTAAGGTACTGGAAAGCAAGCATGTTACTTTGAGTACCAGGATGTGCCTGACCCAATCCATGGTATGATCAGTTGCCTCGTATTGGACATTGAATAAGGAAGACTGAAGAAGAATCAATGCGCTTGAATTATGGTGCTAGCAAAGAATATTGAAAGTACCGTGGACTGCCAAGAGAACCAACAGATCTGTCTTGGAAGAAGTACGACCAGAATGCCCCTTAGAGGCAAGGCTGGGGGGCTTAAGCACTTCGGACATGTAGACAGGAGAGACCGGTTTCTGGAGAACTGCTGGGTAAACTGGAGAAGCAGCGAAAAAGAGGGTGGCCCTCTATGAGGTGGATTGACCCAGTGGCTGTCGATGGACTTGAACGTCAGAACAACTGTGAGGATAATACCGGCCCGAGTGGTTTTTCCCTTTGTTGTACATGGGGCCGCTATGAGTCAGGGCCGACTTGGTGGCACCTGACAACAGCATCAACACCACCACCCTCGCTCCGCTACATTGTGCTCCATGGAATATTGCTGTTCACGTATGCCAAAGTTTGGAAACGGCCATTATTTTTCAAATCTCTCCCCAACCCCCACAGCACATCTTTTCTGGTACTCTGATGACATTTGTGTAAGACCGTCTACCAAGTAACTGCAACTCTGTGATGTTTTTTCTCTGATTTCTTTTTTTTTTTCAATCTGTAGTTTGTCCTGTCTTCCAATCACTGATCTTTTCTGCCATGACTAATTTGTGATTTGGGCTATTCAGTGTCTCTTTCATAAAATTTATTTTTTACTTCCGGAAGTTCCATTTCATTTTTTTAATGTATGTTTCATTTTTTTCCTTACGTTTATCTTGAACTATTTGAATTTAGTTATAATAATGGCTTTAAGCATCTTAGGCAAGAAGAAGAGTGTAAGTTCATTTCATCGCAACTGTCATAGGAGTCCGGGTGGAATAGCGGTTACACAGTGGGCTGTGATCTGCATGGCCGGCAGTTGGAAACCACTAGCAGCACCATGGGAGAAAGACTGGGCTTTCTACTCCTGAAAACAGTTACAGTCTTGGAAACCCACAGGGTCGCTATGAGTCAGCAAATACATGAAGGCAGTGGGCTTTTAAAACATAGGTTTAGGTTTCTGTTGTTTTTTTTTCTGGATTAAGTGATTTTTGGATTGAGAAATGGACATTTTGAATATTACATGATTGAATCTTGTGTTGAGTATGTAAAAGATTGTTGGGTTTTATTCTGGCAGCTTACTTGGGCATCAGGTCGATCTTTCAAAGCGTGTCTCCAAGCTTTGTGAGTAAAGGTTTATAAGCCTTGGCTCTAAGGTTTGCAAACTGTGGCAGTTGCAGAATCTCCTGTCAACCTGAGCGAAGGGATGGAATCTAGTCTGTCAATCAGGTTGCAGTTTGATGACCTCATTTGGAGGTGCAACAGAGATAAATCACTCACTTTTCTCTGCCTTCCCTTTCCTGCTGTTCAGACACTCAGAGAGCTGGAGGAGATGTGGGGAGGCCAGCACCAGTGTTGAGATGCTTCCACCACCACTGGATCCACAAGACCTTCTACCCACTGGTCTGTGATCATCTGTATTCTGTGTCATTCCACACGCTATGTGATTTTATAGAGGAATTTATGGACTTGTATCAGACATATGGGCTAATATCAGACTTATGGACTTGATCTGGACTGGGTTGGGATATTTTCTCAATATAGAATTGCTCTTTTATGTGGAGCTCTTTCTTATACACATATGAGTATCTATACATTTGTTTCTCTAGTCCACCCAGACTAATACACTAGCCGAGTAATCCTCCTAAGGGGTGGCCTTTCTGGAATTCCCACTAAGTAGTGTGGGTGTTCAATGATATAGTCCCACTTCGATTGGCCCAAACTGGAACATCTCCCTATTCTGTGTGAACTTGGAATTTTTTAGCTTAAAAGTCAGCCATAATTATTCTGTCTCCAGTTGTTTTGCATAATCTCTTGGAGTCTCATTGTACACATCCAGAACTTAATATTTAATCAATGACTGAAAATGACTCCTATAAAGTTTTCTGAAGCTTACACTCTTCTGCATAGTTCCCTTTCATGAATGTTCTATTTTTATCAATTTTTATGTATTCTTTGCATATATGTATAACAACATTCCATGCACTAAGGAAAGTTTTGTTTATTAAAATATTTTATTGGGGGCTCTTACAGCTCTTATAGCAATCCATACATCAATTTGTATCAAGCGTATTTGTACATATGCTGCTTATATGTATAAATAGTTGCCCAAATAGTGTTCTATTTTTGAGTCACAACTGCCTTAATCTCTCTGGATTCTGATCTCTATCTCCTTAGCACAGTTGAATCTATGTGCTTTGCTTGGGTCCCTCATTCCTGGATCATGGCATGATAAATGCATGTAAGCATGAAGTCAAGTTGACCATACAGTTCATCTTACTTGTTTTCTTTCTCTCATAGAACACAGTCTTGTCCTGCTGGTTACCCAACATCTGAAAGCAGATATTTCATATATTTCATCTAGCTCTCTGCTTGTTTATGATGCGGAGAGAGGGGCTAGTCCAGTATCTGTTACTCCATCCTAGTCAAAAGTAGAAATGCACCCAGATTAAATTTTAATTAGACTTCCTTTCTCAAAGTATTTCTTCATTTTACCTCTTACCATTTCGAGTTAAGGAACAAATTGCTTCTTCCAAGGCCACAAGTACTAATTACTGGGCATTGAATGCTCTCTCAGTCCTGCTTGCTAACTGGCCAAGTCTTTTATGGGCTTATCTCTTTCTTGCATCTGGCTAAGTACAGTCAAAGGCAGGCAGCTTTCCCATTAATAAGTTGTTCTCCAACCTCTTCCCCTGGGGCTACAAGTCCTTTAGGTACCTCATCTACCTTCCGTGTTATTGTGGGACATACATTAATGGATGGACTGAGGTGTCAAGCTAAAACATAAAGATCTTTTGTCGTGGGTTGAGTTATTTAACTCCCAAATATATGTCAAAATCTCATCCCCAGGTACCTGTAAATATAAGCCTGTTTGGAAGTAGATGTCTTTCTTTAGTTACGTTAACAAAATCATATGAGTATATGACCTAGTGCTACCGCAATCACGTCTGAGTTACACAAAGACCAGAGTAAATGCAAAGACAGTCACACGCAGCGGGAAAGACAGACGCCACGTGAAGCTCCATCTGCAAGTGAAGGAACACCAGGAATTCCCAGCACGACCACAGTCTTGGAGCCAAGCCACACCAGGAATCAACATGACTAAAACCCGAATTTGGACTTCTAGCCTCCAGAACTGTGAACATCTTATGCTTTTAAAAATTACCCATTGTGGTACCTATATTTAATATGGCATTAGGTAATGAAGACAATCTGGAACGTCGAAGACATATGGAGATGGTAAAGAAGCCTAGGACCTACCTACAAACTTCCTATTCAGCGAAATAAAGAAATGCCTTTTTTGCTTGAGCCATGCGTCTTTATATCTGTGCTGTTCCTTGCGGCCTAAAGCAGTCTGAGGAATCTGTTGATGGTCCCATCCTCATCTACAGTGACTATGTTCATCCCGCTCCAATCCTCATCTCCAGCAGAGCTCTCCCTCTGAAGGGACAAGCTCAAATATCCAGTGGCCTCCATCTAGTTCTCTCCACAGCATGTCCCACCCGCAAGTTTCTCAAACAATATCCATCATTGATCCCACTTTTCCCCTCCTCAGCTACCTTCCCTCGAATCCTCCGTCTGTTGGAGGCTGTCCTAGCATCTGCCTGGGAACCCCAGCTGGAAGCTTATCTGCTATTCTGGACCCTTCCTTGTGCTCTTCATAAATCACCTTAAAAATTCACCGTCATCCAGGTGATTCATATCCCCAACAACTCTGTAGGACAGAGGAGAACTACCCCCGCGGATTTCAGAGGCTATAAATCTTTATGGGGAAGAAAGTCTCATCTTTCTCCCCGAGGAATGGCTGTGGTTTTGAACTACTGGCCTTGTGGTTAGCAGTCAAATGCATGTAACCCACTACCCCACCAGGGCTTCTTTCATAAATCACCAGGCCCTATTCTTTCTGTCTCATAACTAACTCTCAATTACATCTCCTCTCCTCTTCCCCTCCTACTACTGCCTTAGGACAGGCCTTGACCCCTCTCTCCTAGTCTACTCCAGCTAATGCCACTGCGGCCAACGCCTCCTCCACATGGTTTCGGTCACGGCGTTCTTTCTGAAACACAAATCCATGTGTACCACTCCCGCTTAAAGCCTTGACATGAAAATTCTTACTAAGTCCTACAGGTCTCCAGGATAGGCCTCTGCTGCCTGCTCCAGACTCAAGTCCTGTCTTTGTAATACATTCCAGCATAGATTGTGCAGCTGTCTTCTCTCCCATTCTCCCTGCTTACCTTTGGGCCTTTTTGCATGTTGTGTCTATGGCCTGAGCTCTTTCTACGGGTTCTATTTGAACCCTGTGTTTTCTCCTACAAATATCCACTTATCCTGTAAGAGTAGGCATTCCTCGCATGTCTTTTTGTAGAAGCCTTCTTTGGTTATTCCTAAGCCACCTATGATTACTGTCTTCTGTGCTCCAGTAATGCCTGGAATGCACCCCTCTTGCTACATCTTCTACTTTGTGTTGGAATCGTGGTAATCTGTCGGTCTCCTTCTCTAGACAGGGCTCCTCTGACTTACTCAGTCTTGTATCCCCAGCGTTTGGACCCAAGTCCATGATAGACACTCAATAAATTAATGGTTGAACGGATGACCAAATGACTCCCTGATGTCAGGTGTCCTAAAGATCATCACCGTGGAACAGTCCCCAGTTAGCTCCACTCCAGTAAGTGGGTTAACCTGAAATCAATAGGATTGTGTGTCCTTCCGATCGTTTTCCCACCAGGACAGTCCTTTCATTGGTACAATAGGGAAGCGAGTGTGTCTCTGGTGAAATTTCCATAGCACGTCTCTTGGAAGGGGTATTGTATTTCCAGAAGCAAGGCTGTGCCTTAGCTCACTGAACGTGCCATATGGATGTGGGCTGGAAGGTACCTAGTGGACAGAAGTCTCCCTGTTTGGTCAAATGGAAAAGAGAGAAATCCCGACTGTGCGTGTGCATGTGAGCCGCCGTTTGCACGCACCTTGGGCTCCACAATGAGAGGGGCAGAGCTGCTCTTGGGTGCTCTGGGGCAGGTACTGGGGATGTTCATTAAGGGCCATCAGAGAGGGACCAAGAAGAGCCAAGTGCCTTGTATAGGTGTTTCTCTCTGACCTAAGACCCTAGACCGAGGAAGCCATTGGTCAAGAGTTGACCTGTGCACACTAGCAGGAGCTTCTTGCTCTTGGGTAGACAGGTGACCCTCAAATACTGCTCCTTGGCGGGGTCTTTTACCAAGTTAACCCACTTGACTCTTCCTGGATAATAATCCCACATTCAGGCCCCAAACCTCTTCCCCACTGACCCTTTGCCCCGGGGTGTGAGCGCTCAGTCTGGAGGAATTCCTCTCCTTGGTCATACACCCGATTCTTTCCCACTTCTTCCAGCTCACTCCCGATAACCACCTGACTCCACAGCCAAACCAAAACTTGTCATTGAGTTTGTTCCCATTCTTGAAGACCCTGTGTTGAGAGTGGAACTAAGAGTTGAACTGTTCCATGGGGCTTTCTTGGCTAAAATTTTTATCAAAGCAGGTTGCCCATCCTTTCTTCCTTCCGTCACCAACGGATGAGTCCCAACCAAAAACCTGTAGGTAGCCGAGTGCCAACTGTTGGTTCCACCTGACGATGGTTATTTGATGCTGCTGTTGTTGTAAGCCAGCAGTTCTCAACCTGTGGGTCACAACCCCTTTGGAGGTCCAATGACCCTTTCACAGGGGTCACTCAATTCATAACAGTAGCAAAATGACAGTGATGAAGTAGCAATGAAAACAATTTTATGGTTGCGAGGGTCACCACACATGAGGAACTGCATTAAAGGGTCGCAACATTAGGAAGGTTGAGAATCTCTGTTGTAGGCCATGTCTGCCTCAGAGCGAATCTATTAAACAGCAGAGCTAGGCTGGAGGCCTGCTGGTGCCGGGGCTCAGACCTCCGGGAAAATTCAGTGGCTCAAACCCACTAGCCGCTCTGCACGTGACAGCCTACTTTCAAACAGATGATAGGCTTGGAGACCCTTGGGGGCAGGTCTAACTCTCAAACTGCCCACCTTTTGGTTAGCAGCTATGCCCTTTAACCCCTACCCCACCAGGTCTCCTTCTTGATGACAGAGAAAGCTTCAGAGTTGAACATACTAGAAATATTGCAAAATACATGCATCCAATCCCTTTGCATGCCGTAGAGAAAGACAAGAAGTCATCTAACATCCCTGTCGTGGTAGACTAGGTGGCTGCCAGCCATGTCCTGCCACATCCTTGTCATGGTGGTGTGCCTTTGCTGCCTCTCAGTTCTGGACTCAGCCCTGTGACTTGCTTTAGCCAATGGCCTAAGGCAGAAGTGACAATACTCTGGCTCATTAGGCGGCATGTCACGCTTCCACTTCCTTCTTCTACCTCTATCATTGTCCTGAGAGGACAGATCTGACCCCCGCCCCAGTTCAAGGAGAAAGAGAGGCACAAAGGAGATACACTAGGACACAAGTAGACCCTCCAGAGACGTGCCACGAGAAGCAGCCTGAGCCAACCCACCCCGCCCAGCCCAGCCTGGATCAGCTAACCCCAGGGGACCTGTAAGCTACTGAGGGTGGGTGCTGTGCCACGCAGCATAGCATGGCAATCATTGGTTGGGGAGGAGCAGCAGTGGGCTGCCCATCCACTGCATCTCGCTTCTTGCTGGCAGAAGCAGAAATGCATGCTAGAGGATTAGACATGAAAGAACACTTCAAGGGATTCTGGGTGGGAAAACTTGCCCCGGGTCCCTCTGGGAATTTCTGGCTGATGCCTCCTTAACAAATTAAGCAGCCTTCCCACTTCCTGTGAGCCAACCATGCAAGCTGGTCACGCAAGCCCATTGCTCTCCTCGGCCACATGTGTGAGTTTCATGTCACTGGGCTGGAATGTTGACAAATGGGAGCTAGTGGCAAGGGAAAAGACGAGCAGGAAGGCAAGGCAGGAAGAAGGGTCAGCCAGAGACAAGAGTCCGGATACAAGCGGGGATGTTGCGTCTGCACCCGTGTCTCCCTCTGGTGCCAAATGCCCCGTGAAGGGACCCCAGGCTGTGCGCCAGCTTCCGCAGCCTGCTCTCAGGAGGGGAGCTTGCTATCGGGGTCGGGACGCCTGATGGCGACTTCACCTGTCATCATCACTTCTGGCACCCCCACCCCAAGCCCCCTGAGAAGGCAGCGCAGACAGCCATGGGGTTCAAGGGAGAGAGCTCGTTGCTCCCTGATGTCTGTGTCTCGCTGAAGTCCTTCCCAATTCCAGAAGTCCTTGGCTCAGAGTGGAACCGGTGTTTGAGAGTCTTGCGGGGGACAGCCCATCAATCTTCCTGTTTGGTGGGAGCTCCTGAGGGAGGGAGGCCCAGGACAGGGATTCAAGGAGCTTCTTTGCACCCTTTCACGAGACAAGTAAGCGAAAGAAAGAGTGCACAGAGCAGAGCTTTGATCTCAACCTGCAGCTGATTAGCTCCCCATGTGACCTCGAGCACCCTGGCGTCATCCTAGTTATGCAGTGGGTGGCTAACGCCAAAGTCAGCAGTCTGAAACCACCAGCCCTTCCTCAGGCTTTCTGCTCCCACGAAGGGGCAGTTCTGCCCTGTCCTGGAGGGTCCCTCTGAGTCTGAATCGACTCAATGGCAGTGAGTTTGGAATGTGACCAGAGGCAAGTCACTTCCCATCTCTGGACCTCAGTTTCTCATCCGCCCTGAGAGCCAGGGGGAGTAGCGGGGTTGGAATGCTCCCTTCATCTCGGTGGGATAACAATAACAGCTCATATTTACTCATTCCTCAGCATGTGCCAGGCACCGAACCAATCACTTGCATCTACTAGCTCAGTTCAAACAATCCCATGAGGTAGGTCCTCTCGACCCCTAGTTGGCAGATAAAGAAACTGAGGCTCTGCAAGGCGAAGTAACTCACCTCTGGCCACAGCACTGGCACATGTAGAACCATGATTTGGACCTGTGATGCCCACCTCCAGAACCTGCACGCCTAACCTCTCTGCTGAGCTTAGAAGAAAGAGTTCACTCCTCCCCTGGTGTCTTCCTTCCAAGACTTCTTCCCTCTGGACTTCAACACCACCACCCACTCCCGCCGGGACATTTGGTTTCCTGCAGTTAGAGAGCTCTCGACCTCAGCCTGGGGGAAAGACCTTCAACCAGCAAGATGAAGACAATCTAACCCATCTTTCCTTCTGACCATCACTCCACCGCAGGAGGCCAGCCCTGCCCTTGGTGCATGCTGGTGCTGGAAGAGGAAGGGGGTCCCCCGCTCCCCGGATGACAGCGCTAAGGCTGAGGCATGTCCTTCTAGTGCCTAGCTCATCTCCAGACTCGGGAGGGCCAGCATTGTGCCCCGGGAAACAGTAGATACTCAGCAAGTGATTGTTGATTGACTGTTATGGTGATCAAATCCAAGGGCATCAGTCAAAGGCTCAGTGTCATCCTTACAGTGAAAACTGCTGCTTCTTTTGCATCTCAGAGCTCCTGTCACTTGGGAGCACTAACGCCCCAGAGCTGAAGTGCCTCTGGGTGACCTAACCACAAAGGTTAGCCCCACCCAAGGAGCAAGACCCTCTACGAGCATCCTCTTCCCGACTGCCTTCCACTTGCCTCTCCCTGGAGGCCAATGGGCCCGTGCACCAATGGTCTCTTAGTAAGCCAACCAAGAATGTCTGGTAGTCTAGGAGAACGGTGCTGAAATGCTAGTGTGAGAAGGGGAAGCAAGACACACACTGTCCACCTGTTTTGGTTGCCTCTTTGCATCAAGAACCCCCCCTGCGATTTCATAGCTCGAGCATGGAGGGGCGTAGGGGGTGGGAACGACTGACCATTTGATGTGATCAGAAATGGGGCTGAGTTACAGTGCCATCTCCACCACTAAGGAGGCAGATGACCCCCTTGGAGCTACAGTGACCCTGTACCGTAAGCCAAGTCCCTGCCTCACTCCCAGGCAGGCTCTGAAGCTCGAATGAGCCCGGATTAGGGAGCAGGCTCAGAGAAGTCTCTATGGAGGCTGGAGTGGGCCAGGACACCCTGGTTCTTAAGGTTTGCCCTGAGATTCCTAAGTGTGTGACCTTGGGCAAGTTCTGAGGCCTCCCTGGTCTCAGTTCTTTCATTCGAAGGTCACGGGTGGCTCTGATGAAAGGAGGTGGGTCATGCTGATGTGAGTAGAGGTCAGATGATAGGGGCTGTCCAGTGGTGGTGATCTTTCCCACCGTGCTCTGACACCAGACTGTTCACAGCACAGGCAGGCTGGTTCCAGGCCAGTAATGAACCCGCTGGAGGCATCAAGGCTTTGAGATGGGAGGAGACTTGCCCAGGGTCCCATAGTCAAATACAAAGATCTGCACCTTGGATGTGGAGTTGGCTCCTGCTCTGCCTCTGGCTGGTTTTTCAGAGTCCCCATTTCCTCTTGGGCTGCACAGGCTCTGTGTCATGAGGATTAAATGAAATACCATCTGTGTGGCTCTTGGTGGATGTCTTGTACCCAGCGATTGCTTGACAGACATTAGTCCTGCTTTTATGGAACTAGGATTTAGGGAAACTCATTGTGCATGAGAAAACAAACGTTCAAGGGCTATGAGTCCATCCAAGGAGTAAGACAAAAGTCAGAAATCCCTGCCTCCTGGCCTTCTCCCTCCGCTGTCTCTTTCTCTCCCACTCCACTCCATTGCCCATGAAAGTGACAGCCTTTCTTTTTGAAACCCAGCATGCTCATGCGCTTTCTTCTCTTGACACCCAAATCTTGCTCTTGGAACTGACTCATTCCCAAATCTTGCCTTGCTGGTGACTCATTTATGCTAAAGTGTAAATGACTGCTATGACTTTGGAGAGGGTGCGTTTTCAAAGGGAACCAGGCATCAGAGGATCGGAGGCATCTGAGTGGTCCTTCGAGCATCATCCCACAAATGAGGTCAGAAGAACTGTCTCGGAGGGGCTCAGGGCTCTGCAGATACCAGAACAGTGCTTGCTCTTTGATTCACACCTAGAAGTCGCTCAGGGGCCCTGTGCTGGGACTTCACAGGCCTTGGCAGGGGGGCAGGGGCGCAGTGAGCCCTCTCAGACTCCAGGTGGCCTCTCGTGGCCTTTCCTCTGGCAGCACGTCTGACCTGCAAGAGGCAGCTGTTTCAGGGGTTCCCCTGGCCCCACAGACCAACCCTGACTCCAAGACCAGCCCACACCCATGTTTCCAGCTGGCTGTGGAGCTCCCTTTGTCCCTCTGCTCAGATCCCACCTTCAAGGGGGAACACGTTCCTCCTGGGGTTTTGGAACAAGACGGCCTGATTTGTTCTAGAAGTTTATTTGTCTAAGCTTCCTGGGCTTCCCTATTCTAGTAAGGAGAGAGAGAGAGAGAGAGAGAGAGAGAGAGAGAGAGAGAGAGAGAGAGAGAGAGAGAGAGAGAGAGAGAGAGAGAGAGAGAGAGAGAAAAGAAGAAGAAGAAGAAGAAGAAGAAGAAGAAGAAGAAGAAGAAGAAGAAGAAGAAGAAGAAGAAGAAGAAGAAGAAGAAGAAGAAGAAGAAGAAGAAGAAACAGGAGGAGGAGGAGGAGGAGGGAGGAAGGAAAGAAAGAAATGCAACTTAGGAGTTGGTCTGAGTTTAAGAAAATTCTCTCTCTCTCTCTCTTTCTCTCTCTCTCTCTCTCTCAAAGGGAGGGACCCCCTGGCTGCCCTGGCTGCTGGGGGTCAGGGTTGAGAAACAAGGATGCCAGCCCTGCCTGGGAATGGTGGGGACACTGCTCCCAGGCTCTCCCCGTCTTCCTGTCAAGCATTTGGCTTGAAGGTACTGACAGGGCCCAAGTTGCCACTATGTGTCTTCACACAGGCCTCCCCACGTCCACTGAGGGCTTCCACCCCTCACTTGCATCCCCTGCTATCCCTCGCAAGTCAGAGGGGAGAACAGAGAAGGGGCACCCCTGCCCATCATGCCCCAATTTATTTTCTCCCATCATGCCTGGTTCTCTGACAGCATCTTGTTGGTTGATTTCTGTGCTGCCACCTCCCTCATTGGACCATGAGTTCACTGAGGGAAGGCAGCTAAGAAACGGGGTTGGCCTCCTTCACCTACCTCCCCCACCGACCCGACACTCCGAATAAGGGCTGGTTCTGAGAGGCAGTGGCCAAGCAGAGAGGGAGGGGGGAACTCGCTCAGCCCCAAGCCCTCTCAAGTAGGGCTCTCCATGCTCCTCCACACCACACCCACAACTCCATACACCTCCCGTACTCTATGCACAGTCTGCACACACCACACATATGCACCACACGTACCACCCTCATATCTGCATACCACATATATAATATACACCACACACACACACAAACTACCCCCATACCGCATACCACATATACAATATACACCACACACCACCCTCATACCCGCATACCACATATATAATATACACCACACACACACTCACACACACACCACCCTCATACCCGCATACCACATATATAATACACAACACACACACACCACGCTCATACCCGCATACCACATATATAATATATACCACACACACACACACAAACTACCCCCATACCGCATACCACATATACAATATACACCACACACCACCCTCATACCCCATACCACATATATAATATACTCCACACACACACCACACTCATACCCGCATACATAATACACACCACACACACCTCACCCTCATACCCCATACCACATATATAATATACACCACACACACACCACGCTCATACCCGCATATATAATATATGTTGCACACACATACCACCCACCCCATAGACACCGCACACACACAGACACACACATACACCCCATATACAGATCCCACTCTGGCATCCACATCCCCCATCCTCACACAATATCCATAAGCACACACATGTATACCACACACACCACCCTCATACCCACATACCACACATACAATAGCCACTCAGCACACACTCACACACATCCCATACAGACACCACGCTGGCGCCCACACACCACCCACCCACACGGTACGCACCACACGTACCCCCCGCCCACTCCGTCTCGGGGATGCAGTGCTTCCACACCTGCATGCACAGGGATGGCTTTAGCACCAGACACTTGTTCGGCCAGTTGGCTCAATTCAGCGCGGGGCTCCAGGGGGAGACATCCTCTCTTTTCCCGCCCCCATCGCTCCAGACATGCACACTACGGCGGATGAGGAGTAGAAGGTACCTTCCAGGGCCCCCTCAGCGGGAGTGCCCTGGGGCCCAAGCCCTCTCTTCTGGGCTTTTCCCTCAGGAAGAGGTGGGCGTGACTGAGTTCTGCTTCCCTTTGGGGTCCCTTTGCTCAAACCCAGAAGGCGGAGAACACCTGCACTGCTGCCGCCCTTTCCCGAGGGTCTGGCCAGGCTCAGGCTTAGGAAGCAGGGGCTGTAGACCCTCTGGCGGGGAGCCTGAGGGGCCAGGGCCAGGACCCGGCAGGGGCAGGGGCAGGGGCGAGCCAGGAGCCTCTGGGCACTGTCAGCTCCCTGGCAGGCCTCCTGCTGCCCTTCCCTGGCACAAGGACAGCACTGGGTGGAGAGAGCAGGGTCTCTGCCCGAGCTGATCTGGCCCGAGCTAGGCCAAGCCTGGGCCCCGGGAAGAGGGTTCTCAGAGGCTGCCAGTTCTCACACCAGGATGCTAGAGACCAGAGAAGCCCTGTTTCCTGTGCCCTACCTCCTGGCTGCAGCTGACCCTGCACATCTGTCCCACGCAGAGCCTCCCACCACTGTCTTCTGACTGGTGGCTCTACTACAACTCCACCCTCACTGGGTGTCTGGCCCATCCACCAGTGATTTCAAATCTTCACCACGTGCTTGTCCAGCAGGGGTTGTCTCACAGAGAGGGAAACTGAGGCTGAGATAGGCCACCACCATGTATCTAGGCTCACACAGCTAGCCAAAGCTGGAGTCAGGATTCAAACTGGAATTGCTGCTGCCCTTGGTCATTGCCCTCCCCTGACTAAGGGCCTCCTCTTCCAGGAGACTCCCTGCCTGGCACTGACCCCAGCTTTCCCCACCTGCTACCCCTCTGCCAGCATCACCTGAGCAGGGAGCATTGGAGGGGTGCCTCCCGCATCCCAACCACGCTGGGTCCAAAAGCTGTCTATCTTGTCTCTCATCCGACCACCCAGCACACTCCTAAAACATCATCTTTTCTCACTGTTTTCTCCAAAGTCATCTGGTCCCAAACAAACTGCCATGGAAGCACATGGACCGGTACAGCCAGGTCACCATCCCAATCCCATTCCCATGGGGAGTAGGGGCGGGGAACCCTGGACCAATCGCACACCTTCTTTGTTTCCTCGGTGTAACATGGGGATGGTGTTAGTGCCCCCCCCCCTAAGGATTCATCGACATAATCTATGTCTAGCTCCACAGCAGTGTCCACACAGCCCACGAGGACCCCACGGATCAAGGCCGCTCCCCTCACTGTGGTCAGATGATGAGGTGCGATGGGAAAGGGGCCGGCCCCCGAGGCCAGCTTTCCCTGTGACTGGCCGAGCCTCAGTCTCCCCACCTTCCGAGTGGACCGGGTGCTCAGTGCGTCTCCTTCCGCTCTGTGCTGCCGCGTGCTCCGAGCCGGCCGAGTCCGGGCCCCCAGGTCACACGCGTCCCAGCCCCTTGTAGGCATCTGTTTTCCCACGTCAATGGTTTCCAGACACGCTGTCCTCCTCCCCGCCAAGGGCAGGGAGCAGGAGTTCCTGACAGCGCATAAAACAGGCAGATGTCCAGAGACGTTACCTGATCACACGGCAGACGCCACACCAGAGCCCTGCTGCCCTCTTTCGGTCCAGGGCCCCCAAGGCCTGACTCCACTAGAAGGAGCCCTGAGAGGCACACGGGGAGACGCCAAGCGGAGGTTGGCGGCCCCGGTAGAGGCTGAGCAGCATTCTCCCTATTGAGGGGGGACAAGAGAAGGGTGGAGAGCAGAAGAGGCCCCAGGCCTTCTCTCACCCCTGCTCCCCCCACCCCCACCCCAGGTCTGAAACCAGGCTTTCACCACCCGAGCGAGAGACCGGATTGAGCAGAGAGTGCCTAATGACTCCAAGCTGTTCTGGAACATTCCCTCAGCCCTGGGGACCTGCGGGGGGAGTCTGGCTGCTGTGAACAGCAGCTGTGTGAGCTGCCTGCCGGCAGCAAGCCCAGCCACCAGGGACCACCGGCGACCACAGCCACGGGGCCACCAGTAGTGAGACCAGGAAAGGCTGCACCCCTCTGCTGAGCCTGCATCTCCAGAGTCAGCCAGGTGCAAGAGGAGCAGGGTGTGAGAGCAGGTCCCGGTTTGTCCGCCCCACGCCCCACCCCCACCCCCACATTGCTCTGTGAACTCATGGGAAGGGCCCACTTTAGGGGCAGAGGGACATTTGTCCCCACCAATAGGTGGACCTCAGGGTCCAGCAGGACCAACTCAAGACCTTCTAGCCCATCCGCAACTCAGGGCTAAGGCCTATGTACTAACCTAGGCTCTGCCACTTATGTCACACACTCTGTGACCTTGAACAAGACCCTTCTCATCCAAAGCAAGTACCTGCCTCATGGGGTTATCGGGAGGATGGCATGAATCAAGTTTATGCTGTTGCTGGGCCCAGGACACCAGGTGAATGTTGGCTTTCAATGGCTCTCTTTCCATCGTGGCTCATCTCCTTATTTCTCTCTGCTTTAGTCCCACTCCCCCTGCCCCAACCTGGCTGTCAGCACATGCTCTCCTGCTGTCAAGCCCACCGCAGTCAAGGCCAAGGCCACAGCCTGATTGATTTGGCCCATCAAGATAGAACAAGCTACCTTCTGGATCAGAGGGTTTATCATTCACAGAGACAGCAAGAGGAAGGTTAGCCAAAAGTCCCACCCATCAACAAGGTTGACACCGAAACAGAAGAGACCAGGTGATCGCAATGCAAGTCGTGAGCCAGCCTGTTGCTATGACGCTCGTTGGAGATGGCCACCCAAGCACATCAGCCGCTTCACCTGAGGGAAAGCTCAGAGCTCCTCAGAACCCAGACAGTGCTAGGAAATTGTCCCTGGAGAGCGCGGAAGGTAAGTGGGAGATGGCCTTGTAGCAGCTCCTCCCAAGGCCCCACTTTCCTTTGCCTGGCTGGCCTATGTGGGTGTGCGCAGGGCTACCAGGACACCCTGCACCCTGGTGGGGACACTGCCCTACTGGCCTCAGCTGTTCCCCTGGCCTTCTCCATGGCAGAACCCCCCCCCCAAAGTCATTCTGATGGTCAAGATTTGTTTATGCTCCCCTCTATAAATCTAATGATATTGATGACGATGATATAACAGCCAGCATGTATTGAGTCTCCTCTGTGCCAAGTCTTTTGCCAAGTGTTACGTATGTATTCACTTATAGATTCTCAAAAACAACATTAAATGTTACTGTTTCTTCCCCATTTCCTAGATGAGAAAACTGAACCCAGCTAAAGAACTTCCTTAGAATTAGTGGCACACTCATTCTCCCTCAGCTCAGTTGCACTGCTGTGGTGCTTGTAAAGGTCCGTCTAGTTGACCTTGGACTTCTAGCCATCTTTTGTGGCAGAATAGAATTGCCCTGAAAGAGCGTTCACGTCGATCATCTTTATAGGAGCACATTGCCTGGTCTTTAACCCATGGAACCATTGTGGTGTCTCACCACCAACCTTCACCTAGCAACCAAGTGGGTAACGATTGCACTGCCAGGCCTCCTTTCTAGATTGACGTGTGTGTGTGTGTGTGTGTGTGTAATATTTCATTGACATCCCTCTCTCCCAATAGGCCATCCGCTCCTTGACTGTGGAGCTCTTTCTGTCTGATTTTCCAGGAGCCTGGAACGAATAGCAGATGCTGTGGCTATACTGCCCGCCCACCGGTTCCCATGGCCCCCCACGGCTCCCAGCACCAGTGTCTCTTCACCTGAGGGTTCCTGTCTGGCCACTGGAGTCTGTTCTGTCCATGTGGAGGCCAGAAATGCCAGGAAACCAGAAACCAGTGGAGCTCCCCTCAACCAATGACTGAGAGGAGTTGGTGGAAATCTACACAGACCTGACATGTTCCATGCCATCCCTTACGCTCCCTCATCAAGGTGAAGCTCTGGTTGCCCATAGTAGTGTCACCTGCTAGGAGCATGCTCTTTCTTGGCTGTCTTCCATTTCCTGCCTCACCTCCCCACTCAACTACCAATAAGCCATTCCCCAATGCAGCTCACATATCAATTACTTGTGCTCTCGTCACCTCAGCGTCTGCGTCTGAGGGAAGCCTACATGAAGCGGGTACATCATGCTTGTGGAATTATTGGTCTTACATTTCACTGTGGGCTGTAGAGAGGCGAGCCACTAGCCTAGGACGTCTCTCTATTATCATTTTTATATCATTTCTTTGACCGGTGCATTCAATATCTATTCAGAAAAAAGGTCAATCTCACATTGAAAAGACAAGCCCCAAGTACAAAGGAGGGGAAACTTCATTGCATGAGGTTCAATGTCATTAAAATCACAAGAGAAATGTGGCCAACCACCTCCTAGAGGTGACAGGAGGGGCAGAGGGAAGGACACTTGCCTGGGAGGTGCAGGAGTGGTAAGGGAGGGGGTGTCAAGGGAGCTTGGCTGTGAGGATGGCGTGGAATTCAATAGTTGGAATGTGGAGTAGGGGCTCCCTATCTGGGCACAGGCAAAGGAGGGGTGCTCATGGAGCTTGGGAAGTCTACCTCTGGTGCTCACTGGCTGGGTGACCTTGGACAATAACTCAACCTCTCTGAGCCTCACTTCTCATGTATACTGTGGGCACAGCAACTGTGCCTGTCTCGGAGGGTTGCTGTGAGAACGAGACAAGGTGATGCAGCTAAGAGCCTGCCACAGATGTGGCCAGGGCCTAGTGCCTCCTGCTGATGGTGTATACGGGGATGAGTGGACCGGCGGACTGGCTGTGAACAACGTGGCCCCATCTTTGGAGTTGCTGAGATGCACGAGGCTTGGTGTCACCCAGTGTGGTGACTCATGGTGTCACAGTCCCCCCAGCCCACCCCCATCCACCTACACAGACCATGTCGCAGACCACAGAACCCGTAGTAATACTTTGTGCACCAATGTTACTCAGAAAGCATAATTCTTGTATATCACTAATGGCAATAACAATGACATAAACTACCCAAATTTAGAGTCACACCTTTAAATTACATGTGTTAGACACAGTTCTCTAGAGAAACAAAACCAGGACACTAATAATTTTGTATCTATATAGATAGATAAATAGATAACATTAGAAATGATTAATTAATCTATAAAGCAGTACTAATGGCTCAATGCAAATCATTTCCCTGAGACAGCTGGTACACTGGCAGTCTTTCAAGTCTTGAGGGCCACGGGGTAGTCCTCTGTGGAGCAATTCAGGCTATCTGGCCACAGGTAGTAAACAGCAAGCAGGTTACCAACAGTCAGCCAGATGACAGGGTCTGACAGTCCTCAGCTCAAGAGAGGTACCTTCCAGTAGCGTGACAAAGCAGGTCTTGAAGGAACCTCAAGTGACAGTGATACAGTCTACGGGTAGGTGTCCCACAGGTAGTGTAGCTTTCAAATGGAGGCACAGAACAAACAAGGCAGGCTCACGCTGGTCCGATGATCAAAGAGCAAGAAAGAGAGAGGCAAGGCTCACCGAGCCATTTATCTCTCCACCCTTCAACTAATCTCACATGTGTTCATTGGCCATGTTGGCACAACAAACCTACCTATCACAATCCACCTCTTGCCAACTTGGCACCTGTACATAATTCTTTAGCCATATATAATTAATTTCCAGGCATTAATGAGATCACACTTATACTTAACATCAAACATCTATCATACATATAAATGAAAACACACTGAATCTGAAAACACACTGTATCTGATATATCATACTTAAACAGAGGAAAGATATTCAATAAGCATATATAAAGAAAATACACTAACAATCACAAACCTCGCTTTTGCAACTGATCATGTGGTCGTAAATGATAGGTAGAACTAACCTCTTCTACTACCCTTTCTTTATTACCTTTGCCCTCAGCAAACACCTCAACTAGCTGTGGTTTTCTGCCTGGTGGGGTGACCCAGATCTTCATTCCTGAGGGCTCTGGGTCATTATAAGTCCTGCCAGGATTGGGTTGCTATAACTTACCATTTACTTTAATCACAGGTAGCACTAAGAGTCAGCCTATGGGATCTCCTGGATTCCAGACATATTCTTTTTTTTTTTTAATTTTAACAATTTATTGGGGCTTATACAATTCTCCTCACAGTTCATGCATATACATACATCAATTGTATAAAGCACATCTGTACAGTCATTGCCCTAATCATTTTTTTCTCTTTTCTTCTTTTACATTTTATTAGGGACTCATACAACTCCTACCACAATCCATACATATACATACATCAATTGTATAAAGCACATCCATACATTCCCTGCCCCAATCATTCTCAAGGCATTTGCTCTCCACTTAAGCCCCTTGCATCAGGTCCTCTTTCCCCCCCCTCCCTCCCCATTCCCCCCCCCTCATATGCCCTTGGTAATTTATACTTCGTTATTTTGTCATATCTTGCCCTATCCGGAGTCTCCCTTCCCCCCCCCTCTGCTGTCCCTCCCCCAGGGAAGAGGTCACATGCAGATCCCTGCAATCAGTTCCCCCTTTCCAGCCCACTCACCCTCCACTCTCTCAGCATCGTCCCTCACACCCTTGGTCCTGAAGGTATCATCCACTCTGGATTCCCTGTACCTCCAACCCTCATATGCACCAGTGTACAGCCTCTGTCCTATCCAGCCCTGCAAGGTAGAATTTGGGTCATGGTAGTTGGGGGGAGGAAGCATCCAGGATCCGGGGGAAAGCTGTGTTCTTCATCGATACTACCTCACACCCTAATTAACCCATCTCCTCTCCTAAACCCCTCTATGAGGGGATCTCCACTGGTCGACACCTGGGCCTTGGGTCTCCACTCTGCACTTCCCCCTTCATTTAATATGATATATATATATATATACATATACACATATATACACATGCATACACACACTTATATCTTTTTTTTTTGCATGATGCCTTATACCTGGTCCCTTGGGCACCTCGGGATTGCACTGGCCGGTGTGCTTCTTCCATGTGGGCTTATTTGCTTCTGAGCTAGATGGCCGCTTGTTCACCTTCAAGCCTTTAAGACCCCAGACACTATCTCTTTTGATAGCCGGGCACCATCAGCTTTCTTCACCACATTTGCTTATGCACCCATTTGTCTTCAGCGATCCTATCATGGAGGTGTGCAGTCAATGATATGATTTTTTGTTCTTTGATGCCTGGTAACTGATCCCTTTGGGACCACTCGATCACACAAGCTGGTGTGTTCTTCCATGTGGACTTTGTTGCTTCTGAGCTAGATGGCCGCTTGTTTATCTTCAAGCCTTTAAGACCCCAGTCACTATCACTTTTGATAGCCGGGCACCATCAGCTTTCTTCACCACATTTACTTGTTCACCCACTTTGGCTCCAGCTGTTGTGTCCAGACATATTCTTCTTTACCTCCATTATGTAGTGCCAGTCCAATTTCTCCTTGGTAACCAGGATCAATCACACCACTTAGTACAGTGACATCCTTCCTGACCTGTTGATCCAAAGGTAAGAGAAGCCCAAAGTGCCCAGGGGGCATTCTCAGCTGTCAGTGCAGTGGAATCCACGCTGTTTCCAGGTGGGAGAGTTCCTTCCTTCAGGACCAGTACCTCCGGGCCTGAGGAACACAGGGTTGTTGGGACAGGAAGCAAAAATGCTGCAAGGGGATCACTAGCAGTAATAGTGAGTGGTGCCACTCCAGCTTCCACTGCTTGGTTCCTGGACCCATGAATTCTGGCTATTGGGGACACAGTAGCATATATTGACCGCTGGTTTGGAGCATATACAGCTTCCTGGAGAACATTGCCCCAGCCCCGCAAGTTGTTGCCACCTAGTTGACACCGTGATTGTGTCTTTAGGAGCCCATTCCATTGTTCTATCAAGCCAGCAGCTTCAGGATGATGAGGAACGTGATACGACCAGTGGGTTCCATGGGAATGGGCCCGTTGTCGCACTGCATTTGCTGTGAAGTGAGTTCCTTGATCTGAAGCAATGCTATGTGGGATGCCATGCCGGTGGATGAGGCATTATGTAAGTCCATTAACGGTAGCTTTGGCAGAAGCATCACGTGCAGGGAAGGCAAATCCACATCCAGAGTAGGTGTCTATTTCAGTAAGATCATAACACTGCCCTCTCCATGATGGAAGAGGTTCTATGTCATCAACCTGCCACCAAGTTGCCCTAGGAATGGTCCCATATCTCGGACTTAATGTTGGTTTCTGTTGCTGGCAAATGGGGCACTCAGCAGTGGCAGTGGCCGAGTCAGCCTTGGTGAGTGGAAGTCCATGTTGCTGTGCCCATGCATAACCTCCATCCCTGCCGCCATGTCCACTTTTTTCATGTGCCCATTGGGCGATAACAGGGGTGGCAGAGGAAAGAGGAGGACCAGTCTCCACAGCGCGTGTCATCTCATCCACTTGATTATTAAAGTCCTCCTCTTCAGAGGTAATCCTTTGGTGAGTGTTCACGTGAGATACAATTACCTTTACTTTCTTGGCCCATTCAGAAAGGTCTATCCACAACCTTTTCCCCACACCTCCTTGTCACCAATTTTCCATTCATGGTCCTTCCAATTCCCTGACCATCCAGCCAAGCCATTAGCCACAGCCCATGCATCAGTATGCAGTCTCACATCTGGCCATTTTTCCTTATATGCAAACTGAACGGCCAGGTGCACTTCTCGAAGTTCTGCCCATTGGGAAGATTTCCCTTCACCACTGTCCTTTAGGGAGATCCCAGAAAGGGGCTGTAGTGCTGCTGCTGTCAACTTACGAGTGGCACCTGCATATCGTGCAGAGCCATCCGTAAACCAAGCATGACTTTTTTGGTCTTCACTTAAAGTATGGTAAGGAACTCCCCAGGAGGCCATAGGTGCAGACTGAGAGAAAGGAGGCAATGTGACAGGAGTAGAGACTGTTGGCATTTGGGCCACTTCTTCATGCAGCTTACTTGTCCCTTCGGGTCCTGCTTTGGCCCGATCTCGTATATACCACTTCCATTTAACAATGGAGTGTTGCTGCGCACATCCAACTTTATGATTACGTGGGTCAGACAATACCCAGTTCATGATAGGTAGTTCAGGCCTCATGGTGACTTGGCGGCCCATGGTGAGGCGTTCAGTCTCCACCAAGGCCCAGTAACAGGCCAACAGATGTTTTTTCAAAGGGGGAGTGGTTGTCTCCAGAGGATGGCAGGACTTTACTCCTAAATCCCAACGGTCTATGCTGTGATTCACCAATAGGGGTCTTCCAAAGACTCCACACTGCATCTTTATCTACAACTGACACCTCCGTTGGGTCAGCTGGATCATATGGTCCCAGTGGCAAAGCAGCTTGCATGGCAGCCTGAACCTGTTGAAGAGCCTTTTCTTGTTCTGGGCCCCACTCAAAAATGGAGGCTTTTCGTGTCACTTGATAAATAGGTCGAGGTAGAACACCCAAGTGAGGAATATGTTGCTTCCAAAATCCGAAGAGGCCTACAAGGCCTTATGCCTCCTGTTTAGTTTTTGGGTGGCAGGGGGTGGGGTTGGGGGTGGGGGGTAGATGCAATAGCTTATTCTTCACTTTAGTAGGAATGTCTCAACATGCCCCATACTACTGGACTCCTAGAAATTTTACTAAGGTGGAAGGTGCTTGAATCTTCATTGAGTTACTTTCACAACCTCTTGTATGCAGATGTACCAATGAATCTAGAGTCTTTGATACATCCTCCTTAGTGGATCCAATCAGCATAATATCATCAATATAGTGGACTAGTGTGATATTTTGTGGAATAGACAGGCGATTAAGGTCCTTTTGTACTAAATTATGGCACAGGGTGGAACAATTGATGTACCCCTGGGGGAGAGTTGTGAAAGTATATTGTTGCCCCTGCCAGCTGAAGGCAAACTGCTTCTAGTGGTCCTTTGAGACTGGTATTGAGAAGAAGGCATTGGCCAGATCAATAGCTGTATACCAAGTACTGAGAAAAGTATTCATTTGCTCAAGCAATGTAATCACATCTGGAATGGCAGCTGCAATTGGAGTCACCACCTGGTTAAGTGTACGATAATCCACTGTCATTCTCCAGGATCCATCTGTCTTCTTTACAGGTCAAATAGGCTAGTTAAATGGGGACATGGTAGGAATCACCACCCCTTCATCTTTCAAGTCTTTGATGGTGGCACTGATCTCTGCAACCCCTCCAGGAATGCGGTACTGCTTTTGGTTTACTATTTTCCTAGGCAATGGCAGTTCTAATGGTGTCCACTTGGCCTTTCTTACCATGATAACCCTTATTCCACATTTCAAGGATCCAATATGGGGATTCTGCCAGTTACTAAGTGTATCTATTCCAGGGGAAATAACCACAGGATGAGTCCAGGGGCCCACTGGACCCACAGTGAGGCATACCGGAGCTAAAACTCCATTGATAACTTGACCTCCATAAGCCCCCACTCTGACTGGTGAGCCTTGAAAACACTTTGGGTCTCCTGGAATTAGTGTCAGTTCAGAGCCAGTGTCCAGCAATCCCAAAAAAGTTTGATTATTTCCTTTCCCCAATGAACAGTCACTCTTGTGAGAGGCTGCAGGTCTCTTTGGGAAAGGCTAGAAGAAAGACTAACAGTATAGACCTTCGGTGATGTAGCAGGATCCTCCTTCAAAGGGACCTGGACTTCTCCTCATTCAAGGGGTTGTGGGTCTGTAAACTGGTTCAGGTCTGGGAATTGATTGAGTGATATTGACCATCTATTTTGCTGTTCACCTGATCTACCATTCTTCTGCCTATATAGATCACGTAAATATTTAGTAGGTTTCCCATGTATTTCACTCCTAGGGACACCGTAGCTGAGTAACCAATGTCATGAGTCCACACGAGACAGGTTGCTTTGATTACTACAGAAACCTTTTTGTCTATTATAACCATGTTCATCCTGTCTCTGTTGATTCAGTGCTGGCACCAGACCTCTACCATCATGCGGCCAAATCAACCCCATTGTGGCCAAATGTTGGAGTTCACATAGGGAAGTTCCCAATGTTAATCCTGGGGCACATAAAGTAGCAATTACAGGAGTCTTCAGAGATGCTGGGGCCCACTTCACAAACTTGTTTCTTCTGGTTGTGGTGAAGGGTATGTCCTCAGGACACCCCCTTTTTGGGTCTATGGAAATATCCTGATAGATCCATTCCAATATACCAATTTCCCTAAGCTTTTGGACGCCTTCCTCTACAGTGTACCAAGGTATGTCAGGTACCTCAAGTTGGTCTAATCTAGGCCATCTGGCAGTCCATGCTTCATTGAACCAACGAAATAAAGACTTAGATCCTTTTTTAGCCTGTCTCGCAGAGACATTGAAAGAAGAAGCTGCCCTTAGGGGTCCCCTATCCAGAAACTCAGACTGGTCTAATATTATATTTTGTGCACCAGTATCCCAAACCCTTAGTAACCATTCCCAGGGATATTCCTCAGGCTTCTGCTCGTATGTATTCGAAAGCTCGAGCAGGTCTTTGTGAGTATAGCCCATTTCTTGGGTAATCATCTCAACCTCACCTTTAGGAGCTTTCTGAACCTTAATTTCAGTGACAGGTCTAGAGGACATAATGAGTGGTAAGGGTGTTTCCCAGGTGCTCTCGGCAATATCTTGTAAGGCATCTTCCTCAGGCAATGCTACAGATGCAGTCCCACCTGGCATTTCAGCTTGCACAGTTTGGTTATTCTGCTCAGGTGTGGGTTGTTCTAGTGACACTGGATGAGTACCTTCAGCTGGGAGGGATGGATTTATTGACTGGGGTGGGTCAATTGTTTCTAGGGGCTCACTAGCCTCTTCTTCTGGATCATCAACTCATATGCTCTCATCCCATTTTTCAGGGCCCCAACGTTTTCCCATCAATGCCCTCACTTTGGTATCAGACACTGCTCTAGATCTGCAATTCCGCTGATGTAATTCAACCACTCGTACAATGAGACTCTGGACCTGGTTCTCAGAAGTGTCAGCTCGTTCACTAGATGAGAGAAGGCTCTCCTTTGTAGCACAGGAGGAAGCTTTTAAGTCTATAAGTCGGCGCCTGAGGCGCACTTCTGAGGCCCTGAGACCATCCCTCTCCTTAATCACACTTTCCATTGTAAGGAGGATCAGTCAACCAGCTTCCCTATGCTTGTCATCCTGACAAAACTCCTGGAGAATATCAAAGATATGATCACTCAGAGCCTCTCCTTTAACCAGCATGTCATCTATGGGTGGTGCTACTGTAGATATGGGCTTTGTTATTTCACACCATGGATTACTAAGAGGGGCAGACTTATCCATGCCTTCAGGTGTAGAGATAGCATGATCAGTGCTGTTAAGACTAATCAGGCTGGAGAGCCAATTTAAGAAGCCCATATTTATGATTCTATTTCTCTAGAAGCACTCCTGGTACCAAGTGTGTTGGTAGACAGGGTTCTCTAGAGAAACAAAACCAGGACACTAATAATTTTGTATATATTTATATAGATAGATAGCATAAGAAATAAGCAGCTAATTAATCCATAAAGCAGTACAAATGGCGCAGTGCAACTCACTCCCATGAGACAGCTAGTACACCGGGAGTCCATCAAGTCTGGAGGGCCGCAGGGTAGTCCTCCGTGGAGCAATTCAGGCTATCTGGCCACAGGCAGCAAACAGCAAGCAGGTCAGCACCAGTCAGCCAGATGACAGGGTCTGACAGTCCTCAGATCAAGACATGTAAATTCCAATAGTGTGGTGAAGCAGGTCTTGAAGGAACCTCAAGTTACAGTGACACAGTCCACGAGTAGGTATCCCACAGGTAGTGTGACTTGCAAATGGAGGCACAGAACAAGCACGGCAGCCTCACACTAGTCCGATGATCAAAGAGCAAGAAAAAGAAAGGCGAGGCTCGCTGAGTTATTTATCTCTCCGCCCTTCAACTAATCTCACATGTGTTCATTGGCCGTGTTGGCACAACAAACCTACCTATCACATTACACTATCACGCACACTGCCTAAATCTTTTGTATTTCCATAGTTTTCTGTGCCACAGTGAGAGTGAGCTAAGAAAACAATAGACTCTAAAGTAGCAATGCTTCAGAAGAATGTCAAAATTATGTTCCTTTTAATGTTAAACTTTGCTATTACAAGAAGTATATTAATGATTGTTTGCCAAATCAGAAATGGCTCAGAAGTTTTAGATAAGGAAGTATATTCAGAAATGAAATAGCACCATAGAAATGAACAGGACACAATACACACACATTTCAGCACTTCATGAACTTCTCGACTGAATTAAAGAGTCCCTTTCCTGGCCTTCACAGCTGCAAACTTGTGAATTCCTTCATCGAAATCCATCCCTCTCACCAACTCACTTCCAACTGATAATGTGGGAAAACTGAAAAGTTTTGACTATCCTACAAAAACAACTGTCTTCAAGTCGATTCCCACTCATATCCCCACTACCAGACAGAGTGAAGTGCTCCGCGTGGTGTCTGAGGCTAGGAGTCTTCACAGGAGCAGACTGCCTCATCTGTCTCCCAATGAGCACCTGGTGGGTTTGAACCACAGATCCTTCGGTTAATAGCACAGTGCTTAACTCACTGTGTCATTGGGGTTCCAATGGCAGATTAAAAACTGTTCTTTTTAAGTCTCAACTTTGAAGGGCTCCCCTTACATGAAGCCACAGACACCGGGATCAGCAGAAATGAGTGGAGGCTTACTGAAGGGGTGGGGAAGAGTCTACCAAGTCCCACTCAGCTACCAATGTCAAAACGTCGAATGTTGCTTCATCTTTGCCTTCTTCCACATCAGTCTCTGCTGCTGTTGGGTGCCTTCCCAGCCTTGGTGTGTCTATTAAAAGCTCCATCTGGGGTACCTCCCAGTGGAAAGTGGTCATTTTGGGAGTGGGCATCTGTAACCCTTCTTCAGTAGCAGAGATGAGACTGCTCACTTGAACAGCGTCAAACCTGGCTGCTTCTTCCATGATGGCCTTTGATCTGCTCTGGAGTTCTGGAGCAAAGTAATCAATGCACTCCAGCATCGCCCTCTGATTTTCCCCTTGCAGAGCCCCAGCAGCATTGTTTCCTGCTCTCCAGCCCCTGACATCCTTTCCTTGAACTCGACGATTCTCTAGGGCACTTCCACGTCCATCTGATTTTAAATGCACCTGTTCAACCAACTGCTCCACTAGGTGACAGTCCTTGTACAGAAAGAAGCCTTAGCACCTCCAGCTCTGTCACCACCCAAACAAGAGTTAACTCCTTCATTTGCGGGTAGTCCTGTGTAAGAGTAACTTCCTGAAGGACATCACGCCAGCAGCACAGGTAGCACCATTAGACCAAACCAGACCAAACCTATTACCATGGAGTTAGTATGGACTCAGAGACGTTACATGGGGTTTCTGAGCCTGTCAAGCTTTACAGCTGGCAGGCCAACATGTACCCATTGTGCCACCTTCTGCTGCTTCTCATGTGGATCCCAACGAGCTTCCATCACCGCCCCGACTTCTGGACCCGGAAGTGGCTGAACAGCAGCACTGCAACGTGTGGACGATCACCTTTTCACCAGTGCCCCGGTGTGGTCAATGAACACACCCCACTGATTGCCGGACACACCCCACTGATTGCCAGACACAACAAGAACGACGACAACATTGTCTCAAGAGTCCCAAACGGTGGCCCACAGGGTGTATTTTTCAGCAAGAACACTGACTGTACAAGCTAAGTGAATGGTCCACACATTCGGTACATCTGCCTTTCTGGTGCTTTCCCTTCACACTGGGTTGCACACTTCCCTGGGTTCCAGCCCCACTGGCCGAATTGTCGCAGACTCGAGCGCAGCCCATCATTACGTGCAGGTCATCTCTTTGCAGCAGTAAGGAGGACAGGACTCAGGCCAGCAGCTCTTCTCCCTTTAAAGGGGAAAATCATGGGAAGACTTCTTTCACTTCAACTTTCCCATTATTGTTCTTTTTCTTGACTTCCCCCAAACCATTTTAGTGAGAGCTAAACCACACATACCATTCCATAGTTGAATCATATCGAACAGTATTGTACAATTGTTACCAAAATCGGTTTCTAAACATTTTCTTTCTTCTTGGACTCCTTGATATCAGCTCTCCCTCCTCCCCTCTCCCACCATAGCCCTAGAGACTCTGATTCTAGTTTTTGTCTCTATAGGTTCATCAATCCCGGATTTCATACAGAAATGCATAGCAAAGATTCAAGAAGACTCCCCACAATGACAAACTATTACAGAGATAAGCTCTGATACGATTTTCTCCTTCCAATTTGGATTATAAGATTTACAGTCCTTGGGTCGGGAATGTTGGACTTAGTTGATGTCTCATGTACATGGCTGCCTGTTTGGAAGCAAACTCTTAAGAACCCACACACTCTTCTGTCTGACAGCCAGGCACCATCTAAGTTCTTCACCACAAATTGCTATAGCACCCATATCTTCTGTGTTTCCTTCATGAGGGTGAGTATCCAGCAGGGCCATGTTGTAAGAACTAACTTCTCTTAGGGTAGAACTAGGATTAAGTGCAAGTCTAAAATCTATCTTTTTAATCTGCCTCTGGCTCACCTTTGAGAAATCCTTATTAATTTGGTAGAGAATTTTATCAATCATTTCCCTGGAGCATAAAGGCCTTCTGGTAGTTGTGTCATTGATTAGCCCCTGGTACTAAAACACTATTGAAAGAGTGATATTGAGCAAGTGTAGGCTAATTACATATCCCAATACCTGAATTATTCACTTGTACAGAATAAATCCTTACATGACTAGACACCATTTACACAAACAATGGGAGTTGGTTGTCAGACAAAATTTACAATAATATTCAATGCCTACATTAGGTCTGCCTGAATAATACATATCTTAATACAGTAAGTAGGGCATTGAAGTAGAAGACAGTAAAAAGTGAAGTCAAAGTGGATCAGAGACCTAAATGTAAAACAAAAAGCTATCAAGATTATCAATGAGAAAATTGGGACAAATTGAAGGGCCCTCGTGCAGGATGTAACAAAGGACCCGCACACAGTGGAAGACAAAATAGATGAATGGGACCTATTAAAAATAAAACACTTGTGAACATTGAAAGATTTCATTAAAAAGGTAAAACGAGAGCCCACAGACTGGGAAAAGGTATTTAGCAATGACTTAACGAACAAAGAACTAATTACTAAAATCTACAGAATATTGCAAGCCCACACTAAGGAAAAACAAATATCTCTCTTAAAAGGTGGGCAAAGGGTCCGAATAGACAATTTACAGAGGATAACGCTGGAAGGCTACAAGCACATGAGGAATGCTCTCATTCACTCTCCCCACGGAAAAAGCAAGTAAAAAAATGACGAGATCCCGTCTAACACACATATCCATAGCCCAATCCAAACAACAACAACAAACAGAGAGTAACCACTGGCGAAGCTATGGAGAGGTTGGAACTCTTATCCGCTGCTGGTGGGCTTATAAACACTGCGACCACTGTGGAACGAGATATGGTGCTTCCTAAAACAGTTGCCAATAGATACACCGTATGACCCAGCAGTGCCATTGCTGGGCATATACCCCAGTGAAACGAGACAGATCGCAAGCAGATGTGTGCTCTCCCATGTTCATTGCAGCACCGTTCTCAATAGCAAAAGTTGGAAACGGCCTAGATCCCCAACAGTAGAATGCTTTTTAAAACTTTGGTATACAGACACACAATGGAATACTCTGCGTCCCTTTTAGGGCCTGCTTTGTAGCAGTCAGGAAGCCATGAAACAGCTCCTGACAAGGAGGCATCTGGCAACCATTATACTGAGTGAAGTTAGCCGCTCACACAAGGACCAGCGCCGTATGAGACCGCGGTTATATGGACGGGCACCAGGGCAAGGCAGGTTCAAGTTTGCAGCCCTCCAGTCTGCTGGTCAGGGCATCCAGACGGCTTGGTAGACAGCCTGGCTGGTGCCAAAGAACTGTGCATGCTCCTCCCTGTGCATGCTTCCCAAAGGTCACCTTGGCAGAGGGGCCCTCCAGTCAACTGGGATCAGATGTTGGGGGGGGGGGGAGGGAGAATGATGTTTAGTGGCTGCTATGCAAATTTATGATGAGGCCCCACCCCCACCCGCCGGACTGGCAGACGGTCCTGTCAGAGCGATGAGGGGTCCTGATGAGAAAGTCAAGTCAGGGGAGGGAAAGGGAGCAGACGTGTCTGGGAGAAGACAAGTGCATGAATGTTGGTAGAAAGAAGGGGAGGACCTAGTTCCTAGTGTTTTGTTTTTTTTACATAGCCGATCACTTCGGACATCTGCTCACAACGGGCTTCGTCAGAAGAACTGTCAAACATCAGCCCAAAGTACTTCGCAGACTTTGTGTCCACGGCAAGCCTCTCCTTCACATGATTTGTCTGTGCAAACTCATTCTCAATTTTTGGTGCAAGAGAAGAGCCAAGTCCTCTAAGTTTACATGTCTTCCACTTCAAGGTCATCAAGTGCTCGTTCAGCACTTGACCGTATTTTGAGAAACCGCTCACCGCCTCCAAAAAGTTTCCCTTGTCCAGTGAAGATTCATCTGTGGCCAAAGCACACCAAATTCTGTTTGGCAAGAAAGAACGTGATATCAAGCCATCTGTTCAAACTGCTCCCCCGCCTACCCCCACACAGGTTTTTTTTCTCCCTTTGCAGCTGAGGAAAAGTTACACCCGGCTGTAATGTCTTGCTCGTTTCCAGCAAGCGCAGTGCTCTTCTGATGTCTCACGACATGTCCTCTTGCTGGACTCTTTTGCCGCCGCTTCCGAAACCCAGTTGCACTGTGGGTGTAGCTTCTGAAGCGCTAGCAGCCAAGAGTCAGCAGCAGAAATGCTATCGGTTGCCACCGATGAGGGATTGAACCATCCATAACTGCAGAATCTTCTAACCGTGCCATCACCTTATAAAACACTCTGTTAAAAGTGGGTGCACATCTCCCTTTGCTTACTTAATTGTGTGTGTCTTGCCTCGCCACGACACGGAAAGGCCCATCTTTGTTCTGAAAAGGAGCATGCTCCCTTTCAATGGCTTTAATCTGGAAGAACCTGTAGCTGGTAGTTTTCAGAAAGCAGCATCACACCATCCTCACAGATCTTGCCCCTTAAGGTCATCGCTCACCTCTCCCACAGGGTTTTGGTGGGCGTCACTGTCAGCACCCTGCTCTCCCCCAAAGGCTGCCCCGCTCCCCCGTTGCTCTTCTGCAGACCGCTTGTTAGCTCCCGAAGGACCAGCTTTATCAATTGGAGAAGGATTAGCAGACTTTTGATGAATCTTGGACATCATCAGTCTTTTGATATATGGAAGCTTGGATCAGGCCAGTGCTTTGATCACTGAATGCTTACCTCTTTTGCTTGTCCTCTGCGGGCATCCGGTCGGCCCCTCTGATTTGTGCACTCCAAGCAGCATGATAGACTATTCCTGCACGACCAAAATGAGGGTGCCAAATACACTCACCAGGATGGCTGAGATGAAAACTAGCAAATAAACCACCCTCCCCCAAAGCAAACAAAAACAGAAGAGAACAAATCTGGTTGGGAGGAAATAGAGCCCTTTGCCGCTGGTGGTGGGAATGGCAACTGGCATGGTCATTGTGGGAAACTCTGTTAGTTCCTCTAAAAACTAAACCTAGAACTGCCGTGTGACCCAGCAATTCCACTCCCACGTGTATTCCCAAAGACTGGAAAGCCGATACTCAGAATGAGACTGACCTACCGACCAATCAATGGTCCCTGCAGCACGGTTCCCACAGACCAAAAGGCAGAGACGACCGAAATGCCCACCAACAGAGGAATGGGTAAAGGAGACGGGGCACTCTTATACAGTGGAACAGTGCTCCAAGAGGCAAAATGAGGCATGATGATACACGTGGCAGGATGGGTGGAGCTTGAAGATTATACTGAGCAAAATAAGAAAATAAAAAAATGACAAATATTATATTTATGACCTCATGTATATGAAAAGGCGTCCCCACCCCCAGCCAGTCCTGTGGCTTTTGGGCTTGCCTTAAGGGGAGTCCCTCTGGGACGTGGGGGTACAGGGAATGGTGTGACCCTCTGCCTGGGCATGCCTGCACAGTAGAGTATGCTGGGCCTCTCTAGGGTTTCCCATATGGCTCCAAGAAATGTCTTCTCTTTTGCTTTAAAAAAAAAAAAGATAAAAGAAAAGAAGATTAAAGCTTATGAGTGGTTACAAGGGGCTGAGGGAAGAGGAAACCGAGGTTAAAGATGATGAAAAATTGCCCTGATTAAGGGCAGGTTTGCACAGCTAATTACTGTATTTGCTGTCAATAAATTATAAACCTGTAAACAGCTGAATTGGCAAAAGCTGTGTGGTAGACATTTTTACAGGGTCTATAAACAAGACAAACCCAAAAGGTAGCTGCTAAGGCTAGTTCTGTACAAACACCTAATGGGATTGGCTCCTTGGTGTGGAAAGTCAGGGGCATCACATTGGGCTGCTTTTTCTCTTCTTCCTCTTAGTTCATTGTGTCGTTCCGGGGCACTGATGAGTTTGCAAGCCTTCATCCAAAGCACAATTGGCCCCTCTTCTCCTGGAGCAACAGGGGAAGGAGGAGAGTCGGGAAGAGGAGGAGGAGATGGAATGTGTGTCGAATTGCTCCCACGAACAACTGCCTCCTTTGACAGGAGACCAGAAGAACTGGGTGCTGCCTGAATACCATTATTGAATGTTTTGATCAAAGAATTCGTAGAAGAATCCCAAACAAAGAGGGAGAGATACAGAACAGAATTACAAATTTCTCAGGAACTCAAGACTTTCTGGAGTCATGGAAGGTGGGGGAATACCTGGCATTAATTATTTCCCTGAGATAATCGTTAAACCTTAAAGAGAAAATATCCCCTAGCGCCCTCTTAAAATTAAAAAAAAATAGTTTAGCTTAACTAGTGGCAAAAGTCTGCCTCGAGCCGTTTGCTCTTTAAAGAGCTGTCTATCCATAATCAAACGGACAATAGCAACTCTCAGGGTCAGAAAGAAAATTTAGAGGGCGGCAAGTTCCCCTCCAGGAGGGAGTAACAACTCAGACAAGGAAGGCGAGGGTGTTTCCAGAGCTCTAGCCAATGTTGCTAAACTGTACATGTGAATAGATGCATGTTGTGCTGGGTATATTCTCAACAAAAAGGCAAATTTAAAGAAAAAAATGAGGAAGAAGAAATATATAAATTAGCAATATTTGCAAAAAGAAAATATAAATGTAAATCGATTAGATCAGTTGGGCTGCAATCCCCCAGGTCAGCAGTTCAACACCACCAGCCAGTTCTGAGGGATAAAAACTGAGCTTTCAACTCCCCTAAAGAGTTACAGCCTCAGACACTCACAGGGCACTTCTACTCTGTCCTGTAGAGTCACTATGAGTTGGTATCAACCCAATGGCGTGAGTTTGGAGTTTGGATTGGATATGGTAGTTCGATCAAATGTAAATTTTAATGTGGCATAATTATTAAAACCATAATTCAAACTTAAACACTATTTCATTAAAATCATATATGTATACTTACAAGGCAGTGCTGCTTTACAGAAAAATTGTAAAAGACTAAAACTGGTAAAAACCAAATTTCAAAGGTAAACTATATTTATAAACATGTATCAAGGACCCTGGCACGTCTCCCACTCCATATTTCAGATGATCTATTTCTCTACTTGAAGGATGCCCTTGTTCCGTGTGCACCACTGCGTCTTCTCCAAGTACAGCTTCCATGTGAGCACCACTACTACGGTGCTCTGGCATTCCCATTCTTCTGCAGGCTACCCACAGTTTGTTATGATACACACGGCCGAATGCCTTGGTACGGTCCCTAAAACACAAGGGAACATCTGACTGGTATTCTCTGCTTTCAGCCGAGCTCCATCCAACATCCACACTGATGTCCCTGGTCCCCCCTCCTCTTCGGAACCTGGCCAGAACCTCTGGCAGCTCCCTGCCAATGGACTGCTGCAACCATTGTTGGATGAGCTTGATCAAAATACTACTTGAGTGTGATGTGAATGATACTGTTCTATAATCTGAACACTCTGCCGGGCCCCCTTTCTTTGGGATGGTTACAAATATGGATCCCTTCCAGTCAGTGGACCAAGCAGCTGTCTTCCAAATTTCCTGGCCTAGATGAGTAAGTGTTTCCATTGCTTCACCAGCTGGTTGAAATATTTCCATTAGTGTTCCATCAATTCCTGGAGGTGTGTTTTGGGTTAACTTTTTCCTTCAGCACCATTGGTTCTTGCTCACATTCTACCTCCTGAACTGGTGGAATGCCAACTAGTTCCCTATGGCACAAGGAGACCGCAGAGAATGTACAGAGTCACGTGTTTTCTTTCCATCATCATTTGATGCTGCCTGCATCATTCAATATTTTGCCCGGGAATCCTACAATAGTGCAACCAGAGTCTTGAATTTTTTTCTTCAATTCTTTTAGTTTAAGAGCTGCTGAGTGTGTTCTTCCTCTTTGGTTTTCTAACTCTAGGTCTTTGCACATTTCATTCTAATATTTTACTTCGGCTCCTTGGGCTGCCCCTTGAAGTTTTCTGTTCCGCTCGTTGACGTCAACATTTCTTTTATTTGCCTTAGCTACTCTACGATTAAGAGCAAGTGTCAGGCTCTTTTCTGATTGTCCACTTTGATCTTCTCTTTCTTGCCTGTCCTTTTGCTGACCTTCTGCTTTCTTCATGGAGGATGTTCTTGTGTCCTCCCACAGTTCATCAGGTCTTCCGTCCTTAGTGTCCAATGCAGTCAATCTCTTCTTGAGATCGTCTCAATCACAGGTGGAACATGCTCAAAGTCTCATGGAATTTGGCTCTCATGGAATTGTCTTCACTTCCATCAGCGTCGGCCTGGACTGGCATATGAGGAACGGATAGTCTGTTTCACAGTCAGGCCCTGGCCTGGTTTTAGCTGCTGACATTGAACTTCTCCAGTCTCTTCCCACAGATGTAGTCAACTGGATCTCTCTGTATCCCATCTGGAACAGTCGATGGCATAGTTGCCTTTTGTGTTGTTGAGAAAAGGTATTTGCTATGAGCAAGTCATTGGTCTTTCAAAATTCTGTCACGTGATCTCCGGCTTCATTTCTATCACCAAGGCCATAATTTCCAGCTACGGTTCTTTCTTCTTTTGTTTCCAACTTTTTCAGTCCAAACACCAATAGCTGTCAATGCATCATAATTGTATGTTTGACCTATTTCAGCTCGAAGATGTTGATAGAATTCTTCAATTTCTTTATCTTTTGTGGTTGGTGCATACATTTGAATGATCACTATATTGGCTGGATTTCCTTTAAGGCTAATAGATATTATCCTATAGATCTTGAAATATCATTTTCTGACCATGAAAGCAAAGCCGTTTCTCTTGATTGTGCCAAACCCTTCAGGGAGGGGGTTAAATGTAGATCCTCGTGATCAGTTCCCCCTTTCTCCACCCACCTTTCCCTTACTCTCCTGCTATCGCTACTCTCATTACTGGTCCTGAGGGCTTTATCTGTCCTGGATTCCCTGTGTTTCCAGCTCTTATCTGTACCCATGTATATGTGCTGGTCTAGGCAGATTTGTAAGATAGAATTGGGATCATGATAGTGGGTGGGGAGCGGAGGAAGAAGCATTAAAGAACTAGAGGAAAGTTGTATGTTTCATCATTGCTACACTGCACCCTGACTGGCTCATCTCCTCCCCGTGACCCTTCTGTAAGGGGATGTCCAGTTGCCTACAGATGGGCTTTGGGTCTCCACTCCACACTCCCCTCATTCACAATGATATGATTTTTTGTTATTTGATGCCTGATACCTGATTCCATCGACACCTCATGATCACACAGGCTAGTGTGCTTTTTTCCATGTGGGTTTTGTTGCTTCTGAGCCAGATGGCAGCTTGTTTATCTTCAAGCCTTTAAGGCCTCAAATGCTATGTCTGTTGATAGCTGGGCACCATCAGCTTTCTTCACCACACTTGCTTATGAATCCACTTTGTTTTCAGCAATAATGTCAGAAAGGTGAGCATCATGGAATGCCAGTTTTGTAAAACAAAGTGTTCTTGCATTGAGGGAGTGCTTGCGTGGAGGCCCAATGTCTATATGCTACCTTAATACAAACCTATAGATATATGCACATAGATCTATTTCCCCATTCTCATATATAACTATATTTGCATATGTATATGCCTGTATTTAGATCTCTATAAATGCCCGTTGCCTCCTAGTTATTTCCTCTATTTCCTTTTACTTTCCTCTTGTCCCACTATCATGCTCAGCCTTCATGTGGGTTTCAGTAATTTGTCTGGATTACATTGCCCTTGATCAAGCCCTACCAGGCCTCCTACACCATCCCTGCCATCCATTTTGGATCACTTGTTGTTCCCTTGTCCTTGGGTTGGTTAACACCACTTCCTTTGGCCCCACCTCCCCATCTCTGATGTCCAGACCCATTGGTCTCCTTGTTTTCTCCTCCAGATTGTTTATTCTGCATATCTTGTCTAGATAGACCTACAGAGATAATGATATGCACAAAACAATTCAAAGTAAACCAAAGCAACAAAAGAAAAGAAAACAATAACAAAAAAACAATGACAAAAAAGAAATGATTGTAAATAGTTCAAAGTCTGTTTGTTGACCTTTAGGAGTGTTTTCCAGTCCAGTCTGATGGGGTGCCACTTCCTGGCCCCAAAGTCTATTTTTGGTACTCCCTGGGGACTTCCTTGCTCTGTTCTCTTGCTTCTCTGTTGCACTCTCTTCGTGTTTTGCCTCGGTGTGGTGGGGTCAGATCGGGCACACTATGTCTCCAGTGCTGTCCCCCATAGTGCTGTGGGTCAGTGAGGGATGCCGTGTCTCATAGTGGGGCCGGCCATGTGGTCCTCTGTGCGCATTGGCTGCTCTGAGCGGGGATATCATCCTCCAGGCTTGGTGGGCCAGATGTGCTCTACTCACTCTTCCTCCCCCTTCATTTGCTCCCGTGTGCTCTGATCAGACATGTCCCTCTCCCTGAGCTGTAGCTTCAGTGTTGACCACGGAAGTGAACTCTTCTGGGGGAGGGGGAGCTGGCTGACAACGTTCTGTATCCATCCCTCAGGCCTTCAGAATGTGACAATGTTGTGAAGCTGCTTCTCTGGAGTGGCCAGCTGAGTCCTTCTCCATCATCTGTCCCAAGTCTGGAAACGCTTCCGAAACCCGTTCCCTTTGGATGATTCTGCTGACGTTTGAAATGCCACGGCCGTGGCGTCCAGTGTCACAGCAGCCCACACTCCACCTCTGTGCCACGAGCCCACAGACAGGCGGTGGTCTCGATCCAACTTGGACGAATCAGAAGACCCCAAGACCTCAGTTACCACAGAGTGTTAGTCTTGTAGATATTCTGATCCCTGGAAACCGGGCTTATGAAAACATGTTTTTTGTTACTATCACAAAACACATGGACATTTTGATGAAAAACAATACATTTCTGCTGAACTCTGCACACGAAAATTCATATCACTCTGCTGCCACTCTGTGACGGTGTCACCGCCCTCACGCCATCCTCAGCGACAACACTGGCCTCGCACTGGGTGCAAGAGGCCTACTGGACTCAGTTCCAGCTCTGGTAGAAGGTTTCACTCTGAGACCCTCCTGCCCCTCGCCGCTTTCCTCTCCCACCCTCAACCTGTCCCCTCACTGGCCTTTTGAGACTTGAGTCGCAGCTCCACCTGCATCCGAGGCCGTAGGGCAGAACGGAGTAAGAAAACTAACGGGAACGTGGCGTGTGGACGGTTGGACTGTCAAGGGCTGGTACCTTGCAGAGATGCTGGCCTTGGCCGCGGGGACTTGGACTCAAAAGGAGCGAGCTCATGGTGGGGGGATTTTATCATGGGGCAGGAATTTCGAGACGTGCCAAGTTGGCAGTGATTCTTGGGGAAGGAACCTGGTCTACTGTCCCCAACACATCCCATTTCACAGATGTGCAAACCAGGCCCAGGAAAAGAAGATGATTTCCCACGGTCCCACAGAGGCCAGGGTGGCAGAGTCAGGATTGAACCAAGGACCCTGGAGGCAGCTAGTTCAGTGCCTTTCTCTCCTCCATAGGAGGCCAGCTACTTCTAAGCAACCGACCCCCAGACAGTACCCTGGGTCTGCTCTACTCTCCCCTGCTGCCTCCTGCCCCCATTCCCAGCACTCCCTTGTCCCTTGCCCAGCTCCACTCCACCTCCCTTGACACCCACCTGGTGACCTGGGTGTATGTGAGAGAGAAACACCCCACCTCTGTTTGCCAGTGTTGATTCCATTGTGTCTTGCCCACCCTTTCCCTCTGGAGGCCAGGACTGCTCATCCTGCCCCCTGGTATCATCACCCTCCCACCACAGGCACTGACCTCTGCACAGGGCCGCTGAGATGAAGCAACCCCCAACCAAGCCGGGAGGGCTGAGTGGCCAACACAGGCAGGGAATGAGAAGCCCTCTCCACCACCAAGGAAGTGGGGATGCATTTCTGCAAAGAGGTCCCAGGATAGTAAGAATCATTGCCGGAATGAAAAATGCTAGCTTCGGTAGCTGCCCGATGCCTGTACACAAGGACGATCCTAACAGCTTTTCCTGGTTGTGGTGGTTGGGTTTGAGACCAACGTGATGGCACCTGTGTGGAAGTAGGACTCCAACCTGCCCGTCTGGTGGTAGCCTGGTATTGCCTCCTAGGGGGTATGGCTTTTGATCAGACCAACAGTGAGAACTTCGCTCTTCCTTGCCTGTCACCTGCCCTGCCTGCTGGGACCCTGCATCTGCCGGCAGGGGTGGCCTGATGTGTGCACTGACCCTGGGAGCATGATCGCACCCACCTTGGACCCACCCCTCCCTGCTCCCTCCGGCCTTGGATGGCTCTGCTTCCTGCTTCACCAGCCTGCAGCTCTGCGCGTCTGACAGGCAGGGCTTGGCCAGCATCAGATCCATGCATTTGAGTTGGCCTGCGCTGGGATGCCGTCTTGATATGCAATTACTTCTTCATGTCAAGTTCTTTCTTACGCATAGATGAGTGTCCTGGTTTTATTTCTGTAGAGAATCCAGCCCAACACATTGTTTGCATTTGTGTAAGCCTCTCCGGTCCTCTGTGCTGGAGGGAGCTTTCGTTGCCTCTCTTTTCAGAAGAGGTTGCAAGAAGACGGAGCTCACGGCGCTCATGGTTGATGAAGCCAGGGCTGAGGCCCCAGTCCGCTTGGCTCCAAACCCCATGCTTTTCACCGCGCAGTTGTACTGATTACATGACCCGTGCACATTCACGTCGGCCTCCCGGCGCCGCAGCAGAGGGGCCTGCCCCCTGCCCAGCCCCGACCAACTTCCAGGAGAAAAGTGGGGCCCAGGACATCAGGGCCACCTGCCAGGAAAACCTGGACCCGCTAAGAACTGCTGTCCCCAATTCACATGTGCAACTACAGATCAGAGTCTAAGTTGATTCAGCCTTTTGAGGGGCCATTTTGCGCCAGTAATTCCTCTTCTAGAAAGTAAACACCCCTGGGCCCCATGGTTCACCTATGGAGCGTTGGCCGCAGGCAGCCTATGGGTTTGAAAGTCAGGGGACAGCCATGGTGCCCCACGGGCTGCCTTTGGGGCCGCCGTCGAAACAAAGAGGCAGACCTATACGGCCTGCCACGAGAAGAGCTCCAAGACATATGGCAAGCAGGAGCAAAGGATGCTGCGGAACAATTGGCGAGGTGTATATAGAGAACGCCCCCAACACATCCAAATGATCTACGCTCGCATGTGTAACATGCCAGCAGAATGGTCGGAGGGAACTCACTAACGTGTAAACAGTAGTTACCCCAGGGAAGCGGTGGGGCTGAGGGGGGGGAGTAGAATTTACACTCTTTATTCTGTGTCCTTAGGCCTTCCCCAACCCCCCCCCCCCCCCAGGAGAATGTTTGTGATTCATTTGTGTGAGTTAAACACAAAGCCAAAGCAGAGGCCCTCCGGCAGCTCTTGGTGGAGGGGAGTCTTCCAAGGAGGGAGGAGAAGACGGTGGCTTTCTTGGACTTTGGGGACCGCTGGGGACAACTGGAGCCAGGTAAGGAGACAGTGCCGAGGTCAGCCTGCGCCCATTCGTTGTGGTGTGTGCTGAAGCCTCCACCAGCGGCCTCCCAGGACTTTGCTAGCCCCCTGCAGTGGTCGGGAGCCCGCACCCCGCACAGGCTCATTGGCATTGTAAGCCGTTCAGCCGGCATGGCCATTCCATCACGGACCGCACTGAGAGGATGGCGACTGGGAAGCCCACTCAGTGGACGAGGAAAACGCAACCAGAATCACAGGAGGCAGCTGCAAACACAAACCTAAAACCCGCTGCCATCGAGCCCAGCCGAATTCAGAGACCCTACACGACACCCTGGAACTGCTTGTTCCCTAAGATTTATATACTGTCAGTCTGCGGGAGCACCCTGCCTCATCCCTCACTTTCCAAATGGCTGGTGGGTTTGAACCGCTGCTCTTTGGGTGAGCGGCCCAGTGCTTATCCCAGCAGGCCACCGTGGCTCCTTGGTGACGGACAAAAAGGAAGAAGGCTTTCGAACGAACTGCTTCCTCTTGCCCATTGGGAGCCTATAGAAGGGGACTTCAAAAAGTTCCTGGAAAAACTCCATTATCTTTTTGTTGTTGTTGAGATTTTTATGGTCAATTAGGTGAAGGTTTACCAAGAGCAGATCATCTGTTTTCCATTCAACAATTTCTACACATTTTGTTTCAACTCATGCGTAGCGATCCCCTCCATGTAGCCTCGCTTATCCCACTTCCTCCCCGGGTTTCTGGTTTCCGCTCGCCCTCCATTCCTAACCCTCTGAACTCTGGCCTTTCGCAGAGGCTGCCCTCACTAGCTTTTGAATTCCATGTTCACAAACACTGTGAGGGAAAGGAAGCCATTCCTGAGGAGAGTGAGGGGCGGGGCCCCTCAGGAGGAGGAAAGGGCGCGGGCAGGCAGGAGATGGATGTCTAGGCCGGGACGTGTCTGCTACATCTGGAAGGGGCACGGACTACCTTTCCTCTCCATGTGGGGCGAGGGGCCTCAACCCCCCATGCCTCACTCCCACCCCGCCCCTCCGAGCAAGCCTTTCCTAGTGGACTATGTCGTAATACCTGCAGTACCGACCCGGAATCCATCGGATCAGCGGTGGCTCAGCCTCCTCTTAGCTTTGACAGTATGAGCTAGTTGCTTACTTTCCGGGGGATCCGTGCTCTTGTTGGAAAAGAAGGACATCTTAGAATGTCTCACAGCGCTGTCAGGAATATTTATGAAGCCATTAGTACCGCGCCTATTAGCTACTGTTGGCTGGATCAACTGAGGCAGCCTCGTGGACGGGTAACAGGATGGAGCAGAGCTCCGTGCTGACCCCTCCTCACGATGCTTGCTGTGAGCTCACTGGGGCAGCCACCGTGGCAGCAAGTCGCACGGAGGGCTTCCTTCGTTGCCCCTGACTTGAGGGTTGCCGTGGATTACACTCTGGACTGCCTACTGCAAGGTCAGCAGTGGGAATCCAGGAGCAAACCTGAGGAGGAAGGTGAAGCTCTCTGGGGGAGAAAGATGGGGTTTTCGACTCCCAGAAAGAGTTTGAGTCTTGGAACCTCACAGGGGCAGCTGTACTCTGTCTTGCAGGGTCACGATGAGTTGGCATCCACTTGATGGCAGTGAGTTTGGTTTGGGAATTTTCCGCTCCTTAAAGATTGCCCCCTACTATCATGATCCCAATTCTACCTTACAAATCTGGCTAGACCAGAGGATGTACATTGGTACAGAGAGCAACTGGAAACACAGGGAATCCAGGACAGATGACTCCTCCAGGACCAGTGGTGAGAGTGGCGATGGAAGGTGGAGGGAATGTGGGGTAGAAAGGGGAAACTGATTACAAGAATCTACGTATAGCCTCCTCCTGGAGGATGGACAGCAGAGAAGAGGGCAGGGGGAGACATCGGACAGTGTAACATATGACAAAATAATAATAATTTATGAATGATGAAGGATTCATGAGGGAGGGGGGAAATGAGCAGGCAATATTAAGGGCTCAAGTAAAAGGCAAATGTTTTGAGAATGATGATGGCAACAAGTGTCCATATGTGCTTGACACAATGAATGTGTGTATGGATTGTGATAAGAATTGTACTAGCCCCCAACAAAATGATTAAAAAAAAAAAGATTAACAGCTTCAGAAACCCAGACGGGCAGCTATACTCTGTCCAATTGGTGTGCTGTGAGTCAGAATTGATGCCACGGCAGGGAGTGAGGGAGTGAATTCACATTACCCCCCTTTGCCAGTGCTTGATCTTTCCTGATGCCGTGCATGGAAAATCGAGTCAAACTCTTGGCCAGGACCAGCCTTGATAAATGGCAACTGCTTTGCAGAGAACAGCTGGGCAGTGTGGGAGTGGGAGGGAAGGGCCAAATGTGCTTGACACAATGCATGCATGCATGGATTGTGATAAGAGTTGTATGAGCCCCCAATAAAATGATTTTTTTAAAAAGGCTTCACACCCCAAAGAACCATGTCCGTTCGTTACCTCTTTCCCCCGAGTCTCCGAAAGCAACAAATGCACATTCCCTTCTGTGGCCTCCATCTACAGCTGCTGCAGCTAGCTGCTTAGGGATGATGAAGGTTTTGTATTTGAAGTATATAGATAAGCACATCAGATCCGGAGCAAAGCCTGGGGCTGCACGTTATGGTCAACTAGAACCATATTTTTGCTGCAAAGCATATGAATATTTACCCTTAGGGGGAATCCACAAATTCAAGACATCATCTCATGTCGGTTCTGACCCAGTTTTGCTGTAAAAGAGTTGTAGAAACTTTGGTTCTCCGAGCTTTCGGGGCCTGAGGGTTGTGGGCCACGGATTTGGCCCTGACCCCTAACACTCTTGGGTTCTAGCTGCACTCACAAAACAACTTCCACTGCACACCAACAGGTCCAGCAAGAAGGGATTTTGTCTCTCTCTTACACTCACAGACATACATGTCCACCTTGACGTTCATGCTTGGAGTCTGCTTTTATTATGATGCCTTCTTTTCCTCTTTGTGGTTACTGCTGGGACTATACGTAGGAGAACACATGCCAATTCAGCATTTGCTCCATGTGGAATCCAGCCGTTCGTGTAGAGTTCCACATGTAGAATTCATGGTTGCATTCACCCAGCTCTGCCATCATTGTCACCCTCCTTTGCCAAGTGGGTCCTCCCCCATCAACATAAACTCACTGCCCTGAAGATGCCTGGTCAGCTCACCCGGTCTTGTCGTCAGTTTGGTCTCAGATAGGGAGCACTTAAAAGAAGACAATGCTCAAGGCAGATTTTTAAAAAATCATTTTATTGGGGGCTCATGCAACTCTTATCATAATCCACACATACATCCATGTGTAAAGCACATTGTACATTCATTACCCTCATCATTCTCAAAACATTTGCTCTCCATGTAAGCCCCTGGCATCAGCTCCTCATTTTCCCCCTCCCTCCCCGCTCCCCACTCCCTCAAGAACCCTTGATAATTTATAAATTATTATTTTGTCATATCTTACATAGTCCGATGAAGGCAGACATTTAAAAAATAATTAATTAAACTAAATTTTTATTTGATTTTTAAGAAGCCTTAGGACAGTAGCATTCCGAGTGGGGCACAATGAGGGTTGTGTAGAGACTACACTGGGTGATGCTGCCAGCGACGGTAACAGCAAAACGTCTATAAAAGATCTGTGTAGTGTTTTGGTAGAAAGTTATTACTTTTTATAAACAAGTCCCTGTAGCGCTTGGTCAGAGCTGTCATGATCACCCAATTACAGGGCCGCTTCAAATCACATGACTTGGTCTGCCCCGCGCTATAAATTCACCTATAATTTCATTGCCACCGGTGTCTTTAATGGTCACCAGGGGAAGCAGCTAGAAAGCACAGACGCTCCGTGGGAGAAAGACAAGCGTTCTGCTCCCCTACAGAGAGTTACAGTTTCAGAACACTCGGGGCAGTTCTACCCTGACTTGTGCGTCACTGTGAGTCGGCGTTTCTCGATGGCAATGACTTTGAAGGAGCCTGTGTGGCAAGCAACCTTTGTGGTGCAGTGGGTTGCACACTGAGCTGATAGCCCGATGATCAGCAGTTCAGACCCACCAGCTGCTCCAGAGAGGAAAGATGAGGCTGCCTACTCCCATAAAGAATTAAAGTCTCGGAAACCCTTAGCTGCAGTTCTAGCATATTCTATAAGGTCAGTATGAGTCAGAAGTGACTGACAGCAGTGAGTTAGGTTCGGACATTGTCAGCTTTTCTGCTGTTTGGCTACAATAATGCAGTAGGGAATCTATATCGTTGTTTTTTTAAAGTAATAAAGTTAAAACTAAAGGAGAAAAATATCTTCTACTCAGTTACTAAAAACATGATTAATAAAGTTGTAACTCACTATGGAAAGATTTTACAGAACAATTTTGTTGTTATAATTCATATAATCTAGGAAATCTTACATTTACATAACTTATAACTATATCACCTATGTTAAGTCTATGGTTAACATTGGTAACAAACATTAAGGAAGCTGTATGGTCTGGTACAAGATGAAGTTCATTGCGGAGTAGAAACATGGTTCGTAGTATCCCCTGATAGTCTTGGTAGTGTCGTGGGTTATGCGTTGGGCTGCTAACCAGGGGGTCAGTGGGTTGAAATCAGCAGTCTCCCTGTGGGAGATCGATGAAGCTTTCTGCTCTGCAAAGATCAATGGCCTCAGAAATCGGCCGGGGCAGTTCTTCCCTTGTCCTACAGGCTCGCTGAGAGGCAATTGACTTCATGGCAGTGACTTTTGGGGGGGTTGGGGTGGGGGCTGGGGTTTTTTGTTTTTTGCTTTGGGCTTTTTTGGGGTTTGGGGGTTTTCCTTTTTTCGATGGCTGATGAGTTACCAAACTGGGTGACACCCATCCTACTGATTTCACTGACTCGGGGAATATGTTTTGTTTAAAGATGATCTTGGGGTGGATCACCCCCTTGAAGGTGAGGAAGTGCAGGCTCAGAGAAGTAATGGACTTGTCCAACAGCCTCAGAATCAAGCCCCCCTGCTCCCCTGGGGCCCCCCAGGCAGCAGCCTGCACTCCTCACCCGGAGCCCCGGCAGCCAGTGGCCCGTGTGGTGCCCCAGTCCCCCTCTCCCTCTGCAAGTTTCCGGGATGCTAGTAATGAAGTTGTAACCGAGAAGCGTTTCCCTCTGCCCATGTGTTTTCACTTCAGCCAGACGACCGAGATATTTCCTGGCATCTGGGTTCAAATACAGGCTGACAGGGAGCTGGTGGTGGTAGAGGAAGAGGAGGAGGTGGAGAGAGCAAAGGCTGAGGCTTCCCACTGCGGATGTGCCCGGAGCTACAGGGCTAGACAAGGCTGCTCTCTGTCTGGTCACTTCAGCTCAACCCAGCCCGCCCGACGATGTGGAGAATGGGTGGCAGGGTATAAATGAGTTATTGGGTACCTGGAGATAGGCACATTCTGCACGCTGTGCTGGTCTGGGTGGGCTGGTTGTCTCTAGGGAGGGGCTCATTTTTCAGCCCAGGCAGCTGCCACTGGATCCCTCCCGGGACTGAGCCAGCCTGGGAGCCTCTAAGCCTCAGGGGAGTTGCTGTTGGGTCTCTGGGGGCTGCTCAGCTTGCCATCCCCCTTGGAAAGCTCAAAGGGTTCCAGACAGGGTTGAAGTTAAAAACACTGGTCTTGTCCCCAGAACAGCTGGTCCTGTACCTGAGGTTTGCCCTCTGCCCCAAGCAGGTAGCAATGGGAGGCTGACTAGCATGTGAACAGCTGCCAGAGGTTCTCCAAAGGGGTGCCAGCATTGTGTGTTCCCACTAGCAGGGAGTTTCCTTATATCCTCCCTATCTTTTGTTATTGGCTTTCTTATTAGTATACAGCCGTTTAGCTTTGGTTTGGATTATCCCGACAGTTACTGTCCGAGGAGTCAGAGTCGACTTGATGGCACTGAAGGTCCTTAGATTTGGAAAGCTAATGCTATTGAGTATATTAGGGTCGGCAAAAAATTAAAAAGAGCCTTGAGAAGAGGGATTGATGCCATAGCTTCAACAACGGCAGGAAGAAAAGCAGTGGCTGTGAGGTTGCCCACGCAAGCCCTGGGGTGCTTGGTTTTGCTGCACATAGAGTTGCTATGGTTGGAACCGACTGGCCGGCACCCGGCAGCAGCTGGCCATTCCACGGTACACATAGTTCAGGGATCCAGCTGCTAACCGAAAAGTCGACGGTTCAAATCTCCCCCGAGGAGGCTCGGAAGAAAGGGCTGGCAATTCACTTCTGAACTAGCAGCCAGTGAAAGCCCTGCGGAGCACAGTGCTCTTCTGACACAGGCAAGGTCACCGGGAGTCCCAGTCGATGTGGTGGCAACTGAGTACTGACCATGTCCATATCGTCTTTGGAGAAATAGCTCTTCATGTCATTTGGCTATTTGTGACTTGTGATAGTTGTGCTTTTATACATGAGTTGTCATGGGTCTTTTAAGTCCTCTGTCCAAAACAAGTCCCTTCTTAGATATATGATGCCAATAATGTTTCCCTCTGTGAGTTGTCGTTTCCCTTTCGCAATATTGTTGTTCAAGCACAGAGTTTTAAGTTGCGATCAAGTTGAGTCTGTCTAACTGCTGTTGAGCTTGCTTGTGCTTTGGGGTCATATCTGGAAGGGAAAGAAAAAAAAACGTCGCCTAAGCCAAGGACACACAGATGTGTGCCTTTTCCCCCCTCTGTGATCTCTCTAGTTTTAGCTTTGACACGTAGGAATTTTAGCCAATTTTTTTTAGTTCATTGTTTTTGTTTGTAATGTATGGTGTAAGGCAGGGGTACGACTTTATCCACTTGCATGTTGAGATAGTTAAAGTTTATTGTGCCAACCTGGCCAATAAACACATGTGGGGCTAATTGAAGGGCGGAGGGATAAATGGCTCCGTGAGCCTTGCCTTTCTAGTTCTTGGGTCTCTTGCTTTGTGATGGTCAGACCGGGGTGCAGCTGCCTTATCCAGTTCCCTGCTTCAGCTGGCAAGGCTCACTTCCTGCAGCACATCCTTGAGGAAAAGCCACATGGACCTACCCCGATGCAGCCCTGGTGCTGGAGCAGCCGTGTGGAGACCCCTGCCAGTGCTGAGGTGCTTACACGTTCACTGATTTAGCTTTCCTCCTGCAGTCGGCATCATTGTGTCTGTTTTGTGAGAGTGAGGAGAACTTCGTGGATTGGTGTCAGACATATGGGTTAATGTTGGGCTTGTGGGCTTGGGAAGCTCTGGGTTGGGACGTTCTCTTGATGTGCACTTAACCTTCATGTAAAACTCTCTCTTACACATGAGTTTCTGTGTCTTTGTTTCTCTGCTGTACCCAGACTGACACACATGTAGGTGCAGTTGTGTGATCTTTTGATGCACAGATATTCTTGGGCTTAAGGTGCTTGACTTTTTCTTTTATTTTAAAATTGGTGTTTCTGGAGTTGGTTTAAGAAAGCCTCACATTCTCACCAAGGTGAAGAAAAGTATTTAAACTTACATTTTTTAATGTCATTTTTTAATTGGACTTTATTCTGGGAGAGGTAGAGAATGCGTTCCATTCTGGAACTTTACCTGTGGGTGATCAATTAGCCCCCACCTTAAAGCAGGGCTTCTCAACCTTCCTCATGTTCTCAACCCTTTCATACGGCGCCTCATGCTGTGCTGACCCCCAACCATAACATTATTTTCATTGCTACTTCATAGCTGTCATTTTGCTACTGTTATGAATTGTAATGTGAATCTCTGATATGCAGGATATATTTTCATTGTTACAAATTGAACACAATCAAAGCATAGTGATTAATCACAAAAACAATATATAATTATATATCGTGAAATATTTATTTCTAATTACAAATAAATGAAATTCTGTCTTGAAGCATGATGTAGCATGGGTAACAGTCTTTACACTGGGTACTCATATGTGGGCGTATCTGCATGTGAGCAGTCCTGACTGGTAACGGGTAGAGGAGCGGTGTCTTGGTTCCTAAGACCATCGGAAATATGTATTTTCCACTGGTCTTAGGCAACCCCTGTGAAAGGGTCATTCGACCCCCTAATGGAGTCATGACCCAGAGGTTGAGAACTGATGTCTTAAGGAAACACCACTCTTTCTCCCCGGTTGTGCCACGTTGTTACCTGTATAACTTGGACCTTGAATATTGAGTCAAAGGTGCAGGTTTGAATCCTGAGGTTCCCACTGTGCTGTGAGTGAGACCATTGGCAAGACTGTCTGGCTCTTGGCTTTAACGTTTTCTCAACCATAGGGAGAAGCAATCGTGTATACTCTTCTGCTTCATTTGGGTTGTTTGAAGGTCATGTAGCAAAGAATCTGTTTTAAAAAATGAACAAACGGCATGACCAGGACGACCCTGCTAATGACCAGAGTCCACGTGATGTAAAGGGCTCGTCCGCTATCAGCATTGAAGGGAGTGACTGTTTCACATTCGTCAACCAGGAAGAACCCAACAGGTTCGCAGAGGAAGGGAGGCCCTGTGGGGTGCGGTTCCTGGACCGCAAGTGCTGTGGAGCTGTAGTGGGCAGTGTGGGGCAAATGGATCCCGGTGCCCAGGATGGCCCGGAGGACCAACCGCAGGCATGAAGACACACTCAGAATATTCCAGGAGGTCATAGGACAAAGAGAGGCTAGGTCAGCTTCTCTGCATCTGGGAGGAGTTCCCATATTGGCTGCATAGCTGTCCCTTCATGAGCAACCTTGCGAGGCCAGCTGATGGCCAGGTTTGTCCTGATTCGCTCACAGACTCCTGCATGGTGGCCGCGTTGTCCAGAGTGAACTGCTTGGTGTTTTAAAGAGCTTTTACACAGGTTGGGCTCTCAAGCAGCAAGCTGGGAACATCCTCAGCACGTGAAGCCCGGGACCTGGCACCCAATGGATGCTCGATAGAGGTTTAGAGAAAGAAAGGCAGGCAGAAGGAAAGAGCGAAAAGAAAGAAGAGAAAGAGAAAAGACAAGGAAGGAAGAAGGGCAGTAAATAAAGGGTGAAGGGAAAGAACAAAGAGAAAGGGAGAGAATAACTGGGGTGAGTGGCTAAGTCCAGTTTGCTCGGCTTCAGAAATGTTGTCTGAGTTTTCCTTCAGCGTGAGGCATCCCTCGGCCTTCTCCTTGGCTGTTTCCATGGCACCGCCTGTCCCCAAACCTCCTTTCCCTTAAAGTCCTGGTCTCTGTCCTCTGGGAACTTCCTAGAACCATCTTTTCTCTCTGCAATGGTCTTAAAGATCTCCTGCTCATCCATTGTCATTCCTTTGTTCAGAAGCCTCTTAGGCCTCCCAGAATCCCCCTCCCCTATTTCCCAGAATTCTGATTTGACCCTCAGGGATTGTCACTTAATATGGCTTGCCTAGCTATAATTCCTTATATTATGTATGATAATTCTGGACACGGCACACGCGGCTCAGCCCTCTGTGGAGGGGGTTCGTGGCCACAGAATTAAAGTGGGGCTAAAGCTTTACTTTAGTAGCGGGTGTGAATGCCTTGTTTCCTTGGAGGCATCTTTTAACACTACTTTCGAATTCATTGGCAGCAAGCTGATTCCAACTGACAGTAACCCTACAGGATAAGGTAGAAGTGCCTCTGAGTTTCTGAGACTGTAACTGTTTATGGGACTAAAAAGCCTTATCTTTCTCCCTTGGAGCAGCTGGTGGTTCCAAATAGCTGACCTTGTGGCTAACAGCCCAGTGCATAACCATTACACTATCTGGGATCCTCTACTGTAGGAACCCTAGTGGTGGAGTGTGTTGGGCTGCTAACCACCACAAGGTCAGTAGTTCAAATCCACTAGCTGTTCCTTGAAAGAAAGGTAGGACTTTCTACTCCTATAAACAATAAAGTTCTCAGAAACTCACAGGGGCAGGTCTATACTGTCCTATAGGGTTTCTATGTGGCAGCATCAACTCAATGGTAGGGGGTATGGATTTCTATATTAGTAGAGGAAGTGATTGAAGACCGCATCCTTCATTTTTCCTGGGGGGTATGGTCTGCTGAAAGACAACCACACCTCCGGCAAAGTCATTGCTCCGAGTCATCTGGGACCGAGAGGCAATCCCAGGGCTACTTGGAAGATCGCCTCCAAGGTCTCTATCTGAAGTGCATTTGGAGGCTGCTGAGACCAGAGACTCAGAGTAGTAATGCTGAGACTATGGGGCAGGTGCTTTCTACTTGTCTGCCCTAAGACTATAGAACTCTGGGACAGAGCTACAGGTGGGCTGGCTTCTTAGTCCATGGAGACAAAGGCCAAGGGGCCATGTGGCTGAGAGATTGAGGACTGAAAAGGGATTGGGCTACTGGCCAAGGAAACCAATGGCTGCATCCTTACTTTTTGCTGAACCTGACTCTTGGTAACTAATTGACTTACCTAATAACCCCCCTTAATTGTGAGTATAGACTGTGAGTTCTGTGTAGTGATTGCAACGAATTATCAAGCCCAGCTGTGGCAGTTACATAACCTCCCGTCAACTTGCAAAGGGGTGGAGTCTAGCCTGCCAATCAGATTGCAGCTGCATGACCTCATTTGGAGGACAAAGGAGATGAATAGCTCACTGGAGACCAGATACACTCTCTTTCTCTGCTTCCTCTTCCCGCTGACAAGACACATGCACTACACTAGAGCTCTGGAGCGGGAGGAGCCACATAGAAACCCCTGCCAGCGCAGAGATACTTTCCCTGCCACCGGATCCACAAGACTTTCCACCCACCGGCCTGTGAACTTCTGGCATTTGGCATCATTGCATGTGCTGCATGAGTCTAAAGAGGAATTTATAGATTGATATCAGACATTTGGGCTAATATCAGACTTATGGATTTATCTGGACTGGGCTGGGATGTTTTCTTACTATGCAATTGCTTTTTTATGTAAATCTCTTTATTATATACATCTAAGCGTCTATGAATTTGTTTCTGTAGTCAACCCAGACTACCACACCAGCATAGATGCAAGGTGGCATTGGAGGAATGGCTGGTGTCCGCATAGGCAGTGAAGGGTAGTGCGTGGAGGCATGTCTGACTCTCTCAATCAGGTAGCCCAGGAAGTCAGATATGTCCACCTCTGTGTTAGTCCAGGTAGACTAAAGAAACAAATTCATAAACAGAAATTCATAAAACATATAAAAAGATTTATATACAAGAGTAATTGAATATTGAGAAAATAATCCAGCCCAGTCCAGATCAACTCCGTAAGTCCGGTGTTAGCCCATATGTCCAACACCAATCTAGAATGCCCTCTTCAGACTCACAAAACACAGGCAATGACAGGAGGATCACAGGCTAGTGGGTGGGGAGTCTTATAAATCCAGTGGTGTTGTAAGCATCTCAGCGCTGGCGGAGGCAGGGGGTCTCCACGTGGCTTCTCCAGCACCCAGGGCTGCATCACGGTAGGTCCATGTGGCTTCTCGGGCTCCCAGGGCATGGAGGCCATCAGCGTAGTGCCATGTGTCTTCTCAGTAGAGCGTCTCCAAGGGAGCATGTACCTCCCACCCACAAGGAAGAAATACAGGCATTCCCAGAATTCTCCGGAAAAGGCCATGCCCAATCAGAGGCCTCATTGGCTATGATCCAATTGACAGACTAGACTCCACCCCTTCACTCTTAATCCTCTCAAGTCCCAAATTGACACCAGAGTATGTAACTACCACAAGCTCGATTGCCATTCACTGCACCTCAAAGTCAGCGATTCGAGCCCACCAGCTTCTCTAAATGAGTAAAATGAAGCTGTCGACTCCTGTAAAGAATTGCATCTCAAAACCCCAAGGGGCCACTCCACTCTGTCCTATAGCGTCACTGTGAGTCCGAATCAACTCGTTGGCAGTGGATTTTATTCGCCTAGGGGTCTCTTGGCATCACAGATGGTTAAAAGCCCTCCCCTAGTACCCAGTAGGTCGAGGTATCTCAGAAGAGAGCCTGGCAGTCTACATCCTAAGCCAAACCTGAAGCTGATCCATATACAGGACAGAGCCGAACTGCTCTGTAAGGTTTCTGAGGCTCCTTAATCTTTACCGGAACAGACAGCCTCAACTTTCTCCCGAGGAGTGACTGTTAGATTTGAACTGTGGGCCTTTCAGCTTGCAACCGAATGCTTAAACCTCCAAGGCAGCCTGGAAACTTTCGTGCAGTGCCACTCCACCCTGCAACGCACAGGGTTGCCGTGAGCTGGGCGAACTCCACGGCAGCTGCTTTTCTGCTTTTATTACTCACCCAGGACTCAGCGCTGGGCTTGACCAAGAGCCAGCTGGATCTGCTGCTTTTGTAGTAGGGCACCATTTACCCTAATCAATGCCCTTCTCTTCAGAGGGAGAAGGAAGGCCTAAAACCATCTCCCAATCCCTACCCAAGCCTTCCTTTTGCAAGGAGTTGAGAATCCAGAGCCCTTCATAGTACACTGTGTCTGGAAAAGGCTCAGCACCCTCTCCTCCCCAGCCAGCATTCCAAACTGGGAAAAACAATTTCCATCTTAATGAGCCACAAACCCACCCCCAGTGCACCCACCACACAGGATTACACACAGCACCCAGAATGCACTGCTGCCTCAGCCCAGTGGAGGAGGATGGGGGAAATTGGGGGTGACGGAGCCAGGGAGGGTGGGGCAAGAAATGGAGACACAGAGCGGTCCAGACTTGCAAATATCAGCAGCCACAGCCAGCGCTGCCTGTCTTCTCCCTCCCTCTCCCACCCCTGTGTTCCCTAGACGGCTCAATCACGTCCATTGCTCCTACGTTATAATCAGCCCTGGAGGAATTCCTTTCCCTCCAGGAGCCGGGTCATGCAGCACACATCTGCAAAGTTACTTTCCAGGGTGTCTCCTTCGGGCTGTGGCTTCCTGCTCTGGTCTTCCTGTTTAGACATGTACCCCCAAATGTAAAAATTCAATAAACAGAAATGCACTCTTGTTTCCATATTAATCTGGAGGCTGATTCTAACTATAAAACCCGGAGACCTTCTGTCTTAGACATACTTATACGAGGCTGCTGACACTGGCAGGCCACATGTTGGGGGGCTTTCTAAGGAGGACGAACTTAGTCCTGGAGGCTGATGATGTCTCAATGCCTTCCCTGTCGCCGGTTCCTTGGAGACCCTCACGTAGCATGAGTCCACCCCCTTCGTATGTGTCTTTGTTTCTAATCTGTTCTTTCCACAGCTCAGACGTTAGTAGATTTGGGACCCATCTTACCCAGGTGGGATCTAATTCACACAACAAAATCTATTTCTAAACAGCAGGATTATGTCCACAGGGATAAGTAAGGCCAGTGCCTGCCATCAAGCTGGTTCCATTCAGAGAGACTCAGAGCTAAAGTGCTCCTACGATGTCCGAGCCACTCAGTCTTTAGGACACTGCCTCACCATTCTCCCGACAAATGTCTGTCTAGTGAGCTCAAAATGCCACCTCTTGGCAGCACAAGACTGAACTCGCTCTGCCCCTCGGGCTCTTCCCCATGGGCACAGGGGCTGAGAATCCAACGGCGATTTGGAAAGACCCATTCAGTCCACTACACACACACCTTCTAGCATATTCCATAGTTCTTTCTCCCGGACTCCCCTCTGCAACCGTGCATGCCAATAGCATTTCTTGCCTGTGGTCTGTCCCTCCCTCACCCATTCACTGGTTGCTGCCTTCCGCACCTGCCATCACCTAGACCTGGGGTCAGCAAACTTCGGCTCTCAGGCCCAATGCAGCTCTTTTGATAGGTGCACCTGGCTCTAAAGTAAAGTTGAAGCTTTAAAAAGCGTATTATTCAGATAATGGTGATTTCATTGGTTGGTAAAATATATCGATGGCTCTTGACTAATTTTTAAATTTTTATGAAGGACAGGATTGGCTCTTCCATCTCAAAAGTTTGCTGACCCCTGACCTAGAAGAACCTAGATCTTAACAGCCTATTAAAGCAGCAGCTACCAGTGTTCCCCGAAAGGCAGTTGAGGTAGCCAAAAAGGCAGCATTATCTGCGGGGGGTGGGTGGGTGAGCAGGGGACGGCAGGGAGCGGGGGATTGAGGAAAGAGGTTTATGAGCCGAGTGTTCTGCTCAATTAAGATGTTGCTGAGTGTTTTAAGCCCACGGGCCAAGTGCAAAAGCATACTTGTAATCACTTTTATGTGCTTGGCAATGGATTTTGAATATTACCTTTATTACACTGGAAAATAGTTTTCTTTTAAATAGACAGCTTAGCTTTTCTTTTCTTGTTCTCCCTTTCCGTGTCATTTCATTACCTCTTGGAGTCCAAATGGTCCCTCCAGAGGAAGACAGCCCCCAATTGAACAATTAAAATCAACGAGACATTAGAATTCAATAGGCAGAAACTAATTTCGGAGCTGGTTTCCCTCCAAGCAGCGGATCTGCTAACATCTTCCCTCTGCACGGCTCATTGTCGGGGACCCTCTGGCACTTAGGACCCCTGCCAGTTGTCTTCTGTCGCCCCAACAGACAACCATGAAATCTTGAGAAGAACCATGGACAGAAAAATGGTCTGGGGACAACATCAGAGGCCACAGTTCTTTCAATGTGCCCAGATCGCCAACCCAGACCTGAGAGCCTGGAGCTGTAGACTCAGAGTTCTGGAAACTCATCCGCCCCCAGCAAGACAATGATCTGTTTCCCAGAACTCTCTCTCTCTCTCTCTCTCTCTCTCTCTCTCTCTCTCTCTCTCTCTCTCTCTCTCTCTCTCTCTCTCTCTCTCCCCTTTCAGAGGAACTCCAGGGCTAGAGCCTCCACAGGCACCCAGTGTAGGAGGTGTTGTATCAGGACATTCTCTAGGGTCTCGGCAGCTTAGCTGTGTGACTATGGTGGCCACATGTAGTTGCAACCGCTGCAAATAAATAGGACACCAGTCAAATTTGAATTTCAGATCAGCAGCAGGCATGTCTGTAAGGGTCAGCATACCCCGTGTCATAGCTGGGGCCTTGCTGTGGTTGTTAGTTGTCATCCACTAAAACCGCTGTGGGGGCCCGGAGGTTTCAGAGTGGACTCCAGCTACTCCCCAGGGGTTTCAGGGCAGTGGCCTTCCAAAAGCAGATGGCCAGGCCTCTCTTCCAAGGCCTCTCTGGGTGGGTTCGAATCCTCGGCCTTTGGGACAGAAGTCCAGCACAGAGTCATGTGAGCCACGCACCCAGGGACTCCTACGGAGGACAGAGTTGTACTAAAACAATCATTTGTGTTGATCTGAAGTTGGGGTTTTTCTGGGCAGCCTGTATTTTGCTGGGTGACTTCAGGCACGACCCCATCATCTTTCTGGCGGACATTGATCACAGACTGTGAGCATCTGGTGGCTGCCCTTGAGAGCCCTCAACATCCCCCAGAAGCTGCCCCACCTCCCTCAGCCCAGCTCCAGGCTGGGGCACAGGCCACATTTGGTGTGAAAGACCATGACACCTGATGACTGCTGCCTGCCACATGTCAGAAGGGATAGGATGGGATGCCCCTGCCAGCCGGGCGGCCCCACAGTGGGAGCGAGGATGTGGGGCTAGCCCTCTTTCCTTAGTGAGGACGTGCAGTGGGGTGTGGGGGCAGGCCTGTCAACACCCAAGCGCTGTCAGCCAAGAGGGAGCCTAGCAGAAGAAACAGCCAAGGGACAGATCCCCAAGAGGGCAGGGGATGAGGGCAGAGAGGAAGGGGGGGGTGGGGGTATGAGGAAGAGGGAGGAGAAAGGCAGACCATGAGTCGAATACAGACTCGGGCAGTTTTAGGGCCGCGTGAGGGATTTCTGAGGCCAACTTAGGCACTCCATGAAGAAGTGAAAGTGGACAGCAGGCACCTGGAGGGCTTCCTGGAGGAGAACTCTTTGGGGGGTGGGCGGGGTTAGGGGTCAACGTGCCCAGTCCATGGCCTCCTTCCTTCCTCTCCGTGTTGCTGCGAGGTGCTCGTGAGCGGGTTCCATGGCAGCCCTCTGTTCAAGGAAATGAGACACGGCCCCGTCCCCATCCTGGTTGGTAGCTTTGAGCCCGGTGTTGCAGCCACTGGCTCCATCCATCCGTCTTGTCGAAGGTCTTTCTCCCTTTCTGCTGACACCCAACTTTCCCAAGCACGAGAGCCTTTTCCAAGAAGCGACCCCTCCCGCTACCGTGTCCAAGGGCCATTCAGGCTGTCGTCCTTCCCAGAAGGAGTCGCTTCTTCTTCTGGTCATCTAGAGCCATGGCTTTCCCCAACGCCATCATTCAAACCCAGCCTTCAGCCTCCTTCTGTACTGCCCAGCCTGCCCACGCACAGGAGGCGATTGGGGACACCGTGGCCTGGGCCACGTGGGCCTCACCTCCGAGTGCCATTTTTGCTTTGAGGGCTTTGGCAGAGAACTTCCCCATAGACCGTTGGATTTCCGACTGCCGTTTCCACAGGCATTGATTGTGGATCCAAGAAAAATGAAATCCTTGCCAACTTCAGCCTCGTCTCTCTCTGTTTAGCATGATGTTCACTTGTAAGAATTATTTTTCCTCCACATTGACGTGAAGGACGTCATCTTCATTCTTTAACAAGGGCTCCCAGTTTTCTTCCCTTCCAGCAAGCCAGCAACATTGTGTCATCTACATATCGAGATTGTTACTAAATCACCCGCCAATCCTGAGACAGCAATCCTCTTCATCCCCTGCAGCTTCTCTAGGGGAACGAAAGGGTGCAGCCCTGACGCACACTATTCCTGACTGCCAAGCAGGCACTGTCCCCTCAGGAGCCCTTGTGGCACTGTGGGTTGAGCACTGAACGGTTCACCACAAACTCAGGGACACACCCCTCGCACCCACCCACTTCCCCCCCAACAGCTGCTTTGCAGTGTATCGAATCTATTCTTGAGATTGCCTCTGAATTCCGGTGGGATACACTCCAAGTCAGCCCTTGGGCCCTTGTTTTCACTTTCTTTAGCTTCCGTTTGAACTTGGGAGCGAGCCACTGATGGTCTGAGCTGCAGCTAGCCCCTAGCCCGTTTTCCTGACCGGTGCTACCCAGCTCTTGCATCATCTCCGTCCACAGATTTTGTTGACATGGTTCCTGTTTATTTTGCTCAGTGAGGTCCACGTGTACAGTCCTCATTTGTGCTGATGAAAGTGTATGTGCCATGAATGAGTCATTGATCTTGTCAAATGCCACCCTGTAATCTCTGGCCTTGTCCCCTACTCTCACATTCTAATCACCAATCATGATCGATGCACAGTGAATGCTTGATCGATTTCAAATGGCTGGCGCTGGTTAAAATCTTTGGTGTCTTCACTGCTTGACGTCAGTGGTTGATGCGTAAATTTGAATCCGAGTGATGTTCCCGGTCTTCCTTGTGGGCTTAGGGTATCCTCTCACTAACAGCATCGCGCTCTTCAACGTCCATTCCTAGGTCGCCAACCGTATGGTTGTCCGATTCAAAAGGGCCAGTGCCGGCTTATTTCAGCTCACGATTGCCTAGGATGTCGCTCTCCCTGCACTCCGTGTCGTGTTTGGTGACTTCCAGTTTTCCAATCATTCTTTCCAAGCGCTGGTTTTCAATGGGTGTCCACGGCTGTTTCTTCTCATACAGTGCTGTGCCTCATCAGCAAACTAAGGTCCCCAGAGTTTTGCTCCATCCACATCATGAGGATACACCCTGCGTTGAGGAGGCAGCTCTGCCTCGATTGTATTTTGTGTGCCTTCAAACCTGAGGGGCTCAGCTCTCGGCACTATATTCTAGATGAGTGGTTCTCAACCTGTGGGTCGTGACCCCTTTGCGGGGATCGAATGACCCTTTCACAGGGGTCACCCGACTCATAACAGTAGCAAAATTACAGTTATGAAGTAGCAATGAAAATAATTTTATGGTTGGGGGTCGCCACAACATGAAGAACTGTATTAAAGGGTCGTGACATTAGGAAGGTTGAGCATCACTGTTCTAGACACTAGTCTGCTGCTGTGGTAGTTACATAATCTGGTGTCAATTTGGGACTTGAGAGGATTAAGAGTGAAGGGGTGGAGTCTAGTCTTTCCATCAGGCCCTAGCCAGTGAGGCCTTTGTGTGGGCATGCCCTTCTCCTGAGGTTTCTGGGAAATCCGGATTTTCCTCTTTGGAGGTGGGAAACACGTTCTCTCTCTGTGTTCAGACCCTGGGAGATATAGCAGCTGACAAGACACATGGACCTACCCCGATGCAGCCCTGCGTGCTAGAGAAGCCACGTGAAGACCCCTGCCAGTGCTGAGATGCTTACAACACCACTGAATCCAAAGACTTTCTACCCACCGACCTGGGATCATCCTGTATTCAGCGTCATTGCATGTGTTTCATGGGTCCAAAGAGGACTTTATAGAGTGATATCAGACATGTGGGCTAATATCAGACTTATGGTCGTGGACTGGACTGGGTTGGGATGCTTTCTTAATGTACAATTACCCTTTATAGAAATCTCTCTCTTTAGTTAAAACTCTCTCTTACACACATGTGAGTTTCTGTGGATTTGTTTCTCTAGTCTACCCGGACTAACATAACCGCTATTCAGGATGTTTTCACTGTCCAGTTTTCTTCATCAATAAATGGCCCAGTCCTTCTTTCTAATCTGCCTTCATCTGAAGTGCCACTGAACCCTGGTCACCACGGGTGACCTTGCTGGTATTTGAAATAAGAGTGGCATAGCTTCCAGCACCATAGCAACACACCGGCCACCACAATATGACATCACCGAGAGATGAGTGAGGCTCCCTGTCGTTATAGGGTGGGTTGCCAGGCAAGGAAAGACAGGTCCTTCTCTTGTCAGTGACTGTAGGAATCCTAGGGATGCCCCTGTCCCTGGGTGGCACACAGTTAATGAACTTGACTGCTAACTGAACAGCTGGGGGTTCCAGTCCCCCCATGGCCACCTTGGAGGAAAGCCCTGGCAATTGACTTGTGAAAACTCTGTCCTGGTAACTGTGCACCGAGGCAGGGCGCATGCAGCTTTACCCTGCCTGACACACCTGCCCTGAGGCAGAACTGACTAATTGACTCAAGAGCAACTGATTTCCTTGTCAAGAAGTCTTGGGCACAAGGGTACTTCCCAGAAGCAGGAGGGGGCCTGAGAAACCCCCAAAGGAGAAAATGAAGCTTTTTTGAAAATGTACTTATTTCAGGCAGTGACTTAGAAGTCTCAGCTGCCAATGAAAGAAACTCAAGGCAAGTTGGCTTGCCCCATAAGACAAGTCCATTGGAGGTTAAGAGTCTGGAAAGTCCCAGGGGAGTTTGCTTTGGGCAAGTCGTCCGAACGCCCTTCCTCTCTGGCTTCCTGGTGGTCTTTTTCCATGTCAGCTCTCCTCAGAGAGGGCTCAACAGCCTCGCCATGGTGCCCGCCATCATCCGAGGACCCAGTCTTGTCGGTCTGATTTGAGTCCTGGGTTCTCACTGTGGACAGGAGACGAAAGCATGCTGATTTCCAGGCCTGGACCAAGTGCCTGCTCTGGTGGGCGGGGAGTAGGGGGGTTGGGAGGGTCGAGGAGAAATCTCAGGAGGGGAAGGTGAAAGCAGCCACATCCATCTGAGGACCCAGGTTCTGACGGTTGTAGAGATGGCCCCTCATAAAATAAAAGGGTTTGCATTAGCTTCCTGGGGCTGGCAGAACCAACAACCCCAAAGTGAGTGGCTTTACAGAACAGGATTTACTGGCTCACCAGCCAGAGGAGGAAGTCCAATGCAGGGTGTTGGCAGGACCGCGCTCTGCTCTGTCCACTCGAGAAGACCCCAGTCTCTGGAAGTCATGAGATTTCCTTTGCGCCCCCCCCCCCCCCATGTGTGTGGTGTAGTTAATTAACATAACCCTTCTAGCCATAGCCCTTTATGTGCTGCTTACATGGTAACTTCTGGCCCCTGTGCCTGTGGCTAGAATCCCATTTTAGAGGCACTCTCTGCTATGGTAATGGACCCGACTCAGATGGGATGGCGTCAGTGCCTGGTAGAGGGCATGGACCAAGTCACCAGCCTCTGCTTCCTGGAGAGCAGTGCTGGCTGGAAACTGAAAACCACGCCCCCATCATAGCTGCCCCTCCATGTGTGTAAGAGCCATTTCAGAAGCAGGACCAGAGATGAGTCCGGGGGGAAGGGTTCACGGGGGGGGGGGGGGGGGCAGAGGAAGAAGCGCCACCTGTGGAGCAGAGTTGAGTTCTCTGTCTGAAGTCTGAAGGGATGGAGGCAAAGACAGGCCCCGGCGGCCGCAGCAGGGAGACTGTGGGGCCAAGCAAAAGAGCCTGGCCAAGCCCAGGCAAGGCAACCATGAGACGGAACAGAGGGACAGTGCTGGGACTACGATTGTGAGGCAGAGCCTTAGGCTGGCTTCCTGGTCCACGGAGGCGATCCCAAGGGGTCCTGGGACTGAGAAGCTGAGGACTGAAGAGATTGGCTGCTGACGGAGAAGAGGGGATGCTCTGGACCAGTGCTGGATCTTTATGTTTCCTAATTCTGGCAGTGGTAATCATTACCTGCCCTGGTAAACCTCCACATCTGTGCGTTTTGCTTGTGAATTCTGGGTGACCACTGCACAAAGGCTTTCAACTCCTGTGAAGTTACAGTCTCGCAAGCCCTCAGGGGCCGTCCTCCCAGCCCCTGTCCTGTGGGGTCGCTCTGAGTCAGAATCCAGGGGGTGGCAGGGAGTGGGATTGCAATGCATGATGAGACCCAGAAGGAAAGTAGAGTGCCAGGGGAGGGATGGTTGGCATCAAAGAGGGTAAAGAAGGAAGGAGGGGTGAGCTGTGGCTGACCTCTGGAACCCAGAGGTCAGACATAGCCTCCTCTGAGCCTTTACGCAGGGTGTGCGGGGGTCTCCCCTCCACTTTGAAAAGGCATCACTCTGATGGGATTATGACCCATCCTCTCCCAGTGTAACCTCATGTTAACCTAACCAGTTACATCTTCAGAGACTAAGCAAAGCCATCTTCGTAGGTACAGGGGTCTCAACATATCTTTGCGGGGGACGCCCTTCAATCTCTCACAGGCAGTGTGAGCAGACGGAGCCGGGGAGGGATGAATGGATGGATGCTGGTCAGGTGAAAGTGATGTGGCTCAGACATTAAGCTCCCGTATCACAGCTGAGGTCCTTTGACCCTTGCCCCATCCTCGGTCTATTTTTGCAGAGAAGGAAACAGAGTCTGGGAGACCCTGTGGATTGTCCACTCGCATGGAGGATGGTGGAGGCGCCCCAGGATTAGACTTTGGGTGTCCTGGTCCCCACATGAGAAGAGTCGGTCTGGGCTGATGCTTGCTCAGGGGAAATCTGGGATCTGGTTCCCACCTTCCAATGGCTTCACCAACCCGAGGCCTCGGGCCACAACCTTCCACCGCTGCAGAAAACCACTGCCGATCTCCTTATAAAGAGAACAGGGTTGCTTCAGGGCAAGCCCAGGATTGTGTGCAAGGGGTAAGGAGAGACAGCTGTGGGCCTGGGGGAGTCCCGGGGTGACTGCGCTGGGTATTTACAGAAGATGGAGTGTTTAGCAGGAGCAAAAAGGAATGGGCTGAGGAGCCAGGCTGGGTAAACAAGCAGCCCGAACGTGGGAAAGGATAGGACAAGCTTCCTGGAACTGGCCCACCCCTAGGAGTGCCTGGGAATCTGGGCCCAGTACCCAGGGAAGCCCGAGGCATGCCACGGAGACCCACGCTCGGTCTACCTCCAGCTCACTGTACCAGCCCGGGAGAGTCACATGCTCTTCTGGGCCCCCGTCTTCTCATCCGTAGCACAAAACATAAAGACCAAATCAGAGGCGCGCGTATGTTTTTCTTTCTTTCTTTCTTTCTTTCTTTCTTTCTTTCTTTCTTTCTTTCTTTCTTTCTTTCTCCTTTTTTAAGCTGCAACTCCCAGTACATCTCTGCCCTAGAGAGTGCCACCGTGTTGTTGGCTGCTGGCGAGTTAGCCCCTGACATGTGATGACCCTCTGTGCTGTCCCCTGCCCCACGCCGTCCCCACCATCCATTTCAGATTAGGCTTATGCATCTGGCTCACGGCATAGGGCTCTCATCAACTGACTTCTGGAAATAGATGGTCAGGCCTTTCTTCCTCGTCTTCCTTGTCTGGAAGCCCCGCTGCCACCTGTTCAGTCACAGCAACAAGCCAGTCTCCACTGTCCAGATGCGTGGTGGCTGCATATGAGGTCCATTGGTCAGGAATCGAACCTGGATCTTCTGCAGGGAAGGTGAGAATTCGTCACTGGACCACCACTGCCTCCCCACCCATATTAACCTCCATAAAGAAATGTCACAAAACAATACTGACCCTTACTACAGATAATGCACTCAGAGAGTTTCTACTGTATTTCATTTTTTTAAAGCTGTTTTTTTTTAATCTATCCACACATCGCGTGAAAAAGAAACGTTGAACAAGATGATAGCCAATGACTTTCTTAGATGCTAAATCTTCGGGTGGGGGGACTTTTTGCCTGGGTTATGTTGTTACTTGCTAGAAAAGAGCCCTGGGGACACAGGGGTCACCTACTGAGCTATGATCCACGAGGTCAGCAGTTCAAAGCCACCAGGCGCTCCTCGGGGGAAAGACAGGACTTTTTGTTCCCGTAGAGGTGCAGTCTCAGAAACTCATGGGGGCAGACCTACCCTGTGCTGTGAGTCGGCATCCTCTCATGGCAGTGAGTCTGGGTTCTGAGCAGAAAGGTGCTCCAGTGGGGCTGTCGCGTAAGCTTTGGACTGTCAAGTGCAAGGCCAGTGGTTCAAAGCCTTGGCCTGCTCCTGAGGAGAAAGATGAAGCCGTCTGCTCCAGTGAAGACTTGCCATCTAGAAAACCCACTGGACAGCTCTACCCCATCTCAGGGTGGCTGTGAGCCTCAGATGGCAGGCGGCTGAGTTTGGGGCCGGGGCCGGGGATGGGGTGCTTGGAAAATGACTAGGGAAGTAGGTCTTGGAGAAACCAATCCTGACAACTCCCCTCTCCTCCTTGACTTGACTGCTTGGATTTTCCCTTTCGGCTTTCCCCGGGCGGCCCTTCATATGGGGCAGTTACTAGTCTGAGATCCTTCGTACTGGGGAACTTGGGAAATTCCCTCCCCGGACCTCCTTATCTTCACCTGGAACATGGGGACAAGAGAGGAAATAGGCGGAGACGATCTTAGAAGTGAGGATGGGGAGATTTCACCTCGCTTACTTTAGGCAGGACACTGGGAGAAAGATTCTCCATGTTTGGTAAGGCGGAGGGTCGGCAACAATGGGGGAAACTGTCATGAGATGCCGCAGCCCATGGGCGCAGACACGCATGACCATGAAGACGGTGTGGACCAGGCAGTGCTGCCTTCTGGGCTGCACATCTGCTGCCCTTGCATGGGTGGGAGCTGACCGACGCCACAATGGGGCTGACAGAAAGTGCGAGGCTGGACTGCGGTGATGATAGGGCGGGGGGCGGTCTGCTGGGCAGGGCTGAGGAGCAAAGGCAGAGGCCATGACTCCAGAAGCGAGTCTGGGGTGGGCAGGAGGCAGAGGGGCACAGCAGCACACCCCCCCATGTCTCCTCTGCTGAGGCCGTGGAGCCCGCTCCCAGCCACCCCGTGGGCCCCAGAGCCGCGTAAGTGGTTTTAAGGACACCAGCTGCATCTGTCAGAATCTGACAGGTGGCTTAATCAGAGGCTGGAGGTTCTGGTTTGAAGAACAAGGGAGGGCCCCAGAGAGGATGCTGAGAATTTGCAAGGAAATGCCGGTGGGCCGACTGTCTGTCTGTCAAAGGCAGCCCACCCCACGGTAAAAGGCTGGGGAGCATTCGGTGGGCGGCTTCTTACTCTTCTCGGTGCCGAGTGCCGCTCAGGTCATTTCACTCGTCTTCCCAGGAGATGTGGATTGAGCTTAGAGTATCCTTTGCTTCTGTAGTGTTAGGCTGAGTTGAAATCGGGCCAAATTTGGAGGTGCCAAAACTGGCTAGCAACCAAACCAAAAACTCACTGCCAGGGAGGCCATTTGGACTCTTTAAACTGACTTCTAATTACACGCGCAATACATGAATACAACCTCTTCTAAAAATGAAGCATCACAGATAAAACCCCAAGTCCCCTTTGAGCCCGACTCCCAGGGCCATCTCTCCTCTCCTCCCCGCCCCCCCCCCCCCAGGTAACCTCTGTGTTTTCGCCCCAGAGCCTGCAATGTTGTACGCTTGGGTGCATTGTCTTTTTCAGACATCGTCCACTGCTTGCCCAATAGCCAGTGGCACCCCTCTCTTCCCTGCTGACCCAACCCTATGTTGTTCATTCCATGGGCAGGAAAGTAAATGCCAGGGAGCGTAAGCCTCGGCCTTAGTTCCTACGGAATGAATCATGATTACTCCAAATGCTTCTTGATAATCTCATCCTTTTACCCAGAAAGGTCTAAAGGCCAGCAGATGACTCAGTTCTGACTAATGAGATATAAAGGGAAGGCTGCTGGCGAGGGCCTCCCTTGCCAAAGGAGAAGCCAAGACTTTGTGAGTAGAAGATCCGCTCACTTCCCTCTTTCTTCTGCCTTGACAGCCCATGTGACGTCCGGAGTTGCAGGAGCCGTTTTGTGACCGTGAGCCAACGAGCAAAAGGGGAGTCGAGAGAATCTGAGACGTTCTGTGGAGCAGCTGCCCCAGCGCTAGCAATTGCCACTTCTCGATTCTTTATCATCCGAGAGAAACACAGCTGCCGGGAGCCCTGGTGGCCGAGTGATTGCTCATTGGGCTACCAACTGCTAGGTCAGAAGTTCTAAACCACTAGTCCTCTGTGGGAGAAAGAGGAGGCTTTCTACTCCTGTGAAGAGTTACAGTCTCAGAAACTCACAGGGACAGTTCTACCCTGTCCTGTAAGATCACTATGAGTCGACATTAGCTCAATGGCAGTGAGTTTGGGTTTTTTTGGTTTGGGTTAATTGACAGTACAAGGGAGGTACCCAAAAGAAGTGGAATTGTTTTTTCAAAGCTATGTATTAATTTTTTTTAACAAAACAACCTTATCACCTTCAAAGTACTCTCCATTACCCTTAAGACATTTGCCAAATCTGTGATTCCATTCTTGGAAACATTTTTCAAACTCATCTGTTTGGATGGCTGACAGCACCTCCCTCGCTTTTTTCCTCACTTCTTTTACGCCATCAAATCACTGTTCTTTCATGTCCCACTTCATTCCTGGAAACAAGAAGAAGTCTCACAGAACGAGGTCAGGTGAGTAAGGTACATGGGGCAAGAGAGGGATGTTGTTTTTTGCCAAAAATTGGTGCACTAATATTGCTGCATGAGCAATATCGTGATGGAAAAATCAGTCCCCCGCCTGCCACAAACCAGGCCTTTATAGTCAGTCACACACAGTTACGCAATCATTTCAGAACCTCTAAATAGAAAGCTTGATTAAGCGTCTGACCTGGTGGAATGAACTCCAAATGCACTTTCCCCCTCACATTAAAAAAAAAAAAAGAGCATCACCTTGATCTTTGATTTCACTTAATGAGCTTTTTGGGGGCAAGATGACAATGATGTTTCCCACTGGCTTGACTGATGTTTGCTTTCAGGGCTGTAAGAAGAGCAGCAGGTCTCATCTCCAGTAATGACCTTGGGGAAAAGTCAGGGTCGCTTCGAAGCTGTTCTTTCAGAGCACAGCGTGTTTCCACTCAATGTTCTTTTTCCTGGTCAGTCAGAATCCGAGGCACCAATTTCTCGTGACCCTTCTCATTCCCAAACCTCCCCCCCCCATTCATATTCACTGAACCGAGACCCAAGATAGTCCAGATAACTTCCCCATCTCTTCAATGGCTGTTGTCAATCTTGAGCACAAGCGCAAGACTTCTGTCGACGTTTTCATCCGTTCTGGAAGTTGACGAACAAGGTTCGCCATCAATTGACAGTCTACCTTTTTTGAAATGAGAAAACCACTCGTACACTTGAGTTTTTCCCATAGCGCTGTCCTTGTAAGCTGTGTTCAACATCACACCAGTTTCTGTCCCATTTTTTCTGAGCAGGAAACATAATTTCACAGATGCATGCTGTTCTCTTAAATCGGACATTACCAAAAAACAAGGTTTGAACCAAACTGCTTTTATGAAAAAATGCACTCAGACCAGAGAGAACCTTCCCAGGCAATGCCACTGAGTGCACTAACTCAGAGTGAGTTGCTCTATTCTCACCAAAATGCATACTAGAAAAGTTCTGCCCAACAGAGCTTTCTTCCCTTTGCATTGGGTGTTCGGTTACTCCCAGGGCTTTGATGGAAGGTGACTTCTCCATTGTTCCATAGGGCGGGCCTTAGTGGGTAGCTCTCAAGGCTCTTGTTCCTAATGTTCACTCTGCCCTCCCCGGAGCACTCCTATCAGATAACCGTCACTTCTCATGGACCTGACATGAATGTGGGCTCAGGTCTATAGCCTTGCGTGCCACAAGAGCACTTCCCTCTCCAGCCTGGGATGCCTCTCCAAATCTCCTCTCAGCAAGTCCTCTCTATCTCCATGCCCCCGCCCCCGGCCCCTAGACAAGCAATACAATGGCCTTTCTGCAGCCTTACCCCAGAAACCAGGGCCTCCTCCTCTGTCTCTGCTGCAGCCACTCAGAGCTGCTTGTTACCAAAACCCAAACTCACTGCCTCTGAAGTCCATTGGGACACATGGTGACCCTGCAAGACAGAGCAGAATGGCCCCTGTAGACTTCTGAGGCTGTAAATCTTTACGGGAGTAGAAAACCTCATCTTTCTCCCAAGAAGTGGTTGGTGGTTCAGAACTGCTAACGTAGGGTTAGTAATTCAACGCCTAACTCACACTGCCACCAGGTGTCCTTGAGAGGGGTGCATTGGACTGCTTGTATGACCATTCCTCACTGGCCCTGCCCCAGTCTCCCACACAAGATTGGGACCAAGCTACCAGCTCAGAAAGCCCTCCCTTCAGTCCCCGGATGACCTGAGATTGACTGGGTTCCCTTGAGTGAGTTGGTTGACCTCTCTGAGTTTCTAGGTCTCTGCTCAGGGAACTGAGGCATCTGGTCCTCACTGCTCAGGAGGCTTCCTCTCTGGGGTGACCAGAACCTGGGAAAGGAGGCCATGGAGCAAGAACACAAAGGGTAGAGTCTCTCCGCAGCTGGCCCCTGTGTTTCTCATGCGGAGCTAGGCTTTTTCTAGGTCAGTCTGAAATCTGGGGCAGCAGCGCCCTGGAGTGTCTGCTCCTGGCTCCACTAGCAGATCAGACCACATTCCTGGGTCTTACTCTACGCCTCACTTCCTACCCACTGCTGGACCTGGCCAGCTGCGGAGTACATCACACTCTGACCTGCCCACCTGCCTGGCTTCTCTCCACAGGGAAGCTCTGCCCCGTCAAACTAAATGATCTCTATTGTTCCATCACACCATCTTCTTTCATACCTCTATGTCTTTGCACTTGCTATTTTCCCTGCCACCGATACTCACCCTACTTGCTATGCTTACCTGGTGAACTCCTACTCATCCTTCAATGCTCCACCCTCCTGCTGCTGCCCACATTTAGCCCTCCCTTTCTCAGCACCTCCAGACCAGAGGGTAGAACCATGACTCCAACCACATTAGTAGAGTCTCCAGGGCTGGTGGCGGGGCATAGACAGCTGCTCTCACCTGGCTGCTTTTCTCCCAGCATCACCTAGGCTGTCTTTTGAACAAAAAACCTTCTCCAAATGGTTCCATCAGATTGCCTGCCTTCTCCCCTCAGCCAAAGGGTGGCACCTAGCTTGGGCTGGCCCCGTCTGGTTTTTCCATTCCCCTGGTCAGGGTGATTAATTTAGGGATAGATTCTCTGGGTAGTGCAAACAGTTAAGAGTGCAACTACTAACCAGAAAGTTGGTGGTTCAAGTCCACCAAGAGACATGTCAGGGGAAAGGCCTGTGACTTGCCCCAGAGAGGCCACCATGGTGAAAACCCCACGGAGCCATTCTACTCCAACACAGAAGGGGTCACTGAGCATCAGCGCCAACTCAAGGACAGCTGGCTTCACCCCCTGCCCTTTTTCTTTTTAATGTGGCCCAAGTCCATCCTTCCTACAGCTACCTAGTCGGGAGAGGACAAAGACTCTGGGAATAAAAGGCTTGCCCAAGGTAAGACCCCGGAGGGTATAAATGGACCAAGTGTAAAGCAGGCTTGCTTGGCTCCAGGGGTCCAGCCCCCGACTGCCAGGGACGAGGGCTGCATTTGGATCCATCATGGGGTCTTCCGGGCCAAATTCGGAAGGACAAAACTCCTGCTGCCACGACTGAGAGCTGAGTCTCAGGCTCTGGTTGGGACTGACTTAGGTCTCTGGAGGGAAAGAGAAGCCATAACGACAGATATCGCGGATTTAAGCCTTTTCTGTTTCTTGAATTGTTTGTATCTAGTTTTCTAAAAGCCGCATGAAATGGGGAATATTTCCTCATTGTTCCAGTGAGGTAGTCCCGGGAAGGTCACACGGCTTGAAGGAGGGCAACATGTGGGCACAGGCCATCTGACTCCAGGGTCCAGACGGGCCCGAGGTCCCACGGCGCCCATGGAGCAACTCTCTGTGGACTCCACGCCCAGGCAGCCGGAGGCTTCCCTGAAGAAGACAGAAATAATGGATGTGACATTGAAGCTATGGGTGCTGCAGTAAAGGGTGGGGAGGAAACGAGATGGTGCCTGGCTAACAGAAAGAATAGCGCCGGAAATTTCAAAGGCTTATCTTCCAACAAGCAGCCTGCTAAGTGGCATCGACTTCAGTGCACAGGGGAGAAGCACACCAGCCTGTACGACCCATGTATTGTAAATCATAAAACCCGAGTCCAAAGGGGAAATGGTATCAGAGCTTAAACTGCGCACACCGGCTTGCTTGTCTCTACGTGGGTTAACCCCCGGTGGACCCCCTCTGACCACAGTGCAGAGAGCATTGTGAAGTCGGTTATGGCATATTTAATTGGGTTAAAAATGTAATACTTGATCATTTGCGCTCCCTTTTAACCCATCTTAAAATCGTTCCAGGTTTTGATATTTTCTGTGTTCTTTTCAATTGAGGCATTTCTCTGCTCTATCGAATCATTGTTGCTGTTGTTGTTTTTGTTGTTTATTTGCTTCCTGGTTGTGTTTTGTCTGATTTTTTTCTAAGTATATGAATTTCAGGATATGTAAATCTGTGGAGACAGAAACTGGATTAATAATTACCTAGGGGCATGGCAAGGGAGTTCTAGGGGGAAATGTGGAGCTAACAATAATGTGTATGAGAAAAAAATATTCTGAAATTGACTGTGATGCTGTATGAGCCCCTAATAAGACGTGTTTTTTTTTAACGAAAGAAGTGGTGCATGATGGGTATGAGTGTGAAAGGCTGTGACCTGGCCTAAGCTCCCCCGCTTCCCACTTCCTCGCAGGCAGAGCAGCAGCAGCTTGCCTGGCCTTTCTCCCCAGCCTTCCTGAGGCTCCGTTGGACACAGGATGGCCGAGGGCCGTGAAGAGTCTGCAAGGCCAGACCCCCGGGTGAGAGCAGGGCTCCTGCCAAGCCCAGCCAGGGGGCTCCACCTGCCTGCTCCTCACCTGCCTTTTGTTGAAATCAGGGTGAGAGGAACTGGAGAGTAAATACCACCACCACCCCTCCCCAGCTACGTCCCTCCCCGTGAATACACAGCTTGGTGACATTCTGGGGTCATCTTCGGGCCCCTGACACCCCAGAGTACCATAAGTGATACTCGGGCTGCCTGAATCCCGTGATCTGGCTTGGGAGCAGGAGGAAGACAGCACCTGGCACGGCCCACCTAGCACAGCTGTCTGCCTCCGAGAAGTCTCTGCCTGAGAAGGAAAAGAGACTGCCTGGCATACGGCCGGGAAGGGGTGTTTGGCTACCGTTCTGTGACCAAGAACCTTGAGTGTCCTTCCAAGGAGCTGTCTGTCTGAGGTCCAGTCTCCTCGGAGCCTGAGGCCCAGGCTGACTTAGTCTGGAAAGGCTGTGTGGGACAGCAGGCCTCCTTGTCTGGCCGCTGGCTGCACATCTAGACAGAGAGGAGAGGGGGCCCTCGTTCATTCCGCAAACACTTGTCAACCAGGCAGTGTGTCCGGTGGTGTGTTGGACCCTGAGGGGCAGGCATTGTCCCCACACTTGCACTTGGGTGGAATTCTCCAGGATATTTGAGCATGGGAGATCCTCCTGTCTTACCAGCAGATCCATGGGCTTTCATGACTTACTAACAAGCTCTGCACTTGGACTTGATGTGAGCCCATGTTCCCCTCAGTCAGCTACACTCTTGTTTTATTCTCTGAGGCTCCCTGAGAGAAAGGCAGGGCAGGGAATATTTCCCACTACCAGTACTGGAGTGTTGGGTTCCAAGACACCCTAAAGTCTTCTCTGGGCTCAGCATTAAAGAGTGCAGTGGTTGATTAGTGATGTCTGCCCTGGATGCAAGAGTGAGGAGGGATTTTACTCATTACTGTACTGAAGTGCAGATCAAGTATTGTTCACCGATGTACCCACAGGGCCTGGTGCAATGCTTGCTATAAACTTGATGCTCAATAACCATGTGTGCTATAGCAAAGAAAAGTACAGACGGAGACACAGAATCCAAGAATGGGGGGTGGGGGGGCAGGGTGGGGGGGCGGCGCTAGTTCAGGACATATGGTCAGCCTGAGTCTTAGACTACACATCTCTGCTATCTTGTCAAACGTCCACGTCCTCCTAACCCAAGATGTGTGTCTATAGTTGCACCACAGGGCAATCTCCTTGTACCCCAAAGCCAAAGCTGCAAGGAGCCCAAGCTGTGGGAGAATCTAGGGAAGAAGGTCGCTGTGCCCTGTGCTTTTCTGCTGGGAGTACCAGGTTTGTAAGGTGGGATCAACCCTGGTCAGGGAGAGACCAGAGCCCACAGGGTAACCTCCCCAGGGCCAGAGTTCTGCATCCAGGAAGCCTGGGAAAGTGGAGCGTGCTCTAACACTGTGCTGATGGTGGTGGGAGGCAGGCACGTGGGGGAGTGGAGTCCCAGAATACACCACCTGCCCCTTGAACAGGCTGGGAAAACCCCCTCTTAGTCACTCACCTCTTCAACAAACATTCCGGGTTCATCCAGACTGAGATATGCCCGAATAACATTAAAATAGCAAGTTAGAGGGTTTTTTTGATAAACGTTCCCATCAGCCTAGGGGGGGGCTATCCCCAGCCCCCCCCCCACCCCACTTCGTGTTACTGAGCATCTCATGGTGGGGTCCCCAGCTTTGTTTTTCTTGGAGTGTTTTCATATCTATTGTCTGGGTTGGGAGAGACTCAGTACGTGTTCACACCAAGACCAGCCTTAGAGAGACAGATCCCCGAGAGGGCTGGAGACTTACCCAAGAAAGGTGGGGCAGAGCTGGAGTGATTCCCGGGTAGGGCTCCCTGGCTCTTGTTATGACCCTGGCCAGCTGACAGTACCGTGGGCTTCAGGTCTCTCTGGGAAGGTGGGCACTGGGAGATGTGCCCAGAAGGGGCAGCTGGAGAGGGCTCTCAGATCCCCACTCAATCTGTGGGCAATGCCCCTGGCTGCCCCATTTGCCCCCCACCCTGTTCATGCCACCCACAGATTCCCTATGCCTTCATTCATTTATTTTTAAGCATTTTAAGGTTTGTTTTCCATCCTGTGTGTTTACAAGGAAAATGACATAAACAATCCCAAAAAGAGGCCACCAGCTCTGACCAGCTGCTGAGTTCAGGGTCAAAGTCAATATTTGGGGGAATTGGCCTTTCCTCCACCCTCCCCCCTTCCCATCAGGCCAAGTGGAAGGCCCTGTTGTTTAGTATAAAGGGAGCGCAAGGGCACAGGGAAGGCCCTGTGCGGCGATCTGACACGCACTGCACCCTGTGACCCCCGGAAGCGACTCCCAGGCAGCAAGCAATGCTGCCCAGTGTGGGCCTGGCAGGCCATGGCACTTTCCACATAGACATGCTTGTACCAATCAAATTGCTCCACGGAGAGACCAGGCAGTGTCTGCTGTCTCCAAGTGACTGATGTGCCAGCCCCACGGGACCTGGCTGTCTCACCCATCACTGGGTCAGTCTCCTCACTCTTTCACCCATTGGTTCATTCCAGATGACAAAACGAACTGGCCCAAGGCCGTGTGACTAGTCATAGTAGAACTAGGGTTCAACCCCAGCAGTATCAAGTTCAAGTTCTTGGTCTCCACTCAAGGAGCCTCCTAAATGGAGGTGGGCGGTGGGGCAGGGTAGCAGAAGGAATGGGGAGAGCAGGGCCTCAGGTGGAAGTCCACCACCCCTGACACCTGAGAGTGTTCTCCAGTGTATACACACACACACACACACACACACACACAGGCACATCAGTGGATGAGGCTTAAACACCACACACGCACACCGGAGCTGTGCTGAAATCACTCCCTGGGATACACACCCCACCAAGCCCTCCTGCAGCTCCTAGCTCTGGCCCCCACTTCCCTGGCAGTCTGGACTCCACTCCCGAGGCCCCTCCCTCAGACCTGGACAGGAAGCAGGGCTCAGTGTCACATCCACAAAGCGTCTTCCTTCCCCTTCCCCTTGCCAGTTCCATCCTTCTGGAGCCCCTGCCCCCAGCTGTGTGCAGATGCGGAAGCCAGCCGAGGCTGTGGAGGGGCAGTGACTTTCCGGAGGCCGCCCAGGCAAGTCCTTGGCCCCACTGGGGGTAGCTCCTTCCGTCCTGTTTATTTCAGGCCTTCAGGAGCTTGAGAGCCACGTGGCCTGGCCGAGACTCCCCATGGGCGCAGCGCAGAGGGCTGGGAGAGGTCTTTGTGAGTGCTTGCTGGATGAAGGAGTGAGCAGATTCAAGAGATGGGCGAGGAAAGGAGAGGAGGGAGGAGGGTGGGAGGGAGGGAATGCTGAGGAACACACCCAGGTCTGACAGGGCCGGCCACCCCTTCTCATGGAAGCAGTGATCGCCAGACTGCCCGCAAGGAGCCTGCATTTTGATGGAGAAATGTGATCTTTGTAAATATATTTAAATATAAATATGTGAAAAGAGAAAAGGGCCTATCAGAGGCCCCGTTCCATAGCAGCCTTGTTTCCTGAGAGCTACCTCTTGGAGGTAACTAAATCACAGCCATGCTGCTCTCAGAGGACCAGCTCCCAGTTGGCTGCTGACCCAGGAGTAGACTCACCATTCCCTTGTAACTTCCTGAAGCGCCGCTGAGAGAGGCTTGCTCACACAAGGCCTGCATAGGCTGGGGGGTAGCAGTAGGGACATAAGCCCAGAGGCCAGCACTGGGGAAACTCTAGGGTTCCACCTGCCTGACATCCATGTCCCTTTTGCCCATGCTGGTACCTGTGGCAGACATCACTAGTTGATCTTGATCCTTTCTTACTGGGCACAGGATCCTTCTTAGAACAGTGCTCCAAGCAGTTAATAGCAAACAGTGGATACTAAAGTGTGAAATAAACTGTGTTTATCCCCTCTGGGCTAGATAATCTGGCCAGTTATGCTGCTGACTCAGCCTCACCTCAGAGGGGTCCTTGGAGAGGCCTCTGCTAGCCTGTCCTCCTGTTCGGTCAGAAGATGACATGAGAAACAGAGACCAGGAAGGGGCTTCATTGACAGCTAATGCTATCTCTAGAGAAACAGAACCAGTGCGAGGTGTGTGTGTGTGTGTGTGTGTGTGTGTGTGTGTGTGTGTGTGTGTACAGGGAAGGGCCTTCAAAAAGTTTATGAGGAACTGGAATTAGAAGATAAGAAAGGGCAAGTCCAAAAGCTTTGCTACAAGACCACAGACACCTTCACTGAATAAAAATCCCCAATTGTGAAATTATTAATTCTTAAAAAACAATCATCACCAATCTCCTTCTAAGGTGACCTCTGCCTTGAATTGAACTGGTCCAGCAGATACCCCAGCCACTCCCTCACACACACACACACACCCACACACACACACACATCATAAGTTACTATTTTTATTGGATCTTGGGTTTTTAAGCACCTTAAAGAGTCTAAGGAGCCCTGGTGACATAATGGTTACTGGGGCTGTTAACCCCACAGTCAGCAGTCCGTAACCAAGACTTTCTGCTCCTGTAAAGAGTTACAGTCTCAGGAACCCACAGGAGCAATTCTACCCTGTCCCATAGGGTCACTATGAGTCACCATCGACTTGAGGGCTATGTGCTGAAGAGACAAAGGGGTATTCCTGAGAGAAGTTATCTGCAGCTGGTGGCTGCTCACAGACCCACATTTAAACACAGTTTACTTGAAATAGAGCCCGTAAGTGCAAGTATGAACTGGAAACTGAGTTCGAAGCTTGTTGACTCATCTTCGTGTGGGTATATATGTATGTGTGTAGTAGGAGAGCCCACGTTTTGGAGGTCAGGCAGCAGATTGAAGACCGGCAGGTGTGTATCCCAAGAGAAATAGGCTGGACAAGAGATGTCGACTGGACGGTAGGAAGAGTGCAGCGAAGGAAACCCTATAGGAAGAGCTACTTATAAAGGCAAATGCCTCGCTAAGGCGCCCCCTTAAGTGATGCATGACAGTAGACAACATTATGGAAGATAACTGCATCCCATTGTGTTAGATTACGTTATGGAACAACAACCAGTTTGGTGTTGGTGAAAATCACTGGGAACTAAGCCAAGTTGATACATAACATTAACAGTTACAGGGTCCACAGGCAGGAGCCTAGCCAAGTTCACACTGAATCCCCTCATCTCTCAGCAAGGACTCCTCCTCCCCCTTGCAGTGCCACAGAGCCTGGGAGGTTAGATATCACCTTGTTCAGGTCTCTTGTTTTTGTTTTCTTAAGGGGCCTAGAGACCCCAGGTGACTTTTACAAGGCCACAGAGTGAGTGGGTTCTGCGGCTGACCCAAAACTTCTGGCCTCCCAAATCACTCAGATGTGGCGGGGCCAAGAATCTGGCTCCCGAAGGCCATCATATGGTTTCTCAGAGAGGTGAACTTGAACAAGGAAGGGAAGTTAGCTGTTGTTCTCTTGCCCCCTGGCGCTGCCTGCCCCACTCCTCTGTGACCTGAGTAGAAACCTCTGCCCAGCTCTGAACCATCTCCCATGATTCTTGAGACAGTGTCCGCAGGCCTCCATTCTTTGAGTGTAGATGGAGTCGGATCAGGAAACCGTGGCTTTGTAAGAACAGGGCTATGGATAGGCTGGGTAGTGGGTACGTTGGCTAGTGTTCTGGATAGGTGCTGGCTAGTGGTGCCTTGGTGTTCCAAATGGGTAAGCTGAGAAGGGGTAAACTTGTGATGGGATAATGAGCATTGGAAGGGCTGGCAGCTTAGGTGTTGGGAATGAAGGGGCTGATAGTAGGCAGGAGCACCTGGGTGCTTTGAACCTACCCAGCAGTGCTTTAGCAAAAGGCCTGATGATCCTCCAAAAGGTCACGGCCACGTGACCCCTAGGGAGCCCAGCTCTTCTTGACAACACATGGGGTCGCCATGGTTGAAACTGACTCAACAGCGACTGGTGGTGGGATCCCAGTGACTGGATGTGCAGGCAGCCATGGCCTGGGTAGAGCCCGCGGCAGACCAGGTGGGAAGTTGTGCGTACCAGCCTCTAGGAGACTAGGGCAAGCACTGTGGATAGCACGTTGGGAGTGTGTGTTCTGATTCTTGGGTGGACTGGGTGTTAGGGGGACCACTTGATGGTGAGCTGAGAGGTCCAGGGCTGGCTGGTCAGCAGAGTATGGGTGCGTAACCTGGCACGGTGAGCGTGCTGGTATACTGACTATAGTTGGGCCTGTTTTGAGGCTGGTGATGCCAGGAGCTTCATCCTCTTCTTGGCATCTGGTATCAAATGCCTGGCTCCCTGGCTGCCTCCTTAAGCTGTAAATCAGCCTCCACCACCTCCCACCCACCAATTAGCCTCCTCTGTGGTGCTGCTGGAGTGAGCCCAGGGCGTGGTGCGTGGCTATTCAGAGCAGTGGGGTAGGGTTCGGCTTACTCCAGCCAGACCAGAGTGACCTTTGAATGCTTTCCGGAAACCTCTGTCTGACAAGCCCCCTCCTGTCTCACACTGCACAGGCTCAGCTCTTTGGGGAGGAAGAGGCCTGGGGGGAGGACTCAGCAGGCGGCTTTCCACAAGGATGGTGTCATTGTGATTTCTGAGGAGCCATGCTGGCCTTGGGCCCCCTGAAGAGTGGCATCAGAAGAGTGGAAGGGCTGGTGGGGTGGGGGGGAACAGGGCCACAGGCAGAGGGAGGAGGATGGCAGAGGACAGGAACAAGTGCTGGGAAAGATCTTCTTGACATCCTTCATGACAGAGCTTGGCTGCCACGCCATTTTGAACCATCCAGGAAGATTTTAGGGAACTGAATCAGGACTAAGAAGAGCCATTGAGTCACCCCAGAAGCCACAGGAAGTTGCGTCAGAACAGGGACTGGGGAACCAGGCTGCCGGTCACTGAATCCCATCTCAGCTACTCTCTGACTACGGCCTCGGGCAAGACTCGTCATTTCTCTGTGCCTCAGACAATCGCCTCACATGGTTGTGCGGACCCAGTGCTGGGGAAAGTAGATGGCGCAGGATAAGAGGTCTTATGACTAAGGTTGTGTAAAGAGCAGACTTGCCAACCAGCCAGCATTACCCAGCTGCCTACCTGTGCCCATCTCCAGGGTCTCTCATCTAGTCCCGAAAGGGAAGTCCTAGGAACAGTCACAAGACAGCTTTGTTGGCGAGAGGCCTGACACTGCAGGTCTTTGAAGGTGATCGAAGTGTGCTAATTGATGCAGACATGCCAGGCACAAGGAGTTTAACTGCATCCTGGATCAGAGGGATTACCCTTCATTCCAATGACAACCACAGAGCAGCGAAGGAGAGCGAATGGTCCCTCCTTGGGACTGCACCTTCTGCCTTAGGGGAGGCTCCCTTGGGTGGAGCCAACAGTTCGTGTGCTGAGCTGCTGTCAGAAGGTTGGAGAGCTGAGTCCACCGAGATGCACAGTGGAAGAGGTGACACGTGTCTTCTGAAAAATAAGCCACTGAAAATGAATGACTACGAGTTTAATCAGTCGAACTGTATCTGAGAGGAATTCCTGACAGGTGAAAGATGGATAAACATAATAGTTGTGTAGGAGGAAAGAAAAAAGAAAAGAGGAAAGAATACATATGTGTATTTGTTTATGTATGTGTATATATGCAAATGCAACAAGGACAAGGTCACCAGATTTTAACATTGGTAAAACGGGACACCATTGATAAAACTCATATCCTGGCAAAATAGTCACATGGCAGCTGAAAACCATATACCCTAGCTTATGCATTCTTTCCAAAAATTGGGACTTTTTAAAAATGCTGCGTGACACAGGAAAAACTGTTAAAAATCAGGACTATCCCGCCAAAAGAGTGACTTCTGGTCACCTTAAAAGGAAGCAGATGGACTTTGGGCCTCTGCTTAAATCTTACCTCAATTCAAGAATGGTTTGTTCTAATAATGTGGCATTGTATGATACTCACCTTCCTGACACGATCACTGAAGACAAAGTGGGTGCCTAAGCAAGTGTGCTAAAGAAAGCTGATGGTGCCCAGCTATTAAAAGAATAGTGTCTGAGGTCTTAAAGGCTTATAGTGGCCATCTAGCAGGGCAGCAACAAAGCCCACATGGAAGAAGCACACCAGCCTGTGTGATCATGAGGTATCAATGGGAAGAGGTATCAGAAGTTCAAAAGCAAGCAACCAAATCAATGTGAAGGGGCGTGGATGTAGTGGAGACCCCAAACCCACCTGTAAGGTCATTGGACAGTCCCTCTCAGAAAGGCCACAAGAAGGGATGGAAAATCCAGGGTGTAGGATAGCACTGATGAACCACATAACTATCCTCTTGTTCTTTATAGTTACTCCTTACTATTAAGGTTTTTATTTGTTTTACTTCATTAGTCATGTTAGATTTGTGTATATTCATTTGTATACTTGAGATTGTTCAGTACATGAAAGCCAAGATAATAGATAGCCCTTTAGAAACAGTAATTGGACTAATGGCCCTTGGGGGTGCGAGAAGAGAGTGGGGGAGGGGGGCATAGAGAGCAGATAGCATGGGTGACCATAACAACAGATTGTATGTGGATAGATAATATTGGATCTTGTGAGATATGGCAAAAAAAAACAACAACCACTATTATATATTAAAAAGTGGATTCCGGCAGGGGTGTGGGGCGGGGGAGAGGGAGTGGATTAAGGGGAGCTGATATCAAGGAGATCAAGAAGAAAGAAAATGTCTTGAAACTAATTGTGGTAGCATTTGTACCATACTGCTCGATGTGATGGAACTATGGAACGTTACAATATCGGTTAAAGCTCCCAATAAAATGCTTAATGAAAGGAAAGAAAAGGAGTGACCAGGCAATGCTGTGGTCACCGGATGCTGTGGAAGCCGTTCCACCCCTGAGTGGCCCTACATATGACAGAGAGAAGTGGGGCCCAGTCCTGTGGGAGCTCACTGCTGCAGCCCCAGAGTCCACGCCACATTGAGGATCTGCCTCTTTCTCGCTGCCTCTCTACTTTATCGAGTCCGATGCCCTTCTCCAGGGACTAGTCTCTCCTAAGAACACGTCCAAACAATAGCTAGATTCATTAGCAAAGAATGAGCCTTGGACAGTGTGCTCCTTCAAGAACGATCTAGACGGAATCAAACTGACAAGGACAACTTCGAAACTCAGCTGGGAGCCTTGGAGGGTAGTGAGTGTGTGTGAATGGGGGAGAAACCAGTCTAACAAGGGCGTTGGTAATTGCACAACTGGAAGAATGTAATCAATGCCAAATGGTTGCACTGATGTGCATTCTGCGGTGTATAGTTTCAACAACAACAACAAATCACATAAAGCTTAAGAGGAAAGGTGGGGGCACTCTCGGGAGCACAGTGGGACTCTGGTGCACATGAGGTTATCATCAGTCATTCGGCTGGATGGTGGCGGGCTTGGGAAGGCAGAAAGAAGGCTGCTGCCAACCCCCTTACCCCCAGGCTGCCCAGGGACAGGTGTGGGGACAGCAGGCCACTGCGGATTGACTGCAGGGGGAGATGAAGGGGCAGTTGGATGGCCCTCTCTCCCTGGGAAGGTTAGGCCCCAGCTGTCCCACCAGGAATGGCTCTGTATAATGGACTGGCCGCCAGAGAGGAAGCCCAGAGCATGCCAGGCCCGCCAGGCCAGGTCAGCGGCTGCAGGCCAGTGCTCAGTCACAGCTGTTCCACTCGCCCATCCCCCAGAAACTGGCAACTACACAGTCCCAGCTGGGAGCTAGTGGCTTACTCTGGAGTGCTCCATTCTGCTCCCAGCCACCTCCTGCTCTCTGTCTCAGGCCCCAGCTTCATATCAGACTCAGGACAGACCCTATCAAGCTGAGCCCTGGGCTACACAAAGGCATGGGTGGGCTCAGGGGTCGGGGAACAGAACAAAGCCATCCCAATTCATAGAGAGCCTGCACCGGGTTTCCTAGACTGGACGAATCTTTATGGGAGCAGACAGCCTCATCTTTCTCCCACTGAGCAGCTGGTGGGTTTGAACGGCTGGCCTTTCCATTAGCAGCCTAATACCTTACCATCTTGCCACTAGGGCTCCTATGGCCTGTAAGTGGCAGTGGAAAAGTGAGCCAGGCAGCTCTTTACAGACACCACCTTCTCTTTTGCATGCTCTCTCCTGACCCACCCCTCAGAGCCCAGCAGGTCACATGGTCTCCAAGGCCCTGATGGCAGAATCTAGGTCCATGAGTGCAATGTGGGGGATCATGGGCAGGGGCATGAAGATAGTGTCCCCAAATCCAGAACATCACCTGGCCCCTTCACCCAACAACCAGGAAGCCAGGAGAGCTACCAGGGCTGGCGCTAGAGGAAGGGACACCAGGGGTGAAGCAGGTGAGGAGTGACACAGATGACAGGGTGGCAAGCTCCTGTGGCTTCCCCGTGTTGAGCAGGGGCCCAAGCCAGAGTCCAGGGAGGGAGAGGAGGTCTTCCTCCGGACATACTCTTGTCAGGAAGCACGGAGTCCCCCTCACTCACAGCCCCCCGAGGGGGCAGGGGGGACCTGACTGTCCCATGGCATTTCCTGGGCTGTCACCTCCACAGCAGCAGGCCACTCGGTCTTTTCTGGGGAGGAGCAAGCCCCCAGCCTTTTGGAGAGCCGCTGAAGCATAACCATTGTGCTGCCTGATCTCCTCGTGCTAGAGGCGCCGCACTCCAGAGCTGGACATCTGTGAGGGAAACACCAATGCATTTGCTCCCGTGTGAGATCAAGGGAGGAGCCAAAGAGGGCCCGAAGGATAAGGAGCTGGGTGGGCTGACCTGCTTTCCCTGAGTGGGGAAGACTGAGGCCGGCCTGTCGGGTGGCAGAAGTAAGGAGGGAGCCGTGAGAGAGAGACCGCATGAGGAGAGAGCTGGAGCCCTGGACAGTCAGTGGGGGGCTTACATGGCACATGAGTGACAGAATGAAGACACAAGGCTGTATCCCCGGGGGTCCTCTCTGTCCATACTGGTACCAGGATGGAAGCTGAGGAATGCTGGGGGCATCTGAACATCCTGAGGTCTCTCTGTACCCCTTCATGGTTCTTCCTCCTCTGTGCACTTGCTCAAAATGTTGCCCCAGCACCTTATCATGACCTCGCCTGGCGCCATGAATGTCTGTGAGTGAACGTGTCCCACCTTCTTCTGTGAGCAGGGACTCGACCCTCCTCAGCCCTCTATCTTCACACCCCCACCTCACCCCAGACTTGGGCTACAGCAGGTGAAGGGTTAACAGCTGATACCCAGAATGAACAGTCAACCTGCTGCCCAGCAGAGCCCAGAGTTAGGCAGAGAGACCAGTCACCGTGGCCTGGATGAACAGATAGGGCGAGCGGCAGGTGAGGTTGAAGCTCCATCACCCCCACCTCCCCAAACCCCTGCTTCCTTCTAAGGTCCTTCTACAACATGATCAATATGAATTCTCTTCAGCCTGCTCCCCCCTCACACCTCTGCCCCTGGCCTGGGTATGGCTTCAAGGGGTCAGCTGCCTCTTCCCTTGTCTCTCTAGATTCTGTTTTTTTTTTTTTTTTTACATTTTATTAGGGACTCATACAACTCTTACCAAAATCCATACATATACATACATCAATTGTATAAAGCACATCCATACATTCCCCGCCCCAATCATTCTCAAGGCACCTGCTCTCCACTTAAGCCCCCTGCATCAGGTCCTCTTTTTTTTCCCCCTCCTCCCTCCCCCTTCCCCCCTCCCTCATATGCCCTTGGTAATTTATACATCGTTGTTTTGTCATATCTTGCCCTATCCGGAGTCTCCCTTCCCCCCCTCTCTGCTGTCCCTCTCCCAGGGAAGAGGTCACATGTGGATCCTTGTAATCAGTTCCCCCTTTCCAACCCACTCACCCTCCACTCTCCCAGCATCGTCCCTCACACCCTTGGTCCTGAAGGTATCATCCACCCTGGATTCCCTGTACCTCCAACCCTCATATGCACCAGTGTACAGCCTCTGTCCTATCCAGCCCTGCAAGGTAGAATTCGGATCATGGTAGTGGGGGGGAGGAAGCATCCAGGATCCGGGGGAAAGCTGTGTTCTTCATCGATACTACCTCACACCCTAATTAACCCATCTCCTCTCCTAAACCCCTCTATGAGGGGATCTCCATTGGTCGACACTTGGGCCTTGGGTCTCCACTCTGCACTTCCCCCTTCATTTAATATGATATATATACATATATACACATACATATATACATATACACATATATACACATACATACACACACTTATATCTTTTTTTTTGCATGATGCCTTATACCTGGTCCCTTGGGCACCTCATGATCGCACTGGCCGGTGTGCTTCTTCCATGTGGGCTTATTTGCTTCTGAGCTAGGTGGCCGCTTGTTCACCTTCAAGCCTTTAAGACCCCAGACACTATCTCTTTTGATAGCCGGGCACCATCAGCTTTCTTCACCACATTTGCTTATGCACCCATTTGTCTTCAGCGATCCTATCATGGAGGTGTGCAGTCAATGATATGATTTTTTGTTCTTCGATGCCTGGTAACTGATCCCTTTGGGACCACTCGCTCACTCAGGCTGGTGTGTTCTTCCATGTGGACTTTGTTGCTTCTGAGCTAGATGGCCGCTTGTTTATCTTCAAGCCTTTAAGACCCCAGTCACTATCTCTTTTGATAGCCGGGCACCATCAGCTTTCTTCACCACATTTACTTGTTCACCCACTTTGGCTCCAGCCATTGTGTCGGGAGAGTGAGCATCATAGAGTTCCAATTTAATAAAAGAAGGTATTCATGCATTGAGGGAGTGTTTGAGTAGAGGCCCAAGGTCCTTCCGCCACCTTAATACTTGACCTATAAATATAGACACATAGATCTATTTCCCCATCCTCCTATATATATTTGCATGTACATGTCTTTGTCTAGACCTCCATGAATGCCCTTTGACTCCTAGCTCTTTCCTCCATCTCCCTTGACTTTCCTCCTGCCCTACTACCATGCTTCATCGCCACCTGGGCTAGAGTATACCTCTTCTCTAAGCAACCTTACCCTTGATCATTTCCCAGCAGGCCTGCCGCTCCCACTTCTCTACCCTTTGGGGTCCCATGTTTTCCCTTGTCCCTGGGTTTGTTAACACCTTGTCTCTCTAGATTCTGTTATTAAACTGTCTTGTGATCCTGCTGCTTTCTGTGACTACCCATTGGTTCAAACTCTTGGGGGAGGGCATTCAAGACGCTCTATAAGCCCAGCCCAGCCCAGTTTCTGGCCTCATCCTCTGAGCCAGTCCCTTGTAGGCTCTGGGAGCCCTGGTGGCATAGTGGTTACACGTGGGGCTGCTAACCACAAGGTCAGCAGTTCAAAACCACCAGTGGCTCATGTGTCAGAAAGATGAGGCTTTCTACTCCTGTGAAGTCACTGGGCAGTTCTACCCAGTCCTATAAGGGTGCCGTAAATCGAACTCAACTCGATGGCGAAGACTTTGGAGTTTCCATGTTCCTTGAGCACACCATCCTCATCTTTGTGCCAAAGTGGACTACAGCCATGCCCGCCTCACCTCCCACTTCATACCTCCAGGAGAAAGAAGACTGGGGCAGGGTACAGATTCTCCCCAGGGTGTAAATGACTCTGCTCTACTCTTGAAGGGAGGCAGGTCAGAGCCCAGATGGCTGCCCTGACGGAAACCTCCTGGAGGGCAGTGGGGAGGAGAAGCAGAGTCCCGGCTCCAGGTGTGCCACTCGGTCCAGCTCTCGGGCTGGGAGTCCTCCCTGGGATGGGGGAGCAGGGTGGGGGATAAGAGAAAGAGTGCTAGTTCTGAGTGGCCCCACACCGATTCCACTGTCTGCTGACCTCCCTCTCAGGGGTCTTCCTCTCATCCTGGAAGAGAGCCCAGCTCCCTTTCCTCCCAGAGTAAACAGATGACTTCAAGGCTTAGGGGAGCAAAGATAGCCTTGTAGCCCCAGCTGGCCTCCACGCAGAGCCCTGACTTTGACCCTGGGGAATGGGTCCAGCCTCCTCAGGCCAGGGGAGCCCGGGACCCCTGCAGCGGTCTGGAGGAGGCCAGCTGTGTCTTCCTAAGCCCCTCCCTCCCTAAGATCTAGCCACAAAGCAAAAGGCCACCCCCAGAGGCCTCTTCTCCTCATGCAAAATTTCCCTATTTGCAAATGGATTGGGGGAAAGAGGGGCATGGTGGGAGGAGACCCCCGTTCCTGTAGTCCTAGGTTTAGGGGACCCAGGCAGTGGCTATGCATACTGCCTTCAGCATGCGCCCAGCACTGTGCCTGGCACCTGTGTACAGGTCATTCCGCCTCACGGTGACCCCCACAGGACAGACGAGAACTGACGCCCCTGAGGATGTTCAGGCTGTGATGCTTGACAGGCTTGCTCTCCCAAGGAGCTGCAGGCGGGTTCAAACTGCAGACCTTTTGGGTAACAGCCAAGTGCTTAACCACTGCTCTACCGGGGCCCCAGACAACCAGCCATGAGTTGAGGATTAGGGAGTTCATTGTGTCCCTGGAAATCATGTGTTGAAATCCCAAGCCCCGTACTTGTACTTATAAATAAGTCAGACTGGTGGTGCTGTGGGTTAGGCGTTGGACTGCTAACTACAAGGTCAATGGTTCAAAGCCACCTCGGGAGAAAGCGGAAACTGCTCCCAGGAAGATGTGCAGTGTCGAAAACCCCTGTCTGGGTTGCTGTAAGTTAGAATAGCTTCGGTAGCAGAGTGGTTTTGTGGGGTGGGTTCCTATATGACCCTGCTCAGAAACAAGGGCTCTCTCTGGTGTTGTTAATGAAAGGACACACCAGAGTAGGGTGGGTCCTGAGCCCAACCACTCCTGAGCTGCCAAAAGACCTAGACTCAGAAACGGACCCGCAGGAGGGTGGGTTCTAAGTCAAGGATCGCCAGTGATCGTTAGGAGCTAGGAGAGAGACCATCGAAGGCACCCACACAGCTGACACCCGCCTTGGGCTTTCAGAATGGTGAGTAAGTCCATGCCTGAGTTTCAAGGCACCCATTCAGGGAGTTTTTGTTCCACCGGGACTAGGAGCTGACCAGGCCGGGCAGTCAGGGTGTCTCCCCACAGGGGATGGTCCAGGAGCAGAGCAGCGCCTGGCACATCATCACTCTTCTGCAAATGGCAGCTATTATGGTCGTTGTGTTATTGCTAGGGCCACGGTGCCTGCCGCTGCCCTTCAAACCTGAATCACACCCAAAGAGGCCACATCCGCCCACTTCAAACCCTGGCCGGCAGGACCAAAGGCCCTGGGCTCCTTCCCAAACTCCGCTTTTTGCCAACACGACCCTGAACACAAGTCTCCCTCTCCCCTCCAACATAAGCACCAGCCTCCACGCAGATGTCTGCTTGCCGCCGACACCCAGCTGTTCTCGGACATCTGGATGGTGCCTCTTGGCTCGCTCCATGCAGTGCAGATGTCTGGGCACCGTGTGGACCCGCCTTTCCGGCCTCCCGTCCCGGGTGGGGGCTCAGCATGGTGTGGCAAACATCTGTGATTACAGAGGCCCCAGCTTTGTCTTCCCAAAACTGGGCCTCCCGACCAGGGGCCCTCCAGACAGAAAGGGGATTGCAAGCAGTACGATCATCTTCTGTTCCAGGCACTGCCAGCTGGGGGGTGCTCCCTGTCCCCGGTAGGCCCTGCAGATGTGGTAGCCAGCTGAAAAGGCACTCAGGGCTGGTGGTGGGGCATGTGTGTGTTGGGAGTGAGGAACCTGGTTCTAGGCCTGGACCAACTATGTAGTAACTGCAACCTCGGACCAGGTGCTCTCCCTCTCTTGGCCTCTGCTCTGTGTTTGGACAATATGGGTGTTCTAGATACAGGGTGACTACATCTGTCAGCCGAAAGTACGGTCCCACCCACCCACCTAGCCCAGTCACCATTGCTACCACCACCACCGCAAGTTTCACGTGCACAAGGTCTGCGAGGAAGACTTGTCGCCGAGGCCCCTGCATGCGCCTCGTTAGAGGAGCCACGGGTTTAGATGGTGTGTCAGGACCTGCTGACCTCCTGGTGGCCTCTGTGTGCTGTCCCCTGGACCTGGGCCTCATTCTCACAGAAAGGCTGATGTCAGCTGGCCCTCAGACAAGCTCAGGAATAGATCTCATCATCCCAGGCACCACGGGGGCAGAGTGGGCCTGCTGGAGGCATGTGTTGCGGGGAAGGGGGCAGGGGCAGGCTGGGAGAAGGCTCCTGGGTCTCAGTACTAAGTAGGTAGTACCTGTGAGTGTGTATGTACATGTGTACTTCTGTGTATGTGTGTCAGGGGAAGCCAGCCCCTAACACATCATTACGGGTCCGGTAGGCGCAATTGTACAGCGGTAATAAGTAAGGATTATAGCAAAGTTATAGAGAGCATGAGAGATAGAAGTGAAGTGTTGAAATAAATGGGAGTCAGTCACAATTCATGGTAGCATGCTCACCTCAGGTCCACTCGATGGTCCACGTGGAGGGAGAGAGAGTTTAATGGTAGCCCCGGCCCCTTTTATATTCTCTGGGGACATGCAAGCCCCCTAATTGCAGGTGAGGACATACGTCACAGGAAGGGGCTGTACCATAGGTAATACAGTAATGAGAAGGGGTGGTCTAGGGACATACATGCAATAGGAAGGGGAGGGATTGGGGTTATACATGTGACAAGATGGGCGGACCCTAGATTCAAGATGACTACCTAACCTTGATCATCCTTGGATGGGTTTGACCTCAGGGGTCTCCTACAAGGAAACAGACATCTACTATCCTTATCAGAAGGAGTGGGCCCTATTTGTTGTGGGATAAACAGTGGTAACTACTTGCTCTAGATGGCTGATAGCTCTCAGGGAGAATAACCCCTGACCTACTTCTGATGACCTCCAAGTATAGTCATTCCCAAGCAGCTGTCTGGCATATATTTTGGGGAGACAGTTTGGGAGAAATCCTTCTGTACCCCACACATTTGCCCATGTATGTGTGCAAGCTGGCCTCTTAAAGCACCCACTGCTCTGCCTGCCACCTCTGTGATACTGCTGGGGAGGGGCAGGGACTGAGCTGGCAAGAGAGCAACCAGCCAGGAATGCCTTCCTCCCTCTGTCTGCGAGGGCACAGCTATAGTGAGGGGCACATGGCAGGGCTGGGCTCTGCTGCTGCAAGTGAGTAGCTGGGGAAGGGGTTGGGACTGGCCAGTCACCCAGGTCTCCGGGATGCTGGAGCATTGCAGGTCAGGGGTCAGCAGATCCACGGAGACCTCAAGACTTCCAGGCTGAGGCCCAGACACATTCCCCTGGGCCAGCCTGATTCCATTCAGCCCTCTCCCTGGGCCAAAGTGGCTAAGTGCCTTGGGAGATGAGGAGGTGATCTAGAGTTGGGGCTTGGCGGGGTGGGGGGGTGCTTTCCTGAGCTGCCTGCACGTCTAGGTCCATCTTATCCTGCTTTCCTCCACTTTGTCTCCGAGCTGCTGAGCTACTTCAGCTGCTGAGTTACTGCCCTGGGCCCTGGTCAGCCCAGAGGAGGGGCTGCCTGGCTGGACTGTGTGGACAGAGCAAGGTCCCCAATAACCCTGCTGTCTTCTCAGCTATGGAAATGCCCCGTCACTGGGCTGCTTTTCCCCGCACTGGGCTGGATCCATTGCTTGCTCTTTTCCCCAAAACGAGTCTGTCTCTTCCAGCTCCTCACATACACACACATGCATGCGTGACAAAGACCTTGGCTTGAAGACCATCCCAGGCCCTTCTGCTGCCATCGCTCGGGCTATCGTGAGGGCCTCACCTGACAAGGACGCATAGGCTCTGCCATCAGGACGTCAGCACAGCCCCAGGCCTGGGCCAGGCTCCTCCTCCTGGCAGCGAAACCCAAGCTAACCGCAGCAAGGAGAAGTGTAAGGAGCACGCCCTAGGTGGCCCGCACTTTGCAATCACTTTACCCGCAATCGCTCATGTGATCTTCCCAAGTACTCTGAGAGGTAGTTACTCTTCTAAGTCCCATTTTACAGCAGCAACCAAAGGCCCAGGGAAGTGACCCAATTTGGCCAAGGTCACCCAATGGTAGGCAACAAAGACAGGACAGAGAGCCATCGTGTGTCAATAGGGCCGCCTTCTCGTTTACTGAGCGCTAGCAAAGTGCCAGGGAACCCGGGGGTGCTGTGGTTTAGGCGTTGGACTGCTAACTTCAAGGTCTTCAGTTCAAACCCACCAGCAGCACCGAGGGAGAAAAACGAGGCTATCTGCTCCCGTGAAGATGTACCTGTATGGGTTCCATGTGACTCAGTCTCCTCCCAAGGGCAGGAGGTTTGGGTTGGGTTAGGGAGCTCAACCCTCGAGGGCTAATTGAAAAGCTGGCTGATTCAGGCCACGCAGAGGTGCTTCGGCAGAAAGTCCTGGTGATTACTGCTGAAAGGGCACGGCCATTGAAAGCTTCACGGAGCATCTTTCCACACGGACACACGTGGTCTCATGAGTCAGGGCTGGTTTGCTTGTTAACTATTTTCCGTGCATTTGCAGATTTTAGGAGGGTGCTATTCTGTAGGCGCCAGGGCTGAGGAGAAGGGACACGGGAAAAAGAACACCATGAGGGACTCAGGCGCAGAGCCACAGAAGGCCAGGAGAGAGGGTCAAGTCTGGCCGCGTTGTTAGGTGCCATTGAGTCGGTTCCAACCTCATACCACTACCTGGGCGTGTGCCTTCCTCACGAGTGCTCCCGTGTTTTAGCTCCCTGCTGCAGCCACTGTGCCGATCACCTCCCTGAGAGCCTTCCTCTCTTATGCTGCCCTTCTCCTTTACCAAGCCTGATGTCCTTCTCCGGCGACTGGTCTCTCCGGACATGTTCCAAGTATGTAAGATGAAGTCTCACCAGCCTTGCCTCTAAGGAGCATTCCGGCCATCCTTCTTCCAAGACAGATTGGTTTGTCCTTTTAGCAGGCTGTGGCAGTTACATAATCTTCTGTCAACATGAGCGAAGGGGTGGAGTCTCGCTTGTCAATCAGGTCATAGCCAATGATGTGTGGGCATGGCCTTCTTCTGAGGATTCTGGGGACTCCTGTCTTCCTCCCCAGAGGCAGGATACACTCCCTTCCTATGAATCATTCCTGTTGACAAGCCACATAGAGACCCACGCCAGTGCTGAGATGCTTCCACCCGCTGGCCTGTGATCTTCCTGGATTTGGCATCACTGCATGTGTTGCGTGAATCCGAAGAGAAATTTATAAACTGATATCATACATATGGGCTAATATCATACTTAGGGATTTGATCTGGACTGTGATGTTTACTTAATAAGCAATTAGTTTTTGAACTAAAGCCCTCTTACATAGGTCTGAGTGTCTCTGGCTTTGTTTCTCTTGTCTACCCGGACTCACAGAGAGTCCATGGTACTTTCAGGAATTCAAAGGCATCGATTCTTCTTCAGTCTTCCTTATTCAATGTCCAACGCTCACATGCAGATGAGGCCCTTGAAAATTCCATGGCTTGTGTCAGGTCGCCTTAGTCCTCAGAGTGACAGCTTGCTTCTCAACACTCCAAAGAGGTCTTGGCAAGCATGGCGGCAGCCGGCCAGCTCTCTCTAGGCAGCTCTGTCCACCTGCGGCTCCAGTAAAATATGGTTCATGAACACTGACATTTGAATTTCATATTATTTGCACATATCACCAGATACATCTTTTATTTCCCCCAACCATTTAGGAACGTGAAACCCCGCCCGATTTGTGCACCGCAGCGGTGGTGGGCTGACATTGGCCCCAGCGCTATGATTGGCCGCCTCCTGCCTGGTGGCAGGACTCTCCAGTGCTGGTTCCTGCCATGGCACAACCAGGCCGAGACTGTCCCTTGGTGCCTCATCTCCATGGCAAGTGGAGCCAGAGTTCAAACTGCGAGCTGTAACACTGCTTATCGGGTTAACACATAGGTAACATAGAATTAGCCATTTTGCTCTGTTTTTAAAGTCAATCTATAGACCTGTCTTCCAAGGTGCCTCTCTGTGGACCTGAGCCTCCACTTGAGCATCAGGAAGCAGTCGATGTTAACACCGACACCACCCAGGGACCGTTTTATCCAGTTTTGAGGGTGCAATTCAATGGCACTAATTACATTCACCGTGTATGAAACCATCAGCACGGTCTGTTTCCGGAACCTTCCCATCACCCCAAGCTCGGTACCCCTGCAGCAGTAACTCCCCACTTCCCACCCTCCTTTACCCTCCGTGCATTGGCCTCCTCTAGATCTTTCCTCTAAGGGGTCACACAGAACGTGGCTGTGCTACGTCAGCGAGCCTAAGACTGCCAAGGTGCCTCCGTGCATGCGGCAGGGTGCAGCCACGCCCCCTGTCTCCTGGAGGCTGGGGAAGGCTCCGCGACAGGGATCCGCCCCAGTGCGCTCAGCCCGCGCGTCCATTGATGGGCACTGGGGTGGCGCTACCTTTGTTGAGGAAGGGTTCTTCCCAAATGGAAGAGAGAAGAGCTGAGGGAAGAGGGAGGGTAAACAGAGGCTGTGCCGCCTGGAACGGCAGCCAGCGGGTAGGCTCCAAGTCCCAGCATCCTCTTCTGTGCAGGTGGGTAACGGCACTGTCCCACAGGGCGGGCGGCATGGCCAGTAGCACACCAGGATACCGCCGTGCCATTCAAAGGGGAGGCCGTTGGCTGCATGTGGCAGGCCCTTCATCTGGGGGCCTCTGGCATTCGCAGCGCACCCTCTTGTTAAACCGTGCTCTCCAGAGTACCAGGCTTCACCCAGAGGCTCTGGACACATCCTTCGAAAAGCTCCAGCAAGGTGGGCCAAACGCCCTGTCCGGGCCGCCCACAGCATGGCAGTGAGCAGCTGGTTCCCCAGGGTCACCTAGGTGCATTGCAGGCGGAGGGGTGGCTGCGAGGCTGCAGCTTGTGTTTGTTGAACACGGTCCCTCCTTTCTTCTCCGCAGCCCCAGAGCACTGCTGTTTTCCCCAGCTGGCGTCGGGGTCCAGAGGCCTGCACCTACTCTAGTCTGTATGTCGGCTAGAAAGCCTACTCTCTATGGTGTCGGAGGTCTGGGGGTCCTGCCTGGGGGGCTCCCCCACCCTCTCTGTGGTGGCAGAGGCAGGCCGGAACTGCGGTCATTCCCGGTTCTCCTTCCTGATGCACTGTCCTCTGGCGTGGACTGTTCTCCGCCCAGTCTTCATTGTGACCTTCTAATTCTGCACCTCACTAAGGTCACTTACAGCTTAGACGCCCCCTGTGGCTCTCAGCACAAAATTCACACTTCTTGTCCTAGCCCAAAAGGAACCCTCATGGGGCAGTGGTTATGCGTTGGGTGGCCCACTGCAAGGTCAGCAGTTTGAAATCACCAGCCTCTCCAAGGGAGAAAGACAGAGCTTGTTACTCCCATAAAGGATGCAAACTCTCACTGTCATGGCGTCAATGCTGACTCATAGTGACCTCCTGTCGGTTTCTGAGACTGCAGCTGTTGGCAGGGGTAGAAGGCCCAGTCTTTGTCCTGCGGAGCTGCTGGTGGTTTCAAACTGCTGACCATGTGGATCCCAGCCCAACACGTAACCACTACACCGCCATGACTCTCTGTCCACAAAGGGTTACAGTCTCAGGGGCTCATCGGGGGGCAGTTCTACCCTATCCTATAGGGGCTCTGTAAGTGGCAGTCAACTCGAAGGCAGTGGTTTGAGTTGGTTTGTTGGTTGGTTTTAGTACCCTGGCCCAGAAGGTCCTGCGAGAGCCAGCCCCGACACAGCCCTCCAGCCTCACCTCCCACACCCACCCTCAGACTTAGTATGCTTCCAACCCCCAGGAGCCTCTGTGGGGACTGTTCAGCCCTGACTTTCCATGAGTGCGGCTCCCTTTAATCTTTCAGGTCTCAGCTCAAACAGGACTCCCCACAAGAAGCCTTCTCAGCCCTGCCGACAGAAGTGGCCTTTGCTGTGACTCTCTTGTGTACCTCATGTGTTTCTTGTGACTCTCTTGTGTACCTCATGTGTTTCTTTCTCCACTCTGTGGGTGCAGGCTCCACCAGGGCGAAGCAGAGCGGCGCCCAGGGGAACCGCTGCAGTGACCACAGCAGCTGCAGGGCCCAGCCCAAGCCCCGGGGCCTGCTGAGCCTGCAGCCTGCCCAGCAGCTGCCCAGCACAGCCCACAATTACAGGGGAGTCGAGGCTCGTGGGTAGGACTTGGTCCTTCTCCAGCAGAGGCTTACTCGGAGGCTCAGTGGTTCCAGAGGCCTGCTCCAGAGGCTGTGCTCATGAACGAGCAACCAGCTGGGCTGCCTGAAGAAGCTGAGGCCAGCTGGGACACACCCCAAAACACCATGCTTCTGTGTACTCCTTCTCTAGCTTGCTGCCCTTTCCCCTCGCTCTTACTTCCTGGGATTGCACCCCACAAGACAGAAGCTTGGCCTCACGCTCTCCTGTCTGCAGAACCTAGGCTAAGATGGTCGCCTTTGTAAAATCAGCACTCTACACAGTACAAAGTAAGTGCTAGAGAACATTTGTTAGATGGATGGATGGATGGATGGATGGATGGATGGATGGATGGATGGCAGGTAGGTTTAGTGATACAACCCGGTAAAGAATGTTATCTTCAAGAGGCAAGCCTAGAAACCCATGTGGAAACACTGGTGCCCACAATCAGGGGACCACTGTCCATACTGTCCCCACATCCCTCTCCCACATACTAGAAACACACATGCCCCCAGACCATATGTGGATAGCTCTGCCTCTTCCAGGCCAAGCCCCTAGCTCTCAAACCTGTTTGTGGAGCTGGGAAGAGAGAACCCTGACAACTGGGAGAAGCCCTCCAGTGGGTACGCAAGCCCCCTGAAAAGGAGATCAGGGAGCACGTGCTCTCCACTTCAAACCTTAAATGTTAGTCCAGGTCGGGTTCAGTAGAGAAACAAATTCATAGACACTCATGCTTCTGCCAAAACTATCATTCATGGACTTACAGAATGCCTCATCCACAGGCATGGCATCCCACATAGCTTTGCTTCAGATCAAGGAACTCACTTTACAGCAAACACAGTGCGGCAATGGGCCCATTCCCATGGAATCCACTGGTCGTATCATGTTCCTCATCATCCTGAAGCTGCCGGCTTGATAGAACGATGGAATGGGCTCCTAAAGACACAATTACGGCGCCAACTAGGTGGCAACAACTTGCGGGGCTGGGGCAATGTTCTCCAGGAAGCTGTATACGCTCTAAACCAGCGGCCAATATATGGTGCTGTGTCCCCAATAGCCAGAATTCATGGGTCCAGGAACCAAGGGGTGGAAGCTGGAGTGGCACCACTCACTATTACTCCTAGTGATCCCCTTGCAGCATTTTTGCTTCCTGTCCCAGCAACCCTGTGTTCCTCAGGCCCAGAGGTCCTGGTCCCGAAGGAAGGAACTCTCCCACCTGGAAACACAGAACGGATTCCATAGAACTGGCAGCTGAGAATGCCCCCTGGGTATTTTGGGCTTCTCTTGCCTTTGGATCAACAGGTCAGGAAGGGTGTCACTGTACTGAGTGGTGTGATTGATCCTGATTACCAAGGAGAAATTGGACTGGTGCTACATAATGGAGGTAAAGAAGAATATGTCTGGAATTCAGGAGATCCCATAGGCTGACTCTTAGTTTTACCATGCCCTGTTATTAAAGTAAATGGTAAGTTACAGCAACCCAATCCTAACAGGACTTATAATGACCCAGACCCCTCAGGAATGAAGGTCTGGGTCACCCCGCCAGGCCAAAAGCCACAGCCAGCTGAGGTGCTTGCTGAGGGCAAAGGTAATACAGAATGGGTAGTAGAAGAAGGTAGTTCTACCTATCAGTTACGACCATGTGATCAATTGCAAAGGTGAGGTTTGTAATTGTCAACACATTTTCTCTTTATGTGCTTATTGCATATCTTTCCTTTGTTATTTTGATATATCAGCTACAATTGGACTTGGTGTGTTTTTATTTATATGTATGATTGATGTTTGATGATAAGTATAAGTGTGATTTCATTAATGCCTGGAAATTAAATAATTATATATGGCTAAAGAATTGTGTACAGGTGCCAAGTTGGCAAGGGGTGGATTGAGGTAGTTAGTTTATTGTGCCAACCTGGCCGATAAACACATGTGGGATTAATTGAAGGGCAGAGAGATAAATGGCTTGGTGAGCCTCGCCTTTCTTGTCTCTTGCTCTTTGATCATCAGACCAGTGTGCGGCTGCCTTGCTTGTTCTGTGCCTCAATTTTCAAGCTACACTACCTATGGGACACCTAACCTGTGGACTGTGTCACTGCAATTTGAGGTTTCTTCAAGACATGCTTCGCCACACCATTGAAATTTACATCTCTTGAGCTGGGGACTGTCGGACCCTGCCATCTGGCTGACTGTTGGTGACCTGCCTTGCTGTTGGCTGCCTGTGCCCGGATAGCCTGAATTGCTCTACAAAGGACTGACTACCTGGCGGCTCTCAAGACTTGAAGGACTGCCAGTGTCTCACAGCTGTCTCGTGGGAGTGAGTTGCACTGAGCCATTTGTACTACTTTATAATTTAATTAAATTTTTATTTCTTATGTTATATATCTATCTGTATAAAATATATAAAATTATTAGCATTCTGGTTTTGTTTCTCTAGAGAACCCCGTCTAACACACGCCCAGACCATATGTGGATAGCTCTGCCTCTTCCAGGCCAAGCCCCTTGCTCTCAAACCTGTTTGTGGAGCTGGGAAAGAGAACCCTGACAACTGGGAGAAGCCCTCCAGTGGGTACGCAAGCCCCCTGAAAAGGAGATCGGGGAGCACGTGCTCTCCACTTCAAACCTTAATTGTTAGTCCGGGTCGGGTTGACTAGAGAAACAAATTCACAGGCACTCATGTGTACAAGCAACAGCTTTATATACAAGAGCAGTTTTATATTGAGAAAACATTCCAGCCCAGCCCAGATCAAGTCCATAAGTCCAATAGAGTCCATCTGTCCAATATTCATCCATAAATTCCTCTTTAGATTCACGCAGCACACTCAATGATTCTGAATGCAGGAAGATCACAGGCCAGTGGGTGGAAGGTCTTGTGGATGAATTCAGTGGCGGCAGAAGCATCTCAATACTGGCGCGGGTCTTCCCGGGTCTCCTCCAGCTCTCTGAGTGTCTCAACAGCAGGAAAGGGAAGGCAGAGAGAATGGGTCTGGCTATTTATCTCCATAGAGCCTCCAAATGGGGCCATCAAGCTGCAACCTGATTGACAGGCTGGACTCAACCCCTTTGCTCAAGTTGACAGAGGATTGGGTAGCTGACATGTTCATCTAAGCTGCAGGCCACGGAGCCCTCCCAGCAGCCCCTGAGGGACATAGCCACTAAGTCTCCTTCTCCTACGTTACAAATGAGGAAACTGAGGCGCAGAGTGGTTCGGCGCCTTTCCCATAGTCACCCAGCCTGTAGGCAGCAGAGACAGGGCTTGGCCCACCAACCATCTGGCACCAGCAGCAGGAGCTCCACAAAGCCAGCCATACCAATATCACTGTGCCTGAGATTAAAACTCCCATCGCTTCGCAGTGTTTTCAGGAGACCGTTTGCTGGGTCCTGGTCCCAATCTGGAGTCGAGAGTTGAAAGTTGTCAAGGGCAACAACCAGGTTTCCAAATGGATAAGCCCTGAGAGGCCAGAGAGCAAGTCTTTCAGCTCATCATTACAGCCCCTGGCTCGCTGCTCAGGCTGATGTGCAACAGGGCTAACCTTTCTGGAGCCCTCCTTTAAGCACCTTTCATGCACTGACTCACTCAGTGCCCAACAGCCCTGTGCGGCAGGTCTGACTATGATCCCCATTTTCCAGAGTTAACCTACCACACACAACTAGTAGGTGCCAAATGAGTAAAGGCACTATAAGTAAACAAAGGGCGCTGCTTTGTCATCGTCACTGGGGCTGCCTGAAATATGCCAACTAGGACCTCCGAGACCCCAGGCAGGAACCCCCGCCCTCGTCTGATGAGCTACTTGGTGCTGTGACAGTGGTCACGGAGTGGCTGAAGAGGAGACGGGTCAGGCAGGGCTGGTGGTCAGCCGGGCCCATGAATGGAGCAGGCCTGTGAGGAAATGGATCTTGCTTGCTGTCTGCAGGTGCTAACTGGGAAGGCGGCAGGGGCCCGCGTAAGCGCACACACTTGCATGCACACTCAGTGTCTCAGCTGACAGGAAGAGGAAATGCCTTGCATTTTCCAGCCACTTGTCCCAAGGCCAAGCCTAAATGCCAGCCCTAAAAATACAGCAGAGCTATGCTAACAGCCCCCCTCCCCCCCCACCCTACCTCTCGGTGTTATTTTTGAATGACGATGCTCCATGAAAGTAATCTGATGCTGAGGAAGCCGGAGTCCTTGTTCTTTCACGTCGCCTGGCCATCAGGTTTCTGGAGGGGGAAGAAAGAGAAAGGAGGGGAGCAAGGCTGCCTTTGGTTTGAGAGGAAAGCACAGCAGATGAGCCCCCAGAGTAGGCACAGACAGGGGCAATCGCGAGTCACACCAGGCACAGCGTGGGAACCTGGAGTTAAAGATCCCATCTTTGCCCTCAGGGCACCTGCAGTCTCCTTGGAGGGAGCCTTGCACCCAGGGAAACCAGAACATGCCCCCAGGGCAGGGAATAGTTCAGGTTCTTTCTCCAATCGTCTTTAAAGACCGCCCCTGAGGGTGTTGAGAACTTAGCAGGATACTAGGAACCAAGAAGCAGTGAAGAGTGAATACTCGCGTGTGAATGACTGGAAACGAGGCAAGGCTGTCTGCTCTTCCCTTCCCAGTCAGCGCTGTCCTGGCGATGGAAGCCAGTGCAGCGAGGCAAGAAAAAGAAGAAAAGGGCGTCCAGGAGTAGGAAGCCAGTAGGGATAAATCTGACCAAAGATGCATATGGTCTGCATACTGGAAATGTCAGAGCACTTCTGAAAGATAGAGTTACATAAATAGATACAAACCATCAGAAGACTTGATATGGTTAAGGTGTCCATTTTGACAAAGTTGGTCGATGGAGTCAATGAAATTCTAATAAAAATAACAGGCTTCTTGGCAAAATTTGAATAACTGGTTTGAAAATGTTATGGAAATGCAAGGGGCTAGAAAAGCCAACGCAACTTTGAAAAAGAACAAAATTAAGAAGGTGCTTTTTGTGATTTTAACTTATCGTAAAACTACAGCCACCAAGACAGGGGGGAAAGAGACCCACACACAGCTGGTCAATTGATTTTTCACAAAAGTGCTGGAACTTCAGTAGGTAAAGGATACTCTTTTCGCCAAATGACACTAGAACAAGTGGGTGTTCATACACACCCACACACACACACACACACACACACACTTGAACTTGGTTTTATACCTGTGCCAAATAAAAATATATTATAAAAAATGACAAAATCACTTTGTGAAGAAATCTGATCCATTTATTTCCTCCCTGAGGTATTCACCTGAGTGAAATGAAATCATGTCGCCATGTAAATGTGTGCACACAGATAGATACTCGTAGCGACTTTATTTGTAAGAGTCAAAAACTAGAAACACTTCATAGGAGAGGGCTTCAAAAAGTTTGTGAAATATGAATAGAAAAAATCATGGGATTTTTCCACAAACTTTTCAAAGCCCCCTTATGTATTCATCAGCATATAGATGAGCATACATATAAAATGGGATACACTCAGACAACAAAAAAATCACTTAACTATTGACACACAAAATAGAATGGATGAATAGCAAGTAATTAGTGTTGTTGTTGTTGTTATTGTTAGGTGCTATGGTAGTTACATAATCTCATGTCAGCTTGATGAATAGAGTGGAAGAATGGAGTTTAAGCTGTCAATGAGGTCACAGCCTGGTGATGCGTCCTTGTGGGAGTGGCTTTCTCATGAGGAGGATCCTGGGAACCTCCTCTCTCTCTCTGCCTTCACCTTCCTGCTGTTGGGTCACTCAGCGCTGCTGGAGCCACACTAGAGAACTGCCAGATACCTGTGATGCGTCCACTGCCATTGGATCCACTAGACTTTGCACCCACCAGCCTGTGATCTTCCTGCATTTTGCATCATTTCATGGGTTGTATGTGTCTGAAGAGGGATTTATGGACTAACATCAGACTTACAGAGTAGTATCGGACTTAAGGGCTTGATCTGGACTGGACTGGGACATTTTCTTTTCTTTTCTTTTTTTTTTTTTTTTTTGAAGTTAAGACAGATTTTATTGAGGCGGGGAAAGACCTCCCGGGAGTGGGACATTTCCTTGAGATCCAATTACTTCATAATATAAAGCTCTTTCCTATACATGTATGAGTGCCACTAGACTTGTTTTTCTTGTCAACCCGCTCTAACACGGTGCCATCCAGGTGGTCTAACTCAGTGACCATATGGGCAACAGAAGGAAACCCCACTCAGTCCTTTCCAGCCTCACAATTGGTTCTTATGTTTGAACTAATGGATGCAGTCACTGTGTGGATCCATCTTGTCAAAGGTCTCCCTCTAGTTTCCTTCCCTGATACTTTACCTTAAGGTCCTTCTCCAGAGACTCGTCGTTCCTGACAACATGCCCCAAGTAAGGGAGACCACGTCTTGCTATCCTTGCCTCTAAGAGGGATTCTTCCGAGACAGATTTGCTGGTTCTTTTGGCAGCCCGTGGCACCTTCAAGATTCTTCATCAGCACCGTAACTTCAATACATCGGTTCTTCTTGGGTCGTCCTATAGTGTCAATGGCCAAAGAAAAGCCACTTCTGAGCCTGCTGATGTACAACTAAACATCTCTTGGATTTGATTCTTTGACTTGGAGGTTTGGGGGCATGGCTCCATGGGTCAACCTGGTTAATTGGACTAATGACAGGTTTACCTTCCGTTCCATCTCTTAATTCACTGGGGGTGCTTAGGGTCTTGCAAGTGGGCATCCCAGACACAATGATTAGTCTCTACTCACAAGGAGAACCAGAAGAAGGAGGTGAGTTTGTTATCGGAGAATGGAATGTGTGGTTCATTACCTCCATGAACAAACTCCCTTCTTTGCCACATGACCAGAAGCACTGGGTGGTGCCTTCCTAACATTACTGAATATTTTGATCAAAGATTCCATAGAAGAATTCTGATCAAAGACGGGGTGGGGGGAGGATGCAGAATGAAATTTCAAATTCTCATTGCCTCATATGCATTGAGTAAATAATATTGTGTAAGAACAGATGCCCTTGAATGGTGGAGCTGGAGAAGAATATTGAAAGTGCCATGGACTGCTACAAGGATAAAGCCATCTGTCTTGGAAGATGTTTGGCCAGAGAGCTCTTCAGAGGCAAGGATGGCAAGACTTCATCTTATATCCTTTGGATGTATTGTCAGGAAAGACGAGTCCCTGGAGAAAGACACTGTGCTTGGTTAGGTGGCAAATGGGGGAAAGATCGGAGAGATGGAAACCCTGCCTGTAGACAAGTGCACATCTAGATGGAGGACATGGCTAGAAACAAATTCTTCACAGTTTGATATTTTTGTAAGAGTTTCTATGTTTGTGCAAATATTCTTTATTTCCCCTCAAGTTGATCGCTATAAAATGAAAAACATAGTAAGACAGCTGAGGATAGCCCTAGCGAACAATCCTTAAGTTGGTCATTATTGTAATAGGCTGTGGGCACAGAGCCAAAATAAGACCTTGGGTCGATGTCACCTGAATTCTGAAGCATCTCAAGAACAGATTTGATGCATTGCACACTAATGACAGAAGGCCCGGTGAGCTGTGAGATGACATCCCAAACACCTCCATGACGAAAGCAAAAGGTAATTTTAAAAGACAGGAAAGGAAAAAGGAGATCAAAGTGGATGTCGAAAGAGACTCTGAACCTTGCTCTTATTCACAGAGTACATAGGAACATGGAAGTAATGATGAAGCCAAAGAGCTGAACGGGAAATCTCGAAGGGCAGCTTGCGAGGACAAAGTAAAGTGTTATAATGAACGTTCAAAGCACTAGACTTAGAGTGACAAAAAGGAAGAGCACGTGGCATATCTTAAACTGAAAGCCCTAAAGAAAACATCCACGCCTCAAGTTGTAATATTGAAAGGTCCTGTGGGCAAAAGAGTGAACGGTGAAGGAGGCATCAAAGCACATGGAAGCAATGCACAGAGTCACTGGGCCAAAAAGAAGTAGGTGACACTCAACCACTCCAAGAGGTTGCATATGATCAAGAATCAATGGAGCTGAAGGAAGACACCCAAGCCGCACTGGAAGCATTCGCCAAAAACAAGGCTCCAGGAACTGATGGGATCCCAACTGGGATGTTTCAACCAGCTGCTGACGCACTGGAAGCACTTCCTTGTCAATTCCAGGAAATTTGGAACACAGATACTTGGCTAACTAAGTAGAAGAGACCCATATTTGTGCCCATTCCAAAGAAAGGTGACCCAACTGGATGTTCAAATAATAGAACTATATCATTGATATCACAGGCAAGTAAAATGTTGCTGAAGATCATCCAACAATGGTTGCAGCAGTACATTGATACGGAGCTACCAGAGGTTCAGGCCAGATTCAGAAGAGGACATGGAATAAGAGATAGGATGACTGATGTCAGGTGGTTCTTGGCTGAAAGCAGAGAATACCAGAGAGGTGTTGAGTTGTGCTTTACCGACTGTGCTAAAGCATTCAACTGTGTGGACCATAACAAACCATGGACAGCCTTGAGAAGCACGGGAGCCCCGAACGCTACATCGTGCTCACCCAGAAGCTGCAGATGGATCAAGGGGCAGTGTGCAAACAGTGGAAGGGAATGCCACCTGGTTTAAAATCAGGCCAGGTGTGTGTCGGGGTTGCATCCTCTCGCCACACTTATTCAACCTGGATGCTGAGCAAATCACCAGAGAAGCTGGGTTACATGAAGAAGAATGTGGCATCTGGATTGCACAAAGGCTTCTTAACAACCTGGGACATGCAGATGACACAATCTTCTGTGTTAACCCAGGATCACAGTCTTCAGGACGGGACACACTCAATGAAGAGAAAGGCAGAGTGCTCACAGCTGGACCAGGAGGCAACATCATGACAAATGGAGGGAAGACTGAAGTTGTCAAAGACTTTGTCTTACTTCGACCTACAACCAAAGCTCATGGAAGCAGCAGTCAAGATCAAAGGACGCCTGCCATTGGGTCAATCTGCTGCGCAAGACCTCTTTTAAAGATGGAAAGGCAAAGAGAACTCAGGTTACTTTGAGGACTAAGGTGCACCTGACCCAAGACATGGTATTTTCAATTGCCTCGTGTGCATGTGAAAGTTGGATTTGACTAAGGAAACTGAAGAAGAACCGAGGCTTTTGAACTGTGGAACTGGCAAATCATGTTGAAACTACCATGGACTGTCAAAAGAACAAACAATTCTGTGTGGGAAAAGGGATAGCCAGAGTGCTCTTCGAGGCCAGAATGGTGAGAGTTGGTCTGACTTTGAACGTGCTATCGGGAGAGAACAGCTGTGGGTGGGTGTCATGCTTGGTAAAGTATCAGGACACTGAAAAAGAGGAAGAAGACCTTTGACAGCTGGATTGACACAGCGGCTGCATCGATCTGCTCAAACATGAGGACAATTGTCATAATGGCACAGAGTTTCATTCTGCTGCTGAGTCGGACCTGACTCATCAGCACCTCACAGCAATGGTCCTCTGAGACTCTGATAAGAGCCACAGTGTCTTACATCCATAAAGCACACAGGAGTATCAATCACTGCACATGTGAATATGCTAATTATTTGTCCCAAACAAAGCCGGGCCCATCTTCCTCAGCATTGTCTATACTTACCTGTTCTTGTAACAAGGCCAGTGAAGTTAGAGAGGGGCATTGCTTACTTGAGACAAAGCCAAGGGCTAAACCCACTGAAGAACCCAACCAGGGGGCTTGCCTTGGCCGCACTATGTACTGATCCTGAAACAATTAACCCACTGTCATTGAGTCAATACCGACCCGTGACCATCCGCTATGTGTCTGCAGAGAACTCTGCTCCACCGTGTTCTCAGTGGCCAAGGTCTGGGAAGTCGATCACCAGGCTTGAGGGGCCTCTGGGTAGAGACCAACGTCCAACTAAACGCCTTACCCATCCGCACCACCCAGGGGCACCCGCCCAGAATGCCACCACCTAGCCCAGGGTGGGAGCAGGAGGAACCGAGAAGAGACCCAGGCAAGCTCCTCTTTCTCCGTCTTCTCCTGCCTGGGGCTCCCAGCACAGCCCTCTCCCCAGTGGACAGACCCACGCCATTACCTTTACTGAGATAGACCTGGTCACCCAGTGCTGATCTCATGACTGCTGAGCCTCAGCTGTGGGTACGAGTTGACTCCAGACCCTGCAAGAATGCCCTTGGACTCTGGCCCCCACACTGAATTCTAACGCCCGTCCCCACAAACCCCACACTGACCCCAGTTGCTTTGAACCACAAAGGTGCCACGACAAGGATCTGGGGGTGCACAGAGTTGGACCCCTCTAGGGGGACCCAGAGCAGCACTCGTGTTTCCATCGGTCCTCTCCAAGCCCGAGCCGCTGCGTGTCTGTGCCCCTGAGAGTGACAGAGAGAAGGTGACAGTGGAGAAGGCGCCAGCCGCCAGTGCTTTGGCCATGTGAGGGCAATAGCAAATTGGCTCGACCCCCTAAGTCTTAACAGGAACCCGCTTCTGACTTGATTTTGGTTTTGTGCATCCTGGAATCAGGAGACAGAGGGAGGAGAGGCAGAAAAACCTTCCCTGCCCTGCCCTTTCCCCATCTTCCCCCATCTCCTTACCCCACCCCTCTTCCTCTGATTCTTGGGTGTCCTGCTCCCAGGGGGTCTCTGGGGAGAAGTAGTTCATGCATCCCAGCAGAGGGCGCCCTGTGCCTTCTAACTCAGCACCACCAGGACCTGTTTCCTGGGTGCCAAGGGTCCCCGGCAGACAAGTGCCCCACTGGGCTGGTGCGCAGGAGGAGGGGACTCCTGGCACAGCGCTCTGTCGGCTCCACTGGCAGCAGCGGGGCCTGAAAGAGCTGTGATCTATCTGTGCCTCGAGGGCAGGGGGTGACGTCTCAGTAGGGGGAGATGCTCTCCTTAGATGGCCTCCAAATGTCTGGCAGTTAATGGGCACTCCCCCATAAAATGCTACAGTGCTTTGGCTTCCCCAGCCTGCCCAGGGCTTCTCACCTAAGCCTCCTCGCCCACATCACTTCACTTACCTGCAGTCTAGGGGGTAAGGAAGCATGCGCACATCAGAATCACCTGAAGAGTTTTATTGGTGAAAACACTACATCTGGCTGTAAGTTCCCTAGAGTTGAGGACCCTCAACTCACACTACTCCAAGTATAGTCTCAGGACCAGCAGCATCAGCATCACCTGGATGCTGTATTCGCCGCCGCGGAGTCAGAATCTGTATTACCAGGACATAGGAAGGGGCTCGCTAACACTCAGGGAGTGCTCATGTAGAAATCAAGCTGCTGACTCGTGGCATCAAGAGGTTGACTTTGTGGTTGGGTTGCTAGTGGCAAGTCCCCAGGGGTGAGCAGGTGACGCAGCAAGAACGGGGGGAGGCCATGAAAAACTGGCCGCCTTGGCAGGCTAGAGCAGTTTTGGAGGAGATGGAATTTCAGCAGCCTTGAAGGTCGATTCAGCGGAGAGTGAGGAAACTTTGGAGGGGGCAAGGAAGGGTTGATCAAAGGCCTACAGGAGGGAAGCGCTGTGGCGGGGCAGAGTGCGGAATGGAGATGATGGAATATGGTGTCCAGGGAGGAAGGAGGGCACCCACCTGGGGAAGAGATTTAGCCAACCATTGAGAGGGCATTTCTCCTGCAGACCAAGGGAGGCATTTGAGGATTGTTGAGGAGCAAATCCACCTGCGACAAAGAGCTCTGGGAAGATGGATCTGGACGTGACTATCAGGTGAAATGCTTTCCTCATGGTTCCGGACAGAATAACTAATCATGCAAATAATAACAGAAACCCCTAACTACTGTTTTCTGCTCCCTACTGTATTGCCCGGGAGCCTTGGTGGCACCGAGATTACCCATGTGGCTGTAACTTGAAAGACTGGTGGTCCCAACCCACCAGCCACTCCATGGGAGAAAGACGTGACATTCTGCCCCCATACATGTTCACAGCCTTGATAATCCCACAGCGCCATTCTAATCGGTCCTATAGCCGTGTTTGGAATTGGAATCCACTCGGATGCAATGGCTTTGGCTTTGCAGTTGACTATCTTCCCAGTATGGCTCTGAGAGGCTGCTTCGGTGCTGAGCGGAGTCAGTGTTCCGCTGGTGCCCCTGGGCAGGCTCCTGGGAGGCTTCGTAATTCATCAGACAGTATCTCTGAAGCCCCTGCAGTTAGATAGGTCACTGTCTGTCAGGTGAGACAGTTCTTTGTCGGACAGACCTTGTTCAACCCACAGTGCTGTCAGGTCGCGTCACCCTGGGGAGCCTGGAGTCCGGTCCAAACCTCTTCTGCAAATGGATGGAGCTGCAGGGGACCGTCCCTGGCCCGTGACCCGCAACCTCTCTCACCTTACATGGCCCCAAACCCGGGCACAGTTCCTGGCTGTTACCACGGACTGTCCCAGGAAAGGCCAGACCAGGCAGCTTCCTCCCACACCTCTCCCCCTTCCTTGACCTTTCCCACCATGTCTTAACCCAGTGTTCCCCAAAGTGTACTCAGCAAGGCACAAACCCTGCAGGGCCCGGGGTCCTCCCCTTGTCTATTCTCCATGCCACAGTCCCACCCTGCAGCCGCAGGCAGAGCAGCTGCATTATATGAAGAAGAATGTGGCATCAGGATTGGAGGAAGGCATATTAACAACCTATGATATGCAGATGACACAATCTTGCTTAAGGAAAGTGGGGAGGATTTGAAGGCCTTGCTGATGGAGATCAAGGATGGCAGTCTTCCATGTGGATGGCAGCTCAGGGTACGGAAAACCCCCACCCTTGCCACGGGACCAGGAGGTGGCATCAGGATAATGGAGAAACGGCTGAAGCGGTCAAGGATTTCATCTGGCCTGGATTCACAATCAATGCTCCTGGAAACAGGAGTCAAGAGATCAACCAATGCATTGCATTTGGTTAGTCTGCTGCACAAGACCTCTTTAATGTCTTGAAAAGCAAGGAGATTACTTAGAGGACTAAAGGGCACCTGATCCAAACCAGGGTCTTGACTTCAATCGCTGCATATGCATGTGAAAGTTGGGCATTGAATGCGGAACACCAAAGAAAAACGGATGCATTTGAATGATAGTGTTCGGTGAAGAATATTAAAAGTACCATGGACTCCCAAAAGAACAAACAGATCTGTCTGGGAGCAATTACAGCCAGAATGCTCCTTAGAGGCAAGGATGGTGAGACTTGGTCTCAGGTACTTTGGACATGTTGTCAGGAGAGGCCAGTCCCTGCAGAAGGACATTCTGCTTGGTGAAGTACGGGAACAACAAAAAAGAGGAAGCCTTTCGACAAGATGGATTGGCACAGTGGCTCCAATCATGGGCTCAAACCTAAGAGCAATTGTGAGGATGGTGCAGGACCAGGCAGTAGCTCGCCCTATTGTACATCAGGTCACTGTGAGTCAGAACTGGTTCCACGACACCAAACAGCCACAATATCCAGGGCACAACAGCAGGGCAAGAATCTGGCCAAACCCCCAGTAAAGACATCGGTTTCCTGATTTTCAACTCAGATCCTCCCATGCTTACTTAAAGAACCCTTCTTTTTCATGAGCTTTCGCTAATGTGTAAACCGTTTGGGACGCACTTGCCCGGGAAACTCCCATCTGCATCCCTCCATGCTTCCTGTTACAGAAAGAGCTGCTCTTTGCCTCAAGCCAAGGGACTCGGGACCCCTGACATTCAGACGGCTGCTCCCTACCACTGTTCTAACCCCCTCCCTCCCGGGCCCCAGATGAGCCTGCTATAGACCGTCTGACTGCTGGTCCCAAGGCCCCTCACAATGGTCCTCTCTGAGGAGGATGCCAGTCAGCACCATCCACACACAAGGACAGCTGCTGGTGGGGCCCTAAGAAGCCCCAATAAATAAGTGATGAGGGTGGGGCTGGGGGCTCTCTGGCTGGAGATTGATGCGGCCATAGCCAGAGTGACATAATGGGCGCTTTGGGCAGGTCAGGCAAAAGATGAAAGGCGGGAGCCATAAATAACACAGGGAATAAAAGGTGGAAAGCTGGCCCGAAGGAATAAATCCCTGTCCCCGACAGCGCTCAGTGTGGGCGTGAGGAGAGTGTCAGGGGGTGAGGGGGTCCGTAGGAGGGAAGGCCATGTGGTGGCTGCCGGCTGCTGGGTTACACCCCCCGCCCCAACACACAAACACACACACACACACACACACACACACACACACACACCACCACCACCACCACCACCACCACCACCAGGGGAGGATGGGAGGGAGAAAGAGCCCAGATGGGGGCCTAGTCATAAGGTCCCTAGGAATTGTACCCGACTTTGCAGCACCTAACAACCACCCCCACAAGTCTGGCCTTGTCACTGGGCCACAGAACTGGTGGAGGGCGGGGCTGCTGATGGAGGGGTGGTGGTGCTGGTGGTAATGGTGGTGGTGGTAATGGTGGTGGTGGAGGCAGGGGGGGTGGAGTTGAGGGCGGGTGTTCTGGTATTTCTTTTCCTCAGCTTCCTCCTCATTATGACGAGGAGTGGTTACCAGGCCAGTATGTTCTAGTCGGAAGACTGTTTGCATCAGCATGGTTCAGCTGTCAGCTGCCTGACCGTGCCTCGGACTTCTGAAGGAGGTCCCGGGTGAGCACACCTAACAGCGAGCAACGCACATGTCTAGGTGAACCTGAAGGCCCCTTCATCTAATCATATAAGTTCAGTTGAATGGGTGTATGGGTGCATGGATGGATAGATGGTTGGATACAGTTTTACATAGGTAGGTGGTTGGGTGGATGGATAATAGGAACGGGCTTAAAGCTTTGCTGGAAATGAATTTAGAAGATCATGGAGTTTTCCCACAAACTTTTCGAAGCCCCTTCATTGATGTCTGGCACCATATGCGCTAGGCGGAATACCTGCTTTGTGTTTATTCAGTTCCATTTTTACTTTATTGCCGTTATTTTGCAGAAGAAGGAACCAGCTCAAAGAGGTCTTCTGACCCACCTCTGGCAAGTGCACGGCCAGGATTGAGCCCAGGCCTGGGAGCCCCAGAGCTGGCACTCCTGACCACCGCAGAGCAGTACCCCCATGACTCAGGGGAAGGATCCTCCAATCAACGAGCACCCCGACACTGGATCCCAAGAGCCCTCCTTCCCATCGCTGCAGAGCACCTGCTCTTGCTGTGGAGCTGAAAATGACCCCGAGGAAGGAGCAGGCTGAACGTTCTCCAACTGAAGTCATGGGCAGGCCCCACGCCCAGTGCCGCCGTCTCCCTGATGTGCCCATGTGCCCCTCTTCATTTTACATGACCTAAAACCTTCTGGCTTCTCTAATCCTCTAGAAACTCTTTGGGCAAGAATGCCCTTCCCCTGTGGAACTGGCTCCACCTGGCTCCCCAAGACCAAGGAGAAGGGGCTTGGGGCCTATGCAGAAGGAATCCCAGTAGCTCAGGACTGAGGGCGGCCCGAGCCTGGTCCTTGAAGATGCTCTTGCAAGGTGCCTTGAGTCTGCTGCAGGGGACAACGGGCACCAGATGAGCAGGTCTTGGGGCATTCGCCCCTCATGCCCACTGTCCTCACCTGGGACTCGGGCCTTCGGTGGGGAGAGCACAGTCTTCCCAGCTGCCCCTGGGAAGGGGCGCTCAGAGGAGCTAGCAAGGAAGAGAAGACCCAGAGCAGTGGGAAGCACAGGGCCTCTGAGAATCCTGGCCTGAACAGACAAACCCAAAGAGGAGCTCTGCCATGCAGGACTGAGGCATGACATTGCTGGGACAAGACCACGTAGCATCACCATGTGGGCAAGGTGTGACCTGGTCATTTGTCCTCGCAGGTTTCTTGACTTGAACGCTTCAGCATTTCTTTGTGGTGAAGCGCGCCCCCACCACCCAGGGCAATTTAAGATGAGCCTGCAAAGAGCACCAGGTGAAGCCATTCCCGCCATTCCTGCAGGAGCCCTAATTAGTTGATCAGAGGCCCCAAACTTCAAGGAAGGGAACGTATGATGCTCCACTTGTTCCACACTCTGGTCTAGTGGGTCTCAGTCCTGGTTGCACATTCAAAAAAAAATTTGTTTGAGCTGCTCACAGCCAGGTTGGTGGTTCAAATCCCCCAGCCTCTCCTCTGAAGAAAGCAGAAGCTGTCTGCTCCTGTAGAGATGTGCAGGCTCAGAACCCCTACACCACGATGGGTCAGAAATGACTTGATGGAAGGGGGTGGGGAGTGGGGGATGTTGAGGGTAGGGAGGTCCCAGGCATCCTGTAGAGGGACTCTGATTCAATTGACTGGGATGTACTAGGCATATTTTAAAACCTTCCAGATCATTCTATGGGGCTGCTCCACCAGCGTCTACCACGGCGACCCTTTTTAGACTGGTAACGCCCTTTATCCTAGACCAGCGGCAAAGGGAGCTAGTTAGACATGCAGAGCCTCAGGCCCAACCCCCAAGCCGCACCTCAGCGAGGCCACCAGATGTGAGGGCACCTTCACGTTTGAAAGGCCCTGGAGGACCCACAGACCTCAGCAGAGCGGGCCACCGCGTAGGGTCTTTCTCCTCTCTACCACCTCGTCCTCCCTGGCCCTACCTCCCCCAAATCCTTCTCAGCCACCAGTTGCTTGTCTGCAGTTGGGAAGAAGCAGAGGGAGGCTGTGAGAGGAGCCTTTCGGCCCAGGCCCCCAGACGTCCCAGGGCTTTGCCCCCCTCAGCCAGAGCCTGTGAGTGATTTACTGCTGGCAGACCCTACGGGATGGAGGGGACGGGGGACGGGGCACGGCTGGCAGTCAGCCTGACCAAACACATCAACGGCAGCCATGCTGGACTCCTTGAGAAGTTACGCAGCCTCAGAGGCGTATTAATTCTACCCGGAGAAAGACGGGCTGTTTTGTTTCTCTCCTTTAACAAGCGACGCTTGTTCCAGGGACTGTGAGCATATGTTGCTGGGGCTGCGTGGCCCGTGCTGCACCTGCCGATTCTGTTCTCCAGCGCTAAGCATCCCAGAGCCTCCCACCCTGTCCTCTCTTCCCCTACAACCCCATGAACTTGTGGTGCTTCCCAAAAGGAAGCCCTGGAGCTGAGGCTGCATGGAGGATCGAGGGCCGGCTGGCTGTGGGGCGGGCTGTCTGTGGGGCGGGCTGTCTGTGGGACGGGCTGTCTGTGGGGCGGGCTGCCTGTGGGGCAGGCTGGCTATGCGGCAGGCCTCGGCTCCCGAGGGTCACTCTGCCCACTGAAGTCTAGGGCTGGGCTGAAACCAGTAGGGAGATTGCAACCCCATCCTGAGACGTGAGGCTAAGGCGTGGGCAGTCGACACGGGAGGGCTGGCAGGTGAGGCAGGACATTACACATGTTTCCTCCTGGGAGGTGCTCTGGGAAGGGAAGGGTGAGGTTTCTGGAGTGGGCTGTCCCTCGGGTCTTTGCTTCACAGCGCTGAAAGAATTCACGCCGAAGCACCTCTTGTAATCCCAGTGAGTTTTTAAGGGCAGGACGGTCCCAGGGTTTACAGTGGAAAAGGGTACGCGCTATTTCTGGAAAGCGTGCCAAGCCGCGGGGAACCCACGCTGGGGTTCAAAACTGGGCATGAACAACCACGTGGAAAAGAGTACCCACACATTCAGAACTGGGGGGGACCAGGGACCAAGAAGTCAAGTGAGCAAGAGAGCGTGCCGGGACATGATCCTTGCCTGTATTCTATCCCTCCTCTTGACTGGGGGAGGCATGGTTGAAGGTATTTGCTGATTCCATTAGTAGAGTTCGGCCTCACCTGTGTGATATACCTAAGGTGGGTGTGCTCAAGGTATTGGTTTTACCTGGGCCTTGTGTCTGAGCATGCGCAATTCTGGGTTTCTCCCATAGGTGTCTGATGGTGTGCCTGTTTTCTTTCCAGCCTTCTCTATGACTATGGGGCCTTTTGCAGGCCTGGGAAGTGACAAGCCCTCTGTCCCTAAATGTAGCTACCTAACAGGAGGACCTGCTCTTGTTCTCTCTGAAGTATCTTGTAGGGATGGATCATGCGTAAGAAATAATGGCTGGGGAGATAGAAAGTCAGGATTTCTAATTCCAACAATCAGGCAACTGGGCAGTGAAAAGGCCCTCCTGTTACGAACCAAGCCTTGTAGACATGTTAACACACCTTGTAAACTACGACTCTGGGCTTGCAGAGCATTAGGGAAATATTTGAGAGAGCAACTGTGACGGAGTTGAAACCCCAAGGTGGTATTGGCCTGATGACAAATAAGAGGGGGTACCCCCCCCCAAAACAGAAATTTCTTTTCAAAGCTATGTATTTAATTTAATTTGATTTTTTACAAAACAACCTTATCGCCTAAAAGTACTCTCCATTGCAGTTAATATATTTGTCAAATCTGCGATTCCATTCTTGGAAACATTTTTCTTTTCTTTTTTTTTTTTTGCAGGAGGGAAAATGCTTCCTTGATAGTCTATTGATTGATGGATTTTTTTTATTAGAAACATTTTTCAAACGCATTTGTTTGGATGCCTGACAGCACCTCCCTCGTGTGTGTGTGTGTGTTTTCATTTACCTCTTCTAAAGTTGTCAACTCACTGTCCTTTCCTGTCCCTCATCATTTTCAGAAACAAAAAGAAGTTGTATGGAGTGAGGTCAGGTGACTAAGGTGTATGGAGCAAGAGAGGCATGCTGTTTTTTAGCCAAAAACTGGCACACTGAGATGGCTGCCTGAGCTGGTGCATTGTTGTGGTGGCAGAACCAGTCCCCCGTCTGCCACAAAACAGGCCTGTTTTGTTACACACTTGTGTTAGTCTGGGTAGGCTAGAGAAACACATCCATGGACACAAATATGTGTGTAAGAAAGAGATTTATATACAAGAGCAATTGAACATTGAGAAAACATCCCAGTCCAGTCCAAGGCCATAAATCTAATATTAGACCATATGTCTGATACCAATCTATAACGTCCTCTTCAGACTCACGAAACATATGCAATGAAGCCAAATACAGGGCAATCATAAGCCAGTTGGTAGAAAGTCTTTGGGTCCAGTGGCGTTGTAAGCAGCTCAGTGCTGGCAGGGTTCTCTCTGCCTTCTCCAGCTTCCGAGGTCTGGCTGCATCCATGTGGCTTGTCTTGAAGTCTCATTGGCTATCTCCAGATTGACAGCCCAGACTCCACCCCTACACTCTTAAACCTTAAATTAACACCAAATTAGGTGACAACCACAACACTGTTATGCAGTCTTTTCAGAACCTCTAAACAGAAAGCTTGATTACCAGTCTGACCTGATGGAATGACCTCCAAATGCACTAATAGCTGACATTTTTGTCCATCCGGAAAGTTGATGGATGTCCAGAATGAGGTTTGCCATCAATCAAGAATTCACGTGTTTTGAAATGAGAAACCACTTGTCCACTTGAGTTTTCCCGCAGCGCTGTCTTGTAAGCTGTGCTCCACATCACCACGGTTCCAATGCCATTAGCAGAAAGCAAGATTTCACTGCTGCACGTTGTTCTCTTAAAGCTGCCACCACAAAATCCAAGGTTCATGCGAACCGGCTTTAACGAAAAATTCGCCGTGACTAGAGAGAACCTTCCCAGGCAATGCCACTGGGTGCACTAACTCAGACCAAGTTGCTCAATGCTCGCCTAGTGGGGAAAATGCATACTACAAAAGCTCCTCTCCACCCAGACCAATTCTGATTGGGGGTGCGGGGGTCACCCCCTTGTACATCTACTAGCAACAGCAAAGGGAAGAGCTGAGCTTGATGCTCTAAACTAAGCTTGGGACGGTTGGAAGGTGTCCCATTAGTTCCAGGTCAGAAATATCTCTATAGCTCGCAGAAAAACAAACACAAGTTGTCTCTGGAAGAAGAAATGGCCAGTTGATACCCTCCCCAAATTTTAGAGAAGAGTGAATACTTGGGAAAATATGCAGTAGCTTACACTTGAATGATATTCAGAAAGCTGCTGTTCCCTCACCTTGTACTAGGGCACCTTATAGTATATATGATAGACTGTATATACTCATGCATAAGCTGAGTTTTTCCAGAAAATTTTTAATGCAGTTTTTGTGGCAGAATTAGGTGCCTCGGCTGAGATTGGGGTCGGCCTATACTCAAGTATATATGGAATGTGTGACTTGAATTGTCCTCTCATCCTTTGCTTTTCAAGTTTCTCCCAGATTGAGTCTAAACTTCTTGATGGCTCAAGATCATGTTTTGAATCCAGGGGTTTCCATATGGTGAACTCCCAGTGATGTTTTTAATGTATGTTTTTCAAAAATCTACTTACCTATTTCTTTTACAATAATAGCACTAAACTTGTACTTTCACGTTATGAACCCAAAATCTCATTTTTATTTACCCTGAAGTTAGTGTTTATTTGCTCTCACATTTTTCTCAACCAGGTGGTACTTCCTGTCTTCTGGTGGTACTTGGAAATATATGGGGTGTTGGTTTGAATTGGGAACTTTAGGGCAAAGGCTGCTAAGTGGATCATCATACCACGGATGGAGTAAGCCTGCAGACGTAAATCTTCAGCACCTTCATTTGCCGTGGGGTAAGCCTCAAAATGAGAAGAAACGGTTACAAGCATCTATCAATGACTGGAACTTGGAATGTGCAAACTATGATTCTTGGAAAGTAGAAAATTATCAAAAATAAAATTATCCTAAGCATTCGTGTGCCGAAATGAACTGGTATTGACCATTTTCAATCAGAATGGTCATATGGTTTACTATGCCAGAAATGACCTATTCAAGGGGAATAGCTTTATATTCATCCTCAAAAAGGACAGCGTCAGGTACGATGCTGTCTGTGATTGATAATCTCTATCCAAGTTCAAGGAAATCCAGTTAGTACAGTATTATTCAAATTTATACACCAGCCACCAAAGTTCGTGATGAAGAAATGTGATCTTTTTTTCCCAAAGTCTTCCATCTGAAATTAATCAAACAGGCAGTCAAGATGTATTCATAGTCACTGGGGATTGGAATGCAAAAGCTGGAAGCAAAAAGGAAGCGGCAGGAGTTGGAAAGCCTGGCCTTTGTGACAGAAACGAAGCTGGAGGTCACACGGTAGAATTTTGCAAGTCCAATGACTTCTTCGTTACAAATACCTTTTTATCAGCATCACAAAAGGCAACTCCATACATGAACTTTTCCATACATGAGCTTCTGGAATATTGACAGAAATAAAACTGACTGCATCTGTGGGAAGACATGATGAAGAAGCTCATTATCAGCGACTAAAACCAGACTGGGGCGGACTGTGCAACAGTTTGGTTGCTTCTATGCAAGTTCACATTGAAGCGGAAGAAAATGAAAGCAAGTCCACGAAAGCCAAATACAAGCTTGAGCAAATCCCATCTGAATTTTGAGAACATTTTAAGAACAGATTTACTGCACTGAACCCTAGTGACAGAAGACGTGATGAGCTGTGGGATGACATCAAGTACATCACACATGAAGAAAGCAAAAAGTCACTTAAAAGGAAAGAAAAATTAAAAGATCAAAGTCAATGTCAGAAAAGACTGACACTTGCTCTTAATTGTAGAGTAGCTAAGGCAAATGGGAAAAGTGATAAGATCAAAGAAAAGCTGAACAGAAAATTTCAAAGGGCAGCTAGGAAGTCCAAGCTGTGCTGAAGGAATTAGCCAAAAACATAGCTCCAGGAATTGATGGAATCCCATTGAAATGTTCCAACAAGCCAACGAAGCACTGGAGGAATTCACTCGTCTATGCCAGGAAAGTTGGAAGACAGTTACTGGGCCAACAGACTGTCAGAGATCTAAATTTGTGCCCATTCTAAAGAAAAGTGACCCCATAAAATGTGTAAATTACAGAACAATATCATTAATATCAATCATATGCAAGTAAAATTTTGTTGAAAGACCTCTAACAATGTTTCAGCAGAGCATTACAGAGAGCTCCCAGAGGTGCAGAAGAGGACATGGAACAAGAGAGATCATCGCCAATGTCAAATGACTCTTGGCTGAAAGTAAAGAATTCCAGAAAGATGTGCACTTGTGTTTGACTAGGCAAAGGCATTAGACTGTATGGGTCTTAACAAAGAATGGATAGCCTTGAGAAGAATGGGAATCCCAGATCACGTCATTGTGCTTCCACAGAACTTGTACAGGGAATCAAGAGGCAGTTGTGCCAACAGTACAAGGAAGTACTATATGGTTTCAAATCAGGTTTGAAGCTGGTACAACTAGGTTTTAGCCTCTCAACCCTACTTATTCAATCTGTAGGCTGAATGTTTATTGAGAGAAGCTGGATTGTCTGAAGAAGAGGGTAGCACTAAGCTTAAAGGAAGGCTCATGACCAACTTGTCATTGCCGATGACACCACCTTGCTTGCTGAAAATGAGGAGGACTTGAAGCCCTTGCTGATGAAGATCAAGGATTGCAGTCTTCAGTATGGATGACAACTCAATGTAAAGAACACAAAATCCACACAACTGGACCGATGGGTAACATCATGATAAATGGAGAAAAGATTGAAACAGTGAAGGATTTTGTCTTTCTTGGGTCCACAACCAATGCTCATGGAAACAGGAGTCAATAAATCAGACAGCACATCACATGGTGTAAATCTGCTGTACACGACCTCTTTAAAGTGTTGAAAGGTGAGGATATTATTTTGAGGACAAAGGTGTGCCTGATCCAATTCCCTCATATACATGTGAAAGTTAGACACTGAAGAAAAAAGACCGAAGAAGCAGCCATGCATTTTAATGAGGGCATTGGTGAATATATTGAAACTACCTTGGGTGGCCAAAAGAATAAACTGCCCAAAAATGTGTCATAAAAGAGCTTGCTTGAAAGGAGTAGACTGCTCCTAGTAAGCATCGATAGGGAGGCTTCGTGTCTCGTCGTTTGGGCATGTTACCAGGAGAGACTAAACCCTGGGAAAGGCCCTCCTGCTTGGCACAGCAAAGGAGCAGGGGGAGAGTGGACGTCCCACCAGGAGGTGGGTGGACACAGCGGCTTCCACGATGGGCTCAAGCCTCGGAACACGTGAGACGATAGCACTGACCAGGCCGCAGTTCATTCTGTTGTCACAAGGTCAGAACAGACTCAACGGCACCTCACCACAACCACAGCTGAGGCTTTTATTTATTTAATTTATTTGGGGTCCCACGTGGAGGGAGGCAGCACCGATGCCCACACGACCAAACCACATTCACCCCTTTGGCCACCCCGCATGCTGTGCAAGTGCCACCACCCACTCTTCTACCGTGAATCCAGCCCACCCTCGTCGGCTCCCTCTGAACGGTGAGCGGGAAACCACACACACAACCCCACCTTCTCTACCGCGCGCACCAGGAGACAGGTGGCGGATGCTCCAAGCTGCCAAACTAACCAGCAGAGTAGCACACTGCTCTCCCAGGGATATGAAATAAAACCGGAAAACCCTAACTGAAACACAGCAAGGTTCAATCCTCAGCTCTCTACAAGCCCCCAAACACCATAGTGTCCCAGAGATAACAGACCTCCTCAGTTCACACGGAGAAAGAAGAGAGGGTGGCCCCAACAAGTGACCAAAATACAAGCCAAAAAATGGTACTGGGATGACTTGAGAAAAAAAAAAATTTTTGAGAAAAAATTTTTTAACTGCATTTAAGTCCCTTCAATGAATTGAGAGTGAGATCAAGGGAAATACAAACAAAACTCTTCAGGGAGCAGTATAAGAATAAATGGAGGAAATAAATGGGAAATTAGAAACCATGCAAAATTAGAAATAAATAAATTAGAACTCCAGAAGATTCATGCTAAAATTTTAGATGGGGCTTTCTATTCCTGGAGTGTTCTGGCCATGGAAACCCACAGGAGAAGTTCTACCCTGCCCTACAGGGTCACTATGGGTCAGCATCGACTGGATGGCAGTAAATGAGTGAGTGATAAAAACTAAACCAACTTTACAAGAAATACTAAAGGAAATCCCTTGTACAGAGAACCACCAATTCACACCAATGGCAACATCCCCCAGACCAATCCTCACGTGGAAGTATCCAAAAGAAAATAAAACTGCCAAAGGCTAAAAATACAGAACCAGAGGCATCAATTTGTAGATGATAACAATTACAAAGCACAAAGAGGGACTAGCTGGTCCAGCTACAGAGTCTCCAAATGGAGAGATCAAGGAAGTATCAGGCTAGAAGGGGCTGTTTTAAACGGGAGAAGAAAATAATAAATTATAGAGTTTCTGGCAAGATGGTGGACTACATAGACCATCTCCCACAAAAACATAGAGACCAAATGAAGCAGATATGGATGATGATTCAGGAAGCCTGAATTCAGAAGAGAAAGAGAAGTGGATTGAATGCCAACCAGAAGAACAGGATGAACCAAAGTGGCCAGAGAGGAGACACAGAGGGCTGAACTGTCCGTTGAGTGGACACAGTGCGGCCATCTTGAATTTTGTAACAGCCTTCAATCAAAATAGCACCCTGATCATCAGCTCTGCGTACTCAGCGCTGCACCCATAGCAGTGGCAGAAAATGGGAAAGGTGGCATCTTTTATTGTTCCCTGCACCCTCTGGTGGCCATAGTGGCCATCACCACACAAAGCCCTGCAGTGGCCAGTTATACCATCCCCCTCCCTCGCCCACTTGATGAATCTACTCTGCCTAGAGTCACGGTGGCATCCTTGTGGACTGGGCTCCTGGTACAAGACCTCACACATGAAGATGGTTGAGCCCCACCTCATCAGAACAGCAGAACTCACAGTGCCAGATGAGTTACCCATTGCTGGCCACCCTGCTGAGTAAGAACTCCTTCCACAACCACCAACCCTCCCTCCAACCACACTCTGGGTCTGGAAATTCTTCTCCCAGGAACAAGCACCCTAACCTCAGCCACCACCTAACATAAAAGATGAGACGATGCAGTCACAAAGCTGAATGTACACCCAACAGGACAGATCCAAGAAGAAAATCGCCATAATATATATCATTTTGTGAGGTGAGCAGAACACGCAATTATAGACGAATATAACTGGTCCCTTGTGAACATAGATCCAAACGTTCTCAACAAAATCCTAACCAGTGGAATCCAGCAATATGCCACACAGAACCAATCCATCATAAACAAGTAGGATCCATACAAGTTATGCAAGGATAGTTCAACACTAGAAAAACAGTACATTTAATCCATCACATAAATAAAACAAAGGGAAAGAACTACATTATTATATTAACTGGTGCAGAAGAGGCATTACAATATTCATTCTTGATAAAAATGCTCAGCAACATAGGAGTTGACAGGAAATGTCTTAAAATAATAAAAGACATATATATATATAAAATCACCAGTATTACACTCGATAGAGAGAAACTGAAGGAAATCTCCTTGATAACAAGAACCAGGCATTCCTATCCAATATTAGCATTGAAAGTTTTAACCAGAACACCAGGCAAGAAAAAGAAAGCAAAGCTGTCCAAATTGACAAAGAAGCAGAATCTTCCCTATTTGCAGATGATCTGGTCCTATGCATAGAAAATCCCGCAAGAATATCAATGGAAATAATTGAAAGATTCAGCAAAATGGTAGGGTATGAGACCAATATACAAATATCAGTCAAATTATTTTACATTAACAAAGAGAGCGCTAAAAGAAACTCAGGAACCCGTCATCATTTAGAATAGCCACCCAAAAAGATAAGATATTTAGGACTAAATCTAACCAAAGAAGCAAAAGACCTGTACAAAGAAAACTACAAAACATTTCTACAGGAAACCAAACAAAATCGACATAAGTGGAAGAATGTACCATACTCATGGGATTCAAAGATTTACATTATAAAAATGTTGATGCTACCCAAAACAATGTATAGATACAATCTGAAACTTATTCAGAGTCCACCGTCATTCTTTAAAGAGATGGGAAAACTAACCACCATCTTTATATAAAAAGGAAAGAGACCTTGAAAGTAAAGAATTACTAAAGAAGGACAAAGTATGACGTCTCACACATTCCAATCTCAAAACCGCAACCATGGTAGTCAAGACAGTCCGTTCCTGGCACAGTGACAGCCACATCAATCAATGTAATGTAACCGAAAACCCAGAAAGAAGTCCATCCACCTATGTACAGCTGATCTTTTACAAAGGGCTAAAATCCATTAAACAGGAAAGAGGTGGTCTACTTAACAAATGGTATTAGCAAAACTGGATATCCATTTACTAAAAGTGAAACAGGGTCCATATCACACACCCTATATCAAGCCTAACTCAATGAATCTAACACTTTAATGTAAAATCTAAAACTACAAACAATGTCAAAGCAAAAGTACAGGGTCTTAGTACATGACATAAATACATTCTCAAATATAGCTGAACATGCGTAAATAGCAGAAGACAAACTAGATGTTTGGGACTTCCTTAAAATTCAACATCTATGTGCATCAAAATAGAGCCTACAGACTGGGGAAAATTTTCATCAAGGATAGATCAAACAAGAGACTAATCTCTAGAAATTAGAGAAGGCTTCAACAACAAAACAATTAACTATTTAATTTTGAAATGAGCAGAAGACATGAACAAACATTTCACCCCAGCAGACGCTCAGATGACCAGCAAACACATGAAGAAATGAACAGCATTAAAGAGATGCCCAAAAAGGACACTTCATCTCACCCCAGCACTCCTGGAAACATTACAAAGAAGGGAACCAACGGGTGCCGGCAATGTTGTGAGGAGGCTAGAGCGTTCGTGCATTGCTGGTGGAGCTGAAAACTGGTGCAGCCACTATGGATCAAGGTATGCCACTTCCTTAAGGACTGAAAACAGAAATTCCGCATGTTCTGGGAATGCTATCAGTAGGCAAACATCTTAGAGAACTAAGAACCACGACAGAAATAGATGTGAGCACATCCGTGTGAATGGCAGCGTTATTCATAATAGCTAAGAGATGGAAACTGATCTTTGATAAGGACCCCAAAAATATCAAGTGGGAAAAAAAAATATATCAAGTGGGAAGCAGATGCCCTCTTTAACAAATGGTGCTGGGAAAACTCGATATTTACCTGCAGAAAAATGAAGCAAGACCCTTATCTCACTGCATGCGCAAGAATAAACTCATGGTGGATCACAGACCTTGAAGTTAAACCCCAAACTATGAGGGCCATCAATGAGGGAATTGGGACCAACTTGAGAACTGTGCCACAGGGAATACACGGGCGATCAGAAACAGGGAAGGCGCTTCTCAATGAGCTCCTTTCTGCCACTGGTGGCAGCTGTTGGATTCGCAGGAGAAGAAGAGCCACATTCCCAGGCGAGCCCTGTGAGCTTCCCTTCTGCCAGTGGGGGTCAGTTCCGCTGCCTGTGAGACATTTCTGTGAGGAAAAAAAAAAGAAATAGGGAAAGACACAAACACAGAGAGGCACAAATTGACAAATGGGATATATTGAAGATAAAACACCTGTGTACATCGAAATAACTCACCCGGAAAGTAATAAGAGAGTGCACAGACTGGGAAAACATCTTTAGCAATGACACATCAAACAAAGGCCTTATTATTAAAATCTACAATACTCTGCTAGCTTCCAAAAAGAAAAAATCTAATTGCCCAAATGAGGAGGTGGGCAAAGGATCTGAACAGAAGTTTCACAGGGGCAGAAATCCGAAGCACCAACAAACATATGAAAAAATGCTCCAGATTTTTAGCGATAAGAGAAATGCAAATTAAAACAACAATTAGGTACTATGTAACACCCTCAAAGCTAGCCCAATTCAAAAATCAGAAAGCAACAAGTGTTGGAGGGGCTGTGGGGAGACAGGAACTCTCATCCACTGCTGGTGGGCCTGTAAGTATTTACAGCCACTAAGGAAATCGATCTGGCGATATCTAAAACAGATGGAAATAGAGTTACCATATGACCCAGCAATCTCCCTAGTGGGCATATACCCAGAAGAGGCAAGAAACAAACCAAGGCCAGACATCTGTGCTCCAATGTTCATTGCGGCACAGTTCACAATTGCAAGGAGCTGGAAGCAACCCAAGTTTCCATCAACTGACGATTGGATTAAAAGACTGTGGTATATACATACAATGGAGTACTACGCATCACTAAAAAGCAGTGATGAACGTATGAGGCACATCGCTGCATGGGAAGAACTGGAGGAAATCATGCTAAGCGAAGTAAGCCAAGCACAAAAGGACAATTACAACATGAGTCCACTGAGGTAAGCTTTAAAAAAACATGCAAAAGTGGCACAGGGAAAAAGCTACTGTATAAAAGCATTCCTGGGGTGAGGACCAGGTAATAAGGCAGGGACCAGACCAAACACAGGGATACACATGGTAGACAACTAAAAAGGAGGTGGGCAAAGGAAAAAACATAATAATAAATAAGTAGCGGGGCACAGGGCACTGACCCACCCACGGGGAGGGCATTGTTTATATCTCCACAGGGAAAGAGGGACCAGATTCCAATCCAGTGCTCCAAGATGTGAATGCAACATGCCAACATGGAGTAGGGAACCAGTGGAGAGGTCTGGGGAGCTGGCCCCAATCCTAACTACTAAATGGACACCTGCCCCTCCCCCTAGAAGAATTTATTTCAAAGGACGGCACTGAATCTACAGCTCTGGAAGAGGGACATATCTGATCGGAGCAGATAAGGGGGAGGAGGAGAGAGTGGAGCACACCCTGCCCCACCAGGCCGTGAGGTTGATGCTACCAATTAGAGCAGCCAGTCCACAGAGAGGACCACATGGCCGGTCCCACTATGAGACATGACACCTCTCACTGACCCATAGCCCTACAGGCGACACCAGAGACACAGTGTGAGAATTTCACCCGATCTGATCCCACCACACCGAGGCAAAACACTAAGGGGGTGCAACAGAACAGTAAGGGAATGCAGCGGTGAGGTCCCCAGGGAATGCTGAAGGTGGACTTTTGGGCCATGGCATTGTGCCCCAACAGACTGGACTGGAAAACACTCTTAAAGGCAAACAAACAATCCTTGAACTAACTACAAGCTTTCCTTACTTACTGTATTTTGTTTTGATTTTCTGTCATTGGTTTGTTGTTGTTTTGTTGTATATTGTTGCTTGGTTTTGCTCTGCATGTTATTATCTCTACAGGTCTATGTAAATAAGACAGGCTGGATGAATAATCTGAGGGCAAAACAATGGAACCAACAGTTCGGGCGGGGGGGGGGGGACATGGAAGAGGGGTAGATGGGAGGAAAGGTAGTGGTGTTAACAAACCCAGGGACAAGGCAACAACAAGTGATCCAAATCAGTGGTGAGGAGGTTGTAGGAGGCCTGGTAGGGCATGATCAAAGGTAATGTAACCAAGAGGAATTGCTGAAACTCTGATGGAGACTAAGCATGATAGTGGGACAGGAGGAAAGTCAAAGTAAATAGAGGAAAGAGCTGGGAGGCAAAGGTCTAGATAAAGATTTGCATATCTGCAAATATATTCATATATGAGGATGGGGAAATCTATCTATGTGCATATATTTATAAGTTTAGTATTAAGGTAGCAGAAGGACATTGGGCCTCCACTCAAGTACTCCCTCAATACAAGAACACTTTCTTTTATTAAATTGGTGTTCTATGATACTCACCTTCCTGACACAACCACTGAAGACAAAGCGGGTGAATAAGCAAATGTGGTGAAGAAAGCTGATGGTCCCCGGCGATCAAAAGATATAGCGTCTGGGGTCTTAAAGCCTTGAAGGTAAACAAGCAGCCATCTAGCTCAGAAGCAACAATGCCCACATGGAAGAAGCACACCAGCCTATGCGATCACGAGGTGTAGAAGGGGTCAGGTGTCAGGCATCATCAGAACAAAAAATCTTACCATAGTGAATGGGGGGAGGGGAGTACAGAGTGGAGACCCAAAGCCCATGTGTAGGCCACTGGACATCCCCTTACAGAAGGGTCTCAGGGAGGAGACGAGCCAGTCAGGGTGCAATGTAGCAATGCTGAAAAATACAACTTTCCTCTAGTTCCTAAATGCTTCCTTCTTCCCTCCCCCCCACTACCATGATCCCAATTCTACCTTGCAAGTCTGGTTAGACCAGAGGATGTACACTGGTACAGACAGGAACTGGAAACACAGGGAATCCTGGGCGCGTTTTCCCTTCAGGACCAGTGGTGTGAGTGGCGATACTGGCAGGGTAGAGGGAAGCTGGGTTGGAAAGGGGGAACCGATTACAAGCATCTACATGTAACCTCCTCCCTGGGGGACGGACAACAGAAAAGTGGGTGAAGGGAGATGTCAGACAGGGCAAGATCGGGCAAAATACTAATTTGTATATCATCAAGGGTTCATGAGGGAGAGGGAGGGGAGCAGGGAGGGAGGGGGTAAAATGAGAAGCTGATACCAGGGGCTTAGGTGGAGAGCAAATGTTTTGAGAATGATGAGGGCAATGAAAGTACAAATGTGCTTTACACAATTGATGTATGTATGGATTGTGATAAGAGTTGTATGAGCCCCTAATAAAATGACTAATAACAAAAAAGAAACAATTAGTCCAAAGAACAAATGGGCCTCATGAACTTCAGCCTCTACAACCTAGAAGAAATAGATTGTGTCCCACTACCACTACCAGCCATCCTGATCAGGATAACACCAGAAGGTCCTGGATAGAGGGAAAGGAAAACATTGAACAAAACTCAAAATAATAAATAACAGTGTAAAAGATCAGGCTTACTGGTTAGATAGAGACTGGTGGAACGTTCCCCGCCGCCCCCACCCCAGCCTGTGGCCCTTAGTTTCTCTTCTACCCTTGAACTGAACGTACCCCTTGATTCTATTTTAAACCAAACAATAAACAAAGGATGTACAAGATGAACAGTAACACGAAGGGGGTAGTGTGCCCTTCTTAAAACAATCACAATTTGAGATCAGACGAGCATGATTTGCTCAAAGGCGAAGCTCACAGGCAAGAAGAGATAAGAAGGAAAATTAATGGGAAATGTGGGAGTGAGGGAGTGCGTGCTGTACTGTGGGGGGTGGCACTCAATGGCGAAACAAAACATCCATGAATTATTAAACAGAAAACTGTTTTGCCATGTAAACTTTAATCCAAATCACAATAAAAAGTTTTTTTACCTTACGTAAGTGTAAGTAGAGCATTTTCAGTATGTAAAATTTTAGTTTTCCTTTCAGTAAAGGACTTTCAATAAAAGACTTCCTAAGGGTGCCTGCGTTCCCATTGGAAGAGCACTGTCTCCGGAGTCAAAATAGCCAGATCCCAGTTGTGTTTCTTGCATTAAACCAGTGTAAGATCTTTAAGAAGTCATGCTCCTTTGGGAGTCATTAGTGTGCTGAACGTAATATTGTAGTGAGGAACGCTTCCCTGCCTATTAAAGGCATTGCTGAAAGGCAGTAGCGCTTGAAATACTGACTAAGAGCTGGTGGGGCTCCCAAAAGCCTTCCAAGAGGTCAACAGGGGCTTCCTTTTCAAACCACATATCTATGCGAAACCAAATTGTCTCATGTACTTCAACCAAAAACAACCTCTAGGAAGAGACTGGATCCGCAAACCGGCTTGCAGCTCCAGCTGGGCTCCATTAATCCGGACATCAGCAAGATTTGCCGATGTATAAAACAATGCCATTCTTTACACGAAATATTTTTGTTTTAGAAAATAGAGGCTTTGTTCATAAACAGATGCTGTGTATGTTAACAGATAGCTATTTTAAAACAGATTCTAAGGCCTTTTCGGTTTTTGTTTCTACCGTGATGAATCTGTTGCTGTCGGGTGCTGTCGCGTCTTCCGTCTCATTGCGGCCCATGCACCACAGCAGGAAACACTGCCTAACCCCGTGCAGACCCCACGGGCAGAGGAAGCCAGCCTCCAGCAACGGAAGGACCAGCGGGCACAACTGCACGGTGATAACATATAAAGATTATAGCGCAGTCATAGAGGATAGGAAAGGTAGGAGAGAGAATATGACAAAGGAGACAGACACATTTAGGGTGCATGCTCACCTTAGCCCCTCTTGAGGGTCCCTGTGGAACTGGGGCATTTATATGTAGCCGGAAGACACGTGTCACAAGGTGGGTGGTATCTACATTAAGGTCCCTGAGCTCACAGGTGAGGAAACCTAATACCTGCCTTGGGGGAAGGGATGAGGGGGGCTGGGAGACACAGGGGGGAAGAGAGGACAAAAGGGTGTCAGTTTCTGTAGGGAGCTAGAATCAACCATGTGCTCACCTTAAGGCAGCATGGTTGTTAAGGGGAGAATCTGTGGGAATGATATTTAAAGCAGGTTAATGTACTCAGACTTTGCCTCTAACTTGCCACAGTGGACGGTTTCCTACCGTGGAATTCCAGCTTTCCAGATTCCCTCTGTTATAAGTTAGGAAATATAGTCCTCGACATAGTTCCTTTTGTGTCAGTTTCCCACACCTCACAGCTGTTACGTTTGAGCCCATTGTTGTAGCCACTGTATCAGTCCATCTCCTTGAGGATCTTTCTCTTTTTCAGTGATCTTCTACTTTACCAAGTGTGGTGGTTACCAAGTGTGGTGGTTACCAAGTGTGGTGGTTCATGTCAACTTGAAGACATAAGAGTAGGGTGGAGTCTAGCCTGCCAATCATATCACAGTCTGATGGTGCCTCCTTGGGGGCGTGACCTTCTCACAAGGAGGGTCCTGGGAACCTCTCACTCTCTGCCTTCACCTTTGTGTTGGTCTGGTTACTTTAGAGAAACAAATCCACAGAAAGTCATATGTATGAGAGAGTTTTATATAAAGGTTAAGTGCACATCAAGAAAACATCCCAACCCAGTGCTGCCCAAACCCACGAGTCCAACATTAACCCATATGTCTGACACCAAATCACTAAGTCCCCCTCATAAGACACACACAACGACGCCGACTGCAGGAGGAAAGCTGAATCAGTGAAGTGTAACCATCTCAGCGCTGGCAGGGGTCTCCACATGGCTGCTCCAGGTCCCAGGGCTGCATCGGAGTAGGTCCATGCTGCCTCTCCTCGCGGATGTCTTGCAGGAAGTGAGCCTTGCCAGCTGAAGCAGGGAACTGCCTAAGGCATCTGTACCCTGGTCTGACCATGGGAAAGCAAAAGACCCCAGAACTAGAAAGGCGAGGTTCACCGAGCCATTTATGCCTCCACCCTTCAATTAGCCCCACATGTGTTTATCAGCCAGGTTGGCACAATAAAGTACCTCAACCTTCCTGCTATTGAAGCACTCAGAGATCTTCCAGAGCCACCGCCATTGGATTCACAAGACTTTGTACCCACTGGCTGTGAGGTTCCTGTATGCTGCATCATCGCACTTGACTTTGTGAGACTAAAGAGGGACTTATGGACTCATGTAGGACTTATGGACTAGTATGGGACATATGGACTTGAGATGGACTGGGATGGGATGTTTTCTTGATAAATAATGACCTCTTGATATAAAGCTCTTTCTTACACATATATGTGTCCTTGGATTTGTTTCTCTAGTCAATTTGGCCTAACACCAAGCATGATGTCCTTTGCAAGGGACTGGTCTCTCCTGATCACATATTCAGAGTACATGTCACCATCCTTGCTTCTAAGGTGCATTCTGGCTGTACTTCTGATACATCTGCTTGGGGGTGTTTGTTTTTTTGGGGGTGATACTTTGGAACTTTCATTACTATTTGCAAGCATCATAATTCAAATGAATGGATTGTTCTTCCACATTCCTTATTCATTATCCAATATTCACATGCACATAAGGTGATTGAAAATGCTATGGCATCTTAGTCCTCAGTGACATTCTTGCTCTTTAACACTCTAAGAGGTCTCAGACACAAAGTGGGTAAATAAGCAAATTTGGTGAAGAGAGTTGATGGTGCCCAGCTAATAAATGATGTAGTATGTGGGGTCTTAAAGTCTTGTAGTTCCAATACGATCGCTGAAGACAAAGTGGGGGCATATGCAAATTTGGTGAAGAAAGCTGATGGTGCCCAGCTATCAAAAGATATAGTGTCTGGGATCTTAAAAGCTTGAAGATAAACAAGCAGCCATCAGGCTGAGAAGCAACAAAACCGGCATGGAAGAAGCGCATCAGTCTCTGTAATCATGAGGTGTAGATGGGATCAGGTATCAGGCATCAAAGAACAAATAAATCATATCATTGTGAATGAGGGGGAGTGTATAGTGGAGACCCAAAACCCATCTGTAGCAACTGGACTTCCCCTTACAGAAGGGCCACAGGGAAGAGACGAGCCATTCAGGGTACAGTATAGCAACAATGAAACATACAACTTCCCTGTGGTTCTTTAATGCTTCCTCCTCCCGCCCCACCCTCACCCCCACTATCATGATCCCAATTCTACCTTACAAATTTAGCTAGACCAGAGGATGCACATTGGTACAGATAAGAACTGGAAACACAGGGAGTCTAGGACAGATAAACCCCTCAGGGCCAATAATGAGAGTAGAGATACCAGAAGGGGAAAGGGGAGGTGAGAAGAAAGGGGAAACTAATCACAAAGATCTACATATAACCTCCTCCCTGGGGAATGGAAAACAGAAAAGTGGGTGAAGGGAGATGTCAGACATGACAAAATAATAATAGTTTCTAGATTATCAAGGGTTTCTGAGGGAAGGGCAGCAGAGAATGAGGGGGAAAATGAGGAGCTGATACCAAGGGCTCAGGTAGAAAGCAAATGTTTTGAGAATGATGATGGCAACAAATGTACAAATGTGCTTCACACAATGGATGGGTGGATGAATTGTGATAAGAGTTGTACAAGCCTGCAATAAAATGATTTTTAAAAGGTTTGTAGTTCAACAAGCGGCCATCTAGCTCGGAAGCAACGAAGTCCACATGGAAGCACACCAGCCTGTGTGACCATGAGGTGTCGGCAGGAAGAGATATCAGAAGTCCAAAAACACACAACCAAATGGATGTGAAAGGGGCGTGGATGGAGTAGAGACCCAAAACCCACCCACAAGATAACTGGGCCATCCCTCTCAGAAGGGCCGCATGGAAAGGAAGATAAATTCAGGGTGCGGGATGGCACTGATGACCTATGTAACTATCCTCTAGTTCATAAATGTTTCCTCCCCTTATGATTATGGCTTTCACTTGTTCTACCTCATTAAGTTAGATTTGCATATGTTTATGAAAGATAAGATATCTAACCCTCCAGAAATAGTTATGTGATAGGTATTTGTATTGTGCCAACATGGCCAATGAACACATGTGGGATTAATTGAAGGGCAGGGAGATCAATGGCTCGGTGAGCCTAGCCTTTTTTGTCTCTTGCTCTTTGATGATCGGACCAGAGATTAGCAGAAAACAAGACTTAGCTTGTTCTCTGCCTCAATTTGCAAACTACACTATCTGTAGGACACCTGACCCATCAACTGTGTCACTGTAGTTTGAGGTTACTTCAAGACCTGCTTCGCCACACTACTGGAGTATACATCCCTTGAGCTGGGGACTGTCAGACCCTGTCATCTGGCTGACTATGGGTGAACTGCCTTGCTACTTGCTGCCTGGGGCCAGATAAACTGAATTGCTCTACAGAAGACTACCCAGCAGCCCTCAAGACATGAAGGACTGCCAGTGTATTGACCGTCTCACAGAAGTGAGTTGCACTGAGCCATTTGTACTGCTTTATAAATTAATTAACTATTTATTTCTTATTATATATATATATACATATATATATAATCATTAGTGTCCTGGTTTTGTTTCTCTAGAGAACCCTGTCTAACATAAGTTATGAGAGTAATGGTTTTCTGTGGTAATGGGAAAGGAGAGGGGGAATGGGGATCTGATAGCATCGATGATTGTATAACCTCACTCGTTAAGATTGAACAACATAATTGACTGTGAATGGATATATGGGATTGTGTAAGATAAGTCAATAAAACTATTACATTAAAAAACGAGGGGTGAAATGGGACAAACTTTTAGGACAGTTGACAAGTTGTTTATGCAAAAAATTATGAGCTGATATGTAAATCCCTGTTTAATTTACAATAAAAAGATTTTAATAATTTTAAGCGGTCTGTACAACAGATTTGCCCAATGCAATTCATTGTGTGATTTCTTGACTGTTATTTCCATGAGCATTGATTTAGGATCTAAGAAAAATGAAATCCTTCGCCCTTTCTATCTTTTCTCTATGTATCATGATGCTGTCTATTGGTCCAGTGGTGGGGGGGTTCAATTTTCTTTACACTAATCTGTAATCCAGCCCCAAAGAGCTATTCTTGACCTTCGTCACCAAGTGCTTCAAGTCCTCCTTGCTTTCAGAAAGCTTCCGGTTGTCAATCATCCTTCCTTCGCTTCTGATGCTGAATTCTTCTTCATTCAGTGTAACATCTGTTTCCTACAGATTTTTTAATTTTGCCCTTAATTTACTCTATATTTTCCCACAATCTGTCGGTTCTCCTTTCACTCTTTTAATGAAGTCTATTGAGGTATTTCTGAGAGGCCCTAACCCTCTTCTGTAATGTGGTGTTATATGATGATGATGATGATGATGATGATGATTGGTAGTATTCATTGTATTAGAGCCTTTAATTTTACTTTATTTTTGTTAATGATCTTTATTGTTCTAGAGTTTTTACTTAGGTCTTTAATCCATCTTGAGTTGTTTTTTGTACATGGTGTGAGGTATGTGTCCTATTTGTTTTTGCAGGGGGAGGTTCAATTTTGGCAACATCCTTTATTGAAAAGACTATTTCTTCTTCTATATAATGTGTTTAATCCTTCACCAAAATTCAGGAGCCTATAGGTGTTTGGCTGTATTTCTTGGTTCTCTGTTCTAATTCATTGGTTTACATATCTATTGTACTATACCAAGCCATTTTGATTACTGTGGCTGTATAGTATGTTTTGAAATCATGGATTGAGGGGCCTCCCACTTAATTTTTGTTTTTTAGTAGGGTTTTATTTATCCTGGGTTTCTTTACTTTCCACATGCAGTTGGTGATGCATTGTTCCATTTCTTTGAAGTATTGTCTAGGATTTGGATAGAAAGTGTAATTTATAGAGATTTAAATAATATTGATATTTTCACTATATTAAGACTTCCTATCCCCGAACACAGTGAATTCTTCCATTTATTTAAGTCTCTTGGTCTCTTGTGGAAATGTTTTAAACTTTCCTTAGTGTAAATATTTTGCTTCTCTGGGTGCATTTATTCCTGTGTTTCATCGTTGGGGTGGCTGCTTTTACTTTCCTTGGAGTCCTCTTCCTTCATATACAAGAACACAATCAATTTTTGCATGCTAATCTTATAGCCTACTGCTTTGCCTTTTTTTTTTTCAATTAGTTCCAGCAACTTTTCTTATTGAGCCGTGGGGTTTTCTATATGAGAGGGTACCCTCCCAAAACATGGAATCTTTTTCAAAGCTATGTATTTAATTTTTTTAATGAAACAACCTTATCACCATCAAAGTACTCTCTATTACACTTAATACATTTGTCAAATCTGGATTCCATTCTTGGAAATATTTTTCTAACTCATCTTGCTGGGAGCAAGAGAGACATGCTGAGGGTTGTTTTTTGTTTTTTTGGGTTTTTTTGCCAAAAACTGGTGCAGTGAGATGGCTGCATGAGTAAGTGTATTGTCGTGGTGGCAAAACCAGTCCCCCATGTGCCACAAGTCAAGTCTTTTTTGTTACACACTGTTATACAATCTTTTCAGAATCAGTAAATAGAAAGCTTGATTAACAGTCTGACCTGGTGGAATGAATTCCAAATGCCCTATTCCCTCACATTAAAAAACAAATGAGCATCATCTTGATCTATAATCTAACTTGAAGACCTTTGGGGGAGGGGGGCGAGGTGTCAATGACATCTTCCACTGGCTCAATGGATGTTTGGTTTCAGGGTCATAAGAATAGCACCTTGTCTCATCGCCAGTAATGATCTTGGTGGGGGAAAGTGTGGGTCACTTCAGAGCTGTTTTTTCAAACCCGGGCATGTTTCTGCTTGGTGCTCTTCTTCCTGGTCAGTCAGAGCCCGGGGAACTAATTTCACAGCCACCCTTTTCATTCCCAAATCTTTAAACTTCACTGAACTGAGCTCCAAGATAGTCCAGATAGCTTCCCCATCTCTTTAATAGTCCATTGTCAGGCTTTGAGGACAAGTGAATGAATTTTGTCTACATTTTCGTCCATTCTTGAAGTTGATGGACATGCTTTGTCATCAGTCGACATTTCACCTTTTTTGACTTGAGAAGTACACTTGAATTTTTCCCATAGTGCTGTCCTTGTAAGTGGTGTTCAACATCACAACAGTTTCTGTGGCATTCTTCCCAAGCAGGAAACAAAATTTCACAGCTGCACACTGTTCTCTTAAATTGGTCATCACAAAAAAATGAGGTTGGCGTGAAACTGCTTCTACAAAAAAATTCACTGTGACCAGAGAGAACCTTTCCAGGTGATGCCACTGGGTGTACTAACTCAGAGCAAGTTGTTCAATGCTCTCCTAGTGGGGAAATTGTGTACTATGAAAACTCTGCCCAGGGGCATTTTTTCCATTTGGGGGGGGGGAGGGACACCCCCCTGTATAAAACTCTATTTGCAGACAACATGATCTTATATTATAACCCACATCTTATATTGTAAGATCATGTTGTCTGAAAGTAGAGTTTTGTTTCCTTCATAGGATGCCTTCAATATCTATTGATCTCTTATAGGTCTAGCTAAGACTTTCAGGACTATTTTGAATAAGAGTGTTACTAAGGAGAAACCCTGTCTGGTACCCATTCTCGGGGAGAATACTTTTATTTTCTCTCTACCGACTGAAATACAGGGCATTGGTTTTACATATATCACCTTCACTGTGTTGAGGAATTTTCCTTCTATCCCTATTTTATTGAGTGTTTCTATCAAGAACTGATGTTGAATTTTATTGAATTCGCTTTCTGAATTGATTGATATAATCATACTGTATTTTTATTTTGCTTTCTTTATATAGTGGATTACATTGACCATTTTCTTAAGATTGAACCATCCTTCCCTACCTGGTACGAACCCCTCTTAATCATGATGAATTTGGTTTTTTATGTTTTGTCTACTGGCTAGAATCTTGCTGAAATGTTGGCATCTATGTACATGAGAATATTGGTCTGTAGGTTTACATTTGGGTGGTGTCTTTTCCGGGTTTGATTATCAAGGTTATATACTTGCTTTGTAAAATTAATTTGTAGAGGAGGCTGGATTTGAATCCCAGGTTCCCTGCAACAGCCGCCTCCGAAGCCTTTTCTCAAGAAAAGCCCACCAAAATGATCTTTGCTTTAGATCAAGCTCTCTGTGGTATTAGTGAGTAAACCGGGAAAATCATAGAATAAACTATTTTCGGGCAAAAAAAATTAATTTGATAGTGCGTTATCCTTTTCTATATTCTAGAACAGTTTTTGTAGAAGTGCTGTTTACTCTTCTCTGAATGCTTGGTATAATTCCCCAGGAAAACCATCCACACTTGGACTTTTGTTTGTTTTTTTAAAGCAGTCATTTTATTGGGGGATCTTACAGCTCCTATAATAATTCATACATCAACTGCATTAAGCAAATTTGTACAAATGCTGCCATCAGCACTTTCAAAATATTTTCCTTCTGTTAGAGCCCTTGGTATCAGGTAATCTTTTTTCCTCCCCTAACCCATCCTCCCTCCCTCATGGACCCCTGATAAATTATAAATTATTATTTTAATATCTTACACCCCCACCGTCTCCCTTCACCCACATTACTGTTGGTCATCCCACTTCTGGTGGGCGGAGGGAGAGTTATATATCAATCATTGTAGTCAGTTCCGTGATTCTCCCTCTTCTCCCCCCACCTTTCCCCTACCCTCATGGTATCGCTACTCCCATTACTGTTTCTTTAAGGGGTTATCTGCCCTGTATTACATGTGTTCAGAGCTCTTATATGTACTGTGCTATTCTGGGTATACTAAAGAAACAAATCCATGGACACACATATGTGTATAAGGAAGAGGCTTATATACAAGAGGAATTAAACATTGAGAAAGCATCCCAACCCAGTCCAGTCCAAGCCCATAAGTCCAATACTAGCCCATATGTCTGATCTGATACCAATCTATAAAGTCCTCTTCAGACTCATGAAACACATGCAATGGTGCTGCATGCAGGATGATCTCAGGACAGTGGGTAGAAAGTCTTTGGATCCAGTGGCATTGTAAGCATCTCGGCGCTGGCAGGGGTCTCTCCGTGGCTTCTCCGGCTTCAGAAGTCTGGCTGCATCAGGTTCGTTCCAAGTGTCTTGTCAGCTTCTATGTCTCCCAGGGAGTGGCAGGGACAGAAGTGTCTCCAGCCTCCAAGGAGGAAGTACCATATTTCCCAGAATCCTTAGGGAAAGGCTATGACCACACAGAAGCTTCATTGGCTATGACCCAATTGAGAGAGTAGACTCCACCTCTTCGCTCTTAATCCTCAAATTGACAAATGATTATATATCTACCACATGTACCAGTGTACATGCTCCAGTCTAGCCAGATTTGTAGGGTACAACTGAGGTCATGATGGTGGGGGGTTGGGGGGAGCATTGAAGAGCTAGAGGAATGCTGTGTGTTCCATCAGTGCTGTGCTGCACCCTGGCTGTCTTGTTCTTTCCTTGTGACCCTTCTGGGAGGGAATATCCAATTGTCTACAGATGGGCTATCGGTCTCCACTCCAGCCCCCATCATTTGCATTGCTGTATTTGTTTGTTTGGAGTCTTCTGATGCCTGATATCTTATCCCATCAACACCTCATAATCACACAGGCTGATGTGCTTCTTCCATGTGGGTTTTCTTGCTTCCCTGATAGATGGCTGCTTGTTTAACCTCAAGCCTTAAGACCCCGGATGCTATATCTTTTAATAGCCAGGCACCATAAGCTTTCTTCACCACATTTGCTTATGCACCTATTTTGACTTCTGTGAGTGTCAGGAAGGTGAGCATCACAGAATGACAGGTTATTAGAACAAAGTGTTCTTGTATTGAGGGAGTCCTTGAGTAGAGACCCAATGTCCATCTGCTACCTTAATACTTAACCTATAAATATATGTACATAGACCTATTTCCCTATCATTATATATTAAAATATTTACATATGTGCATGCCTATACTTATCCCTCTATGTCTTTTGTGTCCTAGTTCTTTCCTCTGTTTTTACTTTTCTCCTGTCCGATGTCATGTTCGACCTTCATTCAACTCTCAGTACTTTCTCTCGACTACATTGCACTTGATCAACCCATCAGGCATTCTATGCTCTCCTCATCATCAGTTTTAGATCTCTTGTTGTTCCCTTGTCCCTGGGTTTGTTGGCTCCCCGCTCCCTTTCTCCAACCTCCTCCTCCCATGTCTCTCCAGAGCCGTAGGCCCCATTGTTTTCTCCTCAGGATTAGTTTTCCTGCCTGTCCTATATGGATAGACATGAGAACAATAAAAAGGGGGAAAGGGAAAGAAAAAAACAAAACAACAACCAAAATTCCCCTATAAGTAGTTCCAGGTCTGTCTGCTGACCCTTCTGAATGTTTGGTCTGATGCAGTGCCATGCCCTGCCCACCGAGTTCAAGGTCTGTATTTGGGATTCCTTCGGTACTTCATTGGTTTGTTCCCCTTGCTGTTCTACTTCAATCCCTTCATGTTTCACTCTGGTGTATGTGTTGGGGGGGGGGGGAGGGTCAGACAGGGCACAATTGCCACTTTGTGTCTCCAGTGCTCTTCCCCGTAGCCCTGTGGGTCAGAGAGGGGGGTCAGGTCTCATGGTGGGACCAGCCCCCAGGTCCTCTCTGTGCATTGGCTGCTCTGAGCAGGAATGTCGTCCTTGAGGATTGCTGGGCCAGGTTGCTGTCCTCTCTCTTTCCCTCTCAGTTTACTCCCCTGTGGTCTGAGCTGACCCATCACTCTCCCCAGGCTATATCTTCAGTCTGTCCTCTGTAGTGCAATCTTTTGAAAAGGGGGTCCATATAGCTGGGTCTGGGGCTGGTCCTACAAACCTTTCTATTAGGCAGTTTTCCTATTCATGTGTTATAAGTCTGTTAAGGTTATCTACAGAAATCTGTGTTGATTTAGGTAGGTAATGTAATGTGTTGCTAGATGTTTGTCCCTTTTTTGTACATATTTAAATATGTAATTAACTCTTTATTTTGGTTGTTTCTGTTATGATGTCACTCATTTCATTTATTAGTCATAATATTTGCATTTCCTCTTTTTTCTCCTTTGCTAGATTTACTGATGGCTTATTAATGTTAATCCTTTCAAAAATCAGCATCTTGTTGATTTTTTCTATTTTTAAAATTTTCTGATTGATTTATTTCCATGCTTATCTTTATTATTGCTCTTTGACCTGTTAAAACACACCTTTGCATCAGACTTGCCCAGAGAGGCATCCCTTTTCAGGTGGGCCTGTGTTCTCTTGTTTACTGCTGACCCGCCACTCCCTCTAGCCTCTCTGATGACCAGATATTCATGCCACAGTAAGCAGCCATGTGTTTCTTACGCTTGCCTCTTACACTCAAACGTGTCTCAAGCCTGATCTGTGGGCACTGGGTTGTCACCCTGACTTTAGAAGAGCCCACCCATCCAGTGGGCAGTATCCCAGGGAAGGTCCCAAACAAGAAAGAAGAAAGGTTGTTCTACCTCTCCATGGCCTCAGAAAAAAAAAGCCAGGCCTGGGAGAAAATTGTTCTCCTAGTCTTCCTCCCATAATCCCTTTCTTCCCCAGAGCAGAGAGAACTGACACTGCTGAATAAACTTTATGAAGAAGGGAGGGAAGTGAATGCGCCTTCGCCAAGCACTCTTAGAAGCACTTGAGCAGAACAAATGAGCACAACTCAAGATCCCACCCATCCAACCCCTGGGGGTTTCTGGGAGCTCACCTGACAGCCGCTTGGTGGAGGACCTGAGCAGTGGCGGTCTGTCTACCTCTGTGGGCCTCTCACACGAGCTGTCGAAAGTGTACATGTTCATACTCCAATCTGCCTAATTCCACAGAGTTGCCTCTTCACCCTTCACAACACAAGAGCTTCCACCATCAAAGCCTTCTTCTGAAACACCCCGAGCCATTTCGTTCAGTCTAACGGTGGTCTTGACTGCGTTTCTTTCTCACTCTGCAGGATGGTGACATTCAATCATTCCTTTAACCAAGGCGACCATGCAAACCAGCCAAAGGGACCCAACTGGTCACATGCATGGGCACAGTACTAAAAAGTACTTGGCCAAGCTTCAGTGCCCCAGAGAATGACATTTATTTGGGCTTTGCTGTGCCCACCTGGGTGTGAACCCACTGGAACTTCACAGCATGCAAGGTTGTGGTAGTAGCATTGTCCCTAATATTGAGGACACGGGTACAGAGAAGTAATGAACCTTCCTGGACAACAGTTGTAGAGTTAAAGGGTAGAGATTCTAAAGAGAATGTGGTTCATGGTTTTAAAGCCAAAGGGCTCTGTGAGACCACCTCGGGACAGCAGGCTGGTCGCCACTGTACCCTTCAATCTGACTTTGTTGGTTTTCTCTCCAACATAAAGATGTTGGGGGTAAAGGGTTGGTAACAAAGGCTGATTGCAATGAGTAATGGTCAGACGTATCTACCCATCCCAGCCTTCAGGTTGCCGAGCAACTTCCTGTGGGTCTCCATCAGCTCTTCTAAGCTGCCACGAAGTCCTGGACCTTCCACGTAAACTCAGAAAAATGGCAGCACTGTGGGCAACACCAGGAGGTCACAGGCACCAACCTCCAAGGAGGACTTTTCCTCCTTCTGCTTATCTGAGTTTCCTCGCCTACTTTCCCCTTTTTCCAGGAGACATGGAGAGCTGGGTTCTGGTCCGAGCCCTGCCACCTTCAGCTTATTCCTTCCCTCTTTGAGAATCCATGTGGAAAATTATATGACTGTGGTGGAGAGTGTCTAGGCCCTTCCAGTGCTGAGAGTCTCAGTCACCACCTGCTGTGAGCAGACTTCTTCACTAAAAGCAGCCATGGCTCCATCTTTGATCTTCTGAAAGGAACAGGATAAGCTCCAGGTTCTAGGCCCAGGATGTGACTGGTTGGGGTAGGGACAGGCTGGTGGGCTGGGACGGTGAACTAAATCCTGTCAACTGGGAGCTGTCCAAATACTTGAAACCCAGATCTTCAGGACAGGCGTGGGTCTGTGGCAGGATGGAGGAGGGTTACATTGAGGCATCTAAGACATGGCTCAGCCAGAGGCTCAGAGTAGGTCAGCTATGCCTCTGAGCCCAGACAAGTGTCTGGGCTAGACTTGGGGGTGCAGGCAGGTGTCGATGGGCAGGGACCATGCAAGGGTGGGTTTGAGTTGGTGGATGTCCAGCTAGTACACAGGAATACATACATGTGTACGTTCAGGCATACATACATACACAAACGTACGTGTGTGTGTGTGTGTGTGTGTTTCTCAGGCAATGGAAATCTTTCAAGGGAAGGAGAAAGCAGAGCCCAAGTAGAAATAACCTCTAGCCCAAGGTTCAGCCAAACTCCCAAGACTGCCAGACTGGCTGCAAAATTGTTCAAAAATATCAATACCAGGATAAATCACCATTGCCCCCCGTTTCTTGAGTGTCTACCCCAATCCCTATTAGCACAGTCACAGGACCTCAAGATTTCCTCACAGCTCTGCCACTATAGAATGAAGCCTGGGGCAGTGGGGGTGCCCATCTTCCAGAGAGGGCCACCACCGATTGACAGCCGCCTGAATTGCTGCTGGCTACATAGTGGGACTCGCCTCTCTGCTCCCAACCCTCCCATCTCAGTGCACACCCTTTGTTTTCATCATGCCCCTCTTAGTGATAGAAGGAACTCTGGGTCCCTGAAGAAAACTGGAGACCCAGCTCTCTCTCTGTTTCTGCCTTGAATCGTGAGGTTCTGGTTTCAAGACTGGACACCCGGGAATCTGTCCAGAGGCTACAGCTGGGCTGGGAGAGCAGGCAGGGGCCGCTCTCCTGCTCAGGCATGGGCCCCTCCACACCTCCTCACCCACTGGCCCAGGAAATCCATCCCCCTCAACAAGCCTTTTGATGAGTATTTCACACCCCATCAGCCTCCAAAGGCAGCGAGCAGCCCCTCCCTGTGGCTGCGTGTGACAACCAGGAAAGGGTTTTAATCTCAGAAACAGTCAAGGTGGGGAAGGGGGTGAAGGGAGGCTGGGAGGGCCATATGGAACCTGTTTGAGGAGCTGGGTCAGAGCCCAGATACACCTCCACGCACTGGGGCGCCCGGCCAGCTCTGGGCTCCACAGGCACAGCCCCTGCCAGAGAGGAAAGAGAGCGTGGGAGAACACACAGGCCGGCCATGTGGGGCTAGTGGGTGCTACGTGTGTTCCTCGCTGTGCTCCTCTGGGTGGGGACACCCTGGGGGCTGCCACTGACTGCACTGGGGACTGAGTAAGGGCCTGGGGTCACCAAAGGTCAGGAGAGTGTCGTTTCTGATCTCATGGCAGTCACTGTGGGCCTGTCTGGGAATTCGCTCCTGGTCCACTGCATCATTTCCTCAGCCTGGCTTCTGGTGGGATAGTTTCTGAGTCCTCTGGGTGGTACAACTTCATTTCCATTTTGGCTCTCGGTTTACCTGTCGCAAACCCAGCACGACACCAGATGTTGAGCCTACAACCTACCACCAACGGGTTTGGTTGACATTCTGGCCAACCTCACGGAGTAGTTTGTTAAACTGCTTGGATTTTAACTTCAGCCACTGAACTTCACACCGATCTGGGGGTTTTGACTGATTGTGTTGGATGTGGGACCAATCTCCCCAAAATTTGGACCAACAGCCTCCCTCATTGTGAATGCTGCCTGAACTTCTGTCTAGACTCCCAGGATTTTGAAAAAGAACAAACGGAGGTTTTGATTGATTTTGCAGAAGTTTTGACAAAGCCTGACTGAAAGTCCTGTGGCCTGACTTCCTCTGAACTTTCAGCCAGCCCACTTGACTGGGTTTCTGACAGGGTTGCCGGAGCGGTTTTAACTGATTTTTCTGGTTGTTGGTGTTTTGGGTTGTTTCTTTTCTTTTTTTTCATAAAACGTCTTGAGTGTCTGACGGAGTACGCTGGATGATTTTATTCTGAATTGGCCAGATGATCAGGAGGTGCTTCCAGGCCCAGACTAAATAACAGGAAATCATGGGGGGGAGCTCGAGTGGCTGATCCTCTTGGCCAGGGTTGAGTCTATCAGCTACAAGCCTCCATTGCACTCCTCGGTCTCACCTGGAGCCAATTCATCCTCACCTGTAGAGGAAACAGGACAAGGGACATCCACTGGCTTGTTATTCCACTCTGGAATCTTCCAGTACGGTTAATTGTGTCATCAAGTCGATTTTGACCCGTAGCGAACCTGCGCAGCAGAACAGAATGCGGCGTGGTCCCTCGCCGTCCTCACAATTGTCCCTATGCTTGAGCCCATTGTGGCCGCCATCGTGAGGTGTAGGACCCTCTCTGCCACTGCTCCTCTGCTGTACCAAGCAGGATGTCCTCCTCCAGAGACTCGCCTCTCCTGACAAGATGTCCAAAGTCCCTGAGACCACGTCTTGCCATCCTTGCCTCTGGGGAGCATTCTGGCCGTACTTTTTCCTGGACTTCTTCTGTTTGTCCTTTTGGCAGTCCATGGTACTTTCAGGACTCTTCACCCTCTACTCCGGCATCTATTAGTCGTGGATCCTTCCATCAATCACTTTCTCCCTTCTACCTTGTTTCCAGCCTCATCCCAGCTTTTAGAATTGGGCATCAGGTGTTCTGTGGAACAACCCTTTGGGCTGACTCAATTTCCTCGGTTTCTCCGTTTGCAAACTGGAGCCTTCTAAGGCGTCTTGTAAAACCCAGCTGAAGAACGAGGACGCTGGGCTCAGTGTATCTGGACTGGAAGCTTGCTTCTGCCAGTTCTAGCTGTGTGATCCCGGAACACGCTTTTCTGAACTCCTTTATCTTCATCTCCGAACTCTGTGTGACTTGAATGCTTATCTCTGACATTTGTTGGGGTGTGGGAGAGGGGAGTTTTAGCAATCATGTGAAAGGGAATTCATGTTTGTTGAGTATTTCCTCGTGGCTAGGCATAATTCTAGGGCTGCGTATGGCCTTAGACTCACCCCTGAATCATCACCAAATCTTACAAATCTAGTAAGTCCAGCCAAGATAGTCCAGGTCAGCCAGGTGGACCCCAGTGCTCCTGCTTGTCACCATTCTGCCTCTGAGGCTTGCCACATGCTAGCTAAGAGCCCATAGAGCATTGGCCATTAGATTAGTGCTACTGCTCGTTTCTCTTGGGGAAGATGGGGTTGGTGTTTGGGTCACATTGGGGGGGGGGGCGTGGATTTGTGACCATCATGATGATGTGACTTTATATGTAGGGCAGAACACCAAAGAGCAAGATCCTCCCAGCTAGCCCTACCAGCAAGCCCACGTGAGCCGGCGATATTTCCAAACCCTCCAGGTGTGGCCGAACCATGCAGTTAATTCAGTTCTTTGGGGTCTTTGTAAATCTACCCACATCTGGATTTCTTTCCTGGTCACTTAATGGGAACCAGATTCCCCAAATCTCCACCAGTCCCTATTGTGTGTTTGTATTAGCCAGGCACGTCCCAATGCTACAAGTTACGGACAGTGACAGTGACCTTGCTCCCGGCCTTGAACATTTCCTCTGACAGTATTGGTATTGCTTGTTTTCCCTAGAGTAGGAGAGAAGGCAGGGTGCATGTGTGAACAGCTAATGTTCACTCCTAACCCCAAGGTAAGTTTTTCTTCAGAAGGGGAGAGTTGGTGAGAGAGGCTCTCTGTCTTCTTTTATTCTGAATAATCCGATGACTCGGTGTTCTCAGAGTTAAGTAGTTGGCTCCCATTTTCAGTAGTCTCTGGGTTAAGTCTTAGTATGTCTATTTGTTTCTCCAATGCCTCTAATCAACCCAACTTCCATCCATTGCCATTGAGTCACTTCCTGCTCAGGATGTTCCCATGTATGTTACTGAGTAGAATCACTCCATAGGCTTATTGGTGATCGGCTTTTATAGAAGCAGATAGCTAGATCTTTTCCCCGGAGCACACGGATGGTTTAAATCTCCAATATTCATGTTGCTTGTTGCCAGGTTCTGCTCCATTTAGAACTGTCCCCCAGAGTTTGCTTGTCTGTAATCTTAGCAGAGACAGATTGCCAGTGTATCTCCTTGAGTCAGTGGTCCAAATACAACCACACAAACTCACCCCCATCGAGTGGATGCTGACTCACAGAGAAGCTATAAGACAGGGTAGAACTGCCCCTGTGGGTTTCTGAGTCTGTAACTCTTTACAGAAAGCCTGAGATGAAAGGCCTAGCAATCAACTTCTGAAAAAAATCAGCCATTATAAATGCTACGGAGCACAGCTCCACTCCGACATACATGTAGAATTAGAACTGATTCTGAGACAGCTGATTGGCCAATGAGATTCTGAAGGCAGGCTGTTCCCCTGAGCAGGGCGAGAAGCTACCAGGAGGGGAATGCGAGGCAGAGTTTCTAGAGTCCAAGGTCCTAAGAAGGTCAGGCGAGTACCCAGGGAACCCCCACACTGTCGTCCTTGATCTTTGCCCCTTGGGAGTTCCATCCTCCAGGCTTACCTCCTTGACAGTCACCTTATCTTGGAGCTTCAGTGTTTGGAAATGTTAATTCTTCAGAAACGTGACAGGGGCGAAAAACATGGGAAGGAAGCAAAAGTTGGATTGAAATCTCAAGTCCAGTTACTAACTTAGTGTGCGTCCTGGGGCAAGTCACCAGCATCTGTGGGAATCTGTTTCCCTATTTAATGACCAGCTGGGCTTCCTCTCCGAGTATGATTCCACCTTCGGCAGTGTTTGACCCGTCCAATCTAAGAACATCATTAAAATGAGAAAGTGATTGCTTTCAAGGCACCATCATTCGGTCTGTTCTCCTCTGCTACCAAGACCGCCATTGTCTGTCAGCTTGTTGACCATGGTGGCTAGTTTGTTGATGTGGTGCAGGAAGCTATGTCACTGGTATGCCAAATGCCAGCAGGGCCACCCAAAGTGAACAGGTTTCAGCAGAGCTTCCAGACTAAGCACAGACAACAAAGAAGGAATCTGCTATCTACTTCAGAGTAAGTAGCTGCTGAAAACCTTGTGCATAGTTTGGAAACATTGTCAGATATTAAAAGCCTAATGAATTGAGGCAGAACATTGTCAGAGAGTGCCAGAAGACAGACCCCCTCAGGTCAACAGAGGGCACTCAAAACTGAGGATGAGCTGCTTTCTCGGAGGAGAGTCAGCATGGGAACCTGAGTGGAGTAAAGCCTGTGGAAGTGAAGCCTTCAGGGTCTGCATATGCTGATGGGACGTGACTCCAGATCAGAAGCAGCAGCTGCAAAAGTTTGCTAAAGATCGGAGCTTGAAATGTGCAAAGCATGAATCTAGGAAAATTAGAAGTTATCAAAAACGAAATGGAACACATATCCCAGGTATTAGTGAGCTGAAATGAACTGGTATTGGCCTATTTGAATTAGAAAATCACATGATTTACTATGCTGGGAGTAACAAAGTCAGAAGGAAGGGTGTGGCATTCCTTGTCAAAAAGAACATTTCAAAATTAATCTTGAAGCACAGTACTGTCTGTGGTTGGACTATATCTATCTGCTTTCCAAAAAATCCAATAAATGCAATCATTATTCAATATTATGCACCACCCACCAAAGCTAGTGATGAAGAAATTGAAGAATTCTACCAACAATTTCAGTAGGAAGTTGATCAAACATGCAATCAAGATGTGTTGATAATTATTGGCAATAGAATGCCAGAGTTAGAAAAAAAGAGGAAGCAACAGTTGTTGGGAAAATAGTAAATAGATATAACACTCGAGGTCGCATGATTAAAATTTTGCAAGATCAATGACTTATTAATAGCAAATATGTTTTTCTACCACATTAAAGGTGAGTATCCACATGGACCTCTCCAAATGGAATACATAGAAATCATATTGACTACATCTGTGGGAAGAGACAATGAAGAAATTCAATATCAGCTGCTAAAATGAGTCCAGAGACTGACTGTGAAAGAGACCATCAACTGCTCATATATAAGTTCAGACTAAAACTTAAGATAGGATCGACTAATAATTTATAAGTTATTAAGGGCTTGTGAGGGGGGGAGGGAAAAAAATAAAATGAGCTGATTCCAGGAACCCAAGTGGAAGGCAAATTTTGAGAATGATGAGGGCAACAAATGTATAAGGGTGCTTTACTCAATTGACGTATGTATGAATTGTGATAAGAGTTGTATGAGCCCCAATAAAATGATTTATTTTAAAAAATTTTAAGAGAAAATTAAAACAAGTCCACAAGAGCCAAGCTGCATCTATCCCGCCTGAATTTTGAGAATTAATGAATAGAAAGTTCATGTCAGAAGATCTAATGAGCTGTGGGAGGACATCGAGAACATCATTCATGAAGAAACAGAAGGTCATTTAAAAGCCTGAGAAAAAGAAAAGATCGATGTAGATGTCAGAAGAAACTCCAAAGCTTGCTCTTGATTGTAGAGCAGCTAAAGCACATGGAAGACCCGATGAAGTCAAAGAGCTAAATAGACCATTTCAAAGGGCAGCTAGAGAAGACAAAATAAAATATTATAATGTAATGTACAAAAATCTAGAGTTAGAAAATCAAAAGGGAAAAACAAACTCAGCATGTCTTAATCTGAAAGAATTCAAGCCGGAAGTTGCAATATGGAAAATTCTATGGGCAAAATATTGAATGATGCAGCCAGCATTGTACCATTTCAGAGGCAGCATATGAGCAAGAACCAATGGTGCTGAAAGAAGATGTTCAAGTCGCACTGAAAGCATTAGCCAAAAGCACCTCTCTAGTAATTGATAGAATGCTGATTGAAATATTTCAACAAGCCGATAAAGCCCTGGAAGCATTCATCCAGGTGATTTGGAACTGACTGGAAGAGATCCATATCTGTATCCATTCCAAAGAAAGGTGACCCAACAGAAAGCCCAAGTTATACAACAATATCACATGCAAGTAAAATGTTGCTAAAGATCAACCAACAAGGTTGTAGCAGTATGAGGGGATACCCCGCCCCCATAAAAAACAACAACCCAATGCTCATTTGTTTTTCTATTTGATGTGAGGAGGGAAATGTATTTGGAGTTCATTCCACCAGGTCAGACTGTCAATCAAGCTTTCTATTTACTGGGTCTGAAAAAGTTGCATAACAGTGTGTGACCAAAAAAATGTCCGATTTGTGGCAGACAGGGGACAGGTTTTGGCACCAAGAGAATGCACATGCTCACACAGCCATCTCAGTGCACCAGTTCTTAACAGAAAACATCACGCCTCTATTGCCCCATGCACCTGACTCACCTGACCTCGCTCCATGCGACTTCTTTCTGTTTCCTTGAATGAAGAGGGCCATGAAAGGACAGCGATTTGACAATGTAGAAGAGGTGAAGAAAAAACAAGGGAGGTGCTGTCAGCCATCCAAACAGATGAGCTTGAAAAATGTTTACAAGAATGGAATCACGGATTTGACAGATGTATTAAGTGTAATGGAGAGTACTTTGAAGGTGAAAAGGTACTTTTGTAAAATAATAATACATAGCTTTTGGGGAAAATCTGGGGGTTTTTATGGGTACCCCCTCATACATTGACAGGGAACTGCCAGATGTTTAAGAGATTCAGAGGAGGAGATGGAACAAGGGATATCATTGCTGATATCAGATGGATCTTGGCTGAAAGCAGAGAACGCCAGAAAGATGTTTCCTTGTGTTTTATTGACTATGGCAAAGCATTCACCTGTGCGGATCATAACAAATTATGGATGGCCTTGAGAAAATTGGGAATTCCAGAACACTTCGTTGTGCTTCTACAGACTTGTATATGCCAACAGCATAAGGGAACACAGCATGGTTTAAAATCAGGGATTCTATCATCTCAGCATATTTATTCAATCTCTGTGCTGAACAAATCATCCTAGAAGCTGGATTGAATGGAGAAGGAGGCATCAGGATTGGAGGAAAGCTTATTAACAACCGGCGATATACCAATCCACAACCTTGCTTGCTGAGCGTGAGGAGGCGTTGAAGCACTTGCAGACGAAGATCAAGGATTGCAGCCTTCAGTATGGATTATGACTCCATGTAAAGAAGACCAGATCGTTATGACTGACCCCATAGGTGACATCATGATAAATGAAGAAAAGATTGAAGTTGTCAAGGATTTCATCTTGCTTGAATTCACAATCAATGCTCATGGAGGTCAAGAGGTCAAAAAGTGCATTGCATTAGGTAAATCGGCTGAACAAGACTTCTTTAGAGTATTGAAAAGCGAGGATGTTACTTTGAGGACTAAGATGTACCTGACCCAACCAAGGTATTTTCCATTGCTTTTTATGCGTGTGAAAGTTGGACATGGAATAAAGAAGACTGCACTTCAAATCTTCAAAGACAGTCTTCAAAGGGGTGCATTCAAATTGTGGTGTTGGAGAAAAATAGTAAAAGTGCCACGGGCAAAAGGACAAACCAACCTGTCTTGAAAGAAGTACAGCCAGAGTGCTCCTGAAAGGCTAAGATGATGACACTTGTTCTTACACACTTTGGACATGTTATCAGGAGAGACCAGACCCTGGAGAAGGACATCATGCGTGGTCAGGTGAAAGGGCAGCGAAAAAGAGGCAGACCCTGGATGAGCTGGATGAACGTCGTGGCTGCAACCATGAACGCAAGCCTAGGAACAATTGGGAGACTGGCTCAAGACCCGCAGGGTCTCGATGATGTTGGGCCTAGGGTCACAGTGGTTTGGAATTGACTTAATGGTGCCTAACAACAGCACGCTGCCAAGAACAATTGTAAGAAGAGAACTGGGCACTCGTGGAGGACTTGTATGTGCCGGACCCACTCACTGTGTTTTCTATGAACGAACCCATGTAATCCTCCAGCGATGTCATAATATTGTTTCAATTCTTTAATAAAATGTCTCATTTGATATAACTGTGGTATCGTTACCCCTCATTCTACTCTGACACACATGGTTCTCCGTGCATTGGAATCAACTTGACATCAACTAGTTGGTTATTACTACCCCATTTTCCAGATGAACAACATAAAACTTAGGTCACCCTTGATGCCAAGTTCATGTTGACTGAAAAGCAGGAGAGACAGGCTTGGAAGCCAGGCAGGCGGTGTCCAGAACACAGATATTTAATGGTCACCGCACACTGTCCACAGCAAGATGAAAGAGCCCCACGCAGAGTGTTCAGCCAGGAGGGAAGACACTGGCTCGTAAATTACTGGCGTACAAACCCAACAGAAGTGGCCCAGAGAGAAAGAGGTACTATCCTCAAGCGAGAAATCGCTTCCAACTGGAATGAGAAAGGAAGTTTCATGGAGGAAGTAACATTGCAGCTGAGCCTTGGAGGGCAGGTGAGATTCAGACCCGTGCATCTAAAGCACAGCATTTGGTCTGTGTTGACCTGGAGTAATAGAAGAAGAAGAATCAGGAAAGGGGAAAGACTATAAACCGTGTGACTAATTGCCTCCACGAGCAACTGCAGCCTGGTGCTACAAGAACAGAAGAGCTGGGTCAGGCCTGGTTACCATTACTGATTCTATAGAAGAATCCTGGTCCAAGGGAAATGTAGAACAGAATTTCAAATTCCCACGGACTCAAGATTTTTCTGGAGCCAGGGAGGGTAGATGAACCCCTGAAATGATTTCCCTTAGATACTGTAAACCAAATATATCCCTGAAGCCATCTTAATACTGACCAATAGTTTAACTTAAGGAGGACAGAAGGTCTGCTGAGTTGGCATTGTGTGTGGCTTTGGGGTTCTGAGCATTACGCCTGTTTGAAAACTCTCTATGGGGCTCAGCCTCAGAAGTCCTGTACAAGGTGGCTATGATTCCGAATCAACCAGACGGCAGCAGGTTGTTTTTCATTTTGTTTCTGCTGTGGGATCCAAACCACTCAACAGACAGGAACCTTAGGCGGCATGGAGTTGACGTTGACGCTGGCGAGGGAGGAAGAACTCAGAAAAGGAAGATGGGTATGGTCGCTCAACTGAAGGTTGTATAGTCAATGCCACCAGATCATACCGGTGGAAACGGTTGAATTGGTGTGTTTTACTGTAGATATTCTCAAGAACAGCAATAAAATAAAATTTAGAGAGGCGGAGGGGAACCCTAACAGAGATTTGGACCCATGGAGCACTGGGCAGAGGGAGCAGTGGGAACTGTGTTGGGGACAGTGGTCTGTTCTACCAGGCACGCCAGGCAGCAGAGGAGACACCCTGGGCAAGGAAGTAAGGAGGCCTAGGATCCTCGGAGTAAGGATGCCAACTGGTTGCTGTGGAGTTGATCCCCACTCAAGGTGACCCTGTGGGTGTCAGAGTGGCTGGCTGTTTGGAAGTGGGTCTCCAGGCCTCTCTTCCTAGGCACCTCAGCGTACACTCAAGCCTCCACCCTTTGGACTGGCAGCTGAATGTGTCAACCATCTGCCCAATGCATGGACTCCAACTCAACTTGGTGGAATTAACTTTTTTGCTGAGGGAGGGATGGCGAGGCCCCCTGTGGCGGGGGGAAGCTTTTCTTACCTTTGGGTCTGATGACATGAGACCAGGGTGGGAAATGAGGTGTCTGAAGGCTGGTGCAGGTGCCAGCAGAGAAGACCGTGGCCCCTTGGGGATGCGACCCCTGCCAGACACGACCCCAAGGAGAAATGGGAGATGAAAGGGCCCACGCTTCCATCTCCTTCTGGTGCTTTCCATGAGCAGAAGCCCTGGGGGAAGAGTCTGCAGGAGTCTGTCTCTGGGGACACAGAGCAGGACAGACAAGGATGAAGATCCGGGATGAGGGAGGGTGAACAAAGACAGACAAATGACTAGCCCATCCCGGCCCGGCCCAGGTCAGGTTAGAAACTGTGAGAATTTGAGAAAGAGCCCATGAGACACTGAGCCAGAGCAACTGCAGAGGAAAGGGGGAAGGTTGGGGACAAATGTGAGGGAGTTTAGGAAGTCAGACTGGCAAAGTTTGACAAGAAGGTATCTGCGATGACCCAGAAGAGCTTGTTGACCTACTAAATGCCACATGTACAGGTGGCAGTGCTTCTATGGCGAAGCAAGAATCAGTAAAACCGCCCACGGGGTCTGTTGTGAGTTTTCAACTTGAAGGACTTGAACTACACTCACGGGGATACGTGGCATGCTAAGGGGGAAGGACTGGGGAGGCCGGAGTCCTCTGCTGTTTTGTAGTCTCCACTACCAGGCACGTCCTCTGCAGAGATGGAGGTTTAGGAGCCCCAGGACTTTCATTTCCTGGAACTGCCATAAATGACCCCTCAAAACAGAAGAGCCTTGCCGACCTGGAGGCTGAAAAGTCCAAACTCCAGCAGAGCTGGGTTCTCTCTGGGCCTGTAGGGAAGAAGCCATTCTTCACTTGGTCTCCCTCCTGGAGGCTGCCGGCATCCCGTGGCTTGTGGCCGCATCCATGGCCGCACTCTGCTGGCTCTCTCAATCCTGTCTCTGCTCTCCTTGGGGTTTAGGCCCCACCTGGAGGATCCAGGATGAGCTCTCCATCTCATCCTCGGCCGAGTCTGCAAAGATGCCTTTCCCAAATACAGCCACATTCACAAGTTCTGAAGTTTAGGATGTGGGCGCAACTCTTGGAGTGGGCGGGGTGGGGCGGGGCGCTAGGGGTGTCACCATTCAACCTACGACAAGTGCAAAAACAATTGTCTGGGAGCGAAATGCAGAAGTGATGCAGCTCCTGCGCTTCGATCCTCACCCCAACCAACCCCAGCGATATCGCTGAAGGGTAATAGTCCAAATCAGCACAAGCTTCCTGCCACCCCGCTGCGGGGGGGAGGGGGGGAGGGGGGCTTTGCATCCCTCTGCTTCCCAGCTACCCTCTCTCTAGCCAGCTCCTGTGCAGTCCGGACCCCCAGATGAACGTCTCTTTGCCTGGAAAAGACACAGGAACTAATCAAAGGCAGTGACTGGCCAGGCAAGATCCATGGGCTGGTCTCCAGTCAGCTGCTCACCAGCCTGCCCGTAGCAGTGTCATGACATACGCTAGCCCCTCAAAGTCTGGTAAAGCAGTGTCATTCTCCTGCCGTAGATTCCTGGCAACTCCTCCAGTCTGGCTCGTTTGGTGTCTACTTACGCAGCGCCCTGCATGTCCCCCATAATAAATACAAGGAAAGGCCTCCTCGTTTTCCATCCACCCCTGCCCAGAAAGGACCCATTCCCAGTCTGCTCTTGAGCAATAAAGCAGCAGTTGTTTCAGACATGGTGACACTTCATAACCGGGACTTTGCGGGGCCCCAGGGCTTGGATTTGGGGGAGGGGCTTGAAAGGGGGCCTGAATTTTGCACGTTGTTCGGCACTAAAAGCAAAGCGCCTTGCTGGGAGCGATGTCCTTGGATGGCTGGGAGTGCAGTCAGTACCCCGATCGGGGAGACAGAAGGGTGCGGCGCCTGCTCCTAGAGGCAGGCCAGGCCCTCGCCCAGTTCGCACAAATGGATCCCTAGGGGCACCTCCTCTCACAAGCCATCTGTACGCATTTATGAAGTACTGCTTGTGGACTCGACTCTAGGCTGGATCCTGCATCGAGGGGTGGGGTGGGCTGGGGGCTGGGGGGAGTAGCCAAGAGAATACAAAAGGGTAGAAGTGCAGAGAGGGTTAATGATGTGGCTATAGAGCGGGAATCAGGGGCAAGTCGATGTGTTGGGTGTCATTAGGTACCATCAAGTCGATGTGTTGGGTGTCATTAGGTACCATCCAGTCGGCTCCAACCCCTCAAGACGGATGTATGGCAGAAGGCAATGCTGCCCAGTCATGTGCCCTCCCCGTAATGCCTTCTGCGCTTACGCAGCTGCCCAGGGACGCCAAGGGTCTGGTGGAGCAGTGATGGGTATTCAGGGAGCTCATCTATGTGAGAGGTACTCTTGTGGTACGGATGGTGGTAAGCTGGGCCAGCAGCAGTTGGTGACCACCAGGTCAGCAGTTCAAAACCACCAACTGCTCTGCAGAAGAAAGACGAGGCTTCTATTCCTGTAAAGGGTTCGTCTCAGGAACTCACAGGGGTGGTTCCCCCTGTCCTCTAGGGTGGCTGGGAGTCAGCATGGGCTCGATGGCAGACAGATGGAGAGCCCATGGAAAGGGGCTCCGTGCACTCTTGACACAGAGAGCATTCTTGGTGATGGTAACTATTAGTCTTACTATGTTGCTTATAATTATTCGTCCCTCACCTAACCTCACTAACAAGGAGGTGAGTTGGAGATGCACAGGATAGAGCTCGTGTGGCCCTTTCGTTCACAGCCCGGGTTTCCAGCCCAGCACCTGGCCGACCAAGGGGGGCCACACACAGGGAAGGTCAGCTTTGCCGTGAGTGAGACAGGATGTATCATGGTCAAGGGCAGGGCAGAGATCACAGGTAGGGTGGCCTAGAGGGAGGTCAGGCTGGGCAAGAGTTACAGAAAAGTCCTGGGGTCACACCCAGTACAGTAACCCTGAGAACAACAGCCTTGTCTGCCATGTTTGTAGTCCCGGGCACCACAGAGATGCTCAAAGAACTATTTGCTGAATGGGTGGATTTATCAAATCATGTCCTGGTCTTGCCTTCTCCTTGTCCCTTTGTTCCATATTCTCCATATCGCCTAACTCTGCCCAGGAGCCTAACACACATGCACCCCTTTAATGAGCAACCCTGTCCTCTGGCTGCCCTTGCATTTGACCAATAGGGAGCACTGGTTGAAACCAGTAGCAAGGGAGACATGTGAGACCCAGAGAGATTTTCCTTTAGTCTCTCCACAGAAATTCTTCTCCAGGCAGCAGCTTCCCTGCACACACAGTCTCTTCTGGGTACTGGCCCCTCCTCCCTGTCTGCCCTCTGAAAGCAACCTGTTGACCTGTTACTCTCCCAGGTTCCTGCCTGCACTGCCTGTTGTGGTTCTCCTGCATCCTGGCCACGCCTCTCTAAATCCTTTTGTGAATTTAAAAAAAATTAAAAGGAAAACAAACCTCACTGCCTGGGTTGGGCCAGGCTGATTCGAAAAACAAATTCAGGGACACTCAGTTATGTGGAAGAAAGAGCTTTATATCAAGAGGTCATTATTTATCAAGAAAACAGCCCAGCGCAGTGCAACTCAAGTTCATATGTCCAATCTAGTCCATAAGTCCAATAGTCTTCCGACTCACAAAGCCACAGAAATGATGCAAAATGCAGGAGCATCACTAGCTGCTGGGTGCAAAATCTGTGGACCCAATGGATGTGGACGCATCTCCAAAGGCTTGTGCAGGTCTCGGCAGGGCTCCGCAACAGGAAGGTGAAGGCAGAGGGGAAGTTCCCAGGATCCTCCCCATGAGAAGGCCACGCCCACCAGGAGGTATTATCAGGCTGTCACCAGATTGGCAGGCTAGACTCCACCCATATCTTCTTATGGGTGCCATGTTGGCACAACAAAAACCCTAACTATAGCTCTGCCATTGATTCTATGCTGACTCACAGTGACCCTGCAGGACAGGGCAGAACGATCCCTTTGAGTGTCCATGACTGTAACTCTTTATGGGAGTAGAAAGCCCCATCGTTCTCCCAAAGATCAGCTGGTGATTTTGAACTTCTGACCTTATGGATCATAGCCCAACCTGTAACCACTATGCCGCCAGGGCTGGGCTCTTTCCTTATAAATTAAGCCTCCTCCAATTACTTTCATTTGCGTGTGCCATCTGTTTCGTTTGGGAACACTGCCGTCCAGCATTTCCAATTTCCTGCAGCAGAGCCCTATTGCCCTGCTGTCCCTTTCATCACCATTCTGGGAGCCTGGTGGCTGTAGACGTAGCTGTCTGACATGTTCTTAACCGTCTTACAGACTTAGGACACCTCGTCCAGAGCGACCAATCCCAGGAGGACAATGTGCCCGGAAAGTGGAGGGACAGTAAGAAAGAAGATGCCCCTCAATGAGAAGCACGGATACAGTGACTCCAACAATGGGCTCAAGCACAGGGATGCTTTTGTGACTGTGAGGATGGTGCAGCACTGGGCGGTGGTTCATTCTGTGGTGCGTAGGGGCACTCTGGGTTGGAACTGACTCAATGGCACCTAACAACAACCTATAATTCAATCATTTTCCATCCTGTAAATATTGCAGAACAGAAAGAACTTCAAAATGCCCAAACATAGACCTTGTGAACAGAAGTCAAGTCAATGCATGCTCTCAGCAATGGCCATTTTCTCGCTCTGCTTTTCGTCCCTTCTGTTGCACTGGGGGTGTCTCTGGATCACTGTGCACACAAAAGTCAAAGAACAGTGAATACAAGAGCTGAAAGAATCCAAAGGCCATCTAGACCAACGCCCCCTTCACCACCATCTCTTCTTTCACCAGTCACCACGGTGCCCACCACCACCTCTACCATGCCCCTACCACCATCACATCATAACCATGTCCCCCACCACCACCTCTACCGTATCCCCTCACCATTGCATCATAACCGTGCCTCCCCTCACCACCTCTACCATGACCTCTGCCACCATGCCTATCATGTCCACCACCGCCATGACTACCACCATCTCTACCATGTCCACCACCACCATCACCTCCAACAAAATCATTTTCTCCATGCCCAAACCAGGACCAACATTACTTTGTCCAACTGAACCACTATCACCACTGTCTCCAGGCCCAGGCAGCTAGCATCATCTCTACCACCGCCACCATCATGCCTAACCCCTCACCGCCATGCCAAGCACCACCATGGTGTCAGAAGAGCAAATGAGGCCCCTGAAGACATGGGATTTTCAAAAGGCAAGCCACTGCAGGACTTAAATAAGACTCGAACTCCAAGAGGAGGCTCCCGAAGCAGTGAAGCCGTTTGTTTTTTTGTTTTAATTTTAAAACAAAAGAAAGTCTTTAGAAGAACAGTGTTGTATCAAAAGGCAATAGCTGTCCTCTGTCTTTTACTGATGTTCTTTTCAACCATTTACCACCAACTGCTCTTTAACACAAAGAGTAAATTGATACTGAAATCACAGAGTCCTCTGTCTAGGTCATGTCTTACGAAACTGGCAAGCAGCTGAAGAACAAGCGCATGTTGGGGCATTCCCTGTTTCTATTTCCAAAGTAAATGTTATTTTCTTTAAACGCAGGTTTCTGCCTTGATCGCAGCTATCAGCTTGTGAAAGTAAATAAAATCGTCTCCCCTGGGTTGGTATGTGTGCTTGTGGATTATGACAAATCTGTGTTTGGCTTAATATGTAAGTATAAGAAAATCCGAATACATGTCAAGGAATGATAATGTTGGCTTATTTTTATGTTTTTTTTATTTTTATTTTTTTATTTTTATGTTTTCAAAGATGCTCCTATCCATTATTCTATCAGGCCCTCGAAAAACACCCAAGAAAATGGTATCGTTATCGTTTCACAGGTGACGGAACTGAGAGGAAAATGGGGTACAAATGAGAAGAGAGGCCAGAGACAGGCTGGGAGCAAGAGGATGCAGAGGGCGGTGGCTGGTGGTGCCTGAGTGCATCCCCTGTGGTAAGTCCTGTATCTGTCTTGTCACATGTAATGAGGACTGGATGGCTGTCCCTCTGACCCTGTGGGTTAGGCGTTGGACTGCTAACAATAAGGTCAACAGTTCAAACCCACCAGCGCTCCTCAGGCGATGAAGTAGTCTGCACCCAAATAAATATGCACCATTTTGGAAGCCCTCGATGGAGCCACGATAGGTTGGAATCAGCTTAATGGCAGTGGGTCTGGGTTTGGGTTTGGAACTATCTCATCACATGTGACCGTCTGCCATGCATCCTGCTCAGCCAAGCCCTTCTGGGGCCTCTGAAAATGAGCAACAAAGAGCCCTTCATGAGAAGCAGGGAGGCGCGACAGGAGTGAGTCTGCCGTTTGGCTGCCTGCGTGAAGAGACGTCTGTGGCCCCCCTCAACAGCACTCCTCTGCCGTCTTCTAGACAATGACGCGCTGTGCTCTGCCTGGACTCCTGTCACAAAGGCAGGCTTTTCTTCGATGAGAAAGATCTGTTGCTGAGCATCAAACACGTGGGCTAAAGTTCCTCTTCTGAGCTTTCTGTCTGTGTGATCTCAGGCAAGCACCCTGCCACCTGACTGCCCCGCACCTCCCCAGACTTTGGATTTCCCACTGAGAACGCAGTGGGGCAGTTGTAGCCTCATGTGAAGGGACATGGGAGTGTGCTGCTAGGCGGGCTGGTGCTCAGAGCTCTGAGGAGCTCCTGCAGCGGCCCCAAGCCCTGCCCGTGTAGGAAGAATCAAGGCGCTTTCCATGCCACCTCGGGCAGGTCCTGTCCTGCCCTCTCTGAGGTTCCTGACCCGAAATCCCACAGCAGCGGAAGCTAGGGCTTCCACTGGCATCCTCCCTGCTCTGCTGCCCCAAAAGGCGCTAAATGGATGGGGCCTTGTGTGGATTTGGATGCTCATGAAGCCTTCCCTGCTACACTGCGGCATATGGCTCAGAATTGTGCCAAGGGCCTGCTCCCTTCCCAGAGGAGGCTGTGACGTGCTGTGAGACAAAGCCCAAGCTCTCTTCCCAAAAGGGTTTCCCCGACATATTGCTGGTTGTCACACTTGGGAAACAAAGGTGGTGTGAGCAGTTCGCCTGCTCAGCTGCGAACAGAGAGGTTGGAGACTTGAGTCTACCAGGGAAACTGAGGAGAAAGGCCTGGCCACCTCTTTCTAATAGTGGCCATTGAAGCCCTACAGGGAGCACATGGGCTCCACGTACACGCATGGGGTGACCTTGAGTTGAATCAACTCATGGCAAGGGCATGTCCTTAGTTGTTCCCCGGGGGTCTGATGACACTCCACGTCCATCTTTGGATGGTCACAACACCTTGATGTGGCTTCATGCTCAATGCTCTCATACTGCAGGGGTGTAGGTCTGTCTCCACGCCTCCCAACAAACTGAAAGCATGGACAATGAACAACACTTTAGACGCAGCTCCTTGAGGGAGAAGAGAGTCGTGGATTTGGTTTCTGAGAGAAGGATCCATGTTTACCTGGTGTATTGAGCAGGGTTCTATAGAGAAACAAAACCAGAACACATGATTTTTCTATAGATAGATAGATAGATTTGTATAGCGCGAAGGAATACAATATCTAATTAGTCCACACAGCAGTACAGAGGGCTCAGTTCAATTCACTTTCGTGGAACAATTAACATACTGGAAGTCCTTCAAGTCATGAGGGCTATCAGGTCCAAGGTCAAGCGAGCAGACAGCTGAGTCTTTCCTCGGGCAATCCAGGCAGAGTCCCCCCATAGGCAGCAAACAGCAGGGCAAGTCACCAACAGTTAGCAGCTCAGGAGCTTAGTAAAGCAGGCATAGATGACATATCGAACTCAAGCAATGCCAGGTGATAGGATCCACCGCCTCAAGCTCAAGAGATGTACACACCAGCAGGGTAGTGAAGCAGTCCTCAAAGGAACCTCAAGCTCTAGCAACATGATCCACAGGTTGGCGGTCCCACAGGTAGTGTAGCCCACAAGTTGAAGCAGAGAACTAGCTAAACCAGTCTGATCACCAGAGAGAAAGAGAGAGGGGGATGGGCCCTTGCTGAGCCATTTATCTCTTTGCCCTCCAATCAAACTGCGACCTGATTAATCCCACATGTTCCTATTGGCCAGGTTGGCACAATAAACCTACCTATCGCACCTGGTCTGCAGCTGGGTCAGACATCAAGTTGAAATAGCAAGGGCTCTGGACAGGGAAGGCCAAGGGCTTGGAGAGAGACTCAGGTGTGAGGCAGGAACCCTGTCATATGCAGGACTCAGGAACATTGTGGAGATCCAGTGGCTGGATGGACACTCAGACACACTCCCAGGGGGCACAGCTGGGAGTGCCTCAGTGGAGGAGGTGACTAAGAACCTGGCAGTCAACCTGGGCTCAGCAGCCCCCAGGGCAACATCTAAGATGGAATCCCAACCCATCCCGGACCTGACAACCAGAGCCCACCACATGCTGGGAAGCCAGCTAAATCATCTGCGTGAAGTTTGTAAGAGGTTGGACTTTATTTTCATCTGGAATCCCCAAAATCTTAGTCTCAGACAATGTAAATCTGGCACCACGTTCTTCAGGAGGACGGCTGAGCTCCAGTGGGTAGGGCTGGGATTGTCTGAGGGTCAGGTCCTCCAGTACAGGAGAGATGGGTGGGAGGGGGCTCCCCACTTCTGAGCCACAGCTACAGCAGGACCAGGGGGCCGTGTGAGCCGGTGATCTTGACGCACACACGGCACTGCCCTTTTCTTCCTCTTCCTTCCTGGGCCTCAAGGTCCGCCAGGCTTCTCCCCAGACGGTGTGTGGAACTGTGATCCCTCCCCCGGGATTCAGTAATGGCCTGTGTTCACCACCATCCCCAACCTCCCACCAGCCTGTCTCTTCCTCCTCTGGGCAGAGAGGGCTTCTCCAGGTTGAAACTTGTGCCCCTGGCCCTTTGTGATTCTGGTGCGAGGTGACTTCATGTGAGTCTGAGTGGAACCGCACTCTGTAAGCTTCTCACTGGCTGTAAACTTGCCAACGCGGTTCACCAGGCCTTTCTTCCGCAGGGCCCCAAACCTCAGGCTAGGAACTGAGCATAGACCATTTGCACCTCCCAGTGTCAGGGACTGGGTAGTTTTTATTCAGGGTGTGTTCCTCTAAATCGGTCGTCTTTGCAGTGAGTTCTTTCCATTGAGACTAAAGCCAAAGCTTTGAACCCAAAAGTCAAGAGGAGATTTCTTTTATCTCCCTCTTCCCAATCCTTCCCCTGAGGCAAAGAACACAGACTCGCTTTCTCATGAATGGGACAAGGGTGGGGAAGGAAGGAAATGCAAGGGGGAGGGGATGCTGAGCTGCCTTTTCAGAATGATCTGCTCATACAGCCAGGCAGTATGCCCTCAGACCCCACCAGGCAGCTGTGGCAGAAATACTCAGATTGTGCCCATTCTGCACAGAAGTAAACCACACCACAGGAAGACGGTGCAGTCAGCTGGGGTCTGAGAAGTGACTTCTCTGACTTTTAACCCTGGCACTTGGTCTAGGCAGCACAGCTAACCCTGGTGTTGAACTTCCTGTCCACCATCTGCCCTCCTCCCTCCTTCGACTCCCCTTGATGGTGTGGGCAGAAGTTGGGTCCATAGGGCCCCTGGAGTCTCTTCAGCTCCCGCTGACTCCATCACTCCTTCAGCCATTGTACTCAGGCTCAGGGTCTACGAAGGCCCCGGGGTCACGCCTGCTTCACCTCAGCCCAGACACTTAAGATAGCATTATTCTGAAGGAGCAGATGTATGCTCTAACATGGACTTCCTGCCTGGGTCGTCGTGTGAGAGCAATAAAACAAATATTGCCTATCGGTCAGGGGAGCCAGCCCCTAACAAATCATCACGGGTCTGGTAAGCACAATTGTACAGTGATCATAAGTAAATATTATAGGAAAGTCATAGAAAATATGAGAGATAGAAGAGAGACTGAAATCATGGAGTAAGACACATTTCATGGTACCATGCTCACCTCGGCTCCTCTCGGTAGTACAGGGCAGGAGAGAGAGAGAGATTTTATTACTAACCAAGGCTTATGTATCTTTTGGGGATGTGCAAGCTCCCTAATTACAGGTACGAACATATGTCACAGGAAGGGCTTGTACTATAGGAATGTGGGAGGGGGGCAAGCTAGGGGTTCAAGTACAATAGAAAGGGGAGTTATTGGGGGCACACATGTGACAAGATGGGTGGATCCTAGATTCATGTTGGCAGCCTAACCTTGATTGCCCTAGAGCTGGAGACTTTATTTAGCCCAGGCTTTCAGGGGAAGCAATCCACTGTCCCTAACAGCAGGGAGTAAGCCCGCCCACTGTGGGAGAAACAATGGTGTCCACTTGCTCTGGATAGCTGGACTCTTCAGGGAGATAACTTGACAATCATTTATCATTAGTTGCAAGTAGTGTTCTAAGACTGACATATACATTTGGGGGAGTCCAGCGGGGGAACAGTCTTTTTGTATCCCATAATTCCCCCTTTTGTTTTATATATAAAATTTTAAAAAGCCATAGGGGCAAATGGTTATTTTCTATACATTGGAAACTGTCAAGACAAATTTAATGACCAAACTAATTTAGTATAGCCCAAAAGGCTTATAGCAAACATTTTGATTCCAGGCACAGGGGATAAAGTCTCCTTAAGCCCATCTGCTAGTGGAGGAAGGTATGAGATGAGAGAGGCTGGATGTCCAGTGGGAAGCCAATAGGAACGTCTGCTTCTATAGGGAGATAGAATCAACCATGTGCGCACTTTAAGGCAGCACAGCTTTAAGGGGAGAAGCTGTGGAAGATGATAGATTACCGCAGGGAAATGTACTAGGGCTATCTCTCCAACTAACAGAGTAGTTCCCTCTGTACCAGTTCCCTCTGAATTTCCAGGTTCCCTCTGTACCAGTCAGGGAATAAGTTCCAGTCATATTTCCCTCAGTGCTAGTTTCCCACATTTCCCCCTTCTGCATCACGTTTAAGAGTTTATAGTGTCACAGAGGCAACAGGGCCGCTTTTCCTCTCTTAGCCTCCTATAGAATTGACACGAGACGGTGAGCATCAACATTATGATGGTAAACAATACCGTCAGACTGGAACTTCAGCTATGTGAAATGCTTTTAACCCGCGGGATCCAGCCTCTTTCTAGGCCATCCACCATTTGTTTAATCACCTCAGCTAGTGGAATGTCTTACATCCACCCTTGAATGTATAGGAAATATCCTTTTAGCTGAATCACATCTAATGAAATGTTTCCCTTAAATTCTTGTAAATGTTTCCTAATCAAATTCCAATTATGCAATGTCATATTATATGAGTAAGGGGTTACACAAAAATCAGTACCATTCCAATCGCATTTTAGCATTCATTGATAAGTACAAAACCTTGATCTTTTTAGCAAAAGAACAGTCTGTTGTAATAGTCCAGTCACTGTTGTATAAATGTTCAGTTATGATAGAGTCCCAGAGTGTCACTTAGATAGTGTCAGCAATGGGAGAAATATCTCAGCAGGCAGCAAGCGTCATTCTCAGGAATCTGGAAGGTTTTCTTGACGTCTTGGTTAACATCAGTAGTAGGATAGGGTCAGGTCACACATCAGCTTCCTTCCTTTCTTCTGGGCCTTGCTGGCTGAAGAGAAATCCACCCATGTCCTTTGCCTGTGAAAACATAAAGAAAAAGCCCCACCCTTTGGGGTGTGAGCAACCTGGAAACACAATCACGGTTAAGATTGGGTGGCTTTTCCATCTCCTCCTTGTCTTTCATCTTTCTCCAAACGTGGCTGTGTCCTTCTAAGGATTGTCCATCAGCGTTATTCTGCAGAAACATAAATGGACAGCCCTTTCTCCAAGTGATAAATGGACCTGGATCCCAAACACAATTCCAGTCTTCCTAGGATTTCTTAGGATCAGCTTTCTCTGTAGAAGTGAAAAATGCGTTTATCTACCCTAATTTTGTTACAAGCTTTTAATAAGGAGAAAATTGTTTTGGTTAAAATGACTAAGTGAAGTTTGTTACACATAAGATTATTCTTCTCCCCCTTCTGTTTGTTTTTTTAAGATTGTAAAATTATTTATTGAATTCCATAAATACCTTATTTAAAACATGAACATAGAATAAATCTCAAACTCAAAAGTCAAAAGCAACAGATTTGCCAAAATAGGTTTCTGATTTAGCCTCCACAATATTCAGTAAAACAAAGTAAGTATTAAAAAGCCAAAAGTGTATCTTAAGGGTGAGAAGGAGGACTAGTCTAATTTGACAAGTTTAAAAACGTGGCAATGCCTATCAATGTAGACTTTAAAGCACTGCTAGCAATCTCAGTTAACTTGCTTGGATAGGGCAAGATATGACAAAATAACAATCTATAAATTGTCGAGGGCTCATGCGGGGGGGGGGGGCAGGGAGAGAGGGGAAAAAATAAAGAGGACCTGATGCAAAGGGCTTCAGTGGAGAGCAAATGCTTTGAAAATGATGAGGGCAAAGAATGTACGGATGTGCTTTATACAATTGATGTATGTATATGTATGGATTGTGATAAGAGTTATATGAGCCCCTAATAAAATGTTTAAAACAAAAATTTTTAAAAACTTGCTTGGTTTTGAGTCAGCATAACTAGTTAGATAGAGCTCATTGTTATGTAAATTTTGGCATCCAACTCTCAGAGAATCTAGAGAGCTAACTAATCATGAGAACTTCTGACCACTCTCAGGATGATTTGAAAGACTAAAAATTCTTAATAAATTTTTTCAGCTGTTCTTGAAGTAACTTATCAAACAGACATTTTTTTCTCTAAGTTTACCAGTAAGTTTACAGTCTCAATTAAGCCACTTTGCCCTTCAAGTTTTTTACACAGTATGATTTTATAATCTTGCAATGTTCTGTCTTGGTTAACTTCTCTTGTTTCCTCCATGCTAGATTTAGAAGAAGTTAATGGGCGGGTCTTCGGCCTTCCTGAATGCCCTAAGGAAATAACCCCACATCCAGATTTGAAAAACCTTTTTCCTCCAATTTCTACTTCCATGTGGGGTGCTATTGTTCCCCACAACAGTACTCTAAAAGACCTCTTGATTTATAGGATGGTCAGACTTCTTAAGCACTTTTTCCTGATAGGTATAAAATTTAACTCTAGAAATGCAAGGAAGCAAAAATTGGCTTAAGCAATCTTCCTTCATTATAAACGATAGTATATAAGATTTTGTCCCTGCCCTAATTTCTTCATAATCCTGATCGATAATTCCAGCAACAATATGAACACTTTGAGAATTTAGGTTGGACTTTCCTAGTAAACAATCCATAGTTCTTTTAGGTAGTGGGCCCCAAGTAACACTCTGAATAATTTCTGATTTAATTACAATTTCTGGCTTTACCTCATAACTTTGAATAATTCCAGTATCGATTTGAATTCCTTGAATACTTAGGTTAAATCTTCCAAATAGAAACTGTATTACTCTTTCAATAAGATGCTCCTGTTTTTTAGAATCAACAAGCTGCTGTGAGGGCTTTGAGCCTTTACTTGGTTAATTAAACTTGCTGCAGGGAGGACAGAGGCTGGCCTTGCAAGTTTGGTTAGGTCTGGTCTCCTGCTGTGAAGTTGGCGGATACCTGTGATTGCTGCCATTCAGAGATTCTTTTGCTGGGTTAGGCAGAGGCCTTGCCTTCGGAGCTCTGCTGGGCAGGGCTTGGATCAAGCTCCTTTCTCTATTTCCTGTGCTCCGTTAAACGAGGTTTGGAGCACCCACTACATGTTTTATGGCTCGGCATTACTTTCTGGTACATGTCCCCTACTGCTAAACCTTGAATGATAATCCTTTGCCCAGTGTCTATCTCTATCCCAGCAGGGGCAAAGTCCAGGTTCCCTCAAGCCTGTCTCAGGCTCTCCTGAGTCTTTTTGGCTGTGAATCATCCTCTTCTTTTGTAAAAATCTGCCTGCAGTCTCTCTGAAAATATCCCTCTTCTCCACATGTAAAGATTCTCCCTTTAGGTCTGGTGTAACTTGCCAAAGCAGCAGCCATGAGGTTGGTCCTGTGCTCATCTGTCCCTACATCCTTGCAAAGCCTGATATAATCTCAAAGCATGCTCTGTTCCCTGAAAGGGCATATAGTAGATTGACATGATATATTCAAGTTCTCAGATGCTTATGTAAGAATAAGATTATCTGCAGCTCCTTTGTCTGCCACATTCTTGTGGACAGCATCCTGTAACCTAGATATAAAATCCATATAAGACTCATCATTCCTTTGCTTCACTGCCGTATAACTCGGCTGCCTGCTTCCCCATGGTATTCTTTTCTCCCAGGCCTTTAGGCAAACCTCGCATACATGTGTGAATGCCTGCTCAGTAAACTATAGTTGTGACTCAGCTGTGATGTAATTCTCATCTCTTAGCAGCTGATGAACCCCTATATCTATCCCCTCTTCTGTGTTTTTACATGCTCCTGAAAAGGCTGCTTTATTCCACAACATTTGATATTGCAAAGATTCTGAAGAAGAAATATATTACTTAATCAATGCTCTCCAGTCAGCAGGAATCCAGTATTTAGACTCTGGTATAGATCTTATCGTACCAATTACATAATGTGAGTCTGAGCCAACGTCCTTGAACAGCTGCTTGAGATCATTTAGCAACTCAAAGGGAAGGCACTGTGAATTCCTGTGGGTGTTTCCCATAATGCTGTCTGTTAATAACTCTAATAGGATAAGACATTCTAAATTCTACATCTCCTTCTTCTGCAAGCCCCCTTTCTACCTTCCAAGTAAAGGCGCTTTTCTATACTTTGCCTCTTTGCTTTACTTTTCTGGGCTGGTCTTCTGAACTGGTGTGTCTTGAAACTCCACTTCCCGAACTTCACCTTCTATGTTAAATCTCTCCGTTTGCATTTCTTTGGAACTAATCTCTCTACCTGCAAGCACTGGCTTGGTTAATTGTTTTACAATCTCTGGTCTTTCTTACACTAAGTACCAGCAGGGGATCAGAGTCCTCTTCTGACTCAGGCTTAGTTTTCTCAGTTCTGTCTAAAATCTTCTCATTGGCCTGATACCCATTCTGCCTGCCTCACACCTGATTTGTCTGTGTAGCTTAGAGGCTTCTCACTGCTCTGCTGGTTTTGTTTCTTTGCTTTCTCTACCTTTGAAAGCAAGGGAACTTCCTGGGATTGTTTAATAGCCTTACTTTGGGTCTTGGAATTTTCTTCCTCTAGTGCTTTATCACCTTTAGACCTTTGGAGGCTGCAGTCCTGCGAGGGCATACAGGTTTTGGCCATGAGTTTTCGTTTATAATCAGAGGCCTTAGATAACAAATTAATCCCAGCTTCTTCAGTTTTTTTCTGAAGTTTCTTCACCTAAATCATGCTCATTCAAAGAGATTTGAGCTTGCTTTTCTAGAGTTGGATAGACACAAGACTTCTCACTAGACTGATAATCCTCTTTCTCTTGCTCCTGCAAAGGTTTTAAAGGCATCTTACCTCAAGTCCACAGAGACCATGTCTCCACAGGGATATTCTCCTTGTCCCTGTATGATTTCTTGAAGTTTAAATGACTTCCTCCCAGGTCTCTAGATCAAAAGATCCTCCTGTTAGGCAGCTTAGCTTAGGGACTGGGAAGTCCATTTACGCATGCCCAGGAGAGCCAGCATAGGACAAAGCTGGATTTTCCCGCCGGTGGCCACGGATGGGCGTTAAACCTGGAGCAGCCCACCTGGGCCAGGTGATTGCAATTCAGCCAATGGGACCAACCTGGGGTCGTTCATCAGGCCTCCCCCGGGAAGCCTTGAAAAGGCAGGAACCGAGAAAGAGAGGGGTCTTGTCTGGTCGTCTTGTTTCGGAGGAAAGCTTGGGAGAGAGATCTTTGCGTAACCCTGAGCAGTCTCTGCCAGGCTGCATGGTCAAAGGAATCCATGGGTGCCGCGTAAAACCTGAAGCTTCTTTTAACTCCCATTAAATTCACTTGGATCACGAGCCCCGCTTCGGCATGAATTCTTTCTCGTGAGGAGCCAAGGACTGAGGTTGGAATCTAGCCCAGAGAGAGAGACCTTACACTTCCTCTGGGAACCATGGATTGTACCTTACTACTTTTAGAAAACATTGTATCTTTTTCTTTGTTACTTTTATGCCCTTTCTTTTCAGTAAGTGGATGAGCGTAGTACCATAAGTTTCAGGTTTACTTTTACCTTGCTCCATTGTCCTCTTTAAAATACTCATTCACTATTTACACAACCTATCTGCCAATCCCCACACCGAATCCTCACGTCACAGAATTTTCTAGCTCACTCTAAATTCTGGTGGGGCCATACAATTGTTACATGGGGTCTAACGCACAAGAGTTCTTTTACTACTGTCATGCAATGGGCGCCATTTGTGAGGGAAGGCCAGCCCCCCACAACTAATCACAGGTTCGATAGGTGCAATTTTATAGTTAAAATAGATAGATAGATAGATAGATAATAAAGTCATAGAAAATAAGGAGAGATAGGAGAGAGATTGAAATAATGGAGTCAGACCCATTTCATGGTAGCATGCTCACCTCTCGGTGGTACAGGGCAGGAGATAGGGAGAGGGGAAGGAGGACAAGGGGAGAGGGAACAGGGGATCGAGGACCGAGGGAGAGAGGATGAGCGAGAGAGAGCTCTTTATTACTAACCAAGGCTTATATATCTTTTGGGGGTGTGCAAGCCCCCTAATTACAGGTAAGGACATACATCACAGGAAGGGGTTGTGCTATAGGTAATACAGTGATGAGAGGGGGACAATCTAGGGGTATATATGCCATAGGAAGGGGGGATTAGGGGACACACGTGACAAGATGGGCGGATCCTAGATTCATGCTGGCAGCCTAACCTTGATTGCCCTAGAGCTGGAGACTTTATTTAGCCCAAGCTTTCAGGGGAAGCAATCCACTGTCCCTAACAGCAGGGAGTGAGCCCGCCCACTGTGGGAGAAACAATGGTGTCCGCTTGCTCTGGATGACTGGACTCTTCAGGGAGATAACTTGACAATCATTTACCATTAGTTGTAAGCAGTGTCCTAAGACTGACATATATATTTGGGGGAGTCCAGCGGGGGGACAGTCTTTTTGTATACCACACCTATAGTTTTTTGTCGTCTCCCTTTGAGGCTCTCGGCAACCTAGTGAGGAAGATTCCTCATTTCAAAATGGGCCTCATTTGGTATAATTACCTGCTGAGGTCACAGGCCAGTGTGGGGCAGCAAGGGAGATAATCCTTGACTCCTTAGCCGGGGTTGTGCCCTTCACCTCAGCCACCGTCCAGAGGTGGGGCTCCCCGGGGCCCACAGAGCTGCTTCCTGCATGGCTGTGGCCATGGCAGGACAGCCCTGCACTCACTACACCTGACAGATGCTGCCTCAGAGTTTGAAAGTGCTGCCTGCTGCACTGGAAGCCAGAGAGAGAAGGGCCCTTCGATGATGCAAGGGAAGTGCTGGACTGCAAACCCTGGAAGGGCCCGAATGGAAGGACCAGGTGCCACAGGTCTTCCAGAGGAGGCTTCTCTGAGTGCTTGGTGGCTGGGGGTGGGTTATGCTCCTGACTGACCATAGTCTACACACTGTGTCTGCAGTTACCTTCTGGCCACAGCCCTGCCTTCTCCTCGGGGGGGGGGGGACAGGGGGGGCGGCTCTTCAACCTTTAATCAGGCCAGAGTTTCAGAAACCCTTTCAGAAGCCTGGGGCGACGGCGACCTCACCCCTGTCTTCATCCCCTCAACATCTGCACCAAACAGCCCCACACTCTCAGAGCTCCTGATGTGGCACCTGAATGGATGGGAGGAGCCAGGGAGGTAGAGGGGAATCGCCTAAATCCTTCCAAGGAAAAGATCCCTTGAGCCACAGGATGGGCCACGGGCCCTCACAGTCTCCCACACCGTGCTCCTCCCTCCTCTGAGGACAGGCCCCACCTGGCACCACCCCTTGAGGAGTCAATCCATCCCTCTCCCCCAGAGCATCAGTTCCCGGGTCATAATCTCATAGGTCACTGGCCGGGGGGCTGACTAAAATGAGGACCATGGGCCTGAGGGACAGAACGGCTCCCAAGTGGCGTCTGTGTAGACTAAGCTCTGGCCCACTGTTGCTGGAACCTAAGTTTTTTTTCCACAGAAACGGGACATCTGGATTTGTGTGTGAACTGCGCTCAAATAGAAGTGCCACTTGCCAACTCAGATGGCTTAAAATAATCAGAACTTAAACAAAAGCCTTGGCCTGGGTCTATTTTAAAACAAACACCAGACCGTGGTGTTCAATGAGCTACTGCTGTGGATCCTCCACCCTCGCTGCCCCTGCACCCGGATCTGCAGGCTCCTCTGCCCCTCCTGGCCAGCTGGCCTGACCACTTTTTCTGTCCACAGCTCAGCAGGCCAGAGAGGCGAGGCCCAGTGTTCCCCTGTCCACTGGTGAGGATCAGCTTCCCTGGGCAGAAAGAGGAGGCATGCTTCTTAGCTAACTGCCACCAGAACCCAGCCTGGGAATCAGCACCCCCCTCCACCACCACCATCGTCTCTGTCTATCCCTGGGGTCAGTTTCAGAATTAGAACCCACAGCCAGTGTTCCCAGCTCTGTTTCTCCATGTGAGCACAGGACCAAGGTTCTGGTCCCTGGATGGGCCATATGCTTGGGAGGCCTTTCCTTCTGCCAAGTCATTTTATGCCAGAGTTCGAATCCAGCCTGGGCGTTCCCGCACACTAAGCAGCCACCCTGCTGCTGTCAGGACCTGTGCCCGACTCTCCCCCAGCCCTAGCCTGCCCTCTGGCGAGACAGACTAGTCAGGGTTCAGGAGCATCCCCGTTGGCCCAGCTCACCTGAAGCCCCGGAGGAATCCCAATGCAGGACATGTGCCATCTTCAGGCAGCCTGGCAGTTCAGGTAAGACGAGTGAACACACTCAAGCCCTGCCGCCTAGAAAGCTAGAGACCATACGCTGCAGGCTGGACACTGGAGCACTTGCAGAACGAGCAGGACCAAACCTTGCCTCAGAGAAGCTAGTGAATTCAGCAGAGATCTGAGTTCTTGCAAACGGGTTCAAAGAGAGAGCAAGGCGAGTGAAAGATGCGTACGCCGAGACCGGTGGTGAGCACTTGGAGCCCTGGAGAAGGTGCCGTTCACTGCAGGTATTTTCAAGATGATGATGATGATCACGTGCTGTAAAGACTTCTAGACTCTTGTTTCCACCGCCCGTCTGTCCGTTTGTTGCACCACAGTGGCCTCTGTGGTGTCAAGATGCTGGGAGCTACGCCGCCCATGTTCCAAATACCAGCTGGGGTTACCAATAGTGGGCAGGTTTCAACAGAGCTTCCAGACCAGGACAGCCTAGGAAAAGAGGCCTATTGGTCTGAGTCTAAAAATTAGCCAACACAAAACCTACAGATGACTGCAGAACACTGTCCTATGTAGTGTGCATGTGAGATGAGGGTCCCCGAGGTGGAATGACTCTCAAAGTCCGCACTGGACGTGACAATGGGCCGGGCAAACCAACCCTCGTGAAGATGGTGCCGGAGCGGGCAGTGTTTCCTTCTGTCCTTGTAGGGGGCCGCAGTGTGTTGGAACCGACCCCACAACGGCCAACAATAACAGCGGCATCTAGTTGGAACACTGTCCTCATTCAATGCACGCTTTTCCCCACAGGATGTTCTCCAACTCACCCTGGCCGCCCTTCTGGACTCAGTCGACAAGGACTATGGAACACTCCCAACGAGCCAAGCAGATCCTAACAAGGCCCGGGTCTGCCGCCCCACCGGCTCTATGGACAGCTCCCCATCCTTCCTTTGGCTACTCTGGCTCACACCCAGTGCCTCCCTGGACCCCTCTTATATCTTCAAGTCCTCGGAACTGTCTTCTCCTTTGGGCCTGAATCCCAATGAAGAAAACTAAATACCTGGAGTGAGCACCAAGTGCGGATGCTGGATTGGCCAGGGAAGAAGTGACCTGGAGGGTGTCTCCTGCCCGCACACCCCGGGCTGTGCTATGGGCCTCAAGCCCAACCGCAGGCAGCAGGGCAGTGACCTCCGGGCGCCGTTTGTAGAGGTGTATCCACTTAAGGGATCTTGAGACCACTAAGAAGGCCTGGGGGACTGGGTGAACATGGGGGAGCCGTGCAGTGTCCGTGTCCCTGTAGGGGACAGAGCGTCGGGCCTCTTTGAAGAAAATCTCAAGGGTGGAAATGGATTTCAGCCAAACAAGGGACTGCCTTGGATCCCGGTGAGATCAGACATCTCCGAGATGCTAACTGAGGCCCTGAACCTCAGCTTCCTCGTCCGTACCTGCAGTGATGCCTGGAACAGTGACTCAAGCCGGGCAGGTCGGATCCAAAGCGAGGCTCGGATGTGTGATCTCCCATCTGAACTGCAGCTACATCCCCGGTGAAAGGGGTTGGATATTGATGATGTGTTACCTCTGTGGCTGCTGACAGGGCTACAGGAAACGAGCATAACGTACCTGGCACAGAGCAGGCCTCAGCAGGCGGCGATGATCATTACTACTTCATAGGGCTGCTTTGAGCATTGCATCGAATGAGATAATGTGTATACAATGGTGTAGCCAAGTAGTGTACAAATGGTAACAATTACCACTTTCGCCGTGCCCTCCCCTCCTCCGGGGTCTCAGTGTCCTCCTTCCCTCTTTCTCTGGTTGCCTTTTATTCTCTGGTTTACCCTCCCCTGGAGGAGCCCTGGTGGTGTAGTGGTTACACATTGGGCTTCAATCCAATGAGTCAGCAGTTCGAAACCACCAGCTGCTCTGCGGGAGTTTCCCTCTCAGAAACCGACAAGGGCAGTTCTACCCTGTCCTGCCAGGTCAATCGGCATGGACTCGAAAGCAGTGCGTTTGGTTCTTGGTTAAGCTCTCCTGGGCTCCTTCCTTCTCTGCCCATGCCTTTGCAGTGACCGACAGCATCCTCAGACCCCTGGTCCGGTGTCCATCTTCCCTCACTCAAGAACCTGCATTGCTCCTCATGTCCACTGCCAGCCCTGGTCACCTATTTCACTTCTCACCCCTCCCCATTCCCCCCACCTGCCAAATGGGGGAGCCTCCCCACAGCCTCCCCGCATCCAAGGGTTCTCGCTGTCTTCACTGGCCTAGAGAGCTCTGCCCCAAACAGCGGGGTTCTGAGCCAACCCATTTGTTTTGAGCAGCGACCTGGGCAGGGGCTTTCAGTAGGGTTCTTCCCCTGGGTGAATCACCTTCAAACTACCGCCACCCGTTTCCAGCTGTGTGGCCTTAGGAAACTCGCCTCCCCTCTCTGACTCTACTCCACGAAGCAGCCCGGAGGACTAGATTAAACAGAGAGGCTTCGATGCGCAGCGGCAAGCACAGTGCCTAGCCCATTCAAACAGCGCTCCATAAGCAGCATGAGCAAGAGGACTTTCAAAGCCGGGTTCTTTGGCACAGAACATGAAGACGGGCCAGGCTGGCACTGCGCCGTGGAGTGAGCCTCTGGTTAAAATCAAACACCCTCTCACTCTCCAAGTGTCTGGCTGGACTCCCCTAGCTCCACGCCACTGAGCTTCCCCATAGGCCCCTTCACCAATCCGCATTTACAGCCATGCCTTCTGGGCAGGGCCCTGTGCCAGGAACGAAGATGGCGAGGTGGCATTCCCAGAAGGGAAGAGAAAAGATGGGACAGAGACACAGTGGACTGGACCCTTCCTGCTTCGCCTCCAAGGGCTGCTCTGTGCCCTGCGACCTGTCTCCCCTCCAGGTCCAGGTCCTCGTCCCTCCATGGCTTTCACTGTCCCTGCCACCCTGGCCTTCCACTTGTCCCTTCATCTGCTCCTCCTCTGCCAGGGGCAGGCTTTCTGGCCACACACTTCCCCAGGTGTAAGTTCATCCCTAGAGTGGGTTTCTGGGCTACCTGGTTGGATTCTCTGCTTTCTTCTAACTCATTTGCTGCCATCAAGTCAATGCTGACTCACAGCGAACCCCCCTCCTCCCCACCCTGTGGCTTTCCAAGACTAACTGTTTACGGAAGTAGAAAGTCTTTCTCCTGCAAAGCTGATGGTGGTTTCGAACTTCTGACCATGCGGATTGCAGCCCGATGTGTATCCACTACAGAACCAGGCCTCTTGCTTTCTTCTAGGATGTCCTGAACAGAGCTTCTGGCTGGCTTCGACCCCCACCTCTCACAGCCGTGCCTTGCTCCTTGAAGATGATGTGCTGGCTGAGTGTATGGTGGAGCACCCACACATCGTCGGGCGCACACACAACGGTGAAAGGTGAAAGGCTGCCCTTGTAGAGGTTGAGAGGGCAACCAGAGGTCAAACAGTTTTAATGCCAGCAAAGGTGCTAGCTTGTGAGGCCCAGCCTTGGGAGCAGGAGAGAGAGAGCCTACAGTGAGCATTGGCGATGGTGGTGGGGAGCGCGGGTGCTGACAGATTGCCTGGAGAGCGAAGCATGGAGGACCACATTCACTGTGCAAGGCCCATATGTGCAAGGCCCGTGCAAGCTCTATGCAAGGCTCGTCCACGCTAGGGCCTGAATGGGCCCTGTCTTCCCTGCCAGCTCAGTTCCCGATGTAGAACTCCTCCTCCAGTCTCCTAAGGCAGGGGACACGGCAGGCATCCCATAAAGACCTGTCACTTTGACAGGATGTCCCTGGCATCGTGAAGGCTCTCCTGTCATCTAGCATCCCTCCTCCCCCAGTCCCATCCCGCGCCTCCCCTCAGTTAGCTTATGTCTGCAAAGCCTCCTGGAGCAGAGTGCGCTATCGAGATCAGGCTTCACTATTGGATGCAGGTTTGGGAAGCTGTGAGGAGAGGGGCTGGTGGGGAGGGAGCCCCACGCCAGCTGAACTGACCAAGGTTTGCTCATGGCCCAGATGCTGTTCGTCAAAAGCAGTGCTTGCTGCCAGCACCTCAGAGTTACGAGTAAACAGGGAGGGCAGAGCTGGCCGAGTCTCCAGCTCTCTGAGTGCTCTGGACTCAGAGTCTCATCTTTGTGGTTGGATTGAGGCCAAGGCACACGCAGCCAAACCACTGTAAGATTCCTTTGTCAGGTTTGGGGATCTCTTCTGGTTTAACAAAGAGTCGTTGGTGGGAGCCTGTTCTCCAAGACCCTTTCTGTAAAGCCTACAAAAGGGACTGAGCGTTACACGCTGGAGCCCCAAAGCAGGTAGTTTGGGGTCTCAGAGTGGCAACTCTTGGATGTGTTCCTCGGTCCTCTCCCATCTTTTGGAGTCTTCTCCTTGGAGTTGACAGAGACCCCGTGCCATACCACGCATTGTTCTTCTCTTCCCGGACCCACCTGGAACCCCAAGGTTGCTGTTCGTTAGTGGAGTGCCTGGGACACAGGCATTTAATCTACACCCTTGTCTTCAGGTAAGCTTGTAGACCAGCAGCAGACCACCAGCAGCTCAGGATCCACTGGTCAATCTGACAACCTGAAGTGGTGGCTCGCCGACCCAAATTGCTGTGCCCTCTAACTGATCACCCCCTCCATGTGCCACTCCCCCAGTCACCCTCCTTGTGTGCAGCGAGAATACAGTCTGGGTCTCATAAGCCGTGTTCCTCACGGCCCAGATGTTGGCTGATGTAATCCAGCCAGGTTGTGGTGGTGAGGTGCCATCGAGGCAGCTCCCTGTGCACCGCAGAAAGAAACGCTGGGGGGTGCTGCCCCACCCTCACAAATGATGCCTACGCCGGAGCCCATGGATGCAGCCACTGTGTCAATCCATCTCGTGACGGCCTTCCACATTTTCGCCACCCCTCCACGTTACCAGCCGTGATGTCCTTCTCCAGTGACTGCTCTCTCCTGATAACATGTCTGAAGTATGTTAGACCAAGTCTCACCATCCTTGCCTCTAAGGAGCACTCTGGCCTTACTTCTTTCAACACAGATGGGTTTGCCTTTTTAGCAGCCACGGTACCTTCATTCTTCGTCTCCAGCTCCACAATTCAAACACATTCATTCCTCTACAATCTTCCTTACGCAATGACCAACGCTCACAAGCATAGGATGCAATAGAGAAGACCATGGCTTGGGTCAGGCGCACCTTAGTCTTCAAAGTAACATCCTTGCTCTTCAATCCATCGATGTCTCTGGATCTACAGCCGCTTCTTTTAGAATCAAACAAGAAAAGCAACAAGCGTTTTTACAGTGTACCCACAAGGGTACATCCTTGTGCTTGAAGAACTGACAGTATCCTAGAACACGGAGAATATGTATTCATCATAATTGTAAGCAATGAGAAGAACCATGGGATAAGTGCCCTGGGGCAAAGTCCATGGTCCTGTGGGAGATGGGAATGGGGGTTCACTCTACTGGCTGCCTGGGAGGAAGGCTTCTTGAGGATCGACTGAGCTGCCAGTCCCAGATCCCCTCTAGCCTGCCTCGCTGCTGTGGCCCTGGCCTGACTAGGCTGCTCCACGTTATTTTTACTTCAGGGATCACCTGAAGACACTGCCAATAAGACACCAATAGCAGTGACCCCAGCCTTTGGACAGCACAGTCACCTCACCGAAACCCACCTGTGAAGCCCATCGGACAACGTATGTCAAAGGCAAGCTGATGCGTCCGAAGGAAACAGGAGCTGAGAGGAGTCTGCTAGCATCACGCTGTGGTGGCTGCACTGAACTGTCCTGACAACTCCATGGGCCTGCCGCAAGCAATGGCTGCCACGATGAACGGGGAGCAGAGGGAGCAGCCAGGACCCCGTGTCTCCGAGGTCCAGGGACATCAGATAAAGGCTGGCTTCTCTTTCAGACAACTCCACGCCCAGCGTGGCTCCTCTGGGAGGACAGGGAGGCAGGGATTTGCACCCATCTTAGGAGGGGCTTTCCATCAGGAGGAACGACTCAGGGGGCACAGGCTGGGGACTGTGCTGGTGGGATTTCTGGGAGGCATGGAGAAGGCAAGCAGAGGGCCAGGAAGGTGATGGGGTGACAGAAAGGCTGCAGGAGCCCAGCACCAGGTCCCGGCTAATATAACCTGGGCCCATTGTTCTTCGGGTAATTGCGTTGTGCTGTTTTCCCTCTTGAGAGGTAGCATAAATGGGGCCAAAGCAGGGGCCGCCTGGAAGTTCTACGGACACAATTGTTTTCCCGATGAAAACTAAAATTGTGCACTTTTTCAGCTTAACAGCACACACTCTCAAGCTCCTATGTTGGCCGGATGCCTCCTGGACTCTGGGCTTGTTTGCGCTCCTTCCTCTCCGTGCCTGCATCTGGGGCAGCCCCGGGAAGATGGCTGAGGAGCAGACCCAGTGAGACAGGCAGGCCTTTGGAAAGCAACTCACCGGGACATCCAAGTCCCAGGGAGCATGGAGGCTCCAAGGGCCAGCCAGCTCGGTAGGTGTGTCCCTGAGGGGAAGACACTCAGAGCCGACACCCTAAAAGCAAGACTGGCTAACCTGGCGTGCCCAGACGGGGTGGAAAGAGACACAGCACTTCAGATGATTTGGGTTAGGTGGAAGCAGAGGGAGCAAGAGGCGACCTTGGTAGGGGCGTGGAAGGGCTGTTCCTGGAAGAGTGAGTGAGTGAGTGAGTGAGTAAGTCTGTATGGACAGTCAACTGCCCCAACGTTGTCCTCTCAGCCACTCCTAAGTCCATCTTTGTCATTTCCAAGCAAGACAGGTACTTCCGCTTCCGGTACCAGCCCCAAAGCTTTCCTCTTCTTCCCACGTGCATACCTGTGAGGAGAACCTCCCACGTGGGGCCAGCTTCTTACTCTTCTGTGTTCTTCCTCATTGGCTCTCCCTTCTGCTCCTATTTTTGCTCATCTGGGAACCCTGTGGAATCGGTGAATCTGAATCCCATTTGACAGCTGGGTAGAGTAGCCCAGAGGGACTGTTGAGAGACCAGTTCGGGGTCAGCCAGTGTGCGGAGCCACCACAAGAAGGGCCCCACCAAGGAAGTGGAGCCTTTCACCTCCCCCAAAGTGGGTTGACCTAAAGGAATCCTGGAGACCACTCAAGCCGGCCCCCCAATCCCACCTCCTCCCATTGCCCATAGTCCCGACAACATTGCCCCTGGCAACCCATCTACCATGCTTGCTCTCAGCTCCCAGTACCTGCTGTCCCTTCCTCACCTGGGACAGACTGGCCACACGCTTGCACCGGGGTCCTCTCTCTGAGAACCTTGGCGGCCTTCCTCACCCCAGCACACCAGGGAGTACGGCTTAATGGTCAGAGCATCAGGTTTACAAGGCCAAGCTTCCTTGAAACCACAACTGTGTGCTCCTGGCAAGAGTGGGTTTGGCTCCACAGGCCCTGACTCACCCCTGTTTGGATGAGGCTCACTCTTGGGGATAGGGAAAGGCTGTGGGGGACACATGAAAGCTCTCCTCTTAGGTCAACTGGTCATCTGGAGCCTGGAAGGGGATTGGGAGGCCCGATGGGGAATCAAGAAGTTGGAGACCAGTTCTCACTCTCAAAGAGTTTGCATGTAGCTAACAACAGCACTAGCAAACCCTTTTTGGAAAGGTCAACGGGCCAGTCACTGTTCTGAGTGATTTACCCGTTAACTCATAGAATCTCAGCGACGGCATTACACAAGAAGGAACCAATGTCCCCAACTCACAAAAGCCCTCTGTAGGGTGTCTGAGGCTGTAGATCTTTACCGACTCCCTCATCTTTCTCCCAAGGAGCACCTGTTAAGTTTGAACCACCAACCTGTGGGTAAGCAGTCTCACCCGTAACTCATTGTGCCACCAGGGCCCAGAGATTAAATCGTGTGCTCAGGTCCTAGTTAGGACTCCAACCCAGTGAGATTTCAGAGAGCATGCTCCTAACCACATGCTCTCTATCCCAGTTCACGAAGAGGAGAGTAACTAGATCAAGATCACCCAGCGCCCCAGGGTGGCTTCACAGGCACCCAACTGTCATCACGCCAGCCCTGCCGAGGTTCTTCTCCACCTCCTGCCCTCTTGCGGAACGTGATCACTGGGGCCCAGGGGCCCAGGACCTTGGATCCTAGGCTGCCTTTCCAAGGTTACCACAGACCCGGGAAGGTGGAAGGCAGAGCCTTAATGCAGAGCCACTCAGTTGTGCCGAAGTCTAGAAGCTGGAAGGGCAGTGGGTGTGGTGAGTGGAGTCCGGGCAGGGCTAGGCAGGATATTTGAATTCAAGCTCCAGTCCAGCTCTCTGTCACTGCTCACCAAGGGAACTTGAGCAAGTCACTCACCCAGTCCGGGCTTCTGTTTTCTCTTCAGTAACGTGAGCGTGGGGTGAGGACTGGGGAGGGTGGACCTGAAGAACTTGCTTTGAGATCTCTCCAGCTCTGAGTCTCATGAAGAGTTCAAAGACTCATGAAGGTGGACCTATCACAGCCCCAATAACTGCGTTTAGTTTTTTCTTATGCATCTACCTTCTGGTAAGTGATTTGCCTTCCTTCTTCTTCCCCCGCTAGCAAACCATCAAGGAGCATCTTGTCTGCGTGACAACCTCTCTCTGACGTTGTAGAGTAGTCATCTCACACGCTATTTGTCTTTCGGCAACTGATTTCATGAGCCTCGCGCCCTCCAGGGTTGTCCATGAGATAAGATGCTCTGCAGGTTCGTCGATATTCTTGAATGCCGTGTCCGTTGTGTGGCAGCTGTCAGAGGTGGTCTTCCACTGGCAGGCACATCCACCCTTTTGTGGTTATGATGAGCATGGGTGTGCGTATATCTATTTGTGTGCTGACTCTTCTTTCTCCACGATCTATACCCAGAGGGGGGATTGCTAAGCCACATGCGACTTCTTTCTACGGAAATGCAACACCGCTTCCCACAGTGGCTGTTCCGCCTTAGAGCCCGGCTGGCCGGCCGTGGGGGGTTCCAGCCTCTCACACCCTCTCCCGCATTTGGTTTCTGTTCTTTTGGACGTTGCTGTTCGTGCGGAGGAGGCTGCCCATTGTTGTTTTGATGTGCATTCCTACCGAATAGCTACTGGGCGCCAACATTTCTTCGTGTCTTTGCTGCTGCCTGAATCTTTTCTTTGGGGAAGGTCTGTTGATGCCCTCTGCCCGTTCTTAAATGTGATTGTTTCTCGTTCTCTTGTTGAACGGGTTGACGTTTTCTATAAATTTTAGAGATAGTCCCTTGTCTGACATGGCATTGCCAAACAAATCTTTCCCCACTCTGTAGGCTCTCGTTTTACTGTTAGTGCCCATTAAATATCGCATACTTAAGAGTTCTGAGTCATCTTTTTTTAGTATGCTTTTCATTATGTGTGATAGCATATTTATGACATGAATTGGGCCCTGTGCTAGGCTGGGTTCTCTAAAGAAGCAAAAAGAGTGGCTCGTGTGTGTGCATGTGTATAGAAAGAGATTTCTATCAATGGCTCTCACACATGTAGAAACGAGTAAGTCCAATGTAGTCCAAGTGATTGGGTCAGATGTAAGTTGAAGGCTTCTCTGGGCACCTGTAGCTGTGGGGGCCAATGAATAGGAAGCAGGAAGACCACAGGCCGGTAGATGCCAAGCCAAATAAATCCATGTATACATGCCTTTATTTCTGCTAAGGATGCTTCCTGATAGTACTCATTTGCTGAGTATTTGTATCAGGAATTGTGTTACATTTTTGCCAAACGCCTCCTCTACATCAATTGATATGACTGTGCATTATTTGTTTTGTTTTTCTATTTTATCTAGGTGGTGGTTACTTTGATAATTTTGACTAGATAACATTTAATATCATCCTTTCATGTCTGATATGAACCTTGGTCCTAATATTTTGTGTGTGTGTGTGTGTTGTTGTTGTTGTTGTTGGATTCTATTGGCTAGGATCTTGATGAGAATTTTTGTGCCTATGTCCTTGTTAGGTAGAACAGGGACCAGGGTGTCCACTGGGCATGCTCAGAGATTTGGGCTCTGAGCCAGGAAGGGGCGGTGTACCTAGGTGGGCGGTACACCTGGACTGGCCCCCATCTAGGTCGGGTGAGTTTAATTCAGCCAACAGCCAGTGAAAAGCCTGACAAAGCTGGGATCTTGAGCCCGAAGCCCTTCTTCTCCTCTGGAGCTGCTCCTCGGGGCAGCATCTCCTCCGGCCGGCCGCGGGCCTCCACACGTGGGAGTGAGTGCCCCCTCACAGTGCGCCTGTGTAAACCTGAAACTCCTTCTATCCTTAGTAAAAGCTTACTTGGATCACAAATCAGGCTTTGATGTGAATTCTTCCTCCTGTGAAGCCAAGGACCAAAGTTTTTCTCACCCGAGAAACCTAACATTCTTTAGGAATGGTACTCTATACATTTCTTTTATTGATATCTGCCTGGTTTTGCAGTAGATTTTTGTGTATCTTTTAAATCATCACTCAAGAGACCTGGCTTCTTCTGGTCTGGAGAACACACTAAGATGACTGTCAGCATCTACTGTCACCTCAACCGCCACAAAGCTCCAGCAATGACTCAAGGGACAATTTGGTTCATCTGCTTGGGGCAAAATGCCCATCCTTGAATGGACAGCTCTGGACAGAAAGGGGTGGGGGTGGAGTGCTGGGATAGGCTGGGCTGGGTGCTCACTGGATCTCCAGTGGGAATGGGATCCTGTCGGAGGAGTGTCAGGAAGCAGAGAGGCCATGACAACAGACATGACAGACTGACAGCTTCCCCCACACACCCTGCTCTCTGTGTCACGGTGCCTCTGTGCATCCCCTCCATCGCAGCATGACAGGTACCCCAGCTTGGACCCGGACAAAGCAAAAGCATCTCTGGGGCCCACATTTCATTTCTCTGGGAGTGCCCACTCAGGACTCAGTACACATGGATTCAGTACCCATTCACTCTGTACACATTTGCTGGGTGCAGGCTCCAGAGTCACACAGCACCGGGCTCTCGTAAGAAGGCCTCGGAGAATCCTAGAGCATGTACGTCAAGATCCATCTCATGCACCAGAGTCTTTGGGGTGCAGGCCTGCATCATTTAGGGCTCTCTCTTGTAAGTCACAGCAACAAAAGTCAACCAAGCCCATAACCGTGACGCTACCAGGCTCCTACAACGGAAGTCACCTCCAAATAGTTTCACCCCGAAAGGAATGCGTTGCTGACGTAGGTGAAACGTTCACGGGTAGGATTGGGAGGTGGATTTGGGTCAGTGGCTTTAAAATGTCACAAAGGACCCGATTCCATTCTCTCTCACCTCCAACCCTTTCATCAGCTTATCTTTGCCCTCAGGCTGGCCTGCCCGGTGATCTCAGGGTGAATTCTAGAATCCCCCACACCCAGGGACCGAGCACAGAAGTAAGCATCTGTGTAGCGCTGCCCCTCTGGGGCCGGCTGGGTGCAGTCAGGTCAGTGTGCAGAAACCATGAGGTGCTGAGCAACTTGTGGCTCAGAGCACCCTCCCCTCCCCCCCCTTCCACCCCCATCCCACCCCCGGCCCCCCCCCTGTCCAGAGACCACCCTCGGTCAGCACAGCTCTGCTCCACAGCTTTGACGGGGAGGGCGGGCCCGGCGTGGAAACCAGCAACGTCTGTGTCTGAGAGATGCTTGTCGCTGACACATGGAAACGTGAGCAGAGGGGAACGTTCCAGTTCTGGCCGGGTGTGCCTGGCTTCTGTTCTTGGGGAAGTAGAGGCAGAGGAGCTGAGCCTGCAGCCACCCCCAGCCCTGTACCACCCTCACGCCCCACAGCAGCTGTGCGTCCCAGAGACACGGAAAGGGAGAGGCACAGGGCTCTGCCCTGAGTCAACCAAATGCCCCAGTCCGCCCTCCAAGGGTGACCCTGAGGCCCTGGGACCCTCAGCCCCACTGTGTGCGCCTCCCTCTGCAGATTCCTGTGGGGCCACAGCAGGTCTGCGTTTGGGCTCTGGGGAGGCCTCTAGTGGACCAGGTTTCCAGCTCAATCCTCCCAGCCTCCCCAGGCCCCCTTACCTCCAGAAACATCCCTAGGCAGGGCCTCATTCTCTCTCTCTCTCTCTCTCTCTCTCTTCTCTTCTCTTCTCTTCTCTTTTCATGCCACTTTGGATTTTCTTCCCTGTGGGAAACAGAAAGGTTTTCCCCCAGGCTGTCCCCCCATATTATATGCGAAACCTAAGACGCTGCTTGCTAACACATGGTCAATGTCTGTACACTTGGAGGTCAGCTGCTTAAAGGTTATCTCCCTGAGGGTTACCAGCCATCTAGAGCAATCAGACCCTATAGTCTGTCCCACCCTTGGTGGGGCCCACTCCCTGCTAAGGATAGTGGATTATTCCCCTGAAGGGGAACCCTAAGACAAGGTCAAGCCAACTCAGGGAGGACCACCTTGAATCTAGAGTCTGCCCATCTTGTCACAGGTGTATCCCTAATACTCCCCTTCCTAATGGTATACACCCCTAGCTCATCCACTTCCTGTCATGTGTATGTCTATGGTACAACCCCTTCCTGTTACGTATGTGGCTACCTATAATTAGGGGGGCTTGCACACCCCCTGAGTGTATACAAGAGTTGGTTAGAAATATATTCTCTGTGTGTGTGGACCTGGCTGCTGAGATCATGGCCACCCCTGAGGTGAGTATTCGCCTGCCTTATATTGTCTGATGTCTCTTTAATTGCACCCCCCCCCCAATTACACAACTGCCCCTTGGTCCTGATTGATTGTGGAGGTACCCACTTCTCCTCAAATCCTTAATGTCTACATCTTCATTTGTAGCGCATTCTGCATGTTGCATACACAAATCACGCATGTTTTCATCTGTCCTCGTGACCCACTGCCTGTGTCACATACATGTATTTATGTTCTGAACACTGGCAGGGTGTGTTTTAAAACAGAACCACTGTCAACCACTGACTTCACGCGGAAAAACCAAGCAGTTCTCCCGAAGGTCGATTTGAGGCCCTGGGACATGAGGAGTGGGGTGTAGAGAGGCTGCCAGCCCCCCTAAAGCCGAAGGCATCAGAAAGCACCAGAAGAATCTGAAACATATGAAACATACAAATTCATATCCACGCGACGTGATCCCACTTATGTGAAAATACGTACCGAAAACCGCTCCCTGACGTCGAGTCAGTTCTGACTTGTGGAGACTCTACAAGGGAGGGTCAAGCTACAGAATGTAACTGCTTATGGGATTAGAAGCCTCATCTGTCTCCCTCAGAGCGGCTGGTGGTTTTGAACTGGCGACCTTCCAGTTAGCAGCCACAGGGAAAACGGAGACATTTGAGGAGAAGCCTGGATGTCTCTGGATGGGGCTCTCCAGCTCTGACTTCCTCCTCCTCACTCACCCATTCAGCTTTGGGCCACACTGAGGCCCAGAACAGCCACTCACCCACCTCAGACCAGTGGCCTGAAACTCCTACCCTCGGGGAGAGGAGCCCCTCACAGAAAGACTGCAGGGACATTAGGTCCAAGCGTGCGCCTGCACTTAGAAAGGGGGAATCCAAACAGATGGCCGACTTTATGCTATACCACCAGCACCACGGCCGGGTTCCCCCAGCTTCTGCCCCTGCCCATGTGCAGCCTCATTGCTTCTACGCTCGTACCCACAGAGGATGGGGAGGGATACTCAGGACCATTCCCACTCCAGGACAGCCAGCTAGTCTCTCTCACAGAACCTTGATGGCTGTGTGCTTGCAGGCCGACTGTCACCCCCCAGAGACTGTCCACCCCTGAGTCCCCAAGGCTCACAGGAGACCTCCATCAATAACAGCAGGAGAGTACACACTACATTTTGTGAGCTTGTAGAAAAAGCCCCAGAGTCTCGGGGAGTTCTCTGTGGCCCAGCAGAAAATGGCACTGGGAGAGGTGATGGGCACTCGCTCCCTCATGACTCTCACGCTTCTGATAATTTCCCCCTAAACGTGAAAAACAGTAATAGCCAACACGGAAAAACACAAGAGTGGGATTGGGGGTCTCTTGTTTTTATTTCTGTTTTAGTTTAAAGCAAGTCCTCCAGAAAGATCTGGAAAGCTCAAAATAGGCGAAACAAAGACGCGGGCTGGAACAAGTTAAACCCACCAAGTCACACACGCAACACATTACAGTCTAGAAATATTTCTGAGAAAAATGGCATTAAATGGAAAGCAGATTGACCACAGGAATAGGAGGAAAGGAAGGGGTTCTTAAGATCTCCAAACTCTGACAACATGAGAAAAGTTACCTTAAAACCTATAATAATTCCCACATGGAAGAAGCACACCAGCTTGTGGGATCAAGGATTGTAAAGGATAAAACCCAAATCCGAAGGAGGAAATGGTACCAGAGCCTACATTGCGATCACTGGGTTTGCAGAAGGCTGTGGATAACAGTGGAAGGCCCAGACCCATCTGCAGGACCCACAGGCATGCTAAGCCTCCTGTAAACCCACGCTGGCCGTAGCGGAGAGATGTGAAGAGCCTGGTTACCAGCCAGAGAACAGTGGAATGTTGATTATGGCAGATGAAGTCACATTAAAATGCACTATCTAACCATTTAAGACCCATTGTACAATTGCTTCAATTAAAAAGAAAAGTCGAGGGGAGATAAGGGTGTAGGAAGTGTCCAATGAGTCCCCTCTGACCACGGACTAGGGAGGGCAGCAGCCTGGCTGGCACGCAGAGCGCACTGGAAAGTGGATTCATGCAGATGACCGTAGGTTACAATGTATCCCTTCTCATTGGTCTCCTTCTGACCCATTTTCAATTTGGTCTAGTTTTTTTGTTTTGCTTTGTTGTTGTTTGTTTGAAAAATCCATACTAGGTAAATCTATAGAAACAGTAACTGCATTAATGGTTTCTTGGAGATATGGCTGAGTGGTGGTGGTGGAATGGGGAGCTAATAACAGTGGGTACAAGAAAGAAAATGTCTTAAAACTGATTGTGGTGACGATTGTACAACTCTTCTTAATATGACTGAACTATTAAATTACAGTATTTGTGAGTTATATGCTCATGAAACTGGTCTTTTTTATTGTAATAATTCTCAGTCTAGTTAACAGTAGCAGGTCATGTCTGCAGCGTGGTGAAATTTTTTTCCAATTTGCTTTATTCTGTTGTCTTTTGATGTAGTGGTGCCGCATTGGGCTGCTGACCCCAAGGTCAGCATTTCAGGGGCGGGGAGGAAACTACCAGCCGCTCCTCAGGAGAAAGACAAGGCTTTCCACTCCAAAAGGAGTCAGTGTCAGAAACCCACACGGGGCAGTCCTGGCCCGTCCTATGGGATTGCTGTGAGTCGGAATCGACAGGAGGGCAGTGAGTTTGGTTTGGGGTTTTCCTGCTCATAATATACCCAGTAAAATGTATGCAGAGTCAGTGTGTCCACCATTCCCACCTTCCTCCTCTGAGCTGTTTCTCCGCCGTGAATGAGCTCTCTGCCCCACTCCCTGAAGGTTCCTACCTAGTCTTTGTGTGCCTGCTTTCACCTTGAACTTCTATTTAAAGGACCGTAAGCGCAAGGCAGAGCTGGCTTTTCCAGTTAAGCTAAACAGCTGCTTGGTTTTAAGAAGATTTCAGGATTGTTTGCATTTAAGGTTTAAAGGTGACCTCGGAGCAGTGGTCCCAGGGCCTGAACAGTGTGTTGAACTTGGTGAAGAGACATTGCAGGCTGGCTCATCAAGGCGCTGAGCTAGGCTGTCCTTCCCTTCCACCACACACACATCTCATAGCACCCGCCTCCCTCTGTCCGCACACAGAACACTACAGCACACCACACCGCACACACCTCAGACACATACATAGACCCCACCACAGCACAGCACAGCAATGTCTTCTGCGGCTGCTTCACCTTGCCCGCTGGAAAGCACACTGCTGGGGCGGGACCCCTGCACTGATGGGCTCTGGTCTATCACTCAGTCACAGAAATGTGTTTCCATGGTGATAGGGACCTCCAGGCAGTGAAAACCCAGAGAAGCTCCTGGAAGGCCCCAGGCCCTCTGACGCACACTGAGCTCTCCCCCTCCTCAGGAGCCTCCCTGCCAGCCACCCCCACCCCCAGCCCCAGCCCTCGGCCCCCCACACTAATGCCCTTTGTCTCTAGCTGCATCTGTAAATTCTCCCAGCCTGCTGTCTCCTCCAGCAGCTCCCCGCCTTCGCCTGCACATTTCCCCCATTGATCTATTCAGTGAGGGTGGGTGCAAATGACTCTTTAATTAATTCCCTGCCTTAATTAATTATTGTAATGGCTTTCAACTTGTGAGGGGGTCTGGAGGTGGGGGAGAGGCCCAATGTGCTCAATATGTTTTTAAGTCAACACACACATTCTCTGCTTGGTGGAGCCGGGGTGGGGGTGGGGGGTGGGATGGGAGGGAGGGCTGCCCGGGGCTTGGGGGCTGTGGTCTGATTTACAAGGAATAATACCGCCAGCGACCTGCTCCTGCTAACACAGCCTCGCTTTCCCGGTGACCTGAGCTCTCACTCAATCTCTTCTCCCCACCCTTATTGCTCCCCCATCTCCTCTTCCCTCTTGACCCAGTGATACCCCCACACGCACACATACACCACTCACACACCATCTTCTAACCTATAATGGTTCCCAGAAAAATGCCCGGGAGCTGGAGGCCACCCATGTGCTTCCTTTCCCCACCACACCCCTTGGTCCTCTTGCCCTCCCTCTAAAAGCCGCAGGACCCATTGGGGAAATGGCTGGTAGGTGGCAAGGTTGACCAGTTGGATCAGTGTGCAGAAGAGGTGGAAGTGCAGTCTGCATTGCCGTTTCTCTGTGGAAGCCCCTGGCTGGCCTTTGATGAGACCGACTCACTCCATGAGACCGGGAAAGGCTCTGGGAGAAAAAAATGCCGCCAACCACCTGCGGCCCTTTGGGCAGGGCTTCCGCATCGGCCTGAGTGGGGAAAGACCATTGGGGCCATCAGGCTTTTCTAGAGAAGGAACGAGGCAAAAGGCAGAAGAAAAACGGTCCCACAAATCACTCCCCAATGAAGGGCGTCTCCACGGCAACCTGCCCAGGGCTGAGAACCTCAGAGGCAGGGATGCACCGTCACTATGGAAACTGCATCCTACAAACCCACTGGTGTTGGTCCCTGTCTGCCTTGGCAGATGAGGTATCTGTCGGGGCTGGGGCTGGAGCCGCAGGGTCCTCAGGGACCTCAGGCTCATGGAGAGTGAGGAGAAAGCTAGGAAGCAGAGAGATCAGGGAGGAGAGGGGGTGAGGCAGAGAAGAGAGGAAGAGGAGAGGGTGAGGAAGGAGAGGGGAATGGAGGAAGAGAAGACCTGGGGGAGAGGAGAGCTCCAGGAGGCAGGCAGCCTCTCTCAAGAGGGATCCCTCCATGGCACGCAGAGCACAGCTTGCTGAGCAGGGGTGGGGTGGGGTGGGGTAGGGAGATCTCACTCGAGGTCTGAGCCCAGGCTCACTTCCATGGGCACAAGGGCACCCACCCACTTCTGTTTACACCAGTGTCACCTTTCGCTCAAGAGGAGTCTCCTTCACTGATACAAGAACACACCCCCGCTCCAGAGGGTCTGGAATCAGCGGGGCCCACCTGGGGGCCTCCTGCCCAGGGATCCCAAGCCAAAGGGTGCCAGAGGGAGGATGGCTGGAAGCTGGGCCTCAGACACAGCCCCAGTGCCTCATGCCTCCTGCTGTTGGCCACTGGAGCAAGGCACTGTGAGCTATCCCCAACGAGCAGGTCCCAGCGTGTCCTCCACGCAGCCTCAGGGGACCGATTCAGGCCAGGGGCCCTGTTAGGAGCCTCCTCGGAATCCCCAGGATGGCTTTGTGGGCCAGATGCACCCTGCTCGCCAAGTAGGGCAGCCCTGCCACGGACCGGCTGAGTGATCTTCGGGTCTCTTGCCTGAGACAGAGGTTGGGCTAAGGGACCCTCAGCAGGGTGGGTGGCTTGAACAGTCTGCAATTCCTTGACTCCACCAGAATTGTGTTCCTACTGAGGGCACCCCACTGGATGGCAGGGGAGGATGAGTATTCCAGTAGCCCTGTGGCACTGTGGGTTAGGTGCTGGCTACTGTGGTCAGCAGTTCGAGTCCACCAGCCACTCCTCAAGAGAAAGAGGGGGGTGGGGTGGGAGACAGAGAACTATATATATTTATGGAAGGTTTATGTTGTTCATTTCATTCTTGAAGTGGGCTGTGTCAATCTAGCTAGGGTGGGTCTTCCAAGGGAGCTGTGGTGGTCCAGCCCTGCTGGGCTACGATCCGCAGGGCTGCGATTAGAAACCACGGCAGGAGAAAAATGGAGCTTTCTAAACAGTGACAGCCTCAGAAACCCACGGGGGTGGGGTCACTCTGCGTCAGCGGTGACTCAATGGCGGCAAGTGCGAGGGGGTTGTTTTGATTGGTGGGGGTTCTTTTAAAAAGAGCAAACAAAAAAAGCCCACCAGACTCCATACCCCTCAACCCTACACATTGGTCTGAGAGGAAAAGTAAGCCTGAAAATGGCCTTGGAGTCTTTTGTGACAAACAATTCCTCTCAGACAAATGGAAGGGAGGGAGAAGAGGCTGTGTGCTCCCGCACACTGGCAGCTCAGACACCCGGGGAGCAGGTCTTTTCTGCCCTCTAGGCTTGCTATGTGTCGGAATTACTCCATGGCAGTAGATTTGATTGGGTCTGGAGAGACCAGAAACACCTCTACCCCTCTCCGCCAGAGAGTCTCGTGTCAACCCATAGACTGGGGGCTCACTGAGTGCCGTCTGGCTCAAGGGCAGGACATAGTGGGTCTCACACAGGGCAGCAGAAGCATCTGGTACCCCAGTAAGACCTGCCCGGGCACAGCCCCCCTGCCCCTCCTCTGTCGTCCAAGAGAGCCCTGGACCTGTAGGAGCCCAGGACGCTGTTGGGGGAAAGGGTGGGCTGAGAGCCAGTCTTCTCTCAATCCATTGGACATCGAGTCTGGTTTTCTCACTTACTAGCTCCGTTATCTTGTGCCCTTCTGCCTGTTTTGTCACCTCCCAGGGCTTTGGTGAGGACTGAGATTGTGCGTATCAAGCCCTCAGCCCAGGGCCTGGCCCACAGCCACCCTTGTCACCAGGAGCTCCGTTCAGATGCGGCCCAGACCAGCCTCGCTCATGCATGTCGCATCAGGAGCTTGTACAAAGCACACCCTCAAGTGTGCCTGCCATCAGAGACTGACTACTCACAGAGCTCCTACTGTGTGCACGTGCCCTGCTAGGCCGCAGGGCCAGAGTGACAAAGATCCAATCCTAGAGTTCATAGTGCGGGCAAGCACCAAGCCAATAGCGCCATCAAAGTTCAATGCTGTGCATGTTGATGGGGAAGGATGCATGGATCCCGAGAGATGGCCTGGTCTGAGTCACTAGGCAGGACTCATCTTCGCCTCCTCCTCCTTCCTAATGAGAACGACGACGTACGTGCTAGCTGGAACTTAGCTGCCATCGTGGGTCATGAGGCAGAGCGGCTAGATAGGAAGAGCAAGAGTCCTTCATGACTCTGAGGTGACCAGAGTCCCCTCTGTATTGTCTGTTCCTGTCTTCTCTACGTGAGAGAGAAGTTGATTTTTACCTTGCCCCAGAGTTATTTTAGCTTTTCAGTCCTTGTCCTCAAAACGCTCTGAGTGGCGTCAGCAATGAATGTGCGCCTTGTCAGACAAAGATCCTTGGAGCAGACGGAGCAGGTGGCCAGCCCCGAGCTTCCCTCAGGTGAGTGGGTCTCAGTGGCCTGGGCAAGAGTGGACCAGACACAGAAGTGCTTCTGGTCGGAGGAACTGAGTGGAGCCGAGTTCTGGGGTCAAATGCCTGCTCTACTGGAGAGAGTCTAGGTTCTGGTAGCCAGAGGCCAAGTAACGGGTTGGGTCGTTTCATGTCCGTCCTGGGAACCGAAGGCCAGAGGCGAGCCCTCTGGGAACAGAGCCCGGAAGGCATGTGGAGGCAACACTGAATCCTCTCTCGAATTGAGGTCACGATGCACCCAGGGAGGTGTGCAGAGTTTCCATGTCCGGTTGACAAACAGGTAAAAGAGCGCAAGATAACAGAACGGGTGAGAAGACTGGATTTTGCATTCGGTCTCACAACTCCAAAGTCCAGACACTGATGGCCTCTTTTGGCCTGTGGGGAGCCTGTGATGTTCCCTGAACCCCTGGTTCTGACCACAAACAGTCAGGAGCTGCACGGCATCGCCTCACCTGTAAAGACTGGTGGAATCTGTGTCCAATGGATTGAGACAGAGTCCACTGGGCTCCTAGCTGCCTCTGCCCCAGGAGCTGGGGGTAGTCCTCTTAGGGCTAGTGGTCTCTGTGCTCCTCTCTCCCCCGTGTCATATTCTCTGAGGCTGCAGAGTGGCCCTGCAGATGTACTGATGTCTCAGAAGGGTTAAAGGAGGGCAGAACGGAGAAGCCCAGCACCAAGGGCAGGGGCAGCCAAAGCCAGGGCTGAAGGCACTGAGCCTGGGGAGAAACCGGGCCCCAAAGGAGTTTGAGAACTTGTACAGGGGCAGCTTCACCATGCCCTGACTTTGAGGGCAACACCAGACACGAGCAGCAGGGAGAGCTGGCTTTGAATCCTGCCCTGCAGGACTTCTGTAAGCGCCTGGCCTCTGAGCCACGTTTTACCTATAAATCAATTAAAATAATGAAATAACATTTATGTATAACATCCTCCATTTACTGCCTGGCCCATGGTAGGCATCCAACCCATGGTAATAACGACAAGAATGTATTGGGTGCTGGGGTGGATGGACTCCCCTCAGCCCCTCTTGATGTTCATGACCTCCTATGATCCCCTCTCCCTAAATGGGGGAAGGAGCTGGTGTTTGTTTTTAATCAGCAGATGATGGCGACACTGATGGGCTGTCAAGGGTCATCACGCCCATGACTACATTACACTATGGACGATTTCTCTTCCACCACCCCTCTCCTTCTCACGCTCTTGCTGGTGTTAAGAGGTAAACTGCCTTAAGCGACAGGGCCTGAAGGAACTGAACTCTGCCAGTGACCCAGGGGAACTTGGAAACAGCCCATGTTCAGTTGGGCCTGCAGATGAGAACTCAGCCCTGAACTAGGCATCCTTGCAACTGAGCAGAGCTACACTGTGCCTTAGCTAATTCATAGGTGTGGCTTGTAGCGACATCACTGACCAGTTGTTACACCTCCAGCTGCCACGTCAAGAATATTTTGATGTAATGTTTCAGTAATGTCACTTCAGTGCTGTCTACACATCAGCCCCATTGCCCTTCCTTTCTGTGAGCTTTGAGGGTGGGGCTACACTGCCAGCGGCCACACAGTTGTTGGGGGCAAGAAGCTGGGATACAGCCTCAGGCAGCTAGGGACAGAGCTGGGGAATGAGGAGCCTCCGGAGAAGGGCATTCGCTGGCATCAGCCTTCACTTTAGCCTGCACTGAGTTGTAGATTTTGAAGGTCAATTCTCCACAGGCCCCACCCCTCCCTGTTGACTGGTACCCAGCTGCTTCACCTAGACTTCTAGGTCACCTGCCTGGCCCTTGAGTGAATTTTGAGTCTCAGGTACCCAGATAACTAGTTACTGGTAGCCAAAGGCCAGGTAACAGGTTGCTTTGTTTCCATCCTGGGAACCAAAGGCCAGAGGCTAGCCCTCCAGAAATAAAGCAGAGAAGGCATGTGGAGACAACATCAAATCCTGTCTCGAATTGAGGTCATCTTGAATTGAGGTCACAAAGCAGGCATCAGTACATCCACAGGGCCACTCTCTCTACAGCCTCAGAGAATGTGAAACAAGGGAGAGGGGAGCAGAGTCCACAGCTCTAAGAGGGCCTCTCCCAGCTCCCGAAGCAGAGGCAGCTATGAGCTCAGTGGGCCAGGATGCCCTCCCTGGCATCCCCACAGGAGGGCTGCTGCTTCCTGTACAAGACACAGGGATGCAGGCCGTCATCACAGGGCCCCCCAGTGTACCCCGGGGTCCTCTCTCTCCAACCCTCATCATATTCATGGGAGAGAGGGGGTGTACATACCAATGTTTGGCTAGCATGATTCCCCAATCCCACTGGATTCCTACTGGGAGTGTCACCAGGGCCAGACTGGCCAGACAGGGAGAGCTTTTCCCTTTAGTTGGAGCCCTCCCTGCACCTTCTTCTCATTCAATTCACTCTAAGGTTTGACTAAAAGCCAGACCCTCTGCCATGACTGGGCGACAAACAGGAACCAAAAAACGCCCAGGAAGGGGGCAGCCTACTGTCTGCCTAACAGCAGACACTCACAAGGAGAATGGGGCCCACTCCTGCCTGTTTCAAAGCTGCCCAGGTGGGCTGGCAAGATGAGACCCCCGTCAGAGGGGAAAGCAGCACCTGGCCCAGGGCTCCTGTGGTGTGTTCCCCTCCCATTGCTGGCAGCATCGGGATTTGAGCGGCTTCACCGGGAGGTAGCTCTGCAGGAATGGAAGAGTTCAAAGCTGCCGAAGGCCACCTCTTCTAGGTCAAAGATTTCTCTGGGACTCAGAGGGAAGCAGCCAAGCAAGCAGACTTACTGTTTCTATCTCTCTCAAGGGATTACAGGAGACAGATGCATTTACATGCTCTCGATCAGGGCTGTGGACAGGGGAAGGTCCCCAAAGGCCATGCCCTTGTGAGTCGCCCGCACATCCTGTACTGAGGCCTCACAAGCACCCTCTGGCAGCCCAATTCACAACAGATGGGGAAACGGAGGCTTGATGGGTAAGTTGCCCCAGGCATACAAGCTAGAGCGCTGACTCCCTAATGTCCTCACCACCGATGAGACAGACACATTGATGGAAGTCCTGGTGGTGCAGGGTCAGCCATTCAAAGCCACCAGCCAACTCCGGGGGAGAAAATGGGGCTTTGACTCCTATGAATAGTCTTGGAAACCCATAGGGACAGTTCCACCTTGTCCTGTAGGGTGGCTATGAGTCAGTATCAACTCGGTGGCAAGTTTGAGTTTAGACAATGGATCAGGGCCCTGTGTCACAAATGCCAAGTAGCTCGGGATAAACACAGGTGCCGACAGGCACTACCCATAGGAAGGGCATGGGCTTAGAGCAAGTCTCCTGCACTGGGGTCACCTCATGTCACACACCTGGATAGGCAGTGGCCAAGTCTGACATTTCTCAGTCTCTCCCCTGGACTGAAAGCTCAGAAGGTCCAATTCAAGACTGGAGCCCAGTGACTTGCCAACAGCGGACCGTTTCTGGGAGTTCCTCTCCCAGACCCAGCCCCCAGATGCAATTTGCCTTCGACTGGACGGTCCCGCTCACTGGTTTCAGCCCTGCAGCTGCCACCAACCGCGTGTAACCACACAGAAAGGACTTTAACCGGAGGCTCTGCTGTCATCTGGGGGAAGGCAAGGCCTGGGACTTTCATTGTTCTGGGGGAAGTGAGAAGCAGCCGGTGAGTGCCCCTGCATAGAGCTCAGCCCGGGACAAAACTCCGACCAAAATCACTGCCATCAAGCCAATCCCGATCCCTAGCAACCCTCCGTAAGGTTTCTGAGACTGTAAATCCTGCCCTGTGCCCAGGTCCTTCCTCCCAAGGAGCTGCTAGTGGGTTTGAACCACCAACCTGGTAGTTAATCCACCACTGCTTACTTACCAACAGCACCACCAGGGCTCCGTCCACAGGGACTAGGCCATAAAAAAAAATGAGGAATGGCAACAGAATCCTGCGTTCTCAGCAGAAACGTCCAAGCAGGGCTACTGGAGCACTCCCCAGAAACTCCACCAGATGGCGCCAAGGGCCAACTTTGAAGAAAACCAATTCAAGCCTGGTGTCAAGCATCTTTGGGGAAGAACTTGGAGGTGCAGGGAGATTACAGACCCACCCAATGCTACAGGCAAGTAGGATGGGGCTGGGAAATCAGGCCTAGGCAGTTCTGGTTTCATTTCGTGCCTGGACTCACCCCCAGCTTGCCCTGGAACCTCAAAACACACCAAACTCACTGCCATCCAGTGGGTTCCCAGTCACAGTGAAGCCACAGGACAGGGTAAAACTACCTCTGTGGGTTTCCAAGATTAACTTTTTTTTTTTTAATCATTTTAACAGGAGCACTTACGGATACTATAATACACTATTCAATTTGATCAAGCATAATTGTACAATTAACTACCACCATCATTTTCAAAACATTTTCTTCTTGAACTTTTTTATATCAGTTCCCCTTTATCCCCCACCCTCCCCCCTAGTAGCACTATTATATATTATTATTTTGCCGTATCTTACAGCATCCAATGTACCCGTTCACCTACAATTCTGTCTTCATTCCCCTTGAGTGGGTTATACAGTCATCATTGCTCTCTGCTCCCTCTTCCCACCTCTCTTCCCGTACCTTCCAGGAATCATTACTCCCATTACTGTTCCTGAAGGGTTCACCCTTTTTTTTTTTTTTAATTTATCCTTTTTAAATTTCTTTCAATAAAAATTTTAAGCATGGATACAGATAAAATAACGGTTATCAGCATTTTGTCATAATTGTTTCATTTTTGGTTTTGCTATAGTACTTCAGATTCTGACATTGTCATGTCACCTTATTTATATACGTATCTTTTAAAAATCTTATTTTTTAATAAGACCATAATTAGACTATTACTATACTCCAGTAAATAGCAGTGATGGGTTTTTCATTATTATTAAATCATTTTATTGGGGCTCACACAACTCTTATCACAACCTATACATACATACATAATGTGAAGCACATTTGTACATTTGTTGCCATCATTGTTCTCAAAACATTTTTCTACTTGAGCCCTTGGTATCAGCTCATTTACCTCCTCCCTCCCGGGTTTATTCTTCTTGAACTTGAGACTGTAACTGTTTATGGGAGTAGAAAGCCCTGTCTTTCTCTCGAGCCACAGTTAGTTATAAATCCTTAATGTCCACAGACATAGTCGAGCTGATTGTGACCCCCCTCCCCCGCACCTCCCATCATAAACTTCAAACTGTGTCAGTCATTGAGACAATCCCAATGCATAGACTAGGCTGGTCTACCCACGAAGACAGTCAGGCCTTTCTCCCATGGACACACTGGTGGAAACCACCGAGCTTCCGGTTCACAGCCAAGTGTTCTAGCCACTGCACGAAGGCAGCTCCAGCATGAAACCAGTGGCCATTTTGTGACAGTGGTGAGGTGCCAAGCACGTTGCAAGTTCTGGCAGCACAGCTTGTCAGCAGCCCTGGGAGGCAGCTTTGCTTCCTCTACAACAGCTGCATGGGGGACCCTTTGAGGCCTCCCCTCGAGGGGCCTCAGGGTCTGGGACCAGTCAGCCACTCTCTTCCCCCCGAGCATCTCACAGTGGTTTGCTCCCCACACCCTGGACTTCCAGAAGCAGCTCCCAAGCCTGCTCTCCTCCCCAAACCATCAAACTCAGGGATCTGAGGTGGCCAGAATGCCCTTTCCAGGGCACAGTCCCCAAGCTCACCCAGCCTTTTTGACCCTGCGGGTCCCAAGTCCTCACCCACCCCTTGTGGGGCAGATAGCTCCAGGGCTCCCCTACCAAAACTCCTGAGAAGCAACGCCCTCCCCATTACCCCACATGCATGGAGACCTCCCACTTTCTGAAAAAGCCAGCAGTGGCCTCACGAAGTCAAGTAGCCCCTGGGGCCAAAGACCCTGGGGATGGGACCTCAGCTTACCCACTGTCCCCCACCCCACCATTCTGGCCCAAGGACCCATCTTCCCAAGGCTGGCTTCAAATCCAGCATCTGAGTGAGTCTAGATGCTACCCAAGTACCAGGCAAGAGGCCCAAGTCCTGACTTCCCCTGGATCCCTTCCCAGAGCCCTAACCCCCACTGAAAAGAGCTGAGAAAACCACCCCAGACAGTCTGGTGTCTACTGGTCTCCTGGTCCCCAAACCACCTTCCCCGGGCCCCCCAGAGCTGCACCATCACTACCCATGTCTTCACAGGGACAGGGACTCGCCCCCATTTATTGACTGAAACTCTCACCACCAACAACAGATGCCAGTACCGGGACTTGCCCTCAGGAGGAGGGAGCCAATGAAAACAAAGCCAGTACTAGGAAAGTCTGGACACTTCCCCGGCTGCCCTGAGCCAGCGGCCTGCTCCCCGCACACGCTCCAGGCAGCAGGGCATGTTGGCACCAGCTGAGATGTTCATTCTTCTTGGCACCGAAGGAGTGGAAGAAAATGGAAGAGAGGGTTCCTTTCTGGCTCTGATTTTGTGCCACTTCTTGCTGGCTAACCCAAAACACCTACGGGTCCCAGAGTATCTCTCGCCTGGCATCTGGAGAAGGCTTGTGCGATGTCTCCCTCGGCCTCGTGCTTAAGACAGGGTGAAAAAACCCCTCCCCCGCCTGCTCTCACACGCCCCCCTCACACCAGTTCCTGGGTCACCGCTGACTCAGGTGAGACACCAGGTAGACGAGCCCCACCAGCAGGAGCCCTCGGACACCGAGCATCATGAGCAGGAAGAGGAGCAGGATGGAGGTCACCGGCTCCACGACGTGGCCACCCAGGTGCCACTGCGGGAAGCCCATGTTCATCAGCTGCCGGTTGAGGTCATGGAAGGGAGACTGAGTCGCTCCCAGCCTGGCCCCTGCCTGTTGCTGGCGGGGGCCAGGACCTCCCAAGAGAGCTCCACGGCCCCTGTTGAAGAAACCCTACAAGATGGACAGAGAGAAATTAACACAGAGAAGGCTTGGCTGGCATTCAGATGCCAGCTAGAAGGGCACCCCATCGGGCTGGTCCTGCCTTCCCACCCCCAGAGAGGAAGGCTGTACTGGAAAGGGTAGGTGGTTCCCAACAGTCCCCCAGGATCACCCTGTCCTTTCTCAGCAATCCCTGTGGATGCCACCCACAGGAACCTCAACAGGCTCAGCGTGGCAACTATGTTGTCGTGCCCAGGAAGAAGGTCCAGGGAAGTCACCTGGAGGAGGGAGAGCTGAGGTGGCAGAGCTGGGCAGTACCTATCCCCTACTGCGTGTGCCCATGCCTCTACCCTGCAGGCAGGGCCAGGCCGGGAAAGGTAATCCCAGCAGCAGAGACTGCTGGGAGCCAAAGGGTACAGAGAAAAGGGGCGGCAACTGCCCCCTTACCTGGTGAGGTGTGCTACTATGCTGTGTGGAGGTGGTCCTCGCTCGAGGGTCATCGTCCTGCACAATCTCTCCATTGGCCAAAATCCGGACCATCCTCCGACGAGTCCCAGCTCCCTGCGAGGCTGCACCTGCAGTGATGGCCAGGGTGGAGGGCTGCCAAGAGTCACATGGTCCAGATGCCCTCCCAATAGGCCCTGACGCTTAGTGATCTGTGACCAGGATCCTGAGGGTCCACAATTGCTGGCCACAACCCCACCCCGGTCTCAAGAAGCCCAAAGTTAGCCATTTACCAGGGACAAGGAGCTGTTTGCTGGAAGCAGGACGAACCGCAGTGCAGGCTGCTCACGCTGGGCACCCACCCTGAGCAGGCGCAGGGTCTGATTAGTAAGAAGTTAAGAAGTTAGTCAAGGCAAGTGTGTGCTGGGCAAAAGTCTTGGCTAAACAAAAGCCTTTCCAATCTTTGTCAGTGAACTTGACATCGAGTCCACTGGAACCCTGGGTGATGGGACTGGTATGATTAACCACCATCAGATACAACAGGGCTGTGGCCCAGGCACTGCTGACGGGCCACCAGGGCGCATCTCATCTGAGCTTCAAGCCACTCCTCGGAGGCAGGTATTAGCCAGCTACTGGACAAGTGGGGAGTGAGGAACAGTGGTCCCTCACTTGACCATGCACCTATGGGTAGCAGAGATAAAAATGTGAACCCAGAACCCCCCTGTATGGGCCTTCTGTGGGTGTCAAACAGGGCACCCCAGGCACCAGAGTTCTTAGCTGGTGATACCAACAACCCAAGCTCTCTTGCATTCAATGGGTATAGTGTGTGTGTGTGTGTGTGTGTGTGTGTGTTCACAGCAGAGGCATCCCCAGGAGATGCAGGCCCCATTTCCGAGTGACTTCAGCTCTGCTGTCTGGCAGCAAAAGAAGCCCTGAGGTGTTGTTGAGTAAGCACTGGGCCACTAAGCCTAAGGTGGTGGTTGAAACCCACCAGCCACTCTGTGGGGAAAAGATGAAGCAGGCTGCTCCTGGACAGACTTAGTCTCAGAAACCCTATAGAGGGGGGAGGGGGGAAACCTGCCAGCAGACCACCCAGGGGCCACTCACTCACCAGTGCTGGCTGAGAGAGGCCCCTGTCTCAAGCAGAGGGCAACCCCTCACCTGGCCCTCACTTCTCAGGTCACACAGGTTGGTTTACTGCTAACAGAAGGCAGGGCCCTGCCTTCCCCAGAGGGTACGCCCTACTGCTATGACTTCTGGGATAGCTGCACCCCAGAGAATCCGGGGTTCTCAGACCTGTCCAAAGGTCCCGTCACAGTCCTTTATTAAGGATGGGGTATGTGGGGGTGGGGGGTGGAGGGGCATTCCCTGCCTTCTCCAAGTCTGCGTCCAGCCCGCTTTTCTCAGATTGGCCAGTTTCCACCTACATTCTCAAAGCACTCTGGCACACTCCCCTTGAGTCATGGGGTTCCCCTGGGATTTCGAGTGCCTGAGCTCTTGGCCCAGCCAGGGGCTTGGGTGGAGGGGCTCCCTTTTTGAAGCCCGTTGCCCTAAAAGAGGTTGGGGGAGGGAGGTCATGGTCCTTCCAAGTCTCGGTGCTTCGTCATCCCGCCCCCACCGGCTGGGCTTGAACGCTTGCCAAGGGCGGGACCCTCGGCCCAGGCCCCGTGCTGCCCAGGCCGGCGGGACAGGGGTCCACGCAGGCAGCGGGCAGGGGGCGGTTTCGGGGAGGGGGCTGCTGGGCTGCCGCGCCTCGGGATCCTCAGAGCGGCTCTGGGATCAGGCCCGGGGCGTTGGAGGGATGCAGCCCCACGTCCTTCCCTACCTGCGGGCTCGCTCCGGAGCCGGGCCGCGTTCGATGCCCGCGGCTCCGCGGCGCTTCCTCCCACCTGACCTCACAGGAAGCTGGGCGCCGGCGGGGCGGGGCCAGGGGCGGGGCCAGGGGCGGGGCCAGGCGCGGCGCGGACGCGCCCTCTGTGGGCCGCGGCTGGAGCTGCAGCGACAGAGGAGGGGTGGAATAGAACCTAGGCGGCTGCAGGAGCGAGCACTGCGGGGTGGGGACTAGGAGGGGGCCAGGGGCGGGCAGGGCGGGCAGGGCGGGCCGCCCCTCCCACAGAAGAAAAACTCTGGGAGGAAAGCTGGGCCCAGGCTCAGGCCACCCGCATAGCTCGACTCTGTCCTGTAGGCTTGCCATGAGTCGCAATCGACTCCACGGCAGTGAATATGTCCAGTGGCCCTTGACTTTGGAAGACTGCAGAATAATTGATACCTTTGAATTACGGTGCTGGCAAAGAATATTGAAAGTACTGTGCCAGCTGGAGCTCTAGTGGTGTAATGGTTAAGAGTTGGGTTGCCATCCGCATGGTCGGCAGTTCGAACCCACCAGCAACCCCACTGGAGAAAGACAGGGCTGTGTACTCTCCTAAACAATTTCAGTCTCCGGGGTTTGTGATGAGTCAGCAGTGAGTTCAATTTGATCTGGTGGACTGCCAGCCAGAAGAACAAATACATCGATCTTGGAAGAGACTATGCAGCCAGAAAGCCCGTCCCCAGAAAAAGACATCATTCTTGGTAAAGTAGAGGCTCGGTGACAAAGAGGAAGTCCCCAGGCGAGATGGAAGGACGCAGTGGCTGCCACGACGGGCACAGACATAAAGAGGATGGCGCAGCACTGGGCAGTCCTTCGTCTGGTTGTACATACATAGTGTGGAGTCAGAAACTACTCCACTCAAGGGCACCTAAGCATGGGGCTGCTCAGCACCAGATGGGCAGTTCAAACTCGCCAGTCCCACTTTGGGAGGCTGGCTGCTTCTGTAAAGATTTAGTCTCAGGAACCATAAGGAGCACTTCTGTTTGGTCTGACACTGTTGGTAGAAGTTGGAATTGACTTGCCAGCATTGGGTTGGGTTGGGTTCAAAGCCCTGGGGGTGGGGTTGGGTTAAGGAGTGGCAATAAGTTATGACCAACGGGCAAGTCCAGTCACAGGAGGCGGCCTGAGCTGGGGCAGGAGGGTAGATAGAGGTTTGTCCCTGCAGCGCCCCTTAAAGCCTATCGTGGAAATAGGATTTCTGAGAGTGCAAATGTTGATGGCAATGGACAGCCTCGTCTTTCTCTCACAGCGGAGATGGCCACTGACCTGGGGGCTAGCTGCCCAATACTTGGCCCAGAGGCAAAAAGGGTCACCTGGGTCAAGGCTGAAAGGCACCAACAGTCTGTCTCTGCCTCCCTCCTGAGTCTCCCACCCTCTCCCTCCAGAAGCTGTTACCCTTGGCCGGTGGCCAGCCACAACCATCCAATCACAGTCAGTTTGTGTGGGGTCTTCCCGCCACCCACGGGGCTTGCTCTTCATGCTCCTGCAGCCCTGCTGGACCTGTGCAGAAGGGGGTCTCTGCCCGCTCTCCACCCTTCCGAGTGTGCTTGGAGGGGCGGGCCCTTCATTTCACCACCCACGCTCCAGGAGGGGAAGGTGGACGAGACAAACTCGCTCACCAGACACTGCGCGCTAAGGGCGCCACACCGTGACCCACTGCCAACCGGTTGGCTGAGAACTGTTGTCAGACACCACGTCGTGAGTGGGCTCTGACTCGGCGCCCGGGTGGAGCAGCCCTGCGAGAGCGAGCAGATCACCGGGATCTTTCTTCCTCCACACCGGGCCTGGAGGGTTCCGATTGCCGATTCTTTGGTTAGCAGCCCAGGGTTTAAACACTGTGCGGTTTCATGGGGTGCCTTAGTATCCCCATTTGCCAGGTGAGCAAACACATTGGTTGGCAGTTTGACCCTAAGCCCAAGTCCCTCACCACTGGGCGAGTGGATCCTGGTCTTGGGGGGGGGGTGTCATGGGGGTAACAGGTGGTTGCTGACTGTCCACTTGCCCAGCCAGCCTCACCTTGATGGTGCACACTGGGAAACCGAGGCACACCAAAGGACATGCTGCCCACTCAGCCGAAGCTGGGAGGTGAGGTTAGCATGGGTGCCTCCCCTCCCCCCCCCTCACTCCGCGAGAGAGATCGGGCAGGGCACGCTGCTCAACTGTCTTCCAGTTGAGTTTTTTTGTTTGGGTTATTTTATTTATTTTATTTTTTGCTGCTCTAGCTGAAGGCGGCCTTGGGAAAATCTGGCCCAGAGGCCCTGTGTCGGTTGGCTTCTGGTGGGTTTGGGGACGACCCCTCCCCGCCCTGGCGGGCTACAGAGCATCTTTGGCACTTCAGTCCCAATCCCCAGCCTAATGAACATATGTTCCACCCTGAAAGGAACAATGGGGGCCCAGGCTTAATTAAGACCCCGCAAAAATCGCCTTGGCTGGGCTGGCCTCATTCTCAGGAGCTTCAGGCTCCGGGTTTTGCTCACTCTGCCCCCACCCTGTCTGCTGTCCCCTCAGCAAGGGCTGAAAGGTGGCTTTGGCTAGTCCTCTCTCCCTGCCGCGCCACGTGGCCCTCCTGGCTGCCGGGCCTGCGGGCGCCCCACGTTGAACCTGGCCCAGGCCCACAGTCTGATCCGCATGTCAGCTGGCTGCACACACTCTGAGGCTCTGGGTCCTGCCGCTGCGCCCCTGGGCCCGAGTGCACTGTAGTGGGACCATTCACAGAAGGACCGTTCCTGAGGAATTTTATCCTAAATAAGTGTACGCATTTGCAGTTATCCAACAAAGCTCACGTGCTGTTTACTTGCGCCTCTGGTTGTTAGGTGCCATGGACATTGTTCTGGCTGATACCGACCCTATGCACAACAGAACCAAGCACTGCCTGGCCCTGCGCCAGCCTCCCAATGGTTGCAGCCACCGTGTCAATCCATCTCATCCAGCGTCGTCCTCTTTTTTCCCTGACCCTCTACTTTTCCAAGTGCGACGTCCTTTCCTGAGGCCTGGTCTCTCCTGATAACATGAAGGACGTTAGATGAAGTGTCACTGCCCTTGCTTCTAAGGAGCACTCTGGCTGGACGTTTGCCAGAACAGATTTATTTGATCTTCTGGCAATCCATGGTGCTTTGAATAGTCTTCACCAACACCATAATTCGAAGGATTCCATTCTTCTTCCACCTTTGTTATTCAATGTCCAACTTCCCCATGCATAGAAAGTGATTGCAAATGCAGGGCGTGGGTCAGGTGCACCTTAATCTTCAGAGCGACACCTGAGCGCGCAGTACGTTAAAGGGTCTCGTGCTGCAGATGTGTCAAAAGCAGTATACCTTTTATTTCTTGAAAGCTGCTTCCATGAGCATTGATTGTGAAACCAAGCAAACTTAAATCACGGACAACTTCAACATTTTCTCTATTTATTATGATACTGTTATGACAGTTTGAGGATTTTGGTTTTCTTTCCATTGGCTTGCAATCCACACTGAAGGCTGTTGTCCTTGATGCTCATCAGCAAGGGCTTCAAGTCCTCCTTGCTTTTAGCAAGCAAGCTTGTGACACCTGAATAATGCAGGTTGTTAATAAACTTTCCTTTGAACCTGACACCGAATTCTTCATGTAACCCAGCTTCCCTGGTGATTTGCTTAGTGTTTTAGACGGGGCAAACTACAGAAATAAACCCAGAGGCTCTCGTGTATAAGAGAGAACTTATATCAGGAAGCAATTATGCATCAAGAAAACATCCCAGCCCAGACGATGAGTTCAATATTAGCCCATAAGTCCAATATTTGCCCATGAATTTCTCTTGAGACTCACACAACACATGCAATGATGCCGAACGCAGGAAGAGCGCAGGCCGGTGGGTGGCGAGTCTTGTGGATCCAGTGGCCGTGGAAGGATCTCAGCGCTGGTGTGGCTCTCCGTGGGTCTCCGCAGTCCTGGGGCTCTCGCATGGCTCTATGTGTCATTGAAGCATAGTTTCTTCTTGATAGAAAGCTCTCCCGTCCACATATGAGTGTCTCTGGATTTGTTTCTCTAGTCTACCCAGACTGACACGTTATGGTACCTTGGGAGTGGGACACCAGAGCAACAAATCGTAAAGATGGAGAGTGGACGCTTGCTCAACCTCTGCCTCAGGGTAGCTTTCCTTCTTTGGCTAGCCAGAGGTCAGAGATGTCCGTGCAGTTTACTGGGTTGCTTTCTGGAAAGAATATGGGAAGTTAAAGTTTTAATTATTTTGTTTGGTTTTTTGTCTTTGGTTACTCCTCTTTGACATGGTGAAAATGAATATGATTAATGTATATTTTGAGTTCAGGGGACGAAAGTACCCCTGAAATCTCAGAGACCATGCTGCTCAGTGAAAATGGCTGGCAAGGCCAAAATGGCTGACAGAAAGCCTGGCTCTCGCTGATGCAGTCAGAGGCCTAAGGCCATACTTCCTATCAAGTGAATAGTTTAGATAAAGATAAGACAAATAAGGATTGAACTTGACCGTTTCAAGGATTGAGTTTGGGATCTGATACTACTTTGTTTATACTGATTTCTTCTGTTTATTATTGTTGATATAACGATTGATATAAATGATTATTGGGAAGTATGAAAATACTTTATAAGCCTTCAGCCACTAAAATTTGATCATCAATTGGGTTTAAAACATGCCTACAAAGAAAGCTCTGAAAATCTAAGCTCCACCCAGAGTCTTGAGTGCTCGGGACATTCGAAGGTGAAGAGATATCCCTTAGGGGGCTGTTGACAGATTGAAGGAGGAAAAAAAAGGAACTGTTTGGATTTTTAAACTTTGAATAGTGATTTGTGCTTGAGGTGAAACCATGAAGAAACTCTCCTCTCTAGGTCTGAACATTAAAGGGAGCCTATGGACAGGCTGACCACCTGGATCCACTTGGTGAGTGGACGTGAGAGAAATGCAGCAATAAAGAGATGGGTTGAGTCTGGCCACTGACACCCATGGACCTGGTTTACAGACTAGAGGAGAAGATGAGAGCGGGTTGACTGGTCTGAAGTTCATGAATTAGCCCAAGGGGGCTAGAGTTGTTGAGAATTTGCGATGGGGCCCATGGTCTAAAGCAGTGGTTCTCAACCTTCTTAATGCCGTGACCCTATACCAGTTCCTCATGTTGTGGGGACCCCCAACCATAAAATTATTTTCATTACTACTTCATAACTGTAATTTTGCTACTGTTATGAATCAGGTGACTCCTGCGAAAGGGTCATTCGACCCCCAAAGTAGTCACAACCCACGGGTTGAGAACCGCAAGGTGACCAATGGGCACCCTGATGAGGCTAAGTGAGGCAGCACACATTGAGTTGACCAGAGCTTAACCCGATGAAGAGAAGATATTTGAGCCTGTGAACTGGTGCATATTGCTGCAGACTTTATGGATGACCTGTCCTGATTTGTCGTTGCTTATGGATACAGACTTCGCAAGGTTCCAACTGGAAAGAAGATTCTTCACATCAAAGCATATGATTGTCTCCTCAGAGCACTGAATTGATGTAAGTGGGCAGGATAGAAATTGGACACCCAAATTGGGAGGATAAAGGCATGAAGTGACTGGCTCACAAACTTTCATAGGTGGGGAAATATATTTATAGGATTAAGGTGTAGGTGTTCACATAAGCATAGGATATTTTTGTTTTGCACATTTTTAATTGTGTGCATTTTAGTTTTATCTTGTTAGGGACGGATATTATTTTATTAATGTTTGCTTGAAAATGATCTATGGCTAAAGAGTTGTGTGACAGTGTCAAGTTGACAAGGGGTGGTCTGTGGTAGTTACATAATCTGGTGTCACCTTGAGACTATTGAGAGTGAAGGGGAAAAAGCAAAAATAAATTTTAAAAAAATTTTTAAAGAGTGAAGAGGTGGAGTTTAGCCTGTCAATCAGCTCACAGCTTGATGACCTCATTTGGAGGCGCTAAGGAGATAAATAGTTCTCCGGAGACAGGACACACTCCTCTTCCTGGTGACAAGCCACATGGAGCTAAAATAATGCAGCCACATGGAGACCCACACCAGCACTGAGATGCTTCCACCACCACTGGATCCATAAGACTTTCCACTCCCTGGCCTGTGATTTCCTGCATTTGGCATCATTGCCTGTGTTTTGTGAGTCTGAAGAGGAATGTATAGACTGGTGTTAGACACATGGGCTAATATCGGACTTATGGACTTGATCTGGATGGGGTTAGGATGTTTTCTTAATATACAATTTATTTTTGATAAAAAGTTCTCTATTATACAGATATGAGTGTCCCTGGACTTGTTTCTCCAGTCTACCTGAACTAACACAATTAGCATACAGATTGAATCAGTATGGCGAGAGGTTACAACCCTGACACACTCCTTTCCTGATCTTAAATCACGCAGTATGCCCTGGCTTTGTTTGAGCTGCCTCTTGGTCCATCTATAGATTCGGCATGAGCACAATGAAGTCATCTGGAATTCCCATTCTGACCAATGTTATCCATCATTGACTATGGTCCACAGAGCCGAATGCCTTTGCAGACTTAATAAAACACAAGTAAACATCTTTCTGGTGTTCTCTGCTTTCAGCCCAAGATCCATCTGATGTTGGCAATGATGGCCCTCATGCCAGGTCCTCTTCTGAATCTGGACTGACCATCTGGCAGCTCCCTGCCGATGTACTGCTGCAACTGTTTATTGAATTGTTGCCATCAATATTTCCTTGCATGTGATATTAATGATACACCACCATTAGGTCACCTTTGGAATGGCCACAATATGAACTCTTCCATTTGGTCGGCCAGGTCTTCCACATCTCTCGGCAATGGCTTCCTGTGCTTGAGTGCTTCCAGAGCATCATCGGCTTGTTAAAACCTATTGATATTCCATCAATTCCCGATGTCTCATTTCTTTGCTAACGGCTCCATTGCAGCTTGGACATTTTCTCTCATGATATCGGTTCTTGATAATATGCTGCCTCTGGAAATGGTTGCATATCAACCAGGCCTTTTGGATATAAGGACCCTGCATTCCTTCCCTTGACCCTTGATGCTCTCCCGCACTGGTCAATATTTTGTCCATGGAATTATTCAACATGGGCTTGCATTTTTTTCCTTCAATTCTTTCATCTTGCAATTACTGAGTGTGTTCTCCCTGTGGCTCTCTAACTCCAGGTCTGTGCACATTTCATTAACATTGGAGTTTTCAGTTCTTTTACTTTATCATTTTTCCATTCGCTTTAGCTACTCTGCATTCAAGAGAGCACGTTCCGACTCTCTCCAGACACTCACTTTGAACTTTCCTTTCTTACTTGTCTTTTTGGTGACCTTTAGCTTCGCTCCTGTATCATATTCTTGAGGTCTGCCCTCAGCTTGCCAAGTCTCCGGTCGTTAGTGTTCATGCATCGAGTCTGTTCTTGAGATGTTCTAAACATTCAGGTGGGCTAGACTCAACGCCATATTTTGGCTCTCTTGGATGTGTCTTCATTTTCTTCATCTTTAATCTGAACCTAACAAATGGGCATATGTGATGTTTTTATCTAAGAAAGAGAACAAAAACAGACAATACATAAGTGTGCTTAGATTTTTCAACAGTCTTCAAATTGATTCATTTTGGTTTCACACATGCACACATCATCAATAATTTGCAATTTGTTGTTAGGTGCAGTTCAGCCACGGCAACCCCACGGGGCAGAGCAGACCCGCCCCACTGCAGAGCTGGTGTGGTGTTGCTGGGGAGAGGAGCTAGCTGCAATCTTTACACAAGAAGATTGGCAGGTGTCTCTAGTCCAGCACTTAACTGTTCAGGTCACCCAAGAACTCCTAAATTGTATTTCATGAACATGTAAAGACACAACTCACTGTCATAGCGAGCCCATAAGACAGAATAGGGCTACCCCTGCGGGTTCATGGGACTGTTTGTCTTTACAGAAAGCCTCATTTTTCTCCCAAGGAAAAGCTGGTGCTTTTGAACTTCTGACCTTGACGGTAGCAGCCCAATTGGCTGCCAGGCCCCCTTAGTGAACATAGAGTAACTAACCATGAGTCTGTTGTGAGGTCCAGGGATTTGAGGACTGCTCAGGGGAAAGACCACCACAAGGTGGCAGTGTTGCACAAGCTTTATGGGGATGGTGCGCCTTCCTCCCGCTACCCTCCTGTGGGGACCCCCACTTATTCTCCTTGCTACTTCATCGCTGTCATGTTGCTACTGCCATGAATCGTCATGTAAATATCTGATAGGCAGGGTGTATTTTCATTGTTACAAAATGCACATCATTAAAACAGTGATTCATCACAAAAGGAATATGCAATTATATATTGTGAAATATTTGTTTCTAATGGCAAAACTAAATGAAATTTTGTCTTGGAGCACGGTGTAGCATGGGTAACAGTCTTCACGCTGGGTACTCATATGTGGGCGTATCTGCATGTAGGAGGACCCTCCTGAGATGGATAGAGGAGCTGTGTCTTGGAAATATGTGTTTTCCAATGGTCTTAGGTGACCCCTGTGACCCAAAGGGGTCGCGACCACAGGTTGAGAACTGCTCCTCTAGATGTTGTAGAAACCAGAAGAAAAGCCGTTTCTGTATACCTTTGGTGGTTAGTAGGAGGCCAGGGTCAGGGACAAGGAGGAACAAGGAGATTGGAGAGATGTGGGGAGGCCAAAAACAATGGCGGTTCTGATAGGATAGTGTCGATTTCATTTCTTGGGCTGTGCAAATATATGAGGGTTAACCCCCCAAAAAACCCGGATTCCCCCCCCCAAAGCTATGTATTTATTTATTTATTTTTTACAAAAGAACCCTATCCCCGTCAAAATACTCTCCATTACACTTAATGCATCTGCCAAATCTGCGAGTCCTTTCTTGAAAACATTTTTCAAACTCATCTGTTTGGAGGCTGGCAGCACCTCCCTCATTTTTTCCGCACCTCTGCTACCTCATCAAATCGCTGTCCACACATGCCCCTCTTCATTCGTGGAAACAAAAAGAAGTCTCAGGGAGCGAAGCCAGGTGAATAAGGTGCATGGGGCAAAAGAGGCCTACTGTTTTTTGCCCACAATTGACACACTGGGATGGCTGTATGCACGGGTGCATTGTTGTGGTGGCAAAATCAGTCCCCTGTCTGCCACAAATCAGGCCTTTCTTGTCAAACACTGTTTTGCAATTGTTTCAGAACCTGTCATAGAAAGCTTGATTAACAGTCTGATCTAGCAGAACAAACTCCAAATGCACTACTTTGAAGTTGATGGGCATCCAGGATGAGGTTTGTCATCAATCAATATTTCACCTTTTTGGTAACAAGAAAATCACTCAGACACTTGAGTTTTCCCCATAGTGCTGTCCTTATAAGCTCTGTTCAACATCACAACAGTTTCTATGGTATTTTCCCCAAGCAGGACACAAACTTCACAGCTGCATGCTGTTGTTTTAAATCAGCCATCACAAAAATCATAATAATAATAAGGTTGGAGGGAAACTTTTCTGGACAAATTCACTGTGACCAGAGAGAACCTTCCCAGGTGACGCCACTGGGTGCACTAACTCAGAGCAAGCAGTTTGATGCTCGCCTGGTGGGTAAAATGTGTACTACAAAAGCTCTGTTCCTCCCAGAGCAATTCTGGTTGTTTTGGGGGGTACCCCCTTGTATAAATAGCATGTCTCTTTAATACTACCCCCCCAAAAAAAATCCCTCCAGATTCCTTATCCCTACAACCTACATAGTGATTTGAGTGGCTTAAAGAGAGGAGAGAAAGTAAAATTTGAATGGACTTGGAGTCTTTAGTGACAAACTAATTCATCTCCCCGACAGGGAGGTGCATCTGTTCATGTGTCTGGGTCCACGATCCTCAGCAGCGCAGTGAAGTCTCTGGGTTGGTGAATAGTTTGGGGTATTTTATTGTTAATGCTATTTGTTGCCATCCAATTGGCGCTAACCTTACGTTTAACAGACCTGGACAGCGCCAGGTCCTGTGCCATCCTCACAATTGCTGCTGTGTTTACGTCCATTGTTGCAGCCACCGTGTCTATTCAGGAATCTTCCATAGCTCTGGGGCTTACCCTGTCTATGGCTAGCAGATGGGGGCAGTCACAGGCCCTGTAAAGCAGATAGGCCCTAAATTGATTGTTTGGACGGTTTTATAATCAATTTTATATGTAAAAATCTCAGTTTGTCAATGGCAAGCGTTTGAGCTAGGCAGGTCCCAGCTAGCTGTGGAAAAAGTCAAGTGTAAGGGCAATATGCATTTGAAAATGTTATACAAATGATCAGATAAAGCAAATAAGTAACTATGTTAATATGGTTAGGAACCAAGGTATTTTTTTAAAGAAAAGAGATACAAATGTAAATTCAAAGAATTTAACTAAAATCCCTATAGTGCTAAACGTCCATTGGAAATTGTGAGTAGAATTGCTTTCGCTTTGATCATTTTACTCCATGGTACTACTCACTGATAGGGCCTAGAATAGCAACCAGCTCGTTAGCAATTAGCACCTGAGTTAGTCTGGGTAGACTAGAGAAACAAAATTCATAAACACTCATATTTTATAAGAGAGAGTTATATGAAGGGTAATTGTACATTAAGCATGTTAACCCAGTCCAGTACAAGCCCATAAGTCTGACACTAGCCCATATGTCGGACATCAATCCACAAAGTCCTCCCTAAACTCACAAAAATACACGCAATGACATTGACTGCAGGAGGAAAGCCGAATCAGTGAGTGTGTAAGCATCTCGGCGCTGGCAGGAGTCTCCACACGGCTGCTCCAGCACCCAGGGCTGCATCACGGTAGGTCCATGTGGCTTCTCCTCAGGGATGTCTCGCAGGAAGTGAGCCTTGGCAGCTGAGGCAGAGAACTAGCTAAGGCAACCACACACTGGTCTGACTCTCAGACAAGCAAGGCTCACCGAGCCATTTATCTCTCCGCCCTTCAATTACACTACCCTTCAATTAATCCCACATGTGTTCATTGGCCAGGTTGGCACCATAAACCTTAACTACCACAGCACCCTATCTTTAAGACCATGGCCTCTACCTACCATCTCTTACTAAAGAGAACTACAGCTGTGTGGAGAAAATCCAACTGCAGACCCAGCGTGGGAAATATTCAGGGTGATGCTGGGGCATCTCCTCCATCAGTTCCCAGGGACGCTCTCCAAGGCAGAATATGGTATTGTAACTAGTCCGTCCCTTTACACGTTGAATATGAGTCTTCAGAACAGAAATCCTTTCCGTGTTTCTGGCCTTACAGGGAAAGCATTAGTCTTTCAAAGACGTGCTAGCAGATTAAGAACCCCTCTGTCAGGAAGATAGGTTGGAAAACGGTATTTTCACAGTTTGATAATAAGGGTTTGTGTTAAGGAAACACAAAAGTAGGGCCCCTCTGTCTTAGTCTTTTAATTCTTAATCATGAGCTGGTGTTAGATTCTGCTCAATGCCTCTTCTGCATTGACAATATAATCATATTATTTTTCTTCTTTAATCTGCTCACCTGGACTGGGTTGCTAACCACAAGGTCAGCAGTTCGAACCAGCTGCTCTGAGGAAGAAAGATGAGGTTTTCTAACCCTGTGAAATAGTACAGACTTCAGAACCTGAAGGGGCAGTTCGACTTTGTCGTTTAGGGTCACTGTGAGTCAGAATTGGGTTTTAGTTTTTTTTCGATGGTGGATTTCACTGGATGGCAGATTTTTTTTAATGTAAATCTATTTTTACCCATATAATCAGGGCATAGAATTATATATATGTTGTGGCCAGTTTGCTAATATTCTGTTGAAGTTGTGGTGTCTAAAATCAGTGACGTGCTCTGTGGTTTTGTCTTTTCTTTCTTCGTGCTATCTTGGTCTAACTTGGATCTCAGGGTCTTAAGTAGGAGATGGAAAGTGTTCTTCTTTCTATTTCCTGGAAAAGATTGTGTCCAATTGGGGTTAATCCTTCCTTGGAGGTTTCTTTTCAGGAGCTTTTAAATTATGAATTCATTTTCTTTAATGGTAATCGTATTGCTCAGATCTTATATTTCCATGAACATAAAGTTGTCGGTGGCTTTCCTTTGTTTCCCCTCTAGGGGCCAAAGGATCTGTAGTCTTGGCCTCCTTTATTTCTCACATTAACGATTTGCTTTTTCTCTCTCTATCCTTGTCAGTCTGGCTAACAATTTCACTGATGATCGACCCCCAGCAAAGAACCAGCCTTTTAGTTTGATCTATTTTTCTCTACTGTTGTCCCTTCTTTCTATTTCATTGCTTTATTATTATTATTATTATTATTTTATTCCTTCTGCCTGCTTTGGGTTTATTTTGCTCGTATTTTCTCGTTCACTCGGGTGGGAACATCATGTGTTGTTCTTATCCTTTTTCTAAAGTAAGCATTTGGAGCTATAAAATATTTTCTGCACACTGGTTAAGTTATGTCCTTCGTAGCTTCATAGATTGTCTTTTTGTTCAGTGCTGAGTGTTTTAAAATGCCCTTCCTCTTTGACTCAAGGTTACTCCAAAGTATGTTCCATTTGCCTGTTGCCTTCCTGCTATCCATTTCTAGTTTGAGTCCACATCGCCAGAGAACGTGCTCTCTGTGACTTCATGTTCTTAAAACTTGTCCAGCGAAAAAGGCGCCCCGGTAACTGTCGCATGGACAACGAAGACGTCCCTGCACTCTGCTGCTGGTCACAGGCTCTCGGAGACACTGCTGATCGGATGATGTTGTTTTGAGTTTCTACATCTGATTGTCTTTCCAGTCGTTCCACCAGTTGCTGAGAGTGGAGTACTGAAGTCCCCAGCTATGAATGTGGGCTTATTGACTTCTTTAAGCTTTTCCGGGTTTTGTTTAATGTTTCTTTAGACTCTGTTTGTTCAGGAAGGATCATTCCTGGTAGGTTGCTCCTTTCACCAATATGTAACCTTCTTCTTTGTCTCCATACCTTGCTTTGCTCTGATGTCTATTTTAACTGATATTAATATAGCCACTCCCACTACGTGGACATACATGTACGCCTCCAGCCGCCTCATTATACAACATCAGATTTATGACAGACTGTCTTGCATATTAACAAAGTCTGGAAGTACGAATGCCACGGTGTGGAGCAAGAGTAATACTGGCTGTGATGGTTGGAGTTATGTGTCTTCTTGGGCAGTTAGTCATGTAATGGTGAAATTTGGCAGTGAAGTCATGAAGTGATTTGGCATTATGTAATAGGGTACTCATCCTCCACCGTGTGACCTGATGTAGTCGTCTTCCATTTTCACATAATGCTGATGTTCATATAAACCTGACCACTGGGGTAACCATGTGGGGAGCGGGTATAATGTTACGTGACAGGAAATTAAATCAAAAGGTATTGCTAACCGTCGTAGAAACCTTTAGTAAATAAAAAGATCGAATGTGAAGCTGTCGTTTCTCAACTTACCTTCCATCTAGATCGACAGGTTTCTGAAGGCAATGTTTCCATCCCTCTATTCTAACCCTTTCACAAATAATCCCTCGTCTTCCACTTGTACCACATCAGCAATGTCTGGGCATCCACAACGGACTCAAATTGTGCGCCCTGTCAAAGTTCTTTGAATTTGGGGAACAAAAGGCAATCTGAAGGGTCAAGGTCAAACTGCAGGGCAAATGGGGGAAGTTCTCCCAATACAGTTCTCATAGGATAAACCTTGCTGTCCTCAAAGAGTAAGCGGTGTGTTGTGATGAGGAAAAAAAGCCTTTGGTATTCTGGACTTTTAAAAAAATCATTTTATTGGGGGCTCATACAACTCTTATCACAATCCATACATCCATCCATTGAGTAAAGCACATTTGTTTTGAAAATGATGATGCCAACAGATGTACAAATGTGCTGACACTATGTGTGTGTGTATTGTGATAAGAGCTGTATGAGCCCCCAATAAAATGATATTTTTTTAAAAGATTACTCCTTTGGAATTTAAAAAAATCATCATATCCTTCTGAGCTGCCTTGAATTTACTGACCCAGCAGATCCCCTCAGAAGCCACTGTTTTAATTGGGATTTTTTTATATTTTAAAGTCAGTCTGAAGAGACTGAGATGAGTGTATTACTGAGAAAACGTGTCTACAGCCACCCACTAAAACATTCTAAGCATGTTTTATTTAAACAAAACCTGTGCACGTATGAGCAGACACCTTGTTGTTCTTGTTATTAGATGCCATTGAGTCAGCTCCAACCCATGGTGGCCCTTCAGAACAAAACGCTGCCCGTCGGTGCCTTCCTCGCAGCTGTTCCTGTGCTTGAGCCTGTTGATCCCGCCACTGTGTCCATCCAGCTCCCTGAGGACCTTCCCATTTGTCATTGCCCGTCTCCTTTCCTAAGCAATGTCCTTCCCCAGCAACTAGTCTCCTGACACCAGCTCCAGAGCATTGTCTTTAAGGAGCACTCTGGTCATACTTCTCCAAGACAGACCGGCGTGTCCTTTTCGCAGTCCATAAGATTTTCAATATTCTTCGGCACAACCATTCAAATGCATCCATTTTGCTTTGGTCTTCCTTATTCATTGCCCATCTCTCATATACCTATGAGGAAACTGGCAGTGCCGCGGCTTGGGCCAGGCTCGCCTTAGTCCTCAAAGTCACGTTCTTGCTTTTCAGCACTCTAAAGAAGTCTTGTGCGGCACCTTTACCCCGTGTGATGTGTCTTTTGATCTCTTGACTACCGCTTCCAAGAGCATTGATTGTGGATCCAAGACAAAACCTTTGATAACTTGAAGCTTTTCTCCATTTATCATGATGTTACTTATTGGTCCAATTTTGAAGATTTGGGTCTTCTTTACATTGAGTCCATACTGAAGACAGCAGTCCTCGATCTTCATCAGCGAGTGCTCCAAGTCCTCCTCACTTTCAGCAAGCAAGGCTGTGTCCTCTGTGTATCCCAGCTTGTTAATAAGCCTGGCTGTGTTCCTGATGCCACCTTCTTCTTCATAATTCAGCTCTCTGCTTCCTCAGCACACAGAATGAACAAGCATGGTGAAAGGATGCAACCATGATGCACACCTTTTCTGATTTTAAACCATGCAGTATTACTTTGTTGGGTTTGCACAACTGCTTCTTGATCCGTGTACAAGTTCTACATCAGCGCAATGAAGTATTGTGGAATTTCCATTCTTCTCAAGGCTATCTGTGGTTAGTTATGATCCACCAAGTCAAATGCCTTTGCACAGTTAATAAAACACAAGGAAACATCTTTCTGGTGTGCTCTGCTTTCCACCAAGATCCATCTGACATCAGCAGTGACATCCCTTGTTCCATATCCTCTTCTGCTTTTTATTCCTGTTTCTCTTTTTTTATCTTACTGTAGGTTATTTAAACATCATTTAGGATTCCATCTTTATTGACTTATAATGTGTTTGAGCACAATACTTTAAAAAAAATCATTTTAGCACTATACTTTGGTAGATTTCTTAGAAGTAGCTCAGAAATTACAATATACATGTTTGATTTATGAAAACCCACTCCTATCTGAGCTACTACTAAGAAAACTATTAAACCTATAAATATATGCACATAGATCTATTTACCCATCATCGTATATAAATATATTTGCATGTGTACATGCCTGTATTTAGACCTCTATAAATACTCTTTGCCTCCTAGTTCTTTCCTCTATTTCCTTTTACTTTTCTCTGGTCCCACTATCATGCTCAACCTACATTTGGATTTCAGTAATTCCTCTTGGTTACATTGCCCTTTATCAGTCTCTACCAGACCTCTTAGACACTCCTTGGCACTGATTTGTATCACTAGTTGTTCCCTTGTCTCTGGGTTGTTAACACTACTTCCTCTCCCCCACCTCCCTGCGTCTGCTCTTCTTACTGAGTGTATCCCACAGTGGGGCAATATGCCAAACCCCAGATATGCCTTTGGAAGTCGTGGGTCCAAGACTGGGCCAGGGTTGGTTTCACTCTTTCATGCTCTTGCTGGGATGCTTTCTTCTCCTCATTAGCCAAGCTTTCACTCTGTCACAATGCCCTGGTCTCTCTGTCCCTTTCACTGAATCGTCCCTCTCCTCACACTGTTGATGGGCTTCTTCTGCTGTTTTAATCCTCGTATTAGAAAAACATGGCTCCTGAGAGATCCTTGGTTTAAGGTTTCAAGTACAACCATGAAAAGTGAGGCTGGATCCTGATAGATCCAGCTTGGGCCAAGGGGGACACCTGTAATTTCCAGAAACCCTCCCTATACTGATGTGAACAGGAAAGGAAAAGGGGGAACCATGTCTGTAAGTGCAGAAAAGGAAGCTAGCCAACCAGTGTCTATCATATCTGGCAAATAGCTTCAAGATGCTCTTGAGGGATTACCCACATGCTACTTTCAGTAGAAAGTAACTGTATAGAAAAGAATGATGGCAACATATGTACAAATATGCTTGATACAATTGATGTATGGATTGCAATAAGCATTGCAAGAGCCTTCAATAAAATGATTTAAAAAAGAAAACTATCCTCAACTATCAGCCATTCTGATAGGAAGTACATGATCACCAAGTATTTATAAACATTTTTTTTTAATTTTGGTTTTCTTTTGGTGGGTGGGGGTTGGTTTGGTTTTTACACTGAGTTAAAATGAAAGCTGCAGTATTCTGATGAACAGAAAACAATTTCACAGAACATCGACATTGGACAAGACCACTATGTGACCATGATGGACCAAGACAAAAGCTAGGTCACTCTGTAATCCTATTGGAATGCAGGCAAACCATGGTTGTTATCTAAGCCACAAATACTAATCAAAGCCACTCCCTCTCCCCACTAATATGAAAGTCTGTTGCTTCTTTACCAATTGCAGCTTTAGACTTCTCAGTCTAGTCTGGCCCTCCCATTGAGACACCCAACCACAGGGTCACCCGTGCTTCCTGGAAATACAACTAGAAGCAAGAGCCCACTTCTTTAAAGTATTCAAAGAACCACTTAACGCAAGTCAAAATCCTATCTGAGCATTTTCCCAATACCGTCAGTACTGAGTTCCCTTTGGGTGTGTTCTCCTCCCAAAAATGAATAATAGACCCAAGTTATTCAACTATAGGTATGTTCCTGGCAGTCTTAGGCTAGAGGCACTGACCGTGGCTCAAGTACATGCTTAATATTTGTGTGCCCTTATCATAGCTAATGGTAGACTTCTACCACCAAATGGTTGATTGCTTTTCACACAGTGGAAACTATCTGACTTGTGAGGTGAGTGGTGTATGGAAAGCACAGAGCAAGAAGCTAGTTACAGTCATCAAAAAAGGGAAAAGTTGCTGTCCAGTCAATCATTTCTGAGTCAGGCCTTTTAAAGGGTTCTTCACATTTGGTTGGCAGGCCTTTCTTCCAAGGCACCTCTGAGTAGACTCAAACATCCAACCTTTTGGTTATCATCCAAGCATGTTAACCATAGGGGATATCCATGGTCTGGATTATAAAAGTCAGATTAACACAAAGCACATGAGACCAACAGCAATTTAATAATGATTTTAATTTGCTGTGGCTTGTTCTCAAAGTGCGCCTCACTGCTCCATGACTGATGCCAATAAGCTACAAACAACTGGGATAATCAAATATGGGAGTGTTGCTTGTTTGTTCTTATTTTTTATAAAACTGTTTCTATGTCTTTTGGACAAAGAGCGATGGACATTTTGAATAATGCCTTATATTTGCACTGCATAGCTTCCAGGGAGGAGCCCTGGTGGTGTACTGGTTATGCATTGGCTTGTGATCCGCATGGTTGGCAGTTCAAAACCACTAGCAGCTCCATAAGAGAAAGACTGGCTTTCTATTCTCATAAACAGTAACAGTCTAAGAAGTCAACAGTGACCCAATGGTAGCAAGTCTCATAGCAGAGTTTTTTTTAAATTAATTACGTCTAATCAAGTCCAATCTCACCAGCCATGAGAAAAACTGGTTTCATTAGCATCTGTGTTTGTTGTGAAAACCATTCACATAAACCTTCTTTTAAAAGAAAAGTTTCTTCCTCCAAGAGTCCCTGATTGTTCACCATGGATATAGACTATGACAGTTAGATAATCTCCTGTCAACTTGAGCAAAGAGGTGGAGGCCTGTCAATCATGTCATCGCCAATGAGGTCTCTGTGTGGGCGTGGCCTTCTCCCAAGGATTCTGGAAATTCCTGTCTTCCTCCTTGGAGGTGGAACACACACTCTCTCTGCTAAACATTCCTGTTGACAAGCCACATGGAGCTATGCTGATGGCAGCCAGAGCCCTGGAGCTGGAAGTGACATGTGGAGACTCATGCCAGCACTAAGATGCTTCCACAGCCACTGAATCCACAAGACTTTCCACCGACTGGCCTGTAATCTTCCTGCATTCAGCATCATTGTATGTGTTGCATGAGTCTGAAGAAGAATTTATGGACTAGTATCAGACATATGGGCTAATATCAGACTTATGGACATGATCTGGACAGGGCTGGGGTGTTTTATTAATATATGATTACTCTTTGATATAAAACTCTTTCTTATACATACATGAGTGTCCCTGGATTTGTTTCTGTAGTCTACATGACCTAACACATAGACAATCAACATATACACTGACAAGAATTCTAAATTCCTTTGAATAGAAGCCCGTAGCCCTTCTACACTAACAGAAGACTGGAGGCCTATTCTCTGGAGATGTTGATTCAGTGAAGTTCTAGCTGTAAGGACACTGGTCACCCCTGTAGTCGGAAGGGCATACTGAAAACAAAGGACAAGTGAAGGTCTCTATACCAAGAGAGAGACACTCTCTCAGTATATTAATGGTTAACTTAGGGTGCAGCTTTCAGGCTATCTTTATTCTTCATATTTAAATGTGTGTTTTGAATTCTTTACAATGTTATTTGTGCAGTTAAACCAAACTGGGGGTAAATTATTTCCAAATGATAATTCTACACCCATCCAAACTATCAACACATTATAAAAGTCGATTGAAGCATTTGCTGACATGCAAAGTCTCAAACTTACCCCCAGACACACTATCTCAGGAAACTTCTGAAAAATTGACTCCAACAAAAATCAGAGAATAATATAAAAAAAGAAGATGATATGGGATTCCCAAACAGTGCATCATTATATAAAAGAAATATATGGAATTTTTAGGATAAAGCTAAAGAGGGATCTTGGTGCCTAGCGAACAAGCAGTCCCCATTGGAGTGTTCTAGGCACAATGGTGACATATTGGTTACATGTTGGGCCAATAAACCTCAAGGTCAGCAGTTTAAAACCACCAGCTGTTCCATGGGAGAAAGAGAAGGCTTTCTACTCCCATAAAGAGTTACAGTCTAGGGAACTCACAGGAACAGATATACCCTGTCCTATAGTGTCGCTATGACTCAGAATCGACTCAATGGCAGTGAGTTTGAGAAAGATATGTATGTATTGGGCCCAGTAGCCATATAACTAAGGTTTATACTTTTAGGGGCTGTAAAACCGGTTTAACTTTCATGTCTTTAAAATCAGAAGGAATATAAATATAAAACAATGAATACATGATAATTAATCCAGCTAAGATTATATTCCTCTTTTTGGTACAGCAATTACATGCACACAAACACAATGGAAGAAGGGGCCCACAAAGACCAAATTACCTACAAAACTCTTGGCCTCAAGGGAGGGGAAAAAGCAGAAGAGGAAAAGGATCATTGGATCTGAGCGCATCAAAGAGGTGGTCCTAGCTTCTGGCAGGGCTGATTTGTAGCTAGGTCATAGAAAACGAACCTAACACAAGTCAAGAAATGATAGTCAAAGGAAAGCAGAAGATCTATGGAAAAAGGAGATTGACCCTAATACATGACAAGCTCATTCATGAATAATAATACCTCAAAACACTACCCTTCCCCACCTCACAAATTCACAGCCTATCCTTTCTTCTTCTTCTTCTTTAATTCAAGGATCGTTCGTTGGCCTTTAGGAGTGTTTTCCAGTCCAGTCTGTTGGGGCACCACACCCTGGCCCCCCAAAGTCCACTTTCAGCATTCCCTGGGGACCTTGCCGCTCCATTCCCTTGCTGTTCCGCTGCACTCCCCCAGTGCTTTGCCTCGGTGTGGCGGGATCAGATCGGGCACAATTCCCACACTGTCTCCGTGCTGTCCCCCGCAGGACCATGGGTCAGTGAGTGGCGTCATGTCTCATAGTGGGGCTGCCCATGTAGTTCTCTCTGTGGACTGGCTGCTCTAGTTTGGGGTCATCGTCCTCAAGGCCTGGTGGGCCAGGATGTGATCCACAATCTCCTCCTCTCCCTTCATCTGCTCCTGTTGCTCCGATCAGATATGTCCCTCCCCCGGAATTGCAGATTCAATGCCGTTCTTTGAAATAAACTCTTCTCGGGGGAGGGGCAGGCATCCACTTAGTATTTGATACTGGGGCCAGCCGCCCCTAGACCTCTCCACTGGTTCCCTGCTCCATGCCGGAATGTTGCCTTCACACCTTGGGGCACTGGGTTGAAGTCTGGTCCCTCTTGCCATGTGGAGATATAAACATTACTCTCCCCTTGGGTGGGTTAGCACCCTGTACCCGGCTACCCATTTCTTCCTTATTTTCATCATTTTTTTTCATTTCCCCACCTCCTCCCTAGTTGTCTACCATGTGCATCCCTGGATTTGATCTGGTCCCTGCCATACTACACGGTCCTCACCCCAAGAATGTCTGTAAATGGTAGCTTTTTCCCTATGCCCCTTTTGCATTTTTTTAGTGGACTCATGTTGTACTTGTCCTTTTGTGCCTGACTTACTTCGCTTAGCATGATTTCCTCCAGTTCTTCCCATGCCGCTATGTGCCTCATACGTTCATCACTGCTTTTTAGTGATGCATAGTACTTCATTGTATGTATATACTACAGCTTTTTAATCGAATCATCAGTTGATGGAAATTTGGGTTGTTTCCAACTCCTTGCAATTGTGAACTGTGCCGCAATGAACATTGGAGCACAGATATCTGGCGTTGGTTTGTTTCTTGCCTCTTCTGGATATATGCCAAGTAGGGGGATTGCTGAGTCATATTGTAACTCAATTTCCACCTGTTTTAGGTATCGCCAGATCGATTTCCATAGTGGTCATACATACTTACAGGCCCACCAGCAGTGGATGAGAGTTCCTGTCTCCACAGCACAGCCTACTCCTATTTATAGTCAGACCCTATAAGACAAAGTAGTCCTTGTGGGTTTCCAAGACTGTAAATCCCACAGGAATAGAAACTCTCATCTTTTTCTCTTGGAGCTTGCTGGTGGTTTTGAACTGCTGACCTTGCAGTTAGCAACCCAAAGCATATAACCCACTAGGCCACCAGGACTCCTGTGAATAATACATAACATTTTCAAAATAAGCACCGAAAATTGACCTAAAAATATGACAGAGCCAATTCAGGGAGATGAGGGCCAAGGGATACATGTCCAGCTGTAAGACAGTCAACTGCTCATCTTCAGAAGGCAATTGATAAGAACAAAACTAAACAATTAAGAAATGGTATTAAAAGCTTGTCAAAGAAAAAGGAAGATAAATGAGAGAAGAAGCCATTATAAAATATGAACATTATTGTGGCAGTCACCAATCTGGTGTCAATTTAAGGATTAAGAGTGTAGGGGTGGAGTCTAGGCTGTCAATCTGGAGTTAGCCAATGAGACTTCTGTGGGCATGGCCTTCTCCTGAGAATTCTGGGGAATCTGGTTCTTCCTCCTTGGAGGCCAAAGACACCTCTCTCTGCTACTCCCTGGGAGACATTGCAGCTGACAAGACCTCTAAAGCTGAAAGAGCCACATAGAGACCCCTGCCAGTGCTGAAATGCTTCCACTGCCACTGGATCCAAAGACTTTCTACCCAATGGCTTGTGATCATCCTGCATTCAGCATCATTGCATGTGTTTCGTGAGTCTGAAGAGGACTTTATGGATTGCTGTCGGATATATGGGCTAATGTCGGACTTACGGACTTGATCTGGACTGGGCTGGGATATTTTCTCAATGTTCAATTGCTCTTGTATATAAAGCTCTTTCTTATACACATATGGGTGTCCACGGATTTGTTTCTCAAGTCCACCCAAACTAACACAGTTATTATCTTTGGGGAATAAGAATCGGACGGAGAAGATTGGAGCAGGGTGTGGTTTTGTTTCATATAACTTTTTCAATGAGGTAAATAATTTTTTGATCTTTTGGCTGAGTACATGTGTTAAAATAAAGGAACTATATGAGTCCTTTGGTGGCACAAATAATTAAGCACTCAATCACTAGACCAAAGGTTAGTGGTTCAAACACGCCCAGAGGCACCTCAAAGGACAGGCCTGGCAGTGTGCTTCTGGCAGGTCGCAGCCTTAAGAGCGCCGTGCTGTGGTTCTGCTCTATCAAATGTGGGATCACCATGAGCTGGAACTGACTCAACAGCCACCAGCCACGAAAACGCTGGTATTGCTGAGGTTAACATACTCCACTGGAGGACTTGCTCCTGCGTGAGATTATTACACGTTCAGGTAGTGCGAAAATGACGGCATTGCATGCCAGAACACTTAGAAAGCATGAATGACGTGCCCATGCCGCACTGAAGATGAAACTAAACAGACTGAGGGAAAAATGAAATTCCAACATGCTGGAAATAAGCACAGCAATATTGCAAAACGAGAAGGAAGAGGAAAGTGAAAAGTGCTAAAGTTGAGCAATCACCAGTGCCAGGAGGAAACAGTGAGTTACAATCAGTATGAAAGGATATCTGCCATCTGCTGCGGTTAGTTGCCATCGAGTTGTTTCCGACTCATGGCAACCCCGTGCCTCCTGAGGGACCTACTTCAGGAAGCCTCTGGGTGGCTTTGGAGCACCAACCTTTCGGCTCGTAGTCACATGCTTAATGGCTTGCATCCCCCAGAACTTCTAGAATATGCTCTGGTGTGCACCTCACAGGCGCGCTCGCCCTTGTCTCTGTGCGCCCACCACAAGGTCCTTCAACCATCAAAGGTTCCCTGCTCCTTCCTGCTTCAGGCCTTTACCCGGTTTGGTCCCCTTCCTAGAGCACCTCTCCCAACCCCCAAGTCTCTCCACATTACACTGTCATTCTTCTCTAAACGTGCCCACACCAGAGTTTGTCTCTAGTTGCCTTGTTAATGGCTGCCTCTCAACTGAAAGCCCATGGCTGCTTTGCTCTCCTGTGCATCCCTAGCACTCACCCAGGGGCCAGTGCTTAATAGGCCTTCAATAAAGCACTGTCTTTGCTAGGACCTGGTACTATCAAAATGCTCTACATATGTTGCTAATTTAATCCTCAGAACATGCCAAGAGGCAAATTTTATTATTGCTTCCATTTTACAAACCAGAAAACTGAAGTCAGAGAAGTTAAGTGATTTTTCCAAAGTCACAAAGACAGAAGGAGGTTCCATCCACAGCCTGGGTTTGACTGACTCTGGAATCTGTTCTCTGAGTACAGCCTCTTCATGGATGAATAAATCTTCTATCTATGCTAGATAGAAGAGACTTTAAGATTGGTTCAGGGCCTCTCCAAACAAGGCAGTCAGGTTATGACTCCTGACTATGTGACCCTCGTACCCTATTTTCCATTAAGACCACACTCAGGAAAATCTGTAAGGTCTAGAGTGCCCCTCCCTAGACTGCATAGGCAAGTGGTAGCAATCCACTTTCTTTCTTTCTTCTTTTTCTAGACCTCTATAAATGCCCGCTGCCTCCCAGCTCTTTCCTCTATTTCCTTTGACTTCCCTCCTGTCCCACTATCATGCTCAGTCCCCACCAGGGTTTCAGCAATTCCTCTTAGTTACATTACCCTTGATCATGCCCTACCAGACCTCCCACCCCCTCCTCACCACCAATTTGGATCGCTTGTTGTTCCCTTGTCCCTGGGTTTGTTAACACCACTACCTTTCCCCCCACCTCCCCGTCTCCCATGTCCTCACGGAACTGTCAGTCCCATTGTTTTCTCCTGCAATTGTTCATCCAGCCTATCTTATTTAGACAGACCTGCGGAGATAATAACATGCACAAAAACAAGAGAGAGCACACCAAGTAACAATATACAACAAAACAACAAACCAATGACAAAAACAAAACAATACAAACAAAACACAACAACAAAGAAAAGCTTGTAGTTAGTTCCAGGATTATTTGTTGGCCTTTAAGAGTGTTTTCCAGTCCAGTCTGTTGGGACACCATGCACTGGCCCCAAAGTACACCTTCAGCATTCCCTGGGGAACTCGCTCCATTCCCTTGCTGTTCTGTTGCACCCCCATAATGTTTTGCCTCTGTGTGGCAGGATCCAATCGGGTGCAATTCACTCACTGTGTCTCTGGTGTTGTCACCTATAGGGTTACGGGTCAGTGAGGGACATCATGTCTCACAGTGGGGCCGACCATGTGGTCCTCTCTGTGGACTGGCTGCTCTAATTGGGAACATAGTCCTCACGGCCTGGTGGGCCATGATGTGCTCCACTCTCCCCCTTCATCTGCTCCCGTGTGCTCCAATCAGATATGTCCCTCTTCCAGAGCTGTAGATTCAGTGATGACCTTTGAAATAAATTCTTCTGAGGAAGGGGCAGATGTCCCCTTAGTAGTTGGAGTTGGGGCCGGCCCTCCAGACCTCTCCACTGGTTCCCCACTCCATGCTGGCATGTTGCATTCACATCTTGGAGCATTGGGATGAAGTCTGGTCCCTCTTTCCCTGTGGCAACACAAACAATACCCTCCCCTTGGGTAGGTTAGTGCCCTATGGCGCCACTACCCTTTTCTTTTTATTATTATTATTATTTTCCTTTCCCCACCTCCTTTTTAATTGTCTACCGGTATTTGGTCTGGTCCCTGCCATATTACCTGTTCCTCACCCCAGTAATATTTGTATACCATTGCTTTTTCCCTGTGCCCCTTTTGCATTTTTTTTAACTTACCTCATCAGCCTTTCAAGTCTTTCTATCTTTAAGTCAATGCTATCTGTTTTCTCTTTTTCAGCCCTCCGGGTGAGGTTGTTCTATATGGTGGTCTCTTATTTATGCTTGGTAAGTGTTCTTCTGCCCATACTGGGTCAGCAAGGATCTTTTGTAGGGCTGGGTTTCTTCTAACGTATTTAAGTTTTTCCTTGTCTGGGAAGACTCTTACTTCTTCATCTATCTTAATAGATCATTTGGTTGGGTAGAGTATTCTTGGGTTTGCATTGTTTTCCTTCAATTTTTTGAATATGTTACTCCACTCTCTCCTCTTCTTCATAGTCTCTGCTGATAGGTCTGAGAATATTCTTATTTGGGAACCTTTATATGTGATTGCTTGTTTTTCCCTAGCTGCTCTCATGATTTTCTCCTTTTCCTCAAAGTTGGATAATTTAACTATTATGTGCCTTTGTGACTTCTTCTTGGGATCCAGTCTTGCTGGGATTCTTTCATCCTCCTGAATGGTTGCCTGGTTTTCACTCACTAAGCTGGGGAAGCTTTCCTCCAAGAATTCTCTCACTATTGTTGCAGATGACTTCTTTGTTGTGACTTCCTCCGGTAAGCCAATAATTTTAATGTTCCGCTTCATAGAATCAGACATATCTCTGAAGTTTTCTTCAGCTTCTCTGATGATCTTATTAGATTTTTATTCATGTTTGATAAAGTCTGCTTGGCTGCCCTCCAAGTCACTGATGCGGTTCTCTGATTCCTCCAGTCACTTCTTGAGGTCTATAAGTGTGCTACTGGTTTTTGTTATCTCTTCCCTAAGCTCCTGTATTTCTCTTTGATTTATAGCTTTTACCTCTTCTATCGTTTCATCCTTTTTCCGTATTGTTTCCCTCATATCCTCTATGACTCCAAGTAGCATTCTGAAAATTTCTTTCTGTGGGAGCTCAATGTCTGCTTCCTCTATGCATGTCATTATGTTCAGGCCATCTTCTGGCATTGCCTTTTGTTTCTCCCATTTTTTCATTGAGGTTGTTGGGGCTGATGGCTGTTTGCATTGCATTGTTTTAGATAAGCCAGGTGCCATTTTCCAGGGAGTCGAAAAGCAATGGCTCTCTCTGGGAGACTTGTAGGATTGCTTCGTTGAACTGCCTATAGCTTATTTCACTATGGAATTAACCTACCACTGTGGCTTCCTTCTCAGGGGAGTGACCCAGAAGGGTTACCTGCTTTGGGGTTGCGGAGGTTGGGCAGAGGTTCCTGTAGCAGCATTGAGGAGTGTTGGCCAAGCTGCCTTATGCCCCAGGCACACAGGCAGGAATTTCCCAGTAAAAACTTGAGCAGAGTAGCCCCTGGTGGGGGTCAGCAGGGCTGCCTCCCCCCAGCTACACAGGGTGGAGCTCACCTAGCTGGGTGTGGCACAGGTGTAAATGCCCTAGAATGGTCTGTAGGTGAGCAGTAGAGTGTGAGAGACTAATAAAGAGACAAAGAGGAGAAAAAAGGTTAAAAAGCAACCCTGCTGAGTCTGTGGAGGGCGGGGAAGGGAGAATATAGTGAAGAGATGGAAACAAAGCAACAATGTACCTGAGTCATGATCCTTGCTAGTGGAGCTGCAAGGGTTTAGCCCCTGCTCCGAGGCGATAGGGGCAAGCTGTGGTTGTGTTGAGAAAAGGCTCCAGCGCAGCCCTGCAAGACCGAGGGGGAGACAAAGGAGACACAAGGGTCTAGTCCCTGCCCCGAGGCAGGTGGTGGCAAACTGTGTCTGTTTTGCGACCAATCTGCCCTACAGGCTCCAAATGGTCCCGGGTCCAGCAGAGACAGTGGTGGGGCCATGGTCAAGCCCCAGCCAGCCTCCACTGAGGAAAGTCAAAAGCCCCCAGCCCCTCAAAATCCCATGGGTCTGTACCTACTTATCTTTATGATACTCCTCCTGCGTTCCAGCACTGCTGAATTTCCCTCTAAGCAACTCGCCTGGGATGAAATTCTGCGGAGTCTCTGGTATGTGTCACTCTGTTGCCATCTTGCCGGAAGTCCATCTCTTCTTTCTTTAAAAAATAATTTTTATTAGGGACTCTTAGAGCCCTTATCACAATCCATACATACATACATTGTGTCGAACACATTTCTACATATGTAGAAATCATCTACATGTGACCTCCTCCCTGGGGGACGGACAACAGAGAAGGGGGTGAAAGGAGATGCCGGATAGGGCAAGATATGACAAAATAATAATCTATAAATTATCAAGGGCTCATTAGGGAGGAGAGAGCGGGGAGGTAGGGGGAAAAAAAGAGGACCTGATGCAACGGGCTTAAGTGGAGAGCAAATGCTTTGAAAATGATTAGGGCAAAGAATGTACAGATGTGCTTTATATAATTGATATATGTATATGTATGGATTGTGATAAGAGTTGTATGAGCCCCTAATAAAATGTTTTTTAAAAATAAATATAAAAACTCAAATAAGTGAAATAGAAGGAACACTCTCAGGAAGCTAATTAAATGAGAACTGGCCTTTTTAGAAGATGAACTCAAGTGATAAATACCCAGTTTTCCTGATCATGACCGAACAAGGAGGGCCCGAATCTCCCAGAGCAGATACCAGACAGAAGACAACATTCCATGTGTTTTCTGGACATGTTTTATGAACAACTTCATGCCCACAGTTTAAAAGTATCACTAAATGTGAAAATTCCTTGGAGAGAACAGAACAACCCTAGTATTGTCCCCACACAAGAAACAGATAATAGAGTCATCCTCCATCATCATGTGTACCCCTCTCTTAAGAGCGACAAGAGATGATTCATTTTGAGCTCTCACACCACGCAGGTTAATGTGTATGTAATATAAAGTTTATAAACTCAAAACTAAGTTATAAATTTAAAATGTTGATTATAAAAATTAAAGCAATGTTTGATAAAGAAAAAAAAAAAGAAATCAACCTATTCAAAGCATCTTCTTTCTACTTGAGCCCTTGGTATCACCTCATTTATTTTCCTCTCTCCCCAATCCTTCCACCCTCATGAACCTTGATAAATTATTTTTATTGTTTTCAAATCTTACACTGTCTGCTGTCTCCCTTTATCCATGTTTCTGTTGTTTATCACCCCGGGTATGGGTAGATTATACATTAATCATTGCAATTGGTTCTCCATTTTTCCCCTACCTTCCCCCTACCCTCATGGTATTACTACTCCCATTATTGTTCCTGGCTGTTCATCTGTCCTAGATTCTGTGTGTTGAGAGTGCTTATCTTTACCAGAGTACATGCTCTGGACTAGTCAATTTGTAAGTCAGAACTGCATCATTAAAGAACAAGAGGAATGGGGAATTCCAGCAATATGGCAACCAAATAACACACACCAGAGGGACTCTGCAGAAATCAATGCAGGAGAGCCACGGAGAGGGAAATTTCACTCTTCCAGGTCACAGGAGGAGCATCATAAGGATAAGTAGACACAGATCCACTAGGTTTTGAAGAGCTGTAGGCTTTTGGTTTACCACTGTGGAGGCTGGCTGGGGATTAGCCTTAGCTCTGCCACAACCTTGGTCAGATACAGGCTACTTTGACAGGACCCAAAGCATCACTTCAATACAACCACAGCTTGCTGCCCCTTTGGGCAGGGTTTAAACACCTCCAACCCCACTGCCAGGCAATCGGGCTCAGCTTTCATTTCTTTTTCCTCGCTTCTCTGTTCCCCACCAGTCTTGGCAGAATCTGTTTTTTCTTCCTTCTGGATTTCCTCCCCCTTCTCTTTCCTTTCACAAATCACTGCTGGCCCCCAGGCCACTCCCCTCCACCTAGGGCAACTTCACCCACCCTCCACCCAGCTGGGGAAGCTCCTGCCCACCCTCTGCAGCCTTACACTCAGCTGGAGAAATCCCTCCTGCAAACGGCTAGGGGATGTCCCCTTCAAAAAGCTGGGAGAACTCCCACCTACCCTCCAATGCCCTCTAAGCAGTTGAAGGAAATCCCACCCACTCTTTATGGTGCCCCCACTCAACTGGGGGATCCCCTTCCCATCCTCCTCAGCCCTACATGTGGCTAAAGTAACTTCCTCCCACCTGCCACAGTGCTTCACACGGCCTGAGGCAGCTCTCCATTGCTCCATACTGCTGCAGGAGCCTCCGTCCAACCTCCACGGAGATCTTGCCAACTAGAGCGATTCTGCCTGCCAACCACTGTGCTCTACACCAAAGCAGGCACACCCACCCACCCTCCATGGCACTCCTGTTTCTACAGGCATCCCGCTTGCCCTCCAAGGCACTCCAAGCCACTGTGGACCACATGACCACAGCTTCTTGTGAGATCATCCAGTTCAATAGATCACAAGCACCCAATCATTGTCATCTGAGAGGACCATCCAACTTGCCTTCCAAATAACAGTATGCTGGTTGACTATGGAAGCCATAGGATGATAAAGTGGCAGCCCAATGCTTCAGTGCAGTTAGCTGCAGGCAATTCTAAGAAGCATTCTTATGAGCCTCCAAAAGGGAGCCCAGTGTTCTTTGACTCTGGAAAATGGTGCCATGCTCCTCTAAAATGACATTCAAACAACCCCAACAACCTCAACAATAAAACAGGAGACACAAAAGGCAATGTTGAAAGAAGTCATGAACCTAATAACATTCATAGAAGAAGCATATGTTGATCTGCCACAGAAAAAAAATCTTCAGAATGCTGCTTGGAGCCATAAGGATGTGAGGGACGCATACAGAAAAAGGATGAAATAATAGAGGAGATAAAGGACACACACAAAGGGGAAAGCAAGACCAAAAAGATGAGATAACAAATTCCAGTAGCAGATGAGATAACAAATTCCGCTGACTTCGCCAACAGACATGAGGAGGCAGCGAATCACACCAGGGACCTAGAGGATAACCAGGCAGACTTCAACAAATGGGGGGGAAATCAAATAAGATAATCAGAGAAGCTGAAGGAAACGTGAGAGCCATGCCTGATGCTATGAAGAGGAACATTAGAATAATTGGACTACCAGAACAAGACTCAACAAAGAAGTAAACAGCAAAACCAGCGAGGGACTTCTTAGAGGAAACATACCCAGCTTAGTGAGTGAAAACCAGGCAACCATCCAAGAGGCTGAAAAACCACCAGTTAGACTGAATCCAAAGAAGAAGTCACCAAGGTATATAATAGGTACACTATCCAACTTTGAGGAATAGGAGAAATTCATAAGAGCAGCTAGGGAAAAACAAGCAGTTATCTATAAAGGCATGCAAATACGAATATGCTCAGAACTATCAGCAGACATTATGAAGAAGAGGAGAGTGGAGTACCATATTCCAAATATTGAAGAAAAGCAACATAAAACCAAAAATACTTTATCCAGAAAAATTACCTATCAAGATAGTTGGAGGAGTAAGAGTCTTCACAGACAAGGAAAAACTCAAAGAATACATTAAAATAAACTCATCCCTACAAAAGTTACTTGCCAACCCAGTATGAGCAGAACAACACTCACAGATCACAAATAAGAGATCACCACATAGAACAATTCCACCCAGAGGGCAACAAATAGAAAACAACATCAGCCCAATGGTGGAATAAAGGCAAGAATAAAACGCACACACAACACACTGATAGGATAGGGACGTAGGAAAATATCCAACACAAAAGAGACAAGATGAAGTCACAAAGGCCACAGATAGATGCATTAACCTCGAATAGAAATCGACTGAACTCAGGCAATAAAAGGCAAAGGCTATCATACTGGCTAAAAAACACAACTCATAGACCTGCTGCCTATCGGAGACACAGCTCAAGATTACACACAAAAATAGGCCGAGAATCAAAAGCTAAAGAAAAATATACCAAGCAAATGGTAATTTTTAAAAGCAGGGATTGCAATCCTAATCTCACACAAAATTGATCTCAAGGTGCAAGCCATAACACGAGATAAGGAGGGGCACTATGTAATGTTCAAGGGAAAAGTAGAACAAGAACTGGTGAGCATAATAAATACTTTCACACCCACTGAGAGACCCATGAAATCTGTCAATCAAACACTCCAGAAGATGAAAAAAGAAATCGGACACTCAACAATTATAGTAGGTGACTTTAATACACCACTCTCCGAGAAAGATAGACCACAGGGAAAGAAGCTTAAAAAGGAGGCTACATACCTAAACATCACAATTAGATGATTTGACCTGATAGATATTTTCAGAGTCCTCCACCCAAATGCAAAATTATTTGCATTCTTTTCAAGCCCACATGGCACATAATAGAAGGTACATATTCTGGGACACAAGTTGAATCTGTGTAAATTCAAGCACATGGAGATCATACAAGCTTCTCTGACCACTATCCCATAAGGCTGGAAATCAACAAAAGGACGATTAAGAAAACAAGGGAACACAATTGGAGGATGAATGCCTCTCTATTGCAAAAGGAGTGGGTACTGGCCCAGATCATAGATGAAATTAGAAAGTTTCTAGAAACCAATGAGATTGAGAATAGGACATATTAAAACCTTTGGGACACAGCAAAGGCAGTTATCAGAGGAAGTTTGATAGCAATACATGCACACAGGAAAAAAGAAGAAAGACTTATAATTGGTATGCTGACACAAAACTTACATCAATTAGAGCAGAGTCAACAGGACAAGCCTACTAATAGTAAAAGAGAAGAAATAATTAAAATCAGTATTGAGATTCATTAGAGGGAAACCAAGAAAACTATGGAAAAATTAATGCAGCTAAAAGTTGGTTTTTTGAAAGGAGTAACAGAATCGACAGACCGTTGACAAACCTAACCAAAGAAAGAAAAGAGCAAATTTCAATATAAAGGATGAGGGATGAAAAAGAGGACATTAAAAGGGCCATAATGAAATCAAAAGAATAATTACACAGTACTACAAAGGCCTATACTCCAATGAATTCAACAACATGGAAGACATGGGAAAATACTTGGAAAAACAATCCCTCCCAAGACTATCCCAGGTGGACATCAAGAGTCAACCCATAGCGATAAAAGAAATAAACAAGGTTATCAAGGGATTATAAAAAAATATGCCCCAGGCCAGCTGGCTTCACAGGAGAAATCTACCAAGCATTCAAGGAAGAACTGACACCAATCCTACACAAACTCTTATAGGACATTGAAAAAGGCGACAAACTCTTTCTTTAAAGTTAGTATAACTCTAACACTAAAGCAAGCAAGGATCCCACAAGAATTGAGAACTACAGATGAATAGCCCTAATGAACATTGATGCACAAACCTTAACGAAATACTGGCCAATAGAATACAAAGTATATAAAACAGATAATTCACCATGACCAAGTGGGATTCCTACCAGGAATGCTGGGATGGTTCAACATACAAAAGACCATTAGTATTATTTGCATATTGGTATGAAAAATTTTAAGAGCCATATGATAATATCAGTAGATGCAGAAAAAACATTTGACAACATCCAACACCAATTCCCATTTAGGACACTCAATAAGATAGAAATAGAAGGAAAATTCCTCAATATCATACAAGCTACATATGAAAGACCAACAGCCAATGTGGTAGTCAATGGAGAAAAGACTAACACAATCCCACTGAAAAGGGGGACCAGACAAGGATGTCCCTTGTCCCCACTCTTATTTAACATCGTACTGGAGGTCCTAGCTAACAACATAAGGCAAAGAAAAGACATCATTTACCTGGGGAAGGAAGAGGTGAAACTATCATTATTTGAAGATTATATGATTTTATATATGGAAAATCCCAAAAGTTCCACAAGGGGAGTGCTGGAAGCAAAAGAGGAATATGGCAGAGTGGCAGGATCCAGCATCAAAAAATAGACATCTAGCAGACTGCTATACACATCAGACAAAGCCACAGAGGAGAGGATCACAATAGCCAAGCAAAAATGAAATATCTAGGGATATACCTGACTAAAAATAACAAAAGATTTGTATGAGGAAAACTATAGAACAGTATTATAAGAAGCCAAGAGTGACCTCAACAAATGGAAGAATATCACATGCTTGTGGATTGGAAGGGTCAGTATAGTAAAGATGTCAGTTCTCTAAGGCACTGTATAAATTCAATGCTATCCTGATACAGATACCATCATCTTTCTTCAAAGAATTGGAAAAACTGATTGCCAAATTCATATGGGAAGAGAAGAAGTCCAGAATGAGCAGAGAACTACTCTGGGAGGGCTTGCTTTACGTGACTTTAGCACTTATTATACAGCCACAGTGGTCAAAACAGTCTGGTTCTGGCATAATGAGAGATACTCAGACTAATGGAAAACAACTGAAAATCCAGAAAATGAAACAATCAGCATACAGACAACTGATCTTTGATAAGGGCCCAAAAAATATAAAATGGGAAGCAGATACCCTCTTCAACAAGTGGTGCTGGGAAAATGGATATCTACCTGCAGAAAAATTAAGCAAAATCCTTACCTCACTCCATGCACAAGAATAAACTCAAGGTGGATCACAGACCTTGAGGTAAAACCCCAAACTATTAGGCCTATCAATGAAGGAAGTGGGACAAACCTGAGAACTTTGGCACACGGAATGCATAGGCTATCGGAAATAGGGAAGGACACAAATACAGAGGAGGCACAAATTGACAAGTGGGATATACTGTAGATAAAGCACCTGTGCACATCAAAAGAACTCACCAAGAAAGTAATAAGAGAGTGCACAGACTGGGAAAACATCTTTAGCAATGACACATCAGACAAAGCCCTTATTACTAAAATCTACAATACTCTTGTAGCTTACAATAAGAAGAAAACTAATTTCCACTGAGGAAACGGGCAAAAGACCTGAACAAGTTTCACAAGGGCAGAAATCCAAATGGCCAACAAACATATAAGAAAATGTTCCCAAGCATTAACCATAAAAGAAATCCAAATTAAAACAGCAATGAGATACCACCTAACACCCTCAAAGATATCCCAATTCAAAAAAATCAGAAAGTTACAAGTGTTGGAGGGGCTGTGCTGAAGCAAGGACTCTCGTCCACTGCTGGTGGACCTGTAGGTATGTACAGCCATTATGGAAATCAATTTACTGAGATATAAAACAGATGGAAATCGAGCTACCCTATGACCCAGCAATCCCTCTACTGGGCATATACCCAGAAGAGGCAAGAAACAAACCATGGCAAGATATCTGTGCTCCAATGTTCATTGTGGCACAGTTCACAATCGCATGGGGTTGGAAGCAACCCAAATTTCCATCAACAGATGAATGAATTTAAAAACTGGTCCATACATACAATGGAGTACTATGCATCCCTAAAAAATAGTGGTGAACACATGAAGCACATCACAGCATGGGAAGAATCAGAGGAAATTATGATAAGCAAAGTAAGTCAAGCACAAAAGGGCAAGTACAACATGAGTCTGCTGAGGTAAGCTTAAGTATGCAGAAGGAACATAGGGGGAAAGCTACTATACACATACATTCCTGTGGTGAGGTCCAGTAGTATGGCAGGGCCCAGACCCAATCCAAGGATACAAAAAGGAGGGGGGTGGGAAAGAAGAAGAAAAAAGACACAGGTAGCAGGGGAACAGGGCACTAACCCACCCAAGGGGAGTGTATTATTTATATCTCCACAGGTGAGGGAGAGAGGGACCATACTTGAATCCGGTGTGTTAGGACATGACGGCAGCATACCAGTATGAAGCAGGGAACCAATAGAGGTCTGAGGGCCACCGTAATCCCAGATCCATGGACAACCCTAACCTCCACACTCAGAAACATACACTTCAGAGGACAGCACTGAAGCTACAGCTCAGGGAGAGGGGAGCATCTGATCAGAGCACACAAGAGCAAAAGAAGAGTGAAGGAGAGAGAGAGAAACATATCCTGGTCCACCAAGCCCCGAGGACAATATTCCTGCTCAGTGCAGCCAATGCACAGAGAAGACCATAGGACCAGCCCCACCACGAGACACGATGACCTCTACAGGGACAACAATGGAGACAGTGCGGGAATTATGCCCAAACTGACCCCACCACATGGGGCCGAAACACTAAGGGTGTGCAAAAGAGCAGTAAGGGGTGCAAAGCAATGATGTCCCTGGGGAATACCAAAAATAGACTTTGGGTTCAGGGTGTGGCACCCCATCAGATTCCACTGGAATACATTCCTAAAGCTCAACAAACAGACCTGGAAATATTTATAGGCTTTTCCCTTTTGGTCATTGGTTGTTTGTTTGTTTGTTTTGTTTTGTTTTGTTTTGTTGTTTTGTTTTGCTGTGTCTTACTTTCGTGCTTATTATTGTCTTTGCATGTCTATCTAGATAAGATAGTCAGGATAGACAATTCAGAGGAGAAAACATCGGGGCCAACAGTTCTGGGGGAACAAGGGAGATGGGGAGGCAGGGGAAAGGAAAGGGGATGTCAAGAAACCCAGGGACAAGGGAACTACAAGTGATCTAAAATCGATGGCAAGGAAGGCATAGGATGCCTGGTGGGGATTGATCAAGGCCAATGTGGCCAAGAAGAATTACTAAAACCTGAATGAAGGCCAAACATGATAGAGGGATAAGAGGAAAGTAAAAGGAAACAGAGCAAAGAATTTGGAGACAAAGGACATTGATAAAAGTCTAAATACAGGCATGTACATATATAAATATATTTACATATAACAATAGGGAAATAGATCTATGTACATCTATTTATATTATGGTAGCAGATGGACATTAGGGCTCTACTCAAGTACTCTCTCAACACAAGAACACTTTGTTCTAATAAACCAGCATTCTGTGATGCTCACCTTCCCAACAAGATGGCTGAAGACAAATGGGTGCATAAGCAAATGTGAAGAAAGCCAGTGGTGCCTGGCTATCAAAAGATATAGTGTCTGAGGCCTTAAAGGCTTGAAGATAAACAAGTGGCCATCTAGCTCAGAAGCAACGAAGTCCACATGGAGGAAGCACTCCAGTCTGTGTGATCATGAGGTGTTAATGGGATAAGGTATCAGGCATCAAAGACCCAGAACAAAAATCATATTGATGTGAATGATGGGAGTGTGGAGTGGAGATGCAAAGCCCATCTATAGACAATTGGACATCCCCTTACAGAAGGGTCACAAGAAAAAGACAAGCCAGTCAGAATGCAGTATAATACCGATGAAACATACAACTTTCCTCTAGTTCTTTAATGCTTCTTCCCCCCTCCCACTATCATGACCCCAATTATACCTTACAAATCCGGGTAGACCAGAGTATGTACACTGGCACAGATAAGAGCTGGAAACACAGGGAATCCAGGATGGATAAACCGCTCAGGACTAATAATGAGAGTAGCAATGCCAGGAGGGGAAAGGGAAGGTTGGGGAAGAAAGGGGAAATCGATCACAAGGATCTACATATAACCCCCTCCCAGGGGGAACAGACAACAGAAAAGTGGGCGGAGGGAGACAGCAGTCAGTGTAAGACATGAAAAAAAAATTATCAAGGGTTCATAAGGGATGGAGAAAATGAGCTGATACCAAGTGCTCAAGTAGAAAGAAAATGTTTTGAAAATAATGATAGCAGCATATGTACAAATGTGCTGACACAATGGATGGATGGATGCCTTGTGATAAGAGCTATAAGAACCCCCAATAAAATGATTTCTTAATGGAACTAGAGGAATGTTGTATTTGTAGATGCTATACTGCACCTGGCTGGCTCGTCCCTTCCTTGTGACTCTTCTGTGAGGGGATGTCCAATTGTCTACAGATGGACTTTGGGTCTCCACTCCACACCCCCTCATTCACATAGATATTATTGTTTGTTTTGGGTTTTCTGATGCCTTATACCTGATTCTGTACACACCTCATGATCACAGGTTGGTGTGCTTCTTCCATATGGGGTTTGTTGCTTCTCAGCTAGATGGCTGCTTGTTTATTTTCAAGACTTTAAGATTCTAGACATTATAACTTTTAATAGCTAGGTACCATTAGCTGTCTTCACCACATTTGGTTATGCACCCTTTTTGTCTTCAGCGATCATACTGTGAAGGTGAGCATCACAGAATCCTGGGTTATTAGAACAAAGTGTTCTTGCATTGAGGGAGTAGTTGAGTAGCGGCCCAATGTCTGTCTGCTACCATAGTACTTAACATATAAATATAGGTACATAGATCTATGTACCTATAATTATATATAAATATATTTACATGTGTATGTGCCTGTGTTTATACCTCTATACATGTCTTTGCCTCCTAGTTCTTTCCTCTATTTCCTTTTATGTTCCTCTTATCCCACTATCGTATTTGACCTTCATTCAGTTTTCAGTAATTCCTGTCAGCTACTTTGCACTTGATCAAACCCCACCAGGCCTTCTATGCTCTTCTCACCATCAATTTTAGATCACTTGTTGTTCCCATGTCCCTGGGTTTGTTGGCTCTGCCCTTCCTTCCCCGACCTTCCCCTCTCCCATGTCCCCTTGGAACTATAGTTCCCATTGTTTTCTCCTCTAATTGTTTATCCCACCTATCTTATATAGACAGATATGAGGGGCGGGGGGTGGCAACCTTATAAATATTTCCAGGTCTATTGAGCTTTATAAATGTTTTCCAATTGAGCCTTATGATGTGCCAAGCCCTGCCTCCAAAGTCTATTTTTGGGATTCCTCAGGGACTTCATTGCTTTACTCCCCTTGCTGTACCATTGCACTCCCTCTGTTTCACCCCAATGTGGTGGGGTCAGACCAGGCACCATTCCCCACTTCCCACACCGTGTCTCTAGTGAGCCAGGATGCAGTCCGCAGTCTCTCTCTTTCTCTCGCTCCCCTTCCTTCTGCGTGTTCTGAGCAGATTCACCCTTCTCCTTGAGCCATATCTTCAATACTGTCCTCTGTGATGCATTCTGCTAGAGAGGGGGTCCACAGAGCTAGGATTGGGGCCCCGCCCTGCAGAATAGATCTTAACTTCCTCTTCAGAGATGTTTTTGGGTGGCTTGGGTTCTAACTCACAGGGACCCTATGTGCAAGGAAACATCGCTGGTCCTGTGCCGTCCTCACAACGGTTCCTGTTTGCTCCTATTGTTGCAGTCACTCAGTCAATCCATCTTATTGAGGACTTTCTTCTTTTTCTCTGCCCCTCCACTTTACCAAGCATGATGTCCTTCCCCCAGGACTGGTTTCCTGACATGTCCAAAGTACGTGAGATGAACTCTTGCCATCCTTGTCATGAAGGAGCATGCTGTCTGTACTTCTTCAAAATAGATGTGTTTGTTGTTTTAGCAATCCATGGTACTTTCAATATTCTTTGCCAACTATAATTCCAATGCACCAATCTTCCATTGAATCTTCTTATTCAATGTCCAACTTTCACATGTACATGAGGCATGGAAATACCATGTCTTGGGTCAGGTACACCTTAGTCCTCAAAGTAACATCCATGCTTTTCAATACTTTAAAGAAGTCTTGTGCATCAGAGTTACCCAATAGTATGTTTCATTGTGTCATGTAATCTCTTGAATTCTGCTTCAATGAGCAATGGCTGTGGATCCAAGCAAGGCAAAATCCTTACCAACGTCAATCTTTCTCCATTTAGCATGATATTACATATCAGTCCCATTGTGAGGATTTTAATCTTCTTTACTTTGAATTGTGATCCATACTGAATGATGCCATCCTTGACCTTCACCAGCAAGTGCTTCAAGTCCTCACTTACAGTAAGGATATCTGAATACCACAAATCTTCCTCCAATATTGATACTACATTCTCCTCATACCTTCCAGCTTCTCTGATTATGTGCTCAGCACACAGACGGAATAAGTACGATGAGAAGATACAACCTTGACACACACCTTTCTTGATTTTCAACCATACAGTATTCCCTTTCCCTGTTCACACAATGGCCTCTTGATACATAGTTAAGTTCCACATGAACACAATCAGGTGTTCTGGAATACCAGTTCTTCTCAAGTTTGCATAGTTTGTTATGATCAACGTTGTCAAATGCTTTGGCTTAGTCAATGAAACACAAGAAAACATCTTTCTGGTAGTCTCTGCTTTAAACCAAGATCCATCTGACATTAGTAATGATATCCCTTGTTCAATATTGTGTTAGTCTGGGTAGAGTAGAGCAACAAATCCATGGACACACATATGTATATAAGAAAGAGATTTATATACAAGAGCAATTGGACATTGAGAAAATATCCCAGCCAAGTCCATAAGTCTATATTAGCACATATGTCTGATACCAATCTATAAAGTCCTCTTCAGACTCACAAAACACATTCAATGATGTTTAATGTAGAAGATCACAGGCCAGTGCGTAGAAAGTCTTTGGATCCAGTGTCACTGGAAACATCTCAGTGCTGGTAGAGGTCTCTGCATCAGGGTGGGTCTATGTGTCCTGTCAGATGCTATGTCTCCCAGGGTGTGAACAGAGAGTCTCCCACCTCCAAAGGGGAAATACCAGATTTCCCAGAATTCTCAGGAGAAGGCCATGCCCACACAGAAGCCTCACTGGCTATGATCCAATTGACAAGCTAGACTCCATCCCTACACTCTTAGTCCTCAAATTGACAAACAATTATATATCTACCACAGGTGTCCTCTTCTGAATCAGACCTGAACCACTGGCAGCTCTCTGTCAATGCACTCCTGCAATTGTTGGATGGTCTTCAGTAAAATTTTATTTGCATGTGATATCCAAATATTGCTCTATAATTTGTGCTCAACTACTAACGGAAAGGTTGGTGATTCAAACCCACCCACAGAAGAAAAGCCTGGTGATCTTCTTCTGTAACTATTACAGCCAAGCAGGTCAACGTCGATGGATTTTTGTTTTGAGCTATCAGAGAGTCTGCCGAGGTCATAAGCACCCAGAGGTGCATGTCTCCCTAGCAGACTGTGATCTCTTGCAGAAAGGGCTGGGCTGACCCACTGCATACTCATGCAGAATTGTTCAATGGACTTCATTTTGTTTTGTCACAACTTTTATCCAAAGCTCTTCATTCACACAAAATCTCGGTGCAACTCTCTAGAAGAGAAAATAATTTTTTTAAATAAAATAAAAACAGTTGAGTGTGATTTGGCTGCAATTCATCATCAACCTTCAGCACTAAGTCTTAGACTATGAGGCTAGGAGATCAGGGAGCACTTAGATGATCTAATAAAATGCTGCATCCTCCTTTGTAAAAATGCACATACACAAGGATCATTCCTCTAATATTCTGGGTTCCATAGTCCTTGGAAGCCCAGGCAGTAAGTGAAGAGTATGGATATGGTATTAAGAATCTCTACTGAAGTCTGAGGAAGAAAGGTTCATTTGATAATAACAAAGTATAGCAAAGACTATCGTAACCGAGCCCCATCATATCACTGGACATGTGGCCACCCAGTTTGAACATTTCATCTCTCAACCTCTCTTTCAGCTAAGCGAAGCCTTGTGATTCAGCGCAGGCTGATGGAAACACGTGAAGACGTGCCGCGTAGGAATTCCCGGTGGAGCCTGATAGAAAAGGGTGTGTCACCCCTCCTACTTTCCACGGTCCCTCTGACTGGAGCGTAGGCATAGAGGTCACCAAACTGAATCAGGATGGTATTCCCAAGGGATCCGAGCAAGAAGAGAAGGTGCCTGACAGAAGTGGCATGGGAAGAAGCAAACCCTGCTTCTGTGTTCGCTTTAGTCCCTAGTCCTAGACCAACAAATCAGAGGACTATTGCCCTTTGTGAAGTCACGGAATCTTTCCATTCCCCCCTGCATCAGTTCTGCGAAGCAAAAGCTCAAAGTAAACTCACTCCCGTCTATTTGACTTCAGAAAAGTAGGCCTGCCTCTGTAGGTTTCTGAGACGATTACCCTTTACGAGAGTAGAACGTCTCATCTTTCTCCTGTGGAGCTTCTGGCATTTTCGAACTGCTGACCTTGCAGTGAGTAACCAGCGTGCACCTGACTGCACTACCAGGGCACCTGTCAGTTCTTGACCCAAAATCCAGCCAATTGTCTATTGAGTTAGTAAGTGTGTGTGATGGTCGTTAGAATATTCACCAAGGTCTTTGTTTTCCTCTCCACCTTGAGTTGGGTAACTCCAGAATCAGACCCTGGCACAAGGATTTGAATGCAGACGGTTTAGCTGGGAGGAAATCTCAGGAAACACGAATAGAGGGGCAGGGAGGACGGTAAGAAAGGAAAGGAGGTCACGAATGGGTGCATCCAAAAACCAGTCACCACTGTTGGTAAGTGGAACTCCGTCACATCAGGGAACTCTGACACAGCGGAGAACATGTCTCAGAGTTGTCCCAAATGACGAGAAGGAACGTGGAGTGTGTATGCACCAATCCCCCTGAGTCATTGATTGGGGGCTCCTTCCAGGCACATTGACCCTCTGGTCCCCCAAGCGTGAGTCCCTGGTCAGAAAACACCCTCCAGTAGGGGACTGCGGGTTCATCAGAAACTACCTTGCACGTGTGGAAGAATACAGATGGGTACTGACAAACCCACCACTTGTCAGTCAACCTGTGGTGGCTTGTGCCTTGCTGTGCTGCTGAAAGCCCTGTCCCTGGTGTTCCAACTGCCAGCAGGGTCACCCAAACTAAACACGTTTCAGTGGAACTTGCAGACCAAGGACAGACAGCGAAGAAGGGATCCACTGCCCACTCGGGAGGATGCAGCCTCTGAAAACCCCATGCATCCCGTGGAAACACTGTCAGATGCTGAAGACCCAGTGGATGGAAGCAGAACACCATTGGCGACGGTGCTCAGGCTAGTGCCGGAGGGTGCTTACGATGTGACTGAGAAGGAGCTGCATCCTCGGAGGGACGGCAACCAAGGGCGAAGCATGGGAACAGGTGTGAGGATGGAGCAGGCTCCTGGGCAGTGTTGTGTTCTAGGATGTCCAGGGTCCCTGTGGGTGGGAACTGTCTGCATGACACCCAACAATAACAGCAGCAACAACTGACAGAGCAGTTACCTCTTTCTCCTTCTGGGCACGTGGAGGTTGAAGTTCCATAAAGTGTTTGAAATTAGACATGACCATGTGGCCAGCTTTCGCAGATGAAAGTTCCTCCTCTCGTATCTGGGCTTGAAGGGCCTCTGTACAATTTACCACAGCGTGTTCTCTCTGTGACGGTGGAAGCAGATGTCAAGATACAGATTCCATCTGCCTCTCCCAACTGGACATGTGGCAAGAGCAGGAAATAAGAGTTAATTTGGCAAGTTCCCGAACATCTGGGGTTGTTTGTTGCCACACAAAGCAGAACCTTGCTTGATGGCTATAATATGCTTACTCCTGAGTGACCACGTTAGCGGTTGAGTTCACGAGGTGGAGTCCACTCACAAACGAGCTTTGTTTGACTTATTCAGGATTGTTTTATAAAATAAAGTCCAGCTCTTGGGCTTCTGGTCTTGTTGGTTGTCTGTCTTTAAATCATACGATTTGCTAAACATTGGCCACATGCCCACATGACAGCGATCAGCCCTAAATGAGTGACACTGTCCACATTTGATGTGCTATAGGCTCCCTATAAAGCGCTCCTCAAAACAGACTGCCATCGAGTTGATGCCGACACATGTGAAAGTTGAATATCGAATGAAGAAGACCGAAGAAGGATCGATGCACTTGAGTGGCTGTGCTGGACAAGAATAGGAGAGCACGTGGGCTGCTCCAAAGGCGAAGGCATTTGGCTTGGAGGGAACAGGACCAGAGTGCTCCTTAGAGGCAAGGGTGGCAAGCCTCCATCTTACATGCTGTGGACATGCTGTGAAGAGAGACGAGTCCCTGGAGAAGGCTGTCAGGCCTTGATAAAGTAGAGAGGGAGGGGAGGAGGAAGAGCCTCAGGAGATGGGTGGCCACAGAGGCTACAACAGTGAGCTCAAGCTTGGGAACAATTGTGAGGAGGGCAGGACCAGGCAGTGTTTGTTCTGCTGTGCAGACGGTCGCTGTGGGTCAGAATCAACTTGATGGCACCCAAAAAACCACCACAACAATGCAGTCCTCCGTATAGGGTGGCTGCTTTCCTTTTTAATATGGCCTGCACTCTCTAGGCACACGCAGATCCCGAGACAAAGGCTCAAATGCAAATCTACTTGGAAGGTGATCCAGGAAGTATGGATGCATTTGTAGGCCAGTCCTTGATGCTTTGTACTGGTTGTTGTCCAGTTGACCCCAGCTCATAGCAACCTCAGGTACGTCAGAGCAGAACTGTGCTCCATGGGGTATTTTCCTGGCTGAGTTTCCTGTGGACTTTGTGCTGTGGTGTGATAGTCTGGGTACTTTAGAGAAACAAGTCCACAGAAACTCATGTATAAGAGAGAGTTTTATATAAAGGGTAACTGCACATCAAGAAAACATCCCAACCCAGTACTGCCCAAACCCACATGTCCAACATTAACCCACATGTCCAACACCAATTCACAAAATCCTCCATCTCACAAAACACACGCTATGATGCTGACTGCAGGGGGAGAGCTGAATCAGTGAACGTGTAAGCATCTCAGCGCTGGCCAGGGTCTCCACACAGCTGCTCCAGCACGCAGGGCTGCATTGGGGTAGGTCCATGCAGCTTCTCCTTGGGGATGTCTTGCAGGAAGTGAGCCTTGCCAGCTGAAGCAGGGAACTGGCTAAGTCAGCTTCACCCTGGTCTGACCATCACAAATCAAGAGACCCGAAAACTGGAAAGGCGAGGACTTTCACCCTTCAATTAACCATACATGTGTTTATCGGTCAGGTTGGTACAATAAACTAACTACCTCATATGGTATCTGTGATGAGTAAGATTATTTGTTAACTTGAATGCCCCATGATTCTGAGTGGGTTGGAGTTATATAAGGATGTAGTTTTTGCAGTGATGTGATTATGTAATTTTCAATCATGGAATCATTCTCCATGATGTGATCCCCCCGTCAATTGTTGGAGGAGCTTTCTCATGGGTTTGGCCTGCATAATAATAAATAATATACTTATAAATTTCTGGCAAAATTTTCTCACTTGCTCTGGATTCTGTACCTGGCTCATGATCAATTTCATTCCAGCTCTTGTCAGCCTACAAGACATTCGGTACTGACAGTGGTGCTAGAGAAACAGAATCCTAAGGATGAGTTTTCCAAACTGGTTCTCAAGTCTGACTAATCGTAATGGCACTGATGATGACTCTGCTTCTAAGAGTAAAGAAGGCACTTCTACTCCATGGCATGAAGTCATAATATTTAATATGAAAAATATAATTTTAAAAATGAAAAAAGAAAAATATAATAAAATATCAAGTTCCTAGTAAGAAGTGAGGATGTGAGTAATCACAGGTTTGATACTTTCTATCATTTGGTCAGAGTGAGAAGTCTGGGGAAACTGCTTGGTCCTAATTTTGCTAGACAGAGTGATGAAACAAAGAGATATAGATGCTCTAGGCTTCAGAGTAAAAGCTCAAATGCCCAAACCTTAAAGTTGTCAGTTTTACTCTGAAAGAAAGCCTTCTTTCTTGCAGTATCAGAGATAATATTGAAAAATAAAAACTCAATGTCTTACCATAGGAGTACCTTAGTTACAACATAATTAAATTTCCAACCTTTATTGGTATCTGAAGTTAAAGTGAGGGCATTGATTGAGACGAAATGAGATCCTGACACTTGGGATATGGATATATGGGCAGGCAATCAGGAATCTGGGGACATGAGCCCCTAAATATCATTGGTTCACTCCTGTCAATAGAACCAAAGCTCTTACTCCCATCGACGAGATCACTCTGCTATGTCTGAAGAGTCTTGTCTGAGATATCCCTTGGGGTGGACCTGGGGAATTGCCAGAAGAAGATGCCTTACAAGACATTGCTAGCTGTTCTCAGGACCCATCCCCGCCACCTATTTTGCTTCCAGACCTATACCAGGCCTGAGTCTCCCTGAGTAACAAAATGTGACGTATGAAGTGTGGCCCAGCAGAAGGTACGCCACACTCCAAAACAACTGCTGGACTGTTCCGGGACGTACAAACAGAAGCCTGGGGCATATGATGTGCGGGGATGGCTATGAAGGGGGTAGAATAATGATGTGAGGAACAGGAAGTTGAATCAATCTTTGTTTATTGATAGGGGCCCACAAGGCACAAATTCTTCACTCAATGTTTCAGCTTTAAGGTTAAAAGAGAATCTAATCCTAAGTGATTGGGATGGTTTCTGAGCCCTGTAGCCAAGAGGGAGAGGGAGAGGGAGAGGGGGGGGGGGGGAGAGAGAGAGAGAGAGAGAGAGAGAGAGAGAGAGAGAGAGAGAGAGAGAATCTAATAATTCATCTGGTTGATTTGCTAAAACATGAATTGCATGATGGCCTAGCTAAATCAAGTACCAAGTTCAGGTTCCAGGCCTGCCTTGGTATACCATAAAAGAAGGCATCCAAAGGCTTAAGAAAATCAGCATGTTATAGTACAGTTACCAGATTAGAGCTGTAGATCCACCCATGGATTGTTCAGAGAACACACAATGGTAAGGAACAAATTTGTGGAAGGAACCCCAGCACCCTTGAAGAGTTCTGTGGTGGCAATTTTATAGAAGATTGATTTGACTGTGGAAACTACCCTGATGCTTATCGACAATGGGACTAATCGAACCCCTATTGTGAGGGCCGAAGTGGAAGAACTTCATCGACAAAGACAAGGCAGGTGTGGTTATCGTAATAGACAGTCGAGTGAATGCAATAATCAGAACATTCTGACTTACATGAACTTATAGAATTGGAATACCTAAGAGTGAAAGATGAGAAATCTACTAAATGCTTAATTGATCTATAGAAACAAAAGAATTCTAAATCAGTGAAAAGCAACCTAACTCAAATTACTGGACTAGGAACTTACGGTTCCACATCAATTCCAAGACTTGAGGCAGTTTACAGACCTATATTTCTTGAATGAATGGGGAGACTAGTTCCCCTTGAGAAAGGACCCCCACTACTACACTGCCCAAACTGATACTGTTCATCTTTCCCCAAAAGGATCTATGGCCTCAGTGTGTGCTCACTGAGAAAATTAATTAATTAGGCTTTTCCAGGGTTACAGAATACTGGCTCTAACTTTAGGGCCCCTGGTGGCACAGTTGGCTGTACCTGGGCCTATCAACCACAAGGTTATCGGTTTGAAATCACCAGCTTCTCCCCACAAGAAAGATGAGGCTTCCTGCTCCCTTAAAATTTATAGCTACAGAAACCCAAAGGGGCAAGTATGTCAGCTTGATAACAGTGAGTTTGAGTGAGGCTCTAAATTTACACTAATTGCAAGAGACGCAAAGCATCACTATAGTCCACCAGTCATAGGAAGGACATAGGGAGGTCTGGTTATTACTGAAATTAGCTTAGCTAATTTAGCTCAGGTTCATCTCAGAGCGGGAACAGTGAATCCATTTACCCATCCTACAGTGACTTCCCCTGTCTCAAAATGCATAATTGGAATAAGCTCAATAACTGTCAGAACTCCCACATTAGATGCCTGACAAGTGAAGTAAGGGCTATCGCGGTAGGTAAAGCCATTACAACTGTCCCTTCCTAAACAAGACCAGCAATAGAGCAGAAATAAATTCATCCAAAAACTGTAAGTACAAAAAATCAAAAAGATGAACACAATTCATAAGCCACTAGCAAACCTAGCAAAGGAAAAAGAGAAAAAGTAAATGTTGTGGATAACAAATGAAATGGGTGACATCACAATAGAACCAATTGAAAGAGAAAAGATAATTATAAAATATTGGGAAAAATTGTATTTGAACAAATTTGAAAACCTAGAAGAAATGAACTAATTTCTAGAAACACATTAGCTACCTAACACAACTGGATGTAGAAAACCTTAACATACCTGTGATGGTTAGTTTTTTTGTGCCAACATGGCCACTATAAGAAGCCACCTGTGAAATGCCTCATCCTGCTGTGCGGGGCCACCTCCTCTTGTCTTGCTGTGCCTCCAGATGCCACACCACCAGCCAGCCACCTCCATTGCTACACTGTGTGCTTCACCACGCTGCCCACTGCCTTTGCTACACTTCCGTCTCTTCCTCTTCCTATTTTCTGCTTCTTTGACCTTTGTGAGGGACCAAGTGAGTGGGAAAGAGTTTTAGTATATTAACTGACCCATGAAAGTAAGGCGGATCCGGCTAGAACAGAGCATGTACATGGGCACAGATAAGAGCTTTCAGAAACGCAGGGAATCCAGGACGGATAAACCCCTCAGGACCAACAATGAGAGTAGCGATACCAGGAGTGGAAGGGGAAGGTGGAGGGAGAAAGGGTGAACCAATCGCAATGATCTACATATAATCCCCTCCCTGGGGGACAGACAACAGAAAAGTGGGTGAAGGGAGACATCAGTCAGTGTAAGACATGAAAAAATAATAATAATTCATAAATGATCAAGGGTGAGGGAGGGAAAGGAAAAAATGAGGGATCTGATACCAAGGGCTCAAGTAAAAAGCGATGATGGCAACAAATGTACAAATGTGCTTGACACTATGTATGTATGTATGTATTGTGATAAGAGCTATACGAGCCCCCAGTAAAATGATTTTTTTTAAAAGAAAGAGTCAGACTGAACTTTCTGTATTGCTGTGTGGCCTGCTTTGCTGCTACAATTCCTTTTCACTATATAAACGTATCCACCCTGTCTAATACAATACCTATAACACAAGAAGAAATAGATCCAGTCGTTAAAAAACTCCCAACCTAAAAAAAGAAAGTACAAGATGATTTTACTGGGACTTCTACCAATCACTTAGAGAAGAGTTAACACCAATTCTATATAAATTATTTCAGAATAAATAAAAGGATAGCATACTACCATACGCATTTATGAAGCATGTCCCCTGATACCTAAACCAGGCAAAGACATCACCAGAATAGAAAACTATAAGTCAATATCCCTTATAAGCTAGACACCAAAATTTTTGCAGTAAAATTCTAACTAACAATTCAACAAAACATTAAAAAGTAATACACCAGTAAAACAATAATAATACATCATGATACAGTGGGATTCATACCAGGTATGCAAGGATGGTTCAATATTAGAAACATAAGCCACTTAAACCATTATATAAACAAAAGAACCATATGATAAGATCAATTTTTACAAAAATGGTATGTGATAAAATTCCACATTCATTCTTCTATCTAGTCCTGGTGACTCAGGCCATGTGCTATAGACTACCTGGATTTCAGGCTCTGTTTGTCTGAGACACACAACATTGTGCATAGGGCACATCAGAAGGACTCAATGTGGAATGCGACTAAGTGAACTGGGTTTTATCTCAATCTCAACTGCAGCCATTGACCTTAAGGCTGAAACTCCCCAATGTGAGAGGGGAGATAACTGCAATTCCAAGGGCAGGGAACTGCCATCAGTTGGGCTTTGGTTCAGATCTCTTGCCTTGAGGATGCCCAATGAATGGTGGCCCGGAATTAACATATACTTATTATTTTAATGCCCTGCTTGCCTTATTATGACATGTATTCATCTAGTAGGCATGGCTGTGCCATTGTGAATAAATATTATTGAAGGTATTACCCTCTCACCGATGCCCATTATTTCTGCAAATAGTGTCCGGTCATTTAAGAGTGTGCAAGTCAACAGTGGTTCACAGATGGCTTATGCTCACATAATTACCTTTTCGTGACAGTGTTTAAATTCCACACCCTTTACTAAATTAATGACACTATCAATAGAATTACTGTATGCCCCAGGGAGATAATCAATAATGTTCTCAAACATAAAAAGGCAATGATGTCACTAAGGTGAACCAGAGACACGTCCAAACAATAGATGTGTGAATGGATTTGGGGCTTGCAGTTAATTCTAGCCCCAATCTAAGAACAATTAATTCTTATGACATAGCCCTGCTTGATGCTCACCCCCATGAAGAGGTCACTGACGAAATGGATGCTACAACAAAATGTGACGAAGAAAACAGATGGTACTGGAGAAGCAGATCCAGTGACACTCATATGTGAAAAAGAGAGCTGTATATAAAGAAGTAATTATCTATCAAGCAAACATCCCAGCCCAGTCCAGAGCAAGTCCATAAATCCAATACCAGTCCACAAGTCTGATACTAGTCCCTAAGTCCTTCTTCAGACTCCCACCGCCACATGCAACAGTGCAGAACACAGGAAGAGCTCCACAGGCTAATGGGTACAAAAGCTTGTGGATTGTGGATGGCAGTAGCTGCATCACAGGACTCTCTGGGGTCTCAGCCTGGCTCCACATGGCTTGCCAATAGCAAGGTGAAGAAGAGAAAGGAAGTTCCCAGACTCCACCTTATAAGAAGACCGTGCCCACTGTGTTAGTCTGGGTACATTAGAAAAACAAATCCACAGAAACTCATATGTACAAGAGGGTGTTTTATATAGTAAGTGCACATCATGAAAACATCCCAACCCAGTCCTGCCCAAACCCACAAGTCCAACATTAACCCATATGCCCAACACCAATCCACAAAGTCCTCCTCCATCTCACAAAACACACACTATGACGCCGACTGCAGGAGGAAAGCCGAATCAGTGAACGTGTAAGCATCTCAGCGCTGGCAGGGATCTCCACACGGCTGCTCCAGCATCCAGGGATGTATTGGGGTAGGTCTATATGGCTTTTCCTTGGGTATGTCTTGCAGAAAGTGAGCCTTGCCATCTGAAGCAGGGAACTGGCTAAGGCAGCTGCACTCTGGTGCAACCATCAGAAAGCAAGAGACCTGAGAACAAGAAAGGTGAGGCTCACTGACCTACTTATCCCTCCACCCTTCAATTAACCCCACATGTGTTTATCAGCCAGGTTGGCACAATAATCTAACTACCTCACTCACCAGAAGGTACCATCAGATTGTGACCTGATTGACAGGCTAGATTCCACCCTTACACTTTTTATATTTTCAAGTTGACACGAAATTATGTAACTACCACACCAGCTATCGAAAATCATAGCATCTGGAATCTTAAAGGTTTGTCTTTAACCAAGAATTCATCTAAGTGGAAGATGTGCACCAGTTTATGTGATCCAAGGATTATAAATAATAGAAACCAAATTCAAAGGAGAAAATGGTATCAGAGCTTAAATTGTGAACACATGGTTTGCAGAAGGCTGTAGATGACAGTGGAAACCCAAAATCCATTTGTAGGCTCCAGACATGGAGTTAGCCTCTGGCGAATCCCCTGTCGCCATAGTTGAGGGCTGTGAATAGCGCTGTTATCAGACAGACAGCATTGTAAGGCCATTTGGCAGACATAGTTAAGTTAAAATGTACATTTGATCTCCTTTTGACTCATTTTAAAGTTGTTTCACTTTTCCTTTAAAGCAAAGGTAAAATGCACATGGGAGAAACCGCTAGTGAATCCCCTCTGACCATAGACCAGGGGTTGCGAACAGCCTTGCTCTCGTGCAATGTGCATTGTAAAGTGGATTATTACCGATGCATTTAGATTAAAACTTAACACCTTATTATTTTATTTCCCTTTTGATCCATTTTCATTTTTTCCTAGTTTTTAATATTTTCTCCTTTCTTTTCAATTGAGGTTTTTCTCTGTTTCACTTTACTGTTATTGTTGGTTTGGGTTTGCTTGTTTGGTTTGGGGGGAGGGTATGAAATCCAGGATAGGTAAATCTATAGATACAGTAACTGAATTAGTGGTCCCTTGGGGCATGGCAAGGGGAGGCTGAAAGGAAATGTGGGGCTAATGATGATGAGTACAAGAATGAAGAAAATGTCATAACATTGACTGTGGTGATGATTGTACAACTTTTCCTTAAATAATTGGGTGATTAGATTGCATGATCTGTGAATTACATGCCAATAAAAAATTTTTAATTCAGCAGTGATTCTTGATAAAAAACACTTAATAAAACAGAACTAGAAGGGAAACTCTCCAACATTATAAACACCATTTATGCAAAACCAATGGCTAGCATCTCACTCAATGAAGAAAAATGCAAAGCACTCCCCCACTGAATGGGAACAAGACGGGGTTGCCCTTCATCAGCACTCTTGTTTAATGTAGTTGCAGGACTCAATGGATGGAGATAGGAGGAGCCCCATTCACCAGTTCCCCTAGTGACTCATTAACAAGATTTTTGCTTCCCCATGACCCTATTTTACTCTGTGGGTCTCTCAGTGCACTGCCATTGAGTCAATGCTGACGTAGTGACCCCACTGTGAGTTTCCAAGATTGTAACTGTTTATATGAGGGGAAAACCTGGTTTTTCTCCCAAGGAGCTCCTGGTGGCTTGGAACTGCCGACCTTGTGAATTGCAGCCCAGCGGGTAAACACTACCCAGGGTGCCTGTGCGTCTAGAGGAGGCACAACTCAGAGTCACGGAACTGCAAGCTCAGAATGCTACTGGGCCACTTCGGTTCCTCATGTCTCTGGATCAAGTGGCAAAAAAAAAAAAAAAAGGAACTGTCTCTATTGACAGTTTTGACTCACCCTGGCTTTAAAGGGAAATTGATTGATGTTTCATATTGAAGGTAGAAAAAAATTATGCCTAGAATACAGAGATTCCATTAGGGTTTCTCTTACTGCTACGTTGGTCCGTGACTAAAGAAAAAGGAAAACTACAGCAACCCATTCCAGCATGACTGCTAGTCATCCAGCCCCTCCAAGTGAAGATTCGGGTCACCCTACCAGGCAAGAGCCATGGGTAGCACTTCAATTTTTTTTTTTAAAAAGGACAAATAAATCAATTTTAAAATGGCCAGAGGACATAAACACAGTTCACCAAAGAAGACATTCTTGTGGCCAATGAATATATAAAGAAATGAATATTTGTTACCATTAGCCATTTGAAAGATGCACATCAAAACAACACCACCTTGTGTGAGGGGCGATGCTGGGAGAGTGGAGGGTGAGTGGGTTGGAAAGGGGGAACTGATTACAAGGATCCACATGTGACCTCCTCCCTGGGAGATGGATGGCAGAGAAGGGGGGGGGGGAGAGGGAGACTCCAGATAGGGCAAGATATGACAAAATAACAATGTATAAATTACCAAGGGCACATGAGGGAGGGGGGAGTAGGGAGGGAGGGGGGAAAAAGAGGACCTGATGCAAAGCGCTTAAGTGGAGAGCAAATGCTTTGAGAATGATTGGGGCAGGGAATGTGCGGATGTGCTTTATACAACTGATGTATGTATATGTATGGATTGTGGTAAGAGTTGTATGAGCCCCTAATAAAATGTAAAAAAAGAAAAGAGAAAAAAAAGAAAATGATTAGGGCAAATAATGTACAGATGTGCTTTATACAATTGATGTATGTATATGTATGGATTGTGATAAGAGTTGTATGAGCCCCTAATAAAATGTTTTAAAAAAATAAAAAACAACACCACCTCACCCCAACATTAATAGCAAAGTTTAGAACACACACACACACACAAGTGCTGGACAGGGTTCAGAGATGTTAAACTCTCGTCCATTGCTGATGGGACTGTAAAATGATACAAACACTGTGGAAAGTGGTATGACAAGTCCTCAAAAAGTTGGGAATATGGGGACCAGCCTCAATCCCAACTATATGAACACGCCCCCCCCCCCCCAAAAAGAATGCACTTCAGAGCACAGCAGTGAAACTACAGCTCAGGGAGAGGGGCACATCTGATCAGAGCACACAGGAGCAAATGAAGAGGGAAAGAGAGAAAGTGTAGTACATCCTGGTCCATCCTTCTCAGAGCAGCCAACACAGAAAAGTCCATAGTACCAGCCCCACCACAAGATACGACATCCTTCACTGACTCATAGTGCTATGAGGGACAACACTGGAGACACAGTGTGGGGACTGTACCTGATCTGACCCCATCACACTGCGACAAAACACTAAGGGCATACAAAAGAGAAGCAAGGGGAGCAAAGCAATGAAGTCCCCGGGGAATACCAAAAATAGGCTGAGACCAGAGCGTGGCACCCCAACAGACTCAGCTGGAAAACACTCCTAAAGGTCAACAAGCAGACCTGGAACTATTTATAAGCATTTCCTTTTTTGTCGTTGTTTGTTGTTACTGCTGTTGTTGTTATTATTTTGTTTTTCTTCCTTTGTTATTTTGTTTGGCTTTGTCTTGTTTTTGCACTTATTATTGTCTCTGCATGTCTATTTAGATTAGATAGGTGGGATAAACAATACGGAGGAGAAAACAATGGGACCAACGGTTCTGGGGAGGACACAAGAGAGGGGGAGGCAGGAGAAAGGAAGGGGTGGGTATCAACCAACCCAGGGACAAGGGAACAACAAATGATCTAAAATTGATGGTGAGGAGAGTGTAGGATGCCTGGTAGGGCTAAATCAAGAGCAATGTAACCAAGAGGAATTGTTGAAACCCCAAATGAAGGCTGAACATGATAGTGGGATAAGAGGAAAGTAAAAGGAAATAGAGGAAAGAACTAGGAGGCAAAGGATACTTGTAGAGGTCTGAAATACAGACATGTAAATATATTTTTATATAATGATAAGGAAATAGATATGTACACATATTTGCATGTTAACTATTAAGGTAGTAGATGGACATTGGGCCTAGACTCAAATACTCCCTCAATGCAAGAACACTGTTGTAATAATCCAGCATTCTGTGATGCTCACTTTCCCAACACGATCACCGAAGAAAAAAATGAGTGCATAAGCAAATGTGGTCAAGAAAGCTGATGGTGCCCAGCTATCAAAAGATATAGCGTCTGGGGTCTTAAAGGGTTAAAGATAAGCAAGCGGCCATCTAGCTGACAAGCAACAAAATCCACATGGAAGAAACATACCAGCCTGTGTGATCATGAGGTGTTGATGGGATCAGGTATCAGCCATCAAAGACCCAGAGCAAAAATCGTATTGATGTGAATGAGGGGGAATGGGGAGGGGGGACCCAAAGCCCATCTGTAGACAATTGGACATCCCCTTACAGAAGGGTCACAAGGAATAGATGAGCCAGTCAGGGTGCAGTTTAGCACCGATGAAACATATAACTTTCCTCTAGTTCTTTAATGCTTCTTCCCCCACCCCCACACACTATCAAGACCTCAATTCTACCTTACAAATCTGACTTGACCAGAGCATGCACACAGGTATGTATAAGAGCTTGCAACACAGGGAATCCAGGACAGATAAAGCCATCAGGACCAATAGCAAGAATAGAGATACCAGGAGAGTAAGAGGGAGGTGGGGGAGAAAAGGGGAACCGATCACAATGATCTACATATAACCCCTTCATAGGGGGATGAGCAACAGAAAAGTGGGTGAAGGGAGACAGTGGTCGGTGTAAGACATGGGGGGATATTTATAAATTATCAAGGGTGCATATGGGGGAGTGAAGTGAGGAGCTGATATGAATGGCTCAAGTAGAAAGAAGGCGACATATGTACAAATGTGCTTGACAAAATGGATGTGATAAGAGCCCCCAATGAAAGAATTTTTTTAAGTTGGGAATATGAATATAATATGACCCATCAGTGCTGCTTTTTGAAATATAAAAGATAGAAAGAAATGAGTTGTGACACAAACAGACACATGCACATCATGTTCTCTGTGTCCACAGTAACGACAAGTTAGAAACAGCCTAAATACCTTTCGGTGGAAGAACTGATCGACCGTGGTACCTACACCACTGGAATGCTGCACAATGCTACAGGATAATGACCAGCCTGGCACACGCCCCATAAAATGGATGAACCCGAAGAACATGAGGCTGAGTGAAATGAGTCACGATTATTGCATAAAGCCAATACACAATGACCATGATTGCACGAAGGCAATATTATAAAAAGTCAAGAAAAGGATTTCACACAAAAAGAAGCACACTTTGATGGTTCCTGGAGATAGGACTTGGAGGGAGGGAAGGGAAGACACGGGCTAGAGAGGAGACAGGTTAACGTAAGTGAAGAGGAGACAATATACAAGAGGAAAGTGAGGAAAATATTATGGAAGCAGGGAAAGACAAATATTGTGGTAAATATTATTGCATACACAAGTTTACAATATTGTTAATCAATGAATAGATGTTTATATAGATATGCAGGCTGAAAAAGTGTGGGAGGGACAGTGGAATATACATACCCATACATATATACAGATTTGATAGAGGATATTGGTAGATGTGTATTTACCTTTGCTGCAAATCTACCCGTGAATGTAGTGGAGAACACAAGAGGCAAAGTTATGAATACTTCTAGACATAGTCAAACTCCCTGAGGAAATGAGTTGCTGGGCCTGAAGGATCAGGACCATAGTTTTGAGGGACACAGGTCTATTGGGAAAACATAGTTCACAAAGACAATGTTTGGCCGGAGTAATTGGGGGTCTCATGTTAGGCTGGTTTTTCTAGAGAAGAAATGCCTGTGAACCGGAAATGTACATAAAAAGAGACGCTTATATCAAGAAAAATGGTTCACACAGTTGTAGAAGTGATTAAATCCAGTGAGCCCATACCCCCAAGGAAATGCCATTAGGTTGTGACCTGAATGAAAGATCGCACTGCACACATACCTTCTTATAGTCACAGCCACGTTCACATGAAGACCTATTACAATCCACCCCTTGTTAACTTGGCACCTGCACTCATATCTTCAGCCATGTATAATTTCCAAACAAAGACAATAATAAAATCATACCTGTGTCTAATATAATAAAACTAAAACACATGAAAACAAAAACACAGTAACCTATTTACATCTTCTTTATGAGCAAACTCACTGTTATCAAGTCCATTTCAACTTTTTTTTAAAAAACATTTTATTAGGGGCTCATACAACTCTTATCACAATCCATACATATACATACATCAATTGTATAAAGCACATCTGTACATTCTTTGCCCTAATCATTTTCTTTCTTTTCTTCTTTTACATTTTATTAGGGGCTCATACAACTCTTATCACAATCCACACATACATACATCAATTGTATAAAGCATATCCATACATTCTTTGCCCTAATCATTCTCAAAGCATTTGCTCTCCACTTAAGCCCTTTGCATCAGATCCTCTTTTTTTCCCCCTCCCTCCCTGCTCCCACCTCCCTCATGAGTCCTTGGTAATTTATACATTGTTATTTTGTCATATCTTGCCCTATCCGGAGTCTCCCTTCCCCCCGTTCTCTGCCATCCATCTCCCAGGGAGGAGGTCACATGTGGATCCTTGTAATCAGTTCCCCCTTTCCAACCCACTCACCCTCCACTCTCCCAGCATCACCCCTCACACCCCTGGTCCTGAAGGTATCATCCACCCTGGATTCCCTGTGCCTCCAGCCCCCATATGTGCACCAGTGTACAGCCTCTGCCCTATCCAGTCCTGCAAGGTAGAATTCGGATCATGGTAGTTGTGGGGAGGAAGCATCAGGATCTGGGGGTCTCCACTAAATCAACAAAAATATTTGATGTATGCGTACAAAGAGGAGATATTAATGACAACTACAGTCTTTATCACTGCAACTGATGATTTGACTGTAGTTTGTGTTTATTTGGTATTTAGTATTTGTTTATTTTTTCGCCACCCATTCCATATTTCCCTTACTCTTACCAATAATCTTAGTTCTTTATTTGGTGAGGTAACCCAAACCTTCATTCCTGCAGGGGCTAAGTCATTAGTAGTCATGTCATAATTGAGTTGCTGTAATTTACCATTTGGTTTAACCACAGCACATGATAGTACTAGTAGATGACCTAAAGATGCTCCTAGACTCCAAATATATTCTTTATATCCATCGCATAAAACTAGTCCAACTTCCCTTTGGTAGTCAGGATTAATGACATCACTCAATACCTTCTTTGACCGGTGATCCAAAGGCATGAGGAGCCTAAAATAGCTAAAAGGCATTTTTTTAAGTAGGGACTTAATACATATATCATTCCAAATTTCAATCACAACAAATAGAATGTACAATTGCTACCACAATACATTTGCAAACATTTTTTTCCCTACATGGAACTCCTTGACATCGTCTCCCTTCTACCCTAGCTCCACCATTGAGCCCATTCCCCCAGAACCCCTTATTCGACTTGCTGTCCTTCTAGGTTCATCAACCCTAGGTTTCATATACTGAAAAACAGAAAAGCGAATATGTTAGACAGCGTTCTCTAGAGAGACAAAACCAGATTGCTAGTAAATATATATAAATTTATTTATTTATAAAGATAGATAACACAAGAAATGAACTATTAAATTATATACAGATAGATAGATATATAATACAAGAAATGAACAGTTAAATTATAAAGCAGTACAAATGGCTCAGTGCAACTCACACCCATGAGAGAGTTGTGAGACACTGGCAGTCCTTTAAGTCTTGAGGGCTGCCAGTTAGTCCTCTGTAGAGAGAGCTAGGCTATCCCAGCACAGACAGCAAGCAGTAAGGCAGGTCACCAACTGTCAGCCAGGTCACCAACAGTCAGTTCCCAGCTCCAGAGATGTACATTCCAATCGTATGATCTTAAAGGGACCTCAACCTACAGCGACACAGTCCACCGGCTAGGCATCCCACAGGTAGTGTGGCCTATAAATTGAGGCACAGAACAAGCAAGGCAGCCGCACACTGGTCTGATGATCAAAGAGCAAGAGACAAGAAAGGCGAAGCTCACCAAGCCATTTATCTCTCCACCCTTCAATTAATCCCACTTGTGTTTATCGGCCAGGCTGGCACAATAAACTAACTATCTCAATCCACCCCCTGCCAACCTGGCACCTGTACACAATTCTTTAGCCATATATAATTATATAATTTCCATACATTGATGAAATCACACTTATACTTATCATCAATCATCTATCATACATATAAATGAAAACACACTGAGTCCAACTGTATCTGATATATCATACCTGAACAAAGGAAAGATATGCAGTAAGCACATAAAAAGAAAATACATTGATAATTACAAACCTCACCATTGCAATTGATCACGTGGTCGTAACTGATAGGTAGAACTACCTTCTTCTACTACCCATTCTGTATTACCTTTGCCCTCAGCAAGCACCTCAGCTGGCTGTGTTTTTTTTGCCTGGTGGGGTGACCCAGACCTTCATTCCTGAGGGGTCTGGGTCATTATAAGTCCTGTCAGGATTGGGTTGCTGTAATTTACCGTTTACTTTAATCACAGGGCATGGTAACACTAAGAGTCGGCCTATGGGATCTCCTGGATTCCAGACATATTCTTCTTTACCTCCATTATGTAGCACCAGTCCAATTTCTCCTTGGTAATCAGGATCAGTCACACCACTCAGTACTGTGACACTCTTCCTGACCTGTTGATCCAAAGGCATGAGAAGTCCAAAGTGCCCAGGGGGCATTCTCAGCTGCCAGTTCAGTGGAATCCGTGCTGTGTTTCCAGGTGGGAGAGTTCCTTCCTTCAGGACCAGGGCCTCCAGGTCTGAAGAACACAGGGTTGCTGGGACAGGAAGCAAAAATGCTGTAAGAGGATAACTAGGAGTAACAGTGAGTGGTTCCACTCCAGCTTCCACCCCTTGGTTCCTGGACCCATGAATTCTGGCTATTGGAGACACAGCACCATATATTGGCCGCTGGTTTAGAGAATATACAGCTTCCTGGAGAACATTGCCCCAGCCCCACAAGTTGTTATTGCCACCTAGTTGATGATGTAATTGTGTCTTTAGGAGCCCATTCCATCGTTCCATCAACCTGGCAGCTTCAGGATGATGAGGAACATGATACGACCAGTGGATTCCATGGGAAAGGGCCCATTGCCGCACTGTATTTGCTGTAAAGTGAGTTCCTTGATCTGAAGCAATGCCATGTGGGATGCCGTGCCGGTGGATGAGGCATTCTGTAAGTCCACGAATAGTAGTTTTGGCAGAAGCATCGCGTGCAGGGAAGGCAAATCCACATCCAGAGTAGGTGTCTATTCCAGTAAGAACAAAACGCTGTCCCCTCCATGATGGAAGTGGTCCTATGTAATCATCCTGCCACCAAGTTGCTGGTTGATCTCCCCAAGGAATGGTCCCATATCTTGGACTTAATGTTGGTTTCTGCTGCTGGCAAATGGGACACTCAGCAGTGGCAGTGGCCAAGTCAGCCTTGGTGAGTGGAACTCCATTTTGCTGTGCCCATGCATAACCTCCATCCCTGCCGCCATGTCCACTTTGTTCATGTGCCCATTGGGCGATAACAGGAGTGTCAGAGGAAAGAGGAGGACCAGTCTCCACAGCGCGTGTCATCTTATCCACTTGATCATTAAAGTCCTCCTCTTCAGAGGTAATCCTTTGGTAAGCGTTCACATGAGATACAATTACCTTTACTTTCTTGGCCCATTCAGAAAGGTCTATCCACATACGTCTTCCCCAAACCTCCTTGTCACCAATTTTCCAATCATGGTCCTTCCAATTCCCTGACCATCCAGCCAAGCCATTAGCCACAGCCCATGAATCAGTATGCAGTCTCACATCTGGCCATGTTTCCTAGGTAAGGTGTTTATAGGCCAGGCTGGCACAATAAACTAACTATCTCAGCATAAAACACAGCTTCAAGTGGGTGACTCAGGAAGCATCCCTAACTGCAGTTCAGTAGAATTAGTGCTGTGTCTCCAGGTAAGAGTATGCCTTCCTTTAGAACTAGGACCTCCAGACACTAAGAGCATAGGATCACAGGGACAGGAACAAAAATGTGGAGAGTGGGTCACTAGGAGGAATCATGCGCCCTGCCAGTTCCATTTCCAACCCTTGGTTGCTAGACCCTTGAATTCTGACCCTTGGAGAAACCACACCATATATTTAGACTGTAAGCCAGTTTTTCCAAAATTGGGCAAGACCACCCCATGCGTCACTCTGGAGCAATCCAGGGAGGTTGCAAAAGCAGATACCTGCACTTTCTCCTGGATTATGAGATATAATACCATTTTTTAAAAATGTATAGGGGACACTGAGTAATTTTTCCCCGCAGAATGGTGGGCAGTAGGCCAGATAAGTTTGGGAACCTATGGTTTGGAGCATAGATAGCCACCTGAAGAACACTGCCCCAACCCTGAAAGGTATGCCACATACCTGGTGGTATAATTTTGTCTTTAGAAAGCCATTCCATTGTTCTATCGAGCCAACTGCTTCAGGATGAAGCGAGCATGATAAGACCAGTGGATTTCATGAGTACACACGCGCTGATGACTGAGTTCCTCGATCTGAAGCAATGCTGTGCAGAGTACCATGGTGGTGGATAAGTCCACGATTTGTAGTCTTTGCAGAAGTGTGTGCCGGGAAGGCACATCTGTGTCCACCGTAAGTGTCTATTCTAGTAAGAGCATGATGTTACCCTTTCCTAGATAAGCAACTTGTCAGCAAGTTGCTAATTGATCTCTCTGAAGAATGGTCCCATCTCTTGCACTCAGTGTTGGTCTCTGATGTTGGCATATTGGAAACTCAGCAGTGGCAGGAGCTAAGTCAGCATTGATGAGTGAAAGTACATGTTGCTGAGCCAATCACAAATTCCATCCCTGCCACCATGGCCTCTTTTTTCATGGGCCCAATGGGCAATGACAGGAGTGTTTGGGGGAAGAGATGTCTGACTCGTCAGAACATGTAATTCTAGCCACTTAATTGCTAAAATTGTCCTCTGAAGAGGTAATCCTTTAGTGAACATTCACACAAGACACAAATGTCTTCACTTTTTTTCCCCCAGAGAGATGTATGGGCATACTTCTTCCCAACACTTCCTTGTCACCAATTTCCCAGTCATGCTCTTTCCAAGTCCCTGACTATCTGGCCAAATCATTGGCCACAGCTCATACAACCAGTATATAATCATGTAATCAGTATACAGCCTCATATCTGGCATTTTTCCTCTTCCAAGCTAAGTGACCAAGCAGATGTATTACTCATCGTGCTGTCCAGTAGGAAGATTGCCTTTCAGGGAGGTTTCAGAAAGGGGCTGTAATGCTGCCACTGTCCTCTCTGGAGTGATAGCTTTATCTTCCGCCATCTTCTTCAGAATCGCCTGTAAGTCAAGAACAAGTTTCCTCTTCCTCCCCATGAAACCCCCGTGAAGGCAGACGTGCAGATGGGGAAAAGGACAGCATTATTACAGGAGTAAACACCAAAGGCATTTGGGCCACTTCCTTTTTGGTGGGGGTGGGGGTGGTTCTTACATATATTCTAACAAACCATACATCTGTTATCTCAAGCAGGCATGTACAATTATTGGGATCAACAATTTCTAAACATTATCTTTCTTCTTGAGCCTTTTGATATTAGCTCCTCTTTTTTCACCTCGCTGCCACCCCAGGAACCCTTAATATATTGTGTATTATGACTTATTTATACATATTCTACATCACCCTTCTATCCCTTTACCTACTATCCTGGTATTCTTCCCTGAGGGGAGTTATTCTTCTGTCATTGCCGTCCATTCCCCCTTCCCTTCCCCTGTCCTCCTGGAATCGTTGCTCCCATTACTGTTTCTGAAGGGGGTTGTGTATTAGTCTAGGTACTTTTTAGAGAAATAAATCCACAGAAACTCATGTATAAGAGAGACTTTTATATAAAGGCTAAATGCGCATCAAGAAAACATCCCAACCCAGTGCTGCCCAAACCCACAACTCTAACACAAACCCATATGTCCAACACCAATCCACAAAGTCCTCCTCCATCTCACAAAACACACACTATGATGCTGACTTCAGGAGGAAAGCCAAATCAGTGAATGTGTAAGCATCTCAATACTGGCAGGGGTCTCCACACGGCTGCTCCAGCATGCAGGACTGCATCAGGGTAGGTCCATGCAGCTTCTCCTCTGAGATGTCTTGCAGGAAGTGAGCCTTGCCAGCTGAAGCAGGGAACTGGTTAAGTCAGCTTCACCCTGGTCCAACCATCACAAAGCAAGAGACCCGAGAAACTAAAAAGGCGAGGCTCACCGAGCCATTTATCTCTCCGCCCTTCAATTAACCCCACATGTGTATATTGACTAGGTTGGCACAATAAACTAACTAAATCAGTTTGTCTTTCCTGAATTCCATATGTTGAAAACTCTCATATGTGCAACTGTCTGTACACTGGTCTAGTGGGAATTGTGAGATTGGACTGAGATCATAAGAGTCGGGGAGGAAGGATTAAAGAACTGGAAAAGTGTTGTGTATTTAGTCGGTGCTAAACTGCCCCATGGATGCATTTTCTCCTCTGTGCGGCCCTCTGTGTGGAGACGTCCAATTATCCACAGACTTCTGATGTCTGTTTCCGTCAACATCTCATGATCACACATGCTGGTGTGCTTCTTCCATGTGGGCTTTGTTGCTTCCCTGATATATGGCTGCTTGTTTGGCTTTGAGCCTTTAAGACCTTAGATGCTATATTTTTTAACAGCGGGCACCATCTGCTTCCTTCACCACATTTGTTTATACACCCAATTTGTCTTCAGTGACCTTGTTGGGGTGGTGGGCTTTGCCTAAAGCCACATTATTATTACAAAGTGTTCTTGTGTTTAGGGAATACTTAAATAGAGGCCCAGAGTCCATCCAGTGACTCAATGTATTGCCATATAAATATATGTACATAGGCCAATACCCCTATTGTTATGCATTAATATATTTACATAAGTATATGTCTATGTTATACCTCTATAAATAGTTTACTTCCTAGTTCTCTCCTCAAGTTCCTTTTACTTTCCTCCTGTCCCACTATCACGTTCGCCCCTCGTTTGCCTCTCCGTAATTCCTCTGGCTAGATTACAACTACACCACCACCACCTAAATTTCTACCCCCCCTTCCCCCCCCCACGCTTCAGAATGGGCCACTTCTCGATGCAGATTACGTGTGCCTTCGGTTCACACTTGAGCTTCTAGTAACTACTCCCATTTAATGATGTAGTGCTGCTGTGCACATCCAACAGGATGACTGTGGATCAGACAACACTCCGCTCGTGGTGGGCAGTTCACGTGACTTGCATGGTGACTTGGTGGCACATCATGAGGCATGCAGTAAGCACAAGGCCTAATAACAGGCCCAAAGCTGTTTGTCAAAAGGAGCAGAGTTGTCTGCAAAGGATGACATAGCTCTTCTCCAAAATCCTAAGCTTCTGCACTGTGATTCACCAAGGGGGACTGACAAGGGCTCCAAACTGCATCTCCATCTGCCACAGACACATCAAGAGCAGTTGGATGAGCTGGATCATATGGTCCCAGTAGCAGAATGACTTCTACCGCAGTCTGCACCTGTTTCAGAGCCTTCTCTTGTTCTGGGTCCCACTCAGCAATAGCAGCTTTTCCTGTCACTCGATGAACAGGGTGGGATAACACGCACAAATGAGGAATGTGTTGCTTCCAAAATACAACAAGGTCCACTAAGCATGTGCCTCCATACCTCCTTTCCAGCCGTGTGAGAGACCAGATGCAATGATTTACCCTTCATTTTTGGTAGGAATATCTTAACATGACCAGACCAGTGAACCCCTAGAAATTTTCACTGAGGTGAAAGGTGTCTGAATTTTGTTGGGATAATTTGTCACAAAGATGTTTAACCAGTAAGTCTAGAATTATGATACTTCTTCCATACTAGATCTAATCAGCATAAATGTCATCAATGTAAGGGATTAGTGTGACGTTTTATGGAAAGGAAAGGTGAGCAAGGTCCCAGGGGACTAAATTATAACATAGTGCTGGAGAGTTGGTATAACCCTGAAGGAAGGTTGTTTAAGTATGTGGTTGCCCTTACCAGCTGAGAGCAAACTGCTTCTGGTAGTCCTTCTAAACTGGAATTGAGGAAAATGCATTGGCCTTCTCAATAGCTGCATACCAGGTACAAGTAAAAGTTTTAATTTGCTCAAGTAATGAAATGCATGTGAAACTGCCCCTGGAATTGGAGTTACCAATAGTTAGTTTACAATAATCCACTGTCCTTCTCTAGTATCCATCTCTGTTTTTGCACAGGCCAAATAGATAAGTTAAATGGAGATACAATGAGAACCACCACACCTGCATTCTTAAGTCCTTCTTAGTGGAACTAAGCTCTGTAATTCCTTTGGGAATATGTTGTTGATTTTCGTTTACTATTTTCCTAGGCAAAGGCAGTTCTAATGGCTTCCAGTTGGCTTTTCCTACCATGATGGCCCTTATTCTGCAATTCAGGGCTCCTTTATGGGGGTTCTGCCAGTCGATGAGTATGTCTTTTCCAGTGATGCATTCTGGAATTGTGAGAATTCAGGGACTCACTATGAGACAAACCTGAGCTAAGATTCCATTAATAATTTGAGCTTCCTAAGCCCCACTCTGACTGGTGGGCCAACCAGTGTCCAGTCACTCCTGAAATGTCTGATTAGTTCCTTTTCCCCAATGGACAGGCACTTTGTAAAAGGCTTTGAGAAAGGCTGGGGGAAGACTAATAGTACAAATCCTTGGCAGTTTAGCAGAATCTATCATCAAAGGGACCTAGCCTTCCCTTCATTCAAGGGGTTGTGGGCCTGTAAAGTGGCTCATCTGGGAATTGGTTCGTTACACACTGCTATTCACCTGATTTAGAATTCTTCCACTTGTCAGTTCAAGTAAATATTTACTAGGCTTCTCATCTGTTTCCCTCCTAGGAACACCCTGCCTAAGTGGCTAAAGTCATTGTCAGGGGAAGCCAGCCCCTAACACATCATTACGGGTCCGGTAGGCACAATTGTACAGCGATAATAAGTAAAGATCATAGTAAAGTTATAGAGAGCATGAGAGATAGAAGTGAAGTATTGAAATAAATGGAGTCAGACACATTTCATGGTAGCATGCTCACCTCAGCTCCACCTGATGGTCCACGTGGAGGGAGGGAGAGAGAGAGAGCGAAATTTAATACTAGCTCAGGCCTTTTATATTCTCTGGGGATGTGCAAGCCCCCTAATTACAGGTGAGGACATACGTCACTGGAAGGGGCTGTCCTATGGGTAATACAGTAATGAGAGGGGGTGGTCTAGGGATATACATGCAATAGGAAGAGGAGGGATTGGGGTTATACATGTGACAAGATGGGCGGATCCTAGGTTTAGGATGGTGGCTTAACTTTGACCTATTCCCTAGATCTCCATAGGAACCATTATCAGTAGGGTGTAAACCCCACCTACTGGAGCCAAATAGATGTCTGCAGGCATCCATGTCTTTAATAGCAGGGAGTGGGGCCTACTGCAGTCTGGCAACTGGGAGGATGGCTGTGAGCATCTGAGCTCCCCCCGCAAGTCATAAGTCCATGTGAGTCGGAATATTCTGACTACTGCCTTGGCTCCGCTATCCACCTTGTCTCTGTCAATTAAGTGCCGCCACTTGGCCCTTTCCCCCAGGGACCAAATCAGTCCCACTGTAGGCAAGTCTCTTAATTCAGTGAGGGCAGGTCCCACTGTCAAGCTTGGCTGACATAAAATAACAATCACAGGAGTCTTCAGAAACCTTAGAGTTTCCTTCACAGATTTGTTCCTTACTGTTGTGGTAAACGGTGTGTCCTCGACACTGCATTTGTGGGTCTATGGATTTGTCCTCATAAATCCACCTAGCACGCCAACTTCTCTAGTTTCTTTTACCAGACACTATGGTAAATCTGGTACTTCAACTTGACCATTGTGGGCCATCTCAAAAATCCATTCACCAGGGGACCTACCAAATGAACTATCAGAACCTTTCCTTAGTGGGCCCATAACAACAGACTCAGAGTGACCCAGCTTTGTGTTTCTTTAATCATTATCCTGCACCCTTAATAACCATAGCGGTGCATGTTTTCCAGGTTTCCGTGTGTACATGTTAGAAAATCCCATCGGTTTTGCATTCATATAGCACACCTCCTCCTGGGTCACTATCTGTCCCTCACCATTGGGGACTCACCGAGACGAGAAGCAGTAATGGGTGCTGAGGGTGCTTCCTGGGAACTTTCAGCAATATCTATAGGGCTGTGCTTCAGGCAAGGCTCCAGCTGGAGCCTCAATAGGCACCTCAGCAAGCACAGGTAGACGATTCTTTTCAAGTATGGGTGGAGGGGACAATGGTTTACTGAGAGTGGCTTAGTCTCCTCAGATTTGAGAGCTGGTGTCATTGGCTGGAAAGACTCAATGCAATCTCAGGGCTCAATGTCCCCACCTTCCCGATTAGCTCATATGTCCCATCCTATGTTTCAGGGTCCCATTTCTTCCCAATCAGTGCCCTAACTTTAACATCAGGCATTGTTCAAGGCTGAGAATTCAGCTGGTGTTGTAATTCAGCTACTTGTAGGATAAGACTCTGGATCTGGTTTTCAGCAACACAGCTCTAGAAGAGAGAAGGCTTTTACGCATGGCACAAGCAGACAATTGGAAGTATTACGCAGCACTTGAGCCATACTTTCAAAGTTCTGATCTCATCTCTTTCTTTGACCATTTTGTCTACTGTATGGTATATTGGGCCTACATTTTCATCCTGAAAAAATTGCTGAAAAATATCAAATACATGATCACCCAGAAACTCACTTCTCACCAACACTTCATCTTTTGGTGGTGATATTAACCCTGCTACCTTGTACCATGGTGTGGCAGGCTTACCGTATATACTTGAATATAAGCTGACCCGAGTATAAGCCAAGGTAACTAATTACTACCTCGGAAACCAGAAAAACTGATTGACTCGGGTATAAGCCTAGGGTAGAAAATGCAGAAGCTATTGGTGAGTTTCAATAATCAAAACAAATGAAAATAAAAGTACCAAAAATTGAGACATCAGTGAGGTAATGTATTTAAATAATTTTTAAAATAAAAGGACAAGTCGTTTAACATTAGTAAACCAGCACAGTAAGTGGAAAATAGGTTCAACAAAAACAATAAGGTATCAACCATGATACCATAAGGGTACTATTCCCTAAGCTCAATCAGCAACCAAGCTAAAATGTAGAGTTAAAATCCTTCAAAACTGGATTCCTCATCATCATCCATATCCCAATGCAGAGCTTTAGCTGGTGTGAGGTCATCATAGACGCTGTCCTCACTGAGTTTGCCATCATCACCATCACTGCTGTCATTTTCATACAAAGCACAGTCTTCACTGCCATCCATAGCATTACTAATACTACATTTCTGGAAGGCACGTCACCCCATGTCTTCTGGAATGTCTTCCCATGCATCTCAAACCCACTTTGCTATTGACTCTATGTCAGGCTTCATGAGATTTCCTCCTTTTGTTAGTCTGGCTTGACCAGATGACATCCATTCATGCCACTGACCTGTGTATAAGCCGAACCCCCATTTTTCAGCACATTTTTTGTGCCGTAAAACTCGGCTTATACACGAGTATATACGGTGTATGTAGTAGCAGAGTCAGAGGCAGAGTTCTCAGGGTTTTTAGGCTCAATCAGACTTGAGAAACAACTTAGAGAACTCAGTTTTGTAATTGTGTTTCTGTAGAACAACCCAAATGTGTTGTGTTGGACTCTAGAGAAGGTAAACTAGTTATCCACACACGAGCGTGCTTATATACGTATATAAAGAGAAGCTTATATCAAGAAAAATGCTTCACATGGTTGTGGAGGCATTTTCTGGATGGCAAGTACACCACACCCTCAAAGAGATGTCATCAGGCTGTGACCTGAGTGCGAGGTTGAGCTCCAGCCAGGTGCAGCCAAGTTCATACACAACCTGAATTATCATAGGTCTTTAAAAACTCATGAGGAAGGAATAATGATGAAATTAAATGGCATGTGGGGAAAAAATAGTCCAATGGATTGATGGACCACATAAACATCAGCTTCCACTCTCTGGAGACCGAAAGAACTAGATGATGCCCAACCACTACCCCTAAATGCTCTGAAAAGAATCCTAGATAGAGTGGACAAAAAATAGGAAGTAAAACTTAAAGTAAAAAGAGAGAGCAGGCTTACTGGTTGGGAAGAGATAGGTGGTACCTTAACACTGTGCCCCTTAGTCACTCTTCAGGTCTGGAAAGAATGCACCCCTGTGGCAGAATAATCAACCATGTAAGATCAGGAAGGTAAAATTTACCCATGGGCAAAGTTCAGAGGGTTAGGAAAGAGGGAGGGATGGAAACAGAAAACACGCGGAGAAAGCAGACTAAGTGAGGGTACAATGAAGGGATCGCAAGGGATGAGTTAAAACAAAATATGCATACGTTGTTGAATGTAAAACCTATGATCTTCTCTGTGAAATCTCACCCAATCACAATAAAAAGTTAAAACAAGCAAACAACAAAAGCTTGACCCACTGAGGGTACAGGGAATACAGGATGGACAATGGAAGCTAGAATTTCTAAATATTCATTATGATCATGAGATCTAGTTACAGAAATGAGGGTATACTTGTTATGAGTGTTTCTTCCTTGTTTTATTAGACAAGTATGTCAGTGAGAGATTCAAAATTTTCGTTAACATATTCATTATCTTTCTATTCCATTTTTTCCACAAATTGTTGAAGCCCCCTCGTGTAAATTTGCATATATGTAAAATTATTTGTGCTTTCTCTCTTTTAAAATGTAAGCTCTAAGTGGGGTTAGTGTGCTTTTGGTTGTGCACACATTAGTTATATTAGGGGCAAGTATGACTTTGTAATTGTCTTTGTTTAGAGATTGTGCATGGTTTAAAGAAATGTGCGGAGAAGCCAAACAGACAAGGTATGAGCTATGATGGTTAAGGGTTGGTGTCAACTGACTGGGACCTTATTCTCAGTGGTTGGCCATTATGTCATGATGTGATCATCTTCACCATGTGACCTTCTGTGACCAGCCCATCATTGTAAGGGGGTTTCCTTGGGAGTGGGCCTGCATCCCACGTGTCTGTAGATATTCTAGCAAAGCTCATTCCTTGCTTTGGATTCTGCATCTGGTTTATCATCATCTGGGCAAAGACAATTTCTTTGATGGACTTGAACCTTCAACCTTTCAATCAGCAGCTTAGTGTGGTATCCATGTGCATCACTCAGGCATGCCAGGGGTGCGCAGTATAAAGCTATAAGGGAATAAAAGTTCGAGGTTTTTCGAGCCGTGGTTTCTTCACATGCATTCACTTTCACAGCATTACAAGGGACTGATCAGCCCTTCCACTCATTCTATGCCTTGCCCACCTCCTGCTAGCTACCTGGTTGCCCAAGTCTCACATAACCTTCACCTGCCGAAACCCCCAAATTCAGGGTTTTCAATTGGAGAACCCAGAATTTGCAAGGACCTTGCTCATTTCTCAACAAGACATGACTCCTGACCAAGAAACTCATCCTCTATTGAGGAAGACATTCCTTACACACGTATGAAAAGGGACTTCCACGCACAGGGCAGAATGTTGGCAGTGCCAAATGAAAGCAGCACAGAGCAAGGACTTTGGAAATTGATCATGAACTAGTAAAAAGAAATGTGTATGGGAAACAAAGATTTTTCCCAAGTTGTCCCCCCCAAATATGTACCAAACCAGGTTGCTTGCTACACATGGCAAATGACTACTCACTTGGAGGTCATCAGGAGTAGATCGGGGGTTATTCTCCCTAATGATTATCAGCCATCCTAAGCAAGCAGACACCACTGGTTATCCCACAACAAGTAGGGCCACTCCCTTCTGATAAGGATAGTAGATTGTTTCCCTGAAGGAGAGTCCAGGGAGGTCAAGCCCACCCAAGGGTGACCAAGGTTGTGCTGCCATATTGAGGCTAGGCTCCGCCCTTCTTGTCACATGTGTACCCCTAGTCCCTCGCCTTCCTATCATGTGTACACCCCTAGCTCATCCTCTTCCTGTTACACCTATGCCCATTGTATATCCCCCTCCTATTGCTCATATTGCTTATTGTACAGCCCCTTCCCATGACGTGTGTGTGTGTCTGTGTGTGTGGTTACCTGTAATAACGGCCCCTGGCTGATAAGATCGTGGCCATCCAGGAGGTGATATGCTACCATGAAATTCGTCTGAGTCTTTATTTGACTCTCCTTCCTATCTCTCTCATTCTCTATGACTTTATTATAATCTTTACATACATCTCAACCGTACAATTGCGCCTATCGAAGCCACGATTAATTGTGGGAGGGCGGCCTTTCCCCCACAAATGTGTATTGCTTGCGAATACTGTGTGAACTTACCCATTCATATTTCCTTGCTGAGCCTCAGGTTTCTCATTTATGAACTTGAGGTTTAGGCCTAGATGCTGGTGAGGCTCAGTCCTCACCCTTTAGCTCCTGGACCCATAGCCCAATTTTTCCCATCACTCCAACTCACCCAGGCTTGGAACTGTGACAAGTAATGACTCTCACCCATGGTTCTGAAGGGCTTTTGTGACTGGTGGGTGTGCCGACTCTACCATAGAGAAAGACTCCCCAGTTTCTGTTCTATACAACTGAATGGCCATGCGAGCCACTCGTGGTGATGAAGTCTGAGAAAGGGATGGGGCCTCCCAGGGCCATCTAGTCTCTTCTGCTTCCAAGCACGATGTACAACTGTTCCAAGCCAACTTGAAGGTTTTTGTATAAAAATGATCCCGCCTCATTGGACTTGCACTGTGTTTATCTATTAGGAAAGATGCCATCATAAATCATCTAAATCGCTGCGTTTCCCATTCAAATCACTCCCCCAGCTATAATCTCTGTGACTATGAGGAACAGCTGGCCGCCATCCTCTCATAATGGTCCTTCATAAACATTTATGGGACAGAGGTAAGGTGTGCCGAATTGATCCAGGACATCTCAGTGTCTGGGCAATCACATTGACAAAAATGTGATTTGGGGTTTCCTGTTCACAAAGGTGCTCCCCTCTTGACTTGCATCTGCAGTGGACCTTGTTCACCCAGTAGGGCCACAGGCCAGGGAGATTCCAGAAAACTCACTAGGGCTTTTCTGGTGGGAAGGAATGAATGGACCATAGGCACGCAGCTCCAGCAAGCCTCGCTGGTGAACTGGTACCTCCTCCTTTGCCAGCTGTGCAACAAGAGCTCAGGTGGGTGGGTTTCCCTCCCCGCTCACAAACTGGACCCACAGTATATTAGAAAGTCTGGACGGATGGACAGGGTGTGGATCTGGGGTCAGGAAATCTGGATGTTGATTCTCATGTCAATGGACAAATGGAGTGGCTGAGATGAGTCGCCTCACCTCTCTGAAGACGATCTCTTTAAATGTAAAATGGGAGGCTGAGCTCTGGCCATCCTGCCTGAAGGGTTTGGTGGAAAAGAATGGTGAGAGAGTACTGTCATCATCATTGAGGATACTGTAAGGGAGCTGGATCAGGGGAGCAGGCTCCCACATGGGTTCCATAGAGGAGGGAGCACAAACAGAGTCACAATTTAGAACTTCTGGTTAATAGTTATTTTTATTTTGTGGGTGAACATTTCTTTGGAAGGTATGTCTCATAGTGTCTGAGATGTCTCTGATTTCAACTGCCCACCTGCAGGTTAATTACCAAGCACACACAGAGTCAACTCATGGCAACTGGTGTGTGCTTGTGTTTTTCATGTATATGTCATATAGCATGCATCAGTGACTGAGAACTCACTACCTGTCTACGCGCTTAACACAAACTAAGTCTTTTCAGTCCCATGAGGTAGTGATGCTATCATCTTGGTTTTATAGGTGATAAAATCGAGGGGCTTCAAGAAGGTTGAAACTAGAGGCTGAGGTTACACTGCTGCCCAGTGGAGAATTCAGAATCAGAAAACAGGCGATCTGGCTCACAAACCTGTCCTCTTTTCCACTGCTTTATGATGCCTTGAATGAAGGGACCATGTTTTCCTGTATTATATATGTATTACATTATTTAATATGTATATTATGATAGAAAAGATACATCATATTTCATATTGTGTTCTTACCACATTAAGGAGCCCTGGTGATGCTACTGGGTCAGGCACTGAGTTGCTAACCACAACGTTGGCCATTCAAACCCACCAGCCTCTCAGTGGGAGAAGGATGAGGCTGTTTTCTCTCCTAAAGATTGACAGTCTCAGAAACTCTCTCTAGGGTGAGAATCAGAGTGTACTCAGTGGCCCTGGAGTTTGTATGAGTCAGAATGCACTTGATGGTAGTGGGTTTGGTTAAGGAACCCTGGTGAACACTGTGGTATAAATACTGAACTGTTAACCACAAGACCAGTGGTTCAAAACCCACCAGCCAACTGCTGCGGCAGTCTGCATCTGTAAAGATGTACAGTCTCAGATATCCTATATAGGATTGCTAGGAGTTAAATTCAATTAGATGGCAATGGGTTTAAGTAGTTAACATACTTTGAAGGACATAACTAAAAATCATTGTGGTAAGGTATAATTTAAAAATTGGCACCTGCTGTGTCTAAGACTGAGGCAGGACCCCTGTCTTTTGGGATAGGAAAAGCTCATGCAAGCATGCACTGGGGGTGGATGGGACTGCCTTCTTCCGGAAAGAGGCTCAGAGAGAGGAAGGCGTTCAACACCCACCCACTCTCTTTCCTAGCCCAAGCACTGGGAGGAAGGAAGGTCTGGACCAGCAGGCATTCCTGTCCTGTTGAATGGCACCCGAGCCCCAAGGGTTTCACTCAATCTGTCAGCTATTTGATGCGCATGTTCTCTGGGGTTGCTCCATTCACACCCTAAGGCCCCCGAATTCCCATTACTTCCACACTTTGCAAGCTTGAAAGGAAATTACAAAATATTTCCCCCACCAAAATCCAAACCAAACTCACTGCCCTCAGTTGGATTCTGACTTGGATAGGACAGAGTAAACTGCCCCCTGTGGATTTCTGAGGCTGTGAATCTGTACAGGAGCAGAGAGCCTCCTTTTTCTCTCCCAGAGCAACTGGTGGATGCGAACCACTGACCTTGAGGTTAGCAGTCCAAACATAACCCTCTACACCACCAGCGCTCCTACTGCCCATTCTGTTTTCTCATTTAATGTAGGTGAGGCCCAGAGAGGTGATATAATTTGTTCACGGTCACAGAGATAGTGGCAGAGACAGGACTCCCTGCTCTCCATCAAGGGCTCTCCCCAGTCAGTGTCAGGTCAAGGACACTGGGAAGGAGAAATGTGCCAAACGGGTTCCTCCTGGCAAGCAGGCCAGCAACTAAAGAGCCCCAGGTGGGCTCCAACTGAACGGAGGCGTCTTCCCCATTCAAGCTTTCAGAAGCCCGGTGAAGGCCAGAAGTCAGGAAGTGCTCAGCATGCACGCCCAAGGTTCCTGGCCCTCTCCACTCGGAAGAGAGACTTTTCCTACAACTTTCGGGTCTGCTCCTCCAATCTGCAACTGTGCGCTCTCCGAGGACCCACAGCTGCGCCGTGCGCACAGTGCCTAAGAGCAATCCCGAATCTGGAGTCGCCTAGATATGACCTCCCCGCCCCTGGCCGCCTTCGCCAGTTTCTTTCTTTATGGGGAGAGAAAATCACACAACCTGTTTGTCGCCCCAGCCGTCTGCGGCGCGGAGCAGGGCATATGGACACCATGCGCTCCGCATCTGTGTGCTCCCTCGCCGGCGTTTCTGTGGGTGTATGCGCGTGTGTGTATGTGTGTGTTGGGGGCCGGGGCTGGGAACAAATGTGCATCTGTTAAATCTGACAATAAGGTCCTAGAGGGAAGCTGCCAAGATGGGGAGGCGCGTGGGGGCGCAAGGCCGAGGGCGGGGGTTGGGGTGGGGGGAGATGGAGAGCCAGTCTCAAAAGGCGACGCCGACGCGCCCGGCCCAGGTATTATGTTGGCGGAAGGAAGGTGAGGGGAACAGCTGCTCCTTCTCGCGGGGTGTGTGTGGGAGCGAGGGTGCCTGTGTCCCTGTGAAGAGTACACACCGAGCTGCTCCACATATGTCGCCACAAATCACAGTGTCTCTCCCTCCTCCCAGCCCCCACCCCCACCCCCGGAGCGCATCGGGACCGAGGACAGAACAGAGAGAGGCGCTGAGAAGAGGCGCCGTTTCAACAGGTGTCTCTGCGCGCAAGGCACCTTTTCACGCATTCACCGTCTCCGACGGCGGCTGCAATAATGTGGACACTTTGTTTCCAAGCGCTGCGCGCAAGCTGGGGACGCCCGGGGGAGGAGACCTTGGACAAGGAGGGGGAATGTGTAAATAAAGACCTCGGGAGCTCCTGGAGGCCCGCGCCCTCTCCTCCCTTTGTTCTCACACTCCCCGGGCCAGAGCTCCCTCGTGCGCCCTGGGGGGTGGCATATGGCGCCCTCTCACCTACCCAAGAAAAAGAAGCAGCCACCCATTCAAGAGCGCACGAGGTCTCTGGGCCCGGGGAGGGGAAGTCTCTCAGGGAATGACCTCTCTCCCAAAGCAGAGGAGAAGCCTGCCTTATCTCTCCCCACCGCACCCTCGCCACCCCCTCAGCTGGCACAGCAGCCGTTGGGTGGGGAGTTGCAAGCGCCAGGCAGCACCAGCCTGCGGAAACGCCACAGCTCCCCGGCAGATGAAATATGGGGCTTGTGAGCCCTTGGAGACCATATGCTTTCAATAAAAGAAGACAAATAGGACCGAGATAGGCCATGCAGCCAACCTGTTATAAATGGGTGGCAATTGGGCCAATGTACACGGGAGTAGGGCCCCCGGGGGGAGGCCTGCTCGGTGCCAAATCCATGTGTCAGCTTCTGGGACAGGTGTGCCCAGGGGCCAGGGACCAGGTCTCCCCCCTCCGGGTTTATCACAGCCAAGGTAATATTGTGCTAACTATGAGTAAACAGTCATTGTGAAAAAGAGGGAGAGTTTATCAGAGGCGAACTAGTTGGGGGTGGCCTAACAATAAAGTAGCCCGCCTGGGAGCAGGTGATGGCTGGCTGCGCTGACTCTGGCGGTAGATGTTTTCCAAAGCACTCCACTTTACAATCTCTTGTAATTATTTATTAAACGAAATCTATTTATTATTATTTTAGCAAACACTGGAGACAGGTGGGGCTTTCTTTGCCTCGTCTCCTTTTGTTTGAAGGGCTGTTTGAAGTGGCCAGTCTCGGCCCTGGCAGCTCGCTCACCAGATTTTTGTCTTCCCCTCTTTCAGTGCTGAGGCAAAGGCGAGAGAAAGAAGCCCCTTCCTCTGACAAGCCATTAGCTATTCAGCTTCCTAAGGCTCCCCTCCCTCCCCCTCAATTCTCAAAGAGCCCCCACGGACTGCTAGGATTCCCCCCGCCAACGGGAAGACAGCGGAGCCAGCGGATGCCTTCCTTCTTTCCCAGTCTGTCCGCTATCGCCAGGCGTCTTACTGTCACCTCTCTCCTGAGTCCCTGCAGCCTCCAAGCAAACCTAGCTCCCCGGCGGGTCGCAGGACACAGGGGGCCCAAAGGGCCTGGAGATGGTGACTGACCCATACCCGCAAGAACAGGGTCTTCTACCCGGGAGAAGAACCTTTTCACAAGCATCAACTAGAGCGCACGGAGTCAACATCGCTGTGCGCCTTCGTTGTTAAAAGCCCCGGGATTGATTTTGGAGAGAGGTCTGCGCTTCCCCCGCAGCAGAGATAGAGAGCATGAATCCTCGATCTCTAAGCCCCTGGGGATCCTCGACCTTCTGTCCCATCCTCCTGACCAGAAACTCTAGGAGTCCCGGCGTTCAGCACCTAAGCGGCTTCTCCCAGCCGCTGGTGCGCGCTCCTCATTAAGGTTGCTTTTTGCGCATTGCTGAAGTGATGGCTACCAGCAAACCCTGGAGGACCCTGAGATGGAAGTGCTCTAGGGGGGCTAGAGAAAGATACCAAGAAGACCTCAGGGCTCTCTGTCCTTCAATAATTCCCCCCAAGAATCTCCAGAATCTTCTTTGCCAAGAGATTCTCAGGCTGGGGTCGCCACCACTTCTTAGACGTTCAGCGCAGGCTCCAGGCAGGGCGAGCCCAGCTCTTGTTCTCCATCTAGATTCACGGCAGGTCTCGGATCGTGGGTATGAGCTGCTCTTCATGCCGCTAGCAAACCATTGGGTTGCTGGGATTCCCCATGAACAAAGCTTCTGCCACAGAGCCTGCTTGGAGCCCCGGGCCCTTCGGAAGCACTCAGGCATTCCCCTCCCGGTTCCCAAGTTGCATGGAGTAGGTAAATCAAGCAAAACCCGGCTCTGGGACAGGAAAGTCTGAAAATGAGGCTGGAGTGGACACCTTGGAGCTGAGTATGGGCTCATTATGCTTTTTTAAAAAATGTGACCCAGTTATCCCTCACAGACCACAGACTTCCCTCTATTTTCTGCATTTAGGGTATCTGGTAGCACAGTGGTTACAAGTTGGGCTGTTTGAAACCACCAGCTTCTCAGAGGGAGAAAGAGGCTTTCTTCTCCCTTAAAGAGGTACAGTCTCAGAAACTCACGGGGACAGTTCTACTCTGTCCTATAGGGTTGCTATGAGTCAGCATCTACTCCTTAGCAGTGAGGCTGTCTGGAGATAATATTTTCCCCTAGTATTATGGAAAGGAAGTGGGTCAGAGACTTGGGACCTGAATTCTATGTGGTTTGATAAGACTTTCTAAGTGACTATGGTAAGTCACCACCCCATCCCACCCCCACCACCCACCACCACCCCACCCCCCGCCTCGATTGCTACATCTATAAAATGGGTCTCAGTTCCCATTCCTGTGTCTAGAAGGCAGCTCTGTCTGGAGCAAGTTATAACCTAAGGGAGCAGCCACAGCAAAGATGGAGCCAGAGTCCGTGTGTGTGTGTGTGTGTGTGTGTGTGTGTGTGTGTGTGTGTGTGTGGTGGTAGTGAGGCTGGGGGTCTCTGTTGGTCGTCATCCTAATTTGGGGTTGCAGTTCCCTGCTCTCAGCGCTGCACCCCAGTTCTAGAGCGCCCCTCTCTTCACTCCCAGGCACACTAATTCCACCCCACACCCCCATCCCGCAAAGGAACCTGGGCAGTGAGTCCTCACTGGTGCGGACAGCTGACCTACCTCCACCCCTCACTCCATTGCCTCAGTCTCCCAGCCTGGTCTGACCCGCTGCCAGCTTTGAGGAGGCTTGGTGGGTCTGACTCCTTAGAAAACCAAGCCTCCCCTGCCTCAGGAGGCTTAGCCTGGGCCGCAGTCGTTTCGGCGTTGGCTTCTCCCCTAGGGTAAATCTCGGTCGGTCAAGAGAGACGAGCGGAAGCTGCGACCCTTCACCCCAAGTGACCGGAAGCAGAGACCACGGAGTGTCCGAGGCGGGGACAAGAGGGAGGGGCGGAGAAGAAAGGAGACAAACTAGGTTTTCAATCACTGTGGGAAGACCTAGTGCGGCAAACGGAGGGCCGGCGCTCCGTGCAGGATAGTGCTGAGGCAGGGAGCTGCGCCCGGGGACCGCCTGCAGCCCCTCCCCGGATTGGGCCGGACAGCTGAAAGGGAGAGAGAGGCGATTGGTTCCGGAAGCGCCAGCACCCCCGTAGCGCCCAAAAGACCCAGCCCAGGCGGAGGCCTTCAGCTCTGGGTCTTGCTGGGAACTCCTGGCCCGCTCTTGACCCTGCACCCCTCCTGATCCTTACCCGTGTGCCCTGCCCAGCACGCCAGGGTACTGTCCACCACTGGTGCGGTGGAATGTCTCCTCGAAGTTCCCATCACAGTCTCCCTCTGCCTTTAGGGAACGATCCAAACGTGTTGGTTTAGGGATCCAAGCGCCGCTATCTGGAGAAGTTTGGGATGGCATCTCCGGGGTTGGCTGCCCAGCAGACAGCCCCTTAGGCAGGCAATCTTGCCAGGATGGAGCAGGTAGTGAAACAACACCCTTTGTGTTCCTCAGCCTGATCCACAGCACAAGAGCGCAGGGTGGTAGCTAGCATCAGTGGAGCGTCTTCCAGCTAGTAGCCAGGACTCCTGGCTCCTTGTTCCCTCTCTGCCACCACTTCACTGGGCTGCTAGGGGCTGGCCGCCTCCCTCCCAGAGCCTGAGCGTTCCCATTCGTTACGCGCTAGGAGTGGCCTCCCCTTCAAGTTCACCAGAGTCCCAAGAGAGGGTCTACGCACAAGTCAAAGAACGCTGCAATACCAGCAAAGAGTTCAGGCCGGCCAGTAGCAGTTTTGCGCCCTGGGTGAGAGGTTCTTTGAGGAACCGAGAGTTGCTGGGACAGAGCCCATGGAAAAGAGCAAACAGAGGGCGCTCCCCTCCCCGCCCCCGCCCCCCTGTCCCGAGCCTTTTGTCCGGAATCCAGCTGTGCCCCGCGGGGGAGGAGGGGGACTCGCGTGGCGCAGCCCCGGGACCGGGCGCTGATTGGCTCGCGGCTCGGGCAGCAGCCGGGCAGGCACGCTCCTGGCCCGGGCCGAGCAGATAAAGCGTGCCAAGGGGCACACGACTTGCGGCTCAGGAATTCCCAACGGTCTGGTCTCGCTGCCACACCAGCAGAGAGCCACTGTCAGGGCCCGAGTTCCCGCAGGCTTCGAGTGTCTCCGATCCCGGTGGACAGCGCAGGCCGGCTCAGACCTTAAAACTGACATTTCTGTGCCGTTTTGCGCCCAGCAAAATAGGTAACGCTCTCTTTTGGCACTTGGAAGGTACCCAGGGGAGGACTGGGGGGTGGGGCTGGAGGACCCCGGACGCGGTGGGGCGGCTTCCTTGTTTTCCTCTGCTCCCGGGTGACCAAGAGACATTTACGGATGCCCCTATTACCCCGCCACAGGATGGCGCCTCATCCTTCGGGTGCGCCTGCTGTCCAAGTGACCCTCCAGACGGAACAGCCCTTCCCGGGCGCCTCAGACGACGAAGGATGCTGCTTGGCGTCCGCACCGCCCAGCCCCACCCAAGCACCCCCAGACGGCGCGGAAGCCCAAGGGGGCAGCTGTCAAGGGGTGTCCAGGAAGCTCCGGGCGCGGCTCGGGGGACGCAGCCGACCCAAGAGCGAGTTGGTGCTGAGCAGACAGAGACGGAGCCGGCGCAAGAAGGCCAACGACCGAGAGCGCAATCGGATGCACAACCTCAACTCCGCGCTGGACGCTCTGCGGGGCGTGCTACCCACCTTCCCCGAGGACGCCAAGCTCACCAAGATCGAGACGCTGCGCTTTGCGCACAACTACATCTGGGCGCTGACGCAGACGCTGCGCATGGCAGACCACAGCTTCTACAGGCTGGAGTCACCCGCGCCGCCCTGCGCAGAGCTGAGCAGCCCAGGGGGCGGCTCCCCGGGGGGATGGGGCTCCCTCTACTCCCCGGTCTCCCAGACAGGCAGCCTGAGTCCCGCTGTCTCTCTGGAGGAGCTGCCGCGTCTGCCGGCGCCCGCCTCCCCAGCCTGCCCGCGCCCGGGCGCCCTGGCCTTCTCAGACTTTCTGTGAAGGGTGGCTAGAGAGAGGGAGGGGCGGCCGGGGAGGGGCGGCGGCGACCCTCCAGTACAATCGCTTCTCCTGGCTGTCGATCTCTTTCTGCCGGCAGCTCCCTCGCCCACGGGGAGGCGGACCTGATCGAATCCAGGGCCTTCGGCGCCCGCCGTGCCAAGTCCTGTTCTCCCGCCAGGTGGGCTCTGCCGGCTTCGTGCGTTTTGGGCCCTCTTCCCGAGGCCACCCCAAAAATCTCGTGCAACGAGGAATAATAGCACTACAGAGTCCGAGATGTTTCTGGTCTCCAGACGCTCTACCTGCACTCTAGAGCCGGTCTGTGTGTCTGGCTGTCAGTCTGTTTTTCACCACGACCCCTGCAATACGGCCTCAGTGCTTGCTCCCCTCTCTCCTCCAAAGATGTCTGTACCTGCCTTCCTCGAGTCCTAGTTTGCGGGCCACTCCACTCTGCCTTAATCCGAAAAGACGACTTTCGGCTTTCTTGTGCACTTTCGCCAGCCACAGTCTTCCCAGGGGCAGGAGGTCCGTCTGGAAACCAGCGTTCCCTGGAGGGACAGGGCCTTCCCACACCCCGCCCCTCCGTGCTTCTTGGGCGCCCTGACCTGGTGAGCAGCACCACCCCAACCTGGAGCACTACGAGTCTTTTTGAAAAATCACTTTGTGAATTTGATGATGCCTTTTGAAATGAATTTTAGTGCGGTAAATTATATAGTCCCTGCCCCTCTTTTACACGTCTGTATTTATTGATGAGATATTTTTGGTAAAGGGCTATATTTTGTGCATAAGATTGTTTAGGAACTGGTGAACGCGATTTTGAGCCAATTAAAAAGAAAGAAAAACGAAAGGCGCCTCAAAATGTGAGCAGGGTGATTTTGAAGGTGGGTCGACAAGAGGGGGGCTGCTGCCTGCTAGACTGAAGCCAAAAGGGGCGTTTCTGCCCTGGGAAGAGACATGCCTCTTTTTTTGGGGGGGGTGTTATTTAGTTTGTGCATTCTGAAAGCAAGTTAGTTTCACACGCCTAAAACGTCAGAGTTGCTTCTGCGAAAGCATTGGTCCGGCCTTCAAGTTCTGTTAATGAGGTAGCGACTGGTCTTCATTCGAAAGGAACCGTAGAAGAAAGACCAGCCTCGAACTAGTGCTCCTCACTGGAGGGCTGGCCCTTTTCTCTGCACCATCGACCTGCAGAAGGAGCGACCGTTACATTTGAGGGGAGGGAGGAAATGTTAAGGCAGCTTCAGGATCAGAGCCCTCAGGAACGTGGGCTGGTCCTCCCAGGCATTTCCCCACCAAAGTTCCCAGAGGCCTACTAGAGCAGCCCTGGCGCAATTTTCGCTCTGGCCGCCTGGTAGAAGCGTGTGCACTCGTTGGAAGCAAAGGGCTAAGAAGAGAAAATGGGGCAGGTCTGGCTGGAATCTCTGGAATCTCGAACTATCTGGATCTTCAAGAAACGGTTCCAGGTTTCCAGTCAAGGTCCTCTCGTATCCCCAAACGGGTCTACTTTGGAGACTGAAGCCTGTCTCCCGAGTGCGAGTGGAGAGTTCCTATCTGGCTTCCGGGACCCCAACGGCCTTGGGGAAGCCAAGCCTAGTCCAATAATAAGAATCTGCAGGTTCAGCCTGCTTCTCGGGAACAGAAAATGGAAGGCCAGTATCCAATTCTGGGAGTTGAACCTCAAAGGCTTCCTTGGGTCCCCCGATGAGTCCTTATGAAAAAAATCTGTGATCCCAGAGCGCCACGGCGCTGCCAGAGGCCAGAGGTACCGGGTTCTCCCACGCGCCAGAGCCTAAAGTGGCAGTGGCTTCGCAGGGGTTAACGCCACTGGCGTCTCTGTTCCCTGCCCTCTCGGCTTCAGAATGAACCTTTCCGCTCTCTCCCCTGCTCCCTGGCTGCTCAGTTGTCAGGGGCTGGACTTGGGGGCAGGAAGGGGGACGCTGTAAACAAAGGAATGAACAGAGGCGTTGTTTCAGACGCGGGCTTTAATCTAAGAGGAAGAGATTAATGGGTTATTGGTGACCTCTGCGGCGGCCAATTTTCCACCTGGGGCGCCGCCGGGGGCAGGTGTCAGCAGCTCCCTCCCAGCTTCTGCAAACTGGTTGCCTGGAGTTGATTGCTACTTGTAGCCATCTCGTTTGTAGAGTAGACCTCCCGCTGAGGGCCTGACAGGCTGTAATCTTAAAGGGAGCGTATCTCCAGGTCTTTTCTTCTGCTGCACTTCTGGGTCCGCTTGACCTGCCCAACGTAAAGCCTAAATCCTGCATGAATCTCCATCTCCTTCCAGGAAAGCCGCTTCGCAATCTGAACTGTTGAGAGACTTGCTGGAGGAAGAGGCATTTGAGAGCGAACTTTAGGTTTGGAGAAGAATTTTCTCACACGAGAAGATCGTTGTCTGTGGAAAGCGGAGGGACGTAGTGTCCATGCAGGCAGGGGATCTCTGGGTGCAAAAACGCCCCGAAAGTGGAGATGCGGTGTGCACCCAGATGCCAGTGGTCAGGGCCCTGCGGCTGCTCCCACTATCCAATCCCTCTCCTGCTTTGCAGGGAACTCATTAAGTAGCCATTAGTCACCCAACGCACACAGATACACAAGATGCTCCTCCGCCCCACGAATTTAAAAAAAAACCCGCGTAAAGTTTAACCAACTCAGCTGCTAGGCTGTCACCTTGGGGGGCCGGGGGTGGCAGCAGGTCGGAGCCGGAACTGTTGACCCTGCTCGCCCGGTGAGCAGCGGACAAGAGAAGGCTTTGGGCGAGAGGGAATCGCTGTAAATTTGGGGTCTCCAGTGGCAGGAGTGGTGCACCAGTGTGTGTGGAATGCCGTTGAGGTGGGAAACCTTGCCAAAGAGCGGCCCCACCTTTCCAAAGAGCGCCCCCACCTCCGCAAGACTCGCAAACAGTCCTGAGAGCGGCGCATCCCACCAGCCCCAAACCACCACCAGGCTGCCTCCCCCACCTCCCTCGTCTTTTAAAGCGTTCCGGGCTTTAAAAACCAGTCCGGCTGTTGGCCTACTCCACGGGAAACCTGCCCCTTGGCCCCTTGGCGGGCGCTCTCTGGCCTGTGGACCCCCAAGGATCGGAGATCGCTGCAGGAGCCCCAGGTTCCTGAAACTAGCGCAGCGTCCCAAGCGGGGTCAGGAACGACACATCCCCTCTTTAGCCTTTGTCTGGGCCCAAGCCCGGCTTCCAGAAAAGCAGCACATGAATCTGCACCACCCCCTCGGCCCAGTGTGCACACACAAGCAGGTAGATTTATGGTGCCCTGCCCCCATCCCACCCCATCCCCCAGCCAGCCAAGTCCGAGGACAAAGCGCCCCACGGCCATTTGAATGCTAATGTCTGCGAGCCTAGCCGCCGAGCTAGCACAAAGGCTGGCTGGGCCCGGGGCGCACGCGACCGCCCAGCCCGCCTCTCCTATCCCCCAAGGGCCACTCGACGGACTGTGTGACCTTGGACCAGTCTCCCAGCCTTAGTTTATTCTCGGGAGAAGTTAAAGGACTCCCAGAGTGCCTAGCAAAGGCCTGCTTGTGATTCTGAGTTACAGTCCCCACGACCACAAACGACGCCAAGGACCCTGCGGGCCCCGGGGACTGGGGCAGTGTGCGGAGGCGTCCGCAGGACTCGGCTGGCAACACGGTCCGCTGCAGAACAAGCGCTGGATAGAACGAATTATACTTATTCTCCCTCGGGTTGCCTTCTCTCCACATCTCTGCCCACATTACCAACGCGATCGTGTGCAAACAAGGGGCGTGGTCACTTGCTAAACTTCCCTTCCAACCCCACTTTCACCATACCAAGAGCTGTCAGAGATGTGGAGCTGTGCGAGCCTGGAAGCTCTGTACCCTCGAAGGTCCGGTGAGGTGGGCAAGGCAGGGCTGACTGAGCCCCTTCAGCCGCCCGATGAGTTGTCTAAGCAAGCTGAGACCGAGGCCCGGGTTCTAGTCTAGCAGCTTGGCACCTTTTTTTCTGTGCCGCCAGTTAGGAGTGTTGTGAGTTGCGTCTCAGTGTGCTGTCAGCGTACATTCTGCCCTGGGAGTATCGTAAAGGCAAGACGTTTACCTACCCTTTGGTTTCCCCTGGCGCCCAGAGCCTGGAGAAGTTCAGGGTTCCTGGCAGCCCCCTCAGCTTGCAGAAATCAAGGTCCAGGCTGACGGCAGCCGGCGCCTGGCAGGCTAGGGGATCCGCCAGCCCTGAGGGGTTCGGAGAGGCGAGGGCTCGCCCCTGACCATGGTGCTGAAACAACAGCACCGCTTGGGGCAAACGACGCGCCGCAGATAGTGGTTTGCTTAACCCGCAAAGTCACCGGTCCACCACCTCTACCCAGGTTTACAGGCCGGATCCTCTAAGGAGGTCCCCGTGGACACACAGACCCAGAGAACGGTCAAGTTTCCCTGGGAGTGTGGTGGAAAATCTGCGCTATGCGGATGACTACTTCGCTACCCTAGCAAAGCCTCCTTTTCTCTCCGTGGGCCGAGGGGACTTTTCTTGAACATGAGCAATGTTATGGCCATGTCTGAGAGGCCAGGCGATGGAGCAAGGTTGGAAGTGCAGGGTTCCGGCAGCTTTAGCTGAGGGAAACTAGTTTGGAACTTCGCCCACAGCGAGGGGGCGGGCCTCATTCTCTGAGTTACAATTGCGTTTTCTTTTTCCTCATTCTAAGATCAAGAGCAAAGGGGATAGTAGCGTGGTTAAGGGCAGTGACTTTATAATCACATCGACATGGGCTCTACTTCTGAACTGCCAATAACTGGTGGATTGCAAGTAGACCCCTTTGCCTCTCTAAGACCCATATTTCTCATCTGTGTAGTTGAGGCAACAAATAGTAGCTGTTTCAATGGACTGCTGTACTGATTGAATGCACTTGCCCTTGCAGGACATAAGCTCAACCTCAGTACATGACAACCAAATCCACTGCCACCGAGTTGATTTCAGCTCAGTGTGATCCCAAGGGCATGCTCCCTAGGAATCTGAGGCATTAAACCTACAGTGGAACAAATAGACTCTCTTTCTCTCATAGAACGGTTGGACTGACAGTGAGCATGCTATCATAAAATGTGTCTGACTCCTTTATTTTATCTTCTTTTCCATCTTTCCTATTCTCTATGATTTTACTATGATCTTTGTATATTATAGCCGTACAGTTGTGCCTATGGACCCTGCAGTGGTTAGAGGCTGGTTTACTTTGACACATGGTATTTTCAATATTCTTCTCTAGCACCACAATACAAATGCATCGATTCTTCTACTGTCTTCCTTTTTCAATGTTCAATTTTCACGTGCATATGAGGCAATGGAAAATACCATGGCTTCTTCTCAAAGTAATATCCTTGTTCTTCAAAACTCTAACGCAGTCTGGTGCAGCAGATTTACCCAATGTAGTATGTCTTTTTAGCTCCTGACTGCTGCTTCTATGCACATTGATTGTGGAACCAAGGGGGGGAAATCCTTGAAAACATCAATCTTTTCTCTATTTATCATGATATTATCTATCAATTCAGTTGTGATGATTTTGAGTTTGTAATTCATACTGAAGGGTACAATCCTTGATCTTCATCAGCAAGTACGCCCACTGAGCCTCACTTACAGCAAGCAAAGTTGTTCTACTGTATATAGCAAGTTATTAATAAGTCTTCCTCCAATCCTGATATCATATTCTTCTTCATGTAGTCCAGCTTCTCTGATGATTTGCTCAGCGGACAGACTGAACAAGCATGAATGCTCTTACATGCCTTTCCTGATTTTAAGCTATGCAGTGTTCTGAATTCTGTTCACAAGACATCCTCTTGATCCATGCACAAGTTCCTTGTGAGCAGAGTGAAGTGTTCTGGAATCCCCATGCTTCTCAAGGCTGTCCACAGTTTACTATTGTTAACACAGGTTAGTTCCTTTGCATAGTCAATGAAACACAAGTGATGACCCCAATTAGAGCAGCCAGTCCACAGAGAGGACCACATGGGCAGCCCACTATGAGACATGACAGCACTCACTGACCCATGGCCCTGCAGGGAACAGCACCTGAGACACAGTGTGGGAATTGCGCCCTGAGGCAAAGCACTGGGGGAGTGCAGCAGAACAACAAGGGAATGGAGCAGCAAGGTCCCCAAGGAATGCTGAAGGTGACCTTTGGGGCCAGGGCGTGGTGCCCCAACAGACTGAACTGGAAAACACTCCTAAAGGCCAACAAATGATCCTTGAACTAACTACAAGCTTTTCTTTCTTGTTGTGTTTTGTTTTGCTCTTTGTCAGTGGGTTGTTGTTGTTGTTTTGTTGTATATTGTTCCTTGGTTTTGCTCTGTCTTTTTTTTTTTTTGCATGTTATTATCTCTGCAGGTCTGTCTGAATAAGATAGGCTGGATGGACAATCTGGAGGAGAAAACAACGGGACCAACACTTCCAGGGGGACATGGGAGAGGGGGAGGTAGGGGGAAAGGAAGTGGTGTTAACACACCCAGGGACAAGGGAACAACAAGTGATCCAATCGGTGGTGAGGTGGGTGTGGGAGGCCTGGTAGGGCATGATCAACGGTAATGTAACCAAGAGGAATTGCTGAAACCCTGGTGGGGACTGAACGTGATCGTGGGACAGGAGGAAAGTCAAGGGAAATAGAGGAAAGAGCTGAGAGGCAAAGGGCATTTATAGAGGTCTAGATAAAGACATGTAAATATGCAAATATATTTATATATGAGGATGGGGAAATAGATCTATGTGCCTACATTTATAGGTTTACTATTAAGGTAGCAGAAGGACATTGGGCCTCCACTCAAGTACTCCCTCAATGCAAAAATACTTTCTTCTATTAAATTGGCATTCTATAATGCTCACCTTCCCTACACAATCTCTGAAGACAAATGGGTGCATAAGCAAATGTGGCGAAGAAAGGTGATGGTGCCTGGCTATCAAAAGATATAGCGTCTGGGGTCTTAAAGGCTTGAAGGTAAACAAGCGGCCATCTAGCTCAGAAGTAACAAGGTTCACATGGAAGAAGCACACCAGCCTGTGTGATCACAAGGTGTCGAAGGGATCAGGTATAAGGCATCATCAGAACAAAAAAATCTTACCATTGTGAATGAGGTGGGGAGTGCAGAGTGGAGACCCAAAGCCCATTTGTCAGCCACTGGAGATTCCCTTGCAGAGGGGTCTAGGAAAGGAGACGAGCCAGTAAAGGTGTGATGTAGCAACGCTGAAAAATACAACTTTCCTCTAGTTCCTAAATACTTCCTCCTCCTCCTCCTCCTCCTCTTCCTCCCCCCGCCACTATCATGATCCGAATTCTACCTTGCAAGTTTGGCTAGACCAGAGGATGGACACTGGTACAGATAGGAACTGAAAACACAGGGAATCCAGGGCGGATGATCCCTCCAGGACCAGTGGTGTGAGTGGCGGCACTGGGAGGGTAAAGCAAGTGTGGGTTGGAAAGAGGGAACCGATTACAAGTATCTACATGTGACCTCCTCCCTGGGGGATGGACAACAGAAAAGTGAGTGAAGGGAGACGTTGGATAGGGTAAGATATGACAAAATAATAATTTATAAATTATTAAGAGTTCATGAGGGAGGGGGAGCAGGGAGGGAGGGGGAAAATGAGGAGCTGATGCCAGGGGCTTAGGTGGAGAGCAAATGTTTTGAGAATGATGAGGGCTATGAATGTACAAATGTGCTTTACACAATTGCTGTATGTATAGATTGCGATAAGAGTTGCATGAGCCCCTAATAAAATGATTTTTTTTAAAGAAACACAAGTAAACATCTTTCTGGTATTCTCTGCTTTCAGCTAACATCCAGCAAACATCAGCAATGATATTCCTTGTTCTTTGTCCTCTTTTGAATCCAGCCTAAACTTCTAGCAGTTCCCAGTCAATGTACTGTTGCAATAGTTGTTGGATGATCTTGAGAAAATTTTACTTGCATTCAACATCAAAGATGTTGTTCTACAGTTTGAGCATTCTGTTGAATCATCTTTCTTCAGAATGGGCACAATATGTATCTCTTCCTGACAGTTGGCAAAGTAGCTGTCTTCCAAATTTCCTAGCATAGACAAGTGAGTGCTCCCAGTGCTTCAGAAGTTTGCTGAAACCTTTCAATGGGTGTTCTATCAATTCCTGGAAACTTGTTTTTAGCTAATGCATTTAGTGCAGTTGGAACTTCTTTCTTCAGCACCATTGGTTCTTGTTCATATGCTACCTTCTGACATGGTGGAAAGTCAGCTAGTTCTTTTTGGCACAGTGTCTCTGTGTATTCTTTCCATCTTCTCTTGATGCTTCCTGCGTCATTCAATATTTTCCCCATAGGATCTTTCAAGATTGCAATTCAAGGTCTAATTTTTTTTCTTGAGTTCTTTCCAGTTCTGATATGCAAAGCTTGTTTTTTCCTTTTGTTTGTCTAATTTTAGGTCTTTACACATTTCATTATAATATTTTACATTGTGTTCTCTAACTTCACTTTGAAATTTTCTTTCTTTCCCCCAAGCCAATTTTATCCAGCTTTATTAAAGACGCTTTCCATAAACAATCACGGTCTTCAGGCAGGATGTGGGCAGACGATCACTAACAGCATACAGCAGCTTTCAAACTCCCTTCTTCAATGGACCATCAGAATCAGAAAGCCACTGTAAAACCCACTGAAGTCTTCAGCTGACGCTCTGAACAAGGAAAGTTTAGAGTGAAGATGGACATTTCACATTTAACATGTTGTCATAACAACTTTTCACAAGCCAACCCTGACTTTCAGAAATGAAAAGAACAGGGCAGAATTACCAATCTGATGATCCACAATCTGAACAAAGGTGGCGCTGCTCTTTTGAGGGATGCCATGAGGATGGCGTCACTGGAAAGTCCAGATCGCCCAATAATCTAACAACCAATGTTTTGAGGTCAGGTCCCAACAGGTGTCTGGTTCATGGATGCCAAGTCTGTGCTAAAGGCAGAGAGGGAGAGGAAGATATGGAGGATGTAAAAACAAAGGTGTGCTTTTCCCCTCTCACAAGGTGTTTGTGCCAAGGTGGCCCACGTGTGTCAGTGTCAGGGAATCCCTTCTCCTGGGAACCCAGAGGGAGTCTCTCACACCTAGCAGGGCAACGTGTTGTCTTCCACTCCATCCAGCTTTGGAGACAGCTTATGAGTAACATTTGCCCCTGCCCCCCCCAAGACAACAATGAAGTGTTCTGTGTGCTAAAAACATAGCTTAAAAAAAAGTTTAAAAAGTGCATTTTTATAAAACTTGATAAACACAGTATTTCAAACTGTACAGTCACCAGAAGTACACAGGTATCAAAAATGCACACACTTTGCATCTCGAGCCTTTCAGCTTTCCGTGCCTGCTCTGTGTTGGCGTCTCCACCTCCCATCCTTGCCAGCCTCGCTTTCCCGTTTCCCTTTGGGCACCTTCTCTCCCTTCTTGGCAGGGGCCTTCTGAAGCTTAGCTGTGGTTTTGGAGGATCAGGTTTAGCATATAACCTTGCTGACCTCCTCTGAGGTTCACCCTTCACCTTGACTTTATCGCCCTCAGCATCCCCTTCACCCTTTTTCTTGGGCAGGTTGGCGGTAGAGGTGCACATTCACTGGACTCGGGGATGGGCAGCACACAGGCTTTGGTTGATCCGGGGGTGATTCTCGCCTCTTCACACTGCTTCCCTTTGAAATGTTCTATGCAGCTCTTTTACTTCACCCTTTCTTCCATCTGCTTTAGCTGCTATATGTTAAAGAGCACGTTTCCCATCTATCATGTGCCCTCCTGCTTCTTTTCCATCGCCGAGTCCATATTGTTCATCTACTGCTCCTTCCTCTGTGTCCAACTTGTGCATTCCAGTCACCAGTAACTGCCGGTGCATCTTGATCTCATGGTTCATCCATTTCCAACTGAAGTCATTGGTAAAATTCTCCAACTTCTTCATCACTAGCTTTGGTGGTTGGTGCATAAATTTGAATAATAGTTGTATTGAATGGATTTCCTGGAAGGTGGATAGATATAATTCTATCACAGACTACATTGTGCTTCTTGATGGATTTAGCAAGATCCTTTCTGGCAATGAATGACACACCATTCCTCTTGTGTTATTCCCAACATAGTAAATCTTATGACATTCTGATTCAAAATGGCCAATACCAGTCCATTTCAGCTCAGGAATGCCTAGGAAATCTATATTTATGTGTTCCATTTCATTTTGACCACTTCTAATTTTCCTGAATTCACACTTTGCACATTAGGAGATGTTTGCAGCTGTCTCTCCTAACCTTGAGTCGTGTCCCATCAGCAAATGAAGATCCCGGGAGTTGCCTTCCCCCCCCCCCCCGGCTTTACCCCCATCACGTCACCATGTCGACTCCCCTCCAAGAATCCAGCTGCTCTGCAGTCACATTTAGAACACCCTCGGACCTGAGGTCCATCTGCCGGCAGTATCACTGACAAGGTTCTTCCTTGGTTTAGGCCAGAGTGTCAACTTCAATTAAAACGCAGGCCATTCGGTGCAACAGGCAAGATTCACGTGAGCCACATCACATTGACACATTTTGTTAAATTTCTCTTTTGAAGTGAGGATTGCGGAATATGGACAGGATAATTAAACCACTATATAATTGCTTTTATTTAAACATGTATTTTTCTTAATGTATTTATAAAACTAAAATTACTTTTTTTTACCTGAAACATGCCAGCACTTTCCTCCTACTAGTTTTCACTTACCTCTTATGTTGTGACCAGAAAATATGACAAAGTAACTAATAAGACACACAGAATGTTGGACAGCTGACAAACGTGATGCACGATCGTAATAGCTTCCCTCTAAAAATGTTAACTAGCACTGCCCAAGGTATGATTCATAACAGCACAACCCAGAGTGCGCTTTTAACCTTTTCACTACTGGGATCTGTTGACATTACATGACACTGAGAGTGGCAGACACCGGATGGAGTCAGCTCATTTATACACGTCCACAGGCCCCCAGGAAAGGCACTGGGCCACGCGTATACTCGTCTTCAGTAGTTAAAGGGTTAATGAGGAAATTGTGCATACGGTATTGACTCGATCTCCGTAAGCACTATTTTTTTCTTAACAATATTTTCTATTTTCATTTTATTTCAGAGCATCGCGGGCCACAAAGTATTGCCTCGGGGGCCGTATGCGGCCCTCGGGCCGCCAGTTTGACACCCCTGGTTTAGGCTTTGGGGATCAGCCACTGTTTCAAAGCTCTGCAGCAGGTTTCCACAGGCTTCTTTCTCGGACGTGAGGAGCGGGGTCCTTCCTCATTGTCTTCTCTTACCAGGGGCGCAGTTTCCAGCGCCACAGCCACACAGCCACCGCACTTGGCAAACTGACAGACAAGTGGTGGCCTCAATGCACCAGGTACAGGGAGGAGAGATGCTTTCTGCTGAGTGGTTTGTGGCCACGTGGTGCCACCTTAGAGGCTGCCTTTCAAATCGGCAAAGGAGTTCTGGTGACTGGCATTCTGAACCTACCCAGCAGCCCTGTGGGCCGGCCAACACCTGGCAACTTGCTTCTGGGAAGATTACTGTCCCGAAAATGCTCTGTCCCAACTCTGCTCTGTCCTGTTGAGTCTCTGTGAGTCAACAAATGGACTCGACTGTACCTCACCATGTCCTATTTACTACCTGTTTTCTACTCCCCACCCACCCTCCTAGACAGAGAGACAGACACACACACACACACACACATCTGTGCACACTAATGCGGCCACACACACTTTCCTAAGGGCAAACACACCAATGTTCAAGGAAAGAGAGACTAGGTAATTCCAATAACTGTTATATGTTGGACTGCTAACTGCAAGGTCAGCAGTTCAAAAATACCTGTCACTCCATGGGAGAGACAAGACTTTCTACTCCCATAAAGAGTTCCATTCTCGGCAGACCACTGGAGCCAGTTCTATTAGGTCCTATAGAGTTGCTATGAGTTGGAAATGACTTGATGGCAGTGAGTGTGGTTTGGGGTTTGGAGCTGAAGCAGAAGTCACCCCTCCTCCCCTAGTGCTGGGTTGGCTTCAAGGGGAACCCAGGAGGGGACTGCTAAGTGAGCATTCAGAGCCCAGTTAATCCTTGCCTCTCACTGACTGCTTTCAAAGGCCTCCCGCCCCCACTCCCAAAGGCAGAGATTTAGAGCGTCTGGGCCCTGGACACTGTACCCACTGAAGGGAAATTTACTGCCTCTAGAGAGCCAGGGCCTGCCTTGGGGTCTTGAATGCATCTTTTTCCCCTTTGCCTCTGCTTTATTAGGTTAATCATTGCTTCAATTGGTTGCCATGGTTTGGGCAAACCCATGGCGACTCTGTAATGGAGCCTGAAAGACTTGGGCCCCATTTATCATCCTCAGTGTTTGGGAGGCCCAGAGCCTCATGTGCCTCCCTCGGGATCTGGACACCACCCTTCTGCTTGGGGCCCCCAGGCCCCTTTTGAACGAGGAATGAACAGGTGGCGACTTGGAGGAGAGGACCCACAAAGGTGGGGTGAGCCCTGCACTGTGTGCCCCTCCCCCCACTCAACATGCGTGACATTGACACATTCACACATAGTCACATACGCTTGCACCTACACACACACACACACACACAAACACACGCTCAACCCCAGGATTCTCGACACAGAACCCAGGGTTCAGGACACAAGTAGTTCTGCCAGACTTCCTTGTTTTATGGCATTGACCGGCAAAAGAATGGGCCTCAGTGAGAAGGAGGCGGTGCCTACCCCTAGATGTGGGCTACCTGAGTCTTGGCAGAGCCAGGTGTTGTCTCCCTCTTTACTCCCTTGTTAAACACTGAGCAAGCCTGCAAGAACTTGCAGACGGACATGTGAAGGCTAGTGAGGAAGCTAAGCCACAGAGAAGTTTAGCAACATGTTCACGATCACACAGTCAGGGGACGCCCAGGGTAGAGTCAGCCTGCTAAGTCAGATTTCATTTTATTTTATTTTCATTAGGGACATTTTAGAAATAAAGGGATCAGTATAACGAACGCCTAAGCATCCATCACCAGAGTCAACAATTTTCAGCTCAGAGCCAACTATCATCTTTCACCCACATGGCTACCCGCTGCCCCAGCCCAGCCTCCATGGGGAACCGAGAAGCAAATCGCACACATCACACACCGTCAACCACAAACGCCTCCCCAGTGTCCTCTTGGCTCAGAGGAAGATGTGTAATAGAGCAGGGCCGCTAAGCACATTGACGACGGCCAACACAAGGGCTCCAATTCCAGCTCTGCCCCTTCCTGGCCGTGCGACCTCCAGCCAGTGCACTGGTGTCTCTCAGCCTCAGTTTCCACATTCCCACTCTCATTGGGGAATGGTGCCGATTAAATGAATGGTTGTGCTCCGCCTTAGGGCCAGGGGCAGAGTGAAAAACAACTAATCAGAACACATTGCCTTAGAATTGATTCTGACCATAGCAGCCCTCTAGGACAGAGCAGAGCTGCCCCATAGGGCTTCCAACGCTGTACTCTCTGTGGAAGCCAACCACACACCTTTCTCCCATGGGTCGGCTATTGTGTTTGAACTGCTGACCTGTTTGTTAGCAGCCAAGCATCTACCCACTGCACCGCTAGGGCACAGTAAGCCCCTAGTAAATGGAGTCTGCACAACTTCCATTCTTACCGCCTCTGCGCTGCCAGCAGATCCCGGACTCTTCCTGGCTAGCAGTCAGCCCGTGGCCTCCAGCTTCCGGCTCTCTTTGCGCCCGCCCTGGGGTAGATAGCAGGGCACTTGGCTCCCTGGGTTCTCAGGACACAGACTTCGGTGGGGCGCTGGCTCCAGGACCTGGAAGCCTCTGCTGTGGGGGGTTATGCTCAATCCTGCACACAAATCCCTTCACCTCCAGCCTCCAGGGGGGAAACCAGGCCCAATTCCTTCTGATGTCCCCGTGATCAGGTGCCGTGTACAAGGTGGCAAGTGCGTGCATGGCCCTGTGCGTCTGTGAGCACGGTGGGACGCCCTTTCGTGTGAGCAGCACATTCTTGTGCCGCAGTGTGCTCCCTCTAGGAGCCCCTGGTTAGCCAGGAACCAGGCCGGTAGCAACTGGTGGAATGAGGCGTGACGGCATCAACGCAGCACTGCGACTCCGGGGAAAACAAGTTTGAGGAGAGTGGATGAGGGCCGTGCAGAGGACACCGCGGACGTGGGGAGCAAAGGAAGGAAGGAGCCAGCTAGCGCGTGCTTCCTGTGCGCGTGAGGGCTGAGTCCCAACAGATGACCATGGCCCTGAACCCAGCCATACAAACAAGCTCGCACCATCAAGTTGAGGCGGTGTCACAGCGACCCGACATGGCCGGGTAGAATTGCCCCAGTAGGTTTCTGAGACTGTAACTCTTCGCAGGGCATCAGAAAGCCGTGACTTTCTCCCGAGGAGAGACTGGTGGATTTGAACTACCGACCTTCCAGATGGCAGGCCAACATGTAGAAACACACAGAAAAAACGAGTTTCTTTCAAGTGGCCCCAGGGGACCCCCAGAGTGTGGTTACATTTTCTGAAGGAGGCTGCCAGGCCTTTCTTCCAAGTGGCCTCGGGGTGCTCTCCCAGCTCCCACCTTGAGTTAGCAGGCACCCACAGTTCCCCATGTCTCTGCATCTCTGTTATTGGCAACTCGTTTTGGGTGGAGGGCTGCCTCTGCCTAAGCTTTCTTTGTGCCACTCAGTGAGATCAGAATCCCTACTCCCACTTGGCAATGGTCAACCCTGAGATGGGGAGGAAAAGTAGCCGGTGCTATCTATTAGCTGGTGAGAGCCAGCGATGGAATCTCCCACCTAGGTGGTCTTGCTCCAAAGCCTGGGGTGTCTAACCACCGCTCTCGGTAGCAGGCTTTCTCTCCCTGTTACGGTCTCAGAAACCCACAGGGGCAGTTCAGCCCTGACCTATAAGGGTCGCCATGGCGTCGGAATGGGCTCAGTGACAATGGGGTTGCTCTACCAGCCCCCCCCCAATTTTTTTTAATATGGAACGCTTCATGAATTTGCGTGTCATCCTTGCGCAGGGGCCATGCTAATCTTCTCTGTATCGTTCCAATTTTAGTCTATGTGCTGCCGAAGCGAGCACTACCAGTCCAAATTGTACTGTCCAACCTAGACTTCCAAATGTTTGGTTTTATTCGTTGGCTTTGGGGTCTTTGCAAACACACCCACCAGGAGAGAGGAAAGCTTCACGCATCCTCATGCAGCTCCTGCAACCACCGCCTCCTGGCCAGCCTGGCTCTCTCATCCATTCCCCTCATTTCCACCCGTCACCGCTGCCTGCATGCACCTGGGTTTTGGAGGAGAAGAATTGTAAAGTGAATCTAAAACTTCTATTGTCTCCCTGAGTAAGTAAACACCTCAGTGTCCTTTGTGGGTTTTTTGGTTATTTTTTAATCATTTTGTTGGGGCTCTTACAGCTCTTATCACAATCCATACGTAGGTCTATTGGGTCTATGTACATATGTTGTACACGTTTGTACACATTTGTACATATGTTGCCAACATCTTCTTTCTACTTGAGTCCTTGGTATCAGCTCATTTCCCCCTTCCCTAACCCTCTCTCCCTCATGATCCCTTGATAATTTATAAATTGTTATTATTTTTTCATGTCTCACACTGACCACAGTCTCCCTTCTCCCACTTTGCTGTTGTCCATCCCCCTGGCAGGGGTGTTAGATGTAGATCATTGTGATAGGCTCCCCCTTTCTTCTCCCACCTTCCCCGTCTGGTATCCCCTACCTCCTGGTGTCACTACTCTCATTATTAGCCCTGAGGGGTTTATCTGTCCTGGATTCCCTGGGGTGCAAGCTCTTAACTATACTAGTGTACATGCTCTGGTCTAGCCAGATTCGTAAGGTAGAATTGGGGTCATGAGAGTAGAGGGGGGAGGAAGCATTAAAGAACTGGATAAAAATTGCATGTTTCATCAGTGGTATACTGCACCCTGATTGGCTCATCTCTTCCTTGTGCCCCTCTGTAAGGGATGTCCAGTTGCCTATAGATGGGCTTTGGGGCTCCACTCTGCACTCCCCCTCATTCACATTGATATGATTTTTTTTTGAGTCTTTGATGCCTGATACCTGATCCCCTCAACACCTCATGATCACCTCAGTGTCCACTTTTTACATAATAAAGTCATTTAAAACACACAGCCATCGTCATACATCACAGAAGGAACAACTCTGAAATACCGTGCTCAGACACAAAAGGAAAGGGTAGTGGTAGCTGCCCACCAGCAGTGCCATGGGAAAAAGACGTGGCTGTCCAATTCTTACAGATGTAAGGCCTTGGAAACCTATGGGGCTGTTCTACCCTGCCCTGCAGGGCCATGCTGGGTCAGAACTGATGGCGCTGGGTGAGGCTGGGATGTTTTTGCTTCTTGGTTTGGGGTTTTGATCCTTTGTAAAAAGAGAAGAGCAAACAGAGACTCCCTGACCTTGGATTCCCTCCTTTCCTTTCCCCAGAAGGTGAGCCAGGGGCCCCTGCTGGAGATCCCAGCACCAAGCGGCCAGCCCCCACCCCTGTTCCAGCTCCACAACATCCTGGCGTCATATTGGGTTGACTTTGTGCAAACCACCCCTCACAGAATGGCCTCCACACCAGCCCCAGCCTGGGTTTGCCTGAGGACAGTCTGTTTGCAGCACCCAAGAGGTCCTGTCTGGGGATGAGCCAGATGTGGACACCTGCAGCCTGATTCCCCTGGCCCCATGGCCCAGCTCCACTGTGGAGTGTCCGCCGAGGCAGCGGAGCCGCCGCTGGAGATAGCAAGCAATTTGCAGGAGCCTTTGGGAGACCCTGGTTTGCTGCCTCTGGTGAGTGGAGGTCCCGAAGCCCCCCACACGCATACTGCACACACACCCCACAGCTGGTAGCCCAGAATCCACACCCAGGAGGCCAAATTCAGCTGTCTCCTCCCTCCGTCTTTCTCCCTCTCCAATCTAATGACAATCCAAAGAGCTTCTGATGGGGTTTTAAAAGATGCACCTCCATTCACCGTCCACCAAGCATGAAAATCCGGCTGTTGGCCGCCATTCTCCGGCCTCCAGGCCCGGCAGCCTCGGGGCTCTTCGCTCCCTTTTCACGTCCTTTTGTTGGACTCGCCTTTATTTCATTCTTCTGTCTCTTGCACACACCCTCCTCCCCGCCCCTCCCTCCATCCCGGTCCTTCTCCTTAGCCCTCCCCCAGCACTCCCAGTTCCTCTGTCCACAAACAAAAAGCATTGGACCCAGTCTGGGAATTTCTTTACAGCCCCCAGGATGAAACCCAACCCCCTCGGACCCGCCTCTGCTCACTCGGTGCTTTTAAAAGGTGGCAGCAAAAAGCTAGGCAGAGCTCAAAAGGCCTTGGGCTTCCGGAACAAAACTGTCTCTTGCCTGGCTGGAAATGGCCTCTGGGACCACTGGTTTGCACCACTGGCCTCCCAGCTGTGAAAGTGGAAGCCCAGAGAGGGCAAGGGACTTGCCCAATGGCACACACACACACACACACACACACACACACACACACACACACACAGTTAGTGGCAGAGCAGGGCCCAGAGGCACAAAGACTAGCTCCCCAGTCTCGATTCCCTCACTGATGGCCATGACTCTGTCCCCACAGTGAATAATCCATCCCCCTTTATGACGCCCTCTCCAAGCCCAGGGCTATAGCTTGAAGGCAGGTATCCTCTGGGTCCCTTAATGCTTAGCACACGTAGGTGATAGAGAATGGTGGAGGCGCTGGTGGTGATGTTTTAAACAAAACTTAACAAATAGAACTTGGTGGGGGGGGAGGGGGGGCGGGGGGGGGAGCTGCCTCCTTTATCTTTGGGCCCCTTAGCAGCCAGTCCAAGCTTTGTTACTAGGCCTTAAGAATGATGGCTAAGTCTTTGGGTCCAAGGGAGAGGGGTGAAGAGAGGCATGGTCAGCACATCCCTCTGAGGACAATCCATGCTGAGGGGAAAGCGCGGGGGACCCTGCCTTTCTCCAGCAGGCAGGGCGAGGAGATGGGGAACGCTCAGATCCTGCCAGGCCCCGGTTGGTGAAGAGACGGATGGACATCTCATCTGTGACAGCATGAAACCAGAGGGATGAGACACTGGCGATTTGTGGAAGAATGCGACTGGAATTGTCTTCACTGGATGTCTGCTGTGGGTCAGGCTCTGTGCATGTGATGGGCATGGTGAGAGAGGGTCACTGTTGAGAACCTACAATGGCCTCGGACGGGGCTACAGGTCAGGTTCAACAGCACACCCCAGCCAAAGCTCAGCTTCTTTTTGGCTACAGAAGTTGACCATCTTGGTGAATGGCGTCACTAACCGCCCACCTTGCCTAAGCCATGCTCAACTCCGCCCTGTGACTATACACTACAATGAGTGCCCAACCAACTCTCTCTTCTTCCGCTGACCTGGACGGTTGGCCCAGGCACTCTGAGGTGCCGGCGGGAGCCCCATAGCTACCTCTGCTTCCGCCCCAGCCCTCAGGCCACTTCCACATCTCCCCAGCAGCACAACGCTCCCTCATTAGTCTAGGAATTGTGGTCAAAAGCAGGAGCTGTGGAGTCAAGCTCCTGGATTGAAATTACACTCCAGCCACCGACCAGCTTGGTGGCCTTAAGGACCCTCTGTTAACCTCAAATGTCCTCAACTGTCATCTGTGAAGTTGGGCTAACTGTAGTAACTTTCTCATGAGATTGTGACAAAAAAAAATCCACGCACAGTCGACAATATACAGTAAACATACAGTATATAAAAGTGCTACTGAGACTGCAGGAGCCCTGGTGACGTAGTGGCTACATGTTGGGCAGCAACCCGCAAGGTCAGCAGCTGGAAAGCACCACTCCCTTCTGAGTTACAAACTCGGAAAGCCAGTTGGGCGGTTCTACCCTGTCCTATAGGGTCGCTGAGAGCTGGCATCAACTTGAGTAGAGTTGAAATGAAGGAACAAGCAAAAAACACTGCCAGGCCCTGCGCCATCTTCAGGCCTGCTGGTGTGGCCCGCCATGGGCAGCTGTTGCGTAGGGCCTGCCAACCCAGGGTACGCACCTTCCCACACTCTATGACACAGCATTCGTAGGTTTAAACCCCCAACCCGAAAACCAACTACCCTGGGTCAATTTGAATTCATGGAGATGCAACGCAGGTAGCTTTTCTCCCAAGTCCCCTCTGGGTGGGTGCAGAGAGCCACGAGTCAACCTCTGGAAACCATTCTAGAAAACTGTGCTAGAAAACCTCTCCTTTTTGGCTAGTCGCCCAGCACTTCACCACACACACACACACACACACACACACACACACACACACACACACACAGACTCTTTCTTGGACTAAGGGGAGGTTTCGTGGACGAAACTTGCAGTCCCTTTGGTGGGTACTGCAGAGGGGGTTGGGGTGGATGCTTCATGGACATTGCAGAAAGGACTTGGTATTTTTGTTTGTGCTCCCTTGAAAGTGGCTCCAGGGAACAGCCTGGGCCAGGGAGCAGGGCGATGATGGTAGGAGAGAGCCACAGCCTTCTGGGGCTCCCCATCCATCAGCACTGACACACCTGGCCCCCTGCAAGGGCTCCGGGCCCAGCTGCTGAGCAACGGCAGGTACAGAGCAGAAGCCCTTCCCGCAGCCTCAGCGCCCTCCTCTTAGGTCAACAGACAGAGCAGGTCCTGTCGGCCAGTTGGGACGGGAAGATTAATGGAGCAGGTGCAGGCTGGGGGCAGACAATCACCTGGCCTGACAAGGTCCCTTCTGGAGATTGAGTGCCTGACCTGGACCGTGAACCAGGCTTAATGCCATTCAACCAGGCAGCCTGGCTGCAAGTGGGTTGGAGGAGTGAGCCTGCCTCTGTCGCCCACTCTTCCCCTGTTCGTGTGGCCCCACTCCACATAGAGGGGTACAGAGATCCCCCCTGGAGCCCAGCCTGTGATATACAGCTTTCACCTGGTGGGGGATTCTCCTTGTTTGTCTCAATTTCCTGACCAACTCATTGCAGAAAAGCATGCTGTTGTTGTTAAGGATGTCAACTCACTTTTAGACCCATCGCTACTTCCTGGGAAGGAGTAGACCTGCCTGGCAGGGTTTTCTAGGCTGTGATCTTTATGGGAACAGAGAGATTACCAGGACTTTCTTCCACAGAACCACTGAGATCAAACCACCACCACGCCAGTACCCACGGAACACTCAATATTGCTTCCACAGGCTCCCTCCGAAAAGAATAAATCAGCAAAGTATTCAACCCACCTGTTCATCATCTCACTCAGAGGTTAGCACTGCTCACACAGGGACGATATTCTTCCAAACTTTCATGGAGAGAGAGAAACAGACAGGGAGGTGCCCTTGTACTGTTTTGTTTTGTTGCTTCCTATATTACAAACAACTCCCAGTGTCAACAGAATGGAGTGCTACTTTGTAGTGGTTATATAATCATTTGTCAATTTGAAAGCATTAAGAGTGTATGGGTGGAGTCTAGCCTATCAATCAGGTAATTGCCAATGAGGCCTCTGTGTGGGCATGGCCTTCTCCTGAGGATTCTGGGAACTCCTGTCTTCCTCCCTGGAGGCGGGAGACAGTTTCTCTCTTGATTCATTCTCTGGGAGACATTGCAGCTGACAAGACACATGGAACTACACTAGTGCCCTGAGCTGGAAGAACCACATGGAGACCCCTGCCAGCACTGAGATGCTTCCACTGCCACTGGATCCACAAGATCTCCCACCCACTGGCCTGTGAACCTTCCTGCACTTGGCGTCATTGCATGTGTTGCATGAGTCTGAAGAGGACTTTCTAAACTGCTATCAGACCTACGGGCTATTATCAGTCTTCTGGACGTGACCTGGACGGGGCCGGGATGTTTGCTTGATGTACAATTCCTCTTTACACAAAGCTCTCTCTTACACACAGATGAGTCTGCCCGGGTTTGTTTCTCTAGTCCAGACCAGCACGTCCTTCTTTATTTTAATTGCTACACATATCCATATTCTGTTTCTTCATCATTTATTTAACCCCCAATCCCGTTGTTAGATAGGTGGAGTGTATCCAATGATCATCCTTTACAAGCAACACTAAGATGAGCATGTTATACAAACAGCTTTTCACAATTTCTGTAGGAAAATGTCCCAGAAGTGAAGTTGCCGAATCAGAGGGTGTGGGCTCTTCAAGGCTTCTGATGCATCCTGCCACCGGGTTGCCTTGAGTCAGAATCGACTAGACGGCAGTAGGTTCAGGCTTGGGTTTGGCTAAAGGGTTATTTGTTGCCAGTTGCCATCGAGTTGGCCCATGCACTGCCCCGTGTTCATTCTTTGTTGGTGAGCAGGTCACGGTGATTCGAAGGACTTTCCTGGGCTGGTCTTTGGAAGCAAGCCACCAGGCTTTTCTTCCTAGTGCACTGTGCACTCCCAGCTCTGCTGAAAGGGGCTCAGGATTATACGTAGGTTTACTGGGGCCTGGGCGCTGCCCCTCCTGGACTGTATCGGTTTTCAGAAGGCGAGTAGTTTGGGCAGTGGTGGGGCCCATCTAGCATGGACCCCACTCCCTAAACACTTGGCATCCCAACTGCCAACCAGAAAGAGGGGCTGTGGACCCGGCAGGGAGCGGCGGAGCAGGCTGGGTGGAGAGTGAACAGGCCAGAGAAGATGACGCCAGGGCGGTGGCTCAGAGGGGACAAGTTTGTGCCTAACTGGAAACATGGGATGGGTGTGCCCATTTCCTCTGCGTGAGTATTCCCGGTCGGGGAAAGCACTAGGAAGTAGGGCTCGCATTTTGAGGTAGAAGGATAGGAGAAGGGACCCAGCGCTTGCCCTTGGCCCTCACAAGTGTCCGCCTTCCCCATTCTTGCCCATTGAGTCTTTCTGGAGTCAAAGCCTTGTTCCATGTCCAGACCTAGAGGGTCAGCAGAGACACCTTCTCTAAACCATTAGCTTTGTGGCCCGTGAGCAACTCAGGGAGCACCTTGGCCCCTCAATTTTCCCATGTGGAAAACGGGGTCAATAAACAGATTGCTCCGACACCATTGCTTAAGGACTGCGGGGGCCGACCTGGGCTGGATGAGCCTCGGGAATGAATGGCAAGGAAGGAGATGCTGCTGCTTTTCTGTCCTCGGTGCCCTATGTCCTCAGCAGATCAATCTCTGGTGCTCTGCTGCAGGCCACCGGGACCCAGAGGGGCTCCGCAGCTTAGAGACTGACGCCCAAGTCTAGTCCCCCGGGCTCGGGGTGGAGGAAAGGACAGGGGCCGTTCCAGAAGGGCTGCCAAGTGCGACTCTCTGCCCTCTTCCACTCTCTCCTTGCATCCTCCCACGGTCTCTGGGATGAAAGAGCGATTTGCTGCATTCGCCTAGTGAAGAAACTGAGGCTGCGTGGGTCTTGGTTGGCACAGCTGGTGGGCACTCCAGGTCTGTCTGATGATTCCACGGTCCTGTCTGATTCCACGGCTCTTTGGCCAGGCTGTCAACAGCTGAGACTGTTTCCCGCATCACTAGGAAGGACCTTTTGAGGGACAACTAGTTATGCCATGGGGAAAGTCCCCGCACCAGAGCTTGTGGAATCTGAGGCTGTGGAGATAGAAGGCAGAAACGGCCTCTGGAAAGCTCCCTGCCCCCTGGCGCCCCCTTGGCCTCCTCTGCATGGGGCAACCAGCTGGTGACCCCACCTTGTGCCTCTGACAATGATTTAACCACTGGGCGGGGTGGGGGTGGATCTATAAAGCTGCCCTGGGGGAGGGGTCTCATTGCAATTTTTTTGGCTCTGCCACTAGTTAGGGGTGAGGGGAGGAGGACACAGGGAGAGGCCAGGGAAGCTCCTGCTGCTGCGTGCTTTACTAAAGGCCCTGGGGGCCCACCAGGGAGCGCCTGAGATCTACCCGGCTCTCTTCCTCCACCCCGTGTGACAGCCCAGCTCTTCCCATGGACACTCAGACACTTCCGAGCTATTGTCCCTTGTCTCCCCTGCCCCATTAGGAGAGAGCCTGCTGGCCCCAGAAAGGAGCAGAAATCACCCGGGTCTGACAGTGTGGGGACCGAGGGATTCCTGTCCCAGCTCCTCCACTGCCTGTACCAGAGCCTCGTACAGGGGCCACGAGGGGCCACGCAGGCAACAAGGACAAATGCTAGTGGCCAAGTGGGCACTGTGGCCACCCAGAGAGGCCATATACCCTTAAGGATCTCAGTTACTACTTAGATTCAAGCCATTGTTTCTATGTGGTGAGAAAGATGCCAGGTGGTACAACTTTAAATTTTTTCAAAAGTAGCTGGGAATGGAAATTTGTGTACGGAGTCTTCTCAAGGTTGGCAAATAGGGTTTAGAGAAAACAAACTAAATTTGTGTGCTGAACCTAGCCGCAGATTGGAGCCTCTGGTCTACACATAGAAATCTTAAAGGGCTTAAGTGGAGAGCAAATGCTTCGAAAATGATTAGGGCAAAGAATGTACAGATTGCTTTGCATATTTGATGTATGTATATGTATGGATTGTGATAAGATTTGTATGCGCCCCTAATAAAATGTTAAAAAAAGAAATCTTAAAGTCAAAAGGAACCATAAGCATATTTCATCTGGCATAACTGTTTTGTTTCAGATGGGCAGATTTGGTCCAAGCCACATAGAGAGTAGTGGTCCATTGGGCAAGGAACTCCAGTCTTCCATCCCCAAGCTGAGCCTTGGCCCCAACATCCCTGAATGGAAGCCGCTGCACAGGGGAGTGAAGGGAGGGGAGTGAGACTGCGGGCCTCCCTCTGGCCAGGCTCCCCAGAGGCACCGCAGACATCTATCAGTACTTCACTGCACTCAACAGGCCATCTCTCCTCATCACAGCCCCTCCCTATCCGAGAACCCCAGCCTCAGCCATACCTGGGAGGACGGAGTCTACTATCCCCTCCTATCATGGAGAAGCCACGCATTGTGGTGTCGCCTGCGGCAAGTGGCCTTCCTAATATGGAAACTGAGAATCAGTCATACTTTCCCTCGAGGTCACCGACAACACTGCACCCACCACTGGGTCCCCCTACTCACAAGGCCAAAGGAAGAGTTGCTTAGTCTCTGCCGAAAGCCTGTACCAAGAGGAAGAGGCTGGGCAAGCCAAGATGGACGATTTCTGTGAAATTCACCAACCAGATCAATGGTGTTAGGTCAGGTTGACTAGAGAAACAAATCCAGTGACCCTCATCCATGTACAAGAGAAACCTTTATATCAAGAAGTAATTACATATCAAGAAGGCATTCCAACCCAGTCCAACCCAAGTCCATACATCCCTTACAAGTCTATGAGTCCCTCTTCAGACTCACGGAGCTCATGCAATGACACGGACTTCAGGACGACCCCAAACCCGTGAGTGCAGTCTCCTGGATTCAAGGTCGGTGAAAGCATGGCAGGGCACCAGTGGCTCTCAAGGTCAGCTCTCAGGGGCAGAGTCCCAGCAAACAGAAAGGTGAAAGAAGGTTCCCTGAGTCCTTCGTGTGTGTGTGTGTGTGTGTGTGTGTGTCAGAGAGAGAGATCCAAGTGAGTTTTTCTAAAGGACAGAAGACGCTTCATATTTTACATTGACTGAACACCGGCAACGTCGTGGGACTGCACACCCACACATGGTAGCCTGAGGCCAGAAAGACCCAGGCTCGGCGAGGGGGAAGGGCAAGGACGATGAAAAATGGAAAGGCTTGGCGTTCTCATGTTCACGGTATTTGGGGCCTTCCGCTGGTCGAAGGTATTGGTTGACACCAATGGCCAAATTAAGCCCACCGGGGCCTAGTTTGGGCCACCCAGGTGTACCGCCCACCTGGTTTGGGCTTGAATTGGCACATGCCCAGTAGTCTTTATGACTGGCTGAGGTTCCCCTGGTTCTCTGCAGCAACCTCCTGTAAGGGTCCTCCAGGCATGGCGAGGGACAACCCTGTCCCTATCCTGCTACTGAACACTTCCCCACTGAAGGAGTATGGACCCAAATCTTTGGGGTACTGGGTGATGACATCTCTAGCTGCTTCCTGCTGACAAAAGGGGGCACAACATGGGACTTTGGATCCACACCTTCCTACTCTGTTGGAAGGGGTTGCCCTCTCAGGGCCCACGATGAATGAGGTTGGGGTGGTCCAGGGACTGGTGGTCCTGAGGTTGGGGTGGTCCTGGGGTTGGGGTGGTCCAGGGGCTGGTGGTCCTGGGGTTGGGCGGTCTAGGGGCTGGTGGTCCTAGGGTTAGGGTGGTCCAGGGGCTGGTGGTTCTGGGGTTGGGTGGTCCAGGGGCTGGTGGTCCTGCGGTTGGGGTGGTCCAGGGGCTGGTGGTCTAGGGGCTGGTGATTCTGGGGTTGGGTGGTCCAGGGGCTGGTGGTCCTGAGGTTGGGGCGGTCCAGGGGCTGGTGGTCCAGGGGCTGGTGGTCCTGGGGTTGGGGTGGTCCAGGGGCTGGTGGTCCAGGGGCTGGTGGTCCAGGGGCTGGTGGTCCTGGGGTTGGGGTGGCCCAGGGGCTGGTAGTCCTGGGGTTGGCACACTTGGCTCAGAGACATGGGTAACCTGATGACTTCTGGAAGAAGCAGAACATGTGGACAGTTTAGGTAAGGTAAGAGTAAGGCTGTGAGATAGCAGTGCCCTTGCAGTTGGAGGTTACTGTCACGAGAAATTTAGAAAAGGAATCTTAGGACTAGAAAAAAAAATCATAGAACTGTGTGAGAGGCCTGGTAGGGATTCAGCAAGGGCAATGTAACTGAGAAATTACTGAAACCCAAATGAAGGCTGAGCATGACAAGAGGAAAGTAAAAGGAAATAGAGGACAGAAATAGGAGACAAAGACTATTTATAGAGGTCTAAATACAAGCATGTACATATGTAAATATATTTATGTAAGATGATGGGGAAATAGACCTATGTGCATATGAGATAGTTTATTGTGTCAACTGGCTGATAAACACATGTGGAGTTAATTGAAGGGCTGAGGGATAAATGGCTCAGTGAGCCTCACCTTTCTAGTTCTTGGGTCTCTTGCTTTCTGATGGTTGGACCAGGGTGCAGCTGCCTTAGCCAGTTCCCTGCTTCAACAAGCAAGGCTCACTTCCTGCAAGACATCCCCGAGGAAAAGACACATGGACCTACCCCGATGCAGCCCTGGGTGCTGGAGCAGCCGTGTGGAGACCCCTGCCAGGGCTGAGATGCTTACATGTTCACTTATTTGGCTTCCCTCCTGCAATTAGTGTCATAGTGTGTGTTTTGGTGTCGGACATGTGGGTTAACGTTGGACTTATGAGTTTGGGCAGTACTGGGTTGAGATGTTTTCTTAATGTGCACTTAACCTTTATATAAAACTTTCTCTTATACATGAGTTTCTGTGGACTTGTTTCTCTAAAGTACCCAAACTAACACAGCATATATTTATAGGTTTAGTATTAAGGCAGCAGATGGACATTGGACCTCCACTCAAGTACTTACTCAATGCAAGAACAATTTGTTCTATTAAATTGGCATTCCATGATGCACACCTTTCTGTCATGATCACAGAAGACAAATGTGTGCATAAGCAAATGTGATGAAGAAAGTTGATGGTGTCCAGCTATCAAAAGATATAGCATCTGGGGTCTTAAAAGCTTGCAGGTTAACAAGCAGCCTTCTAGCTCAGAAGCAACAAAGCCCACATGGAAGAAGCAAACCAGCCTGTGTGGCCATGAAATGTAGAAGGGAACAGGTATCAGGCATCAAAGAACAAAAAAATCATATCATTGTGAAAGAGGGGGAATGAAGAGTGGTGACCCAAAGCCCATTTGTAGGTAACGGGACACCCCCTTATAGAAGGGTCTCAGGAGGAGACAAGACAGTCAGGGTGTGATGTAGCAACGATGAAGCATACAACGTTCCTCTAATTCTTAAATGCTTCCTCCCCCCGACTATCATGATCCCAATTCTACCTTACAGATGCGGATAAACCAGAGGATGTACACTGGTACAGAGAGGAACCGGAAACACAGGGAATCTAGGACAGATGATCCCTTGGGGACCAGTGGTGAGAGTGGTGATATTGGGAGGGTGGAAGGAAGGGGGCTAGAAAGGTGGAACCAATTATAAGAATCTACATATAACCTCCTCCCTGGAAGACGGACAACAGAAAAGTGGGTGAAGGGAGGCATTGGACATTGTAAGACATGACAAAATAATAATAATTTATAAATTATCAAGGGTTCATGAGGGAGGGAAGATGGGGTAGGGAGGGGGAGAATGAGGACCTGATACTTAGGACTTAAGTGGAGAGCAAATATTTTGAGAATGATGGCAACGAATGTACAAATGTGCTTGACATAATGGATGGATGTATGGATTGTGATAAGAGTTGTATGAGCCCCCAATGAAATGATTTAAAAAAAAATCTTAGGACATGGGTGACAGTTTACTTTAAACATAGGAATCGTGTTAAGCCTTTACTGGCTTAACGAATGTGGAGTGCTGGTGAAACACCATCTTAAGACTGTCCAATGGCTCACAGGAGTGCTTGTCTGTATGCTTCGCTTCGCAGGGGTCTGGGTGAAATGGTTTCCAGTTTCCCTGGTGAATTGTGCCCAGGGTCCAGGGAAGAAGGTAATAACATGATAGGCAGCCCCAGTATCTAGGAGGAGGACTTTTACTGACCTCCCTGCCACATCGATTGCTCACCTGAGGTTCTACAGCTGTCTCCTGCTGCTTCACTGGCTGGGTCGGGCCAATCCTCAATTAGCAACTGCCCACTGGCCTGAGGATGCCTCCCCTCCTGGTTATTGGCCATAGGACAGAATACTGCTCAGTGGCCAGTTTGTTTGCAGTGGTGGCATGGCCCTCATGGAGGGGGGGTGCAGGGGTGCCTATTCCAGTTAGGGCAGTTCTGTGCCCAGTGGCCCGGCCCCTGACACACATAGGACTTGGCACTTTGTTCACAGGTCTGGGAAACCTGGGAGGCAGTTGATGGGCAGTGGTTAGCAAGTGTGGCCAGTACCTGGGCATGTCTAATGTTCGTCCTTCTCTCCTCCTGAGCCTGTGCCACCACCACCCCGGCCCCACCCCTTGATTCCTTTTTGTAAAGGGTGGCATTAGCACTAGCAACGATCCCCAGGGTCCTCCCTATGAGGCCACACCCAAGGAGGCATCATCAGGCTGTGACCTGCATGACGATTTGAATTCCATCTCTGGTAGTGACATCACCTGTTGTCAATTTGAGTCTGGAGAGTGAAGGGGTGGAGTTTAGCCTGTCAGTCAGGTCACAGCTTGATGATCTCATTTGGAGGCATTAAGGAGATAAATAGTTCGTTGGAGGTGGGACACACACTCTCCCTGCAGGACATTCCTGTTCATAAGCCAGATGGAGCTACACTGATGGAGCCAGAGCCTTGGAGCCGGAGGAGCCATGTGGAGACCCCTGGCAGTGTTGAGATGCTTACACCACCACTGGATCCAAAAGACTTCCCATTCACTGGCCTGTGATCTTCCAGCATTTGACATGTTTTGCATGAGTCTGGAGAGGACATTATAGATTGGTTTGGATACATGAGCTAATATTGGACTTGTGGACTTGAGCTAGGATATTTTCTCAATATTCAACTGCTCTTGTATATAAACCTCTTTCTTAGACACATATGAGGATCTATGGATTTGTTTCTCTAGTCCACCCAGACTAACACACCACCCCTACACTTTTGTATGTCTTCACGTTGACATAGTACCATCAAACTGCCACATAGGTCATCCAATATTCCCAGTAGCAGAATGATGGAGAGAGCAGAAATAGGGTAGGTCCATTACGTTAATGGGGCTGCTAACAGAGAGGTCAGTGGTTCAAATCCACCAGCCACTGAACAGGAGAAAAACGAGGCAGTCTGCAGAAGGACACCAGTAGTAGTTGTTAGATGATATTGAGTCAGTTCCGAACATTGGTGAGATTCAAATCATGTAACAAACAATTCGCTACCCTAATGACCTTTTTTTTAAACCTTTTATTAGGGACTCATACAACTCTTTTCACAATCCATACATGTACATACATCAATTGTATAAAGCACATCTGTACATTCTTTGCCCTAGTGATTTTCAAAGCATTTGCTCTCCACTTAAGCCCTTTGCATCAAGTCCTCTTTTTCCCCTCCCTCCCAGCTCCCGCCTCCCTCATGAGCCCTTGATAATTTATAAATTGTTATTTTGTCATATCTTGCCCTATCTGGCATCTCCCTTCACCCCCTTTTCTGTTGTCCATCCCCCAGGTCACACATGTAGATCCTTGTAATCGGTTCCCCCTTTCCAACCTACTCACCCTCTACTCTCCCAGTATCGCCCCTCACACCCCTGGTCCTGAAGGTATCATCCACCCTGGATTCCCTGTGCCTCCAGCTCTTATCTGCACCAGTGTACAACCTCTGCTCTATCCAGACTTGCAAGGTAGAACTCGGATCATGGTAGTGGCGGGGGAGGAAGCATTTAGGAACTGGAGGAAAGTTGATTCTTCATCGGTGCTACATCGCACCTTGACTGACTCATCTCCTCTAGACCCCTCTGTGAGGGGATCTCCAGTGGCCGACAAATGGGCTTTGGGTCTCCACACTGCACTTCCCCCTTCATTCATTCACTATGGTAAGATTTTTTTTTTTAATGATGCCTTATACCTGATCCCTTCGACACCTCGTAATCGCACAGGCTGGTGTGCTCCTAATGACCCTTTTAAGTATATAAAAAAAAATTTACTATGTGAGTTTGGGTAGATTATAGAAACAAATCCATATATATATATGAGAGAGCTTTATATTAGAGAGTAATATTATATTAAGAAAACATCCCAGCCTAGTCCAAATCAAATCTATAAGTCTGATATTAGCACATATGTCTGATACCAGTCTATAAATTCCTATTCATCCCTTGACAACTTCATGGAGGATGGGATAACTTTACCACAGTGTACTTTCATGTTCAAATCCCAGCTTTACTGCTATCGCTGTCATACATTTTATTTCTACATATGGAAGGGCTTCAGACAGTTTGTGGATAGAGAATAAAACTTCCCCACAAACTTTTCAATGATTGTGCCCATATTATAAAACTTCAGAATATAGTGTTGTTATTTCAACTTCCTCCAATCAAGGATATATTTTAATGTTTACATTTACCCATATACTTACCACTTCCTGCTCTCTTCACTCCTTTGTTTTGATCCGAGTTTCCACCTGGCATCATTTTCTCTTTTGCTAAAGGACCCCTGTAACATTTCTCGGAGAGAAGATTTTATGGCGATAAATTCTATCCGCTATAGGTTACTATGGAAAAACAAATAAGTCAATCTTCGTTTCTGAAGAATTTTAATTGGGAACCGAATTGTAAGTTAATAGATATTTGTTTACTTTAAAGTGACAAAAGCGTCTTCTGGCTTGCATTGCTTTTGATGAGAAGTCTGCAGTCATCCTTATCTTTGCTCCTTGGTATGTCTTTTCATCTCCGACTGCTCTGAAGGCTTTGTCTTTGTAAAAATGGCAAAATGGTAGTGTGAACAGGTACAAGTAAGAGCTGGTAACACAGGGAATCCAGGACAGATAAACCCTTCAGGACAGATAATGAGATAGCCATACAAAGAGCAGAAGGGGAGGTGGGGGGAGAAAGGGGGAACTGATCACAAGTATCTACATATAACCCCCTCCCAGGGGGCAGACAACAGAAAAGTGGGTGAAGGGAGACATCAGTCAGTGTAAAACATGAAATATAATAATTTATAAATTACCAAGGGTTCATGAGGGATGGAGGGTGGAAATGAGGAGCTGATAAGGACTCAAGTAGGAAGAAAATGTTTTGAGAATGATGATGGCAAAAAATGTACAAATGTGCTTGACACAATGGATGGATGGATTGATTGTGATAAGAATTGTTTGAGTCCCCAATAAAGTAAAATGATTTTTTGATAATGGCAGTGTAAAACTTTGTCTAACTTCTCAAGGTGGGAGAGAAGAATTAGCACCAGCCCATTCCCCCAAGACACTTTCTACTTCTTTGATGCATTCAATATTTCATTGTAATGGCCAAACAGAATTTACAGACTGCACTTATAGTTATGGGGTTTAATAAGGAATAGGTCACAATTCAGGATCAAGAATGACTCAGAATACAGTTCTTCAATCAGGACAGCTTCTTCTCAGTCATGCCCAGAGCCAAACCTCCTTCTTGCTCCCAGCCTCTCAGTCCCCTTGGCCCTCCACCTGCTCTAACGGATGTCACAGCTCTTAGCTCCCTGGGTTGGCAGGTCGATGACAGTTCTATCACACTGGTCTCCTGTTCTCTGATTGCTAGGATTTGCTGTGCTGCACCACATAGTGCCTGCGCTTCCATGGTGCAGCTTCTTCCTCTCATTCTGTGTCTCCCTTGGGGCCTAGCTCAAACACACTGCCATGGAGTCTATCCCAGCTCATAGTCACCCTAACAGCCGAGCAGGATAGAAAATTTGAGACCAATCTCCTCATTAGGGTTCCATATACCTTATTTTCATTAGGAGTCAACTCTCCAGTCCCCTTGGTAGGTCACAAAGTTCTTATCTGCATGGTCTCATGCAATTCCTGTGTGGGTGTCACAAAGACAGTAGCTAGAAGACATATATTTAATAACTCATTGTGCCTCAGTCTTTATCTTTGGTGTTCAGCAATCTGATTGTAATGTGTATTGGTTTGATTTCATTTGTGTTTATCTTGCCTATGGTTCTTGTGCTTCTTGAACTGCGGATTTATAGTTCCATTCATCACAATACCCTACATTTAGGCCATCGGAGTAGGTCTGCACCCATGCATAGCCTATTAGAGTTCTCCATCTCCCTACTCCAGCAGTTGGTTCAGGGATGAGTGCAGGACTAAATTGGGCCAATCAGAACCCTTCCTTAAGATTTTGTCCATCGATGGTAGGAGAAGAAGGCTTTTTCCTAGGGCAACACTAGGCTAGATTTATGTAGGTCTACAGCTTTCTGCAGTCACATTCTGCACTCTTCACCTCACCCATCTCTGCAGCAGAGGGGCTTAGGGCAGACCGTCTGAGCCAAGAAGAGCAGAAGTCCTGAACCATGAGTGACATGAGTGAGGCCAGCTTCACCTCTGCATGTCCTGTTTTAATGACCCAATAAAACCTCTTTCCTGCTGTTTGCAGTCACTACCAAATAAAAAAAGCAAAAATTCTATTGACTTCATAGTTCATGGTCTTACTCTAGATGTCTGCAGAGAGCATCATGTACTTTGTGTGTAGAAAGAAAATACAAAACCTCCTGTGTATGAATGGGAATCTTCCCGATGGAAAAAGTCCCATAGAAAGGGCTGAAGGGTGTGTGCAAGGATATGAAGGGGAGACTGTCCTCCAGGAGGGCAGGGCCACCTCTATCACTCCTACCCTGTTTCCCAGAAAAAAAGAGTGTCTTATATTAATTTTTGCTTCCAAAGATGTGCTAGGTCTTATTTTCAGGGGATGTCTTATTTTTCCATGAAGAAGAATGCAGTTCACATTTATTGTTTTATTAAAAGAGACCTCGCACTTCCTGTCTGCTGTGACCAGAATTACAGTAGCTTCGGGGAGCCTTATATTTCAGCGGGAGGCAAAACTGTGAGTAGGTCTTATTTTCGGGGATGTCTTATTTTCTGGGAAACAGGGTAGCACTGAGTTGTAACCCAAGAAACATTTGCTGGAGAAAAGAATTAATAGACATACAAGGACAGGGAATATTTACTTAAGTGTCTACGTTGGAGTGTGAGGTGCACAGACATCTGGAAGTACAAGATCAGGAACAAGTGATGATAAGTCTGGGTGAGGGAAGGGCACATATTCTTGAATCAGGGAGATAGCGACACTCAGATTTGGATTTAAAGGACTTTCTGATTGCAGAGGGAAGTTGGGCTGCTAACTGCAAATTCAGCAGTTCGAAACTATCAGCCGCTCCGCAAAAGAAAGATGAGGCTTATTCTCTTTTCAGCTTGTGTCTTGGACTAATTCTGCCCTTGGAGAACACCTTTACCTGTGCAGACTGTGGCCTCCTTCCCTAAGCATCTGACTGACTGATCCAGCCCGCTGAAGACTAGTGGGTACCCCTGGGTCTCTGGATCACCCATCCTGAGTCCCAGCACAGCAGCGATGGCTTGCAGGGGAGGAAATCTACCAAAGTTCGACCTGGTGGCTGATTGGCCTGCGGTCGTGGGCGGGACTGACCCTGGGAGACACCCACTTGGAAGCCCTGATCCTCTTCGGACTCATGGGAATTTCCCCAGGGGAGGGAGGCCGGTCTGTGCTATCCCACCCGTCGGGCTTGAACTCCCCTGGAGTCAATGTTCCCCCAAAAACCGCTCTGGGGAAGGAGCAGTAGGCAATGTCCCCATTCCGGGGAGGGCATTGACAGGGCGACTCTGAAATCACAATGGTCCTAGGTCTGTCCCGTTCTTCTCCGCCTGAGTCAGCGGTACCCAGGTGTCCCCCAGGGGATTCCCACCCGACGACCTCTCGTGGACCAGACTAGACCTGCGCCCACAGGGTTTTCAATGGCTGCGTTTTTCCCCAGGCGCTGGTTCAGAGACGTCTCGGTGGACTTGAACCTCAGCAGTTCAGGCAGCAGCCGAGCAACTTACCCCCTCTCACGTCCAGGGCCTCCTTCCGGCGGGCCTGGAGCGTCCCAGCGCTTGGGGGGGCCCCGAGCGGCCGGAGAAGGGGGATCCGGAGGGAGGGAGTCACAAAGAGCACGCTGTGTGGCCTCGGGCAGCCTGGCTTTTGAAGGCCGATTTGCTCCGGCTGGGCTGGAGGAAGCGAATGCTAATTTCTTCCCCAAGGGGGTCTCCAGGCTTTCCTCCCAGGCCCGGAGGGGGCGGGGGAGGGGTAGGCGAGCGGACGCTGGGCTTTCTTATGGGTCGCCCTGGACCACTATCCTCCTCCGCACACCTTCTGGGACCCCAGGGATCCCCACCACCCTCCAGAGCGCCAGAAAGGAAACATGCAGTTCAGCGAAGGCCGAAGAGGCCCACCGTACCCCGGTTTGCCGGGAGCTCCGTATTTGGGCTACAAGGTGAAAGGCGAGTCTGGCAGACAAACAGAAGCAGCCACATCCAGGACCCTGGGGCCCTGGCACTTCCTTGCAGGACCGCTAGGCAGAGGCGGATGCCCGCGTCAGCCCTCTGGATGCCTTTGGCCCAGGTGAAAGCTGGTTCGATGCTCACCCTCGCCTACGCCTTGCTAAGAGGGTGGCATCTCCACCTGAGAAGCCCTTGCCTTCCTTGAAGCCTGACAAGCTGGGCTATCTGAACTGTATCTCTTTTGAGAATGAGCCGCTTGCCTTTTCTACTTGCCAGCCCCACCCCACCCCCACCCCCGGGGGCCAGTGGATGAGGCATGGGGCGGCCCAGGGCTAGGCGAAAGATGGGAGAATGGCGATGTTGGTTCGGGCGATGAGTCAGAATCCTCTCGAAGGCAGTGGGGTTTCTATTTGCATCCGGGATCTGAGCTTTTTTTTTGAAGGTAAGATTTAGTAGTGTTTAATGAGTTCTAACACTTGGTTAATTTTAAGTCAACTAGTTCAAAGGACATAAGGATGCGTCTGAGTGGCTGCCGCAAAAAATGGGAGTGAAGTCAGGGGGAGCCTGGTCTGACACGTTCAGACAGATGGGCGGGGAGGGGGCTTGCCTCGTCAACACCACCCGATGGCTCCCTGGGGGAAGAGGCCCTCCTGCCCCCGTGCCTCCAGGGACTGGCAGGTCCCCTGGCTATTGAGAGTAAAGTGAAAGTCCCCAGCTTCATCCCTACTGCTGCAGGAGCCTCCCCCTGCCCCCTTCGACTGACTGATGGCTTTGTTCCTCTCTCCGAGGAGCCTCCGCACACACTCACCACCCTGCACCACACCACACACCTCACTACACACACACACACACACACACACACACACACACAGCCCCCCTCCTAGCCTCTGCCCTTCCCCTCCCTTTTCTCTGCAGGCTGCGAGGCCCCTCCAGGAGCCCCTTTGTGAGGTAATTGGATTTCTCCCCTTGTTAGTTTGCAATGAAAATGTCATCTATTCCAGCCCACCGCCGGGGGAGGCCCAGCCCCCATTCAGCAAGCCTGGCTCTGTGCTGTGCAGCTATTCAGGCCTCCCAGTCTCCCTGTGGGGCAGCTGTGGCCCCTTCCCCACCCGCCCGACCAGCATGCCCGGCTGGGAGTGGTCCTGACAGGGCTGGAGCGGCTGGCTCCGGAGGCTGTGAGCCTTCCCCTGCAACTGCTATGGTCACCACGACCCGCCCTCAGCAAGGAGTTTGCCTTCAGGAGCACCCACTAAGGAAGTGTGGGCACATGGAGGGCAGGAAAAAAGAAGGGAGAGGCTTCTGCCGTGAAGGGAAGTTCCACGATGCCCACTGAGTGGCAGGCGAAGAGCAGAGGCTGGGAAATTCACTGCCATAGAGTCCAGGTGGGCTCATAGAGACCTACAGATGTTGGTAGAATAGATATTGTGGGGATAGGGGGCGGTGAGGAGTCCATCATTTCAGAAGCCCTCCCGGGGCCTCCCAAGTTCCAGGCTTCTAACTGGGGTAGGGCCAGGTTAGGATGGGGTGGGAGAAAGTGGCTGACCACATTTTCAGACATCTGCCGAAGTCCTTCACCATGACTTTGTGGGGAAAGGGAAACAAGGGGAGGAAAAGGAAGGCAAGGCAAACCTGGTGCTTTCCTAAACTTGAAGATGCTAGGTAGCCAGACTAGGGGCTAAGGGGGGCTGTCTCCCCAATGCCTGCATGGGCTCACAACAAAGGGGTTGGAAAGAAAACAGGCACCTGTTAGACACCTGTGGAAAGATCCAAACTGAACATGCTCAGACACAAGCCAGGGAGGTCCCCCTGGGTGCACAGACTAGGCCCAGCCACATGACATCAGCCAGGTGTGCTTAAACTCAGCCAGTAGGATCAGTCAATACCTTCAATCACGCCTCCCCAGCCAGTGGGGTAAAAGCAGTTCCCAGGCAGGCCACCCCTCTCTCGCAGGAGAGAGAGAGAGAGAGAGAGAGAGAGAGAGAGAGAGAGAGAGAGAGAGAGAGAGAGAGAGAGAGAGAGAGAGAAGGAACCTCTCCCAGGGGCAGGACCACCATTCAGGCCTCCCGCTTGGCCCCTGGGGTCTCCTGTGCCTGTATACATTCCACGTGGTTTTTCAGCAGTGCCCTAAAGCACCGTGTGCTTTTGAGACTGTAAAACCTGAAATTTCCCCTTTCCTCATAAAAGTGCTGCTTGGCAGATTACAAACGTGCCTCCGCTACATGAATTCTTTAAGTGCTGGAAAGCAAGAATTGAGGCAAAACACCCCAGAAACCTAACAAAAGGGGAGAGGTAAGCAAACCCTCCCCACCTCCTGCTACGGAAGATGAGGTCTGAATAGGTGCTCAAATCATGCATCCGCTAAGTGGTGAAGTCTGTCTCACTCCAAAGCCCGTGTGTCGTGTGTCGCTGACGGCTAGACTGACTACTGGTAAAAAGTATGCGCTCTCTGGGATAGCATAACCATTCAAAACTAGGACCTGCACGCACACTATCTTCCCACTCACTGCTCTGGTCACAGCCCAGCTGAAGGGCAAAGATGCAGGATCAGGTCCTCTGCGCAGCTGAGGACTCCAGGGAACTCCTGTCCACCTGTGGACAGCTGGGAGCCACCACTGGGCAGGCGGAGAAGCTCAGACCCCCAGGGCCTCCATCAGGGAACAGGAAATTACCAAGAGACAGGTGAGGACTTGGCACCAGGAAGAAAGTTCTGAGACTAGATAGAATGGGTTATTTGAGTTGGGCGTGGCAGCTGAGGGGGGAGGCTAGACTATAATCAGCTGGGCCCAAAGGCACTTTATACAGTGGTTCTCCACCTTCCTCATGCCTTGACCCTTTCATACAGTTCCTCATGTTGTGGTGACCCCCAACCATAAAATTATTTTAATTGCTACTTCATCACTATAATTTTGCTACTGTTATGAATCCGGCGACCCCTGTAAAAGAGTCGTTTGACCCCCCTAATAGGGTCGCGACCCACAGGTTGAGAACTGCTACTCTACAACATCCTCTTTCATACAGTTCCTCATGTTGTGGTGACCCCCAACCATAAAATTATTTTAATTGCTACTTCATCACTATAATTTTGCTACTGTTATGAATCCGGCGACCCCTGTAAAAGAGTCGTTTGACCCCCCCTAATAGGGTCGCGACCCACAGGTTGAGAACTGCTACTCTACAACATCCTCTGAAACTCTGAGGCCAGCTAGTATGACCTCCTCTCTTTCTCACTCCCAGACTACAAGCCCTCTGGGTTCCTCCTGTTCCTTCCTAGACACCCTCTCTGTGGCTCACCATTCCCCTGAAAGGACCTCGCCATCCTAGCCACCTTCTTGGGGGTGGAATGAGGACACGGGCCCGCAGGCTCCTCCCTGAGCCGCAGTCATGGCCGCTTTTCCTCTGGGTGTGAGCGTGGCCTTCCTTCCCTGAGGAACCTCTCAACCGTGGCTGCAATTTCTGATGACCCCGTCTTTTCCCCAAACCCACTGCGGCCATTCTGACTTATCGCAACGCTGTAAGACGGAGTAGACCTGCCCCTGTGAGCTTCCAGGACTGTCACGCTGTACAGCAGTAGAAAGCCTCTCTTTCTCCTGAGGAGCTGGCTGGTGGTTTCCAACTGCTGACCTTATAGTTAACAGCCCAATGTGTAACCATGACGCCTCAAGGGCTCCTCATATTTGCAAAGATGCCGGTATTGCTCCTCTACACTCCACCTGTAGCCTCTGACCTCCCAGTGCTCCATCCTGAACTTTATTGGGTAGGTTGCTAGATTAGGGGCAAAGTTCTCTCCCCAATGCCTGCATAGGACCCCAATGCAGGGGTCGGAAAGAAATCAGGCATTGGGTTTCATATCAGCCATCTGCGGTGGAGCCGCTGCCTGGTGCAGATCTTTGTGAAGGCCCTCATGAGGAAGACCATCCCTCTCAAGGTCGATCCCGCGCCTACGACAGAGAATGTGAAGGGCAAGATCCAGGACAAGGAGGGGATTCCTCCTGACCAGCAGCAGCTGATCTTTGCTGGCAAGCAGCAGCAGGATGGACGTACCGTGTCTGACTAGAGCATTCAGAAGGAGTCCACGCTTCATCTTGTGCTGAGACTTAGTGATGGTCCTAAGAAAAGGAAGAAGTCTTACACCACTGCCAAGAAGAACAAGCACAAGAGAAAGAAAGTTAAGCTGGCCGCCTTAAAATACTGTAAGGTGGATGACAATGGCAACATCAGCTGCCTGCGAAGCCGGAGCCCGACCTTCACTACCCCCCTCCTCCCCGCTCCAGCTGGGAGCACCGCAGGAAGACGTGCTCCCTGGGCTGGGGTGCTGTGCACGGGGCTTCCGGGCCCCAGGACGAGTCTTTCCTGGTCCCAGGACAGCCCTGTTTGCCTTTCCTTGGAGCAAGAATTTAAAACTGTAAGTCCTGTGCTCAGCCCACCCGTCTCACAAAGCTGGGGGTGTAGTTCACAGAGGAAAACGAGAAGTTATCTTATTGAGCTCTCGCTCTTCCTGGACTGTGCTGCTGGCCAGTGGCCACGATGACAAGTGGGTGTTGGCTGCGGTCGAGCTGACGTGCCCAGCCATCAGGTTGTTCAAGGCTGTAGCTTGTTGAAAGTAGCATGCCAGACCTGTCTTCTGAGGCACCTTGAGGTGGGTTTGAACTTCCAACCTTTCGGCTACTAGTCAAGCCCTTAACGCTTTGCACTGCCCCGGGTCCCCAAATACCCATTATTCTCTTTATCCTATTTAGGAAGCCCTTCAGCTATGTAAATAACCCCCTGGGTGGCGGGCGCCAGGTCTGGAGTTGTAACCAATTAATTGAATGGGGCAAAGATAGACTCCTTCAGGCGTGGGACATACAAACCCTCAGCAGCCCACCGTCACTGCCGTGTCCTCTTGCACAGTAACCTGGGAGGTGCCGGGTGAAGATGGTGGAGCCACACGATACAACAGGTCCAGCGTCTGGGATTACCGTTATGAGATAACTAGCAACCAATGGAGAACTCCTGTTTGGTCGTTATTTGAGTATGAAATAAACTATTGTGCTAAACCTCTGAGATTTAAGGGGGGGATGTTGCCTTATTCATACACCAACTGACAAAACAAGCCCCCACTGCCATCCAGTTGATTCTGCCCAGAGAGACTCCCTAGGACAGAGGAGAACTGCCCTTTGGGGTCGCTGAGACCGTACATCTTCACAAGAGCAGACATCCTCGTCTTTCTCTCACGAGGGGCGAGTTGGGGTTCGCAGTCCCATGCGTAACCCAATATGCAACCACTCCTTACCGACAAAACAGCCGTACTCTAGCCGGGGGCGCAATTCTCGCCTGGAGCTAGAAAACCAAAGGGAAGAACAAGCAGAAAGAGTCGAAGAAAAAATTCTCAATCCTCAAGTTGCAATGTTGAAAGAGTCTATAGGCAAGATATTGAATGTGAAGCAGCAGATGAGCATTAACCCATGCTTATGGATTTGGGGTCATTAGACTTTGGTTCAGATCGCTTGCTTTGAGGGTGTCCAATGAATGGTGACACAGGACTCCCAGATACTTATTTTTGAATGCTCGCTTTGCTTTTTGTATGACACGTGTTAGTCGGCAGGCATGCTTCTGCCTTTGGGAATGATGGTACTGAACGTTTTGCCCTATCCCCAGCCCTTGTTGTTCATATAGATCGTGTCCAGTCACTTAAGCTTGTAGTCTGTACCAGTCAACAATTCATGTATTGCTGTCTGAAAAGCCTGATTCTACATGCAAAATGTCCTACTCTCAACAGTGCTTTAAATTCTATACCATTGGCTAAATTAATGATATTGCCAATAGAATTAAGTAGGCCCCAAGGGGATGATTTATAATATTCTTTATTTTTAAATGATAATGATGTCTCTAAAGTGAACCAGAGACATATATAAACCATAGATATATAAGTGAATTTGTGGCTTGCACTTAATAGTAGCTCTAACCTAAGAACAATTTGTTTTTATGACATGTCCTACCCTATACTCACCCTCAGGAAGAGATCACTGAAAATATAAGTGCTATCCCAAAGTGTGATGGAGAACGCAGAGAGTGCCAGGCTACCAGAAAGAATGGTGTCTGGGGTCTTCAAGACTTCTTCAGCCATCTAAATGAGGCATCAACCCCGTCTGCATGGAAGAAGCACACCAGACTGTGTGATCCAAGGATTGTAAATAATAAAATCCAAATGCGAAGGAGGGAATGGCATCAGAACTTAGAGTGAACACTCGATGTGCAGAAGCAATGGATGACAATGAAAGTCTAAATTCTATTTGCAGGGTCCCCGCGTGGATTCAACCTCCGAAGAAGCCCCTCAATCGTCCTCCAGGGGCGTGAATGGCATTGCTAGCAGACAGAGTGCATCGGAAGTGGATTCCCACTGATATCGTTAGTTTAAAAATTAACTCCTTATCCTTTGGTCTCCCTTCTAGCCCATTTTAAAATTTCTCTAGCCTTTATTATTTCCTCCTTCCTTTTTAATCGAGGTTTTCCTATGTTTTATTGTGTGTGCGCTTTTCTTTATATGAATCCCAGGATCAGTAAATTTTTAGAGACAGTAACTGGATTAATAGCTTTGTAGGGTTTTGACAGGAGAGGTTGGGGTGGGGGTAGAATGGGGAGCTAATAATGGGTACAAGAATGAAGAAAATGTTCTAAAATTGATTGTAGTGATGATCACATGACTTTTTAATGTTTAAACATAGTATGAATTGTTTGGTATGTGATTCATATGTCAATAAAACTTAAATAGTTTTACAAGAGATTGAGTGATTCAGGAAGCAGCAATGGAAGATAGAAAGAATGCTCAGAGTCACGGTAGCAAAGACAATTGGTTAATATTCAGCCATTTCAGGAGATAATATATGATCGAGACCGATAGTATTAGAGGAAGAAGTCCAAACTATTAGCAAAAAACAAGACTCCTAAATTTGACAGAATACCAATTGTAATGTTTCAACAAATAGATGCAATGCTGGACATGGTCACACACCTATGCCAAGAAATTTGGAAGACAGTTATCTGACCAACCACAGATCTCCATCTGTGTTCATTCCAATGCACTGCCACCACATTGCTTCTGACTCATAGTGACCCTGTAGGACAGAGTCAAACTGCCCCTGTGAGTTTGTGAGACTGTCACTTTTCATGGGAGTCTCATCTTTCTCCCTTACAGTGGCTAGTGGTTTTGGACCACTGACTTTGCAGTTAGCAATTCAACAGGTAGCCCACTGCACCACCACGTGTCTGTCACTTTGTCGTACTGTGGTGACTTTGTGGTGCTATGATGCTGGAAGCTGTGTCACTGGTGTTTCAAAGACCAGCAAGGTCACCCAAGATGAAAAGGTTTCAACAGAGCTTCCACACTAAGAACAGACTGTGAAGAAGGAACAGGATGCTCTCTTCTGAAGCATTAGTCGCTGGAAACCTGATGAACAGCAGGGGAACATTGCCAGACACTGAACAACTCATGAACAGCAGTGGCTGATGCCAGGCTGGAAGATGAGCCCCTCAGGTAAGATGGCACTCAAAATATGAAGATGCTCTGCATTCTCAAAGTAGAGTCAACCGACCACAATGACGTGGGTGAAGCCAAGCTTTGGGGACTTTCATTTGCTGATGGGTTATGACTCAAAATGAGAAGAAATCGCTGTGAACATATATTAGGAATTAGAACTTGAAATGTACAAAGTACGAATCAAAGCACATTGGAAGGGGTCCTGAACAAAACAAAACACATAAAGATTGCCATTCCAGACACTAATGAACAAAAATAGACCGGTATTGGCCATTTTGCATCAAACAATGATTTACTATGCTGGGAGTGACAAAATCAAGAATAGTGCTGCATTCATCATCAAAAAGGACATTTCATATTAATATGGTTGAACAATTAAATTGTATGACATGCAAAGTATATGCCAGTAAAACTCTTTATTTACTTTTAAAAATGACATTTCAAGATCTATATTGAATGTGAATGCAACATACCGGCATGAAGCAGGGAACCAGTAGAGAGGTCTGAGGGGCCGGCACCAATCCCATCTATGTGGACAGCCCCCCTTCCGCCAGAAGAGTTTGCTTCGGAGGACAGCACTGAACTACAGCTCAGGTGAAGGGGCATGTCTGATCAGAGCACATGGGAGCAAATGAGGGGAGAGGAAGAGAGAGTGGAGCACATCCTCGCCCACCAAGCCTTGAGGACGATATCCCTGCTCAGAGCAGCCAGTGCACAGAGAGGGCCATATGGCCGGTCCCATTACAAGACACGACATCCCTCACTGACCTACGGGGAACAACTCTGGAGCCAAAGTGTGAGAATTTCACCCAATCTTACCTCACCACACTGAGGCAAAACACTAAGGGCGTGAGACAGAACAGTACAGGGAACAGAGAAACGAAGTTCCCAGGGAATACCAAAAGTAAATGTCAACAAACAGACCTTTTCTTTTTTGGGTCATTGTTGTTTGTTGTTGTTGTTGTTGTTGTTGTTTTGCTTTCTTTTGTTGCTTGGTTTTGCTCTGTTTTGTTTTTGTGCCTATTATTATCTCTGAAGGTCTTTCTAGATACAATAGGCGGGATAAACAATCTGGAGGACGATTCAGGGTGGGAGGACATGGAAGAAGGGGAGGCAGGGGAAAGGAAGTGGTGTTAACAAACCCAGGGACAAGGGAACAACGAGTGATCCAAATCAGTGGTGAGGAGGGTGTAGGAAGCCTGATAGGGTGTGGTCAAGGGCTATGTTACCAAGAAGAATTATTGAAACCCAAATGAAGGCTGAGCATGATAGTGGGACAAAAGGAAAGTAAAAGGAAATAGAGGAAAGAGTGAGGAGGCAAAGAGCATTTATAGAAGTCTAAATGCAGGCATGTACATATGTAAATATATTCATATGTGATGATGGGGAAATAGATCTATGTGCATATATTTATAGGTTTAATATTAAGGTAGCAGATGGACATTGGGCCTCCACTCAAGTACTCCCTCAATGCAAGAACACTTTGTTCTATTAAACTGGCATTTCATGATGCTCACCTTCCTGACACAATCTCTGAAGACAAAGCAGGTACATAAGCAAATGTGGTGAAGAAAGCTGATGGTGCCTGGATATAAAAAGACATAGCATCTGGGGTCTTAAAGGCTTGAAGATAAACAAGTGGCCATCTAGTTCAGAAGCAACAAAACCCACATGGAAGAAGCATACCAACCAGCCTGTGTGATCACGAGGTGTCGATGGGATCAGGTATCAGGCATCAAAGAACAAAAAATCATATCGATGTGATTGAGGGGGAGTGTGGAGTGGGGACCCAAAGCCCATCTATAGGCAACTAGACATCCCTTTACAGAAGGGTCACAGGGAGGAGATGAGACAGTCAGGGATCAGTATAGCACTGATGAAACATACAACTTCTCCCCACTATCATGATCCCAATTCTACCTTACAAATCCGGCTAGACCAGAGGATGTACACTGGTAAAGATAGGAACCGGAAACACAGGGAATCCAGGACAGATGAACCCCTCAGGACCATTGGTGAGAGTGGTGATACTGGGAGGGAGGAATGAAGGTGGGATAGAAAGGGGGAACCGATTACAAGGATCTACATATAACCCCCTCCTTGAGGGACAAGAGAAAAGTGGGTGAAGGGCGACGTCAGACAGTCTAAGATATGACAATAATAATAATTTATAAATTATCAAGGGCTCATGCGGGAGGGGGAGTGGGGAGGGAGGGAGGAAAATGAGGAGTTGATACCAAGGGCTCAAGTAGAAAGAAAATGTTTTGAGAATGATGATGGCAGCAAATGTACAAATGTGCTTGACACAATGGATGGATGGATTGTGATAAGAGTTGTACAAACCCCCAATAAAATGATAATAAAAAGTAGATCTATCTTGAAGTACAATGTTGTCTGTGATAAGATAACATCTATCCACATACAGGGGAATCCAGTCAATACAGCCTTTATTCAAATCTCTGTGCCAGCCACTCAAGCTAGTGTTTCAGAAATTAAAGAATGTTATCAACTTTTGAGTCTAGAAATTGACCAAGCATGCAATCAAGATGCATAGATGATTATTATTGATTAGAATTAGAAGGTTGGACACAAAGAACGATAGTTGGTAAATATGGTCTTGGTGATAGAAATGAAGCTGGAAATCATATGATAGAATTTTAAAAGATCAACAACTTCTTAATCACCAATAACTTTTTCAACAATATAAATGAAGACTGTATGTGTGGATTTCTTCAGATGGAATACCGAGAAATCAAATGGACTACATCTGTGAGAAGAGACAATAGAGCAGCTCGATCTCATCACCAAAAAGGAGGCCAGGGACTGACTGTAGACAGAACAGCAATTGCTCATGTGTAAGGTCAGCTGATGCTGACGAAAATTAAAACAAGTCCACGGGAACCTAAATATGGCCTTGAATGTATTCCACCTGAATTTCAGGAACATCTCAAAAATAGATTTGATACATTGAACATTAATGACAGAAGACCCAATGAACTATGGGATGACATCAAGAACATCAGACATGCAGGAAGCAAAGGTCATTAAAAAGACAGGAAAGAAAGAAAAGGTAAAAGTTTCAGGAGAGATTCTGAAACTTGCTCTTAATTTCAGAGTAGCTAAGGCAAATGGAAGAAATAATGAAGCCAAAGAGCTGAACAGAAAATTCAAAGGGCAGCTCGAAAAGACAAAGTAAAATATTATAATGAAATGTGCAAAGAACTAAAATTAGAAAACCAAAAATGAAAAACATGCTCAACATAGCTAAAATTGAAAGAACTTTTAGAAAAGCAAGGCTTCAGTTAAAATATTAAAAGAGTCTATGGGCGAAATACTGACCCATGCAGGAAGTACCAAAGGAAGATAAAAGGAACCCACAGAGTCATTATATCGAAAAGAACCAGTCAACATTCAGCCATTGCAAGCGATAACGTCTTAGTGCTGAAGGAAGAAGTCCAAGCTGCACTGGGGGCATCCGTGACAAACAAGGCTCAAGGAATTAACAGAACACCAAGTAAGATATTTCAATAAGTTGTTGAAGCTCTGGAAGCAGTGGTGGGATTCAACCAGTTCACACCAGTTCAGCAGGACCCACACTGAATTTTTGTTGAGTTCAGCGAACCAGTTGTTAAAATGGTACTTAGAATCAGGGTTCTCTAAGGTGAAAATTACAAATTTACATTCCTTACTCTTTTTAAAGGTTCATCTGTGTGTAGTAATGTGAGTTAATTTTGGCCATGGGTTATAAAAAATTAGATGGAACGATGCTTGTAATATTTACTTATTCATTTCATAAAACTCAGGATATTTTCTATGAAATACGTTTTTATTCCTTTGTGTTTGTTACCTCCTAACCAAACATATCATTTAAAGAGAAAACATAACAAACAACCAGAGGGTGACACAGTGTCATTTGTTTCAGCTTGTGTTACGTCTCAAGTTGCCATGAGATATTATGAAGGGAAGTGCTCCAAGAGGTAAAAACATTGTCAGGACAATTGCTGCACGCTCAGCAAAAGGGCAAAAGAGGATTTTCCAAAGATGAGCATAATATGTTCAGAGAAGAGCAGTTAAGCACAGGACTATTGTCTGACTGACCTATCTCTAAAGGAATGGAATCCTACCCGGCCAGTGAAAGGAGAGATCACACAGCCAATAATGTTAGGATAAAAGTGAAGAATATTGCTAGTGAAGATGCCAATTAAGAAGCAACGTGGAAATAGCTTAAATAACAGCTATTGTTGAGTGTCAGGTATTATTGAATGTTTTTCATGAATATTTAAAAACTTATAATCTAGGTTTGTGTACCTCCTTTATTCTTATTTAAGTATTAACTGTATGATAAATAAATTACCCTTTCAGTATATCATCTTTTTTATACTTGAGACAGTCATTAGGGGAGCAAACTGATTGTTGAATCATTTAATCCCACCGCTGACTGGAAGCACTCACTGGCCTTTGCCAAGAAGCTTAGCTGATAGGTCAACTGACTAGAAGATTCATATTTGTACCCATTCCAAAGAAAGTTGACCCCAGAGGCTACACATATTATAGAACAATGCCACTGATAACACACAAGTAAAATGTTGCTGAAGTTCATGCAGCAGGAAGTCAGCAGGGAGCAGGGAGCAGCCAGACTCAGGCTGGATTCCAAAGAGGATGTGGAACAAGGAGTGTCATTGCTGATGTCTAATGAATCTTGGTTCGAAGCAGGGAATACCAGGAAAATGTTGTGTTTCGTTGACTCTGCAAAGACACTTGACTGTGTCCATCATAACCAACTATGGATGGCAATGAGAACAATGAGAATTCTAGAATACTTCGTTGTATTTGGACACAAACTCTCCATGGTTTAAGATTAGGAAAGATGTGTGCCAGGGTTGTATCCTTTCATCATACCCTTTCAATCTGTATTCTGAGCAAAAGATAATCAGAGAAGCTGGACTGTATGAAGAAGAATGTGCATCACAGTCGGAGGAAGGCTTATTAACAAGCTTTGATATGCAAAAGACATACCTTGCTTGCTGCAAATGAAGAGGACTTGAAGCACTTGCTGATGAAGATCAGGGACTGCAGTCCTTCAGTATAGATTACAGCTCAATGTAAAGAAGACCAAAATCCTCACAACAGGACCAAAAGGTAACATCATGATAAACAGAGAAAAGATTGAAGTTGTCAAGGATTTCATTTTGCTAGCTCCATAATCAATGCTCATGGAAGCAGCAGTCAAGAGATCAAAGGACATTGGGTAAATCTGCTGCATAAATCCCTTTACCCCTAATAAAATGATTTTTAAAAAATGATGATGGCAACAAATGTGCTTGACACAATGGATGGATGGATGGATTGTGGTAAGAGTTGTACAAGCCCCCAATAAAATGATTTTTTTTAAAAAGATCCCTTTAAAGTGTTGAAAAGCAAGTCACCTTAAGGACAAGATGCCCATGACCCAAGCTATGGTATTTTCAATTACTTCGTGTACATGTGAAAGATTGATAATGAATAAGGAAGGCCAAAGAAGAATTGATGCATTTTAATTATGGTGCTGGCAAAGGCTATTGAAGATACCGTGGATGTGTTTGTCTGGGTTGACTAAAGAAACACATCCAGAGACAATCATATGGATGTAAGGGAGAGTTTTATATCAAAGTATAATTGTATATTAAGAAAACATCCCAGCCCAGGCCATATCAAGACCTTAAATCTGATACTAATCCATAAATACTAATCCATAAATTCCTCTTCAGACTCATGCAGCACATGCATGGATGCTGAATGCAGGAAAATCACAGGCCAGTGGTGGAAAGTCATGTGGATCCAGTGGCAATGGAAGCATCTCCAGGGCTGTGATTGCCATCAGCATGGCTCCATGTGGCTTGTTAACAGGAAGGTGAAGCAGAGAGAAAGTGTGTCCCACCTCCAGGGAGGAAGAGTTGAAGTTCCCAGAATCCTCATGAGAAAGCCATGCCCACAAGGAGGCATCAATCAGGCGGTGGCCTGATTGACAGGCTAGACTCCACCCCTTAACTCTATCAAGTTGACATGAAATTATGTAACTATCACACACCACTCCTTGTCAACCTGACACCTTTACACAACTCTTTATTCATATATAATTTTTAAAACAAAGACAATAGTAAAATCATATTTGTGCCTAACAGGATAAAACTAAAATGCATACAATTCAATATGTGCCAGCTTCACTTAAACATACTATTCTCTAAGTGAACTAAACAACAATTCTATGCCTAATAATACCTAATCCATAATCAACATATAAAAGTTTGTAAGCCAGTCACTTCATGCCTTTATCCTCCCCACTTTGGGTATCTGCTCTCTATACTGCCCACTTACATCAACCCAGTGCTCTGAGAAGACAAGCATGTTCTTTGAAGTGAAGAATCTTCATTCCAGTTGGAACCTTATGAGTCTGCATCCATAAGCAAAGTCAAATCAGGACAGGCCATCCATAAAGTCAGCAGCAATATGCACCAGTTCACACACTCAAAAATCTCATCTGGTTGGGTTCTGGTCAACTTAATGTGGGTCGCCTCACTTAGCCTTACCAGGGTGTCCATTAGTCACCTCATCTTGAGAAGATGGGCCCCATCACAAATTCTCAACAACCCTACCCCCCTTGGGCTAGGTCATGAACTTCAGACCAACCAGCCTGCTCTCATCTTCTCCTCTAGTTCCTGTGAACCAGGTCCATGGGTGTCTGTGGCCAAATTGTGAAGATGGAGAGTGGATGCTTGTTTGACCCCTGCCTCATGGTAGTTTGTCTTCTTTGGCTAGCCAGAGGTCAGATATGTCCATGCTGTTTACTGGGTTGTTTCCTAGAAAGAATATGGGAAGTTAAACTTTTGATTGTTTTCTTTGGTTATTCCTGTCTAAAGTGGCAAAAATGAATGTGATTAATATATATATTTTAAGCTCAGGGGTTGAAATCACCCGGAATTTCTCAGAGACCATGATGCTTAGTAAAAATGACTGAGAGAAGGTCAAAATGGCATGATGAAGTCAAAGGCCAAAGGCCATATTTTGTATCAATAGAATAGATAGATTATACTTTGTTATAGATAGATTGACTGTGTTAAGATTGAGAGTTTAGGATCTGGCTCTACTAGGTTTATACTGCTTTCTTCTGCCTGTTGTTATTGATATAATGATTGATAGAAATTGGGAAGTATAAATAGCTTGTAAGCTCACTGTTTCAGCCATCAATTTGAATCTTTAACAGGATTAGGTCATGCCTACAAAGAAGGCTCTGAAAAGATAAGCCCCACCCAGTGCTTTGGAGTACTCAGGACATGTGCTTTCAGAGAGACTTGCCTAAGGGGCTATTGACAGACTGAAGAAAAAAGGAACTCTTTGGTTTTTTGAATTTTGAACTAGTGGTTTGTAGCTGAGGCTGGAAAAATTTGGAGCCATGAAAGAACATGAGGAAGTTCTACCCAAGATAAATTGACACATTTGGTTGTGACTGTAACCATGGGCTCGAATATGGTAGCAATTGTGGGCCAGGCAATGTTCCTTCTCTTGTACATAGGGTCACTATGAGTCAGAGCAACCTCAGAAGATCTAAGAAAAAAATACATCAACTCTGAAACTCATCTAGACCTGATAGATTGCTAAATTACAGATGATTAATCACATTTAAATTATGCAAATGATCACAGGTCTATTCAAATTAGTACAAATATTCCGATTTTGACAATAAGATCTGTTGCTGAGGAAGCTTGTACTCTGAGTCATGTATTCATCTGACAACTATTGATGGTTTCTCTACGATGTGTCTTGTGAGCTACAGTGAGTGTAAGGTCTCACACTTGTCCTCTTAGTTTCGCTCTTCCCTTTTTCCGTAGCTCCCTTTCTTCTCCTGTTGACTCCTCCTTGATTTTAAAAACTATTTTAAGGCGAACATTTATTAAGCCTTAGACAAAGACAAAGCGTATGGATGAGAACGATCATTTATACGAGATCATGATGGGCTCTGAGGGTTTGCTGAGATTCAGAGACTTCAAAGGACATGGGAGGACGAAGGAAAATGTCACCACACCACGACTAGTGTCAGATCAATACAGCCCGGTGACAAGTGGAAGCACAGAAGCAGGAGCGGGACCTCACTGAGACCTGTACGTTCCATCCAGAAAAGGTGATGAGGAGATTCTCTCTGGGGCTTGGTTGGATGCACTGACAGCCCTCACCCACAGTCCCTCCGATTCTGGCTGAAACCTGCTCACAGATGGGAGGTGGGAGGGGCTGGAGTATGAGGCACCCAGCCAAGCCCCAGCCTTGGGGAACATACTCCACAGACTTGTTCACTTCTGAGTGTGAGCTCTCCTCTTACTTTCCAGGCAGTGTGTGTGTGTGTGTGTGTGTGTGTGTGTGCACATGTATGTGTGTGTGTTCTAGAGAACTGCCTCCTGCCTCCTCCCACCCCCACTGCACAGCTCGTCTTGAAGTTGCTTTCAGAGACCCCCCTTTTGCTGCCAGCAGGGTCTGGATGACCCTGAAGGAGCCCCTCTATTTCTCTAGAGGCTCCCCAGCTTCACCCAAGGCATCAAGGAGGACAGCTTAAGCCAATCCCCAAATCCCCACTTGAGAGTACTAGGTCCCATCCAGCTCTCACTAGAGGCCTTTGCCTGGGGCCTTGCTGGAAGCTCCTTCAAGAGCAGGCTCGCTTTCTGCTGCTGTGACAGGGACTTTGGTCGGATGTTGGGAGGGAGGTTAAGGGGCAGCCACATCATGATCCCCGTGGCAGACTGCACAGAAGGGGAAGGACAAGCATGGCAACTCCCTCAGCTCTCACACCTGGGCCCCTTAGGCACTCCCTCTACAGAAGAGGTGCGTGTGCCTGGTGGTGCTGGAGAAACAAATTTGAAGTACCACGAACTGCTACAAGGACAATCCGCTCGATATTGGAAGAAGTAAGGCCAGAGGGCTTCCTAGAAGAAAGGATGGTGAGACTTTATCTCGTGAGTTTGGGCCTGTTGTCAGGAGAGAGCAGCCCCTGGAGAAGGACATGATGCTTGGTAAAAGTGAAAAAGAGGAAGAGCCTGGGAGACATGGGTTGGCACAGTGGCTGCACCCAGAGCTCAGGTTGAGGGGCTGGCACAGGACCGGGCAGTGTTTGGTTCTGTTGAGCATAAGCTGGCGATGGCACCGAAGAAGACCACTACAGAGGCGATGGATGCCTGAGAAGGACCAGGATTTGGCCACGCTCATAGCTGGGAAGGGAGCCCCCCTGGCTCAGGATGTGTGATACTGCAGGACCATCGAATCCTGGAGGCCCCCCGGAACTTTGGGCAACGACCACTCTCTCTACAGTGTTTGCTGAGTATCCACCCTGCTCCAGCACCACAGGCTAAGCCAAGGACAGTACAACACAGAACCGATCCAAATCCTTCCCACATGGGGCTTACCTTCTAGTGGGAGAGGCCAGCGGCCGTGTGCAATATCAGTAATATGCATAACCTGTTGGATAGGCGTCATGTTATTATTGTTAGTCCTGCTTGCTCAGTGAGGGGCGAGAGGGAGGGGGAAGGACTTGGGGAGGTGCTCATGCTGAACCCCCCTATAGTCTGAGAACTGTCCGGGGAGGTGTCTTCTCTCACTCTGAGGACGTCTGGGAGGTGAAACGACACCGCTCAAAGCCACTCAGCCCATAAGCTGCACTCTGCTCAGAATCCCAGCTGACCCTGCTTAGCCATGGGTCCCTGCCACCCTCGCCAGCTTCAGTCCAGGCCCTCTGTGGGGTGACTAAAGGTCCAGGTCAGCAGTTCAAACCCAGCAGCAACTCCCTGGGGGGACGATGGTTTACAGCCTCGGAAACCCTAAGGCCTGTAGGGTCTCTTTGAATCCAATGGCCTCCATGGCCACGTTTGCCTCCGTGGGTAGCGCACGCCTGCGGTGTTCCCTGTCTGGCTGCTCCCGTGGAGATGTCTTGGAACACCTAGCCATGGAGTTCTGGAAATCCTAAGAAGCACAGGTCTGTTCCGGAAGAATGAGGTCGCCACGAGTCAGGCTTGACTTGAGGATTGCCCTTCACAGTATTGTGCCTCATAGTAAGGGGAGGAGCGAGCGCACTCTGGCGGCATCTCCTTGACCGACGGGCAGAGGTTGTTTCTGGACGCGTGATTCCGAGCCGCGGGCAGGCACCGCCGCCCAGTGGTGACGCGCGGGCACGCCCGCGCAACTCATTTTCTCCGCAGAATCGCGAGCCTCCACTTCTCTGGACCTTCAGGACCGGGTCAGCTTTCCCCCAGGGCTCCAAGGCCGTCAGGGCAAGACCAAAACAGAGGCACAGTGCTCTTGCTGGGAGCCTCCCAGTCCTGGGAGATGGGTCGCTGTAGCAGTGACCTGGGAGTCCCAAGAAGGAACTGGAGCTAGTGGAGTGTCTTTGAGTGTACAAGCTACTGTCCCCAACCTGTGTGTGTGTGTGTGTGTGTGTGTGTGTGTGTGTGTGTGTGTGTGTGTGTGGCGGGGGGTGGGGGTGGGGGGTCGGGAAAAATACGGATTTGTACTTTTGTGGTGCGATGACCCATAGACCCAGGTGAACTGGAAAAGGCCTGGGTCCATGCAGGACATGTTGGCTGGAGCAGGGGAGGTGTCTAGAGCTGCAGGCAGGACCTCTGACAGGCCGGGCAGAGGAAGTGTTAGGTCTCTCTCTCGGGGCTAGATTTCAGCCTCCATCCTTGGCTCCACGAGAAAAAGATTTCACGCCAAAGCCTGGCTCGTGATCCAAGTGAATTTAATGAGAGTTAAAAGAAGCTTCAGGTTTTACGCGGCACCCATAGGATTCCTTTGACCATGCGGCCTGGCAGAGACTGCTCTGGGTCACGCAAGGATCTCTCTCCTCCCTCAATGACGACCAGACCAGCCCCTCTCCTTTCCGGTCCCTGCCTTTTCAAGGGTTACCGGGGAAGGCGTGGTGAACGACCCCCAGGTCGCTCCCATTGGCTGAATTGCAATCACCTGGCCCAGGTGGGCTGCTCCAGGTGTAATGCCCATCCGAGCCCACTCACGGGAAAATCTAGCTTTGTCCTATGCTGGCTCTCCTGGGCATGCGTAAATGGACTTCCCAATTCCCTAGGCTAAGCTGCCTAACAGAAGGACCTTAGAATCAGGCATGTGCTCAAATCCTGGCTGCCAGCGCATCACCCAGCCCATTCCTGAGCCTTCTGGAATGACGGGTCTGTCACATGGTGGTTATGGGGCAGTCTGGTGAGAAGGGGCCCTGGCTCCCTGCCCCAGAAGCGCTGGACTGCTCCCTGCCAGGCCAGCACTCCAAACCCACCAGCTGCCTCTTGGGAGGAAGAGGAGGCCGCGTGCTCTCACACAGATGTACAGCCGCAGGCGATGGAGGGTCTCTAGGACTCAGGATGCACCGATGGCAGTGGCTTTGAGGTTTTTCTGGAAGAAACAGCTGCTTTTGGAGCCGTGGAACGGTGAACATGTGAAGACAGGCAGCTGTGGCTGGTGGGTGGGGCCACCCAAAGAAAAAAGGCTGTCCTCCCAAGGGCCAGAGCTCCTGCTGCACAGCATGGCCCCACCCGGTGACCCAGGGAGCCAGCAAGGGCCACTCATCAGTCTCCAGGGTCCCCTGAGGTGAACGCAGCTGCTGGCCTGGCTATCAAGGTGTGCTTGGGGCTTATTTAACCATGATGCTATCCCCCAGCCCAGCCCCACTCATTCCATTTCTTCAGTCAGCAAAGGCTGAGTGCTTCTGTGTGTCAGGCTCTGCTGGGTGGGCACAGTGGGGGTCAGACGGTCACGCAGCAGCACATGCTGACGGATTCATTTGTTTTAACCCAGACCTCTTTCCTGCCCTGGGCATCCATGCTTTGACATGGCACAGGAAACTGCTCAGCCCTCTAGTGTGTGCACCCCAAACTGCAGGGCACTTCACAGGAGTGGGGGGCCAACCCTGATCGACAGGAGTGGGATCTGATGGAGAAATCATCCCCTTTCACCCCTTGGGTGACAGCTTGGTGTCTGTTTCCCAAGCCGCCTCAGGAGTCTGGAAAGTGGTGGCGCTGTGCTAATGCCATTGTGTTCTGGCCTCCTCAGCTGTCTTCCTTGTTGTTTCGGGTCCCCTGCCCCTCCCTCTTGTCAGCCCACCCCCATCACTTCCCTTGTAGGGAGAAGCAAGTGTCTGGGGGTCAGCTTTCAGGGGAACCCAGGCTAATCCCATGGGAACCACAACTCTCCATAGGTCCACCTCCAAGGAGCCTTGATTCGGTTATGGAAACAGAAGAGAAATTCAGAGCAGGTCAGAGAGTGATTCAGAATAAGGAGAAAGTCAAAGAAAGCCAGAAGGCCAGGAGGTGGGTGGGGAGAGGTTTGGGGAAGGTTTGTCAAGGATTCGCGTGGGGCGTTTTAGGTGGTATAGGTGTTGGTAGTTACACCATAGTTTGTCTGTTTGAGGATTGAGAGTGAAGGGGTGGAGTCTAGTCTGTCAATGGGATCATAGCCTCTGAGGCCTCTGTGGGGCCTGCCTTTCTCCTGAGAATTCTGGGAAATCTGGATTTTCCTTCTGGAAGACAGGAGACACTTTCTCTCTCTGCTCACTCCCTGGGAGGCATTGCAGCTGACAAGACACATGGAACTTCACTAGTGCCCTGAGCTAAGGAGCCACATGGCCCTACCTGGACGCAACCAGACCTCTGAAGCTGGAGAAGCCACAGAGAGACCCCCGCCAGTGCTGAGATGCTTACACCACCACTGGATCTAAAGACTTTCTACCCACTGGCCTGTGACTGTCCCACATTCTGCATCATTGCATGTGTTTCGTGAGTCTGAGGAGGACTTTATAGATCGGTATTGGACATATGGGCTAAGAATATCGGACGTATGGGCTTGGACTGGACTGCGTTGGGATGTTTTCTTAATGTATAATTACCCTTTATATAAAACTCCCTCTTATACACATATGCGTGTTTATGAATTTGTTTCTCTAGTCTACCCGGACTAACACACATGTCTTCCAGGATGGGGAGAGTGGTAGACAAGTCAGTAAGATGGGTGACACTGGAATGTTGGATCTAGGGATGTGGAGGTCAAGGGTCACCTTGGGGAGTGAGACAGGAACAAGAATCTCATTAGGGAGGGATAGAGTGAAAATCAGAGAGAGTGCAGAGCCCCATTCAAGGAGGGAGCCAGGAAGGGCAAGCAGGAGAGCATGCATCTATCTGAGGCAGGCCCTCACACTTAATCCTCAAAGTAATCCCCCTGCTTTTGAGCACTTTAAAGAGGTCTAGTTGTGACCCCACGCAGTGTGTCCTTTGGTCTCTTGCCTGCTGCTCTCATGAGCATGGCTTGTGGATCCAAGCAAGACAAGATCCTTGACAACTCCAATCTTTTCTCCATGTATCCTGATGTCACCTACTGGTCTGGTTGTGAGGATATTGATTTTCTTCACATTGAGCTGTCATCTATACCGAAGGCTACAATCTCTGATCTTCATCAGCAAGTGCCTTTAGTCCTCCTCACTGTCAGCACACAAGGCTGTGTCACCTGCACATTGCAGGTTGTTCATAAACCTCCCTCCAATCCCGATGCTGCGACCTTCCTCAGACAGTCCAGATTCTCTGAAGATTTGCTCAGTGTACAGATAGACTACGTGGGGTGAGGGATTCCAACCGACTGTGGTGTTCCTCGTTCTGTCTGAACCATGGTCTCGTGGTCCGTGTACAGGTTCCACCTGAGCACAACGAAGGATCTCGAATCCCCCTTCTTCCTAATGCTAGCCCTAGTTTGCTGTGACCCCTCATCAAATACCTCTGTCTAGTCGATAAAACACAAGCGAACATTTGTCTGGTATTCCCTGCTTTCAGCCAAGATCCATCTGATGGCAGCAGTGATACCCTCCGTTCCAAGTTCTCTTCTGAATCTGGCGTGAGTTTCTGGCAGCTCCTTGGTTATGTTCTCCTGCAGCCATAGCTGGAGATCAGTCAGCACTTGCATGTGATATGAACGCTTTTGTTCTATACGTGGGGCTTTCCTGTCGGGTCTCCTTTCTTTGGAATGGGTACAAATATAGATCTCTTCCGGCCGCTTGGCCAGGAAGCTGTCTTCCAAACTTTTTGGCGTGGCCAAGTGGGTGCTCCCAGTGCTGCATCAACCTGTTGAAACTTTGCGGTTGGTGTTCTGTCGACTCCCAGAGCCTGGTTTTTGCTAATGCCGTCAGCGCAGCTTGGACTTCGTCCTTTGGGACTGTTGGCTCTGATCACGGGCTTCCTCTGGACGTGGCTGAATGGTGACTGGTCCGTTTGGAGTATTCCGCCCATCTTCTTTTGATACTCCCTGTCCAACAGTTTGCCCGTAGGATCTTTCAATACTGCAGCTCCAGGCTTGGAACCTGTTCACTTTGGGTGGCCTCGCTGATGTATGCAGAACAGTGACATGGCTTTTAGCCTGACAGCCACCCAGGAGCCACCACCGGATGGCAAACTGACAGGCACGGAGCTCACCAACGAGTTCGTGGTTCGTATGAATGTAAGCGCAGAAACAATAGAGTGAGGCAACGTGACTCCATTCATCACGTAGTCTTTCACCACGAACATGAATCCTAAACAGTATGAAGGCGCCTGCAGCTGTGGCCCAGGAGGAGGCCCGCGGGCGCGAGGGTTGACACCGCGAGGGACCACTCCGGGAAACGACAACCCGAGTGATCAAAGCAAAGGTAATGTGGAACCGAAGCGGACACTAGCTGAAGACTGCAGAACGCTGAATGAACTGTACACTTTATAGATGTGCCAACACAACCTGAATGGATGTCAACACACACAGGTTGAATGGCGTACGCCAGACCAAGGAGGAGGAGGAAGAAGAGAGAGAGCATATTTCGAATGAATGTACTATGTAAAATTTTAGGAAACGACAGAAAGATGATCAGTGACCTAGAACCAGCTGACTGAGTGGCGCAGGCGTAAGGGGATGGGATTGCCTGAAGGGGGACAAGGAAAAAGCTGTGCCCATCATCTTGTGTGTGGGGACATGCAAACACCTGTCACTGTCCATGTGTGCAGTTGGCAGCATGCTGAGGGCGTTGCAGAAAGGAAGTAAAGGTTTGAATCAAAATCTCAAGTAAATTAGTAGTAAAAAAGTCCAGACTGGAAGCGCCTGAGTCCCCTCCAGTTTCCCACGGCAAGTCCTCCGGCATCGCCCCTCTCTGTGTTCACCGTGTGGATAAAGGACTCATTTCCTGTGTCATTTGTCTGTCTCTGTCATAGGAGGTGTCCAATTGATGCTTTGAGGCACAACAGGGAGAGGTAGCAGGGACCTCCCCACCCACAGCACTGGGGAAGGCTTCTCCACACCTGTTGGCTTGCTTTCGGGAGAGGTGTGAGGAGGTAAGTGTCAGCTGGAGTGTCCACCCAGGAGCCTGGTCCACAGACGCCGGCGCCACTGCACAGGTGTGTCTGTGTGGTGGTAGAAAGTGGGGGAGAGCAAGGTAATGTGACTTCAGATAAATGACCTTGGTGTCATCTCCCCACACCCCCATTGCCTCTGCCACCTAGCTGCCCTCTTCCCTCTTGGCACAGAGACACTCGTGCCAGAGGGCCAGGGGGTCTCGTCCAGACACAGGGCTGGAACAGGTCTCTGCTCTGAACCCGCAGGGTCCAAAGGAGGAGCAGACAGAGGCTCCAGCTGAGAGTGGGGGGCTGTCCCACCAGGAGACTCACAGCAGCTGCAGCCGCCCCTGACCTTGCTCCCCCCCGCTCCCCCCTCCCCCAGTGCCTGCACCATATGGACTGGAGGTGACAGGGGCAAATGAGCAGAGGGCCTGGGTGTCCCGTGAGATGCCATCTGAGTTCATGGCATGACTTTACTCCTACGCAGCTTGGATGATTCGTTAACTTGGTGTCTGTTTCCCTGTTGAAACCAATGGAGATAGCAAGTGCGGTCACACCCAGCTGAGAGGATTGAAGGAGCCAATGCTCAGAACATGCCTTCACCTGTGTCCTCACCTGCTCTACGAAGGATATGTGTTTGCTGTCATGGAATGCTTCGGTCCTTTCTAAGACCCCTCTGCTGTCCTTCCTCACCTCACATCAGACAACTCAGGGCAACACCCCACAGCCTAGCATCTGAGAGTGATGGGCAGTTACCCCATCACCCATCTCTTCAGGCCTGGGATCCCTTTAACGTTTTGTCACAAATGAACTGAAAGTTTGCAGAGCAGATTGGTTTTCCACTTCGTTCCAACTCATTCGCTGCAATCCCCTCCACACACCGCCACTTACACCGCGTCCTGTTTCCTTTCCTTTCCTAACCTTGGCCGCTGGGTAAATGCGGCTCTACTGATCGCAAATGGTTGGTTGTCTAAGGAGTGTGTGCTCCCTACCATTCCTGTTCTCCCCGTGGACCTGCCCGCTGCTTTGCTGAACATAGAGCCATGGGCGTGAGTTCGTTTCCAGACAGGAAAGGTGACGAGGGGCCATAGTCTAGGGGGTTCTGCCAGTCTGTCTTCAACCGGTGTGGTAATTATATAATTCATGTTCACTTGATAAATAAGCTATAGGGGTGGAGTCTAGGCTGTCAGTCAGTCTGAAGACATCTCCTTATGAGGGTGGCTTTCTGACGTCTCTTTCTCCCTGGAGGTGGGACACACTCTCTCTCCCTCAGCCTTCCTTTTCCTGCTGCTGAGACACTCAGAGAGCTGGAGCAGCCATGTGGAGACCGATCCATGCCAGCATTGAGATGCTTCCACTGCCACTGGATCCACAAGACTTTCTACCCACCAGCCTGTGATCTTCCTGCATTCGGCATCATTGCATGGGCTGCAGAGTCTAAAGAGGAATGTATTTATAGTCCAATATAGTCTAATATCAGAATTATGGACTTGATCTGGGCCGGGCTGGGGTGTTTTCTCAATATGCAATTGCTTTTTGATACAAAGCTCCCTCTTGTACACATAGGAATGTCCCTGGACTTGTTTATCTAGTCAACTCAGGCTAACACGGCTAACACAACCAGCCAGCCTGGTCTTTTGTCTTCCCTTCCATATGTTTGAAATGAACTTGTACGTCGTTAAAGAACCCAAGTCCATTTTGGTTTTGCTTTTCCTGCTGTTTTCCCACTCAGACCAATGTCTGCATCCGAAGGATAAGGAATCTGGGTGGTTTTTAAGGCTGTGACCCTTTAGTCTCTCTCTCTTAAAAAAATTTATTTTGGTTTTCAAAGAAAAATACATTCTGTGAAGTTGCACAGCCCCGGACAAATCACATCGGTAACAGTATCCCACCCCACCCCACCCCCCACAAATAAGCCTGGGCTTAGTATGACGCAGCGCTTTGTTCCCCAGTCTCCTCCCACTCTGGATCTCTTTGCGAGCTGTTGGTAGCAGTGGTCGCCGGGCACCATCTAGTTCTCCTGGTCTCAGGGTGGTGGAGCCTGGTGGTCCTGTGGTCCACTGGGCTGTTTCCATGTGTCCAGTTTTCTTCACTTGACTTTTTAATACCCCAGTTGCCACTCACCAAAGCGGGCTGTAGAACACTGTCTTTTGAACTGTTGTTCTAATTGACCTTGGCGTACCCCTAGACAGCGATCCTGAGTCCCTGGGTCCCTGGGTCCTGTGACTCAGGCCCTCAAGGTGTTTCATGGTCTGAGTTCTCGCAACTTTACCTCCTTTATGCCCCCCTGTACGCTTGCTGCAGGTAACCTGTCCAACCTATTCGTGGGTGTCCTCCTACACTCCCTCCCACACACCTTCGGCCTGCGTGCCTACGGAATGGGGACTCTTGAGGGTTAATTTCTCTTGACCTAAGGAGTAGCACCTACTTCACACAGAGAAACGGAGTGCCTGATGCCTGCAAGCCCTGCCTTCTCCAGCAGAGGGCGATCAGCACCACACTTTGCTGGTCATTGAGCCTCCACCCCACCAGACCCAGGCCCTGGTACACACATGCCTGGTAAAATAGAAGGGCAGGGAAAAAGAGGAAGCCCCTGGGGGGAGACGGATGGCGACGGTGGTGATGACAATGTGCTCAATGCAACGTCGTGAGGATGGTGTGAGACAAGGCAGTGTTTCTCTCTTTCTGTTCTAGGTGGGGTCGCTGAGTCCAGACTTGGTCAAGGAGCCCTTGTGGAGTGGTGGGGTTACACCTGGTGATAGTTACATAATCTGCTGTCAACTTGAGCCTTAAGAGTGAAGGGGTGGAGTTTAGCCTATTAATCAGGCTGCAGCTCGGTGACCTCATTTGAAGGCACTAAGGAGATAAATAGCTCACCGGAGGAGGGACACCCGCTCACTCCTTTGGATTCCTGCAGAAAAGACTCAAGGAGCTACACCAGAGCCCTGGGGCTGGAGGAGCCATGTGGCAGCCCTAAGACGCTCCCACCCACTGGCCCGTCATCTTGCTGCTTTTGGCATCATTGCATGTGTTGCGTGAGTCTGAAGAGGACTTTATAGATTGGTATTGGACACATGGGCTAATATCGGACTTACGGTCTTGACTGGACTGAGATGTTTTCTCAATATTCAACGGCTCTTGTAGATAAAGTTCTTTCTTATATGTGTGTCTATGGATTTCTCTAGTCCGCCCGGATGCACACACGCCTTGTGTGAGAAAGATGGGACTTTCCACGCCTGTAAAGTGTGTCAGTCTCAGAAGCCCACAGGGGCCGCTCTGCCCGCCCTAGCAGGTGGCTGTGAGTCAACACTGACTCCACAGCAGTCAGTGAGCGAGCCTCAGACGGACCCTTGCTTCGTGCCCTCCCCAACCCCACCCCGCTCCCACGAGGAACTCGTGCGCAGCCTGTTTCCCAGGTGGTAACACGAGTGTTGTTCTCTCTGCCTCCAACCCCAAGATTTTCCACAAGTGAATCCTTGGGAACACCACCAGATCCCGGGGAGCGGCACCCCCAAGCTGCGTCGCAAAGCTTCCTGGGCCTCGTGTCCCAGTCTTCCCATAGAGCCCTCCCACTAACGGGGGCTGGACTGAGCCCTTTCCCAACCCATCCACACCCAAGAAGCACAAAACACAGACGGGGGTAAAAAAAGAATCACATCTTTATTGTTTGGTTAATGAGCTGGTTTGAGGGGCCCCACAAGGGTAGGAAATACCAAGTTTTGATTAGTCAGAGACTCCTGTTAACTGTAAAAACATATAGTGTTTTTAAAAAATCACATAAAAAGCAGGCCAAGCAGCCACCCTGTACAAGGCTCAAGGCACCCGGGTGACTGAGAAACATGGGCAGGGGCCCTGGGGCCTAGTGGAAGGGCTGGTGGGGCCCAGATAGTGTCCCTTTATCCCCAGCTGTCACACAGACAGACACACACACACACACACATACAGACACACACACACACACACACACACATTTTCTTTCCTGGTTTACAAATCACCAAGCCCACCGCCCTGGAGAGGACGCCTTCCTGCAGGGACCCTGTCGGGCAGAGTGGAAGCACCCCACTGGGCTGCCAAGGCGGGACATCTGCACAGAGGCAGACTGACACATCGGCGGAGTCCCGCCACCAGCATGTCTGGTGGTGAGCTTAAGCCACGGCACCGCCAGGGCCCCTCAACTCCCCTTGGGGCGGGAGGGGGATAGAAACCGCTCCTCCTAGACAAGGCACCACCGAAATTAGCCCTGAGCAGAATGCTGAGAGCCCCCTCCCCGGCCCAGCCACCTCCCTAGAAGGCCCTGGAGGCAGCCCACCCACCCACCCACACGCACTGCAGGATGGTGGTCACTGTGGGGGAGGGCCCCAGTCCTGTGCTGCCCCCATCATGGACTGAGAAGCATGTGGCACAGTAGGTGGTGGATGGGGGGCGAGGCCCCTGGGAGGTCCAGCGGCTTTAATTGGGGTAGCACATGCAGCAGCCGGCGCCCCCCGCCTCCATACCAGGCTTGTCGCCAGGGTTCAGGAGCCCATCGGTGACAGAGCACTCCTGGATGATGTCTTCCACGCGGGTGATGTACAGCAGCGTCAGCAGCACCCCCAGGAACTGGGGAAAAGGGGCAGGGCCCGTGAGGACCTGCTGGGGTGTGGCACCCTGCCCGGAGCCCCCACAGGGAAGACCTCTCCCCAGCCAGGGCCCTCGTCTGTGCTGCCTGGCAAATCCCAGCATGGTTCCCTGTCCCCTCTTGGCAGAGGCCCCTCCACTCAGGGATTCCAGCCTCCACCCAGATTGACCACTCCCTCTGCGGAGCCTCCGTTTCCTCCTCTTTCAAAAGGGCGTGGTCACAGCAGCCACCCCTTAGAGAGTGTTGGGGAGACGGCGGTGGCTGCGTAGCCCAAGTCAGGCTCCATGAGCAATGCCATCGCCACCCACCGGCTCCATATCGCCCGCCCTCCCGGGATGGGCCCAGCGGACTGCTGGGACAAGGACCTTTTCAGCCCGCCCCTCTGTGCCTTCCAGCTCCTAACCCCATCATCCAAACGTTCCGCCCAACCCACACTCCGGGCACTGGCCTACCTGAGGAAGCAGGATGCCCAGCAGGATGCCCGCCATGATGGTGTAGTTGTCCATGAACCAGATGAGCACGGCGTTGGTGCAGCCCCGCACATAGATGATGTCTTGCACGTTGAGGCGCTGCGTGCAGAGAGGCCATGCAAGGAGCTGGCAGGGTCTGGCCAGGACCCACCCTGGCCCATTCCTGACTCTGCTGCTCCACACAGCCCTCCCCCGGAGCTCCTACACAGTGTGAATGAGGGGTGGGGGGCTGCAGGGCGTTTGTGAGGGCCCGTCTGTTGTCATGGGATGGGACCACAGCCCCTGGGCAACCCTACCCTGCCTGTAGTGCCCCTCAGAAGTCCCCAGACCCTCTTGTCCTAACAATGATCTGAGTCAAAGGCCTAACCCTAGGTACATGGGAAGCCCAAAGTCCTGCTGGCACATCGGTTACCTGTGGGGCTGCTAACTAACTACAAGGTCAGCGGTTCAAAACTAACAACTGCCCTGTGAGAAAAAGATGAGGTTTTCTATTCCCGCCAAGAGTGAAGGTACTGGAAACTCACAGGGCACTTTTACTCTGTCCTGTAGGGTCCCTGAGTCGGGATCGACTCGATGGCAGGGAGTCGGGTGTTTGGTGTTTGCTGAATGGCTTTCATATGCCCTGAATTTGAATGGCCGCATTTTAGTTTGTTCAGAACTTTATGAAGAGTTGGTCACTAGACTAAAAAAGCAGGCCCGTGTGGACCGGGTTTACAAGATCTGAGCATGTTAGCCCACAGCTGCCTCTGCAGCTCCTCCACTCAGGAATTCACAGGCGCACAAGCGATGGACGATGTCACCACGATGCCACTGTGTCTCCTCTGTATCGATCTACTGCCTGAGCACTGACACGCTGAAACCAGTGACATCATGGCAAGCTGTTCTCATGTCGCAGGCGTTACCTCCAGTCGTGGTGCTGACGGCTTTGACATTGGGCGTGTGGGGAGGTCACCAAAAATAGTCACCATGGCCTTGAGGTTGAGGCCGGGTCACCACGCACGTCCTATTCCCCACAGCGTTCCTGATCACTGGACCTTTGTCCCCAGGGCCCTCTGCATGGACTCAAACCTGCAACCTTTCGGTTAGCAGTGGAGCATGGTAGCTATTAGCACCATCCAGGGATGCTAAAGGGAATTACCAAGTACAGTGAGGCCCGCGGAAGCCGGAGCCCATGTAAGGCAGAAGCCGGTCAGAGAAAACACCCACACCCCAAACTCTGCCCGCAGTTGATTCCAACTGCTACTGACAGAGCAGAACTGAAATGCTCCACAGCGAGTCGAGGCTGTGAGTCTTCACGAAGGCAACCGTCCATTTTCCTCCCAAAGAGTCCTGAGAGTGCTTGATCAGCCGGTTGGTGGTTCGCAGCTGGACACTTAACCCACCGCTCCACTGGGGCTCCTTCGGTGGGAAGGAAAACTCTGTGTTTCCCACCGAGAGGGGTGTAGAGAAGCAGTTAAGCCTGCACCCTGTCCAGGGAGCAGCAGCTTTCCAGACCTGGAAAAGCCGGGCCGGCTTCCCAATTCTCGTGGTTTCACGGCATCTGTGACACAACTGGCTGTGGAGTCTGGAATGTTGAGAACCACGGCTGGTCTGGGCTCCTCAAACTTTGCCATGCACCACAATCACCGCTCCCCGCCCCCCCCAAGGTTCTGATGTGAGGGTGCTGGGCAGAGCCCTTGGCAGGCATTGATCAAGCTCCGGGTGATGCTGCCGGCCGGGGTGCCACGACTCAGAGACCTCCCTCCGACCCAGCTCACGGCCACCGAGTCACCCCGCCTCCAAGTGACAGGAGGGGCTGCCACGTGGGGTTCCGAGGCTGTGACTCTTTATGGGAGTAGAAAGCCTCCTCCTCCTCCTGAGGAACAGCTGACGGTTTTGAACTTCTGACTGGGGGGGTGCCAGCCCGGTGCACACCCACTATGCCACCAGGGCTCTCTGAGGCCTCTCTAGACCATCCTCACGGTTCACTCCCGTCTCAGCGCCACCGCCAGCTTCTCTCTGTGTCCAGGGAAGCCATGCAGGAGGTTGACCCACAGGGTCCGCTGGATTCCCATGGGTCCGGCTGAGGGAGCCAGGGTGAGCCACCACAGAGCAGAGGCTCCAAGGGCAGAGGCAGGCTGGGCTCTCGGGCGTGCCTGAGCTCTGGGGATACCAGCCAGGACTGTGGTGGGGCTCCCACAACCATGCCAGCCTAAGGGGAGCCTGGCTCCCTGAGCCCTTGAGCCCCTCTGGGTCTGCGTGGGGATGGAAAAACTCAGCACCCCCCCGCCCCTGCGAGCCCCTGGGTGGTTGTGGGCTGGGCGTGGGGTCTTTCCTGGGGAAGGGATTCAGAGACTTACCTCCTTGTTAATCGTCTGGTAGCCACACATGGTATTGACAACTTCAGTCTGGAAAAGAAACAGCGACCCTGTTGTTCTCCCCATTCCACAGATCAGAGAACTGAGCTCACGCGGGGCCCACTGTCCCCAGTCACAGCGCGGGGTGGAGCGGAGATGCCGTCCCAGTCAGTCTGGCTCCAGAGCCTGCAGCTCAACCCCCACCCTCCAAGAGATGTCCAGGGAGGGGGCATGAGGTTGCTGGGCCCTGGTGCTTGGAGGAAGGTCTGCCAACCCACCCGCAGCGCCGCCCCGAAGACCCTGCCTTTCTGATGAGTTCATCTGGCGAGAGGGCAAGGTGATTGCCGTTCCACTGGAAGGAAAACCTCAGACCACAGCCACAGAGCCAGCTGCGGTTTCCCCAGGGCCAGAGCGGGGTTTCAGTGAGCTGCCCCCAAGTGCCGGCCTGGGAAACACCACGGCCAGGAAGTCCCCGACCAGGCAGGTCCCGCAGCCACAGGGCCCCATCGACAATGAGCAAGAGAGCCCCCGGCCCCGCCCACCGTCCACCCCTGGGTGACAGTAGCTGGGTGTGGGGGGGTGTTCATCCATGAAGGCAGGGTTGGAAAGTTCCCGGCAAACATGGACTGGAAAGTCAGTGGGATGTTCCCAGGCACTTTTGAAGCCGCCCCCCTCCCACCACCCCCGTTGACTGAATGGACGGGAGGCCGCTCTGTCATCTAGTCTACAAAGCAACGGCGACCAGTAGCCCCCCGGGGTTGCTTGTGACACAGGAACAGTCCTGGTGCTAGCACAGGGCCTGGTGAGGCCGGGGGTGTTTTCCAGGCCTAAGAAGGCCGAGGCCGGGCAACTGTTCTTTCCCTGAGAGCTGGCCTCATCAGGGCCGGGAGGGGGGGGGAGTGTGGCAATAAGCCCTGGGCTAGGTGGTCACCAGGGGCCTCACACTCAGTAATCAGTGCTCAGCACCCACCCAGCAGTCAGCATTGGTTGTGGGATCTCCCAGCCCCAGAGGGAGCCGGATGTGGGCAGTGCAGTGCACAAGGACACACTGGCAGTGGGCGCCTCCCCCTCATCCATTCGTTTATTTAATCAATAAATATTGAGTACTATTTTTGACACTTGGCATGTAAGAGACTAAAAATAAAGCCCCACTCTTCCTGGGATTTATAATCTGGCAAAGGCGACAGAAAATGAACCATTAACACAATCCATCCGTGAACAACATAATATGCAAGAAGGGGACAAGAATCAGCAGGGTAACCACGTTTTGCCAGTCCTGGAGGCCAGACCCGCCCCTGCCCTCAGGGTGCAGCCCAGAGCCTGCTCTACCTCCCTGAAGGAACGCCTCCTTTCTCCGCACAGTGCTCGGCCGCGTCCTGGGTTTGACCCAAGCCTGCCTGGGTTTGACCCAGAATCACAGCCTACAGACCACACGGACTGCGGAAGACTTGCAGGCCCCGGGTCAGCTGTCCTGGGGCCTCTCGGAAAGGGAGCTCCTGAGCTGCCACCCCCCAGAAGCGTGCTCTCCCCAGCACACACGGGGTGGACATGCTGGGTTCCCCAGGGCTGAGCAGCTCACAGAAGTGACAGACAGGAGGGCAGCCTTGCCCGGGTCTTTGCCACTCCGGTGAGAAGGCCGCCCTGTGTTATAACGAAGGCCCAAACCTTAGTCTCCTTGATGTCTCTAGCATCCACCTCCCACAGCTGCCCACGTACACTTGATCCAGACCCCGGGATGCCACACTGAGAAGACTGTGGGGCAGGGGTGGACACGGCCCCGGCCAGCCCTGTGCTTGCTTTCTGGCTGCTTCCCAAACTGAACTTCCATCTGGCCTCACTTTAACACCTTCCCCAGCCCACCTGGCTCTGAGCCTGGGCTGGTGGACGCTGTGAGGACCCCTCCATGTGCCAAGAGTGCTGCCAGCTGACCAAGGAGCTTAGTTGTCCACATCTGCTGTCACTCAAGGGGATGGCTTCCGCTGAGCAGAGCCGTTACGTCCCATCCTGCGTAGCCACTCCAAGACCAGTCGACCTGAGGTATTGAGCTCTGGCCCCAGCTCCAACCCAGGACAACGCTGAAGGACCCTCTTAGGACAGCCTCCAAGGTGTGGATGAGGGCCTCTTGAGACTGCACCACAGCTGAACTCCTGCCTCTGCCCCAGCCTGCTTCCACCTCCTGCCTTCCACAGGCAGCAATTCCAAGAGCACCCACTACTGCACCTCCAGATGTGGATTGGCATCTCAGTCTGCTTTCGCAGGGACTGTGACACCTGGCACGAGCTCCTTACTGAAACCCCTGTGTCCACCCCTACCCCCATAGTCTTTTCTCAGTACAGCATCCCCAGGGTCCTGACCAAGTCTCAGTCAGACCCGCCACTCCTTCCTGGAGCCCAGCCAGCTCCCTCAAGGTAATGCAGTGCACGGAAATGCGAGTGTCCTGACTGTGGCCTTCTGGGCACCATGGTCTCTCTGATCTCGTCTCCGGTGGGTCCCCTCCACACCCACTCCAGGCATGCTAGTTTCTTGTCTCAGCTGCATCAGGACTCTGCCTAACCTCAGGGCCTTTGCACATGCTGATCTACCTGCCAGGAAGCCACTCCCCCAGGTGCCTGCCTGGCTCACGCAATCTCACTTCCTTGGGGTTTTTACCTTTCTCCGTACCTAACATCACCACCCCGCAAAGTCAGTCCCTGCTTTATCATTTTCCTACTCAGCACGGACCACCCCCAACGTGTCCAGGCACACCTGGTCTCACCTCGCTCCACTTGAGCACACGCCAGACACCATGTTTTGTATTTTTTCCAAACTGAAGGCTTGTGGAAGACCTGGGTCAAGTAAGCGTCTTGTTTTTCCGACCCCGTGCGTCCACTCCTGTGTCTGTGTGTCATCCTACGGTCATTCCCATGCCGTTGCAAGCTTGTTCTTGTTCAGAATGCTGCTGCATACTTGCCAGCGTGGACCAAACTTCCATGTGCACCGGGAAACCACAAAGCTCGTGCGGCTCCCTTGATTGTGTCATTGCTTTGCAATGGCCTGGAACCGAACTGGTGAACTTCTGAGGTGCCTGCATAGGTTTCCTTTCTTGTGTTTGCCAGTTGCCCCCCAGAATGATAGCTCCCCATGTGTCCCCTGCATCCCCAGAAACCAGAACTTGTCTAGCACATAGAAAAATTCACTAACGAATGAATGAATGACTACAAGCTGAGCTTCCACATTTCTCACTTTGGACACGCAGGCGCCGCTGCCCTCACAGGCCTCGGAAACCGCCCGAGTCTCCCCAGCACCCCCCGTGCTCAGCCAGCCATCCTAAAACAGCAGCTCAAATTTCCCAGCTCGCCGCCCTCCCGCCCCTCTGGGTGCCCTCAGCCCTGGCTCCAGCACAGTGGGTGGGGCCCAGCCCCCAGCCCCACCCCCACCCAGCAGCAGCTGTTCCATGTACAGAATCGGCAGTGGGCACGGAGTGGTGGAGGCCAGCATCAGAAGAGAAAATTTCCATGACTCTTCGGAGCATGAGTCATTGCCTAGCTCACCGCCCCGTTTTAAGGCAGAAAGGAGGCGATTTCTGAGCACCATCAATCACGGAGGGCTGACAAAGGCACTGCCTTCCAAGCAGTGGCTGCACAGGGCAGGGGCTCAAGTGGCTGAGGAGGTGAGCGCCCTGAGGGAGGTGGAGGCTACTGTTCGTATCACCACCCCCCTCCCAAGCATCCTTTTGCTGGTGAGCAGCAAGACCTCAACTCCAAGGTCACCGGAATTCCCCAGAGCGAGGCCTGCCCTGGCTCTGGCCATGCCACTGGCGGAGCCTGGCTTGCACACAGTTCAGCTGTCTGCATTTCATGCCGGCCTGGTCCCTCTGAGCCCAGGCAGCTAACCCTCCTGTGCCTCGTTCTCCTCACCTGTAAGATGGGAAATCACAGAGCCTATCTTTGCGTGCTGAGAACGAACCGAGTGGATAGACCAAGGGACTGGGCAACTGGAACGATGGATGCTCACTCCCACTGCTCCTACAGACAAGGTCCCCCCACTGCGCCTCCTGATGTATCCCTTGCTCTCACCCCGCAGGCCCAGGAAAGCCGGGCTTTGGCCACCACCTCCCGTTCACTCCACACCACCCACCCCTGAACCCCCATCCTAAACTTGAGCAGCCAGAGGAGGCCCCGCCCCCAGCCCACCCCCGCAGGAGAGGCAGTACCGAGTTTCTGAAGCAGCAGGTGTAGGGCACCCCGCAGGCCAGGGGCCCGGGGGCATCACAGTCGTGGTACTGGTTTTTGCTCCAGTCTCTGTAGTCTTCGCCACCGCAGCACTTAAACTGAGGAAGGGAGCACACAGGAAAGAGGGGCTGTCACACTGGACAGGCCCGCCAGGAGGCAGATGGGTGGGTTGGGGCCACAGGAAGCACATTAGAGTCACAGTTCATCAGGTCACCACAGGGGCTGCCCGGAGGTGGTGGCATGGATGAGGCACTAGGCACAGGGCCTGGCACCATGCAGGAGCCCAGTGGGCATTAGTCACCAGCACAGTCCCCTGGGAGAAGGAAATCCCAGGCTAGCTGATGGCCGGCCACAACCAGAAGCCTCCCTCCCCCCAGAGTGGGCTGGGTTCTTGGGGCCTGGCGGCCAGCACAGCCCGGACAGAGAAGGGGCTCTGGAGGCGGCACCTGTCTTGGCCACCGCGAGCAACCAGGCAACTCAGGGCTGAGCCCAGGGAGTGGTCACTGCATGTGACTCAGGCTTGTGAGAAGTTGGAGCGACTGGGCCATCTGAAGCCTTCAGGTTCATGTCCCCAGAACCAGCTGCTGGGGCTGGGTGGGACCCCAGCACTGCTGTCCTCGTCCAGAATGTGACAATGTGGTCGTCACAGTTAATGTCTCTTCAGGTCTCTCAAAGTACCTGGCACTTGCCCTGAATCAAGTCAAGGCAATCCTCACCCAGTCCCAGAGGAAGGAGCACCGGGCTCCCCGCCCCCCATGCAGATGGGGCACCCGAGGCCTGGCACTCCATGTGACTGATGTGCGGAAGCCGCAGAGAGGCACGACTGACCTACCACATGACGATTACGGTTACACCGACAGACTGGAAGGACAGGTACAAGGTCCCAATGAACTCACGGCCACCATCGTATTCAAAGGAGTGTCAGGGAGGAAAGGGGAGGCTGGCTTTGTGCCCCGATGAGGGGGCACTGGGATTGATGAAGGGCTCTCTCCCCATCGGGTGTCCTGGATTTTCAGGGAGGGAGCTCCCTGTCAGTGAAGGAATTTGGCAATGGGGCCCTGGGCTGGGTGGTTGGAAGTCACCCCCAGCTCTAGGACCTTTGTCCATTAGAGGCTGGAACCCTTTAGTGGCGTTTAGCTACACCTGCCTCCACCCCTGTGTGTGTGTGTGTGTGTGGGGTGTGTGTGTGTGTGTGTGTGTGTGTGTGTGTGTGTATGCGCACATGGGCAGAGAAGGGTCCATGGAACCGGAGAGGGACAAACAGAGGGAAAACATCCCGGCCCAGGTGCATGAACCAAGGACTGAGGGAGAAGGTTGGGGTCTGCCTCCGCCTCTCTTGGTGGGCCATCTGCTGCCAGTCCTCAGCTCTCCACTTGGTTAGTCACCCCCTTGTGCAGGCCCTGAACGGCGGCAGATGGCACCAGAGTCTCACCTGCTTCTGTACAAAATCCATAATGTTTTTGAAGTCCAGGTCGTCATAGTAGTTCACAATCCCTCTGCGGATGTTAGCGTTCAGAAAGTCAATGGTCTGGGGAGAAGGGGGAAAAATCACAAAGGAACAAACCACACAGTCCCAGCAGCCTGACCACTACAGTGTCCATAGGGTACGTAGGCCCCACCTCTGCCCTGTTTACCCACAAACCCCACGCCACCCCCACCTGGTGTCTGGCTCCCTCTGCCATGCCCAGCAGCTGCGGGTTCACCCCGCTCCACACGGCTCCAAGGGGCACACCGCTCAGAAGCAACAATGCTGGGTGGGGACTGGACAGTCATGCCCGAGCTGGACTCTTCCCCTGCCCCCGCCCCCCCAAGGTCTTTACTACAAGCTCTGATTTTATAGAAGAGGAAGGACAGGCCCAGAGAGGGGTCACCGAGCAGGCCAGTTAGGGCCCAGCAGGGCCCAGGCCACAGGCCTCTGACTCCCTGGTGGGGCTTCTTTCCGTGTCTGGGCAGCGCTCAGGCCCACAGGTCACCCACGCCACCCGGCCAGCCCGGCGGCAGCTGCTCCCTTCCGGGAAGGGCGCTGCAGGCCACGGGCTCTGGTCCCGCTGGGCGCTGCGTCAACAGGCGGACTGCTGTGCAGAGATCTGGAAGCACAAAGGCCCCCCGCAGCGGGGAGGGCCAGGGTGGGGGCAGGCGCCACTCTCCCTGTGACAATCGGAGCTTTCACACAGAGCGGCGAGCTTGGCACAAAGAGGGCATTCTCAGCACCGAGGCTGGGGCAGGAGAGCCAGACTGGCAGACTGGTCCTGGGGAGGTGCCTACAGGGTGCATGGAACAGCAGGGCACTGGGTTCCGGGACCTCTGGCTAACACGAGACACCCTCATGCCTCACTCTGCCCCTCGGGGCTTCAGTTTCCCCACCTCAGAGCCCATGATGAGGCCTCTCTTTTGTGTTAGGGGAGAAGAGGGGGGGAATAAAAACACATAGAAAACAACAGTTACTATTTCAATGTTTTGCTGAATCCCGTCAGCATCCCGTCCCAGTCCTAAGCATCCTCCTCCCCATTGATGCTTCTGCGACCACCGTTGTAGCCACTGCACCAGTGAATCCCACTGAGGGTCTCACCCTCTTCACTGCCCCACTGCCGCACCCGGCATGTCTCCAGGAACGGTCTCTCCTGATAACGTCTCCAAAGTACATGAGACCGAGTCCTGCCGCTCTCACTTCTTCCGACCAGATCCTCTAGCCCTCCACGGTGTCCCGCCCTCTTCGCCCGCACCACGCTGCAAACACATCAATTCTTCCATGTGTTACTCAGTGCCCAACTCTCACGTGCCCACGAGAGCACTGAAAACACCATGATCAGGCCCGCCTCGTCTTCAGAGTGCCATTCCTCTTCAGCACTGGGCAGCAGGGCTGGGCAGCGGGTTTGCCCGCTGCAAAGCATCCTTTAACCTCGCGACTGCTGCTCCCACTGCACCGCCTGTGGAAGCAAACGCGATGAACTCCTGGACAACGTCCACCTTTTCTCCTGACGTTACCTGTGGGGCCGGTTGTGAGGATGTGGGTTTTCTTTGCAATGACTTGTCACTCATTTTGAGGCTGCAATCCTTGATCGTTAAAAGCAAGTGCCCCGAGTCCTGTTCACTTTCACCAAGCAAGTCTGTATTGTCAGCGGATAGAAGGCTGCTGATCCGCCTTCCTCCAATCCTGATGCCACATTCTTCCGCCCACAAGCCAGCTTCTCTGATTATTTGCTCAGGCTACTGATTATGTGAGAGGATACAACCCCGATGCACATCGTTCCTGATTTTCAAGCAGGCAGTACGCCCTTGCTTTGGGCGAACATCAGCCTCTTGGTCCAGATCCAGGTTCTGCATGAGGGCAGTGAAGTGTTCTGGAATCCCCTTCTTCTGAAGGCTGTGCAGTTTATGATCCACACGGCTTGTGGCATTCTCTACTTTGAGTCGAGATCCATCTGGCTTCATCGACGACAGCCCTCGCGTCACGTCCTCTTCTGAATCTGACTTGGACTTCTGGCACCTTCTTATCAGCAGTCATCGCACAACCTTGGACAAGACTTTACTTGCACGCGATACTAACGATATGACTCGATCGTTTCTGTGTTTTCTATTTGGAATGGTTTCAAATAGGGACCTCTCCCAGTCAACTGGCCAGTAGCTGCCTTCCAAAGATCTTGGGATGGCGAGTGAGTGCTCCCAGTGTTTCCTGAGCCTGTTGAAACATTTCACTGGGCGTTTGGTCAATCCCAGGAGCCTTGTTTTTGGCTAACGCCTTAGGTGCCGCTCGGCCTTTCCCCTTCAGCCCCATTGGTTCTTGCTCGTAGGCTACCTCTTGAAAATGGCTGAATGTCGACTAGTTTGTTCTGGGAAAGCGACTCGGTGTATTTATTTCTTCTATGTTCTTTGGATACTTCTCTGTAGTGTTTACTATTTTCTCTGTAACAGTGTTTTTAGTATTGCCTTTCAAGGCCTGAGCTTTTTCTTCAGTTCTTCGATATGTTACACAATTCCATGACCTTCATCACGTCACCAAGTGGGTAACCATCGCCACTCTGTTCCCAAGGAGCGCTAGCTTGAAGGGTCACGTCTAGTTCTGAGGCTAAGCTGAGAAGAGCTGATAGGACTCTTCATGAAGGACAGTCCCCGTAGCCACCCAGGGCGCAGACACGGATTTATTTCACTTCCGAGTCACGGTCTCCTTACCTGCAGAATGGGGCCAAAAATGCCCTTGGCCTCGCTGAGAGGTGGTGGCGTGGAAATGAGCTAAAACGACCAACGCGCTTCCAAAGGAACACAACTGGAATGTTCCTTAGATGGAGCTCGGGGAGACTTTGACCTGTGTAGTTCGGACACATCATCAGGAAAGACCAGTCGCTAGACACAGACCTCCGGTCTGGAAAGGGGGAGAGGATGGGACGGCCTGTAGCAGAGCTGCAAAAAGAGCCTCAAACATACCAGGGACCCTGAGCACAGCCCAGGTCTGGGCAAAGGCTGCTGTGCGTCGGACTAAGGAGCCCTGGTGGTGCTAGCCACATGGCTGGCAGTTCAAACCCACCAGTTGATCCTCAGAACAATGAGGCTGATAGTCCATGTAAAGATTTACAGCCCTGGATACCCTCTGGAGGGTCGCTGTGAGTCAGGGAAGACTCAAGGGCAGCGGGTTTGGGTTGGGTAAGAACACTAAGGTTAGTATTTAGCAGGGAAGCCTGCGAGAGGTAGGGTGCCTGGCACACAGTAGGGATGGGTATTGATTACCATCTTCCTTCTTTTTTCCCCAGAAGACAAAGCAAAGCCCCTACCGCTCTACTGCATCCCCATCAGAAGCATCTCCAGTGGAAAGCAGCTGCTCCCAAGACAAACCAAGGTGCCAATTCTTGCTCCGAAGAACTACCATCGGGGGCAGCCTCCAGGGCAGGAGTCCCTGGGTTGCCAGGCCAGGCCAGCATCGGTCCCAGGACCCACGCAAACACCTGCCGGACCAGAGAGGCATGTGACTGGTCAAAGGTCACACAGCTGTTCAGTGGCAGAGAGAAGCTGGAACCCAGGAGGAAAAGCTCCCAGCTGATGCCCTTTATAGAGCCAAGCACTCAGGGACTGGGTCAGGAAACAAACAAAGCCAAGTACTCAAGGTTCAGTTCGGGGATCCTCTCCCCAATACTGGGGGGAGAGGACCAGAGGGGCACAACTGCCACCTCCTTCCTGCACGCCACACTGCTCAAAGCCAAGGTCTCTGGGGCCAGAAGGAAAACCCTCTGTGGGTGGTGGGCAGTGGTTCCCTCCTGAGCAGACCTGGGAGCCAATGCCAGATGTCGGCCCTGAGGGCAGGAAGGATGGTGGCACCGGGAAGGCCTTGAGCTCACCAGCCTGCTGCCCAGATCTGGTCCTGGATCCAGATTCACGAGACTTGGCCTCAGGGAGGACCCACTGGCCTCAAGCCCACCCTCCCCAGAGGCCTCCATTCATGGTGCCTTTCCAACCCTGCTGGCTGACGTGACAAGCCAGGGTGCGGGGGTCCCCACTGTCGCTGCTCTAAGTGCCATGATGTGCGCACTGGCTCTTTGCGACCCTCTGGACAAAGGACAAAGTGCTGCCCAGGCCTGAGCCATCCTCACACGGCTGTTCTGTTCGAGCCCACTGTTGGCTTCCTCTCTTACACCGACTCTGTTTTATCAAACACAATGTCCTTCTCCGGGGACAGGTCCCTCCTGATAAGATGTCCGAAGTATGTGCAATAAGTTTCGCCATTCTGCTTCAAGTAGGATGTCTTATGAGGGTCTTTTTCTGAGACAGATGTCCCGGCTTTTCTAGTAGCTCATAGTCCTTTCAAGATGCTTGGGCAAGAGCGCAGTTCAAAGCTATCCATTCTTGCCTGTCCTCATAAAGAGATCATTACAGATACGGGTGCTGTAGCAAAGGGTGGTGAAGAGCACATGGTGTTTGACTATCAGGAAGAAGCAGTGTCTGGGGTCTTACAGGCCGGTCTTAAAACAAGCAGCCATCTAAATGAAATGTCAACCAAGTCTACATGGAAGAAGCACACCAGCCTTTGTGATCCATTGATGGAAAGAACAAATTCCAAATCCGAAAGAGGGAATGGTATCAGAGCTTAACCTGTGAACACGCAGTTGGCAGAAGGCGATGGATCTGTGGATGCCAGTGGAAGCCCAAATCCATTCTCAGGTGCTCACATGGATTGAGCCTCAGCGAACCCCCTCTGGCCACAGTTGAGGGATATGACAGAGAGCTCTGTACTCGATCATGGCCGACGTGGCTAGGTTAAAATGCAATACCTTGCATTTGATTTCCCTTGTGACCCATTTTAAAGTTGTTCCCATTTTTAATATTTTCTGCTTTCTTTTTGAATGAGGTTTTTCTGTTTGGTTTTCATTCGTTTGTTTGATGGTTTGCTTCCTGTCTGTACTTCACATGATTTTCTATGTACGAAGCCCAGGATCGATGGGTCTGTAGGGTCAATAACTGGATTGTTAATGACTCAGGGCATGGCAGGGGAGGATGGGGGAGGTGGGGGGCTAATGGCGATGAATACACGAAGAAATGCTCTGAAATTGATTGTGGTGCTGGTTGCACAAATCTTAATAAAACTTGAATGATTCAGTTGTACGATGTGTGAAGTATAGCCCCCCAAAATAAAAAACAAACAAGCCAATTAATTCTTTCCTGGTCTTTATTCACTGTCCAGATTTCCCAGGTTGCAGGGCCAGCTGTCTGGCACCGGACGCGGGGTCGGGAGGGGGTGTTGAGCTCACGGTATTAGAGCACGCTGCAGGGGTCCTTTGGCTGAGTTAAGGGCGGGCAGTGGCATCAGGCTGGGAGCATGCTGAGATGCACACCCTCCAGGTCCACGCTGTCCCTCCCTGCCGCTCTCTCTGACCCTCCCAGCTCCCCACACTGAGCCCTGGAGAGGCTTACAGTGCCCAGAGCAGAGGTGGGGTGGGAGGAGGTGGCAGACCCAGGAGGAAGGAGGAGACGTGGTTGAGGGGTAGGAGTGGGGGCACTTGGGAGCTCAGTGGGGACAGCTACCTTGTCTCCCTAAATCGTCTTCATCTCTGAGCACTTCACAAAGATATGCGGGCACCAGGGGAGGCCTCTGTGAATCCAGGCCTTCCATCTGGTGAGCAGGGAGGGCAGCCTGCGGGGGGCCTCATGGCGTTGGCAGGAGGAGCAGATGGGCCCCTGCGGCAGTGTTGGAAACCACGGGGAGGCAGCTGCCTCCAGCCCCATCAGGGCCTTCCTGGGGTCATACTCACTCTTGTAAGTGTCCCCTGCCCCTGCTGGGTGCTGCCCCTTTGGCTTGAAGGGTCATGTGCTGGGCGGCTCTGCCTGACCATGGGGTCATGACACTCAGAAGCAACCTCTCTGAGGGTAAGAGGCTGGAGACTGAACTGGCTAGATTGTGGTGCAGAAACACATGTGAACTGTGCTTGGTGAGAGGAAACATGCAGTTGGCATGGTACCTCTTCCAGGCAGCTGGCCCAGACTGCTCCATGCCGTTTTCTCCTCCTTACCCCACACCTCTTCCTGTCACCCCCACTTCCCTGCTCTCACAGCGGCACTGTCTCTTATTTTACAAAAACCACTTGACATTGGACTTGGAAGGGACCTTATTTTCCTCTCCATGCTATTTTCCTCTTGGTTGTGAAAAAAGACAATAATGTAGGGGAGCTACGAGAGCATATCAGAGGCTTTGGTGACATAGTGGGTCAGCAGTTGGGCTGGGAACCGCAAGGTCAGTGGTTCAAGCCCACCAACTGCTCCTTAGAAGAAAGAGGAGGCTGTCTGCTCCCATAAAGATCCAAAGCCTTGGAAACCCACAGGAACTGGTAGATTCTGTTGTATCGGGTCATTGGAAGTCAGAACTGACTTAATGGCAGTGGGTTTGGGTTTGGGAGTTTGGAGGGAGAAACAGAAAGGTCAGAATGAAAACCCCTCTTGTCCCCCGCCCCCCAGAGGAAATAAGAGCAGATGCCATTACTTCCTTCAATCCTTTGTTCTGTCTTGTTGTTGGTTCTTCATTGTGAAGATCTAACTGTGTTGGCAATTTTGTACCCAGTTTTTCCCATTTTTCAAGTTATAGATCCTAAGCTCTTAATATCATGGCCACCCTGAGCCTCCATACCTTGGAGAAGCCTGGTGGTGGGTGGGCCTATACCAGACTTCACCTGAGACTCTCCCTGGGGACTCCAGTGGTGGGCAGGGCCCAGCATGCCCACGAGGTCTAGCTGAGGAGACGGAGCCCACACCACAGGCCAGGCAGCTACAGATCTGGGGACAACTCTCGGCCCAAACCCACAGCATCCCAAGACGTGAGGACGGAGGGTCCCTGGGAATGTCAGAGGGCAGTACTTTGTCTGGCTCCCCTCCTTGAGAAGGGGCTGGTGCATGGCCCTTGCTACAGGACACTGGAAAACGGCACACAAGACCGTCTTCATGAAAGGGCTTGGGAAACCTGACATGCCCCTCACATAGGGGGCAGTTGAACAGAGCCCCCGATGCCGCTGACCTTGAACTACACGTGGGTCCCATCCAGGAAGCACCAGCTGGAACTGTTGGGAAGCTTGGCCTGCTGGGAGCCCAGCCTGGCCGCCCTGGGCAGTAGCCCGCATCGGCCGCTCAGAGCAGGTGCCTGGGTAATAGGAACGAGGGAAAGGGAGAAGGTGGCAACAAGACCAGATGGAGAAGCATCCTGAGAGGCTGCCTCTGCCTTGCCATGCCATGCCGTGTGCTCTTGAGAGGTTCTGAACCTCTCTGGGCCTCCACAGGACCCTCCCTCTCTCCTCCTGGAACTCATAAAACAAGAGCAGCCCGGGACTCTGCAAAGAAAAACCCAAACCTCCCTGCTGATTTGGGTGGGCCATGGGGGCCGTAGGACCATTGACACTGACTTGAGCCCCAGGGGCTTTCAGCGGCTGGTATTTGACAGGAGGATTACCAGGCCTCTCTTCAAAGGCACCTGGGTCAGCAGACTCCTTCCCAGCTCTCAAGACCCTGACTTGGCAAGCAAGCTCTCCCAGGGCTCACCCCAGCATGGTGGGCCTCAGCCCCTTGGCCTGTCCGCAGCAGGCACTCTGTCTCATTAACTCCAAAGCAACCTGTGTCACCACACTCACTGGCTGCCCACTGGCCAGCGGCCCTCAGCCTCCCCTGAATGACCCCTGCAGCCTCCTAGGGGCCTCCATGCTCCTCCCCTGGCCACCCCACTGCCCTCTCTCCACTCAGCAGCCAGAACCATCTTAAAGCCCACTGCCAGTGTGCCCTGGTGCAGGGTTTCTGGGGCTGCCAATATTTACAGGGCAGACAGCCTCATCTTTCTCCTGAAGAGCAGCCGATGGGCTTGAACTGCTGCCCTTGTAGTTAGCAGCCAGTTAGCACCTAACCCATAGCGCTCCTTTAAAACCATGTCCATCCCACACTGCAACCCACCAACCAACAAACAACCTTCAGAAGCCTCCTACAGCCTTCAGAAAGACCCCCAAACTTCAAAACCACAGCCCGAGGGCCTAGGCGCTCCATCCTTACTCACCTGCTTCAGGCAAGCAGTGTCCACACTGTACTGCTCACCTGCCGAGTTCATTCCTGCCCCAGAGCCGCGGCTCCTGTGGGTCCCGGTCCCTCTGCTCTTCTGAGACTCACAATTAAAGCCTCAAATCAAATGCCACCTTGTCCTCCACTGTGTCACCCCCCTCCCATTCCAGGTGCGCCCTTCCCCGCCCGTCCACCCTCAGACCCTCTTGTATCGCCTGTTTCATATTCATATTAGCGGTGCTTCTTCGGTGTCTGATCCCCCGAGAGGATGGAAGCTGCCCGAGGGGCTCTCCGTCTGGCTCACCACAGCACCCCTGGTTTATAACCCAGCGCTCGCACAGTGGTCCTCTGATGAAGGAACCCCCTGACCCACCTGGTTCCGGAATGTCAAGGCCACCACACCACCAATGAGCTCGATGATGAGGCAGATCCCGAGGATGTACATGAACTGGAAAACAAGATGCAGTGTCACCAGAAGGAACTGAGGGGGGGGGGCGGGGGTCTGCTCTGAGGTCTGAGCATGAGTTAGTCAAGGCTGCTCCATCCACTCTTACTGACTCCTAGGCCTTGCCCCCTTCCTCCCAGGAGTACACAGGATATGGGCAAACATCCCCTGGAAAAGCCCGTCTGTGGGGTTCATGGTCAGGAAGAGTGACTCAAAATCTCAGTCCCCTTGCTGCCAAGGTTTATCCCAGAGGTCCGCCGATGGTCCTGGTGGGAAGCACCTGGCTGTCCCCACAGACCAGGCTAAGAGGTCAGGGCCTGCTTGATGGGCAGCCTGGGGCAGGGACCCCCAAAGGTGGAGCAGGGGGCTGACTGGGTGCCTTCGGCTTGGAGGATGTGACCCTCACCCTACCCTTTATCTGAGAAAGGGCCTTGTTCGACTTCCAGCCTCAAGCAGCACAAGGACTTGCTTCTAGGGGCTTCTATCCAAGCGGAGACATGAGGCCAAGAAAGACAATCTCTGTAGAATGACTAGTTCCTGTCCCTGGGGGTGGGGGTGAGGGTATGTGTGTGTGGGGGTAAGACTGGCTCCACCCTGACACTTGTGGGCCCATGGCCCACCCCAGGCCCAACAGAGCCAGGGACTTTGGCGAGAGGTACCACGAAAGGCTGTCTGAGGTCAAGAACTCTAAGGACTCTATTAGCTGGTGCGTGACCCTGGGCACTGGGCAGTCACCAGGCAGGCAGGTGTGGGCACAGCCCCAGCTGGGAGGGTGAGAGAGAGCCTAGGTCTGTGGTGGGTTTGCTGGTGACATGAGCTTGTTAGGTAGTCAGAACAGGGACCAGAGTGTCCCCTGGGCATGTTTAAAAGTTCAGGCTCCAGGCCAGGAAGGGGTGGTACACCTAGGTGGGCGGCACTACATCTGTATTGGCCCCATCTAGGCCAGGTGAACTTAATTCAGCCAATGTGAGTCACCAGTACTGTCGACCAGGCCTCCCAGCGGAGGGCCTGAGAAAGCCAGAATCCGGAGCCCTCTGCCTATTCTCCCAAGCTGCTTCTCGGCAGACCTTACAGCATCTCCTCCGGCCTCAGGCCTCCGTGTGGGTGTGAAGCACCCTGAATGCGCCTATGTACAGCCTGACATTTCTTCTATCCTTTGTAAAACTCACTTGGATCACAAACCAGGCTTTGCTGTGAGTTCTTTCTCCCTCCAAGCCAAGGACTGCAGTACTTCACTTCTCACCCAAGAAAGGTAACAAGCTCATGAGCACACCGCCAGGAACCTCCCTTCTTTTTTTTTTTTTTTAAGCTTTTGCGAGTCGTTGTGATTTCTGGGGCTCCCACTCAGAACCATGAGCTCAGACAAAGGGCTCGGGAGGTGAGCGGCATCCTGTTTCATGGGCACTACAGAGCCAGCAAGTGTGGATGGGAGGGTCCAGGAAGACCTCCGCAGGAGCTGGCTTGGGGCACGGCGGGGAGGATGCCAGCTGCCACTTCCAGCTCCCGGAGACGGCAGCCCCCAGCGCACCCTCCCGCCCCTCGGGGGAGTGGAGCGGACTCACCGACTGCAGCATGCACAGGTTGTCCCGGAGCGAGGCCAGCACACCGATGAAGGAGACGAGGAACATGATCACGCCCAGGAGGATGAGGATGATGGCCGGGGCGAGGAAGGCACTCTCCAGGGTTTTGTACTTCTGCCGCTCCACCTCTGCATAGATGCCCACAGACAGGACCAGGCCCCCGATCAGCTGCAGGGGATGCGAAGGCAGGCGGTGAGCAAGGACGGTTGGCGCGCCCACAAGCATCCTCTCAATCAGGAGTCCGTCTGTCTGGGGCTGCAGTGACCGCCCAGCAGGCTGGGCTGAGGCTGGGCACAGCTTTTGAAGAGGGCCTGCTGGGCCGGGAGAAATGCCACGGGCTAGGGAGGCAAGCAGCCGGGGGCCACAAGGAGTCTGAGTATACCACCACCACCACCCACACCCCACCCCACCCCACACCCGACAATGGGTACAAGGCACACTCTCTGCCCTGCTAACCGCCTGCGCACACGGAGCGCACCCAGCCGGCCGGCACTGACCAGCAGGGCACATGAGGAAAGAACTGCTTGAGCTGGCATTTCACTTAACACCGAGAAAAGCAGGCCTCACGTCGAGGGCGGCTGCTGACAGCTGGTAGGAACGGTGGGTGGCTGGAAGAACTTTAAGCAAAATGGCTCTTCATTTTCCTAACAGTAAAGAGGAGCTTGGAGCACCCGTGGGAAACACAGACGGGAAGGCCCCTCCCACACACAGCACCCGGAGCTTGTCACTGGGCAGCCTGCTCCCAGCCCTCAGGCCGGCTGGGCCACACAGCCATGCCCTGCCCCCCTCACCCCGATCTTGCAGTAGACTCCTCACTGGTCCCTCTGGGCCCTGTTCCCCCCAGGGTGGCCAGAATGCCCCCGTAAACCCGAGCTAGGGCAGGCATGACTGTGACCTTGCGAGACCTGCCCCGACCCCAGGCTGCCTGCACCGACTTGGGGCTCACTCCGCCCCCTCACTCCGCTTTCTCACAGGGTCCCCCGGCTGCTCCTGGAACCCACCAAGGGTGCCCAGTCCAGGGCCTCAGCACTGGCCCTCCTCCTTCCTCGCCCTGGTCAGTGAGGCCCTCCTCCATCAGGAGGGGAAACTTGCTGTCTGTGACACTCCCGCCACCCTGACCCGTCTTATCGATCCTGTGCGTCCCCAAACGTCACACACTACAGATTTCCCTCTCTCTTTCAACCATTTGTGTCCCTTCCAGAGCACAAGCTCCCCACGGGCAGGGGCTCTCGGCGGTTTTGGGGGCATCCCCAGCGCCCGGGGAATCCAGACAGGCAGGAAGCACAGTCAACATCTGCAGTCAATGCTACCCAGTGAAGGAGAGCAGGGGTCCCCCCCCCCCCGGCTTCCTGACCCCACCCTTCCCGAGGGTGACCAGAGCTGGAGGCAGCAGGGAAAATACACAGAAGCTGGAGATGAAATGGAGAAAAAACAGGCAAGATGTCCGGAAGATTGGGATCCGGAGATTGTGAAAAGAGTTAATACCCTCAGCTGCTAACTAAGAGGTTGCAGGTTCGAATCCCCACCCCCACCCCAGAGGAGCCTCAGACAAAAAAGCCTGGCCATCTACTTCTGAAAAATAAGCCATCCAAAACCCCGTGAGCCCACATCTTCTTTGACACACATGCAGTCGCCACGGGTCAGAATCGACTCCGTCGCAATGACTACCCAAGGCTGCCGCTTTGGCTACGAGTCTACTTGGCTTTTCATTGGCTAATGTGGGGCTGCCTATTGGTCATTGTGCCCCCTAAGTAGCCCTCCTCACCAACCTCTAAAGAGCACCAGGACCGTGGTGGGTCCATGGCACTGCCACTCCCCACTGCACTTAACTAAGGCCCGAGAACATGATAGCCAGAAGACTCCTCAGAAACCGCTCGGCCTTCATTCTGCTGGATTTCACATCTAAGCGACTGCTCTGGGGTTGAAGATAATCCAGGCTTACTGAGATGCGTGGCCCTTGCCTGCAAGGAATGCCTTCCCTGGACACAGGAGGAAGAGGTGCAGACACTAAAACACTGGCCATATCGGGACAGCAGAGAGGGAAATGACTTCATCAAAATTTCCCACTTGGGTAATTCTCTTTTCATTTGCAGGGCAGGGGACACACACACACACACACATACACACACAACTTCAGTAAAGTGGCAAAACCACAGAAAATCAAATGTCATTGACCGAGAGACCGGGGCTGTCTAGTCAGTCCAAGCTCCAAAACCTGGACTGTGGGGAAACCAAGACTCAAGGCCAGCCTAGTCCCCTAGGGCCTTCAGAGAACAAGGCCTCCCCTACCCCTTCGAAATTATTCCATCCCCAAAGAGCTAATCCTGAAGTCCTAATTCTAAACTCGGCCAGAAATCCCTCTACCCTCAAACTGAAAATCATGAGCCCCCCACAGATCTGAGGTCTTCTGAGCCCATGTAGAGCAAACAAAACATTTGGAGAAGGACATGGCATATTTGAGGATGGTAAAGATGGGTTTCTACCTTCTGGTGCTTTGGTTAGGCATTCCGCTGCTAACCACAAGGTTAGTGGTTCAAACCCACCAGCCACTCCATGGGAGAAAGACGAGGCTGTTTGCATCTTGGTCTTGGGAACCCTACGTAGGGTCACTATGAGTTGGAATTGGGGTCAGATCTGTTTGAAAAAATGTCATTCTCATGTAATCATGGAACCAAAGCACTACGACATCTGACTGGTTGCAGTGCTGAATTCACATGCTTTAGAGAGCCCTAAGCTGTCTCAGAAACAGAGGGTTTGGGGCTGGGCGGTTAACCACAGGGCAGCAACAACTCCTTGGGAGGACAAGATCTTCTGCTTGTACAATGAAACCCAAAGGTGCAGGTCTAGCCCATCCTGTAGGGTCACTGTGAATCAGATGGACTCAATGGCCATGAAGTTCTGTTCTTCATATTGTCTGGAAGGAGGGCCGTCAGCCCTGACCTCTTTCCCCACAAGCCTGCCCCAGCCCTCCTTCCAGCCTGAGGCTGGACTTCAGGGTGAAGGCACGGTGCTTGGGAAACCCTCCGCAAACCCCAGCGCTGTCATCTGCCCTGATTCTGAGCAGAACGGACCCAGCCCAGCCCTCTCCTCCATAGCACTCTGCAGCATCTTCTATTTTTACCAATTCCCCAAAGAAGGACACGGAGCTCTGAGAGCCACCCGGAGCAGCTTTGCCAACCGGAAACTAACCTTCCCTTCGCGCCGAGAATATTCCCCCTGCAGCACTGCTCTGCCCGTGGGAGAGTTCTCTGATCCACAGAATCCACTGCACCGCAACAAGCTTGGCTTGGTTTAGTTTCTCTTCCAGGGTCCGTGGGGCCACAACAATTGCCTGGAGGCCGTAAATGACCTCTATGAGTGGGGCTCAGGGGGAGTAAGAATGGGGATGGGGAAACACCAAACCCCCATGTAAACAAACAAACAAACTTACTTACTGCCATCAAGTCTGTTCCGACTCCTAGTGACCTTATTTAAGGGCAGAGTAGAACTGCCCTTGTGGGTTTCTGAGACTGTAGTGCTTTACAGGAATAGAAAGCCTCCTCTTTCTCCAAAGGAGCAACTGGTGGTTTTGAACTGCTGACCCCGTGATTGGCAGCCTAGCACATAACCACTGCACCAGCAGAGCTGGGGAAAACGCACTCATGTATTTATCTGCATGAACCTCTAACTGAAATGTGGCCTTTTTTCCCACTCTGCGTGCAGATAACAAACCAGTACCGGGGGCTTTATTGCCCACAAACAGCATTAGTTATTGGAAATGTCTTGAAATAGCACTCATATTCACCATGGCTGCACAATTACGGGAGTCACTAGATCCACTTGTTGAGCTTATAATTTTAATATATTGAATTTAAAAGCCCATTTTTACTATATCATTTATTTGGTTTTCTTTTTTTTGTTTTATTTTAATAAATCATTTTATTGGGAGCTCTTACAGTTCTTATAACAATCCATACATCAATTGTATCAAGCACATTTGTAATATGTTGCTATATCATTTCCAAAACATTTTCTTTCTACTTTAGCCCTTGGGATCGGCTCCTCTTTTACCACCCTCCCACCTTCATGAATCCTTGATAACTTATAAATTATTTTTGCTTTCATATTTTACACCATCCATTGTCTCCCTTCACCCACATTTCTGTTGTTTGTCCCCCAGTGGGGAGGGGATGTTGTACATCGATCATTGTGATAGGTTCCCCGGCCCCCCCCTACTCTAGTGGTATTACTACTCTCATTATTGGTCCTGGAGGGTTTATCATGCCTGGATTCTGTGTGTTGAGAGCTCTTATCTGTACCAATGTACATACTCTGTTCTAACCAGATTTGCAAGATAGAACTGGGGTCATGATAATGGGGGGGAGCATTGAAGAACGAGGGGAATGTTGTGTGTTCCCTTGGTGCTGTACTGCACCCTGACTGGCTCGTCCTTTCCTTGTGACCCTTCTGTAAGGGGATGTCCAGTTGTCTACAGATGGGCTTTGTGTCTCCACTCCGCCTTTCCCCACAATCACATCGATTTTTTTTTTGTTTTGGGTCTTTGATGCCTGATACCTAATCCCATCAACACCTTGTGATCACACAGGCTGATGTGCTTCTTCCATGTGGGCTTTGTTGTTTCTCTACTAGATGGCCACTTGTTAAACTTCAAGCATTTAAGACACCAGATGCAATATCTTGTAATAGCCTGGCACCATCAGCTTTCTTCACCACATTAGTTTATGTACCCATTCTGTCTTCAGTGATCGTGTTGGGAAGGTGAGCATCACAGAATGCCAGGTTATTGGAACAAAGTGTTTTTGCATCGAGGGAGTACTTGAGTAGAGGCTCAATGTCCATCTGCTACCTTAATACTTAACATATAAATATATGTACATAGACCTATACCTTAGTGTTATATATTAATATATTTACATATCTGCGTGCCTATGTTTCTATCTCTAAATGTCTTTTGCCTCCTAGTTCTTTCTTCTGTTTCCTTTTAAAATCATTTCATTGGGGCTCTTATATATTTGGCTTTCTAATATTTTAATAGTATACTTTGTGATGGTTAGATTTTATGTCAACTTGATGTACCTGAGTGAAGGTCGAAGTGGCATTCAACCGGTCAGTCAGGTCACAGCCTGATGACGCTTCCTAGGGGGGTGGCCTTTTGTAAGAGGCACTGAGCAGGACTGCTCTCTCCTGCACCTCTTCCCCTTCCCACTTGCTTGCATCCTGGTCTGGCTCTGGTGCAGCCGATGCAGCCTGCCCTTCCTGGGTGCTGTTGGCACCCTGTCATACTTCTGAGGAGCCATGTAACCGGGCACCCATCAGTCTGTGATCACCAGCTTCCTTCCCACGTGGTCTTCCTGCTTTATCCACCTACGGCTGGGTGAGTCTGAGAGCTAGTGTCTAACTTGAGTTGGGCTGGGTGGGCCACTTTCTTGATGCCTATTTATTGCTCGATAGAGGATTCTTTCTGATACGTGTGTAAGTGACATTTGTTTTGTTTCTCTCTAAATTCAGCCTAAAACATGCATACAAAGGGGTATCCAAAAAACCCTAATTTTTCCCCAAAGCTGTGTGTTTAAATTTTTTAAAATAAAACAACCTTAGCACCTTCAAAGTACTCTCCATCAATCACACTTAATACATTTGTCAAATCTGCAATTCCATTCTTGGAAGCATTTTTCAAACTCATCTGTTTGGATGGCTGACCGCACCTCCCTCATTTTTACCTTCACCTCTTCTAAGTCTTCAAATCTCTGTGTTTTCATGATCTTCTTCAGTCGAGGAAACAAAAAGAAGTCACACAGAGCGAGGTCAGGCGAGTCAGGTGCATGGGGCAAGAGAGGCATGCTGGACTTTATCTTTTTTTTTCTCTCTAAAAACTGGCACACTGAGACGGCTGTGTGAGCAGGTGCATTGTTGTGGTGGCAAAACTGATCCCCCATCTGTCACAAATCAGACCTTTTTGTCACACACTGTTTATCCAAACTTTTCAGAACCTCTAAATAGAAAGTTTGATTAACAGTCTGACCTGGAGGCATGAACTCCAAATGCACTCTATCCCCCTCACATCAAAAAAACAAATAAGCAAGTGCTACAGCTCTTTTAGAATTTGTCTAGCAGGTTTTCTGGTCTTCCCGGAAAACCCCCCCCAAAAACAAAAACAAAAAAAACAAATAAGCATCAGGTTTTTTTTGGGGGGGTACCCCCTTCATATATCTCAATCGAATTGGTTTTTATGATTTTTTTTGTATTTAAATATCTTGTTCTAAGGAAGGTGTCCACAGGCTTTCTGAGAGAGTCAAAAGACACAAAATGTTGAAGATTCTCAGGTTCATGGGAAGTTAGGTTCAATTCCCTCATGGAGAAGTACAGAAGGCTCTGGAAATTCAAACAAAATATAAGAGGTGTGTTTTAGTGACTCAAACCCTCCAAACCACTGCCATTGAGTTAATCCCATCTCTTGGCGACTCTTTGCAGGTTTCAAAAAATGTGAATCTTCATAGAAACAAATAGTCTCATCTTGCTCCTGCAGAGCAACTGTTGGGGCTGAACCACCAACCTTGCACTTAGCAGCCTGTGTTAGGCAGGGTTCTCTAGAGAAGCAAAACTAGGACGCTTATGACTATATATATATGGATACGTTTATATAGCAAAATGGAATAGAACAGCAAATTTAGTTCACACAGCAGCAGAGCTCAGTCAAACTCATGTTCGCAGGGCAGTTACTGTACTGAAGGGCCTTCCAACTCACGGGGCCACTAGCCCAACGCCAAGGAAGCAGGCAGTAGGAAGATGAAGTGGTGAGGTAGAGCAGAGGCCAGTGACAGTGTAGCGAAGCAGGTCACAGTGGAGCCTCAAGGTGTAGCGCTGCGAAGTGGCTGGAGGGAGGTGCGCAGCTGGAGTGGTGGCAAGGGGAGCGGAGTTGGCCGCGGGCAGCAGACCCAGCAAGGTGGGGCATGGAACAGCACAGCGACGCAGTGCACCATGGGATGCGGGTTGGCTCGGCCCACAGGAAACACGGCACACAGGTTAAGGCAGGTCAGCCAGCTCAGGCAACGCGCTGGTCTGACCACCAGGGAGAGAGAGAGAGAGTGGCCTACCGAGAGAGCTACTTATCTCAGTGGCACCTCCAAAGGAGGTCACCAGCTGTGACCTGATGGACAAGCTAAACTCCACCCATACCTTCTTACAGGTGTCATGTTGGCACAAAACCTATCCCACATGCAACACCTAGCCATCCATACCATCAAAGCTCCAGTTAACTGGTACTGCTGCCATAATAGAAATGCCACAAGTCTACGGCTTCAAAGAAGAAAAACTTGCTTTCTCACAGACCAAATCAGGGTCTCAGCCTTGTCAATTCCTTCTATGGGCTTCTCTGCTTGATTTTGGAGCCTGCTGGCGATCCTTAGTGGTCTTTGGCATGTTGTGCATTCCTTGGCATTTGCCTTCTCCCTGCATGCGTTTCTGTGACGATTCTGCTCGCTTTAAAACTCAACAGTGACATACCCTACACTGCATGGCATCATTAATGTAACAAACAAGATCACATCCATGGGCCGAGACTGTTTGTTTAATCCATAGCAGGTATTAAAAAATTAGAATGGGCTTCCTGGAAGAGTCAACCTTTCCTGGAGAGCTCCAAGAACTGCTTCATTTTGGAAAAAGAGCTCAGGAGACACTCAAGGTCCCATCCCAGGGCTTTTGGGGCCCAAATAAAAACCAAGTTGAGTTTCTAGCTTGAAAGGCAATGCAAGTATCTAAACTCCAAGGTGGAGAAAATTCTAAGTAAAATGGAACTAGAAGGCCTCTGCATCCAACTCAAAGGCACCTTGGCCTCTGAGACCCGAAGCCCTTCTTCCTAGCACACCCAATAGGGACTGGGTGATCTCACCCTGCAGATGGCCAGGCTCCTACTCAGCACACTGTTACCAGTTCATCACGTACAGATCAGGGCCCTGGGGAGAGCAGCACAGGCAAGACAAGGGGCAGGAGCTCTCGTTCTGTGCTTGTCTTTTATTAGCTCCATCGCCTTGTCCATGTCATTTCCTTCTTTCGATTTAATTTTTCCCCTGTAAAACTTAGACGCTACTGCCACTGTGTTACTATTACTAGAGTGAGATGTTATGCTTGCACCCTACAAAGTGACGACCATATCTCCCTGGCTTCTCATGCTTCCTCTCTCTCTCTCTCTCTCTCTCTCTCTCTCTCTCTCTCTCTCTCTCTCTCTCTCTCTCTCTCTCTCACACACACACACACACACACACACACACACACACACACGAACATTTCACTGATGTTCTCAAAGAAGTGAGAGGTAGAGCCAGGATTCACAGCCAAAGCCCTAAGTTCTTACCAGCTAAACTCATCTGTTTGGCCAGCCACTAAGCCTACCTAAACTAAGCCTTCCTGGAAGACCTGGGGGATAACTGGTGTGAAAAGTAAGAAGGTGACAATAGCAATTTCCAGGATGATCATGGTCTCCAGTATAACAGGCCACTAGGCATGTGTGGCTAGCAATCTCTTGAGACACAGCTCATGTTACCAAGAACCGAATTTTTCACGTACTTTATTTGCATTCACATAGTGGTCAATGTATAGGAGAGCTCCAGAGTGTCTTTTCTTTGGAGGCTGCCCCTCACCACTCCCAGACTGCTCTTTTCTGAAGCCAGAGACCGCTGCCTTCAATAAGCCATGTGCGAACCAAAATCAAAATGGAAAGAAGGAACATGGCAAGTGACCCAAAAGAGACCATGAGAATCATGGCAGAAGATGCTGAACAACCGAAGAGCCTAGAAGAATGGACACATTTTCAGAAACACACAGCCTATCAAAACCGACTCAAGAGGAAACAGAAAGTCTCAACAGACCTGTACTAAGGGAAAGATAGAATCAGAGATCAAAGGCCTCCCAGTAACAACAAACATTACTCGACTAGATGGCTTCACTGGGAAAGCCTATGAAACTTATTATATTTTATTTTTCCTATGTTTGAAATTAACTTGTATGTCACTAAAGACCGTGGCAGCAAACCCAAACTCACTGCCATCGAGTGGATTCTGGTGCACGGAGACCCGTTTCCCAGTGACAGCAACCCACTGGCAAACACAGCAGGGTCAACTGAGTGCCGGGGTTCAGAGAGGAGGAAACCCTAAAACAGACGGGTAAATTATTTTTGAAATATAATTTCATACCGAGGCAAAATATTAATCCACTAGGAGGTAGACTGAAACATTTACTGACATCCAAGTTCTCAAATTTAAGGTGCCCCCGAACCCCAACACTCTGTCTCAGGAAACCTCTGAAAAAAATGTCAAACAAAATCCAAGACTAATACAAAAAGAAGATGTGGGCTTCATACAATAGGGAATTGATATATAAGAGAAACAGTGGACTTTTCAGGATGAAGCTAAAGGAAAATCTCAGATCCTAGAAAAGAAGCAGTCCAGGATTGGAGGGCTACTAAGAGCAATAGAAACACTGGAAGCGCTCACTCATCGAGGGCAGGAAATTTGGAAGACAACTACTTGGCCAATTGACTGGAAGAGATCCATATTTGGACCTATTCCAAATAAAGGTGACCCAACCGAATGATCAAATTATAGAACAAGGCCACTGGTCACATGCAAGAAAAAACTGTTTCAGCAGTACACTGACAGGGAGCGGCAGAGGTTGATGCCGGACTCGGAAGAGGACATGAAACCAGGTTATCATCACTGATGTCAGATGGTATCTTGGCTGAAAGAAGAGAATGTCAGAAATACGTTTTATTGATTATGCAAAGGCATTCAACTGTGTGGATCGCAACAAACTGTGGATAGCCTGGAGAAGAATGGGATTTCCAGAACACTTCATTGTGCTGATGAAGAACTTGTACATGGATCAAGAGGCACTTATGCAAACCGAACAAAGGCATATAACATGGTTCAGAAGTCAAGAAAGGCATGCCAGGATTCTACCCTGTCACCATACTTGGGCAATCTGGATGCTGAGCAGATCATCCGAGAAGCTGGGTTATATGAAGAAGAATGTGGCATCGGGATTGGACAAAAGCTTATTAAGAACCTGCAATGTGCAAATGACACAACGTTGCTGGCTGAAACCGAGGAGGACTTGAAGCACTTGCTGTTGAAGGTCAAGGACTGTGGCCGTCTATTACAACTCAATGGAGAGAAGACCGAAACCCTCACGCCGGGACCAAGGGATGACCTCATGGTCAATGACGAAAATGTTGAAGTTGCCGGCATTTCCTTCTACTTGGACCCACAATCAGCCATCATGGAAGCAACATCAAGCAATCAAACAATGCATTCCAGTGGGTAAGTCTCCTGCAAAAGACCTCTCTAAAGTGCGAAAAAGCAAAAATGTCACTTATAAGGTTAAGGTGCGCCACACCCAGCCCGTGGTATTTTCCTCACAAGCATTGAAATTTGGACAATGCGTAAGAAAGACAGAAGAACTGATGCGTCTGAATTGTAGGGTTGGTAAAGGGCAGGGCACATACCACGGCTTCCAGAGCAATGAACATATCTGTGTTGGAAGCAGTATATCCAAGCTACTCCTTAGAAGCAAAGGGGGTCTCACATACTGTGGTCTAGTCCCTGCGGAAGGACAGCGTGCTTGGTAGAGGGTCCGTGAAGAATAAGGAGACCCTTGGCAAGATCTACTGACACTGTGACTGCAACAATGGGCTCAAGCAAGGCAACAATTGTGAGGATGGCAAAGGATTCGGCACTACTGCATTCTCTTACACACAGTGCTCGCTGTGAGCCAGAACCGGCTGATAGCACCGAATAGCAAGACCTACATGAATAACAGTCCCTGGATAAAGCTCACTATCATACTGACTAGAACATGACTCAGTTTCCACTGGCTGTCTTCCTGCCTTCTTCAAAGGTGTCCTGGATCTTCTTGGACCTTGATGGTTTCATGTTGTGTTAGTCCGGGTAGACTAGAGAAACAAATTCATAAACACTTCTATGTGTATAAGAAAGAGCTTTCTATACAAGAACAATTGAATATTGAGAAAATATCCTAGCCCAGTCCAGATCAAGTCCATAAGTCTGCTATTAGCCCATTTGCCTCATACCAGTCTATAAAGTCCTCTGCAGACTCATGAAACACATGCAATGGCACCAAATGCAGGAAGATCACAGGCCAGTGGGTGGGAAGTCTGGTGGATCCAGAGGCGATGTAAGCATCTCAGTGCTGGCAGGGTCTCCACGTGGCTGCTCCAACTCAGGGCACTAGCGTAGTTCCATGTGTCTTGTCAGCTGCAGTGTGTCCATGGGAGTGAGCCGAGAGAGAGAGAGAGAGAGAGAGAGAGAGAGAGAGAGAGAGAGAGAGACAGAGAGAGAGAGTCTCCCGCTTCTAAGGAGGAAGACAGGAGTTCCCAGAATCCTCACGAGAAGGCCAGGCCCATACAGAGGCCTCATTGGCTATGACCTGATTGATAGCCTAGGCTCCACCCCTTCACTCTGAAGCTTCAAATTGACACCAGATTAGATAACTACCACACATGTATATTTTAGGATCATTTTATCAAGTTCCAAGCTAAACTGCTGTGATTTGATCGAAATGGCATTGAATCTGCGGGTCCCTTTGGAACAAATGAACACCTTTAACTATATCAGGTCTTCTCATCCGTGAACAGGGTTAACCCCACTTTTCTTATGTCTTCTTACGGGCGCCCAGGTGACACAATGGGTTGCCCACTGTGCTGCTCACTCCCAGGTCAGCAGTTTGAAACTACTAACCACCCTTCGGGAGGAAGATGAAACATTCTATTTCGGTAAATATTTAGTCTCAGACACCTACAAGGGCAGTTCTCGTCTGTCCTGTGAGGTCACAGTGAGTCAGAATTGACTCCATAGCAGTGAGTTTGGTTTCTGAATTTTTTATTATGATGGATTTAGGAGTAGTGCTCTCTTCCCTGACGGTCTTGGCAGACCTGGGGGATGATTTCCAGCAGTGTTTGTTGAACTTCCTAAGCCTGCCTGGGAAAGCCTTCCGCAGCTGCATGCAGGAGTGGCAAACGCTAGCTTTGGAAAACAAACTGTCTGCAGGGAGCAAAGTGGCCGTGCCAGTCGGCATGTGGTCACAGAGCCTTGATTTAAGGCTCCCACACATACACAGCACATTCCTGAGTGGGAAGAGCCTCAACCAGGAGCTTTGCACGTCCGGGCAGTTTAATCCGGCCTGAGAAGGGAGTAGAATTTCTCACCCAAACCCTGTAAGGAGCAGCAGGGATAGGAGCTGAGCAAACGTCTGCCCTCCTTGGGAATGCTGGGGGACAGCAGGCAAGGCGGCGGTACGACAAGATGTGGTGTTCTCGAGACAAGATGCAGAGCAGTCAGCACTTCCTCCCGGAGAGAGAAGGACTGCTTCACTTGAGCCCTGAAAGTTTCCAAAACGCCTGACTTAATGCCAGCCGACCCGCCGTGACGCAGAGTGACCCGGGAGATCAGCTAAAGAAACAAACCTGAGACGTGATCGTGTTCCAGCTACTTCACACCCGAGAAGAACCACTGTGGTGAGCTCATCCTGGAGTAGAGCCTTGAAAGGGTTAAGGGTAAGAGTGACTCATGGGCATCTGAAATCCATGGCAGCAGACAAGGGAAGGGCAGTCAGGAGCAAGTTCACCAGCCCGCCCAACACATTCTCTTCTCTCTGTGGAAGAAAGAACTCACTTTGCCCCTTGTCTCCCCTTTGTGGAGAACAACCTGTGTTAGACTGGACCTTTGGACTTGGTCTGGACTGGGCTGGGATGCTGGTATAAAGTTCTCTGGCCCACATATGAACATCCATGAATTTGTTTCCCTAGTCTACCCGGACTAACAACCATGAATTTGTTTCTCTAGTCTACCCGGACTAACATCCATGAATTTGTTTCTCTAGTCTACCCGGACTAACATCCATGAATTTGTTTCTCTGGTCTACCCGGCCTAACACACTGGTTGTAAGAAGCGGGTAACTGTAAGCATGGGTTGTGGTCTCCATGAACTCTGTGAGCCACTGGAGAGAATTCATGAACCCAGAGTGGCAGCGAGTCCCAGCTCCGGGGGGCAGGGGGACAGAGAGAGACGCTGCCCAGAGTCAATGAAGGTGGGTAAGTCCTACTAGTTTGTGACCCAACTCCAGGGGCTAGAGAAAGCGGCGGAGGTTGGCTGGTCTGAAGTGCAGGGAGTTATGAAGCCTCCTGGGCCCTCCCTGGGCGGCCAGGGACGCTTTGACCTGTAACTACGGGTGAAGTCTGCCCTCTGTGTGGGATGTCAGAGAGAACACGAGGAACAGCGAGAGGTGGGAAGATCTGGGTCCAGTTGCAGCTGGGATTGGAGTCCTGGCAATTGAAGGTGGCCTTCCCCAGCTTGCTCCTTTTCTTAGTGCGGTTGGTTGGCAGCTTACCCTCTCTCTCCCCACCTGCCTGACCAGGATGCGTTCCCACAGCACCCGAGTGATGGCATCCGGGTACTATCTTCCCACATGCTAAGTCGCCCAGGCCTCAGCACTGCGTGGGCCCCATGCCAGTCCCCAGAGCCAGGCTGACTCATTAGCCAGAGGCCATCCTCACATGTGACAGTGGTCTCTGGAATGTACCCAGGACATCTGGACCTGGCAGTGGGGACAGGAAACCCCCCAGCTCAGACTGTTAGGAGCTACATCCTAGGCCTCTGGGTTGGATGGGAGTGGGGGATGGAATCTGGGATTCTGGGGTATGGGTTTGGTGAAGAGCTAGGTGGGGCTAGCTAGGGCTTCCTGGGGGGCCACTACTGTGCAGGGGCCACCACTGTGCCAAACCATAGTTGCTCACCGTGCCCCTGCCCCTGAGGTGCCTCTTCCTACACAGCCCACAGTACATGGTCTGTGGCGGCTCTGCCTCTCGGCGCTGCAGACCACCAGCAGGAGCGGGTGTGATGGCCTGAGTCTCCCCTTCTCTCTGACAACAGGCTCCCAGGGGTGACATGGGCCTCCATCACTCCTCTCCTTCGGAGCCCACTCCTCTCCACCAGGGGCTGGGACGTGCGCCCCCCAGCTCATTCTTCCATGACTGGGCATCTTTACCAGAGTCTGCCTGGGAGTTGTCCCTGTGAGCTCCCTGACCCTCTGGGGTGCTGAGAGAAGCCACAAGAGAGAGGGGCTGGGGGCTGGGGGTGGCGGGGCACAGGAGGGTGAGTGTGCAGAGGGACAGAAGCCTCCCAGCCCAGAGAACCACATCCCAGGGGAAAGCCAGGTGACTGAGGCAACTATAACTGTCTATCCAAATACAGATCGTCCATTCAATGTTGCAATGATGGCGCTTACTAAGCAAAGCAGGGTTCTCATTCTTAATGATACATGGACTTTTATAAGCAAGAAAAGCAGACTCAAGTTGGTTTTCATGTAGAATGGCTCCTAGCTAATTCTCCCCACCGCTGACTGGCCTGTGTTCAGTAAATGTGACTTCCACACTGTGGTAACACTTCAAGACCCAAGTCAGATGCCAAGGTTAAGGCCAGGGAGGGAGAGTCCCTATCTGAATTCCAAGGCAGCACTCACTGCCCGGCTCTGGGACAAGATCATGGGCTCGTCCCGGCCCCGCCAGGAGCCTGATCTGCTGAGAGACACGGCAACACACCAACAAGCACAGCAGAGCCAGGTGAAAGCTGGGGCTCAGGGAGGAGGAACCCCTACATCAGATGGCAGGTCAGGGAAGGCTTCCTGGAAGAGGAATTATCTGAATGGAGGCGATTTAATGGTCGAGCAGAAATTCTGGAGGTGGAGGAAGGGCGATGGGTTTCAGATGCCTGTGAAGGGTCCAGAAGGTCAGCAGTGAGCCCAGATGGAGTTGTGATGGGGTATGGGGAAGAGGCATCTGAGGCTCCCAGACAGCCGACCCCCACGGCCAGGTCTGCGGGAACAAGTCGCCTCAGACAGCAGGGACTCGGTCTCTCACAAGTATGGAGGTCAGAAGTCCAAAGTCAGGGCGGCATTGGTAGGGCCAGACGTTCTCCTGGAGGCTCTGGGGAAAATCAGAGCTTTGTCCCTTCCGGAGTCTCGGGGCTCTCCGGGGTGTCCCTTGACGCAGTCACATCAGTCCAGTCTCTGCCTTTGGGATCCTGTTCCTCCTCCGCTCTGTCTTTGCTGAGTCTCTTTCAATGAAGACATTTGTGTTGGCCCAGGACCCGCCTGGCAATCCCGGTGCTCTCCCCACCACAGGCTCCTTCACTTAATCACATCTCCAACCAGCAAAAGTCCCAGCCTTAGGGAACCCTGCATTCTCATGGGAGAGAGCCAAGCAAGTAATTAAGAAAATATATATATTATCATGAGTATAAGCACTCAGAAGAAAAATAAAGCTGAAAAGGAAGCCTGGGAAGCTGGGGGAGGGTTGTCTTCTTAAATAGCAGGGCCTGGGATGGTGACCTTTGAGCAAAGACCTGAAGTAAGGGAGGTACCAAGTCACATCCAAGCAGGGACAAGGCTTGGGATATTCCCAGTACGTGCCCAAGGCCTTGGAGGGGGCAGAGACGGGGGTGGGGGCGCTGGGACAGCTAACATCTCCTTTCCAAGAGGCACACACTGAACTTAGGGGCCACTGAACATCTGCTAAGCGGATGGAAAAATCAGGAAACAGATGCGGTGATGGTTGAGCAGTGTAATGAACGTAATGCCACTGACCTGTTCTTATAACAAGTGGCAGAAGCAACGCACACACACACAAGACCACGAGGTCTTGTTGCAGACAGAAAAGACTGAGGTCAGAGAGGCGGAGACTGAAGAAATGCGGCCTTAGAGCTGGGGAAGAGGCAGTCCAGGTGGGGCGTTTTAAGCCATGCAGCCGACTTCGTTGGCTCGAGGGGCGGGGGCGGGGGGTGTACACTGGGAAGTGTGCAGAGCGGCGGGATCTGGCTTTGACTTTGAAGTGAGGGCCCTTGGCTGCTGCACTGAGAGTAGACTGGGGTGTGGAGCGAGCCGTGGGGAAGATTGCCAAGGGAGACCAGTTGGCAGAAGTAGGAGAGGGCAGTGGCCTGGATCAATGTGGGCAGTGGAGTAGGATCAGAGAGACCCATAAAAGAACTTAAACAGGAGACACAATCATCACGTTTTATTCACCCGGAACAGCAGAGGGAGAGAGAGCGCCAGGGACCCTGGAGGAAATGAGCCGTATTGGTCTCCATGACCATGACCATGCCACGGCCGTCGTGTGAGGGGCCATCTGGTGGGACCCTGTGTGCAACAGAACTCAACACTGCCCACCGGTCCTGTGCAGTCGTCTCCACTGTTGCAGCCGCAGCACCGATCCATCTCGCGGAGGGTCTTCCCCTGGTCTCCGAGCCTCTACTTTGCCAATCTTGAGGCCGAACTCCAGAGACTGGTCCCTCTGCTTTGCTTTCGAGAGTTCTCGTGTCAAGCAGAATCTTCCCACGGCCCCAGTGTCGCCCTCAGCTTAGACACTCATGACAGGGATGAGGCATGCACTTCTAGCAAAGCACTCTGGCAGGACAGGTGCGACCTGCTTCGGCTCATGAGGAGAGAGTGAAGCAAACCTGGTACCCAGGGTGAGGTGCAGACCCCTGGCCTGGGTTCTTCAGAGAGTCCAAAGAGGGAGCACAGGAGACTGGAGACCCTGTTGGTAGCTGCTACCCAGTTGGTTCTGCGTCCTGGCGACCTGCTGCCTAACAGGAAACCCTGCCCTGTCCTGGGCCATCTTCAGCATCGCCGGTAGGCTTACGTCCACCATTGCAGCACTGTGTTGGACAATCCTGTTGGGATCTACGGGATGCTCACGGGCACATTTCCAGAAATAGATTGCCAGACTTCTCTCCCCACCCATAGTCCAGAAGCTCTGCTGTAGCCCGTCTCACATGGGGGAGGCCGCCTGGTATTTAAAATCAAGTGGCGCCGCCTGCGACGCTACAGCTACACACAAACGCCCGTCATACACAATCGACAGATGAGTAACGGTTGGTTAAGGCACAGAACAGCCAGAAGCAGTGCGTGAGCTCAGAGTGCACCCTGGGTTGGATTAAACATCACAAAGGACATTTGGGAGGACAAATGGGGAAACTAGATGGTGGACTGTTCGCTGGATGATGTCTCTATTTAATGGTGGGCATACTTTTTAAGCTAGATCAATGGGGAGGTTGGGTGGGAGGGTGTCCTTCGCAGAGAGCTGAATGCTGGGGTACCGAAGGCCAAGATCTCCAAGAACTGCAACTTTCTAAAGCTGGTTTGGCAAAAAGGCAGGTGATGCATCGAGAGGAGAAAGATGTGACGATAAGATGCTAACAACTGGTAGCTCAGAGACAGACACAGACATGTGAATAAATGAACTCATCCGTGGATTAAAAAAAATCTGCAAGTCAATCTGTCTTCTCCTATCATGTCTCGAGTTAGGAATTCCGGATTTGGGGCTTCTCCAGCAACTTGCTAGGGCCTCTGCCCACATACCGGGCAGCCTGCGCACACTCACCGGCTGTTCACAAAGGTGGCCAGGAACAGGCAACACCTGCCCAGCTGGTTTCCCCACGCACATGTGGGCAGCAGGCCCTGGGTCTCCAAGCTCTGTATTTATAGCCTCTCCACACGGCTGGCCCTGGGTCCCGGAGAAGACCAGGTGACCGCAGGCTGGACATGCAAGGAGTCCGGCTCTCGCTGAGGAGCACACTGTCCAGGCCTGGGAAGACCTAGTCTACTGCTTGCCAACATTTCCCGCCACAAGGTGTGAGTGTGAACTCGCCGGTGGCGACAAGGCTGGAGTTTGGCACGCAGTCAGAGGCACCTCAGAGGATGAAGATCTGTGTCTAACCACGCAGCCCACAGAGCCAGCTCTGGTCTCAGGCACATGGGGTTCCCCATACGTTGGGGATCGACGCACGGTAACAGCTGGAAAGAGATGAAGGAATTACCATTGATTTTCCTAGGCTCTGTCCGTAATGGGGATGGGGTCATACCTGAGGATGTTCGTTTTTAGAAGATGCACTGTGGGGTACTCGGAGTGAAAGATCACAACATCCAGGACTTGCTATGCCAAATATTAAAATGGCCAAATCCAGGTGGATGGGTCGTGGGGGGTTCATAGAACCAGTCCTTCCCCGGCTTATAAGCACTTGAAAGGTTTGACCACGCAGGCTGAGCAATACCCAGGTTCACATTTACCAAGTGGAGGTCTGCTCCCAGGGCCGAGCCTGGCTTTCAAACCGATGCTGCACGTCAACCTCCATGCGATGGGACAGCCAGGGCCCCGGCTCAGCCCTGGCCTGGACCTACTGCCCTCACCAGATGTTTCACAGGCTGCTCCCTGGGGCTAAATATAGACTGCAACAGGAACCCAGCTATTATCCACCCCACGAGCTTCCAGAAGGCAGGATGCAGGGCCCTTTGTGTGTTCCTGCGGCTGGCCTCACCCAGGGAAACCCCCGGTATGTCACAGGGGCCAGGAGGGACCAAGACAGGGTCGCCAGCCACCTGAAATCCTCTCCTCCACTGCTATTTTCAAAATGAGGGGAAGCAGAAGACACACACAGCAAGCCAGCATCCAGATGAAGCCTGGGCTCAGCCTGAGCCATGCTGGCCTGGGTGACGCGGGGACACACACACACTGGACTTGGGGGTCCCTCGGTTGATTCTGTGCAGCCAGGCCGTGAGTAAACCATTTCCCTTTCGGAGAGTTAATTCCAGAATGACAAAGAGAAAGGACATCTGCCCGATGGTCACTGGAGGAGCCCTGGCGGGTCTGGGGGCAAAGCACTGAGTTGCTGAAACTGCAAGTTCAAATCCACCAGCAGCTCCGGGGGAGAATGACGAGGCTGTCTGCTGGCGTCAGTGGCAGTGGATTTGCTTGTTCTAACGGTCCCTTGAAGTCCCTGGGTGGTGCAGACAGTCAATGTCCTTGCTGCTACCCAGAACACCCGAGGCCAGGCTGAGTCCACCCAGAGACACCTCAGCTGAAAGGCTTAGAAATCTGCTTCCAAACCAGCGACCCCGGAAAACTCCCCACTGTGGCACGAGGGGGTCAGTGTGACGGCGGCTGGGCCTGTTAGGGGTGGCCCAGAGGGCCCGGGTGACAGCACAATTGCTGTCTGCACTGCCTCGTGAAGCCCTGCCCAGGCAATAGAATCCCACTCTCCTTTCAAGGCCAGCAAATACGATGGCTGTAACACGTGCCCACACCGACCAGGAAGGGCCAAAGCATCATACTCCGCAGAGCCTGGGGCTGGACAGTGCCACCCCGAGCTTCCGCTGCTTCCCCACCGCCACCCAGCTGGTCCGATTGGGGTGCTAGTTGTGGCATCATTATTGGCCGCCAACTTACTGGTCTTACTAAAATAAATACGGTACTAACCTAATCGCAATTGGTGAAATCAGACTCGAGGTATTGTTTCTTGAGTAGACATGACACTGAATGCACACAGATTTAATTAAATGCCTTTCCTGATTTCCGTGGGCCACGTAAACCCTTTCAAGGACCCCGGTGAATGAGCAGATGAAGACGGTGCTGGACCAACCCCTTGACTTGGCATGGGGGAAGCTGAGGCCCAGAGACGCTCGTCATTTCCCCCAAGGTCACACAGTGAATGAGCCATCAGCCAGCAGCTGTGACCAGGGTCACCCAACTCCCAGGGCGGCGCCCCCGCCCCGCCAAGCTGCCCTCCCTCATCAAGAACACCCGGGAAATTCTCAGCCGTGTTCGCGCCAAAAAAAGGAAAACCAAAGATCTGTTTCTGAAGCACAGTGATGCCACACCACTTCTGCCTTACAGCCACACCAGGGACCCCAAAAGGGGCCAGGGGCCATGCCCCATGCCAGGCGGCTTCCTCCTTTTCTACTCAAGGTGGCAGTCAGCCACTTCACTAAGGGACCCCACCACACGTCTAGAAAATTCCTAGCTTCCTGGAGCCCCGCTCCCTGGATGTCAAACTGGGTTGCCGGAGGACTAACTGTCCAGAAAAGAACTCGGCCATGCACCTGTGGCACAGCAAGTGCTCCCAAGTGGTCAGCTTTGAAAAGACAATGCTGGGGACAGAATGGGGGCCTCCTGATGGCACCGCCGAGGGTGGGACCCTAAACTCCAGCGCCAAGGAGACCACAGTGGAGGAGCAAGTCAGAAAACCTCCCCGGCGGCAGGGCAGAGGGTACCTGAGCAATTCCTGCCTCCAGGCTGTTTCTACAAAGGAGTCGTACCCTTGAGCCCTGAGCGGGCCAAGTAAGAGTTAAGTGGCCACTATCGGGGCTGCAGGGTACCCAGAGTTCAACGTCCCACTGCTGACCAAGTGGCCACACCCCGGCCTCCTGGGAGGCTTTGCCCCTCCCCTTGGCCAGGGCCTGCCCCATCAAGGACCATCCATAGCTGTTCTGAGCTTGCTGAGGGGACTCAGGAGCTCTGGCTTCTTAAGAGATAAGGGATACTCATCTGTCCCCTAAGCCCAGGCCCCATGCAAGGCCAGCAAACAGCAGCCCCAAGGCCAGTGGCTGAGGGTGCGGTTGAGCCGGTGGATGGTATTCTCCGCCGGCTGGACTGTGGCCCTGCAGAGAACACGCCTCCCCCACCCCAAATCCCCACTCCCGAGAGGCCAGTCTATGATTAAGTCACACGTCAGATGTTGGTCTCCAGCGGCGGCAGCAGCCCCATTTACAGGGTGGACGCCCAGGCCCCGCCTGGAGAGAGCCAGCCCTGGGAGATGAAGTCACCTAGCTGTGCCACTGCCACCTCTGAAAGGCTGGGGCTGCCTCATGGGCCCACTGGGGACGCCCTGAAAGGAAGAGCTGGCCCCAGATGCCCAGGACTGTCAGGGCTATGGGGGAGGGGAGCCATGGAGCATGCGGGGCCTCAGCCTGGCCCTGCCTGCCCTCTCCTCAGTCTCTCTGCCTTGGTCTTTGGCACAACCCACAGAAGGAGAGGGCTTTCCAAGGCCCTCTAGGGACCCGGGTGTGGTGCGAACGATTCATGAGCTCCCTGCTAACACAAAGGTTCGGTGCGTTCAGAGGTCGGTCGATGGGCTCGTGACTACAAACCCCAAGAAGCACAGCTTTCCCCGGGGTCACGTGGGTCCCGGTCGACTCGATGGCAGCTCCCGTGCAGAAAGTGCTCAACAGTCGAAAGTCATGAGTTCAGGTCCCCATCCTGCAATTAACTGGCCGCCAGCTGTTGCTCAACCCCAGCCTGACCAGCCCCCCGTTTTTCTCATTCAAAGCATAGAAGGCCGCCACCACCTGTCACAGATGGCCCACGGTGACCAGAACTGCAGGCTGCTGACACAGCGGGGTCGCAGTCACCGCTCCAGCATCCTGCGCCGGGGTCTCACCGACAACCGCCTGCACAGCTGCAGGCCAGAAACAGACCTCATTCCGCAGGAACAAAGTTCACTTTGGAGTGGTTTTCCCTCACAGTCACACAAAGCAAAAAATTCCAGAACTCGTGGACACCCCCACTCCTGCCCTCACAGGAAAAGCCGGCCTTCCATGCAGTGCCCCCAGCCCAGGCTGTGGTTCCCACCCATCTCCACCCAGTTTGAACTCCAACCCCAAGACACACACACACACACCCCCACGCCCTGTGCTCCTGAGGCCCTATCTAGAACGCTGCCTCCCTTTGAGGGATCCCTGGGCCTGAGACACCCCCAAACCAGTGTCTCCCTATCCAAGGAGGTTGTTGGAATTGTCAGGGAAGTTGAGAAAAGGTTAGGCACAATAACCTTGGATTTGGCTCCTGAGAGTCAGCATGGAATTCCCCCCAGACACAGCCAGGAGCTGCTCCTACCACACATTAGAACCACGGACGGTGGAGTCTGCATGGGGATGGTATAAAAGTAACCCGGGGGCCGGAAGGCCTCCAGCCGTAGAGTTGAGACCCTGGGGCAGCGGTTCTCAACCTGTGGGTCTCTACCCCTAGAGGGTCCTGCATGTGGACTCCCGGAAGTGACCCCAGTTGCTCAGGATTTTCCTCTGGCCTCCAAAGCCAGCACATGGCCACACCACCCAGAGGACTTTGCCCTTGGCCCTCTGCCAACCACGCTGCGGCAGTGCCGGTACCTCAGCACCTGTCACAGCACCTGACCCACAGTGGGGCCGCTGGAGCCCAGCTCTCCCGGGGCCACACAGCCCACCGCCAGCAGGAGACAAGAAACAGGCCCAGGGAGACTGTGTGACTCTCCAAGGCCACAAACAGCATCCTGGGAGGGGCTTCCAGCAGCCTGGGAAGCAGTGGTTCCTGTCATCCGGGCGGAAGGGAGAGGGCTGAGTGAGGAAAGAGGCGATGGGACCAGCCTGTTTTCCTTCTACCTCCCAGCAAGTATTTAGCCCCGCAAGGCCAAGATGCAAATGCTTTCTCTAGGTGAGGAGGGCCCCTGGAAAGAATTCGAAACCAACCAAAGCAGGCACTAGTTCCCCTCTGCTGTGCTACCACGTGCCCTCTGCTCTCAGGATTTCGCTTCTCAGGTCCTCAGTCTTCTCACCTGTGCAATGGGATGGGAGCCTCTGCCGGGACTGGCAGGGAGCCAGCAGCTACTCTGTAGCCCTGGGTCCCTCTCCACCCAGAAGAAAGAAGAATGAGTAAAGTCAGGAGGCATGGAAACCATTAGTCCAGCGGATTCATGGACCACACACACCTCAGCCTCCAAGACCCTGACACCAGATGCTCTAGGTGGTGTCTGGCTGCCGCCACCGACCACTCTGAAAGGATGGAATTAGACCAGCGGTTCTCAACCTTCCTCAGGCCGCGGCCCTTTCATACAGTGCCTCATGTGGTGGTGACCCCCAACCAGAACATGATTTTCCTTGCTACTTCATCACTGTAAATTTGCTACTGCTATGAATCATAATGTAAATATCTGATATGCAGGATATATTTTCATTGCTATAAATTGAACACAATGAAAGCATCGTGATTAATCGCAAAAACAATATGTAATTATGTATTGTGAGATATTTATTTCTAATGAAAAATAAATGAAATTTGGTCTTGAAACACGGTGTAGCATGGGTAACGGTCTTCACACCGTGTACTCGTATGTGGTCGTATCTGCATGTGGGCGGACCCACCTGGTGACGGAGAGAGGAGCGGTGTCTCGGTTCCTAAGAAGATTAGAAATATGTTTTCCGATGGTCTTAGGTGACCCCTGTGAAAGCGTTGTTTGACCCCCACTGGGGTCGAGACCCACAGGTGGAGAACCACTGCATGAGAAGGTCCTGGACAGAGGGGGAGAAAGATGTGCAAGAGAGACCAAGTCATAAATGAGTGCAGGCTTACTAGTCCGAGAGAGCTGTGTGGACAGACGCCCCTAAACCATGGCCTTTATTCACTCTCTGCGTCCAGAACAGACCGCGCGGAACCAAGTCCAGAGGGTGAGGGAAGTAGGTGGGACAGAGAGCAGGAACACAGGAGGAAGTGGGCTAAGGAATGGTACAGAGGCGATTGCGATGGATGAACTGAAACAAAACGTGTATGACCTGTTGAAGGTAAAATGAATGATTTGCTCTGTAAGCCTACACCTAATTTACAAGAAAACACCTTTTAAAAAAAGGGACAACAAAGTACGGGGAGGCATGAAGATGTCCACCCACCCTCCAGATTCCTCCGCTCAGTCAACACCCACTGGTCACCTGTGGCCCTGTCCAGTGCCCCCCTGCCCCGCCCCCCTTCTCAGGCACTCACCCTGCGTGCACACACTGATAAGAACTCCAGAGTCACGCCTTATCTGTGCCTCACCCCTGTGGGAGGTGTGGCTAATGTTCCTTGATAAGAAAATGGAGGCACCGAGAGATTATGTGGCTTGCCCATGCCACCTGTCTGCCAGGCTCCTGCGTGCTCCCGCAGGTCAGAGCCAGGCAGCCCAGCAAGAAACAGCATGGTCTGGCTACAGGCGCCCAATTTCTCCTTCCATCTCTTGTGGGCTGAGCCAGTCCACACAGGCCTGTCCGTCCCTCCCTCCCCTTTACCCAAGGTCCTGGCGTGGGCTGAACTCATGCTGCCACCCTGATGGCCCTTGGTCTGGGCAGTCCCTGCCCTGGTCTCTCAGAAGGGCTCCTCCACAGGCCAGCCTGCCTGGGCCACAGGTCTGATCGACCACAGCCTTTGCCAGTGGTCACACTCTCTGCCCAAGAGCTACATTGGTAATGGCTTTGTCCCTCCAGAAGAGGCCACGTGCACAGACCTCCCAGCCCACGGGGTAGCCACAGCCATCCTCTCTTGGGCTGACAGTCTCCCCGGCAGAATGCCCCCTCCTCTGGAAAGATGGTGTTCGAGGCTCTAAGTACATCCTGTGATACAGCGCCCATGCCCGGGAGAGCTCACCTTCAGTCACAGGAAGCTCGCAGTCATGGCCTCCCCGCTCTTGTGACCTAAGTCCTGTATCTCTGTCTTCTGGCTGAAGCCCCCCACAGCCCTCAAGGACATCAATGAGGGGGCTGGGGAGGGGGCTACACAGTAGAACCTGCACTCGACTGGTGTCTCCAGGTGGTACTGCCATCAGGTCCGGATCCTTAAACCTGTCCTCTTGGTCACTCAGACCCAAAGTCCTCCTACACCCAAGCTCCCACACCTTCCCCTCAGGCTTGCTCTGGTGCCCTCGCCCTGTTCCAGTCAGGCTGGCCCACCCCAGGGGCCAGTGTGCGCTCTGCAGATCCTCTGACCCTCAGCTACAAAGTCAGCTCTTCAGAAAGGCCTTTCTTGGGCACATCGTCTAGAGTGCCCAATCCACCAACTCAAGCACCTCTCGTAGCTACCGAGAGAACAGGGTAAAACCGCCCCTCTGGGATTCCAGAGCTGCAAATCTCTTTAGTCTTTTAGAAATGGAAAAAAAAAAAAAAGCATTTGTAATTACTTGCTCTCGTGTGGTTTTAGAAAAATACTTGAGTATGATGTTATACATGAAAATACATAGGGTGAGACTTCTCTCGTTTTGTTTTCCAAATGAAGATGCTTCCGCGCCGAAGCACCACCTTCTGCAGCACCTGGTTGTTGTTCAACTCAGATATTATCGGGTGTGCATTTCCTGTGTCCCAGGTGGCATCAATTTGAAGTCATTGTGACGCAGAAATTACTCTCTCAGAGAATGGCATGCTCCCTGGAAAAAGACCGGGTCCACTCCAATATCCTCGGGTTTGCTAAATGACAGGCATAGGATTGCAGCCCAGGCTCCAGGTGAGCAGACACATATCCAGGAATTCCCGATCAGATTACTGACTAGCAACAGGTGGGGCCAACTTTGGTAGACAGGAGAGAACATGACAGAGCTTGTTGAGGTCAGTGGGTTCTGTTTTTTCGTGATTTATCCAGGCTAAGAGAGTAATCCCATTTTCTTCAATTGTATTATAACGAAATATAATGACATTGATCCTTCTGGTATGATTGAAACAAATTTCAGTTATCTATTCAATTTGGTTATTTTCCAGGTATAAGTCCTCAATAGAAGCAGGAAGACACTGTGGTATAATTCTAAATTAATTTTTGCCTAGGCACAGGTAGGATAGGCTCTTCCAATGCTTGAAAGCGAAAGGACTGATATTGTTTTCACTCAGACTGTTTTGTTCCAAATCTAACATGATGGGGGGCAGTGAATGTAATTGCATCTCATATCAAAGTCACCAGGTTACAAAAATATTACCAAGAGGAGGCTCAAGAGTCTGAAGGCTCTCCATGCCTCTGTTCTGGTTCTGCTGCTAAGAAAAATTCCAGGCAAGGGACAAAGTTTAGACAAGAGTCATAGAAAAGGTTTGAACAGAAAAAATGAGTTTATTGAAGGGGGACTGTTTGGGGAAAGAAATCCAAAGGGCTCTTTGCTAGTCTAAAAGGCCAAAGTTATAAATCTTTACAGGAGTGGAAAGCCTCATCTCTCTCCGGAGTGGCTAGTGGATTTGAACGGCTGACCTTTTGATTAGCAGCACAATGCTTAAAACCCAGGACACCACCAAGGCTCCTACCATCTAAAGCAGGGACTATATTCCTCCTACAACCTACTCCCCAACCACAGCTAGATTTGCTTCTAGGTTTGTCTCTCTTCCCCAAAGCCCACACTGAAGTCTAGCTGTTTCCTAGCGCCAATCACAGGGCCTGGCATACAGTAGACATTGAATAACTACCATATATACTCAAATATAAGCCGCCCCGAGTATAAGCCCAGGTACCTAATAATTTCCTGGGAAACCAGAAAAACTGATTGACTCGAGTATAAGCCTAGGTTGGGGGATTCAGTATGTGAATTAACAGAGAGACCAGAGGGGGTAGATGGAGCGCAGCCACAGACACATCCTTACCAGTTCAGCTGCCGGTGTAAGTGAATCACTACGGGTACTTCTGCGAATTGGAGCCGTCCACGTCATAGGACGGCTCTGATTGGTTAGATGTCAGTAAACACACATTTAAAGCCCTGCAGTGTCAGTGGGGCTTTGAGTGAATAGCGGAGCAACAGCAATCACCCGCGAGATGTTACACCTGACCCGTGTATAAGCCCAACCCGTTTTTCAGCAAATCTTCTCCTCAGAGAGAAAGGCAGGGCAAGTTCTCCCTGTGTCCCTATAAGACAGTGGTTCTCAACCGTCCTCATGCTGCCACCCCACAGTTCCTCATGTGTGGTAATCCCCACAGCCATAAAATTATTTTCGCTGCTACTTCTTAACTGTAATTTTGCTACTGTTATGAATCAGAGGACCCCTGTGAAAGGGTCCTTCGACCCCAAAGGGGTCGTGACCCACACACAGGTTGAGAATCGCTGCTCTAAGCCATCTTGCCCCGGTGTTTGGAGCCAGTTGGTACAGACATTTGATTACCAGCCCCTTCCTTATCTGTTTACCGTGCCCCACCCTGGGTTGGCATTGTGAGTCACACAGAGAGAAGAGGCAGGGGGTGGGGAAGGCAGGCAGGAGGGCAGGCTGCTACTCCGGCTTCTGCAGGCACAGAACACCCAGAGGGGTGAGGGCCCATCTAGTCCCATGACTCAAAGGAGCCCACCCCTCCCGGGCGGGATCCTGTGATGAGCAGGCCCAGCCTGAGAGCAAAACACAAGCTGTTTGATGGGGGGCTGGGAAGTGAGGGTGTTGGAAGGCTCTGCAGTTCCCTTCCAGGGTTGCTGTCCTGACTCCCCAGGAGGACCAGGGGAGGGGAGGCCCAGCCTGTGCCGAGGCCAGCCTGTCAAAGGGCCGTGCTGATCCGCTCTGACAGCCATTAGGCACGGTTGACCAGTTCTCCAGCGTGAAGGCTGCCCCACTTTCAGCTTGAGATTTATTATTTCGTAGAACCAGAAGGCCAGGGCCGTGCCGGATGTGTCCAGCACAACCAAAAGGAAATGCAGCAAATAAACAGATATGCCCGTGTCGGTATAAAGACGTACCGGGATAAAGGTTCATTGAATGTCACCATGATTCTTATCTGGGAGGAGAACTGAAGATGATTTATTTGTGTCCTCACTGTGGCTTTCCTGAACTGTTTGGATTAAAAAAAAAAGTGCATGTATTATTTTCACGAAACAATAAGGCTCTTTCAAAAGTATTTTTTTTAAAAAGCCTGCTGGAAGCCAAATTCACTTGCTCTTCCATCTGGGTTCATCTAATATCTAATGCTGAGCTGGGAGACCAGGTACCTGGTGTTCCTTTCAGAAAAGGCTGCCTTCTACCAGGGCGGGACTCAGGGGTAGTGGGTGAGCAAGGTAAACCCAATGAAGTAACTGGAGTCAGGCAACCTTGGCCTTGGCCCATCAGAAAGATCACACTAGCGGTCCCCTTCAGAGCCTTCTAATCCCGCCAGTTTTCCGTCTCCGGCTGTTAACCAGCGAGAAGAATGAGGAAGGAAAGTAGAAAGAGGGCAATACCGAGGTCGCTGATGACCCTGGAACCGCACGGCCCTGTGTCCACTGCACCTCGGCCAGTCTTGGGAACCGATCTGCTACACTTTCAGACAAGGCCATGGTGTGTGAGTCACACAGCACGTAGATTTGGGATTTGAACCCGGGCAGTCTGGTCCACAGTGCACACTCTTTCTTCGTCTTCATTCCACCCTAGGGAAATATGAGGAGCCCCAGGACAACACAGGAAGCCCTGTGCATCCTTGGCGAAGCGCCGGGAGGAAGAGCTCTAGAATCTGTAACCAGATCTCTAGAGTACCCTCTGGTCTGTGCTAAAATTAGAGGTGTGTTCCAAAAGGCTGAGGGTACATGTGTCAGAATGATTCACCCTGTGTGGACGAGGAGGCGCCAAGTGGTTCGGGGGGAAGCTCATTTGTAATGGAGGCGTTCTCGCTGCCGTGTACTGAAAAGAGCGTTAGGATGAAAATGAGGATACGCTGGGGCTCTGTCCAGCTCTGACGCACGTCATCTGCAGGAGGGACTAACCTGAAAACAAACTCATTGCCATGGGGTCATTTCCGACTCATAGGGACAAGGTCCCAATGAACAGGCCGAGAGAACATTACACGTGGCCCAAGGTGGCAGAGGCATTCGATTGTGCAGAGCCTCACAATGGAGAACATGGAAAATGAGGATCCAGGAACACTTCACTGTCCTCATGCAGAGCCTGTACACAGACCAAGAGGCAACCGCTGGAGCAGAACAAGGGGATCGGGAGTGACTTAAAAATCAGGAAAGGTGTGGTATCTGAGTTAGTTTATTGTGCCAACCTGGCCGATAAACACACATGGATTAATTGAAGGGCAGAGGGATAAATGGCTCGGGAAGCCTCGCCTTTCTAGTTCGGGTCTCGTTTTGTGATGGTTGCACCAGGGTGCAGCTGCCTTAGCAGTTCCCTGCTTCAGCTTTCAAGGCTGACTTCCTATAAGACATCCCCAAGGAGAAGCCACATGGACCTACCCCGATGCAGCCCTGGGTGCTGAAGCACCCGTGTGGAGACCCCTCCCAGCACTGAGACGTTTACACATTCACTGACTCGGCTTTCCTCCTGCAGTCGGCATCATTGCATGTGTTTTGTGAGATGGTGGAGGACTTTGTGGATTGGTGTTGGACATATGGGTTAATGGGTCTTGGGCAGCACTGGGTTGGGGTAGTTTCTTGATGCACACTTAACCTTTACATAAAACTCTCTCTTATACATGAGTTTCTGTGGATTTGTTTCTCTAAAGTACCCAGACTAATACAGTATCTTTTACCATACTGATTGAATCCGTATGCTGAACAAAAAATCCAAGAAGTTGGACTACATGAAAAGAATGCAGCAGCAAGATTGGAGAAAACTCATTAGCCATCTAAGAGACGCTTGCTGTGCGCTATGGCCTTGCTTGCAGACAGTGACGAAGGCTACAGCACTTCGTGATGAAGATCAAAGACTGCCTCCTTCGACAGGGATTGCACCTCCACACGAAGAAAACAGGCACATCCGCAGCTGGATCAATAAGCACCCTCAGGATAAACGGAACTCAGATGGAAGGTGTCGAGATCTCATTTCACTTGGATCCACAAACATCACCCATGGAAGAGGCGGTCGAGAAAGGTTTTTAAAAAGGGTATTTCACTGGACACATCTGCAGCAAAAGACCTCTATGACGTGTGAAAAGCGAAGGCGTCACTCTGAAAAGTAAGGTCCAGCAGCCTCAGCCGTGGTATGTTCAATCGCCCCGCCCCCGCCCCCTCCCCCCCCTGCATACCAAAGGTGGGCAGCAAGTGAGGGAGACAGAAGGATCGATGCATCAGAATTACTACGTTGGCCAAGAACATTGACTATTCTACACGCACTGCCAAGAGGAGCAAATCTGTCTTGGAAGAAATACAGCCAGAATGCTTCTCAGCAGGGAGGATGGTGAGACTTCCTCTCCCTGACTTTGGACGTGTGATCAGAGGGATCAGTCCCAGGGAAAGGCGACATGCTTGGTAAAGTGGGGCAGTGGGAAGGAGAAGGACCCTCATGGAGATGGATCGACACAGTGGCTGTAACAATGGGCTCACACACAACTGTGCGGACGCGCAGGACCAGATGGTGTTTTGCTCTGCTGTCCAGGGGGTCGGTCATGAGTTGGAACAAACAACAAACAAGCTGACACCTGACAACAGGAACAACAGGTCATACTGACTCCCAGACTAAAAGAAGTATTGATTTCCTCCAATACATCTGATCACATCAACAAGAGGAACAGTTTTTATCTTGGCACCAATTTGTCTTAATGCCTCTCAAACGCCTGCCAACCGGCCTTTTTAACAAATAAGGGCAGGCCTCGGGTTCATAGCAGGCCCAAGATGGAATGGCACTATTTTATATTTCAACATCCCACTACGGATAAAGAGGAATACTGATTAGTCAACACCACATAGTACAAAGTCGCCTATTAAAATGCAATTTTAAAAGTGAATCAGAAAAAAGAAAAGAGGGGGAAAAAAAAGAAAATGATTAGGGCAAAGAATGTACAGATGTGCTTTATACAATTGATGTATGTATATGTATGGACTGTGATAAGAGTTGTATGAGCCCCTAATAAATTTTTTTTTTTAAAGTGAATCAGATTAAAAAAATATATTAAGTCAGCAACATTCCAATAGATGTAACCTCTACATAGAGAGCACTTTAGCAAAATTTCAAATGTATACATAACCAGGTCAAGGTGGTCCGCTGTTAGGTGTACAGTGGAGATTACCCTTGGAGGAGACGGTGGGGACTGAAGAGGGTGGTGGGGGACAGAGGAAGACTTTGGGGTTCTGCTAGCCATTCTGTTGGTTGATCAGGAAGCTGATTTTATAGGCGTGTTCATGTGAAAATTCATCAGTGTGGAGACTTATGACATGTACCGTTTTCTTATGTAAACGGCACATTTACATATCCTTTAACCCAGTGAACCCTAGACAGCAATTCCACTTCCAGAAACTGCCCTGTAAACGCAGACGTGTGAGGCAGGGCAGGTTCAAAGACACTCGCGGCAGCACTGTTGGACACGATGAAAAACTGGACGTAACCTACGAGTAGGCTAGCTAGAGATTGATGAACTGCGTGGTGATAGCCCAGGGGCAGGCCAGGTGGCTGTGGAACAGGATGGAGCAGCCCCCAGCAGGCTTCCACAATTTACAGGGATTTAAAGGTACGTGAAAAAGTAAAAAGTTTTTAAAAATTTTTAAATCTTAAAAAGAAGAAAGAAAAAGGGGCAGAACTGTCTACAGTGTGCTACCTTATATCGGAGAAATGCTATCAAGTCATAGTGAACCTGGAGGTCAGAGTATGACTGTCTTGTAGGTTTTCCTAGGCTGTAATCTGGGAGCCAATGACAAGGTCTTTTCTCCCCCAGAGCTGCTGGTGACTTTGAACCACCAATCTTGTGGTCTGCAGTGCTAACCATTGCACCTCCAGGGCTCCTGGTGGATAAAATATATTAACGAGGACATCCCATGCAGAAGACATCTCAGAAAAGACACACAAGAAAGTAACCCAAGGGGGAGGGAGCACCCGGGGAGAGGGGGGAGGATGAGGAGACTAGCCGTTTTGTACATTTAAATGTTGTACCGTGCCCATGCGTTTCCAACACCACGACAGTTTTTAAAGCAAACGATTACAGAAGCACTCCTACTAGGTTAGCCACGATTTACTTTTTAAAAATTTTAAATAAATAAAACAAATGAAGAATAATAACCATTGGAGGCAATGGGCAGGGGGAGGGGCGACTGGAATCCTCTGGAATGGCTGGTGGGGACGCAAAACAGTGCCTCAAATAACAAACCCACAAACAAAACTCGAGGGAGAGGGGCCAGAGGACCCAGTGATTTCCCTCAGACAGACAGACAGACACCCTGGGAACCTCACAGAAGTGAAACAACACAGAGATGCACCTTGGGGCTCTTCCCTGCACTAGCGACAGTGGCAAAAAGGCGGAAACAACTGACATGTCCATCAACGAAGGAAAGATGCAGCACATACACACAATGGAACATGGCTCACCGACAAAGAAGGATGCAAGCCCAAACATCTTGGAACGTGGATGAATCTGGAGGCTGTTATGTTGAGCAAACTAAGTCAATGGCTCATGTACAAATAATGCGCATTCTCCCTTCTGTGAGAAGACATGAGGAAGTACAGGGGCAGAAGGTCATGTTCATGACTGGTGACCAGAGCTGTGGTGGGGAGTCGAGAAGGTGGTGCACTTTTGACATAGCAGACATGTAACTTTTGGTGACAAGAAAGGGACCGGTGAGTGAGGGCGACGTGGACACGGCTCAGTGAACGTCACCACCGGTACTAAGAGTATGCAAGGAAATAGGGCCTGCTGGTAATTGCCCCCTGGCATAGATAATTTTTTAATTATATATTGTGAAGCAAAGCCATATATGCCATATAGAATGTGGGTATATACCACATATACTCATGTATAAGCCGAGTTTTTCAGCACACTTTTAATGCAGTTTTTGTTGTGAAATTGGATGGCTCGGCTGATATTCAGGTAGGCTTATACTCGAGTATATACGGTGTAGAAGCTTATGTGTGTAACCGAAACCAAACCCACTACCACTGAGCCTTTTGTGGCCCATCACCACCAAAAGGGCAAGCACAGAACTGCCGACAGGGTTTTCCAGGCTGTACATCCTTGCAAGGCAGACCGCCACACCTTTCTCTTGAAAGTGGGGGGTGGGGTAGAACCACTGACTTTTTGGTTAGTGGCTGAATGCTTAACTACTGGCACATCCCCCACGACACCACAAGGGCTCCTTTGTCTATATATTAGGGTAAGTCAAAAAGCTTTGCTCAAAGTCACAGAAAAACCTTTACTTGTAAAAAATAAATCAAAATGTGAAGCTAGTGCTTCTCAACATATCCTCCATCTCCGCATAGGTTCCCAGACGTTATTGGTCTACCACTTCCTTATCAGTAAAATCCTTACGGTCCTCCGAGCCCTCCTGGCAAGTAAGCGTTGTGTGCAGCAGCCCACAATCCAGGATAAAGAGGGCAAGTGTCTGCTTTTGCAGCCCCCTCAGATCATACCAAGGACCTCTGGTGGCATGGTGGGTTACATGTGGGGCTGCTAACCGCAAGATCAGCAGTTCGAATCCACCAGTCGCTTCTTGGAAGAAAGATGAGGCTTTCCACTCCAGAATGAAGTTACAGCCTCGGAAACCCACAGGGGCAGTTTTACTCCATCTTGCAGGATCACTATAAGTCCGAATCGACTTGATGGCAGTGAGTTTGGCTTTGGTTTTGGATCACTCCAGAACACACCACCACCACCCGCCCCCCAAAAGGCACTTTAGGGAACACTTAGGTCTACATCTAAAGACAGCATTTCTCTCTGTGGGTTAACCCTTCCTACAAGAATTCTGCGCTCTTGCCTTTACGGCACGGTAGCCTCGAGGGTTCGAAGCGGGGTCCTTTGAGTTTGGAGGACAAAGGCAGTCTGATGGACAAGACCAGGGCGGTAAGGTGGGCGGGGTAAGCTTTCTCTGATGCAATTCTCGTAGGACAGCCCTAAGAAAAGCCTTCCCCAGGACAACTCTCAGGCCCTTTCCCTCACTCATGTAGTTTTCCCTCTCCTTAGAAATGTTCCACAATAAACCATCACGGCCATCCTGTGTCCTTCGAGAAAATCTATCAAGCTCACCCCTTGAGGATTCCCACATGTGGTTGCTGGCACTTCTGAGCTAACCTCTCTGACTTCGCGGGCTTAGCAGAACCCCTGCAAAGTCCGTTTGGACTTTTTTTTTTAAAGGCCCCCTAATGATACTTTGACAACTGTGTGACTGAGAGAATTTGTCCGCAGCCGTCGGCTGATTGCCTAGACATGTTTAAGCACCTTTTGTTTGTAATAAACCCAGGCACGTAGGAGCTACAAGCCAGTAGCAGCACTTAAGGGCTGACCATGGGTCTATGTGACTGCACGCACGCCAGACAGGGCTTAAAAAGAACTCATGGAGAAATTACATTATCATTTAATCCCACGTCTCTAAGAATTTTTGGAGCCCCCTCTTATAGTCATATGTACTCATATAATAAATGCAACTGAGGTATAGTTATTGGATGTCACCGAACACCTTGCGGAAATGGGTTTCTGGATTTGTAGGATTGGCTCTGTGATCTCTTGGGTAGTGTCCGGAGTCTTAAAAGCTTGAGAGGAGCACCTAAGATACAGCCGTGAACCTCTACTCGTGAGGAATAAAGAGAAAGTGATGGAAATCGGAGAGTCGAAGAAGGAACTAACCCAGAGAACCAGTAGTCTACCTGAACCACGGCCTCATCTCCTCGGAGATCAGAAGCAATAGCGGGTGCCCCGCTGCCATCTTGATGGGGAACAGTGGTTGGACCTTCACAGAACGGGAGAAGAATGTGAAACAGACCACACATTCCTGAAAACCAACTGACTCATGGGCCTGATTAAGACAGGAAAACTCCCTGAGAGTTCTGTATCCTTTAACACTACAGCCCTGAGATATTGTTATACCTTTGTACCGTGAACCAAGACTAACCCCTGAGACCACAATAACAAAGTAGCTCAAAACCTAATGAATATCACCTTTAAGTACTGTGCTTTTACAAAAATCACCTATGTGTGACCCAAAGGTTAACCATTCATTTCAAACAAACGTACGCATGAAAGGGGGCAAGGAGACTGGATGAATGGAAGCAAAAAAGCCAGGCCAACAACGTGAAACTGGCCATGCATGCATGTGAAGAACACAATCAATGTCATTGGGCATCTTGTGTCCCAAGGGTTGAGTGGGACCCTCAGCTGCTGTGTAAGCCCTCATCATACACGCAAAAAGGTCTCTCTCTAATGTCTCACAGAAGGTGGGTGCATGGCTACAGTAAAATCCATGACCCCTTAATCTAGACACACAAGCTACAATGAAAACACTAGCACTTTGGGCTTATAAAGCAAGCAACCCTTGGCCCTGCTGTTCCTCCTCCCAAGAGATAGCGCCAAGATAATGGGGTTTCCCATAAACGGCTTTCAATTAACATAAAACTCTGTTCAGGACAAATTACTTCCTCACCCTGGGCCTCCACCCCACACCCAAACCCAGACACCTGGATCTTTCCAGGCCGGTGCTAGAGTTCTTGGCACGGTGGCGGTCTTTTAAACAGAAACTTTTCCTGGAATGGGAAGTCATGGATTTGGTAAAGCCACTTAGTTGCTTAGAAGAGAAGCAATCCAAGTTTGAGTCCTGCTTGTCCCTAGAGAAGTAGTCCATGCAGCCACCCAAAGAGTAGGCTTCGCTGAGAGCTTACATGAGCAGACTCAGAGAAGGCCTTGGCAACTCTAGTTCCATTTTCTTTTAACTGCATCACTTTCTTTTGAATGGCACTCTATTTGATCACCTACCGTCACCTCTCTAGATCACTAATCTAGAAATACTCCATTGAGGTCATCGGGGTATGTTATCCGGGTGACAGATAAGAAAACAAGTTCAAGAGGCAAAGAGACTGGCCCATGACCACAGGTGAAGCCAGATATGTCACCTCCACCTTCTGATCCTTGGTCTTCCCATCTGCCCCCCCACCCAGTTTGGCCTTTCTTCTTTCATCCCTGGGATCCGACCTCAGAGCAAGAAACCCAGAATCAGAGTGGAGGGGCTTCCATGTCCACCCCACCCAATGGTTCTCAGCATTAGCTGCACACTGGAATTACTAGGAGGCTTAAATGAATGCAGAAATCAGGGTCCCGTCCCAAGAGCATCTGAAACCAAACCCTTACAGGTGGGTCCACACATCTGTAGTGTTGCTGTTGTTGTTGCTTAGAATTTCTCCAGTGGATTCCGATGTGCCTTTGGATGAGAACCACTGGATTAGAGATCAAATTATGCCACTTCGGCCCCACAGACAACCTTCTACATCCCTGGACTTCTACCAATCAGCCCTCTGGGCCCCCAATATTGCTCATCTCTTTGGCCTGTGACTTGGAGCCAGAGTATTGGATGGGACCTGGGACCAGCCATTTTCTAAATGTTAAAACCTCTGAGGCTCAGACTAGGAAGTGCTCTCCCAATGAAGTCACTAGCGGAGGAGGCCTAGAACCTAGATCTCCTGGCGGTCACATCAACGAGAGGGGTCACATGGAAGACCCACAGCTCCTACCAGCACAGTAAGTGGGGCGCAGGGAGAGAAAGAAACCAGGAATGGGTATGTGTGAGACCATGTTCACAACGTCGCCAACCTCAGTCACTGAGCAAGTCTGCCCTGGTGGCATACTGGGGGCGGGGAAAGTTCTAGAATGGTGGGGGCTATAGCCAATTGGTGGGAAGATGCCCCCTTTCTAGGTGGAGAAGCAGCCAAGTCTCAAATCCCTATAAGTAAATTCAGTGTCTTGGGTGGCAGAGAAGTTGGGGGGGGGCGTGTGCAGCTTCTCTGCCCATGCTAATAATAATAGCACATGGTCAAGGGTGGATTACCAAATAAGCAACCTAAGTATGTAGTTAAAACACCAACAAAGGGGAGCTTCAGTGGTCCAAGCAAATACCTGCGGATGCTGAGCAGGGAGGACATAAGGAAAGGCTAGCACTGGCCGGAAGGGGGCTGAGAGGGAAGAGGGGCAATGAAATTGATACCATTTTATACATTTTGTATACAATCACAACGACATTTTCCTTTTCATTTCAGACCAATCTGGTAGAGCCTGATGTTCTCTCTCGCAAACTCACTCTAAACATGTGACTCAGGACGTATCTGGTCCAGCACAAAGCAAACCAAAGCACATCTGCAGATTAAGCCTCCCCTTTACTGTGAATACTGCTCTTTTCCATCAATCTCACCCCCTTTGGGTAAAGCAGGCCCAATGATGCTACAAAGATGCAGCATCAAAGAATGGAAATGAGTTTTTAACTATTATTCCAAGAAGAAAAACGCTCATGGAGACCAGTGACTGGCTCGCCAACAAATACTGCTGGAAAAATGAGTGCAATTTTCCGTCGCCTCCAAAGGAAGGAGCCTTAGTGGTGCTAAGAGTCAGGCACTGGTCAGAGGTTCAAATCCACTAGCTGCTCAGCAGGGGATGGCGATAGGTTTGGTTTCACTTTGTCCTACTACTTATTTGACTACTTCTGACCTGAAAAACAAAGCCACCGCAGTGTTGCAACAATGAAACACACAACTTTCCTCTACTTCCTAAATGCTTCCTTTCCCCCACCCCCCACCCCCTGCCACACCATCCCCCCCTCCCCCTATCATGATTCCAATTCTGCCTTACAAATCCAGCTAGACCAGAGGATGGACACTGGTACAGATTGGAACTGGAAACACAGGGAATTCAGGGCAGATGATCCCTTCAGGACCAGTGGTGAGAGAGGGATACAGGGAGGGTGGATTGTTAAGGAGGAACCGATTACAAGGATCTACATATAACCTCCTCCCTGGGGGATAGACAACAGAAAAGTGGGTGAAGGGAGATGTTGGACAGTGTGAGATATGACAAAATAATAATTTACAAATTATCAAGGGTTCATGAGGGAGGGGGCAATAGAGAGGGAGGGGGAAAATGAGGAGCTGATACCAAGTAGAAAGCAAATGTTTTGAAAATGATGCCAACAAATGTACAAGTGTGCTTGACATAATGGATGGATGTATGGATTGTGATAAGAGTTGTACAAGCCCCCAATAAAATGATTAAAAACAAAAAAACCAAAGTGACATGTTCCTAATCATTTTTGTTGTTGTAGTTTTACTTACTAGTTTGCAAATATATATTTTTATGCTTGATTTTATAAATTGTATTTATTTTATAAGCTTTATTTTCATTCATTTAAATTTCTTTACTATGTTAAAACTAAATTTCTAAAGTGATGTAATTTTATACCCAAGTTAATTGAAGTTGCAACAATTAGGCAGAGCACAAAAATGAAAACTTGTGGAAGTTTTTTTTTTTAATAGGCGGTCAAGAGGGTAGGGCAAGACTTGTTAATCTCTAAAAACAATTAAAAATTAATTTCCTTCTTAAGACACAATGAACCAGAAGAGATTTCTTAAATTACATGTTGGAATTTAATTGGTGCAAACTGTGCTGAAGCTACAAATACAATAGGAATATAACAGAGCACAACAGAAATATAATCTGCTCCAAACTCTGCGTCCATTCTTGATCTAGTGAAGATAAATGTTGAAAGGGAAACTGAGAATCTGAAATCGTCACATCAGCTGATGTCCAAAATGACAGAAATACAGATGCTGCTTTGTACAATAATTTTTCTTCTAATGATGTAAGTTACTGGGTGGAAAGACGGCCAAGTGATTGTTCACATCACAGTGGACCATTTGAAATTTTCTGTCTAAAATTTCAGGATGCTTAATGAACAAAATTCTGTAGCCAGAATGTATTTCCAGAGTGTAACGCTCCTGGGAAAAATTATGAGAGGGAGTGGCTACTGTATTCGCCATCTAGTGGCTCGGAAGATTGTTTTGTGTGCTAACTATTCAGTACAAACGCTTTTAATGTCCAATTTGCTGTGGGTGGATTTTGTGATAGGCGCATCTAGAATATGATTGGGAAGCAGGCTTGGACTTGACTCTGAAACCGGCAATACAACTGCAGGAAGAACAGCAGGACTGGAAAGCCATTTTGCAACACACTGTTGATCTGCTAACAATCGCTGAATGCACACTGTTTTTGTTTTGCTTTGTTTTGGATGCACTGTTCTTTTGAGGGAAAAAAATGAAGTGCTTGGGGGAGTTTACTCCATCCCACGTGCTCAGTTCAATCCATTTCCAGTAGGTCACAGCTTCAATCTCAAAACATGAAAGCATAGACAATGCAACCCGCCGATGTCTAAAAGTATATGAGGAAATTTAATAGGGTTTGAGCAATGGTTTTCAGTGAAATAAATAGTTTGATATTTGTTTATAGATTCCACTCCTGATCCTTCTCACACTGACCAGCTAAGTATTTTTTTACGATATAGCTCCAACAGATGGAAAACCTGTCAGGGGACTTATCACATTTACTAGCTTAAAAAGTCATATCAGGGAATGAATTGCAAAGCAAGTACTTTTCACTACTTATGTGAAATATGCAAAATGGATTTTTCTACGTGCAGAAGCTAGTCTTACGACAACGCTGCCAATATGCCAGAGTGTTATAAAGGCATGCAACAGAAGATTCTAGAATCCCCAAACGATGTGCTACCTGCTCTCTTCATCTTATTGATGAACACATTTCTTGTCACCTCTACTCATTGATGGGCAGTTCTTAAAACACAAGCAATAGCCCGGTACTAAACTGTCATCCCAGTGCGCACCGGGGAGTCCATGCTTAACAGTCCCTCTGATTCTAGATGCTGAAGACCAGAGACACACAAAGGATATTTCAAAAGAGAAACTGACACCAACAAACACTGGAGTGTGTATTTATGTGTTGATTATATAATACACCGTTTTCATCAGATGAACCAAGCTGTTTAATTCACAACTACATTTAAACACACACACACATATCTACCAGTCGTTAACAGAGCATCTACATCATTTAAGAGAAGACTTGAAAACTTTTGAAACAAATATTGCTACATCATCAAGCAGGGTAATGTCACAGAAGCATTAAAAAGAAACAAGTAAATACTCCGAAAGTATCATTGCCAGAGATTAATTTCTGGGAAGCATGTGCTACAGCATCACTGACACACTTGAATCTTGCATGAAAAGAAAAGAGAAAATGTATGAAGTTCTTTCACAAGAATTTTTTTCTTCTTCTTAAACAATGTGGGTATATTTAATGAAGAATGCAGGAAGGCATCCAAGAAATTAGTGCAGGCTGGTCCCAATGACAAATAAGTGGGCAGTCAAAAAGCATTGGTACAAAGCCATAGAACTCTTTGTCAAATAAAAGTATTACAATGTTTATTTTGTTTCTCAACATAAATGCCACCACCATTTAGACATTCTGAAGGCAGGGTTTCCATCTCTCTCTAACTCTTCCTGACGAACCCAGGACTCCCCCATTTGTATCATGTCAAAAAGGAAGTTTTGGTGCCTGTAAATGACTCAAATCCTGCTCCTTTGAAAGGTTGAGTTCAGGAGACAAGAAAGAAGTCTGCCGGGGCAAGATCAGGGCAGTAGGTTGGGTGGGGTAAAGTTTCTCAAAGAGACTCTCATTGGACAGCGCTTGCTACGCTGGATGAATGAGCAGGTAGGTTGCCGAGATGGGAAGAAGTCTTCCATTGAACTTTCCTGGTCTTTTCTCACCGATGGAGTTTTGTTTTCTTAGAACTTTTTAATCATAAGCCCCCATGATCGCCCTGTGTCCCTCTGGGAAATCTCCCAAGACTGCCACTTAGCAGGCCTGAAAATGCAGTGACCATAACCTTCTGAGCTGACCTCTCAGTCATGACTCTAGCTGCCCCAGCAGATGGCCTCAAATGCTTTGATGGGCACCCTGACAAGTTGAAGACCGAGTATTACTGAGAGGAGACTTGTTTGTAGCCAACCACTGACTGCAGATGCCTATTTCAGTCATTTCCTTTGGAAGAGAAGTGTGTGAGTGTGTGCGTGTGTGTGTCCTGGAGCCCCACAAGCAATACTTTTGACTTGCCCTCGTCCTCACTGCCTCCTGGTTGCAGATGAGGAACTATGGTTTTGAAAGATTAAGTAACTTCCCCAAGGTCACACAGCTAGAAAGTGGTAGGGGCACGGTTCGAATCCTGGTCCAACCCATATGACAGTAACTACTACCATCTGCCCCAAACAATGCGGGAGACAAGTAAAACCCAGACAAAACAACTCACCGGCTATCGAGTCAATTCTAACTCGTGGCGACCCTAGAGGGCAGGGTAGAATTGCCCCCACTAACTCTTTATGGGGCGAAAAAGCGTCATTCGCCCCGCCCCCCCCACCACCACCACCACCAGGCCCCGCTCCGCAGAGGGGCTGGTGGTTTCCAAAGGCTGACCTCGTGGTGTGCCGTCCAATGCGTCACACCACTCCATCATCTCTCCTAGGTGAAGTCCAGCAGTAAAAATGTTTGAGCACCTAGCAGCAGCCAGAGACCCACCCGTCAGGTCCCTACTGCTCCGTAGAGGCGTCGCGAGCATCCTCCTTCGACCAACGAGGACACCACGACGCCGAGAGGAAATGTCTTTCTCGGAGGCGGCTGGCAAATCAGTCGCTGGGAAAGGTGCCGGAATCCCCGTCTCCCGGCCCGGGCCACCCAGCCTAACCACTTTCGCCCCTCGGGCGGCTGCGGGAGGTCCACACGCGGGTGCGAGCAGGCGTGAAGGGCGCGGCCCACGCGGGAACCCAGGCCTGCCCAGCAGGTACCCGCAGGTGAGCCACCTAGCGCTAGGGGGCCACAGTTCGGCAATCGGCTCACGGAGCAACTGAACGGCAGGCTGGGCGCGCACCGCCTGGATGTCTCGGTTCCGAGAGGAGAATAGACGAAAGGGCTCCCCTGGGAGCCGACTTTGGCTCGAGTCTACGCCGGGCGCGGGCGCGGAGGGGGGTGCGGGGAAGTGGAGGGAGTGTGCCCCACCCTCCAGCCCCCGGGCCCTGCTGCGGTCACTCACCCAGAACGCGGTGGAGTAGACGATGAGCGAGAACTTGAGCCAGAGGTAGGAGAAGCGCGCGCAGTAGCGCACCTGCTCGCAGTCCCCGCGGGGCATCCTGGCCGCTCCCCTCGCGGGGCTCCGGGACTCCCGGGGAACGGCTGCTCCTCCTCCGCCGCGCGCGCGGCCCCACCTGCGTCTGCCCGGCCGCCGGCCCCGCCACGGGCGCTCTCCGCGGACTGACACCCGCGCGCCGCAATCCCGGTCCCCTCCGGGGAGGCGGCCAGCGCCGGCGGCCAATGGGAGCCAGGCGGCGGCCCAGCCCCCGGGAGGGGCGGGCCGGGGCGGGGCTCCGGGGCTGGACTCGTGGGGGAGGCGGACCGAGCGGAGGGGGAGAAACCGGAGCGGAGGGGCTGCCAGTGCCGATCGTGGGAAGGGAGGCGCGGGAGTGAGAGTGGGCGTGCCTCTTCGGGGGGTCCACAGAGGGTGCTGCTTGAATGCGGGCGCTGGGCTGTTTTCCAGAGGGGAGGGTACCGGGAGCGGGCAGAAATGCACCTCGAAGGTGTTCCAAGTGTGCACGTGGGTGTGCAAGACGCAGAGAGTGGGATCGTGTATCTCGGAGCGGAGGAGCAGCTACCAGGTGGGGGGAAGGGGTCCCCGTGGAGTTGGGACCCCGAGTTTTCTCGTGCACGATTCCCGGCTTGAGGTTTTTCACCAGACGACCTTCGGGAATCCTATTCATTAGGGCTAGGTGTACCCAAGCCCTGCCCCCGGGGGCCTTCTCCGCCCGGAACCTACGCCCCCCACCCACGCCCACCCCACCCCAATCCCTAGGCGAGGTCCGTAGCTCCCCAGTCTTGGCACACTCTTAGCGGGGTCTCACCAAGCCTCTTTCCCGCCTGCGTCCCGCTAGACGACCTCGACTTTTCACGCCGTTCATGCTCCCTCTCCTTGGCCTAACTCAGCCTCCGGCGTGGGAGCCAGGCAATTTGCGTCTGTGGCATTTGGTAATTAACGTGTGGCCCCGCGGCCAGGGCTGGGTGGGGTCCCTGGTGGTGACTCCAGGAATGGCAGTCCTATCCAAATCTCTGCCTGGGGCCGCCACCAGCTGCCATTCACCCATTTTCAAGGCCAGGGAGGAAACATTGAGTGAGGCAGGCTCGGCTAACCCTGGGCCCGGCCTGGGGAGGGAGGGGCGCCATGCCTTCCCTGGAAGACTGGAAAGGACGGCAGTTTCCTGGTAGAAAAGGAGTCACTCTGTAAGGGAGTTTGTGTACAGAGAGAAGCAGAACCAGGAACTGCTGTTAAGTCACCTTCAGATGAATAACAGGGCTACCTTCCTACTGTAGCATTTAAGTTGTCTTTCTGGCTCAGGACGAACTTCTCATGCCTCGGGGGATCCTAGGCTCCTTACTCCGCTCTGCAGTCAGCCTCAGAGCCCTCTGGTTCAAGGGCTAGACTCGGTTCCTATCCTCTAGGGAAGCAACAAACCCCTCTCTCCTCAGGAGGATGAGGTCAGCCGCTTGCTCTCTGATGGGCTAGCCTTTTACCCTATCCCTAGGGGTGACCTCCTTCTCCTTACAGAGCGGAGCTTGCCTCTTTCCCCACTCCTTATATTTGAATCATCGCCTCAGCTATCCACGCCTCTCACCTGCCCGGGTTTCTTCCCAGTTGTCCCTGGCTCTGGTTCTGGCTGACCCGACCAGCTGTGCTTCATCTCTTCTTTCCAATAGTCTCCAGTGACACTCATTTTTTAATAGCTCCTCCCATGTCTCCCTGAGCCCCTCATGTCCCCTCCTCAATAAGACGTCCTGGGAGATGAAGGAGAAACACTTTGACTGATGAAACCCTGTCTTTCTCTCGCTCTCCACAGTCTTTCCTGGGCTCTTGCTAAGAGTTTGTCTTCAACTACATTGGCCATCCCTGAGAGCTCATGTCTGATATGGAATCACCATGAACTTTTAAGGCATTCTGATAGCCACGCCCCCTCCCCTAAGCCTAATCAAAAGGTTGCCAACGGGCACCTGGGAATTATTATTATTATGGAGCTCCCCAGGACATTTCTCAAGTACAGCCAGGATTGAGAATTGCTTCTCTGGAGGCAATGGTCACAGCACGACCAGCCACACCCCAAGGGTCACTCAGCTGGTTAAGTGCTTAATAATGGGACCTGTTACCACTTCCCATTATGTAAATAGCTGCATCATGACCGATTTCAAGCTCCCAACTTAAAGACATTGAACATAGAGTTTACACACACAGCCCTGCAGAAACAGCCAAGCTGGGCCTAGCAAACTGCTGACGCTGCCCTTGGCGATCCAACCCAAGCCTTTCCTGATGAGCATGTGGTTGTGATGGGTGCCGTGAGTTGGTCCTGCCTCAGGGCAGCCGTACACGTAAGAGAATAAATCACTGCTTGATCCTATGTCAGCTTCACAGCGCTTTTCCTATGTTGTGGCCCACTGTGGCACGTCACTTTGTCCATCCATGTCACTGAAGATCTTCCAATTGTTGTCGACTCTCTGCTTTACCAAGGATGTCCTCTCCGTGGACTGGTCCTTCCTCAGTTCCAAGAAGCGTTTCAATCACTAGCTTAACAAGTATTAGAAATGAGCTTTCACTCACTTGACATTATTAATATTCCTGAAATGTCCAAAACTCACTGCGATTGAGCTGCTTCCCACACAGAGTGACCCTACAGCACCAAGTAGAGCTGCCTATCTGGTCTCTTGACAGAAATGAAAGCCTCATCTTTCTGCTGCAGAGCATCTGGTGGATTCAAATCACTGACTTTGTGGTGATTGTCGCTCAATGTGTTGTCCACTCGGCCACCAGACCTCCCTTTCAAGAAATATAGATGGGCTTTTCTGGTCTCTGGCGCTCCAGGAGAAGCAGTCATCTGTGTAGACATGGTCAAGTCCATGAACTGCACCATGCCCAACCAACCTCGAACTTGGTACCGAAATGGCATTATGAAACCCCAGTCACAACGATATGAATCTCTTAAGGGGGTGGGCCCCAAGTTTCTGAGGAACATGCACTTTTCTAGGAAGCCCGGGGTTCTGAATAAAATGTAGGTCAAGGCCATGGGTGCTCGTACCAAACATATCCAGGAGATCCGGGATAAGGCCTCAATGTGCATCAACAAGGCCATTCGACTGGTCTACATTGCCCTTCCCAAGCTTGGCAAACGGGCCCGAGCTGCCGGCCAAGGTCCATAGCCAAGGTTCAGAGTAAGGCAAGCACTCCAGCCAAGGCCTCAACTCAAGCTCAAGCTCTCAAAGATGCCCAGGCTCAAGGTCCAGCTCCCAAAGGTGCTCAGGCTCTCACAAAGTAGAGCACTCATCTGAGGACAAGAGCGCCCTGAGCTGCGTGTAGCTAGTGTCTTCCTGTATTATTTGTACAAAGAAACCTAAGGCAGGCAAATAAGTAAAAGAAAGAAATATAGACTGACTGGAGGAAGTCAGCTTAACCACCCATCCCTTGTTCAGAGCAAAGGAATCCAGCAAAGCCTGAGTCTGTCCTCTTGTTGTCATTGGGTGCTGTTCTGACTCATAGCAACTGGGTGTTTAGCGGCATGAAACACCGCCCGGTCCTGTGCCACCCTCGCTGTTGGTCGTATGTTTGAGTCTGCTGTTACAGCCACTGTGTCAATCCATCTCCCAGTGGGCCCTCCTCTTTTTCACTGCCCCTTTCCTTTCCCACGCATGATGGCCTTCTCCAGGGACTGGTCTCTCCTGACGACATGTCCACAGTATGTAAGACGAAGTCTCACCATCTTTGCCTCCAAGGAGCACTCTGGCTGTACTTCTTCCACAATAGATTCATTTTTCCTTTCAGTAGTCCATGGTACCCTCTAGCACCACAATTCAAATGCATGGATTCTTCTTCAGGCTTCTTTATGCAGTGTCTAACTTCCACATCCATACGAGGCCATTGAATATACCATGACTTGAGCCAGGCACACCTAAGTCCCCAAAGTAACCTCCTTGCTTTTCAACACTTGAAAAAAGGTCTTAGGCAACTGATTTACCCAACCAAATTTGTTATTTGATCTCTTTTCTGCTGCTTCCAGGAGCCGTAATTGCGGATCCAAGCAACAGGAAATCCTTGACAACGTCAATATTTTCTCCGTTTATCATGATGTCACCTATTGGTCCAGTTGGGAGGATTTTGGTTTTCTTTACATTGAGTTGTAATCCATACTGAAAGCCGCAATCCTTGATCTTCATCTAGCTCTTCAATTCCTCCGGCCTGCACTCTTAGGGGACATTCAGTGGGTGAAATCCTTGAGGAATCCTGTGTCCTGGGGTATTCTACTTGCTGATGTGACCCATCACCCCAGTCTAACAGTTACACACAGTCACTGAACCTGCTTCTAGAATACTGAATGCTGCTTGGAGTAGATCCTTCTTGCACGATGGTAGTCAGGGGACCTAAAAGCACAGAAAGCTGGGCCTTTGTTGAGTTTACAGAGCACATGATATGAACTGGCTTTGTGGCTGCTTGCTAAGAAATGTTTGCTTTGTAGATATTTGTCCAGGCAGCACAATATGGTCCCAGATCTTCTTTCATGATAACCTGGCAGGGAGATTATCAGGGGAAATAGTTCATGTTTAGGCTTTACTGCTTTTGAAAACCAGGCCTGGTGCCAGAGTGGGTTATGCAATGGGCTGCTAGCCACAAGGTCAGCAGTTTGAACTCACCAGCTAAACCTTGAGAGAAAGATCAGGCTTTCTGCTCCCATAAAGATTTATAGCCTTAGAAGCTTGCAGGGGCAGTTCTACTCTGTCAACTCACTACCACTGAGTCACAGCTTGTGGAAAAAGTGCCTACCGTGGCTTGCGTTAGTGTTGTGACTTGATTTTCCCATCTGTGAAGAGGTTAGAGTTTCTCCCATCTTGTCTAGCTCTGACAAGTCCATCCACCTGTCAACCGACAGACAGTATGAGCTCCTACTCGGAACCGTGCCCTCCTGCAGGCTCTGGAAGACACTGTAAACAAGACACACCAGACCATCTGCTCTACTCCAGTTGGTTCTGTTCCATTCTAGTCGGTTCTTTCCTTTTGCGGGGAGAAAAGAGGAGACATGAATATAAAGGAAATAAACACATGAAAGGGGTCATTTCCAGGACTGATAAATGCCAAGCACATGAGAGGAGGGCAGCCAAGTGGAAGCAATAGAAACTAGAAAGGCCAGGAGAACGGAGAGTTTCCACAACAGAAAGTCCCTACAAGGGACTGCAGGGAGAGGAAAGTGGTGAGATCAACTTCCCTGAAGGAGCTTTGGGGAGAAGCCATGTAGCTTTGGTCATGGCTGAGATTTCTTGCTAGTATCGGTGGGAGTCATAGGTAGGTTTTAAGTAGGAAAGTGAGAGGGAATCTGACTTAGGCTTTAGCAAGCCCCCTCTGCTCACTGCACGCACGGAGGACAGGCAGGAGTGGCCTGACACTGGCGGGGAGGAAAGCTAGCTAACTTAGAGGCCAGTGGTCCTGCAAGGTGGTGTTGACTTGGACTAAGGGTAAAATGCTGGAAATGGTTACACTGGTTGGATTTGGCATATATGGTAGACCTTATAGTCTACAGGGCCTATAGATGGGTTGATGAGAGTGGGAGGAAAAGGGTCATCAAGGTAAATTGGGGGGGAGGGTTTTGCCTCCAGCAGCTGGGTAGCTCTTGCTGTCGTTTACAAAGACAAGGACGTTAAGGAAGAAGGGTGCTGGTAGGGAGGATTGGGCTAAAAAAAAATCAGTTTCTTTGGTCATTTTATTTTTTGAGATGTCTTTTTGAAATCTAACTGGAGTTGTCTCGGGAGCTCTGAAACCAGACCTAAGTTGGTTGGAAATAAATTTGAACGCCATACACCCCCATTTAAAGCATGGGACTCTGAGAGGTCACCTCTGGAGAGGATGCAGCAAAAGAGGCAAAGGTTGACCCTGGAGCCCGCCAGCAAGGGAAGAGAAGGTGCTGACAGCAGGGTAAGAGGAAGATGTGGTCATGGGGTTGCTCAGAGAGAAACCACCTCATGGCTGTGGGGTTGATCTGAGTCGTGGCCACATGAATGCAGAGTAGAGCAGTGTGTTAATCCGGGCTGACTAGAGAAACACATTCATAGACACTCATATGTGTATAAGAAACAGCTTTATATAAGAGTAATTGTAAATTGTACACAAAAAATCCCAGCCCAGTCCAGATCAAGTCCATAAGTCCGATATTAGCCCATATGTCCAGTACCAGTCTGTAACTTCCTCTTCAATTCTGACTCATGGCAACCCTATAGGGCAGAGTGAAACCTTGTAGGCTTCTGAGCTGGTAACTCTTTGTGCAGTAGAAAGCCCCATCTTCTCCTAAGGAATGGCTGTGGTTTCAAACTGCTGCCACCCAGCGGGAAACTGCCACAGTGCCAGGGTTACTTAGTACCCCAAAGAGACCCAGAATTCAAATAGGCTGTACAGGCATGCCTTGGAGAATTTGTGGGTTTGGTTCCAGGTCCCTGTAATAAAGTTAATATGGTAATAAAGTGAGTCATACGATTATTTTTGGGGGAGAGGGAGGGCACAGTTCACAGGGCATATAAAAGCTATGTATACATTACACAGTTGGCTGTAAGGTGTGAAATACCACTGTGGAAAAGTTGAAATGTTAAAATAGTGAATTACAAACACATGGCACAGAGACACAAAATGAGCACATGCTATTGGAGAAATGGTAGCGGTGAAGTTGCTCGTTCTTTTCCTCAGTCTTCCGTTCTTATGATAGAAAGGACATGTAGAATATATATTTGTATATCCATTTCAACACATATTTAAAACAGTCGCTGTTACCTTCATTTCATTTAACCTAAGATTAATTCCCAGATGGCATATGTCTAAGTTACTTGATGATATTTTGAAAAATATGAACTGGTCTATATTTCCTAGAGAAAGTTTATAATTATGAATCATCTATATTTTATTATATTGATAATTATTATTGATTACTATTTATTAATATAGATAGCTCTGGGTCTATTTCATACTTACATCTCTATTTTTTTCTTACACCTTTAAAATGCCCTTTTACACCCTTTTACTGGAAATTCATGATAGCTAAATAGTACTGGCGGATTTAGAACGTTCCATTCCAGTCGTATTTGGGACGATGTAAAGAAATGGAATACAAACTATTGAAATTCAAAAATAAAATCTGAAGTCACTGTTAACAAGGAGAGAGAAAAAATTGCTCACCACAGGGTAGCCACACACTCCATTTGCACGTGTGATCCTCCATAAAGTAAAGTACGATCAAGGAGACATGCTGCACACTCCTCTTCTTTCGTCCTCAGATTCTATTCCCAGCGTGCTGTATTCGGAAGTCCATGTATTTACCCTCAAGAAGGGACTTCAATTGCCCTTCGAGCTTTCTTGACTCTTGTTCCAGGGGGGAAAGGACCACAAATTCAAATAATTTGACGGAGACTCCCTTTATTAAGGCTTAACTAGGACACAGGCAAGAAAAAAGACCACTCATTCGATGACAGAAACCATCAGCACGAGGCCATAATGGAGCCCAAAGGATTCCTGACTATGTCGCTTATTCTAGAAGATAGAAAGCAACGCAATCCTGAGTGTCAGTAGATGAATGTTTTGCTGTGGCAGGCGGGACTGTGGACATTGGAAAATCACCGTGCTACATACATGACTGCAGATTAGAAACGTTTATGGGATTGCCTCTGGGGCACTCTGACCATGTTGGCTGTGATCATGTGAGCCTGGTATCTCAATTTCCATTAAGGACCCACCCAGGCAAGTGCCTAAGGGTTGGCAAGTAATCCACTTTCAGACACATTGTGGGAGATAGACAGACTTTTCCCCAGCTTTGTCTCCCCAAAATATATGCCAAACATTAGAGGCTGTTTGCCAGCATATGGTGGGAGGTCAGATGCTTAGAGATATTTTCTCTAAAGGCATTCAGCCATCAGTCTGGCCCACTGTAGATGGGGCTCACACCTTACTGATAAGTATAGTAACTGTTTCCATGGAGAGCCAGAGAACAGGTCAAACCTGCTCAGTGACATCCAAAGTTAGGCTGCCATCCTGAATCTAGGATCCACCCATCTTGTCACATGTACACCCATCTTGTCACATGTGTACCCCCAATCCCTCCACTTCCTATTGCTTGTATACCCCTAGATCATCCTCCTTTTTACTGTATTACCTAAGGCACAGCCCCTTCCTATGACATATGTTCTCACCTGTAATTAGGGGGCTTGCAGGCCCCCAAAAGATAGATAAGCCTTGGTTAGTAATAAACTTCTCTCGCTCGCTCGCTCCTGCAATTCCCACCTTCCACATCCTCATGGGGACCACCGAGCAGGGCTGAGGTGAGCATGCTACCATGAAATGTGTCTGACTCCTTTATTTCGTTCTCTCTTCTCTCTCTCTCTCTCTCTCTCTCTCTCTCTCTCTCTCTCTCTCTCTCTCTCTCTCTCTCTCTCTTATTTTCTATGCCGTTACTATCATCTCTACTTATCATCACTGTACAATTGCGCCTGCGGGGCCTGTGATGATTTGTCAGGGGCGGGCTTCCCTGACAGTCTAACTGGCTAGACCAGGCTAAGTTCAATGGCCACAGTCAGAGGTCAGCCGTGCCTCCAACTTCCATCCAACTCCATGCTGACGCCCACTGCCCCTCCCGTGGCACGCTACGTCTCAGCTGAGTTGGATAATTCATCGCAATGGCCACACGGAACTAAAAGACTCCAATCCTCACAACTATGAGGGCTTGTTCCGGAAGCTAACAGGTTTCAAATCGGTTCCGGATGTGGGTCTTTTGTCCACAGCCCTTCTCAGCTCTGCTGGCCGGAATGTCTCTCTGGTCGTCGCCTCTCAGTCATATGGTCTGGACCTCCACCTCCTTGGACCCAGAAGCCTGCCTGCTGCTTTGCCTCACGGTCTCAGCGCTGCTCTTCTGCCCTGTCTCCCAGGTGCCTCTCGCATGCACTCAGCTGGTAGCTCTTCTGGCCTGATGGTCCTGACATTCTTTTCTGCTTTGGGGATGGCTCGCTCTTGTACACCCACGGAAGGACAACATTCCCATTATTGGTGTCTCAGGCACCCTGTTTGCATGGCCCCACGCAATCATTTGGTAGGCGGTACAAAAAACGGCTAGAAGGGGCATTCAAAGTAATCTCACTTTACCACACACAGCTTTACACATCGCCAGTCGATAGTCATAAGGAACTCTAAATGTCTGTCAAGGCTCTAAATGGATTTGGGGCTTCCGCTGTAAACGGTAGTTTTCTTCAAACGAAGTGGCCTCAGACACAGAATATAGGCCGCTTCTCCTTCCTCTCAACTCAAGGGTTTGTGCATATTCCCCACCGGCTATTTATGTGCTATCAGGTACTGAGCGGCGGCCTGCCACTTCATTACCTCGTAATTATTAATCACCACAACCAAGGAAGTCAGTTTAATCATCCTACTTAACAAAGAAACCAAAGTTCATAAAATTAAATCCTTTTTCTCCATTGGAAAGTTTGAGGATCTCTGACCCAGCATGCAATGTGCCTTCTACTCTAATGCAATTCTTCCCCTGGCTACTTTAGAAATTTTTTGTAAATATCATCCATAACAAATAGGAACAGGACACACGGCTAAATACTGAGAGTTTACCACTAGTCAGAATGGGACCTATGTGAAGCCATTCGTCATACTTCACAGAGCAGCTCTGTGAGCTTTTAAATTGTTTTGTAAAAAAGTATCCATCAAAGAAGTGTGGGGGGGGGCAGCTGCGAGAGCCTCCTCAACTTTAGCATGAGAATGGATATTATGTATCTTTCGATAAAAGGAAACAAGTGTGTAAGTGGAGCTGCTCTCAACCACAGTAATCTCAGAAGCAGGCCCACTGCCCCCACGCTAGCAATTAACATCACAAGGAAGTTGCCTCCTTTGGAATGCCCCACCCCACCCCCACCCCACCCCCTGGACTGATTCCTAAGTCCTACAGAGTCAAATGTGACCTCCTGAAAGGGATATACCCTATATTGAGGGCAAAATGAAAGACATGGAGATTGTCCCCGTTTGGGGCTTTTTACTGGACAGAATTACACAACTGCCTTTGCTGTGATCTATGCCAGGGGGATATCCCACCTCCTAGGGCCCTGCAGGGGTGAGGGGCACACTGGGCTTACTGTGGAGGAGTCAAGAGGCACAAAGGAAATGACTCAGTGCTCAGAGGAGCCCCTGCCCCTCCAGGGAATGCCCATTTTAGAAGTCACTGGAAAGCTGCCTCTAAAACCTTTGCTCCTTCTGGCCGCTCACTCCTCCCCAGGCTGACTGCCCTAGGTGCCTCTGCATGCGTCCTAGGACCTCCTTTCTGCACTGCACAGCTCGGCTCTGCTCCTTGCAGCCCCCCACCCCTGGATTGTTTCTGGGGCTTTCAAAACATCAGAGGACTGGCTTCCTGCCACCTTTGGGGTGGGGCAGGCCCACATCAGCCTTCAAGTTCCCCTTTCTCACTAAACCTTGAAAACTGAATTCTCAGCCAGAACTACATATGCCTCCCACCCCCACCCCCACTCCCGATGGCCCAGGCCCTACGTCCTCCTGCCCCTTGCTGTGGGAGGCTTGCAGTGGCCACCCTGTTCCAGGCCAGCTTGGGTTTGTGCCGCCACAGCACCTGTGTAGCCACTGGAAGTGGTGTGGAGGAATACGGAGAGTCGTGAACCTACCTGTGGAAGGTGGGAGTGAGGCATAAGCAAAACCCAGACTGGCTGCCATTCAGTAGGTTCCAATTCATAGTGACCCAGATTATAAATCTTTATTCCAGCGGACGGCCTCATCTTTCTCCCAAAGAGCAGCTGGTGGCTTCAAACCACCATCTTGCAGTTAGCCTCCAGCCGTTAACTCACCATACTACCACCCGACCCTTAACTCACCATACTACCATCCCATCCTTAACTCTCCATACTACCACCCCACCCTTAACTCACCATACTACTATCCCACCCTTAACTCACCATACTACCACCCGACCCTTAACTCACCATACTACCACCCGACCCTTAACTCTCCATACTACCATCCCATCCTTAACTCACCATACTACCACCCGACCCTTAACTCACCATACTACCACCCCACCCTTAACTCACCATACTACCACCCAAACCTTAACTCACCATACTACCACCCGACCCTTAACTCACCATACTACCACCCGACCCTTAACTCACCATACTACCATCCCATCCTTAACTAATCATACTACCACCCGACCCTTAACTCACCATACTACCATCCCATCCTTAACTCACCATACTACCACCCGACCCTTAACTCACCATACTACCAGCCAAAAGTTAACTCACCATACTACCATTCAACCCAACCCTTAACTCACCATACTACCATTCAACCCAACCCTTAACTCACCATATTATCACCCGACCCTTAACTCACCGTACTACCATCCAAAAGTTAACTCACTATACTCCTTACTAGAGGCACAGGTTTGCCCCATTCTGAGATTTAGCAAGACATTCGGAGCCCACCTTTATCCATATGGGTGGGGTGGGGGAGTAGAGGGAGGGAGGGTGCCAGTAGGTGGGTGGAGCCTATGGGAAACCATTTCTCAACTCCAGAGAAGAGGGTGTCTAGGGCATCCCGGGAATGGCTTCAGACAGAGCTCAGGGGACTAAGCTAGAGGTTCCAATTCTAGCAAGCAGGTGGGTCCACTGGGGAATGATCAGTCCAGGCTGGGGTCCTAAGACTGGGTCTAGGGTCAAGAGCTGGCAGAACCTATTAGACCTTTTTAGGAAAGTACAGGCTGTGCTCCAAATGTACACTCTAGGTGATACACGGGATGTTGGGGTGCTTGGCTCTAGGTGAATGGTATGTTCAGTAAAACTCCCCCCACCCCAAAAACAAACAAATAAAAAGACTCACTGACCTCTAGTCAATGCTGACTCACAGTGACCCTATAGGACACAGTAGAACTGCCCCTGTGAGTTTCCAAGACTGTCATTCTCTATCATTCTCCTTCGGAGAGGCTGGTGGTTGGCAACTGCTAACCTAGCAGTGAGCAGCCCAACTGGTAAGCACTACATCATCAGGGCATCCTGGTTGGGTAAGAGCAACCTCCAAATTAACTTAGAACCAAACACTCAATTTTGAATCAAAAGTAACTTTTGCACCAAGAAATACAGGCTGTGTTGTCTGACTTTGCACTATGTGCTGAGAAAGTTGCTTGGTCAGCAATTGTAGAGAAGAATGTATGCTTAAGAGTTTTGCTGCTTAAGAATATAACCTGTTAGCGAGGGATTACTAAACCCGAATGGTGGGACAAGAGAAAAGTAAAAGTAAATAAAGGAAAGAAGTAGAAAGCAAAGGACATTTATAGAGGCCTAAATACAGGCATGTACATATGCAAATATATTTATATATAACAATAGGGAAATAGATCTATGTACTTAAATCTGTATGTTAAGAATTAAGGTAGCAGATGGACATTGGGCCTCCACTCAGGTACTCCCTCAGCACAAGAACATTTTGTTATACTAATCGGCATTCTGTGATGCTCACCTTCCCTGACAGGATCTCTGAAGACAAAATGGGTGCATACACAAATGTGGTGAAGAAAGCTGATGGTGCCCAGCTATAAAAAGATATAGTATTTGGGGTCTTAAAGGCTTGAAGATAAACAAGTGGCCATCTAGCTGAGAAGCAACAAAGCCCACATGGAAGAAGCACACCAGCCTCTGTGATCATGAGGTGTTGATGGGATCAGGTATTGGCATCTAAGACCCAGAACAAAAATCATATCGATGTGAATAAGGGGGAGGGTGGGAGAAAGACGCAAAGTTCATCTGTAGACAATTGGACATCCCCCTTACAAAAGGGTCACAAGGAAGAGACGAGTCAGTCGGGGTGCAGTATAGCACCGACGAAACATACAACTTTCCTTTAATTCTTTAATCCTTCATCCCACCCCACCTCCACTATCATGACCTCAATTCTACCTTACAAATTGGATTAGACCAGAACATGTACACTGCTACACATAAGATCTGGAAATGCAGTGAATTCAGGATAGATAAAACCCTCAGGGCCAAAATGAGAATAGAGATACCAGGCGGATTAGGGGAAGGTGGGGGGAGAAAGAGAGAATCAATCACAAGGATCGACCTATATCCCCCTACCAAGGGATGAACAACAGAAATTGGGTGAAGGGTTACAGAGGATGATGTAAGATATGAAAATAATAATCTATAACTTATCAAGGACTTATGAGGCAGGGAGGGCGGGGAGGGAGGAGGAAAATGAGGAGCTGATATCAAGGGCTTAAGTAGAAAGAAAATGCTTTGAAAATGAAAATGATGATGGCAGCATATGTACAAATGTGCTTGACACAATGGATGAATGTATGGCTTGTGATAAGAGATGTAAGAGCCCCCCCCCATAAAAGTATTTAATAAAAAATTGTTAAAAAGAATATAACGTGTTCTGGAAAACCAGAGTCAGAACCGTTCTCAGAACAGAAGCTCACTCAAGGTAAAGCTCGTGCATGTCTTCCCTGTAGCCACACAGGGAGGGTCTTTGACTGCTTCAAGGTCCAGGGTACCCCATTTTGAAACCATTTCCTACATGTCACTCAGTCGCCAAACTGGTATCGAAGTTCCTTGTAAAAATGCCTTCGTTGTCTCCTCTTTGGATCACTCGTTCAGAATCCTCTGGACTCTATGATGCTGCGTTTGCCAATCACCCTGTCTTTCAGTAAAAGCACTTAGTTTTCATTCCAACCAAATGCTGCCGTTTTCCTCTGCAACAGAGTGACCCCGAGGCCCGGTTCACGGGTGAGGAGGCAGAGCAGATGCCCAGCCCATAGCCATTGAGGCCATTCCGAGTCATCGGGACCCCGTTCAGACCCACGGGGCTGCTTCATGGAGGGTCGTAGGTGGCAGATCTGGACAGGAGAAAACAAGCCCTTCTTTTTAGCTCAGAGCAACTGGTGCGTTTGAACTGTGGACTGGGAATTAGCATCCCAATGCTTAAACCACTGCGCCAACCAGGATCCTTGGATTCCCCACGGTGAGTTTAATATAATTCTAAATGAGACCCCCCCCCCCGACCCCACTTAGCTCTGTGTAGCACTGTCCTTTGGCTGTTTAGGTAGTGTCTGGCCTTTAGGTAGTGGTGGGAATTAGTTGGTTCCTACTGATTCAGCAGAACCGACAACCAATTTTTTGTTGAGTTTGGTGAACTGGATGTTAAAGTGGTACTTGTAATCAGGCAACTGGGCAGCCACAAATGTGGAAATCAAAAATTTACATTTCTTACTCTAACAATTTCCTGCACCCGTAGAAATGTTCGTTCTGTCCATAGGTGTATATGCATACACACTGTCCATAGGTGTAAATGCATACACACTGTCCATGGGTGTAAATGCATACACACTGTCCATAGGTGTAAATGCATACACACTGTCCATAGGTGTAAATGCATACACACTGTCCATAGGTGTAAATGCATACACACAGAACTATGCTTGCAGTATTTATTCATGTCATAAAACTCATTATACTTTTGATGAAATACTAGTTTTATTCCCTTGCATTTGATACTTCAGTAAGCAAACATATAACCTAAAGAGAAAAAGTGGCAAACAACCAGAGGGTGACACGCTGTCCTTCATTTCAGCTTTGTATTAGCCCTAAGTTCCCACGAGATAGTGTGAGTGAGTTAAGCCATTCCTGATAGTGTTCAAAGAGCTACAGATCAAGTTAGAACAATTGCTGTTAGTTCAGCAGTAGCAGAAAAGGGTTTCCAAAGACGACAGAGTATGTTCAGAGAAGAGCAACCACCTGATACGTCACACACAATGAACTATGTTCTGAGAAGTCACCTGGTCCTATTGTAGCAAACACCATGACTATGAGTCTAATCGGCCTCCCTCTAACGCAGCGGCTCTCCACCTTCCTCAGGCTGTGACCCTTTCATACAGTTCCTCATGTGGTGGTGACCGCCCCCCAACCATAAAATTATTTTTGTTGCTACTTCATCACTGTAATTTTGCTACTGTTATGAATCGGGTGACCCCTGTGAAAGAGTTAACCACTCCCAAAGGGGTCGCGACCCACAGGTTGAGAAGCGCTGCTCTAAAGGCCTAGGACCTTACTCCTACAGTGAAAAGATGGCTCAGGATAAATCACACAGCTGACGCTGCTGAGATGAAAATGAAGGCTAACGCAAGTGAGGATGCCAATCAAGAAGCCGTATGGAACTATCTTCAATTTCATTGTTGTCGGTTATTATTTAATATTTTATTCATGAATACTTAAAAATGCTTTCTTATAACCTAATCTAGTTTTGTGTACCTCTTTCATCGTTCTTATTCAAGTATTACATTTGATCTTAGCTAAAAGGCCTAGAAGCGATGTTCGTATTTAAGTATTAACTGTACGAAATACTAAACTCCCTTTTGGTATGTCAGTTTTTTACACTTAAAATGGTCGTAAGGGCAGCAAACCAGTTGTTCAGTTGTTTGAATCCATCCCTGCCTTTAGGATATGAGAGACAGTGCCGTAGGATGTTGGAACATGTATGTCATATATAAAGCCAAACTCACTGCCATCGAGTCATTGTGGACTGTAACCCTTGTTACCGTTGACCGGAGTAGAAAGCCAGTCTTTCTTGTGAGGAGCTGCTGGTGGTTCAGACAGCCAACCATGCAGATCGCAGCCCAACGGGTAACCACTGCAGCACCAGGACTCCTCTGTACCTCATGTGTGGTCTCTCATTAACCTGGTGTCCTGCTCTTTCCCTCTTGCTGATCTTTCCTCCTCCCAGGAAAACATCCCTCCACAGCACTCAAGGATTGGTTATATGCCCCCCCACCTAACTTCTGCAGAAAGGACACTCACAATCCACAGTTGACCCTGGAACAAAAGGTTTGGCCAAGGACAAAACAATTTACTGGAAATCCATCAACTTGGACCACATTTAAAAGTCTGACAAGTCACTTCCTGGACAAGAACTGTAACCCAATCCCAAAGCATATTCTTGGTCACTCCTAGTAAATTGGTTACATATTCATAACCCCCTCCATTTACTTCCTGGTGTACACATATATGATTGCAGAATTCTTTGGGGAGAGTTCACCTTGGCAACGGTAGGCCTGTCTGGCTCCTTGCTTGATCAACCAAAGTGAAACTTTACCCATTCACTTTCACCCAGTCTCTGTTTTTAGTTTCTTTACTAAGCAGAACAAGACCTGGATTGGCAACATAACTTCCCCCCAAGTTACTGCCCTTCCATGAATAAGGTGAGATGTCATCCACAAGAAAGAAGAGTTCTGGTTCTAGAAGAAGGTGCAGAAGGGGACTCTCCTCAAAGAGAAAACCTCTACCTGGCTTTCCTCTCCAAAGCTTTTTAGAGCTACCTGCCAGTGTGGGAGCCTGGGTGGTGTAGTGGATAGGCACTGGGCTGTAATCCCAAAAGTCAGCAGTTTGAAACCACTAGCTCCTCCACAGAATAAAGATGAGGCTTTCTGTTCCCATTTACATATACAGTCTTAGAAACTCACGGGGTAGTTCTACCCTGTCCTATAGAGTTGCTATGAGTCATTTTTGACTCAATGCCAGTGAGTATTGTTTTGTTTTTAATCAGTGATGTGAGGTACATAAGTGTTTGTATGTACAATTTATGAGAAAACAGAGAAGTTAGAATACTGTGATAGGTTTATTGTGCCAACCAAGCCAGTGGGAAGATGTGGGCAGGGTTTAATCAGGTCACAGCTTGATTGATGCACAACAAGATAAACCACTCTCTAAGGCCTGCCCCCTTCTGTCTTCCTCCCCAGTGCTGTTGCTTGAGCTAGCTCTTTGACTCAACCATGTACTGCACTACCTGTGGGCTGAGCCAACCTATGGATCTTATTGCTAGAACTTGAGGTTCCTTCAAGACCTGCTTTTACACACTGCTGGTGCATATATTTCTTGAGCTTAAGGCTGGTGGATCTTGTCGCCATGTATCGCTTGAGTCTGAGATCCCATTCAGGTCTGCTTCACAGACTCCACTGTCTGCTTCCTTGACCTTGGCCCAGCAGCCAAAGTGAGATGGCAGACTTTCAGTCTAATAATTGTTCCATGAAAGTGATTTGAACTGAGCCCTCTGTACTGCTGTGTGGACTAATTAGCTGTTATGTTCCTTCTCACTGTCTAAACCTGTAAAATAATAAGTGTCCTGGTTTGGTTTCCTAGAGAACCCTGCCTAACACAAGTACTTTCCCCAAGTCACCCAGGCATCAGAGTAAAGCAAGCAGGACTGACCACTGTGGTGATTCAAAATGTGCCAAAACTGAGAGGGTCTTTAGGTGTTGCTATTCCAGCCCCTTTGTGTTCTAGATGGATACACTTACTCTCAAAGAAAGATGACATCTTCCTCTTGGTTTTGTGGAGAAGCAAAGCTTGCACTAAAACTCTGGTTTCTGGTCTCCCACTCCTAAAAAAATAAAGAAAATATATATTCCTAGATGAAAAGTCTCAATTAGGAAAGTCATTTCTTCCCCATATTAACCAGTACAAAAAATATTCAATCTGGTCCCAATAAGAATACTAACACATTTTCAAAATTGAATTTGCTATCTGACTTAAAAATTCACCAGGAGAGGAAATGTACAAGAATAGCAAAGAAAATTAGGAAAACAACAAAAACAGTGAGCTTTAACTACTCCTATTACTAATTTTTTACGCCACCGGAGAATAACAGCAGTCCTTAATGAGTCCTATAGTGATTAAAACAGTGACTTTGGTAGTAGGAATTCCAAAGATAGTAAAACCCAAAACCAAATCCACTGCAATTGAGTTGATTCCTACTCATTGTGGTCTTGTAGGACAGAGCTGAACTGCTCCCTAGGATGTAGACTGTAAATCTTTAAGGAAATGGAAAGTCTCACCATTCTTCCAAGGGAAAAGGCCTAAAACAAACCTGTGGATGTGTGTGTGTGTGTGTGTGTGTGTGTGTGTCCTATGTCCTACATACCTTTGGCATATATATGTATATACTTGCTAATATATATCTTATACAATCTTATATATATATGGATATAAGAAGGGGTACCCACCAAAAAAACCCAGATTTTTTTTTTTGGTGCTATGTATTCAAAAAATTTTTTTTAAAACAAAACAACCTATCACCTTCAAAGTACTCTCCCATTACACTTAAAACATTTGTCAAATCTGGATTTGATTCTTGGAAAGATTTTTCACACTCGTGTTTGTATAGCTGACAGCACCCCCATCGTTATTTCCTTCACCTCTTCTACATCCTCAAATTGCTGTCCTTTCATGTCCCTCTTCACTCAGGAAACAAAAAGAAGTCACATGGAGCAAGGTCAGGTACGTAAGGTGCACGGGGCAAGAGAGGCGTGCTACTTTTTGCCAAAAACTGGCACACTGGCTGGATGAGCAAGGGCATTGTCACAAATCAGGCCGTTTTTGTTGTACATTGTTATGTGACTTCTCAGAACCTCTAAATAGAAAGCTTGATTTAACAGTCTGACCTGGTGGAATGAACTCCAAAGGCACTATCCTCACATAAAAAAAAAAAAAAGCATTGTCTTTATCTTTGATTTCACTTGACAAGCTTTTGGGATGATTGATGTTTGTTTTCAGGGTCATCAAAATAGCACCATGTCTTGTCACCAGTAATGACCTTGGGGAAAACTCTGGGTCGATTCAGAGCCTTTCTTTCAAAGCACAGCATGTTTCCAGTAGGCGCTCTTTTTCCTGGTCTGTCAGAACCTGAGGCACAAACTTTGTAATGACCCTTCTCATTCCCAATTATTCTGTTAAAATTCACTGAACCAAGCTCCAAGATAGTCCAGTAACGTCTCCATCTCCATCACGTCAATGGTCCTTCGTTGGTCTTTGAGCGTAAGTGCACAGATTTTGTTGACATTTTTGTCTGTTTGGGAAGTTGACGGACATCTAGACTGAGATTTGTCATCAATTGACATTTTACCTTTCTTGGAAAGAGAAAACCACTTGTACACTTGAGTTTTTCCCATAGTGCTGTCCTTGTAAGCTGTGTTCAACATCACAACAGTTTCTGCAGCATTTTTTCCAAGCAGGAAACAAAATGTCACAGCTGCCTGCTGTTCTCTTAAATTGGCCATCAAAAGAAATTAGGTTGGAGTGAAACTGCTTTTATGAAAAAATACACTGTGACCAGAGAGAACCTTCCCGGGCAATGCTACTGGATGCACTAACTCAGGGTGAGTTGCTCGATGCTCCTCTAGCAGGAAAAATGCTGTGTACTATGAAAATTCCACCCAGTAGAGCTTTTCCCCATTTTTTTTGTTTGCTTGTGTTGTGTTTTTTTTGGGGGGGTGGGGCAGTACACCCTAGTATATAGGACATATTAATACATATGATATATAATCTCATATATATGATATATAGCCATGTGTTAAAAGTAACACTTCAAATTATAATAGACTGTAGTAAATAGTATTAGATAAACTGGCTATATGCAGAAAAAAGTAAAAGTAGCTCCTTAGAAGAAATGCAAAAATAATTCTCCTTAGAAGTGAAGATGGCAGAAGAAAAAAAAAAGAGGACCTGATGCAAAGGGCTTAAGTGGAGAGCAAATACTTTGAAAATGATAAGGGCAAAGAATGTACAAATGTGCTTTACACAATTGATGTAGGTATGGATTGTGATAAGAGTTCTATGAGTCCCTAATGAAATGTTTTTTAAAAATTTAAAAAATTAAATTAAAAACAAAACAAAACAAAAAAAGAAGTATAGATGGCAAAATTTGACATGTTGGCTGTAGATTTGTCATCAAGAAAGACCAATCTGAAAAGGAAGCTACTGTGTTTGATAAAGTAGAGGATCACTGAAAATCAGGGAAGCTCCCAGTGCGGTGGACTGGCTCAACAGCTACAACAGAAGACTTCAACAGACCACCAAGCACAATGACAGGCCGGGCCAGTCAATGTTTCATTTGCTTATCCAGAAGGTCTCCAGAAGCCAGAGCCTGCCTGACAGCAACGAATAACAAACAATCATGTATCCCTATGACAACTAAAAATAAATTCCAGGTGAATTAAACAGCAAAGGTTTTCAAAACCATAAGTAATTGAAAGAAAGCATGGTCTGCGTCTAATTCCAGAGGTTAAGAAAGCCATAATAAAAACACAAAATTCATGAAAGAAAAGTTGAATCATTGACTAGATGAACTAATTAAAACTTTCATGTATGACAGATGAGATTATGAACCAAGTTTTCTAAAACAAATCAGACTAGAAGAATATATTTGCAACATTTAATAGACAGGGGATTCATTTTCAAAGTGTTTGAAGACCTCTTATAACTCAATGGGCAAAAGATAATTCAATTAAAACTGAGCAAAAGAGGAAATATGCAAACCAAAAGTTTTACAGAAATGGGAAGTATGGGGAGTTGTCTCAGATGGTAGACTCAGCAGCTAACACTATCAAGACCTTCTACAATAAAGGCTTGAGGAGCCAAGTGAAATGAAGACAGATAATAATGTGGAACCCAGAGATTAAAAGGAAAAGATAAAGAAATAGATTAAATACCAATGAGAACAAGAGGTTAAATGAAAAGAGCAAATTAAGAAGGCATAGGAATGATAAACTGCTGTGTTAGTCAGAGTAGACTAGAGAAACAAATTCATAGACACTCATGTGCATAAGAGAGAGCTTTAGAGGAAAGTGAAAGGAAACAGAGGAAATAACTAGGAGACAAAGGACATTCATAGAGGTCTAAATAAAGGCATGTACATATGTGAATATATTTATATGTGAGGATGAGGAAATAGATCTATGAGCACATATTTATAGTTTTAGTATTAAGGTAGCAGATGGACATTGGGCCTCCACTCAAGTACTCCCTCAATTCAAGAATACTTTGTTCTATTAAACTGGCATTCCATGATTCTCACCTTCCCGATACAATTGCTGAAGACAAAGTGTGTGCATAAGCAAATGTGGTGAAGAAAGCTGATGGAGCCTGGCTATTAAATGATAGAGCATCTGGGATCTTAAAGGCTTGATGGTAAACAAGCGGCCATCTAGCTCAGAAGCAACAAAGCCCACATGGAAGAAGCACACCAGCTGGTGTGATCATGGGGTGTCGAAGGGATCAGTTATCAGGCATCAAAGAACAAAAAAAAAACATATCATTATGAATGAGGGGGAGTGCTGAGTGGGGACTCAAAGCCCATCTGTAGGCAACTGAACATTCCCTTATGGAAGGGTCTCGGGAGGAGATGAGCCAATCGGGGTGCAGTGTAGCAACAACGAAACATACAACTTTCCTTTAGTTCCTAAATGCTTACCCCCTCCCCCACTATCATGATCCCAATTCTACCTTACAAATCTGGATAAACCAGAGGATGTACACTGGTACAGATAGGAACTGGAAATACAGGGAATCCAGGACAGATGATCCCTTCAGGACCAGTGCTGAGAGTGGTGATACCGGGAGGGTGCAGGGAGGGTGGAGTGGAAAGGGGGAACCAATGACAAGGATCTACATATAGCCTCCTCCCTGGGGGATGGACAACAGAAAAGTGGGTGAAGGGAGACGTTAAGACAGTTTACAAGATATAGTAAAATAATAATAATTTATAAATGATCAAGGGTTCATGAGGGAAGGGGAAGTAGGGAAGGAGGGGGAAAATGAGCTGATACCAGGGGCTCAGGTAGAAAGCAAATGTTCTGAGAATGATGATGGCAACAGATGTACAAATGTGCTTGACAGAATGGATGGATGTATGGATTGTGAAAAGAGTTGTACGAGCCCCCAATAGAATGATTAATTTTTTTAAAAAGAGCTTTATATAGAGTAATTGTATATTAAGAAAACATCCCAGCCCAGTCTAGATCCAGTACATAAGTCCAATATTAGCCCATGTGTCCAATACCAGTCTATAACTCCCTCTTCAGACTCATGCAACACATGCAATGACCTGATGACGCCAAATGCAGGAAGAGCACAGGCCGGTGGGTGCAAAGTCTTGTGGATCCAGTGACAGTGGAAGCATCTCAGTGCAGGTGTGGGTCTCCACGTGGTTCCTCCTGCTCCAGGGCTCTGGTTCAATCAGCACAGCTCCATGTGGCTTGTCAACAGGAATGTCTCACAGGGAGAGTGTGTGTCCAATCTCCAGGGAAGAAGACAGGAGTTCCCAGAATCCTCAGGAGAAGGCTTTGCCCACACAGAGGCCTCACTGACTATGACATGATGGACAGGCTAGACTCGACAGCTTTGCAGGTTGACAGATTATGTAACTGCCACAACAGCTAACCAGAACAGTGTGGCCATTTTGAAATATTGTATGCAATGTTCTGATTGGAGCAGGAGCCAGATACTGACTCCAATCACCCAGGACTACACTAGCACCCACACTGGTTATTAAAGAGACAGGGGCCAGTGATCTTACCCAGCCATACTCACCATACCTGCCATTCCTCCCACTGGGTAAGTGCCACTACCTGGTTTTGTACCATTGGATCAATGGCAGGCAGCTAACACCAACCTAGCAATCACTTCCCTCAACCACTCTGCATGACCAGTGGTCTGAGATTCTTTCCCAGAGACGTGTGGCAGACACTTCAGAGTCACTAAACTAGCAACAGAGGAGCATGCCTATATTACAACAAAACAGAAACAAAGAAATCAGAGTGAAGCAAGCTAACATATGATCAACAAATTAGTACAAGAATACCACAGTGTCTCAGAGACAACAATTTCAAATCTCACATACATGCGTGCACTCACAAAATACAGAACAAGATGGCTCAAACAAAGGACCAAAATATAGGGCAAGAAAATGTTTCCTGAGGAAGAACTGCTATTGGAACTACTTGGAAAGATATTCAGAAGATGTTTACTGAGGCCTTTTCAGCAATGTATCACAGAGATCAAGAAAACACACAGATCGAAGAAAGAAAGAAAGAAAGAAAGAAAGAAAGAAAGAAAGAAAGAAAGAAAGAAAGAAAGAAAGAAAGAAAGAAAGAAAGAAAGAAAGAAAGAAAGAAAGAAAGAAAGAAGGAAGGAAGGAAGGAAGGAAGGAAGGAAGGAAGGAAGGAAGGAAGGAAAGAAAAAAAGAAAGAAAGAAAAGTTAAAAAGTCAGAAAATTTCAAGAAAACAGAACAAGAACAAACTTAATAAGATTAATGGAAAATTAGAAACAGCACCCCAAAAAGCAATATGAATCCAGAAGATTACTAAAATTTCAGAAGTAGATTATGTACTCGAGGACAAAGGAGTAGAACTGAAACATTCAAAGACGGAATTAGTGAAACTCTTCTTTTTTAATTAAAAGATAATTTTACTGGGGGCTCTTACAGCTCTTATAACAATTCATACATCAACTGTATCGAGCATATTTTCACATATGTTGCCATGGTGCCAAAACTCTTAATATTAATCTGTAAAAGGAACAATCAGAAAAAAGACCAATAGCTAAATAAAGTGTAGGCGTCATGAGGAATCCTGTCAAGAGCAGTATCTTTTGGATGACCAGAATTCCAGAACAAGGAGAGTCAAAAGGCATTAAGAAAATTGTAAAAGATTTGTTGGATGACAACTTGCCTTATATTATGCAAAATTAGAAGTTTAGCATTTAAGAAGCTCAACGAACCCCAAATAAGATAAACTACAAGAGAAATGAATCTTTCAAAAGACAAAGAAAGAACCCTGAAATGAAGCCAGACTTCGCCAGAGCACTGCTCACAATAGCAACAAGGTGGAAGAAACCTAGGTGCGCCTCATGCACGAAAGCAGTAAACAAACCCTGGCACTCACAGGCAATGGAATCCTACACAGTCTTAAAGAACGACTGTGATCTGTGAAGCACCGTGTGGATGAATAAACCTAGCGGACATTATGCGGAGTGAGTCAGTCACCACAGGGTATTACTATTGAATTGCGTCCTTAGTGCAAAAAGCCAAGAAAAGATCCGTACACAGGAAGAAACAGTCTCTGAATATCACCAGGAGTGGCGGGGAAGGGAGTATAAATAGCTAACTAGATGTATTAACTTGGTTGAAGGAAAGGAGGGCTTTGCACAAAATGTTCAAGGCAAAGGAAGACACTGGAAGGAGCACGAGTGTTAAAGGCAACCATGGTAAATACACAAAAAATTTTTTAATAAAATAAAAATTTAAAAAGGTAAATACATACACGGTCCTCTCATTTCCATCTGTGAGTGACCTATAGCTAGACACTCGTGCTGAACAACTATATATAGGTTTGGCAGAGTACCTACATTTGTATTTACATGTGCTGTAAATATATTCATGAATATAATAGCCTATGGGGGAAAGCTATGAAAACTTCTCAGCTATAATCAAACACCTTGAAGGAATGAGTCACTGGGACTAGGGGTTCCAGAGCATAGTCTTGGGGACACCAATGCCAGCTGGCATAACATACTCCACCAAGATAGTGTTCTCCTTGCTACCTTGGTGAAAAGCAACTGGGGTCTTAGAAGCTTGTGGGTGGCCATCTCAGGTGCAACTCTTGGTTTCTCCCTGTGTGGAGCAAGGGAGGGAGAACAACAAACAAAGATGCCAAGAAACAATTCAATCCAAAGACTAATGGACCACAGGAACCCTAGCGTCCATGAGCCTGAGAGCAGAAGACTTAGATGGTGCCCAATTTCTACTGCTGAGAGAAATCACCGTAGGAGGTCCTGGATAAAAATGATAAAACCAGACATCTCGCTACCATCAAGTCCATTCTGATGCATAGCAGCCCTTCAAGACACAGTAGAGCTGCTCCCTGGGGTGGCTTAGATTATAAATCTTTACAGGAAGAAACGGCCTCATTTTGTAGGGGGTAGGGGGCAACTGTTGGGTTCAAACTGCTGACCTTATGCTTAGCAGCAGCCCAATGAATAGACCACTGCATCGCCAGGGCTCAGGGTGTCCGGACAGAGTGGGAGAAAAATGTGGAGCAAACTCAAACCAATCCTAATAAACGATAAATGCCAGGTTTCCCAGTCTGTTAGAGATTGGTGGAACCCCCTAAATGAGGTCCCTCAGATAGCCATCGGACTGGGAACTGAACTCACCCAAGTCATCCAACCGTAGACAGGCCCACAGGGTGAGCAAGTGCACACGCCTTGGAACAGTCAACCATATGCAATCGAAAGGGCCTCCTGGAGACAAAGCCCAGCGGCAGAGACGGATAGCACAGAGGGACAGGTGGGAGTGGGAAGCATATGGATCAATTGGGAGGAGCCTGTCACATTGCGGGGATTGCAACCAACGCCACACACCAAAGTGTATGAATTGGCAAAGAGTAAACCAACTTGTTCTGCAAACTTTCACCCAAGTTACAATAAAAGAAATTCAATAACTCAGTAAATGAAATACAATCCCCCTCTGCTGCGCTACAAGGAAGTCCATGGAAAAGAAATAAAGAGATAGCCCCAGTACTAGAAATACCCCTTCTCAAACTCCTTGTCTTGGGGTCAAGCTGAGCCCCAGCAGCCTTCTCCAGGGTGTCTGTGGGTCTTCAGCAGAGCAGGGAGCCTCCTCTTTTCCCTTTGCACGGGCTGGTGGGGCTAACTGCTGACCTGGCCGTTGGCAGCTCAACACAGAACCTCTGCACCACCAGGGCTCCTCGGTTTTGGAATACGCACATTAAAACATGACCATTTTTCACTTTCGTCCTTGAATTGGATAAAATGAAAGAGATGGAAAATACCCACTTTTGACCCTGGTGTGGGGAAACCAGGCACCTCTGACCTATGATTGCTGGCACCTCCTACCCATGGTTGGTGGGTGTTGAGAGTCATCTTTTGAATTTACAATGACTTCTAGTCTATGACTCAACGATTCTTTTCTGATTTTCCATTTTAAGAAATTCTCAAAACCGCCACCAAGTGGCGTGTCCCAGGATGAGGTCAACTGGAATTGTCCATGGAAATCCCTCAAGGCTGTCATGATGACAGTGTCCCTGTGCTATATCGGCCATGCAGTGTGCCGTGCAGAACGAGCTGACACAGACAGACCGTTCCCCGAGAGGCACTCTGAAAGCGGAAGCAGAGAGTACTGCAAACGGATGTTCAGCACATTCCCACTTACATACACACAACAAACTACCCGTTTCTATATTGATAATGTGCATAAAAACGGTACAAAACTTTTGGAGAGAAATGTAGTATTGGGGAATGTAGTTATAAGGGACTTCTGTTCTCAGAAAAAAATAACTTTTATAGCATGTAAATACAACTTCCCAAGTTATACATATTTATAATTCAATATACATACATATGAATATTCAAAATATGTCTCTTGGAGTCCATGAGCATGCATTTAGGTTACTTCTTATTGGTAGGGTATCAAAATATATATTAGATGATATATGTGAATATGTATATATTTGCATGTGACCTACAATTGTATGCCATACTATATGTATATATAAGCAAATATGTTAGGCATACACACATATATATCTATATAAAAGATTTTCCCCCCTAAAAATTAGTTCATACTTTATGTACTTTTCTGTACTCTTTTTGCCCAATGCCTCGAGCAACCAGCTGTGTTGTATTCTTTTTAAAAGCCGTACATGGATTATTGTTATAAGTAATGTGCCAGAATTTAGGGCACCAGTCCCATAATGATAGATCATACTTTGTCCCCAATGCTGCATTGATTATTTTTGTTCATTACGGGGCTGTGTTAGTTACATAATTTCATGTCCACTAAAAGTGTAGGGGTGGAGTCTAGCCTGTCAATCAGGCCACATCCTAATGGTGCCTCCTTGTGGGTGTGACCTTCTCATAAGGAGGGTCCAGGGAACGTCTCCCCTCTCTCTCTGCCTTCACCTAACTGTTAACCAGCCACACCAAGACCTGCGTGAACTCTGTGATGTAGCCACTGCCACTGGGTCCCCACAGCTCTGCACCCACCAGCTTGTGATCTTCCTGCACTGTGAATCATTGCATGCGTCTGAAGAGGGACTTATGGACTAGTGTTGGACTTACAGACTTGAGTTGGATTGGGCTGGGACGCTTTCCTGATACACAATTGTGTCTCTAGTTTTGTTTCTCTAGTCCACCTGGCCTGACACAGGGGCCTCTCCCTTACCTTCACCATCACTGAGGAGGAGTACAGCTTAACCATCATGAGATCTCACCTCGCGCCACCCAGAGGGACTAAAAGGAAAAGCGCTCACAGAAGAACCCAGTGTAATGGAGGAAGCGGAGCAGCAGGGACTCTTACTTCTCATCTGTAGAAATCCGTCCTCCCACCTCGGCAAACCTTTGGCATCATCTCTCTTCATGGATTCACTCTACCTAGCCAACCTGAAACCCCAAAGCATGCCCAGGGCTCCAAGAGGCAAGAATGAAGAAGGATCCGAGCAGCCCATTTGTCCATGAGCAACAGGGTAAACAATTATTGTGGTATAGTCGTTTCATAAAGGCCACTCCATAAGGAACTGCAGCTGTACCCAACAACTGGCATGAATTTTTCAACAAAAACAGTGACCAAGAGAAACCAGATATACAGGAATACATACATATGGCTTTTAACATCATAAAAATAAGCACAACAAAGCTATAATATTTGAAGATGGCTTAAACAAAAAGAGATGAAAGTGACTACCAAAAAAAAAAAAAAAGGAAAGAAAAGGCGCCCAATCTGAGCCCACCACAACGAGGCAAAACACTGAGGGCGTGCAACAGAACAGCAAGGGGAGCAGAGCAACAGAGTCCCTGGGAGTACCAAAAGTAGAATTTAGGGCCAGGGCTTGGCACCCCATCCAACTCAACCAGAAAACACTCCTAAAGGCCAACAAACAGTCCTTGAACTAACTACAAGCTTTTTGTCTTGGTGGTGGTAGTTTTGTTGTTGTCATTGGCTTTTGTTGCTGTTTTGTTTTGTTGCTTGGTTTACCTCTGTTTTGGTTTTGTGCAGTTTATTATCTCCGCAGGTCTGTCTAAATAAGATGGGCTGGATGAACAATCTGGAGAAGAAAACAATGGGACCGACAGTTCCTGGAGGGACATGGGATGGGGGAAGAGGGGAAGGAAGTGGTGTTAACAAACCCAGGGACAAGGGAATAACAAGTGATCCAAATTGGTGGTGAGGAGGGTGTGGGAGGCCTGGTAGGGTATGATCAAGGGTAATGTAACAGAGAAGAATTACTGAAACCCAAATGAAGGCTGAGCATGATAGTGGGACAAGAGGAAAGTAAAAGGAAATAGAGGAAAGAGCTAGGGGGCAAAGGGCATTTATAGAGGTCTAAATGCAGGCATGTATATATGTAAATATATTTATAGATGAGGATGGGGAACTAGATCTATGTACATATATTTATAGGTTTAGTATTAAGGTAGCAGATAAACATTCGGCCTCCACTCAAGTACTTCCTCAATGCAAGAATACTTTGTTCTTTTAAACTGGCATTCCATGATGTTCACATTCCTGACACAATCACTGAAGACAAAGTGGGGTACATAATTAAATGTGGTGAAAAAAGCTGATGGAGCCCGGCTATCAAAAGATAAAGCGTCTGGGGTCTTAAAGACTTGAAGGTAAACAAGCGGCCATCTAACTCAGAGGCAACAAAGCCCACATGGAAGAAGCACACCAGCCTGTGTGATTATAGAGTGCTGAAGGGATCAGTTATCAGGCATCAAAGAACAAAAAAAAAATCATATCATTGTGTGCTCACCTTCCTGATATGATTGCTGAAGACAAATGGGTACATAAGCAAATGTGGTGAAGAAAGCTGATGGTGCCCAGCTATTAAAAGATATAGCATCTGGGGTCTTAAAGGCTTGACAGTAAACAAGTGGCCATCTAGTTCAGAAGCAACAAAACCCACATGGAAGAAGCACACCAGCCTGTGTGATCACGAGATGTCGAAGGGATGAGGTATCAGGCATCATCAGAACAAAACAGCATATCATTGTGAATGAGTGGGAGTGCTGAGTGGGGATTCAATGCCTATCTGTAGGTAACTGGACATACCCTTATGGACAGGTTGCGGGGAGGAGATGAGCCAGTCAGGGTGCAGTGTAGCAATGATGAATCCTACAACTTTCCTTTAGTTCCTAAATGCTTCCTTCCCCCGCCACTATCATGATCCCAATTCTACCTTACAAATCTGGCTAGACCAGAGAATGTACACTGGTACAGATAGGAACTGGAAACACAGGGTATCCAGGACGAATGATCCCTTCAGGACCAGTGGTAAGAGTGACAATACCTGGAGGGTGGAGGGAGGGTGGGCTAGAAAGGGGGAACTGATTACAGGGATCTACATATAACCTCCTCCCTGCGGGACGGACAACAGAAAAGTGGGTGAAGGGAGATGTCGGACAGTGTTAGATATGACAAAATAATAATTTCTAAATTATCAAGGGTTCATGAGGGAGGGCGAAGGTGAAGGAGGGGTATAAATTGAGGAGGCAATTCCAGGGGCTTAAGTGGAGAGCAAATGTTTTGAGAATGATGAGAATGTTTTGAGGGCAACAAGTGTACAAATGTGCTTTACACAATTAATGTATGTATTGATTGGGATAAGAGTTGTATGAGCCCCCAATAAAATGATTTTTTTAAAAAAGAAAGAAAAGGGTAAAGGTCATTTTTAAGGGAGAGAGAAGGTGTACCTATGTACTCAAATATAAGCCGACCCGAATATCATTCAAGGCACCTAATTTTACCACAAAAATTGCATTAAAAATGTGCTGAAAAATTTGGCTAATACACAAGTATATACGGTAATTGGAAAGACCCCAAAGGGGAGGGGGCATTTCTAGTCTCTCACAGGATCCTTTAGCTTAGCCTGGGGGGTGGGCATAGGAGTGTCTGCTTTATAAAATTGACCAGGTTGCACACATGTTTCAGGCCCTTTTCTACACGTATGTCATTGTGCCCCATAAAAGTTAACCAGAAAACCTATGTTCTTTTGTTTCAACTTACCTTACCCTGATGATCGGTGAGGATGGGTGTACTTTTTCATGTTCATTAGCCATCAGTAGTTCTGCAGGTATCTTGATTTTTATTCTTTGTACGTTTTCTGTCAACTGCTTCTTTGAAGTGGGCAGTGCTAAGGACTGGCAGGCCGAGAAAATATCATCTCCACTCTTATCCCCAGGAGAAGGAACTTTCTAGCTGAGAAGATTATAGGCTGGACTCAGCTTCTATGGAAGGGTCTTGGTCCCAGCTGCCAGCAGGAATGGGCTTTGCTGGGGGCCTGCCAGGCATGCTGGGAAAGTCACTTGAGAGCACTGCCTGATGGGATGTCAGGCCAGGCCCCGTGTGACTCAGCGGGAGTGGCCAGTGCTCAGGCATCAGCACTCAAGGCACCCTAATGGTCACTCGGGAGGACAGACCAGCTGCCCAAGGAAAGGCTGTGTCCTGGAGCAGGGGAGGGAGACCTGGGAGGAGTGGCCAGGCTCCCTGGACAATAGGAGGGTTCCAAGAATGGGGATGCAGAGGGCACTAGGGGAGGACCTGGACTTGAACCTACTGCTGATGGTGACAGAAGGGAGAAAGGCTACTCCACTCAGAAAATGTTGGCTGGGACCTGCTGCTCTGCTCCAGGCTCGTTAAGAAGCCACAGTGGCCACACTGGTGCTAGACGCTCTGGCATCCCAGAACAGCATCAGGCCCTTTGTGGTCACTGTCACTGCACGTTAGATTACTCGGCGAGAGCCTGCCTGCTCCAGTCACTGTCAGCTCAAGAACAGAAGGGACATCTTACCACCGCTGCCGTCCCTGGCTGCCTAGTGTCGGGCTGGGCACCTGCAACTAGCTGTTGCCACCAGCCGACTCAATGCATGTCCCGGTAGAATGGTTTTCCAGAAGCAGATCCGAGGCCCCTGTGGGTGAACTTGGACCTCCAGCCTTTAGGCTTCACCACCCAGGGGCATGTGGGTGCTTACTAAACACGGGGCTCACAAGTCAGCCCTTCCCTGGGCCAGGTGGGCTCACTCTGCTTTCATCCCATTTTGGATCTCAGTGCACTGAGTTCCGGTGGCACAGCGGTTACAAGTTGGGGCTTTCGGCTCCTGTAAAGAGCAACAGTCTCCGAAACCCACAAGGGCAGTTCTCTGCTGCCCGACAGGGCGCTATGAGTCGGCATCAACTCGATGGCAGTGGATTTGGTTTGGTTTGGTTTCCCCAGGAGGATCCACCAGGAATCCAATCACCCCCGCGCTTGATTGAAGGCTGCAGCCTGAGCGCTGGGTCAGCTCTCTTCTCCCAGACCGGCTGGCTCCTCTCTTCTGCCTATAGTTTCCTCCGGGCACGTCAACTTCCACTTTCCCGAAGGTCACCGAACCGTGCTCTCTGCAGCAGCCCCCACTTTTTGCCTTCCTCAAATCCCTCTCTGCTCAGCTCCAAAGGGACAAGAAAAGTCCTCTATTGACAAAATAGCGTTTTCTGTGACAAACAGGTGTTGCTTGAACTGTGGTTGGCTTCTCCCCTTCGCTCGCGGATCATCCCAGCTGTGTGTGCAAAACGGGCCGGGAGGCTCTCTCCGGTGTCCTCTGTGGAGCCTCGGGCTCAGAGTTTGAGGTTAAGGTCACACAGCCTTGGGAAGCATGTCCAGCTAGGCCGTCCAGGTCCTAGAGCCAGGAGCTGCCTCCAAACACAGGTGCACCGTCTCCTCGCTCTGCCTGAGTGAGTCCACTGCGTGTCTGCCAGTCCGCCACACTGTGGTGACTTACCAGAAGAGTCCCCCACGGGGGACAGCTTTCAGAGGAACCCCCAGACGAAGCAGAAAGGCCTGTGGTCTCTTTCTGAAGTTGAGCCAATGAACACTCGGCGAATGGTCCCCTAGGGCGCTGGAAGATGAGCCAGCCCCCCTAGACTTGCAGCTGTCACTGTCAAGTCGACTCCAACTCACAGTGACCCCAACGGAGGGAGTAAGCCTCCCCCACCGGATTTCCAAGGCTGTAGTCTTTGAGGAAGCAGGCTGACCTATTGGCCGGTTCTGTTGGATTTGAACTGCTTACCTTTCGCTTAGCAGTCAAGCACCTCATTGCCACACCGCCAGTACTCCCCCAGGATGAAAGCAGCTCCAAGAACCCAGGAGCCACAACAATGAACTTGAGTAGGCGGATGATGGAGAAGACCCTGGACTGGACACCATCTTCTGCTGTACCTCGGTCACAGTGAATCAGAGCCATGAGTGCTTGGAAACCAAAAGCAACAACAAGCCGGAACAAATAGCCCTGACCTTTCCACAGGAAGTGGTGAAACCTGGCCAGTCGGGGCCTTAGGGGCGGGGGAGACCATGGTGAGTTCCCAGAAAACAAGCGTTTACCTGGTAGTCATCAAATTTCCTCAGAAAGGCCAGGAGGCACCTGGTATTGAAAGTAATCAGGGAGGAGGGGCAGGGAAGTGAAAGTTTCTTAGTGAAGAGTCTAATCCTCCTTGAATTTTGCTCTCCTCTGAAGCCGAGTCGGATGTCCCAGGATGTTCCCACTGCACATGCGTTTTAAGTGGTGTCATCCTTGGGAGATGCGCCCACGCATCAGACCCTGAGCACCACGCAATGACATACTGCCCGATCCTGTGCCATCCTGGCAATTGGTCGGTTTTCGCCCATCGTTGCGGCACTCTGTTAATCCAGCTGGCCACAGGTCTTCCTCTTTCTCTCTGGTCCTCTACTTTGCTAAGCATGGTGTCCTTTTCCAGTGACCGGTTTCTTCCCGTCGCCTTTTCAATGTACCTGGACATACATTGTACAACACGGTCCAATGTACAGATAACACATCCAGCTCAGCAAAAGTCTTTTCTATTTCTTTTTTTTAAACTTGGTGTTCGAAAGTTCATTAATCTAATGAAATCCAACTTCTCGTGGGATGCCTGAAGAGAAGCCCCATTCGGCTTGCTGCAACAAACAGGAAGCCACACCTGGATTTGCAGCATCTGTTTGCAGCCTTGGAAACCAGAGGGCACTTCTCTCCTGTTCTACAGGGTCACCAGGGGTCGAATCCACTCAATGGCAGTGGGCTTGGATTTTATTTTTTAAGATCATTTTATTGGGGACTCTTTCAGCTCTTATAACAATCTATACATCAGTTGTATGAAGCATATTTGTACATACGTTGTCGTCATTATTTTATAAACATTTACTTTCAATTTCAGCCCTTGGTATCAGCTCCTCTTTTTTCCCTCCCTCCCCCCCCAACCTCCTGACCCCTTGATAAATTAGAAATTATTATTATTTTCTTATCTCATGTCAACTGCTGTCTCCCTCCCCCCACAGTTTCTGTTGTTCAGCCCCCTGGGAGGGTGTGTGTGTGATGCAGCCATCATTGTGATGGTTCCCCCTTCCTTCCCGCCACCTTCCACCTGCCCTCCTGGGAGCTTGACTTTGTCGATAAGCCAAAGTAAAATATTTTTTTTAGGTTGTTCTAAGTGAATCTTGACATTTCCTACATTGATTGTAATGCCCTTCACTCCTCTCTCCCTCTGGGGTAAGTTGGGGCAGATGGGGAGTGGCTTCCAGGAGAAAGCAATATTAAAGAGAGAATGAACTACCAAATCCGTGGGAGTTGGTCAGGTGAGAAGGCAGGGCAGAGGGTCTCAGACGTAGGGAGGAGTGTGTCGCAAACCGGAGCCACCTGGGTGACTATGGAGGCTCCCTGTGACACGGACACGTGACACTGTGGGCTAGGCATTGGACTGCTAACCACAAGGTCATCCTTTGGGACCCACCAACTGCTCTGAGGGTCAACCGTGAGGATGTCTGTTCCCTTGAAGAACTAGACTTAGAAACCCTATTACTCAAAGCTGCATGAGTGGCAGTCGGGTGTGTGGCAGTGGCTTTGGTTTGGGGCTGGGGAGTATCTTTAAATGATACTGATACTGGCCTGCCACTCCCAGACATTGGTTTAACTGGTCTGAGTGGGTGACCTGGGGATTAGGATGTCACGAGGCTCCCCAGTGGGTGGTGACAACATGCTGCACAGTGGGGATTTCTGGTCTACAGAAGGGCACGAAGCAAGCGTATGTGGCCCTTGGTGACCTGAATGGGGAGCCAGAGCAGTGGGCTAACTAGTGGGGAGAAGGAGAGGGAAATAGGCTGAGATTCAGGATGTTGTGCAGACAGGACCAGGTGAGCATTAGGGGGGTGGAGGGCGAGCAGACCATGATGCCCAAGTTTCATGGTTGGATAACTGGCTGGATACTGTACACTCCCAAGATGCAGCGCACAAGGGAAAGGAGTATGGACGGGAAGACCTGATTAGAGATATGCACGCTCACTGCAAGGTAGCCTGGCTCTATAACAGTAACCCTCACAGCCTCCACATCCTCACAGTCACGTTATCATCCTCACCTGCATCTGATTGGGAGGCTGGCTGCTGAAGGCTGTCTTGTTCACAAATTAAAGCAGTAGGGCTCCCTCTAGCGTTCACATTTACACACTACAGGTGTTCGGGTGGAGGTTTCCCTTCCACTGCAGGTCAGGGGGTGGGGCCTCAGAGCCAGCGTGCTGGTCTTTCTGTTAGTCTCCTACCATCCAGTCAATTCTGACTCAGAGACAAGAGAGCCACGACAGTCACGCTCCACCCAGCTGTGAGTAAAAGTCTCGCTTAGGTGAGCTTCTTTCTCTCCCATCTTGGAGGGTGTCCTGGGCAGGGGGAAGGGCCGTGCACAGACTTGTCACAGCGCCATTAGTACTTGGCCATCGGACCTTAGGAGCGTGCTTTCCAAGGACACCTGTGCCTTTACTCGGACAGGGTAGTCTCTGGAAAGGTAAGATGGGTTTGCATTGACTCACCGCAGGCTCTGACCTTGCCCTTCAGGGAAGAGACAAGGGACAGCTCCTGAGTCCTCCGGAAGGACATTCAAGTGCCCAGGAGTTGAAAGTGGGAGAGGAATCCCTGGGAGACTTCCAGGAGGCGGTGGCAGTCCATCTGGGCACTAACAGGATCAATAATAATGCCTGTGGCAGGACACCCGGTCCCTGGGACATTCGGGAGAAACTTGTGGTCACAGAGAACCCTCGTGGTCAGAGAATTGAGAATGTGGGCTCACATCCAGACAGACCAGACTTGCATTGTTGACTCCCGGCGGGGCGGCCCTGGACAAGCTTGCAGACCTTTCTGGGGATGTAGTCCCTTCTGTGAAATGGGCGTATGACAAATGAACCACAGACACTTAGTACTAGTATCGTATGGGCCTGGTATTGTGGTAAGCACTCTGCATGGAGTAACATCTTTACTCCTCACACCCATTCTCTCCAGTAATGCAACTGTTGTGATTTGTGCCATCGGGTCAGTTGGGACCTGGGTACACCACAGAAGGACACACTGCCTGCCCAGGCAGGCGCCATCCTCACAACTGTTCCTGCACCTGGGCCCACGGTGGCAACATAACCGGCCGCCTTTAGTACTACGAGGCAAGTGAAACACAAAGACGTGACAACTTGCTCAGTCACCTGGCATGTATGTGGTTGATGATCAGTGTCAACGGCTAGTGCTAGGTGGTCAGATAGGGACTGGGGTCATCCCTCCCATACCTGTTCAGGCCCCCTAGAGGAGGTTGGAAGGGAATTAGGCGAGCATCAGCCTCCCACGAAGACTTTAATGGCCATGCTCCAATTCAGCGGGCGCTCACCCCCAAAGTTCCCTGCTCCCAAGGCAGGTCCTGAGCCAGGTGGGTATTACACCTGGGCGGCCCAAACTAGGCCCAGGTTCATGACCCCACCCAGGTGGGCTTAATTCAGCCACTGCGGTCAACCAATACCTTCAACCATGCCTCTCCAGCCAGAGACTTGAAATACCCTGGCGGCGGGGAGACCGATCTTTTTTTACCCCACTCCTGGCCAGAGGCAGGTGGAGGATGGAGGTGCACATGCACCGCTGTGGGGGGGGGGCCCTCAGTGCCCACTCCGGTCATACTTGGGGCCCACGTGCACCCACACCGGGCCTGTTCGGGGTCCACAGCCTCTCTCTTCCACGTACTCTCCCCCCAGCTCACGCTCACAGCCCCAGTTCCGCACATGCGGGTGCGCTGTTCCATGAGGTTGTGTGTCCGGGGTGAGCCCCAGCGCGGCTTCCGCACGCCTTGGCACCCTTTCCTGAAATAGCGTGAACTCCTTTGAGGCTGTAAGACCTGAAACTTCTCCTGCCCTTCATAAAAACTCACTTGGGTCACAACTGGGCTTCGGTGTGAATTTCTCATGTGAAGCCAAGAACCCTCCCGCTGGGATCACAGAGATAGGGTATCTGAGACAGATGGGTTCATTGGCAGACCTCGGTCTCCTCGACAAGTGTCGGGGACAGCATTTCAAGACATCAGAAGTGACAGTCCCAGCAGACATTTAGTTGTGGCCACATCATTATATTCCACTGTCCCTGGAACTCCTCAAATGGCAGCACCGGGCCGCGTGCTAGTTCCCCAGTGTTGCCACAATGAAGTACAAGCGCATTCCATCAAGGACCTTACCTTCATTCCCTCACTGCTTAGGGGGCACGAAGGCCAACTTCAAGATGGCAGCTCCAGGGGGGTGGAGGGGGGCTTGCTCTCTCTGCTGGCCCTGGAGGAAGGTCCCTGTCGCTCCGCGTTCCTGGGAGCTAGGTGTCCATATGTCCTGACATTGTTTCTCTGGGTTTAGAAGCTCTCAGCTCAGGGATTTTGGGTCCAATGGACACCCCTCTCCTGGCGCCTTTCTCTGTGGGACGGCCCTGTTTCTCTCCTCTCCCCTTTCATCTCGGAAGACAAATGGTGTAGCGATCACATCCCGGGGCAGCCCCTCTTCCATCGGATCAGGACTGTGACCCAAGGAAGCATGCTGTATCCCACTCCTGGCTGATCCTATCAAATCACCGGCCGGGCCATGATGCCCTCATTGTGTAACTGCCAAATCACATCATTGGATAACTGGAAAATAATTGAGTATCATGGCCCAGCCAAGTTGACACATTATTCTAGGGGATGTAACTCAATGCATGGCATTCTGCCCTCCCCCACCCCCACCTGTATGTCCTTGCCACATGCAGAACACTGTCACCTTATCATCCCCAAAGTCTCAAATCAACTTCAAGACCAAACTCCATCTTGGGAAAAATTCCTCTTCATCTGTGAACCTGTGAAATCTTAAATAAAATTCATGTGCTCCCAAAGCACAGTGTGAAACTAGGTGCCTCCTTCATAAACGAGGTGGGGGGAAATCTAGAAAGCCCCATACTCGGCAGCACAGTGCCTCTGAGACCGTCTGGGTACAGGCCCTGCTCTCCAGACTTGCGTTCTGCCCACATTCTCTGATTCTGGGTGGTAGTCTCTTGGCTTTAGACTCCCAGGCAGGTCCTGTTCTTCTTCCCCTTGGGCCTGGGCAGCCCTGACCCCCACCCCAGGTTTGGACAGCAGAGCCCCATGGCACCGTGAGTGGCAGCCTCACCCTCCAGAAACAAGTTGGTGAAGGTCTGACTCTGATACCCAAAGGTCATGGCCCCACCCTTTGACACAGGCTCTGGTTCCTGTGCCCGTGTAGCTCCAGCTTCCACTGCCTTGTCCTTGACCTCTCAGTCCCAGCTTAGCCTCTGCCCTGCATGGGCAAGTCTTACAATCCTCCTGCTCTACTGATAAGGGAGGGCCCAGAGGTACCTTACTCTGCCAGTAAGGTTCTGATGCTGGCACTCAGGTCGCTTATCCTGTGGGTTGGTGAGCCTGGCTCTGGCACAGCATCCTGTGGAGATCTCCATGAGCAGTGGCATCCATCTGTCCCCAGGTCTAGGAGGGTCTCAGTGCAGGGCCCTTGGGTGCAAAGGGTGTTCTCTGTTCCCAGCTCTTCTGTCTGGGTGGTCCTCTCTCCTCTGCTGGTGTCTCTCTGACGTCTTATAAGACAAAAGGCTAGGCAATGCAAGCCACACCCCAGGAAACCCCCCTTTATCCAGGTTGTGACCTGCATCCCACCCTAATCCCCTTACCACTCATTGGCTGATCCCATCAAACCACAGCACAGAGAGAGGATGGTTCCCTATTGTCCAACCACCAACTCACACCATTCCGTAAGTGACAACCTGGGTCCTGAGAATCATTATTTGGAGGGAACATAATTCATCCACGAGCGGCAAGGAGACAAGGGCCCTCAGAGGTCGTTTCTGCCCGCCAGCCCCAAGAGAGCACAGTGAGTGCACGGTGCTCAAACTCACATCGGTCCTGACAAGGAAGAGGTTTCCTTTCCCAGCTTCCCATGCAGCTAGGGATTGTCATGTGAACCAGTTCTGGCTGTGAAACATCAGGGCGATCTGCCTGGGGGGGACACTGGAAAAGGCTTTCTCTGGAACACCAAGATGCCTGCAAGGGGAGTTCTCGGGCTCCCTGCTCCCTTGTTTCCGCCACGGAAAACTGTCACGTGAGGCTACCACCTTGCAGCCATGAGGGAAAGCTCAGGAAACGCCAAGTTTCCAAAGAGCTGTTGATAATATTGTTCCGTTTAACAAAGAATCACCGTCCCCCAGACGTTTGGTCACATGAGAACATTCAGACCCAGTTTACGTTAGTCACAGCTACTTACAGCAAAAAACAGTTGTCATGTTATGTGCAACGTCTTTCCATTATTCTTGCACTTCCTCCGTCATTCATTCAACACCAAATATTTATGGAGCTCGTCCTGTGTGTCCAGGACAGTGGGAAGGGAAGCATGGCATACTCAAGAAGAGACAAGCCGTAATTCCTGGCCTCCTGGCTTTCGTAGTTTGTCAGGGAAAACAGACTAGGATCAAGTGACAAGAATGAGATAGATCAGGGTGTTAAGAAGGAACACACAGGATTGCTATTATTGTGCCGACAGAGAGTGTTAGTCTGGGTAGACTAGAGAAACAAATCCAGAGACACTCGTATGTGTATAAGAGAGAGCTTTATATCAAAGAGCAATTATATATTGAGAAAACACCCCAGTCCAGTCCAGATCAAGTCCATAAGTCCAATATTAGCCCATACATCTGATACCAGTCTATAAAGTCATCCTTAGACTCATGCAACACATGCAATGACGCCGAAAGCAGGAAGACCACAGGCCAGTGGGTGGGAAGTCTTGCGGATCCAGTGGCGGTGTATGCATCTCAGTGCTGGTGTGGGGGTCTCCATGTGGCTTCTTCAGCTCCAGAGGCCTCATGGGCTCTGACCAGATTGACTGACTAGATTCCACCTCCCTTTGCTCAAGTTGACAGGAGATTATGTAACTGCCACACAGAGGTACTGTTGCATTAACTTGGGTAGGGCATATGGTTTAGTATATGGTGTATTGTTTAGGTGTAATAAAAACAAAGCACACACACAAACACACACTCCGTTTCAAGTCCAGCTAACTCACGGTAGCCCTATGTGTTTCAAAGTAACTGCACTCTCCAGGTTTTCAATGGCTGTCATCTTCTGGGAAGCAGATCTTGGGTCTCTTTTTCTTTTCTTTTTTATAAATAATTTTATTGGGGGCTCCTACAGGTCTTATAACAATCCATACATCATTTGCATTAAGCATATTTGTACACACGTTGCCACCGTCATTTTCTAAACATTTGCTTTCTGTTTACGTCCTTGGTTGTCAGCTCCTCCTTTTCCCCTCCCTTCCTCCCTTCCCGCCCTTGTGACCTCTTGATAAATAATGAATTATTATTGTTTTCATATCTTACACCAACTTCTGTCTCCCTTCACCCACGTTTCTGTTATTTGTTCCCCTTGAGTGGGGGAGGGAGGGATGATGCATCAATCATTGCGATTGGTTGCCCCTTCCTCCCTTTCTTCCCCTCCTCTCCCCCTACTCTCCCGGTATTGCTATTCCCATTTCTGTTCCTGAGGGGTTTATCTGACCTGGATTCTGTGGGTCATGAGCTCTTATCTGTACCAGTGTACATGCTCTTGTCTAGTCCGAAGTGAAAGGCAGGACTGGGGTCATGATGGTGGGGTGAGAGACTGGCCTCTTTCTCTGAGGTGCCTCTGGGAGGAGTGCTTAACTGCTTGCTCCACCAAAGAAATCTTGCAGTAATAAAACCAAAATTGCAAACTCACTGCCACCAAGTCAATTTTAACCCATAGCAACCCTATAGGACAGAGTAGAACTGCCCCTGTGGGTTTCTGAGACTGTAACTCTTTTTAAAATTATTTTATTGGGGACTCTTATAACTCTTATAACAATCCATAATTTAATTGTATTAAGCACACTTGTACATATGTTGCTATCATATTTCCCAAACAATTTTTTTCTACTTGAGCCCTTGGTATCAGCTCCTCTTTTTTTCCCCCTTCCTCCCACCCCCGTGAATCCTTGATCAATTATATATTGTTATTATTTTGTATCTTACACTGGCCATTGTTTCCTGTCACCCACATTTCTGTTCTCTGTCCCCTTGTTGGGGAGGAAGGGTGTGGCATGTTATATATCCAACCTGTGATGGGTTCCCCCTTTCTCCTTCCCCCTCCTGGGCCATCCCCCCACCCTCATGATATCGCTACTCCTACTACTGATCCTGAGGGCTACTATCCTGAATTCCGTATGTGGAGAGCTCTTATCTGTACCAATGTGTTTTCTGGTCTAGCCAGATTTGTAAGGTAGAACTGGGTCATCTGGGGGGGGGTAAGGGGGGGACACATTCTGGAACTAGAGGAATGATGTGTGTTTTGTCGGTGCTCTACTGCACCTTGGTTGAATTATCCCTTCCTTATAGCCCTTCTGTGGGGGGATGTCCAATTGTCTACAGATGGCTTTGGGTATCCACTCCAACCCCTCCCTCATTCGCATTGATATAATTGCTTGGGATCTTTTGATACCTGATACCCGATCCCGTCGACACCTCATGAGCACACAGGCTGGTGTGATCACACAGGCTTCTTCCATGTGGGCTTATTTACTTCCCTGCTCAACGGCTGCTTGTTTAACTAGAGACTGTAACTCTTTTTTTTTTTAAAACAATTTATTAGGGGCTCATACAACTCTTATCACAGTCCATACATATACATACATCAATTGTATAAAGCACATCTGTACATTCTTTGCCCTAATCATTTTCTTTTTTTTCTCCTCTTTTCTTTTTTTACATTTTATTAGGGGCTCATACAACTCTTATCACAATCCATACATATACATACATCAATTGTATAAAGCACATCCATATATTTCCTGCTCCAATCATTCTCAAAGCATTTGCTCTCCACTTAAGCCCTTTGCATCAGGTCTCTTTCTTTTTTCCCTCCCTCCCTGCTCCCCCTTCCCTCATGTGCCCTTGGTAATTTATACATCATTATTTTGTCATATCTTGCCCTATCCGGAGTCTCCCTTCCCCCCCTTCCCTGCCGTCCCTCTCCCAGGAAGGAGGTCACATGTGGGTCCTTGTAATCAGTTCCCCCTTTCCAACCCACTCGCCCTCCACTCTCCCAGCATTGCCCCTCACACCCCTGGTCCTGAAGGTATCATCCACCCTAGATTCCCTGTGCCTCCAGCCCTCATATGTACCAGTGTACAACCTCTGCCCTATCCAGCCCTGAGACTGTAACTCTTTACAGGAGTCAAAAGACACATTTTTCCCTTTGAGGAGCAGCTGGTGGTGTGTAACCTACCGCCCTACCAGGGCTCCTTGGCTATATAAAGAAAATCCAAAATGCAACCTGCACGGGGCCCCAGATGGCAGCTTCAGGTGCTGCCTTTCTCCAGCAAGTAGGAACTCGTGTGGTCCTACTTCAAAGACCAGAGACAGCGAGAGACGTCGGGCACCGAGCAGGCGCCCGCAGTCAGGCTGTGTCCATCCCCTGCATCTGACGTGGAGCTTGGGAGGGAAGGTAGGAATGCCGTCGTTAACAGTCAGGTGATAACAGGTACTCAGGGAGATTCTCTTTCTTAAAGGAAGAAGGTAATAGTGGCTCCTGGTCCAGGAGGAGGAACATTCTCCTCCAAACCCCCAGAGCAGTGCAGTCATCGATGACAAGCGTAAGGTCAGCTCCGTGCTTTAGAAGGTCACAGCGGCAGCCTGGAGGCTGGAGTGGAGGTGAGCAGGGTGACACAGGGCAGGGAGAAGGCTGTGGGGGCCTGCACCGGATGGAGACGGACAGAAGGGCTTATGGATGCAGGCCCGGGGTTGACGGAGGGAATGTTTCTAATAAAAGGCAAGCAAACGCTTTCCAGTCCATAGAGGGGGGGTTGGTTAAGCCCTCAGCTACTGACTCAAAGTTTGGAGTTTGAGCTTACCCAGAGGCCCCTCGGAAGGAAGCTCAACCTGCTTCCAAAGGGTCACAGTCATGGGGCAATCCCTCGGAGCCCAGTTCTACTCTGAAATCGCCCGGGAAGCCGCCGATGCGGTGGGTCTGTCTGACGCCAAGCACTACCTAGGGTCCCAGAGTGCGTCAAAGGCACCGAGCAGGGTTTCGAAAAATCTCTTTCCCAAGAAGTCTCAAGAATTTCAGAAGTAAGCTTGAGCAGCCCGCCCTGGAATCCCGAGGGCTGGGATTCCCTGAGGAGCTCGTCCTCTGACAGGCACGGGGTGGGCTTCCTGACTACAGGCTGGGTGGGGAGAAGCCCACTTTGCACATGATCTTGGGTGAGCCACCCTGGAGTCAAGAAGGTCATAAGTGGTGACATTTGAGGGAACCTTGGAGGACCAGTAGGGCGGCTTCAGACAAAGGGCCCCAGAAAGGAGCCTCTGGGCTCTTCCCATCAGTCTCCCCTCTCTCTCCAACCTCTTTTCTGGGCCAGGAGATGGGACGTTCAGATAGTTTTAATATGGAAACTTTGCTTCGTGTTTTCTTCCCTTTTTTGCCACACTTGAAGGATGGAATGCAAATATTTCCCTTACTCACCAGAAAGGCTGGAAAATGAAAGGTCTTTATGTCCGGGGGGGAAAAGAATGATTTTTGGGGTTGCTGGGGCCTGGACCTCGTCAAAGACACCAGGAGAGAGAGAGAGAGAGAGAGAGAGAGAGAGAGAGAGAGAGAGAGAGAGAGAGAGGTGGGGGAGGCTTAGAGGCAGGGGCTGAGCATCTTGGAGAAGTGATTTGAGGGAAAGGAAGAGAGGAGACCCTGGGGCCAGAAGAAGTGGGTACTCAGCCACTCCCTGGTAGATCATTGGAGGACAGTAGGCTCGGGGCTCTGGAAAGACAGAAGCCCAAGACCACAATCCCTGGCTGAGCCCCAGTTTCCTGGTTCTCAAGAGCAATAGGCCCTGACCTCAAGGGTTTTGCAGGAACAGGAAGAAGAGACAGATCTGTAGTGACTTGTGGGACATAAGGACCCTACAGGTGCCCCTCCCCCAAAGCTCGGGCACATGGACAGCCCAGGAGGTGGTCTGTGGAGCCCCAGGGGTATTGGGGCTGCATTCCTCTGCCAACTCCTCCTGAGGGGGCTTGGAGTTCTGACCAAGTTGATTTTCAGGAAAGGAGACCTTGTTTTGCACCCATGGGTGTGTGAACTTACATTTATGCTACCGCATCTCCCTATTGCCCTGGGTTAGACTGGGTTCTCTAGAGAAGCAGAGCCAGGGGCGCTTGTGTGGGGTACACACACACACACACACACACACACACACACGTGCGCGCTGTGATCCACAAGCTCGGCAGTTCAAATTCACCAGCTGCTGCTCCTCAGGCTCTCGATTCCCATTAACAGGTACCGTCTCAGAAACCCACAGGGGCAGTTCTACCCTGCCCTATAGGGGGGCTATGAGCCACCATTGACAGATAGATAGATAGATAGATAGATAGATAGATAGATAGATAGAGATGTAGATATGTAAAGAGATCGATATCACGAGCTGATTTCCCCAGCTGGAGAAGTTGTTAAGTCCAGTCTGGTTCAAGTCCGTAGGTCAGGTGGGAGCAGAGGGCTTCTCTGACTCATGTAGTTACAGAAGCTTAAGAACAGGAAGCAGGATGAAGAAGCAGGAGAAGAAGCCCCAGGCTGGTGGGTGGAGAAGGACATCAATTAAGGGTTGGCTGAATAAATCCAAAGTCATCAATCCGCTGATGGCCCCTGGGTCAGAAGGTAACACACAGATCCACGAACCAGACCCAAGATCCAGGTGCAGTAGGAGGCGAAGGGGCTCTGCTTAGGATTTCTCTCTCATAAAAAAGGTCGCCCTCCCCCGCCCAAGAAGGTGCCATCTGGCTGTGACCCCCCCACTAATAGGTTCTCTGTTTTTGCCCGGGCACTTCTAGTTGACGTAAACTCTGACCACCACCCTCCCCTTCCTTCCCTGCAGAAATCCGCGGCTCCAGCCAAGCCTGTCTGACGTTCTCTCAGGGCTGGGGGTCTTTCTGGGGTCCAGTTAAGCACAGTCCCCAAGCCCCCACAGGCTCTCCCTACTTCATCAGGAGCTTGAAGCTCATGGCACTGACTGAGGGCCGGTATCTCCCATTGACAGATGGATGTTGTGCAGGCTCTCTGCTGGGCTAGGGTGTGGCTCCGGTGCAACCTGACAGTCCAGGGTGAACTGGTCCTAACTGGGACTGGAGCCCTTCCGGGGAAGCTTCTGTCCGTTGTCACTCTCTTTCCTCCCCGTCCCACCTTTGCCAATGCCTGGCAGCTAGTAAATCCTCCTGCCTGCAAGCTTCTGGCTGCCTCTTGGATGACCCTCAGCTCCCCCGCCAGCACGACGGGTGTCAGATGCCCCTGGCCCTTTCCCTCCTCCACCTGCCATAGATGGGCACATTCTGCTGAAGCCCGAGGCTGGCATTGGGTCCTTTCTGTTAAGAGCTTCTAAACTCTGTGTATACCAGGAGCCTGCCAGATATAAACATCCCCAGCCTCCCTCGGCCAGCTCGATAAACTTCAAGCTTTCAGCCCAGGCACTGCCCCCAGCATGCCCCCTGTGTTTAAAAAAGATGTCAGCGGCTGCCCAGGCGCTTGGCAGAGATCCGCTCTCTGGCCTCAGATGGAGTCTCAGGTTCTGGCTCACAGATGCCCAGGCCCAGAGCTCACCTCCTGAAGGTGCACAAAGGGGGTCTGTCTATACCAAAAGCATCCAGGAATGCCAGGGACGGGCTCCTGGCCTCCTGCTCAGAGAAGCTCCTTCCAGCGCAGCTGTCCCGCCTGATGGGATTAGGATGCCAGCCCCTGGCCCCTGGAAGGACAACATTTTACACCTTCCCATCATCTTTGAATCCAGCTCACGTTTGTGGAGCGCTCCGATGGGCCCCACTGTCAGCGTGCTAGAGAGACACTTGATGATTCCGCCCTGTCCACTCCAATGTGTGTGGCTAAGCACTCAGCTGCTAACCTAAAAGTTATGGTTTGAACCCAGCTAGCAACTCTGCCAAAGGACATCTGGCTCTCTGGTTACAGCCAAGGAAACCCAGGGGCCCGTTCTACACTTCTGCACCTGACTGTGAGAGAGCATCAAACAGTTCACGGGGAAGCCCATTACTTTTCATTCCTTCTTTCCTTGAACTCTGGAAGCCCCTTTGTGTGTGTGTGTGTATGTATGTATGTTTGCATGCCGCTGGGTGGTACAAATGTTTAATTTGCTCAGTAGCTAAGTGCTATAGTTTATAATTACTAGCAATCTGGTTTGTCTCTCTAGAGAACCCTGTCCAATACACTAAGTCAGAAGCCTGGGGGTAGAGCTCACAGAGGCACCTCGGAAGAAACACCTGGTGATCTCCTTTGAAAAGAGCAGCCAATGGAAATCTTATGGCTCCCAGTTCTGCTCTGACCCCCACAGGTTGGCCTGAGTCAGAAATGACTGGACAGCACTTGGCCGATGGAGAGAATCTATCCCTGTCGCTGTCTCTAGCGCTACCTCTATCCCTATCTACCTACCAGATCTTAAATATCTATCTCTACTCATCTTTAGATATGAATAACATGCAGATGTTTAAGACCTCCTGGTTCCACATCCCTGAGTTGTATTTGGAGTCATCATCGTTGTTTCAATTCAACTAGCACTCACTCACCACCATCTGCTAGGTACACTGGGGTGGTACTGCTTGGGTAACTACTAGCTCACCCAGCAATGCCACAGAAGACAAGCATGGACATTTGCTTCCATAAAGATCACAGAAGCTGTGGTAGTTACATAATCTTTTGTCAACTTGCGAAGGGGTGGAGTTTAGCCTGTCAATCAGGTCACAGCTTGATCACCTCATTTGGAGGCATTAAGGAGATCAATAGCTCGCTCCCACAAGACTATCCTGTGGAGAAGCCACATGGAGTTATGCTGATGGCAGGCAGAGCCCTGGCGCTGGAGGAGTCATGTGGAGACCCTTGCCAGCGCTGAGATGCTCCCACCACCACTGGACCCACAAGACTTTCCACCCACTGGCCTGTGATCTTCCTGCACTCGGCGTCATTGCATGTGTTGCACGAGTTTGAAGAGGAACTTACAGACTGGTCCTGAACTTGTGGGCTAATCTCAGACTTAGGGACTTGATCAGGATTGGGCTGGGATAGTTCCTCAATATTCAATTGCTCTTTTAGATAAAGCTCTTTCTTATACGTATTTGAGTGCCTCTGGATTTGTGTCTCTAGTCAGCTCAGACTAACACACATACAGATCGCCAAGTTTGTATTCCACTAAGGAGCCCTGGGGGGGAGGGGTAGTGTGTGTGGGGGGGTCAATGTTGACAGATAGCTCTGCTGCTAACTGAAAGGTCCATAGGCGGTTTGGACCCGACAGCAGGTCTGTGGGTACTGCTGGTGTCAATCTGGACGACAGCCTAGGAAACCCCGTGGGGCAATTCTACTCTGTCTGATGGGGGTGCCGTGTGTCCCAATGTACAATCTACTCAACAGTGCACAAGGATTTTGGAAGCAAAAACATCATCGGCAACCATGGTCTTCCGCTCCTCTCAGTCCATAAACGAAAGAATGCTTTCAAAAGAGAGCAGGTTCGCTGGTCGAATGAAGACTGACAGGACCCCAGAGACGCTGGCCCTCCGTCCCCCTCAGTCTGGAACTGAACTCACCCAACCACTGGCAGGTCTCTAAGGGGAACAGGGAGCGCTAGTGATGATCGTAGAATCAGCAGTCGTCTGAGATTTCTAGGGCAGCATTTACCCAAGGACCACGTTCACAGGGGCTAGGAAAGAACTGTCAGCAAGAAAGTGGGCTACGTGCCATGACGTAGAGAGGACGGTAATCTAGGAGATCTAAGAGATGGGTACGTGTTGTTGACAGTGACACTGATGATCGGCCCTGTAAGCCTTCACTGAAAGAGTCAAGGCTGACCCACAGTAACCCCTCGGTGGGTTTCTGAGACTGTCACTGCTTACAGGAGTAGAAAGCCCAGTCTTTCTCCCCGAGAGCTGCTGGTGATTTTGAACTGCTGACCATGCGGATTACAGCCCAACGCATAACCACTACCCCACCAGGGCTCCTCTATGAAAAGCTCCAACAAATTTGTAGAGGCCTTCATGAAAAAGAAGGAAAGGAGGTTTGAAACCAAAGGGGGCAGCCCCTTGAGCTGATTCAGACGGGTACAGAGTTCACCACATTCTCCACATTGACCTCATCGTGCCCTGCCCTGGTGAATTTGTCCCCCTTGGTGCCCCTGTGGGCCAGGTGCTGGGTGACGTGCAGCAGCTTCCAGTGCTCTCTCTCCCTGCCATCGGTCGTCCACAACGACCCGGCCAGGACAGGGTAGAACTGCCCCATGTGTTTCCAAGACTGTAACTCTTTTTCCTTTTCTTTTTTTACATTTTATTAGGGGCTCATACAACTCTTATCACAATCCATACATCAATTGTATAAAGCACATCCGCACATTCCCTGCCCCAACCATTCTCAAAGCATTTGCTCTCCACTTAAGCCCTTTGCATCAGGTCCTCTTTTTTTTTTCCCCTCCCTCCCCACTCCCCACTCCCTCATGTGCCCTTGGTAATTTATACCTTGCTATTTTGTCATATCTTGCCCTATCCGGAGTCTCCCTTCCCCCCCTTCTCTGCCGTCCCTCTCCCAGGGAGGAGGTCACATGTAGATCCTTGTAATCAGTTCCCCCTTTCCAACCCACTCACCCTCCACTCTCCCAGTATCGCCCCTCACACCCCTGGTCCTGAAGGTATCGTCCACCCTGGATTCCTGTGCCTCCAGCCCCCTATGCACCAGTGTACAACCTCTGCCCTATCCAGTCCTGCAAGGTAGAATTCGGATCATGGTAGTTGAGGGGAGGAAGCATCCAGGAAGGACTGTAACTCTTTATGGGAGTGGGAAGCCCCATCTTTCTCCTGAGGAGCAGCTGGTGGTTTTGAACTGCTGACCTTGCAGAATTGCAGCCCAACTGGTCACCACGCTGCCACCAAGGCTCCTGATTCCAGCACCGAGGGCCCACGATTTGTGTGTGACCCACTGAAGCCACAGCCCACAGCTCCACACTAGAGAGATAGGCCGGTAATGTTTACAGGTAATCCCAGAAACTGTTTCCTCAATCTCTGTGAATGGGATAGTCCCTGGATGGCTCAAGTGGTTTGCCCTTGCCTACTAACCTAAAGGTGGGTGGTTCAAACCTCCCTCCCACCCCCAGCGGTGGTGTGAAACAAAGGCCTGACCATGTGCTTCTGAAAGACCACAGCCAAGAGAGCCCCAGGGGGCAGCTCTACTCTGCCACATGGAAGCTGCCACGGGTGGCATCAATACAACAGCCTCTGGTTTGGCTTTGAGCCTGGATGTTGGGGACACCCAGTCCACAGTGCTTCCCGGGGCCCCTCTGCGTTCCCACTGCTTTCATCATGCCTCCCGGCTCCTGCGTTTCTCTTCCAAATGCCCTGCAATAAACAACCTCTCCAGGCAGGTTTGCAAGCCCCTAACTTAGAGGCCACCTTCACACAAATGACTGAAGAGGGGCCCTCAGGAGCGCACACCCCCAGTCAGAAGGGAGAGGCCCTGGATGTGCTTCCCAAGCCCCGTGGGCCTGAGCAAATCCACCTCCTGGCTCACCCAGGCGACAGAGAGCCGTTCCCCAGGACTCTCTCCTGCAGAGCCTTTGGGATGGTTTGAACCACCAATCCTTAGTTTAGTTGCTGGTGCCACTCAGGGACCGCATGAGCTTCCCAGACCACTGTTGAGTTGCGGGTGGGCTGCTGGGAGACAGTGCTGAGCTTAGTGGCTGCAGAGAGCTGCGTGTCCCAGGTCGTGTCCCTTCCTGGGCTGCCCACCACTGATCAGCATGGAGATGTAAAGGCCTGGCCATTGTAGCCCAAGAAGGACAACTCTGAGGGCTATTCAGGTCCAGAGGCCCCAAGGGTTATTTGAGGCTGCTTTCAGGTCTGTCTGTGACTCAGTTTCTTCCCCTGCTTACTCCTGTGCCTTCCCAAGGGCACCCCTTCGTAGCTCCTACACTAGACTCTGACTCTGAGCTGGTTTCCACCGCTCACCATCCACTCAGCCTGCCACGCCAGACCCACGAGGACAGCCTTTCCTCCTGGACCCCCAGCTCGGCCAGCGGGGACCTCCCACAGCCAACCAGAGGAGCAAACCCTCCAGTCCCGAAATGTCAGTAAGACCCAAAGGAACGTAGAGTGTTTTTTTCTCTTTGAACAAAGCCTGCTTTCAAGGCCATTGACTAGCTATGGACTCAGAGGTCAGCTCGAGCAGACAGGCTGATAGGAACCCCTTTGTCCTGGATGCCCGCCCGCCTCCCTCCATGGGGTTACGCCTCTCGAGCACATACTTGGGAAGCTGCGAACACACACCATCGAACGAAGACATAAGAACTGAAAGTCAGTAGCCCCACCCCGGGACCCACTGGCCAAATGAAGGCGCGTTTCAGCCAGGTTACGGGAAAATGGAGTTAAAAGATGGTGGGATATTTCCCCATGGCTCGTACAATGGAGGTGGGTGGGTGGAGGGGGGCAGGCAGGAGGGAGGAGGACCATTCTGGGCCTCTAGAATCTGCAGACACCCTTGAAGGCGTCTGAGCCCTGTCTCTTGTTTGCACCCTGGCTTGCCCCATAACCCTGGGAGCTGGTGGCCCGCACCACAAAGGGAACCGTGTTTGCGCCGACAGTCTTATTTCTGCACATTTTACTCTCCAGGCGCCTGGCCAAGCGAGCCCGAGACTGAGGCAAATCCAAAGCTGAGCCAATGCCGCCCTTGCCAGTGATGGCCGGGATCAAAGGCACAGGCCCTTCAGCAAGGGATCCACGTCCAAACAGAGGTTCCGAGAAAGAGCAGGCCTCTCCTTCACCGCCCGCCCGGCCCGGGCTGGAGCCAGTTCTGCCTGGAGCGGGTTCTGGGAGGGCAGGAAGCCAGGGCTTGCCCACCGGGAAGAGGAGTGGGGCTTACAATAAACACCCACCTCCAAGAGTGGGGTTGGACGGTGGCCAGACCAAGCGCATGGGTGAGTGATCAAATCCCAGCATTGGCCGCCTCCAGGCATTTCCAATCAACAAAGTCGAGCAAACCGCTCTTGCCCTTTCAGCACGCATGCAGACTTCGTGACTCATCATCAGCTGTTTTCAGCCTGGATCCCTCGCAGCTGCATCTTTTCAGCTCTTTAGGCCTTTAAAGGTCTTTCCCGGCTCAGCCAGGGAGGCTGGGCGGTGGCGAGTGTGGGAGGCGGGGGTGGGTGGGTGTGTGTTTGGGTGGGTGTGTGTTTGGGAGAGGTGTGTGTGAAGAGGAGAGATGGTAGTAAGGAGGGACAGTGAGACTAGGTGGTGGGCAGCCCCCCAGTCCCAGCCCCACACCATGCCAGGCAGCTGGAGGGAGGCTCCCTTAGAGCCTGGAGACCTGGGGACCACTGTGCCTGCATCTGCCAGGGATACTCCCTACCTTTCTGCACCACCTTAGGGGTTACACAGCCTCAGGTGTGCATAGGTGAAACATCACCACACCTTCGCTTGACCCCCAACTCACATATGTATCTGGTTGATGACAAAGAGCAGATTTTTCGGACACACCCCAGCACGGCCCCTCGGGACTGAAACTTGGCCTTTCTGGAACACCCCAGAAGGGGCAAGGAGCCCCATGCTTGTCTTACCACCGTGATGCTCAGAGTGCGGTGCCTGGGCCGGCAACCTCAGCATGCCCTGCACTCACACAGAGCTGCCCCAGGCTCTGTCTTCTCCCTCCTCTCCTCCCTGAGTTGTTTGCCCGCCCCTCCCCACATCCCCTTGGGGGCCCAAATCCTCAGAATCTTTAATGTGCTACTCCTGTGTGGAAGGGCAGCTTCAAAGAGGAAGGGCCTCAATGAGATGGATTGGCACAGTGGCTGCGTCCATGGACTCAGGCATAGGAACTGTGAGGACGACGCAGCACTGGCAGAGTTTCATTCTGTTGTCCAGAGGGTCGCTATGGGCTAGAGCCGGCTCCATGGCACCTTGACAACACGAGCCGTGCGCACATGATCTCATTTAAAATTCACACCTATACTGGGAGTTGTGCATCTTGGTTTTTGGAGATGGGGAAGCCCACACTCAAAAAGGCCCCGTGACTTGCACAGTGTTCCAGAGGCAAGCTCACATCTGGATCTGTGGGACTGCCACATGCATGCTCTCAATCACTTTCTAGACGCCCCCGGCCCAGGCTGAAGGGCTCTCTTGTGGCAAAGTGGGTTCTGAATTGGGCTGCTAACCATAAGGTCAGAAGTTCAAACCCACCAGCTGCTCTGGGGGAAGAAGATTAGGTTTTCAGCTGCCCTGAAGATTCACAACCTTTAAAACCCACAGGGGCAGTGCTACTCTGTCCTGTTGGGTCGAGGCAAGTTGGAGTCCACTGGACGGCAATGAGTTTGATCTATTTTTGGTGTCCCAGGCTGGATCTAAACACCCCGCTGAAGTTGGTACCCTCCGGGCCAGTCCCACCCCCACCCCTGCCTGGGCTCCTTTCCCCAGAACTCTCCCTGCCTGGGCAGCCAGTCTTAAATCTTTTCTCAAAAGACAGACCCAACTCCCCCCTCTCCCCTCCAAGCAGGGGGTGGGACAAAGGAGAGAGCTAGAGCCCCACCTCTCGGGCAGGAAGTACCCCTGCCAAGGCCCTCGCCTGCCCTAGCACTTGGCAGAGTTAAGGGCACGCTCCAGCTCCTATCACAGTCCGGGTCCCCAAAGCCTGGGCAGAAGGCTGCAGGGCCCTGCTGCGCGGTGGGGCTGCAGAATTCACCCACTCTGCCGGGCGCTCGGCAGATCCAGACTGCTTCCTGAGTAGCATCAGGAGGGGCCTGGGTTCAAGTCCTGCCTGTCAGCTTACGGAGTGACTTGAACTGCTCACACCTCATCTTGGGGTCTCCGTGTTCCCACTTCTGCAGTGAGGGGCTGGACGGCTGATCTCGAAGGATGCTTCCTGCTCTGGGACAGTGGATGCCAGATTTCCTTGTGACTTTGGATCCCACCAGCTGGGCTGTGGAAATCTGAGATGACAATGGCTCAGTGCTGGACTTCCTGCTCGACTTGATTTGTCCCGGGCTGCTGGAGAGCGTTCCTCAGGTGCCCCTCACGTGGCCTCTCTCTCCGTGCCCACGCACGCAAGGGGATTTCTGTTTGCATAGCTGAGCAGGTTCTGGGACCCCAGCAGCTCCACAGAGCCAGCCCCCCTTATCTGGGACCCAGAGAAAGCCAGCCAGTCATGGGGAGCTGCGATGTCTTGATTGACCCCAACAGCTCGTTTATCCCTGAGAGCAACACCACGGGCTTCACCGCCTTCTCCATGCCCAGCTGGCAGCTGGCGCTGTGGGCCTCGGCCTACCTGGCTCTGGTGTTGGTGGCTGTGACAGGCAATGCCACGGTCATGTGGATTATCCTGGCCCACCAGAGGATGCGCACAGTCACCAACTACTTCATCGTCAACCTCGCCCTGGCAGACCTCTGCATGGCCGCTTTCAACACCGCCTTCAACTTCGTCTACGCCAGCCACAACATCTGGTACTTCGGCCGTGCCTTCTGCTACTTCCAGAACCTTTTCCCCATCATGGCCATGTTTGCCAGCATCTATTCTATGACAGCCATCACCGCCGACAGGCAAGAAAGGGGTGGTGGGGCTTTGCTGGGGGCTCAGGAGGGCAGAGTGGGGTGGGGGGAGTTGCCTGCAATGGCACAGCAAGGCAGACCCCAAAGCAAGGCCTCCCACGTTTGGTAATGATCCAAATTCTCTTGGAGACAGTGGTCAGTGGAACTGAAGCATGCAAGCTTAAAGTTAGACCAAGGAAGAACTTTCACGTCAAGCTGCGGGAGGCGTGAGGTCATGTCTGGGGACGTTCTGGAATGTTCTTCTGTGAGTTGGTCTTTAATCTGATGTCTTTCTTTTATAACAAGGCAATTACTTAGACTCTTTCCCTGTTCCAGGTAGAGCATCCTAGGGGAAACCATTACTCCTGCATTCAATCAACAGATCATGCTGGTATAGAAAGGAGTGATTCACCACATCTGTCTTCTGAGGTGCCTCTGGGTGGATTGGAATCTCCCACCTTTCCGAGCTTCACTGTTCATGCCACCCACCCAGGGACCAGGAGCATATATGAAGCATAGCTCGGCCCAGCATAGAGCCAGTCAGACTGTCCCTTACAGAAGGCTGACTATTGTTGTTTTCTGAGGAGCTCTGTTAGTGTAGTGGTTACACACTGGGCTGCTAACTGCAAGGTTAACAGTTTGAAATTACCAGCCGCTCTACAGGAGAATGAAGGGGCTTTCTACTCCTGTAAAGAGTTACAGTCCTGGAAACTCACAGGGGCAGTTCTACCCTGCCCATGGGTCACTAGGAGCCAGCATCCACTCCATGGAAGAGTCATAGAGTCACTGTTTCTGTTGGGCTGCTAACTGCAAGGTTGGCAGTTCAAACCCACCACAGCCCCAGGGGAGTAAGAAAAGCTGTCTACTCCTATAAAGATTGACAGCCCTGGGAGCCCTAGGTATAGGGCCCTTAGGAGTCGGGAGGGATCCCATGGCAGTGGGCTTTGGTATTGTTCTGTGAGGCCCTCAGGGGCTGCAGACATTGACCTCTCCTGAGGAGGGCCAGGGTCGGGGTGGCAGAGTTAGGCTTGGGGTTTGTGAGTCCCTTTTAAAGCAGCTTGGGGAGGACATCACCCAGGTGGCTATGGAAGGGCATCTCGGCATCCTTGGTCAGAGAGGCTGAGGGGATACGATCCCGAGAGACAGTCTATGGCACAAAGAAAAACCCCACCTCCACTCCTCAGTGGAGGGAGCCAAGGTCCCACAGAGGGGCAGAGGCAGCCCCTGCATCTGTGGGGAGGAGGGTTACTTTGGGCCCCTTGACCTTGGGGAAGCAGCTGGGGACTGGGGAGTTCTCCCTTCTTCAGTCAAGGTCCTATAGGCCCATGAGGTCTCAGAGGCACCAGTCCCCAGGACCTGCCTCCAGGGGCTTCCCGGGTGCCAGGGACAGAGGGGAGCCCAATTGGCAGCACCTGGTAGCAGACAGCTGCAGCCAGTCTGGGTTCCAAACCAGCTCTGCCTCTCCCAAATTGGTTTGGCTCATGTCTCTAAGCCTCCATCTCCTGATAGGGAAAATGGAGAAAATCACTCCAGCCTGAGGTATCATGGTGGCAGCTCCTGCTCCTCGCCAGGCATGAGGGCAGAGGAACTCCCATGCTGGTTCTCCCGGACAATGGTGGGAGCCGAGGACCCAGCTGCTGGCTGGCCTCACCCAAGTCAACCAAACGTGTGTCCCAGGGTGTTTCTGTGGCTGAGTTGTCCCCAGGAGATCGCCAGGTCTGTCTGCTGAGGTGCAGCAGGGTAGACTCGGGTCACCAGCCTGTTGGTGGGCAGCGACTGTGTCAACCATCCACACCAGTCTTGGGCTCTGACTGCACGAGGGGGATCGTTCACTCGGACTTGAATGCCAGGTTTAAAGTTGGGGGCCGATGCCCGAGCCACCAGCCGTAGGCGCCCACTTACACTCAAACTAGTTAAAATGGAAATTTACATTCCTCGGAGGCACCAGTTACATTTCCATGGGAGAGCACAAAGGCAGAGCATTTTCCCTTGTAAACTGTGGCCTCTGCTAAGGTTTCTGGACAAGAGAAGGACTGGCCTAGGGCTGAGAGTCTTGGGAAGGGCTGAGCTTCAGGCTAAAGCTGCACACCGAGTCCTGCTCCCAAGTGGATTTCCAGTGTGGCTGCCCCACTGGTCAGTGCCCACCTGAGGGCATGTCCATGCTCAGAGGGAGGTGGCACCGTGGTGGCTTGGTGACCCCTCGCTTTCCGGGTGGCAGGGAGAGCTACGGCCCAGCTGGTTCTCCTTGGGTTCCGTGAGGGCATCATGTCTGCAGGCACCCGGCAGCGGTGCTGAGATGGACCTGCTGAGATGGGGGGTTCGGTGGGGGCAGAGGGAGGATGAAAGGGGTGGTCAAGGGAGATGTACCAACCACTCACTCTACCCTCTGCTCACAGGTACATGGCCATCGTCCACCCCTTCCAGCCCCGGCTCTCAGGCCCTGGCACCCAAGTGGTGATTGCTGGCATCTGGCTGGTGGCTCTGGTGCTTGCGTCCCCCCAGTGCTTCTACTCCACCATCACCGTGGTGCAGGGGGCCACCAAGTGTGTGGTGGCCTGGCCCGGAGACACCGGCGGCATGACGCGTCTCCTGTAAGACCTCTGGGCTGGGGTGTGGGGGAGATGATGCATGTGTGTGCACACCTGAGAATGAACTTGTGTGTCTGTGTGTGTGCTGGTGCATGCATGCACAAGTGGCTAGTGGGATGCAGATGGGCCTATGAGCATGTGTGAGATTCCCCAACCCAAACCCAGTGCCAGTGAGTCAATTCTACCACACAGTATCCTTAGAGGATGACAGACTCTTTACCGGACAGAGTGGAGCTACCCTTTGGATCCAGTGACTTAGTGGGTTACGCGTTGGGCTGCTAACTGCAAGGTCAGCCGTTCCAAACCGCCAGCCCATCTGAGGGAGAAAGGCGAGACTTTCCACCCCTGTAAAAAGTTACAGTTTAGGAAACCCACGGGGCAGGGCTACCCTGTGCTATCGGGCTGCTATGAGAAATCATCTTGATGCCAGTGGGTTTGTGTTTTGAAGATGTGGGGTGCTGAGCTGCGGGCTGCTGGGTAACCATGGCAACACAGTCTCCCTTCAAGCCCGCCTTTCACAATACCCCTCCGACTACACTCACCCCTGCCTGGCCCCACCTGCTCCCAGTCCTACCACAAGAACACCACTCAGTGGCCTCACTCGGTGGCCTTCACTGCTGGGGCAGATGCCATGACAGAGGGTGGGGTGGACCCTTCCTGGAATCTCTAGTTCCACCACACACCCTACCTTCTCAGAAGGGGCGCCCACACCCCCAAAGGGCAGTTACACACAGGGGACGAACCCTACTCTTTTGGCTCAAGGGTGGGTGAGTAGAATATTCTGGAACTGGCCACTGTGGGGCGGTGTTGTTTCTCCCCTTGTACACAAGTTTTTGTTCCTAAGCTGGGGACTGTAAATAGTAAGCGTTCTGGTGGGGTAGAGGGCTACACATTAGCCTGCGTCCGGCTAGGTCGTCTAGAGTAACAAAACCAGGGACATGCACATGTGTACAAGAAAGAGCTCCATATCAGGAGGGCCTCCCAGCCCAGGCCAACTCAATGCACGGCTCCGATGCCACGGGAGCCCTCTTCCGACTCGTGTCGCTGCAGGCTGAGGAGGCAGGAAGCAGGGAGATCTCAGGCCAGGGGCTGCAGAGGTGCGTGGATCTGGATCGAAGGTCTGGGGGAATATGGCAGGGGTGACAACTTGCAGGGTTGGTGGCTCACATGGGCCCCCTGAAGGCAGATACAGAATCCAGACAAGGAAGAAGGCAAGGGAGAGAGAGACATTCCTAGGGTCTCTCTTATAAAAATACCACACCCCAAGGTGGCATCATCACGAGGTGACCTGATGGATAGGTTGGATTCCACCCTTACACGCTCATCCAGGTATAAGTTGACATAAAACCTAACCACTGCAGGCTGCTCACTGTACGTTCAGCTGTTCAAACCCACCAGCTGCTCTAAGGGAGAAACAAATTTCTACATAGCTTCCTATTCCCATAAAGAGTCACAGCCCCCAAGCCCAGGGACACAGTTCTACCAGATCCTCCAGGGGCTATGACGGCATCGACTTGATGGCAGTGAGTCTGGTTGGTTTGGTTTAATGCCAGCTCTCTGGGGATTGCAGGTTCTGTTCCTACACTCATTCAGGCAACCAGAGGGCAGAGGTGGACAATGAATTCTGAGAGAGGATTTTCAGGACGCTTGGCTTTCTGTGTGAGAAGGTGTTGTCTTCTTTGGTGGGGAGCTTCCAGTGGGAATTCCCTAGGGGATTCTATCCTTACAGACCTGTGTCCTGGGGGTGTGGGGGGTGTGTGGTGTGGTGTGTGTGTGTGTGTGTGTGTGTGTGTGTGTGTGTGTGTGTGTGATGAAGTCACAGATGCTTTCTCCAGCCCCAAAACCAAAATTGAAGGACAGTCCAGACTCGGAGGAAAGGCAGGTCCAAGAACATGGTCCTCAAGGCTCAGAGGTCCCCTCTGCATGTAAGGGTTCAGAGTGGATGGATTCCTGCCCTGTTGCCATGTCGCTAGGAAAGAAGGAGGCAACTGGTGACACTTGGGAAGGATCTCAGAGCTTCTCTCATTATTTTACAAATGGGGAGACTGAGGCTGCGGGATAGACTTGACTGGCCCAATTTCGCACTTTAAACCACAGGCTGACGCCCTGTAAAAAGGTAGCAGCCGGCCGGCCCACAGCAATCCCCATTTCTCCGCGGGGTTGGATCCTCTGTCAAATGACCACATAACACTCACAGACCGCACTTACGGATGTAGCAAGCCACAATTTGGGATCAGATCTGGGTCGAGATCAGCCGGCAGGCAGGGGAGTCTGGGGGTCTAGAGCGCACCCCCTTCCTTTTGAGGGCAGAGCAGCTCGAGAGCGGCTCCTCCCTGCCCCGCAAGCACCTAGGTCCAGGGTGGAGCCTCAGGGCCGAGCCCGGGAAGCCAGGACCCTGGACAAGGGCGACCACGAGTGCTGGAGGGGGTGGGGCTGCCCGCGGACTGCCCAGTGCCCGGCTCTCTTTCTAGGTATCACCTCGCGGTGATCGTCCTCATCTACTTCCTGCCCCTGGTGGTGATGTTCGTCGCATACAGCATCATCGGCCTCACCCTCTGGAGGCGGTCCGTCCCTGGGCATCAGGCGCACGGCGCCCACCTGCGCCACCTGCAAGCCAAGAAGGTGAGCACTGGGGGCGGGGCAGGGCGGGGCCTGGCGGAAGACGTGGTGGACGACGTGGTGGACGACGTGGTGGACGACGTGGTGGACGACGTGGTGGACGACGTGGTGGACGACGTGGTGGACGACGTGGTGGACGGCGAGAATCCGCTCTTAAAAACGGTTTTATTGACAGATACTCAAGTATCATTCAATTCAAAGGTTTGCGTATATTAAAAAGTTGCACAACCATTGCGGACAATCCAGTTTAGAACATTTTCTTCACTTCTGTAGCTTGCTGTGAGACCACTAATCTAGTGACTGTCTCTCTAGATTTACCTAGCCTGGATTTCATATCATTCAAGAAAATCATACAAACCAGACAACCAATCAAACAAAAACGCCAACAACCACAACAGAATAAGTCATAGGAAAACCTCAATCTAAGTGAAAGCAGGAAATAAAAGCTAGAACAGGTTAAAAACGGGTCAACTGGTGAGGGGGTAGTGATGTTAAACTTAATAGATCTGCACTCACTCATTCTCTGATGCACTCTGAGGGCCAGGCTACTTCCATCCCTGGTCAATTCTACAGAATCCACCCTGAACTTGCCCTTGCCTCAACCCTGGGACCAATTTGCTTTTGGTCTTGGGCCAAATACAAAGTCAGGGGAACTTCCCGTATCTTAGGAGCTTCCCAGAATTCCAGACACTTCCCCAAACCTTACCACACGGGGATCTTCAAACCCTAGATGATTCTGGAGCACCTAGAGTAGCAGGAGCCTCCGAGCTGTGGGTGTGAAGGGGTGTCCTTGGCTGCTGGAAGTGCCGTCCTCATAGGTCCTGGGGACTGGCCTGTGATCTGGCCTCCTCCAGGCCGACTCCCATGCCCATCCAAGTACCAATGTGCTCACTTCCCTGACACCCAGCGCCCCCATCTAGACCTCCTCCATCCTCTCCTAATCAAAGCTCCCCCCCTTCCTGCTAAGTGACTAATGGAGGCATTGAGTTCCTCACATCATGTACCCAGGTAAAGCCATGGCATCCCACCTGGTGTCAGGCATTTTTCACAGGGTGGCACAGGCAAGTCATTGGGCAGGGACCCTCTTGAGTGGCCCTCCTCATGGAGAGGCTCTCTGGTTCACGGCCCATCCCTCAGAGGGACACAGGGCTAGGCAGAAGTGTGTGTCTATAAAGACAAGGCTGTGAGCAGGGGAAGGCTGGCACAGACTCATGGGTGGGGCGGGGGAGGTGGAGGTGTCCCTGCGTGGAGCAGCCTCATTGCTGGTGGCTGGAAAGCTGAGGCAGACACAGATCCCAGGGAGAGGGCCTCTTCATGACCCAGAAGGGGCTCTCTTGAGGAAACGGTGAGATGGACAACTCAGCCTCTCTCCAGGGAGGGAGGGAGGACGTCTGGGCAGCAACTGAAGTGTGTGGTGTGTGGTGTGTGGGAGGGCTTTGAGGAATTGGGCCTTCCATCGAGTCGATTCCAGCGCATATTGAGTCTACAGGGCAGAGTAGGCCTGCCTCTGGTGGTTTACAAGAGGAAAGCGCTACAGGAGTAGAAAGCTTCATCTTTCTCCCAAGGAGTAACTGTGGTTTTGAACTGCTGACCTTGCAATTAGCAGTCCACTGTGCAACCACTAATACAATCCAAGGGCTCCTTAAGGACTTCAAAAATGGACATCCCTTGTGAATCAACCGTGGGGGTAGGGTGGGGAGGGAATGCCCTCGGATGGATGTGGTGGTGACTATACAATCCCTCCTAGCTATATGTTTGATCGATTGAACTATTCAATTGATATGCAAATTATGTGCCAATAAAACTGTGGGGGGGGGGATAGACAAATCCCTTTAAGGAAGAAAGGCTTCGAAGGAAAGGGCAGTGTGGGTGAAGGGCCTAGCCTGTGCCAAGGCCCTGCGGCTCAGAGCATCTGGGCAGCAGATGTCCCAGGAAACAGGTCTCAGCGGTAGAAGAGGTCTAATTCGTTGGGCTGGCCTGAGGGCAGCGCGTGCCTTCCCTCGGGAGAGCTGGGGGGCGTGGGTGTCAGGCTGCAGAGTCACCATAATGGAGATTCTCCTGGAACAGATTGTGAAGACCATGGTGCTGGTGGTGGTGACGTTTGCTGTCTGCTGGCTGCCCTACCACCTCTACTTCATCCTGGGCACCTTCCAGGAGGACATCTACTGCCACAAATTCATCCAGCAGGTCTACCTGGCGCTCTTCTGGCTGGCCATGAGCTCCACCATGTACAATCCCATCATTTACTGCTGCCTCAACCGAAGGTGAGTCCCTCCCCTCGAGGTCCCCTCCTCAGTCCTTAGGATTTCCTGGTCCCACCCAGGTCCCCGAACAGCTTACACAGTCACCCTGTTTCAGTCTGAACCCTTGGCTCCACCTCACCCCAACTTGGGGGTGCCGTCCTCACAGTCCAGACCATACCACAATCCCCCCTCTTGTGGGGGTCTCACCTCCTCCCTGAAGCCTTGTCCCGCTCCCCAGGCCACAGCTAGTCCTGTCTTGTCTGTCCTCTCTAGGGTGGGGGGGGGCTGTCTGAGTGAAAGGGAACGAGGGGGAGGCAGAGATGGGGACAAGCCAAAAAGAGCTGGGGAGAAGCCAAAAGCAGACAGACAAGGGAAAGAGAGAAGTGAGGAACTTCTGTCCTGACTTTATTTTACTTTGCTTAATTATTTTAAAATATATTTAATTATTTTTAGCAATTTAAGCTTTACATAGGAATTGTGCAGAAGGTGTAAAGCATTCCCGAATGCCTCCTCCTCTTCTGCCCCGTTCCAGCTTTTCCTGTTATTAACATCTTGCCTTTATCTGGTACATGCCACACTCTAAAAACCAAACTTCCTGACATCCAGTCGATACCGACTCACAGTAACCTTATAGAACAGGGTGGAACTGTCCCTGTGAGTTTCTGAGACTGTGACTCTTTAGGGAAGGAAAAAGCCTCTTCTTTTTCCCGTGGAGCAGCTGGTGGTTTCAAACTGTTGGCCTTGCGACCACTCCGCTGCCAGGGCTCCTTCACATTGTATGACAGTACAATCATCCTAAGAGGCCACCTGCCAAGTCAGGGAGGAACCTGACACACACATTGCTACGTGGAAGAATCCAGTCTACCTACTAAGTGATTTCCGCTGTATAATTTGGGGGTAAAGTCAAAACAAGAGAGGGGGTGAGAGGATCGGTGCTAGGGAATGTGGATGCATTTTTAGGGCAGTGAAACTTCTGCATGGTAGTGTCATGATAGATGCATGGCATCCTGCATGTGTGGGAACTCATGTTGTAGTCGTGAGAGACTGCTGAATCACTATTTGTCTCCCAGAGGCCCCATGGGACACAGTAGTCAGGGCCCGTAGGGTTTTCTAGGCTGTGATCTTAACAGGATGGGCGCTGGTGGCGCAGTGAGCTACGGGGTGAGCAGTTCGAATCTATCAGCCATCCTGTGGGGCAGTCTCTCAGTCTTTATGGGAGTAGACTGGCACATCTTTCTTCTATGGAGCATGGGTGGATTTGAAATGCCAATCTCTCAGTCAGTGACCAATCACATGGCCACTGAACGGCCAGGGTTCCCTGTTGAATCCTGATGTCAACTAGGGAATTTGGGGTTCGTCTCCATATCGGTTCATCAACTGTAACACTTGCCCCCTCACCCCCACTTCCTCCGGCTACCGCAGTAAGAAAAGCACGGAGGTCTTTCTGGAGCAGTGGGCAGCACCCAGCACGCAGGACGCAGGGCCAGCACCCATGGGGCCGCTCCCCCAACCGGCCAAAGGCACGATGCATTTCCCACCCTGCAGGGGCTCGAGGGTGGCAAAGGCAGTGGGGACTTCTGGTTCTCCTGGCCCTCGTCCTCCTGGGTCAGTGGGCAGACCCTTCCCAGGAGCACATGGAGAGGTGTAGGGTGCTTCCGCACCCAGAGGTTCCGCTTGCCAAGCAGACTTTATCAGCCTTGGAAAAGCAGGTGGGAGATGAAAGGAGGTCACCGGGCCTTGGACCCAGGCAGACTGATGTGAGTGAGGTCGGTCCAGGGTCTCTAGTTCTCTCCTCCCGTCTCTTCCCCACCCTGGTGTCCAGACCATTCAGAAGGCCAGGAGGGAGAGCTTCCTGAGTGGGACAGGGGTGAGAAGCTGTGTTTGCGCCAGTTGACTGTGGGGCAGGGCACTGGCCACAGAGCGCCACGCAGTGGAATCTTGTGGAACTGCAAGGAGAGGAACCAAGGCCTGGCTTTCTGGAACAAGGAACAGACATGGAGTTCTGTCTCTCCTGGCTGTTGTACAGGCGCCCGTTCGCCTGCTCGAAGCAGCAGTGTTGGTGCCTTCACTGTCGGTTCCTTATGAGTCCAGTTTACACAGGGGCCTTCGTACGGCCACGACAGGAGAGCTGGGTATTTTTAAAGCAAACACCCCCAAACTCAGTAGTAGTATTTTACAAAGCAGTCTCCTCGAGCGTGTACGTATTCTACCCATGCTGCCAAACCCGCACTTTCCTTTACTTTTTATTACCCTTTCTTTTCTTTTTACATCATTTTATTGGGGCTCGTACAACTCTCATCACAGCCCATCCATCCATCCATCCATCCATCCATCCATCCATCCATCCATGTCAAGCACACTTGTTGCCATCATCATTCTCAAAACATTTGCTTTCTACTTGAGCCCTTGCTATCAGCTCATTTTTCCCCTCCCTCATAAACCCTTAAAATTTTATAAATTATTATTTTGCCACATTTTACTGTCCGACATCTCCCTCCACCCACTTTTCTGTTGTCCATCCCCCAGGGAGGAGGTTATATGTAGATCTTTGTAATCGGTTCCCCCTTTCCACCCCACCCTCCGTCTACCCTCCTGGTATCGCCACTCTCAGCACTGGTCCTGAAGGGATCATCCGTCCTGGATTCCTAAACCTGCAATTTCTAAGTGTTCTGACTACTCCTTTAGAAGCCAATTGACAAGGCAATGAAGGAAATCTGTTTGTTCCTCATAATTGGGCCTTATATTTTGTGATAACCAACTGTCTACATCTGCTTTCATCACCACGCCAGTCCCTAGACTGAGCTCCAGATGACAGATGGCTGGTTCAGAAAAATCAGATCTCTATCGTAGGCAATGGGGCTCTGGGCAGCATTGACTGGGGGGGGGGGGAGCAGCCACAGAGCAGCCCCTATAACCAGTCTTCCCCTCTGCCCCTCCCCGCTCCCCCAGGTTTCGCTCTGGATTCCGCCTTGCTTTCCGCTGCTGCCCATGGGTCACACCGACGGAGGAAGATAAACTCGAGCTGACTCACATGCGCTCCCTCTCCATGCGGGTTAACAGGTGTCACACAAAGACTTTGTTCGTGGTCCCTTCTGACGTTACTAATGGGCAGGCTGGGGGTGGCCAAAACGAGATGCCCACTGAACTCTGAAGCCTGGGTTGGGTCGAAGAGCGAGGCTTCGCACCCAGGGAGACGGAGAACTGCAGGTCGACCTGCCCCCCACCCTATAATTAACCAAACCGAATCAAATGCCTGCCATCGAATCCATGCCGACTCAGACCCTAAACTGCCCCGGTGAGTTTCCTTGACTGTAGCTGTTGAGTAGAAAGCATGTCTTTTTACCGCAAGAGTGACCGCCTCGAACAGCTAACCTTGCAGATGGCATCATGACCACTATGAGATCACCCTTCAATACGCCAACGGAAAAACAAGATGGGACCAAGAACTAAGCAGAGAGTGCTGACTGAAGGGCCCAGCCACTGATCCCAGAGTGCTTCCGGGATCTAGGTCAAAGACGGTGTGGGGTAACTTTTCCCTCATCCATCTGCGCAGGCGCAAGTGCCTTCCTGAGGTCAGGCTTACAGCATCCATGTTTGAATTGGATTGACTATGGAAGGAAAACTACCCTTGTGATGATAGAAAGCAACTAACTCCTGACTTCAATGATGGGACACTAAGGCACGGTGGGGACTGTGGCAAACTAGGAAGACCACCCATGCAAGGAGGACCGGAGCTACTCAGCTCTGGGCAATTGTTCGAGAGTTATCCTGTGGAAATGGAATTCACTGTTGCCAAATCCTTTCACGTTTTAAGGGAGGTCAGCAGTCTAAATCTTTAGACTTGGGAGGAAAAGTGGCTTACATTTTCATAAACTTTGGGTCAGTTGAGAAAATACATTTGTGAGAGATGCTGGTAAATAAATGATCAAGCTAAAGTAAAGCTGTCAAGAGGAAACATGTTTTTTTTTTTTTTTTTGTAAAGCCCTTTCATTGGCTGTGGGTCGCCCATGGCTTCTTTGGGTCTGCATCTGAAAGCCCCAAGGTGGTTAGAAAGCAAAACCTCCACTTCTCCCTCTGCCCAAAGGTAAAACGACCTTACAGGGATGCTGCAGGGAACCACGGCGGTGGCCGCGACCGTAAAGCAGGCCAGACACAGATGAAGTGCTCAGTAAACAGCGGCCATGACCTTTGGTTACCATGATGCACGTCAGCGGTACAGCTCCTGCCCTCAATTCTGCAGCAAGAAGGTGGCAGCTGGAGAACACCAACAGTCCCAACTCCCACCAAGCTCTGGGTCTGGTCCAGCCCACCCATGGGTGCACTTGTACCTGTCTGCCCACTCATCATCCCCCTCCAGAAGAACCACGTGACCCTGTACATGCACAGCAGAAGCACTTAATGGGCTCACTGTGCCGGAGACACCTCCCTGCCAGGCCCCCAAATAAAAGAGACTCTGATGTCACCCAGCCTGCCTTGGCCCCAGGGAGCTGTCGGCAGGGCCTGGGAGAGCCCCCAGGACCTCACCTCCAGCAGGGGGTGCCAGGAGGCTGGTCACGTGGGACCCCCACAGGGCCACAGTGGCAGCCGCGGGCAGGTAAGGATGAACATCCGGTGGTCGGCGTTAAGACCAGAGAGGGCAGGTGCAGGGGGCCTGGTGCTCCAGCACGTCCCCGGGGTCGGGCCTGAGGCCCCATTGACCATGGGTGCTGGAAGGGCAGCGTCTGCTGAGGGGGCGGGCGGGGACCCGGCCACACTTGTCCTCACCCTGGAAGCCAAGCTGAGCTTTTCTTTGTTCAGGCAGCAAGCAGGGCGCAGGGCTGGGGAGACGTGCGTGGCCCTCTTGAAGGTGCCGGGGTGGGGCTGTGGGCTAGGGCGCCGGGGCGAGACACCAGGGGACAGGATGCGTCGCTGGTGTCCCCGGGGAGGGGCCTGAAGGGTACGGTCGCCATCCGAACCCTCCCCCGCGTCCCACCTCCCGCCAGGCGCCCCTCCCGCTGTCCCCGCCAGGAAGCACGACTCGGGCCTGGAGTTGGTACAAAGTTTACTAGGTCACACAACACGGCTCACGAAAGCGATGGCAATTCCAGAGATGCCACTGTTGGTTGCTTGGTTCCTTTTACCCAGATGAAGATGAGACATTCCCACACGATTGCCACCTCCCCCTCCCCCACCCCCCACGGGACAACCGGGATGCAGGACGGTCAGCACGTCGCGATGACCGGTGGGGACGGGCGCTAGGCCGGCGGGAAGCGGTCAACGTTCCACGCACACGCGTCCGGCGGCGCCCCCGGCGGCCGAGCCCGGCAGTGGCTGCTGGTGATGGTACATTGCACGCTGGGGAGGCGTCCGGGGGTCCCGGGCACGGGGGTCAGCGTCCCCGGGGCCCGGCTTTTCATAAACAGCTGCATCGGACAGGTGCGTAACTCAGAAGTGGGCGTCACTAGGCTTTGCACGTGGGGAACGCACGACCAGGTGGAAATCGAACCATGCAGAGTGGCGGGCGGGTGAGATTACCAACAGCACACGCTAACTTGTATCCTACTGTATAGGCCATGAGTTGGGGTTTGTTTCCCTCCGGCTGCGTGGTGGCAGGCTCAGGCGCCCTTGTCCCCCAACTCGGCTCGCTGGGGGGAACCGGGGAGGGGGGCGCTGCTGCAAGAGATGAGCTCTGGAGGGGCGGCAGGTGGGCTCCCGGGTGCTTAGTTGCTCATGGGGATGTCTCCTCGGAGCCGCACGCCCACCGCCGTGATGAGAGCGGCCCCCTTGCCACTACCGTCTTCGGAGAGCAGGAAGGACACGTTACACTGCGGGGCCAGTTCCTTCACGGTTTGGTGCATGATTTTGGAGAAGCTAGAAAAAAAAGGTAAGCACACACAGAGAGGGGAAGGGGAGGTAGAGGAAGGTGAGACGGCCACCTGACTGAAGATGCGCTAACACGAGAAGATGGAGAGTGGGTTGCAGCCACGGCTGAGGATTTGCATGTAGTCAGGCACTGGTCTCAGTAGAGAGGCACAATGGAAAAACCAAGGGCAAGTTATTACAAAGAAATAGTGTATCGGCCGGGCACTCAGACACACCCATCTTCAGAGCATGGGTTTTCTCAAAAAAAAAAAAAAAAAAAAAATCAAACTGACGTAGATTTCGACTCAGATACAGCAGAGTAAGATTCCACAGGATTTCTGAGCCTGTAAATCATTACGTGAGCAGAAAGCCTCAACTTTTCCACGAGGAGCAGCTGGTGGCTTCAAACTGCTGACCTTTCCATTAGCAGTCCATTGAGGCATCTACTGTGTCACAGGGGCTCCCTAAACTGTCCCCCAGGTACCCTCCCCAAACCCAACCAAACACACTGCCATCAAGTTGATTCCAACTCATAGCGACCCCAGGGCAGAGTAGAACTGTCGTAACTCTTCACAGGACAGTTATAAAGCCTCATCTTTCTCCCACAGAGCAGCTGGTGGTTTCGAACTACTAACTTGATGGTTAGTCACCACACTACACCACCAGAGCTCCTCGGGGCTCACTATGGGAGCTGAACACGCAGCTGGCGCTAGGTCCTGGGCATGGGCCTCTGGTGTCCAGCTCCTGGACCAGTCAGGAACACACTCCATTCCAGCTGCAGTCCCTCTGCGATGCTCAGCTCACCCCCCCCACCCACCCCCTACCCGGGCAGGACAACGCTAGTAAGAAGTGCCAAGTGACACTCTGCACTGGCATTGTGCAGTTAAGACGTAAGAGAGGACCCAGCAGAGATTCTCGGGGAGATGGGGATCGAGGAGGTTGTAACAGCCATTTACTGAGGTGCCCGATGACAAGAGCCTGAGTGGCGTAGAGGGTTACGAGTTGGGCTGCTAACTGCCAGGTCAGCAGTTTGAAACCACCAGCTGCTCCGCAGGAGGAAGAGAGAGCGCTCCACTCCCCTAATGCGTGATAGTCTCAGGAATCCGCAGGGGCCGGGCTCCTTTGTCCGGTAGGGTGGCTCTGAGTCAGGCCTGCCCGGTGGGAGTGAGTTTGGCTTTCTGAGGAGCTCTGTACATGATGTACACACGCTTCAGGGACCACCAGCATCCCTGTGAGAGATGAGGCGGCGAGGCTCTGCCGAGAGCAAGCAAGGGCACGAGCCTGTGACTGTCAGTGCTGAGATGGATGCTGAGACTATCCCACACGCTGCCTCAGGAGGGTGAGGACAGCGGGCGACCAGTAGAGAGACAGGCGGGGAAGAAGCAGGATGGTTCCGTACCAAAGCCTGGCCATGACAGCAGGTGTCGCTTTACATGGAGTTGGGTGAAGCTGCTTGTCGGGAGGATGCCATCCGGCCCTGCTTGCCTGAGATGGTTCCAGAGGGCCTCTGCCCCCTGGCAGCGATGAGGAGTAGCCCTCTCCTTGGCACAAGCACCCCCGTTTGGGAGAGAAGGTGTATGGTCTCTCAACAGCTCAGAGCCATGCTTTGGGACATGCAGCAGATCAAAGAGTGTGTGTCCTTCTCTGGCATGGGGTGTGGGGTGACCTCAGCCACTGGCATCTAGGTGCCCGTGGGTACTTCCCACCCCTTCCCTGCCCTTCCACGTCTCAACAACAGCAACAGCCCAATGCGCCCTCCTTCTGCCTCCGTCACTCGCTCTCCCCACTAACCAAGCACAGACTTCAGCCAAGTTGCAGCTAGCCAGGCCCACCCACAACCCCCTCCCCCTCACTGTGCCTATGGCCCTATGCCCAGGCCGGACTAATGGACCCATGAGGACCCAGAAGGACCGGGAGGAGGGGTCACCTCCTGCTACCAGGGAAGCTGCTTCTCTTACCCAAACCCATGAAGCCACTTACTGTGGATGAAGCTTGAAGAGGGTCCCATCCACTCCCACAGTGACATTCAGATGGTCCAGCCCCCTGTTCTCACGGATCTTATCCACCACGGCAGCCATGCCTGCGCCACACAGCTGCGCGGCCCGCCTGGACACGACCCCACACACGGTCTTCACGAGAATACTGTCGTCGCAGGTGCTGTTCAGTCCCAGCTGCTGGAGGATGGCCCGGACCTGGAGCAGCGCCAACCGGTCACTGCAGTGAACAAAAGCCAGGGGGGTTGGATGGAGCGGGACGAGAGCAGAGCCCCAAATCAGAGTCCTCACCCCGAGGAGCAGTGGGGGCATGGTTCCCCTTCAAAACAACATTTGCTTTGTTCGTGCTCCCAGAAGCATTATGTGTTAAGGTGTAGACATGTTGGCAAGTCAAGGCAACTAGAAACTGGAGCATTAAAATGATCCATCCTCCCAACACCCAGGAACAAGCATGGTCATGCCTCCCCCTCCCAGCGGTCTTTGCCACGTCGTAAAGCAGAGTGCTGCGGGACGAGGGCTCGCAAGCGGAATCGTCCTTCATACATCCTTTCCTCTCGATCTGTTTCCTACTGGGTGCTGTGGTGGTTAGGTGCCATCTAGTCGGTCCCAACCCGTCGGGACCCTCTGCACAACAGAAGGAAGCACGGCCTGGTCCTGCGTCCCCCTCACCACTGTTCCTGTGCCTGAGCCCCGGGCTGGAGCCACTGTGTCCATCCATCTCCTGGCAGGTCTTCCTTTGTCACAGCCCCTCGGCACCTCCCACTTGGGATGTCCCAGCAAGTCCCCAGCCCTTCAGCACAGCAAGAGCCGGAGCTCCCGGTTTGTCTTGTTTTCAGGATCATGCGAGTTTCCTGCCTGACTGGGTGCCATCTCAGCCCGTCCCACTGCTTTCTCACTGGGGAAACCAGAGGCGGTTCCCTCTCAGGCAGGTCTCCGCCTAACCCGGGTCCCCGCTTTTGCAGGGGTTACGTATTCGGTAAGAGCAGCCTTGGGATCCCTGGAGTGCCGTTCCGAGTGCACCGTGAACTCTGATTGGTTCAGACAATTTGGGGAAATGTAAAGGGCCTGCCACCTCATCTGCTAAAACAAAACAATGCGCCGAGTTTACGTCTCGGGGCAGCTCCTTCCTTGTCCCTTAGGGCGCCATGCTGGGTCAAAGGCTTTCGACTCACTTGGCCAGGTGCCTTGAGTAACTTGCCTGCTAAGCAGGAGGTTGGCGGTTCGACCCCACTAGAGGTTTTCGGTTCCCATAAAAATGTACAGCCTCAAACCCTCAGCAGCAGGTCTAGGCTTTCCCAGAAGGTTGCTATGAGCGGACGGGTCTCAATTCACGCTCTGCCGCAGTGTCCTGTGCTGGGCTCCTTGTTCAGCTCTCCTTGGCCCGCACACCTCTGCCCACGGGAAATGACCACTCTGAAGAACTTCTGACCAGTCGATGGGAGAAGGGTGGCATTACACAAAGTTTAGTTTCTGGCTGGTAAGAATGACCTCCCATCTGAACTTCCTATTGTGTCCCCAAGCTCGCTCTCTCTGTCTGATTGAATTGAAAAGGACGATGACAGTCAGGACATCAACGGCAAACAGTTACGAGGACGAGGAGGACAAGAGCAGCTGTCATTTGTGAGGGCTTTCTACATGACAGCCACTTTACACACGTCCGCTCACGTATTCCCCCTAACAACCAAATATGCACGTGTGATTATCCCCAGCTAAAGACGAGGAAACTGAGGCCAAGAGAAATCAAGCCGCTCCCTTAAGGCACAAGGCCAGCAGGACTGAGCAGGGTCCCAAATCTAGCCCAGAGCGACCAGCCGCACCAAGGGTGTGCCCTGTGATCGGTCCCCATGATGCCAGCGCTTTCCTCCGTAGCCCTTTGTCTTTTACGTTTGATGACCCTTTCTCCTTTCTCTAATGTACAAATTAACGAGCCCTGGTGGTGTCGTGGGTTACATGCTGGGCTGCTAACCACAAAGCCTGCAGTTCAAAGCCATCAGATGCACCTTGGGAGAAAGACGAGGCTGTCTGCTTCCATAAAAAAATCCACGGGGACGGTTCAAGTTTGTCCTAGAGGTCAGAACAGATTCAATGTCTGTTAAGTTTTAAAAATTAAATTGACAGGCGCTTGCATGATAATGCAGCTGAATAAGGTGGTCGTTTTTATTTTATGATTTCTGTCTGTCCTGTTTAGGCTTAGAGATAGCTTCCCCACCCAGGGAGCAGAAATCTATTCACTGCTAATTTCTTCTGAGGGGTCTAATGCATAGTTTCTGCTTTCTCAAATGAACTGTCTGCTCCATCTGGGTGGAAGAGAGAATGGAGCCAGGGGATCATTCATATCCTGACCACAGCTGCATGCACCTGGCATGGCCCCTGAGCTGATCCATCCAGCCCCCGCCCCCATCCACACCCCAAGTGCTGCCCCTCAGCCCAGGCCTCCAGGCGGAAGTTTCATCAGGCGAGTGCTGGGTGAAAAGGTACCCAAAGGTACCTTTCTGGTGGATAGGGGGTAGGGGTAGGGGTGGCAATAGGCAGTGGTTCTGGCCTCTGTCTGACTCAATGACCCTCCGACACAAATATCTAAACATTATTTCTAACGCTCCTTTTTCGACACAGCGGTTTTGACACAGCGCCCCCGTGTGGCAGAGGGTTGGATTCCACAGCATTTTCTAGGTGGTCATGGAAGCTGATCATGGGGTCTCTCCCACAGAGCAGCCAGTCCAAGCTGGGCGCTTAACCCTGTGCGCTAGCAGGCTCCTTTAATGTCCCTTTACTGCCCAAGAATGGAGTGCATGTAACCACTGTGCACTTGTGCTTTCAAACGAGTCAGGGCCTGACAACTCCCTCACAAAGCCCCAAACCTGCCCCCCAAGCCCCTCCCCTCGGGAAGCACCGGCAGGGTGGGCTGCTCACCTCTCGATCTGAGAGAGAAACTTGGTCTCAAAGATGCCCCTCGTCTTCAGGGTCTCCGAGATCTGCCCCCGGAAGAGAAAGCCCTTCTTGGTGAAGTCGATCAGGATGTTGCGCACGATCTCGCCCAGGTACATGCCACTGATCATCTTCTCAAACCTGCAAACCAAAGCCGGAGGGTGTCTGTGAGGGCCGGCCTGCGCTGCCAGCCCCTCGGCCTCCAGGGTCCCACGTCTCCTGCCCCGCCAGGTGGGGAAGAACTGGGAGACCCGCAGCCTTGTCGCCCACCCAAACCAGAAGCAAATCCAAGTCCAAGGCTGGCCAGTCTCCTCCTCACCGAACTTCCTGACCCACACCTGGCTAGACCCCACTCCAGCGCCTCAGCTCCAGGGTCACCTCCCCAAAGGGGCCATTCCTCTCCAGGCCGGGTCACACCTCCCTAAAGCCCTGTCCTTCTTGGCCTTCACAACATCCGGGCCCACTGCCTCTCTTTTCTACTTCTCAGAAAACCCCACGGGGCACGGCTGAGGGTCTCGTTCCGCTTTGGATTCCCCAAGGTCCCCGCAAATCTCAGTAAATGCACAATTACTGCTGCAGTGCAAGCAGACAAACAGGCTGCCTCTTACAGGGGACAAGGAATGGGAGTGGGTTGAGGGGAAGGAAAGAGGGAGGAGAGGAAGTAATCTCAGACATCTGGAAAGTTTTTACAAAAACCCACAGTTCTGGTAAAGACACGGCAGGGTGGCAGGACCAAGCTGGCTGGAGAACTCCAAAGTCATGACACACCTGAGGCCAACCTGTTCTTGGAACTTGCCCTTTCCGGACAGGGAGTTAGATGTTTCCGTGCGTGCATCCAAGCCCAGTGTCCGACCAGCAGCCAGACCCCACTGTTGCTCACGGAAAAGCATGGCAGGGCATCCGGGGGTCCTCTCAACCCGCCTGGCTGCACCCAGAAGCCGCAGCTTGGAGCTGATAGGCCAAACCCGCTGCTCCTCTCCCTTTACTCAGCCGGGGGTCTTGGTTTAGAGTCTGGGGCAAGCAGTCGCATCTAGGCAGAACTTAATCCCACCGTTGGTTGCTCGGTATATTTGGTAGCGCTGTGAGCTGGGCATTGGGCCACTAACCACAAGGTTGGTGGTTGAAACCCACAAAAGCCGCTCCTTAGGAGGAACATGAGGCTGTGAATCTATAAAGCTGTGTGCAGTCTGGGAAACCCGACAGAGCAGCGGTTCTCAACCTGTGGGTCGCGCCCCCTTTCACGGGGGTCACCTGATTCCTAACAGTAGCAACATTAGTGATGAAGTAGCAACGAAAATAATGTTATGTTTGTGGGGGGTCACCACAACATGAGGAACTGTATGAAAGGGTCGCGGCTTAGGAAGGTGAAGAACCACTGCTCAGCGGGTCACTGTGAGTCAGAGGCAGTGGGGTTCAGTGGTTGGGTCTTCACTATATTCATTTTATGGTTTCCGTCCATTTATAGTAATATTGGGTCTCCTACCCGCATTAAATTTAAATAAAGAATACCAACTTATTTGAAGAACAGTAGACGAATAAACAGCATGGGGTGGGGGTTTAATAAGGCACAAATCGTGATGTGGCTGGCAAACAACGTGATGTGGCTGTCTTAGATCTTCTTTCTGCTTGGGTGAGGGTGGGGCGGGGGGCAGGGGAGAGAAAGCTTGTTCCCGCTATACAGGTGGTGGTGTGATTCCCAAGGCCCAAGGAGGCCTGAGAGCCTATGGGCACAGCATAGGACCTGCACTGCAAAACTCCAAACAACCACTAGATGGCAGAGGAGGATCACCAGGAAGGATGACCTGGGAAAGGGGAGTGGCTGTGACCCAGGTTGGCACTCCCAGGTCTTACCCCCACCTACCTCCTCATTCTACCTGAGCAGCTCAAACAACTCAACTCACTAGTAGTGACACTGCAGGGCAGGACAGAACTGCCCCTGCGGGTTTCCAAGACTTTAATTCTTTACAAGGGTAGAAAGCCTTCTCTCTCTCTCTCTCTCTCTCTCACACACACACACACACACACACACACACACACACACACACACACCCACCACCACCACCCCCCACAACCAAAAACAGTAATAAAACCCCCCCTGAGCAAGAGGTTTCAAAGATTAAGAAACAAACTTAGTTGTGCAGGATAAAAGAGGTCTCTGAGGGAAGCGGTGTATTCCCCGGCGCACTGCTCTCTGGGAATTTCCCTAGGGCAGAGGTGGTGCCAATCACCCACATCTGGTACCATGCAGCGACCGGCCTCACCGGTTCTTGCCTGTCCTCAGGCCAACAAGCCATGGCCGGGAAGTGAAGCAAGGACCTCCAGGGGCCAATCTCCAAGACTATGCACGCCCCATTCCCACTAGAAACTCCTTCCACCCTGAAAGACAAAGTGAACACTCTCCCCACAGACTGGCGCGGACCCCTCCCTCATGCATCTCCTCCGCCAGACAGAATTACCTCTGCTTCCCAGAGTTCAGGGAATATTCATCCACCAGTCGATCATAATTTGTTCTAATATCATCCAGACACCCGTTGTCCCCGAAGGCCCCCCATTCCATGTTGATACACATTCGCCCGTCGGTCCCTGGCACCGTCTCAATGTTCTTCATTTCTTCCATGTAGCATGCGTTGCTGCCCGTTCCTGAAACACAGAGGCGGGAGATCAAGGGCCGGGCCTCCGAGTGCAGGGAGACCTGTGGCTGGGTCTGGGCCAGGAGCCTGGAAGGCCAGACAGGTATGTTGTTCAAAATAGCTTTTTACTTTTGGGAACAAATTTTAGGTTGGGGGGGGGGGGAAGTACAGTAAGTGCAGTTCCCATACTCCTGCTCCCCTATCATTTCCATTATTCTTATTTAATATGCCTTTTATTTAATGCTTGTTTCTCCTATACTTACATCTCGCATTTTGGTATATTTGTTATGATTCAGGAACCACTGTTGATAGATTGTAACTACATTAACAGGGCCACAGCTCACCCAGCAGGGCTCACTCTGGGTTGTAGTCACTGGACTGTCAGGGAGCTATCTACCATTATGGTCACACAAAGAATACTGACACTGTCCCCAAATGCCCTGTGCCCCACCCACTTCCTCAACCCCCTGGCAGCCACTCTTAGCTCTACAGTGCTGCCTACTCCTGCCTGGGTGTCCTGTCAGTGGAGTCATGCGGTCAGGAGCTTGCTCAGACTGGCTTGGTTTCCCTGAGCAATCCGTACTTAAGGTTCCCCAGGTCTTTCTGGGCCCCGAAGGCTCATTTCCTTCTCTTGCTGAACGTCCTCCTCCGTTGGTACGGCTGTATCAGTATCTGTGCACCCACTACTTAGGTAGGTATGTGATGCGCATGTATGTAAGCATACAGATCTATGTGGATACGCACACGGAGATATGTCCATATCCGGGCCTGTCTGTGGTCGTGGCGCCCTGAGTGGAGTAAACGGCTGAGTGCTTGGCGCGCTGGAAGCGTCGGCAGGCTCAAGCAGTGCCGGGCTTGTGTTCTGAGGAGGGCTCTGGAGGACAACGAAAGCCCCAGTGCAGGTGCAGGGTCCCCCGGGGACTGAGCCTCCGCTGAATTCCTTCAGCTCAGGAACCATGAATGTGAACAGGCAGAGGGCACAGGAAAATGGATCACCTCCCCGCTCTCAGGAGCCCGGGGAGGGGCAGTCTCTGGGAGGCATGCCAGAGTGTGTCCTTGAAGGAGGCTGCCACACACAGGTCATCCAGTCACGAGTCGCATGCCGCACCTACCTTGGCTAGACCACCCCTCGGTCGTGGACCAACCTCGTGAGCTCTTGGGTGGAACGCAGTTCGCAGCTCAAGCTCGGCCAGTCCCCGACTCTGCAGCCCGCCTGGCACTGACTGGTCTAATGATCGGCCTGACCAAGCAGCTCCATGTCCCTTTCTCTTCCCGCCCAGGTCTTTTTGAGTCTCTGACTCTCTGAAAACTCTGGGGTGTTGTTACGGCCTCCAGCTCATGGGCTCTCTCATCCAGAGGCGGTGCCCTAAGCTTTTCCTTAATAAATGGTTCCCCTTAAGTTGAGTTTGCGATTTGGGGTCACTCTTGTACCCTATAGCAAATGCACGCCGAGGTGCCTCAGAAGAGCGGCTTGGGTATTTGAGTCTGCAAAGTAAAAGGCCCCGACACCTTGCTGCTCTCCTCCGGCCAAACAGGCCGCCAGGATGGGCTCAGCTGGACAGCGTGCTTTCTTCCCAGCTGCTCCAGCCCGCTCCCCTGCCTGTTTCCCAAAGAGCCTGCAGTGGTTTTGGAAGCTCAGCACACCTGAGCACAGGTGGGCCTTTCTCAGGCAGTAACAGGTTCTGTTTTGGGCAACGAGTCCTCTAAACTCTGAAGATTCTCCCAAGAAAAGCAAACATTTGTGAGTGTGCCCCCACCGGGCACATACAGGCTGGCACTCATTGTCCAGGGGTTCAGGACCCCTCTGGTTTTTATTCCCCACACCCCAAGAGCAAGGCTCCTCTCGGAGGGGGGTGCTGGGCTGTGTGGGACCCAGGAGGAGGTCTGTAGAGAAACTTGAGAAGCATCTGGAACATTCTATATTAGTTTTATTTGCCATTGATATCCAAGCTTGTGACCATCAGACTTGGCTCACTGAATGGTTGGAAATGAAAACTAACCAACTAAGCTAGGGGTCTTGGTGTTTCCACAAGAATCACCTGCAGAAGCAGAGTTGGGGGGGGGGTGCCGCTATCTGGCCTGGAGGCCTCAGGAGGTACAGGGTGTGGCCAGGTGATGTCCATGCCCCCCATCCACAGGCCACGCTGGATGTGCAAGTCCCCGGGGTACTGCTGGTCCACCCCAAGTGGGAGGCAGAATTCCATCTTTCAGTGGGGGACACAAGCATACTCCCCCCATCGTGGGGGGTTCACTGTCCTTGAAAACTCAGAGTTCAATGGCACCTGGGTGGTGGAACAGGGCTGTTTCCTTTTGTTCTCCAGGCCCCTCTCACTCAGTGTGAAACAGAGGGGGGTCTCCGGCAGGAGGCCCCATCCGTCCATCTCCCTGCCCAACAACAGGGCTGGCCAACAGGAAGCCTAATCCCGCCGCTACCCGGCACAGCAGGAGAATGTGCTGTGTCACCCTGGCTTTGCATTTCAGGCCTAAGCCTCTGCGGGGGAGGGGCTGGGCGGAGACTCCTTTGCAAAACAAAAGACGAACAGCACTCGCCTGCCCCCCTTGGGAACTCGGAGCCAGATGTGTTTCCGGAAGGCACCGTCAGTGACCACTCCCTCCTACCTGCTTAGCCAGCGTGACTCTGTAAATTCCACAGGCAGCACAGGCTCCTGCTCGTGGGCCACCCAAACCAAACTCACTGCCATCGACTCTACGCCGACTCATCGCGGCCCCTGTGGGTATCGCAGACTGAGACGGGTTACAGGCGTAGAAAGCCCACTCTTTTTCCCCTCGGAGCTGCAGGTGGTTTTGAACTGCTGACCCTGAGGGTCTGGGCTCAATGTGTAACCACTACACCACCTGGGCTCCCCTCTTCGGCTCCTAGAGGTGTTGCAATAGATTCACAGCTCATCTGCTGTCATGGTTACCCTGTACTTTCCCTCCCGACAACCTGGCCCTTTCAAACCCTCTCCCTGCAGGGAAATCAGCCCGCCACAGCCCAGTCTAAAATAACTGGGTCACGGGACAGTCACTGGAAAGAGCCCCAGGCCGACTCACACGTGTGAGCGTGAGAAGGTCCAATAAGCCATTTCTCCGCCAAAGAACCCTAACTGCCCCAACACACACTCGGTTAAACAGACTGGCCTCTCAATTTACTTTTGGTGCATATTTTCCCAGAGCTGCCCCCCCCCCCCACACTGGATCACCCCCAGTAAAGAAGTCCCCTTTTGCTTTGTCTCACAGTGGTGCTGAGTGAGCCCTGGGTGGGTGACAGGGTTTCCCTGGCCTGCCCTGGTTTGCTGGGGCTCGTCCCCACCTCCTGACACGCAGTAGGGCCTGCGGATATTGGCCTTTTCCCAGCATCCTCTGACACCAGGAACAGGACCAACTGGACAAATGGTTTCCCAAATCAATATGCCTCAGGAATTAGATGCTCTCTAGCCTCAGTCTGGGAATGGGTTCAAAATGCAAAAGTGGCCTGCAGAGTGGACAAGCGCTAGCGGACCCACATCACTGGCTGGGACCCTTGCAGACAAAGGCTGCTCACGCACAATGGCACTCATTATCAGTGACTGCGATTGTAAGCCAGGGGGCCTCCCCACACCAGAACTCAGCCTGCTGGTGTCGCACTGGCCGCCGAGGCAAGAGGAACTGGGAGCTGAAGTTAGTGTCTCTGGTGCTTCGGAACCCTATGGATTTCCCTCCAAGCCGAGTTTTTAATAACAAAATAAGCAGCTCATGTGGGCATCTGTCTGATTAAAAGCTTCAATCCTATTAGGGAAAATACTGCCATGCAAATACTAGGTCCCTTTAGGGGCAGTTTGGTGAGTGGTTTCTCTTTCCTTGAGTCACGAAGGCTATGTCTCCCACGGATGTCGCTCCCTAGATCCACGTTTCCTTCTGAGCCTCCTTTTTTTTGCACTCACCTGATGCACTTTATACTAATAGGCTGCGACTTTAGCAGCCCTTAACTAGTGATGTTAAAACCCGACCTTCCTGACTTCTTCTGTCACTACTGAAGTATAAACTCAGCAACCGTCGACTACACTGACATCACATGAACTAAAGGCCTGGGAGAACAAATATGTACACAGTGAAGTGGCTGACTGTTGTCCTACACTCCACTCTCTGTCCCTCCCTTTGCAGCTGTGAGCACATCGAGAGGACATTCAAGCACCAAGGGCCTTACTCACCCTGCTGGCCTGCCAGCTTCAGGTGCCCCTCTCCCCAACCCTTCACTCCCTCTGGAACCTCGCTCTGGGGGAGAACAGTGTTTGGTAATCTGATCACAGAATCCCACCCACGAATAACACACATTGGCAACATACACGCACGCACACACGCGCGCACGCACGCTGCTGAGCCAAAGCCCTCCAAGCAGGAAAGCTCGCCTTCCAGGGCACCTACCTACGATGAGTCCGACCTCACAGGTGGGCTCCTCGTAGGCGCAGGTCATCATGGTGCCCACCGTGTCGTTGACCACCGCGACCACATCCACATCAAATTCCTTGGGAAAGAAAGGAGCATAAGTTCGGGGCAGAGACAACTCTACACACCAGGCAGAGAGCTGCCGGAGCAGACGGAGTGGTGCTTCCAAACGCTCCTCACCAATGCCTGCCACTAACGGCGTCTGGCGACACTGAGGCCTAGGGCAGGGCAAGTAGCCTACCCGTTTCACAGATGGCAGTCAGGACGGGTCATCGAATGAAGAAAAAGACAAGAGCCACCGAGTTCCAAATAGTAACGTCCAATTTGAGTTTAAAGCATTGACGCTTTTTCAGTGGGCAAAAGAGAAACAGCTCAGCCATTTCTTAGAATGGGTTCTTCAGAAATGACCATTGCTGAGGCACCAGGGTGCATGGCATGGCCGTGCAATGTAGCCTATCTCGCAAGAGCCACAGAGAGGCAGCGACCCAAGCACAGATCAATCCACGTCGTGGAAACCAGGGTTCAGGCACCCTGTGCAGGTGGGAAAAAGAGGGAAGTTCATCTCCAAGCAGTGAGGGCCAAGAAAAAAGTATCGTGTTAAAGGACAAGAGCAAGTTGTAACACATATTCCTATCTTAAAAAAACAAAAGCAAACCAACAAAACACCTGCATGTGTATATGTGTGTAAAGCAAGCCGGAAGAATACACATTAACATTAAATTTGAAAAATGAGCCAAAATGGACCAGCGGCATCTTCTGAACGAAATCTAGCTGTGAACTAGCTTATCTTCCCAGGCTCTCTGAGGCTAAAACTACGCAAGCCTTTTAATGCTTTTGGCCTATCCTAAAATGTTTTCAGTTGTAGAAAACTGAGAGCAATAGAACATATCTTCTCCAAAGAGATGCAAATAAACTTTGCAGGTGGAGGTGAGATGGCTCCCCCATCAAGTCCTGTCTCAAACACGTTCCTTTCAGCATCCTGGTGGCCTATTTGTCTGCTCTTTGATCTGACTTGTTTGTTTCTGCTTCCTACTGCAGCTCTCCTTAAGTAATGGGCTGAGTTAAATGCTGGCATTTTTTTCACGTTATACTTTGTTAATGTTCTCCTGCCAGACCACCAGAAACACAGGGGAAGGAAGGTGGGTCTGTGGGAGGACGCACGCCAGGGGGCCCTGTGGGAAACCTCAGTCGGAAAACAAATCAAACTCTCTGCCGACTCACAGAGACCCTACAGGACAGGGGAGAGCTGCCCCTTTGAGTTTCCGAGACTGCAACTGTTTACTCGAGTAGAAAGCCCAGTCTTTCTCCTCAGAGCAGCTGGTGGTTTCGAACTGGTGACCTTGAGAGTCATAGCCCAACTTGTAACCACGACACCACAGATTTGGGCCCGTGTTGCTGTGCTCAGAGAAAGCGGGCTTTGCTCCGGCTTGGAGCCACAGAAGAGCAGGCAGGGCAATGGTACATGATTGAGTGCCTTCATTAACTGTCTCTGGAAGCCAGGGGATAAAGCCAGGCTCGAGCTGTCATTGGTCAGGCAAAAGCAATCATTTGTATCAGCCCAGAGGGTGTGTGTGTGCAGTGTTTGGAGTTCTAACGTGATTATGGAGGGTCTTCTTTTTGTCTTTGTCCATCCTGGTTAGAGAGCAGCCATGTCTAGCGTGAAACTGCTGACAGTCAAGGGCAGAGCCCCCAAGGTCAATGCCTAGCAACGCAGCCTAAAGGTGGGGCCAGGCCAGGCTCTTGGGTTAATATGTGTGAATCTGGGCTTGGGGGCCCTTTAAAAAGGATCTTGAACGAGATAAAGGTTTATTGCTGGCAAGAGAGTGAGCAAGTGGAGGCCCTGATAACCAACAAGCTCTGTAACCAACAAGCACAATTTCTGTGGCGTCCCCTCCCCCCCAAAATAAAGATGGGGGAAAAGAAAGATTTTACTTTAGCTTACCTCTCTCCTTCTGACCGCATCCCTCAGTAAGGTGGCTACATCGTGCCCCACACAGTCAGTCGCTTTAAAACCCTTTGTCCAGGTAATCAAAATACCCTGAACAAATGAAAGGCAAGCCAGGTGTCATTAGGCAGCATGCAAACCCTGGCCCCTCCATCCTCAGCGGACACCTGCTGAGAGGCCTATGCTGCTGCTCAGAACCAACTGTCACCACATTCCACGGCCCCACCCCCACGGTCCCCACACCGGTCTGGTTACAAGCCTACTTCGTGGACAGAGAAAGTGGATGTGCCCAAGTTCACCCAGCAAGTGACAGTGTGATTCTGATTCTTGGTCCTTAGGATAACTGACCAGTTCCCCCAATGGCACCCATGAAGGAATGTCTATTTCCAGTGGTAGACTCTTTAGGCTTGAACTTGGGGGGGGCGGGGTGGGGGGGAACGGGACACTCAGTGTGTGCCCACTACGATGACTAAAAGGTGACCGCATAAGGCAGTGGCTCTCAGCTGTCCTCATGCTGCAGCCCTTTCATACAGTTCCTCATGTTGTGGTGACCCCCAACCATAACATTATTTTCGTTGCTACTTCATAACTGTAATTCTGCTCCTGTTATGAATCGGGCAACCCCTATGAAAGGGTTGTCGGACCCCAGAGGGGTTGCGACCCACAGGATGAGAAGCACTGGTATAAGGGATCCTCCTTCCAATGTCACCCAGACCTGTGTGTGAAAAGCAGTTCGCCTGGATCAGGGCCGGGGCTTTACGGGGCGGGTGAAGGAGAAATCAGACGTGATTAACTGGCTTACAAAGGCAGGCCTGGCTTTCCGAAAATAGCCGATCACATGCCTTCAACTCTGGCTGAAGGCCCTGTGCAATCTGAAGCCACCTCCAGAGGCCACCTCCAGGACCTCCTCCCAGGCCACACCCTTCCTGTGACACACAGCCACCTGAGGCCTTTCCAACAAGTCAGGATCTGTCTTGCCGCAGGGACTTTGCACAATTGGTGTCCTGCTGCCTGGAGTACTGGCTGCCCATCTGCCCCACGCACCTCAGCTCAACTTGCTGGGGGAAGGGGGTGGGGTCTCCGTTAGACTGTGGGTCCTTTCTGCTCTGTAGGCAGCACTTAGTACATAACAGGGGTTCACACGCTGATCTCAGATACTTTCACCCCACATGTTCCAACTTTACTGTCTCCCCAGACGGGACCCTGAGTGGTGGGTGGGGGACAGACCCTTGCACGGGGTGCTTACAGCCCAGCAGAAAAGAAAGAGGAGGCCGCCAGGGACTTTATAAGCAAGGCAACCTCAAAGGAGCAGGGGCTGGGGGGGGGAGCAATGTTGATTTGTGGGGTCAGAAGGCTTCCGAGAGGTGCTGGCTTTCGATGACAAGGGAGAGGAGAGAGGTCTTCGGACACAGGGAGAGTGTGAAATAAAGCCACGCGGGCCAGTCGCAGACACCTCTGGGTGACTTGGAGCTCAGTGCTCGGTGCAGGGCGCAGTGCTGCCCATCTGAGGCCTGGGGCAGAGGCACTTACCGCGTCCAAGCTCATCTGCTTGCAGGGGAACGAGAAGGTGAAGCCCAGCGGCATTCTGGGGCCTTTGATCCCCATGTAGTCCAGGAAGTCAGAGATGCAGGAGACGATGTGGTCAAAGAGCTTTAGGAGAAAAGAAGGGATCACCCAGGAGCTCTGCCACAGTACATGCACACAGGTGAATAAACACACACACATGTGCAAACACACCTACACTCACATACAAATGCACGCACATGTGTACACGAACACACACGCACTCACATAGACACATGCATGCTCACACACAGGGAAAGCTCCCGTCCCTAGGATCTTTGCAGCCTGAGTGCTATCAGCCAGGCAGCATGGCTGAAAGGCATGACGCCCTGGGCCACCAAGAGCACAGTTGTGGCACCACATGGTGGCTTTGGGGGTCCACTCAGGTCACTGACGCGCACCTCTCCCCCGGCCCCGTAGTGCAAGTATTTCATACGCACACACGCACGCACGTGCGGTGGTGCCGGGCTGCCTCACCTCCTCCCCGGTGCCCTGCATGATCTCCACGGGAATGGCATAGATCTTGTTATGCATTTCCACCGTTCTCCGCTTCCCGCTACGGATCTTCACCAGCAGGACACGGAAATTCGTGCCGCCCAGATCAAGGGCCAAGAAGTCACCGTTCTCTGTTGGAATCAAGAGGGTGGAGGTCAATACAGCTGGTGCCTTGGCAACCGGGGAGCCCCAGACTCAGGAGGCTCAGGTGGAAAGCCCGGCACTAAGTTCAGAGGAGAAGCTGCGAGCGCCCCCAGGTGAGCACCGCCCCGCTTTCCTCCCTGCAGCAGGCAGCCCGGGCCTGCTGACCACCAGTGAGCCCCTTTACCAAGGGCAGGATAGAGGCTTGCAATGAACCTTCATGGGATAAGAAGCTATTTATGTCAGGGTGTGGACTGTCTGTCAAAAGGGCCATCACCATGACCTTCCTGCTGCTTGGCAGCTGGACACCTGCCCCCACCCCACAACCTCACCAGGTGCTGGACACCGCCTACAGCTCACGGTGACCCCAGCCCCCAGACGTGGGTGGTCCAACTGCACTTCACGGGGTCTACAGTGGCTGATTTTCCAGAAGGCGATCACCAGGCCTTTCTTCTGAAGTGCCTGCCCACAGGTGGCCTCAAACCTCCCACCTGGCTGTTAGCAGCCAGGCCTGTTAACTGCTGCACCATCCGTGCCCTCTCCTCTCAGGCATCTGGGCAGGCCTCAGGATGTGCTCGGCCAACAGTGTGCCAAACATGAGCCGGGCCACTCAGCCAGCCACCCAAGTGGCTTTGTCATCTCCACTCTCCCTCCCGGGCCTTGCTGCCATTATGTGAACATGCCTGGCGGAGAGGCAGATGGCCAGGGACCTCCGGGACCGCAGACACAGAAGTTTAAGTCCAGCAGAGGTCAGCCAAGGCTGGGCCAGGTGAGCAGAACAGTCCACAGACCCATGCACTGACTCGTGAGCATCGAGCAATGGGAGCCATGGAGTTTGAGGGAGGTTTATAATATACTCATCCACAACTCGCCCATCAGACCTACTCCTGTCACCAACAATCATCACGCCAAGGACCCATCGGAGACGCCTTTCAGAGTCCCCACAGTGCTTAGCTCCAGGGGAAACGTGCCAGGCAAGCATCCTAAATTGGATTTTGTTCCCTGATCTGCCTTGGCATGCCAACCTCCAGGCCCCTGTCTGCCTCAGGCACATGTTGGCAGGATTCTAGAAGGGGCTGGATTCAACTCCTTCCTCACTCTGGGTCCAAGTGTCAGGTGTCTGTCTTCTCATCAGTTTACCGTGTTTCTAAAAGGGCCTACAACCCTCTCTGTCCTGCAGGATTTGCTTCTGTCTTTTAAGAATAATTTCTCACTTGGTGCAAACAGTTAACATGCTCAGCGGCTGACAGTGAGGCTCAAGCCCACCCAGAAGTACAAGTTCAAGTCCACTTGGAAGAAAGGCCTGGAGGTCTGCTTCTGAAAACCCCGAGAGAAGACCTTGGTCGCCTGAGTTGGAGCAGATACAATAAACAGCACATGGTACTGGCTTCTGGTTGCAGGCAGAGCTGGGAGGCCCAACCAGCGCAAAAGTAAAGCCAAGCTCACTGTCATGGAGCCAATGCCGACTCACTGCCACCCTACAGGACAGGGTAGGCCTGCCCCGGTGAGCTTCCGAGGATGTAACTCATTACAGGAGTAGAAAGTCCCACCTTTCTCGCACGGAGCAGCTGGTGGTCGTGAACTGCTAAGCTCATGGATGGCAGCCCAGCTCGTAATCACAAAGCCACCAGGCCTCCTAACAACCAGGGCAAGTTAGTGGGGGAGGGAATGGAACAGACTGGAGTTCGTTTCCAGCTCGTCCCCAAATCATACATCCCAGGTGCAAATTCATCTCCCGAGAATCCAGCAGCCCCCATTGCAGTGGCGGCCTCCTCACCAGACCCGTCCGGGGTGCTGCGGACAAAGGAGGGCAGCATTTTGACTGTGGCCTTGTCGTTCGTCTTCTTCTTCAGCCCAAACTCCATCTCATCCCGCATCCGCTTCTTCACCACCATCAGCGTCTCCTTGGTGAGGCGGAAGCGGACCAGGGTCTCCTCGATCTGCCGGTGCTGCTCGGCCAGGCGGTAGGCCACCGCGGTCACCATGGCAGCCCCCTTGCCACTGCCGCTCTCGGACAGCAGGAAGCGCACATCCGAGTCGGGCACCAGGCGCCGCAGGGTCTTGTGGAAACGCCGGGAATACCTGGAGGCGGGGCAGAGGAGGATGAGCCATGGACCGGAACCTGTGGTACCCCTCTCCACACTTTTCCACACTAACTTTCCCTGTGACCCATAGACCGTAGGAGAGCTAGGGGGCGCAGTAGACTGGGAGACAGGAAACCACCCAGACCCACACATTAAACGCAAGGCTCGTCATGCTACATGAGTATGCTAAACACAGGGAATGCATGGTCCTCCACGTGGCAGGTAGATGATGTGGCAGAGGGACTGGCGGCCAGCCAGACCTTGGCTAAGTCAGGTGACCTTGAGCTTGTCACTTAACCTTGGAGTGGATGAGGAAGGCAGGGGCTGGCTGGTAGTGATGGGGTGAGAACGAAACATGTTAATTATAACTCTCAGACTCCTAACAGGCGCTGAATACACGCTCCATCAGTAACCGCTGGTCTTTTATTCTGACTCGGGCTCATCCACCCTCCCTCAGGGTTGGGGTATTTTTTAGTGGACCTCCAGACAGACCTCGGTGGGACCCAGAACACACTCCAAGGTCATGGTCTGCTGGAAGCAGGGATGGCTGCTTGCCAAGGAGCCCCAAATGTCAGCAATGGTCAGCACAGGGTGGGGGCGGGGGTGGTAAAGACGTCTAGCCTCTTTGTCATGGCTCGAACTAGCTGATGAACATGCATTACTTCTGAAATCAGAACTTAGGGAAGCTATCTTTGTTATCTATTTATTTATTTCAATGTGATGTGGCAAATCCCTGGGCCTTCTTGCCCCAGAATCCACAGACTACTCACACTGAACATCTCTTTGGCGCTCTCTGCCACAACCTACCAACCAGGTGCCCACTTAGCAACGTTAAGAGCCAAGACTCTGGAGGATTTGAATGGAAGTTCTGAACCCAAGAAGGTGGGCACTGCCCTGTACCCTTGAAGCTAACTCCCCAGAGGGCGAGGGTCACTGATGGTAAGTGAACTGCAAGAGCATTTATGCTGCAGGCTCCCTGCACCCAGCCCTCTGGCAGACACACAACTTCCAGAAAGACTCTGAAAGGACACAGGATGAGAGAGGCTGTGAGACTCAGCCGAGGGCCACGTTCTTCCCGTACTTCTTAATTCAGACTGGCGGCAAAGAACAATTGTCACCGGCATGAAAGTGACAGCGCTCTCCTCAGGCTCCTGGCCGCACCTTACCGGTGATTTGGGCTGGTTACCACCAACCCACCCTCTGACCTTTCTGCCCAGGACAACGGATGGCCTTGTGCAAAAGTCTGACATCTAGAGAGAGGCCTTAGCCCAGCAGGGTACCAACCACGGCAAGGGGCAGACTCACTGTGGGTGCGTCTTGTAAAGAGACCCGTCGACACCAACCGTCGTCCGCAGCCTGGGGGTGCCCTTGTTATCACGAAGGCGGTTCAAGATGGCGCCCAAGGTGGCAGCCACCAGGTTGGCCGAGCGGAAGGAGACGATGGTGCACACGTGCTGCACTGCAACGCAGTCGTCGGAAGACGGCTCCACGCCCAGGCGGGTCAGGATTTCTTTGGCGTTGTGGAGGCCCTCTTTATTCCTGCAGGGTGAGAGGTCGACGGCGTGGGGGAGGCCGGCACTGGGCATGCAGAGCGTGCGCGCCGACGGTGGGGACCATGACGGCCCAACCGAAGAGCGTGAGCAAGCTCCTCCGGGCCAGCGGTCCTGTGCAGGAGGGAGGGGCACCACCGGGCACCACGCGGCTCAGTGCCCTCGAGGCTGAAGGTGCTGCCCCCTCTTGGGCCTACGCTTTCAATGTCTTTTGTTAGATTCACGGATTCTGGGGTACTTTATAATTTTGTTTCTGTGGGAGTCTGTTCACATAACCACACAAAGAGGCTCCCCAACCCTGCGCGGGGAAATCCCCTTCTCTGCTCAATCCACTGTTTGCACCCACTTTTTGAAGCCCCTGCGTACACACACCCCATTCTCCTGTGGGTCCCAGGAAGGCTGGATGCTCACAAGAGGAAGCCGCTGGCAGAGTGTCTATTTCCTCTTTTAAGAGTTGACGTGGTTTTCCTTTGCCCCCGCCCCTAACATTTGTTAAGACTTTTAGTAGAACGAGCGCCATCGTGGTCCTGAGCTTAAAGCGAAGCCTTCAGAAATCCGCTCTTAAAAACCTGACTGGATCGGCTAAAACCTGTCCGTTGATCCCCCCGCCCTGATGCATGCTGGACCTGATCTGGTTTTCAACATTTCCTGTATTTTTCTGCTTGTTCATATTGGGGTGTATCTCCGAGGTGTTATGTCACTGGGGGCCTCCCTCTTGAAGTTGTGCTATGTGATTTTCTGTTTTTCGGCTAATGAAACCCAGGACTGATGAACCTACAGGGACAGCAAGCAGAATAAAGGTTTCTGGGGAGGAAGGGGTACAGTGGTGGAGGTGGGGGGCGTCAAAGGGAGACGATGCCAAGGAGTCCAGAAAGTTAAAGAATGTTCGGAAACGGAATGTGGGAGCAATTGTGCAATATGTCTGATGTGACTGAACGATGGGATGATCGATGTATTAACTCCCACTTTAAGAAAGGAACCTGCCCTTGTAGGATGATGGCTTGCATCCGTCTTTTGAGATGGCCTTTATCACTAGACCCTCTTGAGGGCTGAGCCCAACAAACTCAGACTCAAAAGGGAACAAGGATTTCTGGGTTTTCTCCCCACAAACACCTGGAAGCCTGCGAGCGTGGGACCTACTTTTCGATGGCTGACACGTCACTGGTGTTGAACTTCCCTTTGGTAAGTAGCTCCGGGGTGATCCGCCCTTCAAACAGCAGGCCCTCCTTGGCCATCTTGACCAGGATCAGTCGAACCAGCTCCCCCAAGTACATGCCGCTGACCATTTTCTCAAACCTGCCGGAGACGAGCACACGGGGTCTGCGGGCTCTCCCCACACCAGGTGCTGGGGGACCGGCCATAGGAGGAGAGGGAGGTGCTGCCCCCCACCCCCCGAGGGGAACAGTCCCATGACGAGACAAGAGCAAGCGCAGGTGTGGTCCCCCCACGGGGCTCAGAGGGGCTGGGAGTCTGTTGCAGACAGGGTGAGGGATCTACATGGCACACCTGCCCCTGCAGAGGTCGACGGAAGAACACCAGTGGGCAGGCGCAGGCAGGGAGGCTGCTGGGGGTGAGGGCCAGATGGGGATCCAGGTGGGGGTGGGGGTTGGACACCAGAAAAAAGTCCCCTGGCAGAAGAGATCCCCTCTGGCACTTCCACCTCTCTCTTTGTGAGCACTGTTCAGAACTTTTAGTCATCACCCTGTCAGTGAGATCCCAACCCCTTGGGAACAGGGAGGTTGGGATATATCACTGTCACGTGTCTTCTCCAGGGCAGGCTGACAGGACTGCAGGTGGGGCTGCTCTCCCTATGGGGTGGCCATCAAGGCCATCGCTGGCCAACCCCCTGCAGTCACTTTCTTCTTCTCCACTCAACAAAGCCAAGAATTTGCTTTGGGGAGCCCAGTCCTTGCGCCTGCCCTCCCCGCTAAATCCCAGTGGGAAGAACTGAGTCGCTTAAGCCAGTCAACATCAGCATCAGCATCCACGGCTCCGGCCAACTGCAGGCCTGGACCAGTCACAGAGAAGGCTGTGGGCTGCAAAGCCAGGCTGTCGGCTATGTGACCACCACGGGTGGTGGCGGCCAGAAGGAGCCTGAGAGTGATGTCCGACTACCCGGGGAAGGACTAGCAGAGGCCCACCCAGGGCCAGGTCTGCACCAGACTCAGGCCTCTGGGCTGAGCACATCCGAGAGGCAGGTTCCCACTTGTCCCCTTGGCAGGAGTCCAGCTGGCACACCAAAAACTGGCTCTTGGATGCAGCAAGCAGCCTGTTCCAGCCAAGGAGCTGTGGGCATCTCAGCACTCCACCTTCCCCTCACTATGGGCCACAAGTAGACTTCCGGCCCCATTAGAACACTGTCCTCATTGTTTCCACTGTGGACAGGACCAGACAGGCCCTCCCCAGTCAGGCTGCCTCCAGGATCCCTGGCAGGAGAGTGCCTTTGGAGCAGCTGGTTGCTGTCCCCAGCGCCTGTGGGAGTGGCCTCTAAGCAGATCTCAGGGTTCGGGACTAGCAGGGTGGAAGGAGAGCCAGACCTCTCTACCTCGGCTCTCCCACCTATTGGATAACACACCTGTCTGTGCCCCAGCTTCCTGTCTGTACGGGGGGGGGGGGGAGGGGCTAATGATAGGTTCTTTTCCCAAGGCAGGTAGGAGATAGGTTCGTCTAGGTCAAGTGCTGTACTGCCCAGCTAATGGTAAGTAGTTACAGCCCTTCCTCTAAGTTGACCCTGCTCAAAGCTCATTCTGCACGTGTATGACCATCTCTCATCTCGTTACACCCGGTGGGGCAGGCATTATCATCAGCCCCGTTTCAAAGATGGGGAAACTGAGGCACTGGGAGGCGTTCAGCCTCCCTGTCAGCTGGTGGGCACAGGAAGGGTGTGACCCACAGGGTTGGGAAGTAGGCTGGAAAGAGAAGGGGGGGGTGTTGTATTGCGATAAAGGAAGCAATGAGCATGGGCCTGCACACAAGCGAGGAGGAGTCCCCTTGGCAACAGGGCCTGAGCTCACCCACATCCTGTGAGACAGGATGGTCCACGAGGGAGCATGAGCAGCCACCAGACGATGTGTTTGGCACTGACTTGGAAGCAAGTGAGGTCACTGCCTCAGCATGGAGGCCAGAGAATTCCGCAGCACCACTGAGTGGGTGGCTGTGGACCGGCTGCGGCGGCTCTGTGGGTGGCGTCCCCGTGCACTTAGAAGGAGGAGCTAAAAAAGGAATCACATGGAAATGGGACTCCAGATCCCAGATGCAAACCCAGAGCAGGAGGCACAAGACAGGAAGGAAGGAGAATGACACTGAGCAAACCCACCCACGATGGTCAATTGGCGGCCAAGAAGGGTGCTACGTCCATTCAAGGGGCAAAGAGAATCCTTTCAACAAACGGCACTGGGAAAACTAGATGTCCACGTGCACAAAAGTGACAGAGTCCAGACCTCACACCATATAGCAAAAGACAAATTCAGGCTCTGTTTAGACCCAAATGAGCACACGAGAGCCACACAGTCTTCGACGGAAAGGCAGAGGCAAGGCTGTTGGGCTGAACCTTTATCAAGAAATTCCCTCCTACGGTAACAAAAGCACAAGCAGCAAGGGACACAAGAGAATCCTGCATCACCCCAGACCACAGGGTCGCACGGGCCCAGAGACAGAGCTCAGAAGGCGGCCGGGCAGGAAAGGAGGAAGGGTGGAATTGGGGCGCAGAGAGGGAAGTGGGGTGGGCGCAGGCTGGGGGTCGGAAGAATTCTTGGATGGGAAAGTGACTTGCTGTGGAAATTTTTTACTCACGTCACAATAGAAAGACCAAATAAATGGGCCTTCAAAATGAAGACCTGGTGCTCCTGACCGTGAAAGGAGAAAAGATGAGTGACCGGCTAGAAGAACGGCTTCAGAAGCTGCGTATCTGTCATATGAATCTCAAAGTAATGATGATTAGACCTATCTAAAAACTTTACCAACGTCAAATGAATGGACAAAGGACTTGAATGGACGACATTTTCCAAAAGCGAACATTCAAATGGTCACCAAGCACGTGACAAGATACCACATCCTCACTCGTCCTCAGAGAGAGGTAAATCAAAATCACAAGCCGAACCATTTCACTCCGACTGGGAAGGGCAAAACAGAAAACCAACCTCAAAACGTAGGAAAATGATGTAGCTGGAGAAGAAGCTGGAACCCCCTTTCCAACGCTGGCGGGCGGGCATGTAAAATGGTCCAGGCGTCGTGAAATCCAGGGAGACAGCTCCTCCACAACGAAGCCAGAACTGCCAGGGGTCCCACTCCCAGGCCTATTCCTCCCAAAGACATGAAAGCCGAGAGCTGAACTGACCCGCAAGCTGGTGTTCCCTGCAGCACGACCCGCACGTGTGAACAACCTGAAGCCTCCTTAACAGAGGAGCGCCGCAGCGCAATGGGGTGCACACCTGCTGTGGAGTATTGCTCAGCCAGAAGTAGAAGAAATGAGGTCTTGATACATGCCAGCGCACCGGCGGATGGAGTCAGAAGAGCCTGATGATGTTGAATGAAATCGCTATGAAAAGACTTCACTTGCTCATGTGAAAAGATAAGAAAAGGCACATGTAGAGACCAAACTGTATTCGGGGTTGCCAGGAGCAGTAAGGTGGTTGATAATGGCAGAAAGAGCACAGTGGTGAAGGGTAGTAAGTTGCACACCTGTAAGGAGATGAGCTGGCCAAAGCTGGCCACAGCTTTGTACGCCCTGGGAAATCGAACGTATTCGCCACCACCCCTGGTTCTGCGGCAGCGTGTTGGCGCCTTGGTGCAGCTCTATTAATTCAGCTGGAAAGCCCCCTCCTCCATCTGGCGAAGAGGTTTCAAAATGACTAGCAGACTCCCGTCTGTTTCTTCGGCACAGGGACGCGGGCTGTTGGGCCCACAAGGTCAGTGCACACGAGAAGATGGGCGAGCAAGGAGGGATGGACGAAGAGAGGATTTTTACTTAGAGTGCACTGAAAGGATCTTATAATCTGGTCAGGGGGAGAGGGGGCAAAAACGGTCGTACAACTTCAAGAAAGTAATCAATGTCATGGAGGTATACAAGCAGAAATTCATCAAACGTGTTGTGAAAACCGAGTCTGCACTTCAGAACACACGTGGTTCAACAAATAGGTAAGGGCTGACTACTAACCGAAAGGTTGGTAGTTCAAGCCCACCTGGAAGTGCCTTGGAAGAAAGGCCTGGTGATCTCCTTCCAAGAGGTCAGAGCCTTGCATGCCCCAGGAGGAGTTCTGCTCTGCACACACAGGATGGACAGGAGTGAAGCCAACCCGCACAACCTGGTGACAGCTTAGTGTTTGGTGCTCCCCGTTACCAACATGGCCAAGAAGGAGAGAGTAAGACACTCACAGCTGCTTTCCAGGATTGAGGGAGCCCCGATCTATCTCTCGGTCAAACTCGGTCCGGATGTCTTCTAGAGACCCGTTGTCCCCAAAGGCCCCCCACTCCGTGTTGATGCACATCCTCCCCTCGTCGCCTTCCACCAGGTCGATGTGCCTCAGCTCCTCCATGTAGCAGGCGTTGGTGCCAGTGCCTTAGAGACAAGACCAGAAGGGAAGGTAGTGCCTTCTCAGGGCACCCGCTGAGGCGAGGAGGAGCGGGGGTGCGGTTAGTTACCGATGATGAGGCCCACTTCACACTGCTGGTCATCGTACCCACAGGTCATCATGGTCCCCACCGTGTCGTTCACCACGGCCACGATGTTGGCATCGTAGTCCTGGGGACAGGAAAACGGGCTGTCACCCTCTCCTCACGTGGGAGAGTGCCAGTCTCAGTGGCCCCCACTACTCTTGTTGATAGAGCCGATTCCATTAATACTGGCGCTCACATGAATTGGACCAGGGTGCCAATTCTTTCCAGGGTGAACTTTACGCACAGAGCCACATGACTCTGCAAACCCGCTTCATCATACCTCCGTGCCAACCACCACGTCCACTCTGCTGCCCCTGCCCCACCACCGCAGGGTTAGAGCCCCTGCTGGCGTGGTTCCCTGCATAATTCCACATGCCCCTGGAGGGAGGGGTAAACACGCTTGGCTGGAGTTCTGTTCCTTTGGGCAGCTCCCTGGGGTGGCAATTCTGAGCCCCCGGTGTGGAGCCAGCCCTGTCCTTCCGGACTCTGGACCCTCCCCCTCCTTTGCTCAGGCTGTCACGACCTCAGGGTCCTGGCACACTCTGATCACAGACCCCTGCCCTCCCTACCCCCAAGAAAGGGCCTCGTCTGTCTGAGAGCACCCCACAGCCCACACCCACTGCGTGGCAGAGGCAGGTGGGCCGGGAGAAATTACCCCTCGCTTTTTGATGGCTTTGTTCAGCAGCGCCACCACGTCCGCTCCCTCCACTCCGCTTGCTTTGAATTTCTTTGTCCAGGTGATCAGGATAGCCTGCAAAGGAGGGCAGATAGGATGGTTGATCCTGAGCCTGAGAAGCCTCGAGAACCCCCAGGTCCCTGGAGAAGTTGTTCAAAGACGGGGAAGAAAGAGAGGCCCAGAGTGGACTCCATTCTGGGCTCACTCCATCCGCTCGGTGCATCTCCCTGGGGCCTGCCAGGGCTGAGACCCAGCCTTCCAAAGCTGACTCATGTGACAATAAAGCAAGGGGCCAAGCAGGATGGCCGTGAGTGTCACTCAGCAACGCACACGTGACTGGAATTCAAATGCCCAGCTAGAATCCTTTCCATAGAGCACACTGGAGACGGTCACCTGATCACCTTTCCCATAGCTCTCGGCTCCCCGAGGGCAGAAAGCCACAGCCAAATGGCAAGGGAAAGAAAATGCTACGATGCCCATTGGCTGTGGGGCTTCTGAGAGCCAGGTCCTGGAGGTTTCAGGGACACAGTTGACTGGGCGGGATTCATACCTCACTTGTCCACATTGGAACTTAACCCCCACCCCCACCCTCTGTAAAGCTGAGACTCTACTCTGCTCACACAATATGATGCCATTTCTACTTGTGGGTCAATGGAGAAACATCTAGAAGACAGGCAGCCAATGGTTATTCACTTAGGGGTGTGGAGCGAGGGTTTTTCACCTTTTGCCTTACACACTTTGTATTACTAACTAGTTTTACATATCTCCTCACGCCCCCGCCCCTCCCCGCCCCCCGAGTCAGCTACTAATAGGAACTACTGTTATAGTGGAGTGCCGTCTCCTCTGGACGGGGAAGGTAGCCGCACTGCAGAGGGGCTGGGAGGCCCAGGTCTGGGGATCAGCTCGCCAGCATCCGCTGCCCTTGTTTACAGCGACAGCCTAGGCAGCCGGAGGGCACTGGCAAGGGCAAGCCTTGATGCGAATCGGTGCTTCTCAAGCAGCGGCCTGTGGCCAGGCCAGGCCAAAGCCCTTGGATACACTACCCACTCCCACCCCTTATAAACAAACAAAGAACGTGACGAATTGGAAACCAGGTATCTGGTCCTGTTTCCACATCCTCTGTCCATTTCCCATGTGGGGGCTGCTCACTCAATGCCTCTGAAGTTCACTCTGCCCATCCGCAGAAAGAGGAACTGGTCCAGATTTGGGCGGTCTGGAGGAGTGGGCACAGGCCCAGGGGGGGTAATCCCTTGGCTTCCCGCAGGGGGCACTGCAGCTGAGGAAGCCTCCCACACGTGCTCAGGGCCCCTCCCTGGCTCCTCCCCTGGACACACTGGCTCGGCCCTGCAGGGAGGGTGCTGCTTCCATTCCCCCAAACACATCTGCAATGCCGCCCCCTGAAAGACTGTGCCCACTGGGCGGGCAACCACATCGGCGCACTCAGGGACCAGCCAGGGGACACTCAACTCTCCCCTTACAAGGCCTGCTGGGGAATGTGTCCCCAAGGTGACCTTGGAAGTGGGCGTCTGAATGAGACAGCAACACCTCAGGGACAGTCCAGCAAGCTGGATGGTGATGTCGGCCACCGGCGGGGCCGGCGGGGCCTCCCTGGGATCCCAGATCTCCCTTCAACAAGCCATGTGGCCTTGAAGAGGCCTCAGTTTCCCCATCCATGACATGAAGGGTGTGGCCTGCTGAGCTCTCAGGACTCCCCCTGCTCTAACTCCATGGGATTCTGCAAGTATGCAGACGCTAGGGGTCAGTCTTGGGAGCAGGTACTGATAAAGGGGTGCAGGGGCCCCGCCCTAACATCACTAGGCTGCGCAAAGGGGACCTTTGGCAAAGCTACTAACCCCTCTGAGCCCCAGTTCCCTTTGCAGAGCATGGGGATCCCACACACTTAGCCCAGGGGTGCTTGGTTGTGAAGTACACGTTAGGACGGTGCCTGGCACAGGGTGGGCACACAGGAAAGCTAACCATCAGTAGTGTGAGTTTGCTCCGGTTATTCTCAGAGCGGGCGGGAGCACTGGGAGGGAATGTGATTACACAACTCATTTTTAAAGGCGATTTGATCATGGGTGAGGGGGGGGGGGATGGTGTGGAATTGATGGTGGCAACGACTGTACAGTCCTCGACGTGACTGAATGATTGAATTGTATGGCATGTGGATTATGCAGTAAAACTATAAAAAAGAAACTAGCAGGCAGTGTCTTCTGCATTTAGTGCTACGGTAACAGGAGTTCTACAAGGAGATAACGTTAGTAAACAGAATTTATTCTCTCACACACAAGAGTTACTCTCATATATAATAGATATATATGTGCACACACGCACACACACACACACACACACACACATTTTTTCTTCCTCCTTTTCTTGCCTGTCTGTCCATGTAGAATTGGAATGGGCTGAGTCTACTTGTCAGGTATTCTTACTGGCAGTGTCCCAGGTGCAATCCTGTCCCTATCTAGGTCTCCTCCTGTCCTTGATCAGATAAATGAATGAACAAATGACCAACAAGAAGCTCTGTGCGACAGGTCACCAGGAAGGCAGCAAAGGAATCCAGGGCTGGGCTCCTGTACCACTCCCCCAAGCCCCCCGCATGGTTAAGAGGGGCTCCCGGCCCTGAGGCCGAGATAAGAATTACTGACCAGGTGCCTACAGGTCAACCCCATCCCACCCTGTGCAATTCCAAGGACTTCCGGACCGCTCTCCGTCACCAGGTTTGGACCTGGTTCTTTCTACCCGTGGCCACCAATGGGAGCCTTCTCCAAATTTCCAGAAACAGCTCGATGGATGGAACAATACAAACAGCCCCTGGCATCAATTTCTGCAAATGTTCCTCAGAAAACGTAAGACACAAGACCAAGACCTTCAAGAGGGGAAAGGGAAAATTCATCGAGAAAGGGGCTTCCTTACTTCCCCACTCTGGGCCGTCCGGGGGGCCTGGTGACTCCGGGGTTTTCTTACCTCATCAATTTTGGATTGTCGGCAGGGGAAGGAAAATGTGAATCCCACAGGTAATTTCTTATCTTTGATTTTCTTTTTCTCCATGAAGTCTCCCAAGCACTCGGCGACATGGTCGAAGAGCTAAAGGAGGCGTGAGAGAGTAGTAGAGGAAGGGGGCTTAACTTTCCAGGAAAAAATGTAGCCCACCCTGTCCCACGTCCATGGCAGGGGTCGCATCGGCTGACCCAGGCTGCAGAGTTCCTGGGGGGTAGCAACGGTTAACACGCTCAGCTGCTAGCCCCACAAGCCTGCAGGTAGCTTGGGAAGGTCTGATGGCGACCTACTTCCAAAATATCAGCCACCGCAAACCCTGTAGAACACGGTCTTAACCCTAAGACACTGGAGGCGCCGAGAGTGGAGACCAATTCCAGGACAGCTGGAGCTGGGCCCCCGGGGCCCGAACTCACAGAACCAGCCGTGCCCTGTGAAAAGCCATGGTGTACATGAGTGGTCACAGAGAACCGCAGACAGGAAGCATGTCAAAAGCTTCAGACACAGCCGGACTCTCTGGTCTCTAACATGTTATCTGAGCAGTCAGAAAATTAAAAAAATGAGGCAGAGCCAGCTCCAGCCTCTGTCACACACAGGCCGGGATGCACATCCCATATGGGAAGAGGGGAGCGGGTGGGGATTGTCCGGGCCCCGGCAAGGCCAGAAGTTCTCTAGGTAACACTGGGGAGTCAACCACCTTCAGACCATGGTCACCTTCCCTGCTCCTTATTCGTGAGGAGTATTCGACTGAGACCCCGACAAGGTGCACATATGCTGCGGGGCAGAGCGCTCTCTCTCTCTCCACACACCTGTTGCTGCGAGCACCCAGGTCCACAGCCACAGTCTCAGGTAACCCCCTCTGTCCTCCGCAGTCACTTCGGCCACCACCACCAAGAGCCACTAACTTCAAACACCACGATTCCTTTCGCCAGTTTTCCTCCGCACACCAAGGGGAGGCTGCGCTGTGGGCCCCTGGGTGCCTGCTGCCTCGCGCTCCAAGGGGCGGGGGGCATGAAGCACAGGGCTCTGCTGTCGTCAATTTGCAGATGGGGCTGCAACGGAAGCTTCCCTGCTCCACCACACATTACCTTTGGTTGGACAGAGAATCTACCAGAGCACCCTTGAACTCCTAGTCCCTAAGCTCTGAATGCAAACCGCCAAAGACGGGAGACTCACTGCTTCAAAGGTGATGTGTCCACCTCTCTGACATCTCTTCTCGTTCCTAAAACGCATCCCAGAATGAACATAGCATCCCGTGTGCTCCAACCAGAGGCGGCGTCAGTAGAACGCACGGCCTTCTCACCCTTGGCTGTCAATCTCTATGAATGTAACTGAAGTGTTGATGAGGTGGTGGAAGCATTCCATCCTATTTTAATTCTATGTGCCTCCGGGTAGCTAACGTCTGTCTTTCTCATGTAGTAGGCATGACACTGCACTTTTCACCTGGACCCCTATCTCTATCTATCTATCTATCTATCTATCTATCTATCTATCTATCTATCCATCCATCCATCTACATCTATCTAACTATATCTATATACACATCCCTGGATCACTATATATATATATATATATATATATATATATATATATATATATATATATATATATATATATATATATATTCCTGTCACTGTAAGTGAGCTTCTTGGAGGCCCAAGGAAGGCAGGCCCGAGCACACAGCCACAGGAAGTTAGCCCCAGCCTGTGATTCCAGACTAGGCCACGTTCCTTGCAGGGAATCCTTTCGAGGGGCCAGGAGTCATGATTCCCCCCCCAGCTGCATTTGTCCTCAGAAGCCCCGGCCCCAGCTCTAAGGTCTGCCTTTCCTGCCAGGGTGAAGAAACGCGACCAGCCTTGATCTTGGCACCTCTGCCTTGAATCATGATTACTTGGGCTGGAGCTGAGGACACACACGGCCGGCTTCCCTGCTAAGCTTGCTGCACCCTACATTCTAGATTAACTCAAAGCCATTGCCAAGTCCATCCGCACCACCACATCAGGGACTTGTAAGCTCCAGGCTCCCCTGGCAGCCCTCGCAGGGAGGGTCGGTGAAGGAGGACTCCCACAGGGAGGGCCTGGGAGAAACCTGAGCTGAAGAAGCATGTTCACATGTTTCAGATGGCACGATCACATGTTCACATGGCCCAGGACCAGCTCTGGCTCCTCACCAAAGACCACTGCCCCAAAGAGCTCCATTCGGACGGAAGTGTCACTTCTGTAGAAGGCCCAATCCAAGGGCTACCAACCAGAAGGCTGACCGTGGGTCCATCTAGATGCCTCTCCCTCGGCATGATCCGCACAGCAGCCCGGAACCCAAACCCTAGACTCAAAGGTGCACCCTCAAAACTAGTTTTTCCTGTCCTCTTAATATGCTCATTATCAAAACTTTTCTTAACGCCCTCCTGCCCTCACAGAATCAGTCCCTCTGACTGAAGACAAAGACTAAAACAGCAACTTCAAAATGTATTGTTCAAAATCCCCCACCCCAATGAAGTGATATTTACACACACTGTTGACATTTCTGAAATGATTAAAATCTGAAGCTGTATCCAGACTTGCAGCCACTGTGTGCGGAGGGAGCCGGGGAGGAAGACTGCTTGCAGAGTGGCCTGGATTGGAAGGCAGCTCTTTGCACTGTCTTAAGGCTATGGGGTAAGTTTAATGTTTCAAAACAAACATTTGAAATCGATTAGAATTGCACTACAGATAAAGGTCCTGCATTTAACAAATACGTGCAAGGTGTCCAAAAGTTGGTGGGAAAATTCCATGATACTTTTAATACTGTATCGTCATGATCACCAGCATCCTTTCTTCGCAGACTGCTTGGGATGGGCAGTGGGAGACACAGAGACAGCGGGCGACAAATTGGCCGTGGGGATGAGCAGAAGGGAAGGCAGGGACAGAGACGATGTCGCTGGACAAGAACTCAGGGGGGTGTATGCATTTGTGTATGGGGAGGGGGGTGTCTTCTTCCCTCAAATTGAAAACCCCCCTGAAGGTCACACAACAGGGAATGTTGGCAGCAGGCAGGCTGGGGAACAGAGTGCTTGCTTGCTGCCCAAACCCGAGGCTTCTGGGCCTCTGAAGAAAGAAGCAGCACAGTGGCCAAGTGGACACCAGCTGGAGCCTAAAGGCAGCAGCCTCCCACACGTCTGAGCTGGAAGGGCCCAGGAGCAGGGAGGAGTGTTGGGGGCAGCGGCCCAGCTGGTCCACCGGAACAGGTTAAAGAAGCCCACAGAGCAGCTCAGGTTCCAGGTCCGACCCATATGAGTCAGGAGAAGGCTCCCGGGCCGCCTCGCAAAGTCTGCCCCCGAACAAATGGGCTCTCTGGAGAATTAGTCACGAACCGTGTGCTGAACACACCCTCCTGAAAGCAAATATTTGGCAAGGTCTGAATAGGGAGCTTGGATGGCAGCCACAGCTCCAGAAAAAAGCTGCAAACCGGAGGAGCCAGAAGAGCGGCAAGAAAGATGGGCTTTGGGACTTGGGGAGGGGGGATGAGAGAGACCTGATGGGGAGGGGCTGGGGACCCATCGGTGGTGGTACCCAGATAGGTGGGAGCTGGGTGAAGGGGCCTTCCTCAGCATGACTTTGGGAAAACCTGGAGGGGGTAGCTTTGGGTACTGAACGTAAGGAGGGGGAGAAGGGGGACAGTGATTTTCCAAGCAAAATCCTGCCTTCCAGACGTCGTTCCGGGGGCCAAGGATTTGTGCAATGTCATTACGGCAGGTAGCTGCGAGCCCTCGGGCGTGCCCTGGAGTCGTAAATGATAATTCCTCTTACTCAACATGGCAACAGCGCCACCTCAGGAGGGCTGGGCTTGGAGGAAGGGATGCGTTCATGCGGGGTTTGGGGCAAACTTCTGCTGGTGGGGGGGGACAAGCCCAGGATCCCAGTGGGATGAGGGCTGCCGGGTCTCCCTCCTCACAGTCCTGACTCTGCAAAGGTCCAGCGGCTCACTTGCAGAGCTGCACACTCCCACTCCCCAGACAATGCGAGTCTCTTCTGGAGTAAGCCCACCCCCACCCAGCTGCCGCATCCTGCCACCCAGCAGTCCCTCCGCAGCCCCAAAAAGCCTCCAGCAGGGGCTCAGGTTTCAGCCGCCTGGCCAGCTGGGGCTGAGGCCCTGAGGCCCAGGGAACGGGGACCCACCTGGCTTCCACTGCCGTGAATGATGTTCTCAGGGGTGTCGTAAACCTCGGACTCCATACGTACATTCTGATGCTGGTCATGATTCACTTGCACCCGGAGAATTCGAAAGGAAGACCCACCAAGATCCAAGGCAATGAAATCTCCCTTTTCTGTTTAGGGAGACAGCAGGTATCCTGAATCAGATTCACAGGTTATGACACACACTGGATGGACCCCCTTCTCTGCAGGGTCCAGGCCCTCCCTGCATCCCCTCTGCACTGCTCTTTCAGGTGGGAGCCCACAGATCTTCTCTCAGCACTCCCCTTACCGGGAAAGCCAGCCTGAGGAAACTACGCCAAGCCTGGGACCCTAAAACAGCCATTGCTTTCAGTAACCCCCGTCTCACACCCAACTCCAGGGGCATGAAAGCAATGGATCAAGTACATTGTAGTCAATCACACACAAAAAAATCCGCATCATCAAACTAGGGCCAGCGGCATTTCACTCCGAGACAGCCCTGCAAGTTGAGGTCCACACCAGCTCTGACACCCCAATGGGCATTCCAGAGCTTTGCTAATTCCCTGGGGGATGCTTTCATCAGCAAAGGCCCTGGTGGTCACAGGAGAATAAACTGGCTATTGTCATTAGATCCCCAAACTGGGGTGGTCTCAAGCAACAGACAGAGCTGCGGAGACCCGGCACACCAAGACCACCAGAGAGCAGCATGACTGGGCGCCACACACACGACACCAAACCATGTAGCCCAGCATTTGCTTGATAACTCTCCTTCTTTAACATCTTACTGTGTTTCATTCAGGTGAAAGTTTAGGCGCCCTGATGGCGTAGTAAGGAGTCCACAGGGTGCAGTGGTTACAGGTGGGCTACTATCTTCATGGTCAGCTGTTCAAAACCACCAGCAGCCCTGCAAGGGAGACTTGTCTTTCTACTCCTGTGAACAGTTCTGGTCTCGGAGACCCAAAGGGGGTGGCAATGAGTCAACACTGACATGATTGCAGTGAGTTTGGTTTTGAGGTTTTGGTGGCATAGTGGTTATGCGTTGGGCTGGTAACGGCAAGGTCAGCAGTTCTAAACCATCAGCCGCTCCTCAGGAGAAAGATGAGGCTTTCTACTCCCATAAAGAGTTCCAGTCTCAGAAACTCGCAGCTCTACCCTGCCCATGGGGTCATTATGAGTGGGTCAACAGGATGGCCGTGGGTGAGTCTGGTTTAAAGTGAAAGTTTACATAGGAAATGGGTTTCCAATAAAAATCCACACATGCATTGCTCAGTGACACTGGCTGCAAACACTGTAAGGTGCCAGCACTCTGCCCATTTCCTCCCCGGCTTCCAGCAAAGGCTGCCCTTTCCATCTCACACAGTTGCTTCTTCTAAAGAGCACATGCTTCCTGGGCACTAGGGTTTATTTAATTGTAGCAGGCGTCCTCAACCATGGCGCCCGCGGGCCACATGCGGCCCGCCGAAGACATTCATCCGGCCCGCCAGGTGTTTTTGACCTGTTTGTTTTTTTACTTCAAAATAAGATATGTGCAGTGTGCACAGGATTTTTTTTTTCATAGTTTTTTTTTAAACTATAGTCCGCCCTCCAACGGGTCTGAGGAATTGGCCCCCTGTTTAAAATGTTTGAGGACCCCTGAGTTATAGGCTCATCTGTTAATGGGCTAAAAGGCATCAGTGTAGCTCAGAACCCCCAGCGGCTCCTCAGGAGAAAGCCGAGGCTTTCCACTCCCGTGAAGAGGTAAGTCTCAGGAGTGCCCAGGGCGGTACACTCGGTTCTGCAGGCTCGCTCTGAATCAGGATCATCTCAGTGGCAGTGGGTTCGGTTTCAGTTTATCTCCTTCCCCCAAGCACCAAGCCCTGCACACAGCAGGTGACCAATCGATGCTTGCTGCCAGCTCAGTAAGGTGTGGACAAGCTGGGTAGGTCTGAACCGCCAAGCCTTTGGTTCGCCCCCACACGTTCAGCCCCTGCGCACTGCAGTGCTCTCTACCAGGAAGCAGCTCCAGGCAAGGGAAACGGGAATCCTGGCACGCTTTTTTGTGACATGCGGCATCTCTCTGGATCAGAGGTTCTCCACCTTCCTGACGCTGCGACCCTTTAATATCGTTCCTCATGTTGTGGTGACCCCCCCCCCCACCATAACATTATTGTTGCTGCTACTTCATAACTGCCATTTTGCTAGGAATCCGGCAACCCCTGTTATGAATCGAACGACCCACAGTTGAGAACTGCTGCTCTAGATCGTTGCCCTGTTTTTCATCCAAGAGGGTGGGGGCGACCCTCTTGCCTGGTTTAGGGGGAAGAGATGTGTGGATGGCCACGCCCAGAACCATCCAACTTAGTCATTGTGACTGTTCAAGACTGGCACACGGTCCAGGTGAGCCAACTATTTCCTCGACACAAACTTCCCTGGTTCTAAGGAGCCTTCGTGGAAGGCTCTTCGTGGAAGAGTGGCCAAGCGTTGGGCTGTCAACCCAGAGGCTGGTTAACTGGCTGGCAGTTCAGACCTACCTAAAGGCTCCTCAGGAGAAAGACGGGGTGCTGTGCTCTCAGAGATCGAGCTTTATAACACACTCACTGCCACCAAGTCGGTCCCAACTCACAGCGACCCCACTGCATGGAGCAGAACCGCCCCGTGGGTTTTCCAGGGATGAGAGCCGCGGTGCTCAACCTTCCTCAGGCAGCGACCCTTTCCGACAGTTCATGTGCGGTGATCCCCCAACCATAACATTATTTTCGTTGCTACCTCATCATTGTCATTTTGCTACTGTTATGAATCAGGCGACCCTCTGAAAGGGTCGTTTGACCCCCAAAGAGGTGGTGACCCACCGGTTGAGAACTGCTGGGCTAGAACGTCTCACTTTCTCCCTCAGAGAAGCTGGTGGTTTGAAACCACTCACCTTGCAGTGAACGGCCCAACTCAAGACCCACTCCGTCACCAGGCTCCGCGGAGCCCGGAAAACCCCATGGCGCAGGGCGACGCTGCCACAAGGGCCTCCACGAGTCACCATCCATCTCGAGAAACCGAACAACACGGGGGAGAAGGAAGCCCTGAGTTAGCGTGGCATGATTAAACACTGGACTAGGAACTGGAAGGCGGGAAGCTCCAATCCGCCCACGTGCATTGGAAGAAAGGCCTGGTGATCTATTTCCAACAGGTTCCTGCCACTGAAAGCCCTATGTGCAGCTCAGCTCTGAGAGGCATGAGGCCGCCGTACGTCGCCAGTCACACTGAAGGTGCTGTGTTATCATGGACAAGTCGTAATTTGCCCCTGGGATTGCCAGTGGGGATGGCTGGGGCTGGGCTGTCCCCGCCAAAGGAGGAGGCACCCAGGAATGTGCAGCGGACTGACGGATGGGGAAACAGGCGAGGCCCCGGATTCTGAGGTCAACCTAAGACTGGGCTTCCCAGGGATGTCAACCTAAATTTCCCTTCTGTCCTTGCACTACGTTGGTTTCGTTCCACTATGGCTAGGAAGCCCCCAAGTCTCCGAACTACCATGACCTATTACGGGGGCTCAGGAAAACCAAGTGACATCTCAGAGGCCAAACAGCTAGCTAGTTAAGCAGGAGAGCCAGAGATTAATCCAAAGCCCTGGATTTTGATGTCTGTTGGTGCTTTTCCCTTCAAGGTCAGTCTCTTCCCACAGCCCTGGGCTGCCCTCCATCCCCCCCTTGAGATCGTGGGTCCCAAACTTCGGTCCGGCTACGGTGCCTCCTGCTTATTTCCCATTTCCGCCGAACCCAGGAGAAGGACGGCTCTTTGAGAGAAGGTTCATTAAACAGAACAGGTGAAGGGCCCCTGGCATCTGTCCACATCCTAATGACAGCCATTATCACCAGCAAATCATGGAGAACAAACACGGGCACACTCATTGCTCTTGAGGGCTGGGCTGGGGTGGAGAGCAGTGCTCACCCCGCCCGGGCTCACTGAGTTAAGGAGGCACCCGGGCACAGCGAGGCACCGAGGCGCGCATTCCCTGCCCCCTGCAGGACGTCCTCGCCTCCTTCAAGAGCCCCCCTGCTGCTGCACATCCCACTGGGTTCATTCTAGAACTCCACTCCGCCAGAGAGCTTGCAGGCTCATCCAACCTCCTGTCCAGATGAGGAACAGACACAAAGAAAGAAAGAGAGAAAAAGTCCTTCCTGTGGCTGGAAAGAGGAGCCTGGTGGCCCCAGGCCACGTGCTCGGTGCTAACAGAAGCCCTGCGGGCGAGTGGCTTCGTGGAGAAACGGTGTGGCTGTGTGCTTCCGTGGAGGTGACCTCCCCGGAACCCCCCACTCAGTGCTCCCTGGTGGCCCTCTCAGGTGGCAGTGAGCTGACACCGATTTGGCTGGACAGCAGTACAATGCAGATCCAGGGCTCTGAAATAACTGACCACACTGCAGGTGCAAACTGTCCTACTTTGCCCGAAACAAGAGGATGGTCCCACATTCAAGTTCCTAGCATGTTATTTTGGGGGGCTTGCCCTTTCTTTAGAAGCACACACCACAGCCACCTCTGTTTACCTTCAAACTGTGTGGATGGATTGGTATTTACAACATCCCGAGTGATAAGTCAGAAGATGAGAAAATGGGAGTTTTGTGAATGAGAAGTGAATTGGAGCTGCTCAGAGGAGCTGGACAGAGAGGGACCACTGTCCCCCGGAGACCCGGGCAGCTCCGAAGAGGGACTTTTATTTAGTCCAGTGTTAAAAGGTTTCCTTCTTATTTATTATTCAGACTCTCTCTATTTTAAAAACTATTGCAGCAGCTAAAGCATTTCAGGATAAAGAAGAAACCAAACCCCCACATGAACAGATGATGTAGGAGCAATAAAGACAAACCACTGCCTATTAAAAAAAAAAGGACAAAGGGAAAACAACTGAATAATAAAAATGAGCCGGTGCATTTCGGGGGGTGGTGGTGTGCGTGCGAAATCAGTAGAGAGGGCAACAGCTTCATCTCAGGCCTCTGCACCCAGCCTGCCAGGGGCCAGGTGCAGAGAGAAGGGAAGGGTTGTGTCTCCTTGGCCTTGGAAGTTGCTCCCTACTGAGCTCGCCTGGGTGATTCTCCACCACGTGGGCCTCCCACTTGCCCTTCCGTGGTTTGGGATTACACTAATTCTGTGGCTGATTAATTACTGCCGCTCAAGCAGTGATTAACATTTCAAAGAGGGAACAGCACCCTGGACTTACTATTAAGGAGACCTGCGTTCTAATGACTCCTACAGAGTCTTGGCCAATACAGGGGGGCAGCTTCCCCCCACCGCAAGCTGGTGTGATGGCACCTCCCACAGGACTGGGGGGGCTGAGGGGAGGTTTGGGGGTGTTGGCATCACTATGAATATCTGTGAGTGTCTGCAAGGACTGCCCCAGGGTCAGCGTGGGTCCCAGCCACATGAACCGAACCCACGCATGCATTATGAGGGCAGCCGTATGAGAAGGGCCATGAGATAGAAGCAGCAGGCAGGCAGAGCCGGGCCCCTGTGCATGGGCAGTGGGTCCGAGAGGTTCAGGGCTTTCCCCATCTTGTCTGCTCCGGAGAGGTCCCAGCCACCCGGCCCCGCTGCACTGGAGAGGGGAGGGAGGAGCTCCAAGGAGCACGGGCACCACCCCTAGCCGTGCACACCCTAGCACAGTGTTTGCCAACCCTGGGGGGGGGGTCCTCTCACACCTATCAGCAGTGCTTACGCCCGCGGACGCTGAGGCATATCATTCCTTCACAGAAGACACGGGAAGAAAAGTCGAATGCTGCCGGTCAAAAACGTTAAGATGCAATTCTTGTACCACGTTGTACTGACTTCAGAGAGACTCAAAGAAAAAGAATACGTGTCTGAAAGCAGGGGGACTGGGGTAGCAGATGCTGGGAAAGGCGGTGAAGCGGAGTTACACTGCTGTGGTCGTTACCCTGCACCTCCAACGTCCTGGTGTCTGCTATGAAGCGCTAAGTGGGGGCTGGAGAGTGATGTATTTCCCCAGCCACAATGAAGTCTGTCTGAAGGCACAGCCGGTGGGTGGCGAGGAGGAGGTTACAGCAAGCGGCTGGATTACACTTGGAGACACTTAGTCCAAATGGTTCGTGACGGGAGGTCTCCTACAGACATGCCGTCCTGGGGGGTGGGCTGGTTTAAGCAGGACCAGGAGGAATGGAAGGCAACTCCCCCTCCGATGAGTCTGCCCTCGACCAGACACACAGGCTCAGGGGCCCCACAGGATCAGGTATTTTCTGTACTCCCCCAAACAAGGCCAGAGCAAGTACCCTCCTGGGGGCTGCCCACACCCACACCCTCTCCTCTTCCTCCTCTCTCAGCTAGAAAAACAAAAAACCAAGCCCTGGGCATCGACGATTCTGATTCATAGGTGGATTTGAACTGCCAACCTAGAGTCAACAGTCCAATGCCTAGCCCCACAGCGCCTTTCAAGGCTCCTTTCCCAGCTCGTAGCAGGACACAGATACATCTCCCATGGAACTCCAGTGATCCTGGGAAGGCCCACACACTCCTGGACTCAGCTCCTTCCAGGGCGGGAGAAGCAGTAGGTGTCAGCTTCCCGCTCCCGGGCAAGAGCTTTAGGGCCTCCCCAGCATAGTGCGGCCCAGTCTGATCTCTCTGGCCCTTATCAAAAAGCTAACCCGCTGGTACCCAAGGCCTTGAGGAAGACAAAAGGAGGAAGAAGTCTAAGGAGACAACTGTCTAGGTGTGTGCACAAAGCAAGCCCCACCTGGGGCCACTGGTGATAGAATAAACAGGGCCTGTCTGCTGTCAGTTCCAGGATATCAGCCCGGGCTCTGATGGCTCCTAAAAACAGGCTGTGGGCAGAGCAGGCCTTTCCAACCCCGGCCAACAAGGCACTTGACCAGCCTATCTATGTGACCACCAGCTGCAACAGAAATTCGTTTTCCAGGCTGCATACAAGATGCTCCCAATCACTGCTCGAAACAAGAGCCACCAGGGCTGGGGAATCATGGTAGTGGGTGCTCACTGCCTCCTGGCCCCTCTCCCTGTGTCCTAGGCGATGTAGACAGACTTCAGAACACAGCTCTGAGTGAGGTTCCTGACCATGACAAACTGGGCAAGAACAGCTCACAGAGGGATATGTGCAGGGCAGTCAGGCAGAGCGGGCTCCCTGGGGCAGGCCAGGCTGTGCCCTCCTGGTCTCCACTCTGCCAAGTACTCAGCTGATGCTACACTTGGGGAGCAGGGCCAGGGCCTCAGGGCAGCAACCCAGAGGATAACGCCTTTGCCCATTCCACCTCCCCGCTCCAATTCTCTGCTTTAGGGCTACCTGGATTCAGCGTGGCTGTCCTTTGTTCAAACAAGGACGTAAATCTCACCTCTGAATCAGAAACGCACCTGGGCACGAGGATTGCTACCTTTCTGGGGAGGCCCAAGTGCCCCAATGGAGAGATCTTCTTAAAACGAGCCTGTGGCTAGTCCTGGAGCATTCATCTTCTGGACACGTCAGAGCAGCCACAAAACCCAACCACACCAAGCTTTCTCCAGCATCACGAGTCACTGGGTCGTTGCCCCGGCCTCCCCGGTGCCTGCCCATGGTAGGTACATGACAGACCTCAGATGGATCGAGGCGAGATCAGATGGATGGAATGGTGAATGAACGAGTGAGTGGATGAGAACATGAATTTAAAATAAATGAATGAACAATTAGCACAAATTAGAAGGCCGGTCTCGCAGAAGAGCTGGCCCTGAGTGAAAGACAAGACTCACCTGAACCGTCGGGAATGGACCTGACAAAGGTTGGCAGCATCTTGATCGTGGCTGTTGGGTTAAAATCCCGGGAGAGGCCGTTCTTCATCTCCTTCCGGAAGCGAGCCATGATGTCCAGCAGAGTTTCATCGGAGAGCCGCATAGTATAGAGATACTTGTCAATCTGGGGAAGAAGCATGGTGGAAGGAGAGTGAGGCTCGGGCTGAGGCTGGAGTTGAGAGGTTGAGGAGAAGGAGGGAGGTCATTTAAACCCAGGTCTGGGTGGGGCGAGGCAGGGCAGGTCTTGCCCAAGACAATCCACTGCTGGCACGGAGACACACACACACACACACACACACACACACACACAGACATCAAACAATGGGACCGAACAAAATTGAAGCATCATGATGAGGGCAGTCAGTCCGTAACAAAAGTATTGCCACGGTGTGAGTCACTTGTATGAGTTACCTAGAATGGGCACCCGGGCACAGATCAAGACTGAGTCACACGTAACCGAGGGCGGGCAGGAGGGAGCGGGAGAGGACACCGATCTTAAAAAACGAACCAACATGCAAGCGGATGGGGGCCACTCAACTGCCATCAAATGTGTCCCAGGGCAGGCTTGCAAACGCGAAGCTTCGAGATGCTCACGGTCCCTCTCAACCCTACACTGTGACATTGATGCTGCCCTTTGGCCCCCACAAATCTATGGTAGAAGTACGTTTCCTCAAGTATCAGAAGCCCCTCAACCCGACTTCTTTCTTATATGGGGGGCGGCCCAGCAGAGCTTGAGAACAAGGCTTCTGGGGCAGCCAGCGAGGTCTACCTCCTCCCAGCCCCATGCTGGGCAGTGTGCGCACCTCAGATTCCTCAACCCCCAAACGGAAATGCCACAGAACTCAGGGGACATTGTGAAGATCCGTGAGATCGGGAAGCACAGAGAACGCCGGTACGTGCTCAAAATCGCCCATTGGCCACGTGAGACAGGGATTGTCTCTGGTCCCAGAGGACCCTGGTCAGCGCCCTGACTGTCTGTAAAGCGGGGAGCAGGCAGGGTCAGGGGCACATGAGGCGTGGAGAGTGGAGCCAGAGAACCGCTGCTGACGACCGAAATACGCACAGGTGACCTCGGGCTGGGGACTCCGTGTCCTTGAGTCACGAACTTTCCAGGTGAACGGGACATCCACACAGGGAGGAGACAGGCGCATGACTTCTGGACAGACAGAGTGATGGCTAAGAGGATAGACCCCTTCAGAGGGCACGGCTCTTTGACCCGAACCACCCCAGGGAGGCCTGCAGATGGCTTGCAGGACTCCTGAGCCCCTAAATGGAGCCAAGTGCCAGGGTCCATGTGCTCACACATTCGCACGTGATCAGCAAGGCTGCTCCAGCAGACCTTCATCCTGGGCCCCCCAATCGCCTTGAGATTCTCAGGTGTCTCACGCCGCTTCACCCGGCAGAGATTCAGTCGCCACGTCCTCGGTAGCTCTTTTCTTTGCAGAATCTCCCCATTCTTTCAAAAAATAGCTACTCAATGCCTGGCCCCGGGCTAAGCACCAATCCTCCCAGAGTTCCTGGGGACCTTTCACCTCACTCGTCATCCGCCACCGGTCAGCCTAAGCAGCCCTGGTCACCAAGGACCTGCTTATCAATGACTCGCCCGCCTAATGCTTGTCCCTCCCTTCTAGCTCATTCTCCAGGCCACCACCACCCCACCTTCTGAAAACCCAACTCTCCTCCACGCTCCCCTCTGCCAAAACCTCAGGTCTCTCGTCTCCGAAGCTTCCAAGCTTCGCAGGCTTGGCCCTGGGCTCTCCTGCTCCCGAGGTTACCTGAAAGGCCCTTCCTTCTCAACGAACACTCCCTCCTCCGGAGGACACCAAGACCCACGGGTTGTCTCCGTCGTCCAGCACTGTCTCGCCTGAGCCCTGCACCCATCAGCTCCCTGTGTGGGTGACCCGTTCACCTGGGCCTCCCGTGGAGCCGCACACCGAGCTCGCCGAAGCAGTCGGAGCCCAGACCTCATGAGCCCGGGGGCCCTGCCTGTTTCTTGGCTCAGGAGAGCAGCAGGTCTCTTCGCGGTGCCTGGAAAGTTCGTGACTCAGGACACGGAGTCCCCAGCCCAAGGTCACCTGCGCGTATTTCGGTCGTCAGCAGCGGTTCCCCTGCCCTGCCTGCCCCCCGCCTCACGGGCAATCAGGGCTCTGCCCCCATCTCCAATCCCTTTTTCCTTTTCCCCTTGGGACAAAGCCACGCGCACAGAGCAATCACAACCCACCTGGAACAGCATGAGAAATGGCCGGTATCCGGGCCCTGCCTACTCCATTCTCTTGCACATGCTCTGTTCTGCCCACCAGCAGGCACACGGGCACCTGCCCAGCAGTGTCCATTCCAGAGGACATGAGTGCGCCCGTCCTTCGGAGACACTTCTGACAAGGGAGACCGGCGCGAACAGCCCACTAGAAATGCCCTACAAGAAGGCACTGTAAGAGAGTGGCAAGTGAAAAGAGGCCATGGGAGCGGATGGGAGACCACTGCAAGGGGCTGAGGACACAGTGCTTCCAGGCACACGTCAGTGCAGGTGCGAGGCCAGAGGTAAGGCTTGTTCGGCGAACAGAAATACATTCGATGTGGATCCAGCAGTCCGTGTAGGAAGTGATGCCATTGGAAAGATGGTTATGCGGTAACGGTCAGGGCCTCTCAGCCAGCTTCAAGATGGCGGCATGGAGAGTACAGGGAGGAGATCTTCGTGTCACAAAGATCAAGCTGTCTGCTGGTGGGGCACGGATGGGCAGGAATGCTGTAGCATTCTGGGCTGCCCACTGGTCACCCTCAAACCACAGCCAAATTCACTGCCATCAAATCGGCTCCGCCTCTTAGTGACCCTCTAGGACGGAGCAGAACTGCCCCTGTGGATTTCCTTCTTCTCACAAGTACAAGTCACTTCTGGTCACTCCACCATGACCATCTGTTGATTAACACGTCCTTCTCCTCTAGCACTGTGCGTTCTCCGGGGACTCCAGTGTCCGACACACCACTGGGACTCACCCAGGGAGTCCGGCACAAAGGAGGAATGCAATGCATGTCTGTTGGATGCTGGAAGGGCACGTTACAGTTACTTTAGGGCTGACCACACACCACGGGATGCATTTGAATTTCGGGGTCAGTGAAGATATTGAAAGCACCAGAACAAACAAATCAGTCTTGGAAGAAGTATGGCCAGGCGGCTCCTTAGAAAGCATGGTGGAGAGACTTCATCTCACATACTTTAGCCGTGTTACCAGGAGAGACCAGTCCCTGGAAAAGGACATGATGCTTAGTCCAGCAGAGGGTTATCGGAAAAGAGAAAAACCTTCAATGAGAGGAACTGACACTGGATCCAACAACAAACTCAAACACAACCCTGGGAGGAGGGCCCGGGCCCAAGACCAGGCCCAGGCAGCGTTTCATTCTGTTGCATACAGGGTCGTTACAGGTTGGAACCAACTTGACAGCCGACAGCAAGAAGTACAGCAGCACAGGCGACCCTGTCATGCGAGGGAGACATCCTTCACACCCACTTTACAAATGCAGACACGGAGGCCCCAAGAAGCTGAGTGATTTGCCCCAAGGGGACAGCCAGGGAGCCAGGTCTTCAACTGCAGGTCTCTACCATCCACTCCCCCTCCTCTGCTAGAGCTGCTGAGGGCTTCCAGCTGGACGTGAAGAAACTTCTAGAAAAGACAGGGCAGTTCAGCAGACACTGATCTAAGAATCCTGATTTCTTAGGGCGACCCAGACAAACCCAAGCAGCCAAACTCACAGGAGAAAGTAGGTTGGGACAAGAAGACAACCTGGCTTCCAAGAGCTCCTGGCTCAGGCAGACAGCCCCACACCTGTCTGGATCCACGAGGCATCACATGGTACAGCCTCTCTCGGAGGAGATGTGGAAACAGTGGTCAAGTGGGAGGCTGGCACAACCCATCTTGGAACAGAGAAAACTGGAGCCAAAGGGGGTGGGGGTGGGAGGTGGAACAGAGAAAACTGGAGCCAAAGGGGGTGGGGGTGGGAGGTGGAGTGGCTTGGGCAACGCTGGGATGGAATCAGGGCCTCTTGAGCATCACGTAACGGAGGGAAAGGAAAAGGAAGTAGAGACGGCCTTTCCCCTTGTCTTCAGCAGAAGCAGCGTGGATCCTGGGACCAGGGCTGGTGAGGGGAGAAGTCACCCCCTCTGATGCCCCCACCCTGCCCATTCATCTGATGCAGAACTCGGCAAGTGTGCAGCGTAGGGACCCAGGACTGAGGCTCAGGGAGCAGCAGGTCCCCAGCCTTTTGCAGAGGATGCCAGGGGCCTGCGTTTCCCCTCATTCAGAGTCACCTCCCTGGCACCTGGCCAGGCTGCCTGTGCCACCACCCTGCTTCTGCCAGCCTGGGAGAGAGGATGAAGGGGAGAGGCAGCGTGGAGGGAAACTGACAGAGCTGGTCCTGGTGAGAGAGGGCCAGACAGCCAAGAGGGGACAGGCTGGAGGCTGGGGAGGAGTGAGCCCAGGGCCTGGGGTTGTGTTGAAATCTGTGGCCCTTCAGTCTCCACGGCATCTCCAACTCTCCCCCTTGCTCACGCCCCACATTTCCACAATTCTGCCTCTCCTCTTGTGGTAGTCACCTAATCTGGTGTCAATTTAAGGATTAAGAGTATAGGGGTGGAGCCTAGGCTGTCAATCTGGAGATAGCCAGTAAGACTTCTGTGTGGGCATGGCCTTCTCCTGAGAATTCTGGGAAATCTGGTACTTCCTCCTTGGAGGCGGAAGACACCTCTCTCTCTCTCTGCTACTCCCTGGGAGACATTGCAGAAGGCAAGCCACATGGACGCAACCAGACCTCTGAAGGCGGAGAAGCCACAGAGAGACCCCTGCCAGCACTGAGATGCTTACACCACCACTGGACCCAAAGACTTTCTACCCACTGGCTTGTGATCGTCCTGCATTTGGCTTCATTGCATGTGTTTTGTGAGTCTGAAGAGGACTTTATAGATTGATATCGGACATATGAGCTAATACCTGACTTATGAACTTGATCTGGACTGGAATGTTTTCTCCATGTTCAATTGCTCTTGTATATAAACCTCTCCTTTTATACATGTGCGTGTTCATGAGTTTGTTTCTCTAGTCTACCCAGACTAACACATCTCTTAAAACACTGCTTTACTGTGCTGGTCAATCACCAGAGCCCAGAGAGTCCCTTGTGCCCTTCCAAATCCCCAGTGACCAGTTGCTTCCGACTCCTGGCGCGCCGTGGGTGTCAGAGGAGCACTGTGCTCCACAGGGTTTTCCGAGGCTGGTGTTTCACAGTCAGAGAGCCAGGCCTTTCTTCCACGGTGCCTTTGGGTCAACGCAAACCTCCAACGGCCTCCTCCTAGGTCTTGGTGATGGCGAGGACGGCAGAGCACAGAGCCTTTGCTCTGATAGACGCTGCAAGCTGCAAACATGCGAGACACATCACAGGCTAGAGTCCTCCTGAGTTCAGGAGAGGCGCTCACACACCCAAGGGGGCACATGATCACAGCAGGTGACTGAAACAGGGATGTAGCACTGTGAAGGAAAGGGGGCCCAGGGGCCCCGACACCACACTCGGGGCTGGTCCCCCATACTCTTGGCCGAGACTGACCAGGAAGGGTTTCCAGTCACCAGGGCCTCTCGCCCCGTCCCCTGAGGATGAGCCCTTCCCTGGGAGGGTGGGAGCTGGGTCGGCTGGCTGCACAGGACGGGGGCTCTTGTCCTACTACCACCCAAGTATGTGTCCCGTCACCCTTCTTTATGTGTCCCCAAGAGCGCCTAAAACGCTCCACAGCTCCAGAAGTTGGAACATGAAGGCAGGAGGGGGAGGGCAGCAGAGAGGACAGCTTTGCCAAGCACCTCCCCCCACCTCACCCCCCCCTGCCACCTCCGGCTGAGCCTGCCAGCTCCTGAAGGGAGCGAGTCCTGGCCTGGGCTGAACTCACAACTACTTCTGCATCCTGACTCCAGCTCCGCCTCCTAACAGAGCATGCAAGCCAAACACCTAATTCAAGATCAGGCATGCCGAGTGACAGGCGCCCGCAGGTCACATGGGTGACCCAGCACGTTCCCCCTGCGCAGGGGGCCCGACAATGGAAAGTTTTCCGTCCCACGCATGAGGATCAGGAACGAGGCAGAAGCAACAAGGGCGACTGGACTTCCCGAGGGAGGTCGCTGTCTCTCACAGGCAAGGGGGAGCCAGTGGCAGAGGGTTAAGCGCTGGCTGGCTGACTGGCTGGCTTGCGTAGGGCAGGGCCGAGATTTCCACACGGGGCTCACTTCCCTTTCTTCAGCAGGCTGACTCAGGAAGAGGGCAGGCCCGTGATCACTAGGATCACTGTTCCTAAGAAGCCACGGGCAGCGCAGAGGGCAGGACGTTGCCGTTGACACCAAGGACTTTCACAGACACGAGATCCCATTGGAACTCCATCGACAGGACGGAGTGAGCTCGCAGAGGCCCGGGGCTGGCCCGGAGAAGGTGCTTAATGTGTGAGCGCCCTTTCTAGCTGCACAATAACGCCCCAGGGAGGCCGGCAGGAAAGGCATGATTGCCTCCAGTGTCCAGGAAAGGAAACTGAGACCCAGTGACTCACGCGACGTCAGAGGCTTTACAAGAGGTGGCCGGCTCACGAATCCAGGTCTTCGAACCTCTCAATGGGGAAGTCTACTCGAGCGAGCGTGTTCATGGGTCATAAGCATGTGCCGCAAACATTAAGCATCAATTATCATTTTCTTCCACCCGTCCCTGACAAGTGTCCAAACCATGTGTCCCCAGCTCCTTTCATGGTAAGTTCCCATTGCTGCAATGGGATGGGTTGCTTATGTGGTCTTCCTAGCCCGGCGACTTTTCAACAGCCCCCCCCCGCCCCCCCCCCCCCCCCCCCCGTGACTGGATGAGGCGATGCAAAGCAGACGCTCTAGCCCATTAAAGGGACAAAGTGGTTGTGAATATACATGAGGTTGTGAATATAAAAGAGGTGCATGGGACTCTTGTACGGCAGGGACCGGGCAAAGGAGGCGTATGGAACTCTAATGAGGGAGTTGATCAGCTTGGCCATGCCGCCGGGTTAAAATGAGCCACCCAAAAGGAGATGGGGAGAAGAGATGGGAACGGAGCACATGCTCTGATCTGCGGTCCGGGTGTGGGGAACTTGCTAGACCCCGTAGACAGAGAGCTGCAGTACTGGAGACAGTGAGAAATGGCAGAGAAATCGTGGCAGCAGCACCAGGAGACAGGAAGGAGACAGTGGCAATACACGCTTCACAGCCCAAAGAGGGAAAGAGCCTTTGGGTTGAAGCTTACTAACAAGAGGGAAGTGGTGCTGGCAGAGCACTGTACCAACTGCTCAGACAGGACAGAGACTGGCCAGACGAGGTGGCCCCAAGAAGCCAGAGAGAGAGAGAGAGAGAGAGAGGCCCGCACCCAGAGTGATTTCTGACCTTGAACCATGACCTGCGACTTCCCTAATCGTGAGTATTGTCCGTGAGTTCTGTGTGATACTCACAATGGGTTATCAAATGCAGCTGAGAAGGAGAGGGCAGTAGGAGGGAGGGCTGGTGTCAGACCTGGGAAGAAGGCAGGAGAGAGGAGGCAGGCCTGACCCCTGGCTCACAGGAATCAGCCTCGGGCTGGTGCTGACAGGTGATTCGTGAAGTTAGGAGGTCAGATGCCTCTGCCAGGCTAATGCCACAACTGCCAACACCATGGACCTATTTTTGTAGACGAGAAACCGAAAGCCAGGTGGACATCTGCCCGACACCATGCATGTGAAAGAGCTGGGCAAAAGTCCTTAAGAAACGTCTGTTCAGCAATAGTACGGCATCGGGACAGCGAAAACAGAAGGCCTTCCACAGATGGACCGACGGGGTGCCATCGAGGGCCCAAAGATAAGAATGCTTTTGAGGTGGCGTGTGGCCGAGCGGTGTTTCTTTCTGGTGTACACGGGGTCGACTCGACAGCCCCTAACCACACGCCACGATCAATGTGCAAAAGTCCAATGTACGCGTTCTTGTTCTTGTTCGACTCTCCGCCAGAGCTCACACGGCTGGATGTTACCATCAGGACACAAACACCCAGATGGACACGGATTGGGGGCTTTGTGAAACGATGGAATCCCATCCTAAACTCTCTCTCCTTTGAAATGTCAACTCTGCCCTCCTCCATTGCTCCTGGAAACACCTTCTCAGACTCCGCCACCAGAAGCGCACTGGACAGTTCACCTGGAGGAGCTTCACCTGGACAGGTGTGGACCGACAGTGCAGATGCTCTTTGGCCTCTGTAGGCCTCTCAAGTCTCCCCACCCCTAACCTGGTGCTTCCACATGACTTTCACCAAAAAGGCTTCCAGCCTGCCAAGAGCACCCTTACATGGCAAGTCCTCCTCTCACACGGCTCTGCTCAGAGAAGCGGACAGGAAGAGCCTGCGGCCCAAGAGGAGAAGCAACTGGCCAAGGGTCACACTGCTGCTCAGTGGGAGGACTGCATGGGCACCGAGTTCGCCAGTCTCTCTGGCCTGGGCACCCTTCTCCCCAGCTCAGGAACACTCAAGGCCAGGGGCTTCCTGGCACCGTGCCAAAGGCACCCGTGCGACAGCTCCCCCCACTCTGGAAGCCACTTGCCCAGCTCCCCGCGCAGACAGCACCTGCACTGAGGGGACTTCTGGAAGGCCTGGCCCCCTACCAGCTGGGATCACACCAGCTCTGAGCTGCTCGGCTGAAACAACCCTGGGCAGACGGTTCAAAGCCGAGCACGCCAAGGAGCCGACCCATCCAGGTGCCCCCTTGTGGTGTGTGCCACCCCTGACCCGCCTCCTGGCCAAGCCAGGCCCCAGCTTGCTTCCTGCCTGCACGTGTCTCTGCAGGCAGTCCAGCCCCACCCCCACCTTGCTGCTACTGCCTACTCTTGGGGGGCAGCGGGTCTCTGAGCTGAGAGGAGACATCTTCGACCCAGCGGATTCCCTAAGGTCCCCTCACAACAGTGGTTCACCTTCAAGGCTCTTTAAGAGATTCCCAGACACCGCTCTGCTTCCCTCCCTGTCTTCTATCCAGAGCCCCCCTCCCCACTCACCTCCTCTGGCAGTCTTGCCATGATCTGGCCCGCCCACACCAGCCACTCCTCTCCTCTGCATCCCCTCCGTGGCAGCCAGTATGGGCACTCACCAGGCAGGGAGAAGCCTGCCCCGGTGGCCCTGCCGCTATGCGCCACTCTCTCCTGGCCACCGCTGGGATGGGCACATGGTCCGTGTCTCCAGGGGTGCGGGCATCAGGCCTCTCAGGCCTGTCGTGTCCCCTGGAGCCGAGGACAGTGCTGCTGGGAGGCTGGGTGGCTCCTGGGCTGGGCGGGAAGCCTTGGCGGCCAGGCTCCAGAAGGGTTTGCTGGCTCAGATAAGGCCGAGACTCCTCTTCCCCAAAAGGCCCAGCCCTTCTCCTCTGCCAGCGTCCACCCCGCAACCCCCATGCCCCCTTTCTAGGCCCCATGGCCACCTGTGTGGGCCAGCAGCCAGTCACTCTCTGAGGTCCGCCCTGCCTCACAGCACCCCAGAGGAGCAGCGGAAGCCCCAAAGACTATCAGGACTCTCACTCCTACAGCCAAGCCTCCCAGAGAAAGCTGGATTATCATCCTCAAGTCCCCAGAGAAAGGCGTGTTTTGTAAAGTAAACGCCGCCTCCGAGGAGGCTCCTGGAGGGCAGATCTGGGGGTGAAGACACCTAGAGCAAAAGGACCCTGAAAAAAACCAAATATAAGACACTTCACTGCCATTGGGTCATTTCCAACTCACAGGGACCCCACAGAACAGGGAAGAACTGCCCTGAGGGTTTCTCAGACGGTCACTCTTTAGGAGAGGAGAGCCTCATCTTTCTCTCTCGGAGTGTCCGGTGGCTTCAAACTGCTGGCCTCGTGGTTAGCAGTCCAGCATGTAACCACTACATCACCAGTTACACTGGGGGTTTTCTGATCTGCTTTTTCTTCTCCTTCAAACCGTTTCATTGGCATCTAACTCCCAAGTATTCAATTCACTGGTTCAATCCTATTCAGAAGAGTTGGATAGGCTGCTTTTTCAGGCTCTCACATGGCTTTCTGTGCCTTAGCGATTACTGCATTTATGCTTCTGAACTGTGGGTTCCGTTTCAGTGGACACCAGCCGAGCACTTCGCAGTCACCGCGCACTGTCCCTCGGACAGCTTTGTGTTCTCACGACAAGCCAGGAGCAAAGTGGGGGCCCTGTCACTGACGAGGAAAGTGAGGTCGACCTGCAGACCTGAGGGCGGGACCCATGCTGGGACTTCACGCTGCCACCACTCAGCCTGCACCCCACGTAAGGGAGGCATCGGCTCAGCCACATTCACAAACACGGAGGAGCCTAGGACAGCAGTTGGCACTGCTCCACCTGCCTGCAGCTGCTGACAAGGAGGCCCTGGCTCTCGGCAGACCCATCCACAGTGGGAGGAAATGCCGTCCCGGCCAGTGCTGTCCCCTGGTTGGTGGTGGGCCAGACCCTGGCGATATATGGGAATTCCATGGCCTGCTTTGTTGGGACGCAGATCGCCAGGCCTTTCTTCTGCGTCTGGAAGCTCTGTCGAAACCTGTTCAGCATCCTAGCCACGGGTAAGCCTCCACTGAGGTATCGTGGCTGTGCACGAAGGAGGTACACCTGCCCAGAATCAGACGCAGGCTGCCTGCGCCCACAAGGCCAGACTCATGCCCCCTGATGCCATTCTGGCCCACAGCGGGCCTGTAGGACAGGGAGAACCCCGCTGTGGGCCTGAGGAAGCAGGAAGCCTCGTCTTTCTGCCGAGGAGCAGTGGTTTCCACCTGCAGACCTCGTCGCAGTTGGCAGTCCAACCTCTGACCCATGGCGTCCTCACCAGGGTCCGTGGCGTCCTGCAGAGAAGACAAGAGTTCCACCTTGAAGCGCCACTGCCCCCGCCGCACCGCCAGCTCCGAGCTTCCGGACTCTCCCTCTCTTCCCTTATTCCCCACGAGAGCTAGTGGAAGGTCACACCACAGGTCCATCCAGTGGCCTTGTCATCTAGATGCTTCCTGGCTGCTAAGAGTGGCCATGTTCTTGCCCAGGATGAGAAAGGCTATCACACTGAACCAGCGAATACTAAAGGAGGGACAGTCTTTTCAAGAATGAACAGCCCCCGAATGTGGCATGGCAAGAACCACAGGCGTGGGGGGAGGGGGGCGGCCTCCAGACTCAGCATTCCCATGCTCCAGGCACTTCTGGCCCTGAGGGAACGCAAGACCAGAAGGACACGTGGGTTTACTTTCACTCTGAGGCAAGCACTGTCGTAAGCAGAGGGCTGCAAGACGGGCGGGCGATTCAAACCAACCAACCAGCCACTCCATGGGAGAAAGTCGCGGCTGTCTGTCCCTGTAAAGATTGACAGTATTGGAAACTCACGCGAGGCAGTTCTACTATGTCCTATAGGGTCACTCTGAGTCCGAATCGATTCAATGGCTGTGAATTTATGAGGCAACCAAACCCCAATGCAAACAATGCTCACGTGTAACCACTCACGAGGCTAGTGGTCAAAAGGCCTGGGGTCTCCTCCAACTAAGGTCTCCGGAGACCTGGGGCCCACCACTTTCATCTTGCTTTCCTTCAGTCACCCAGCAACTCTGAAAGCCTGGCCACTTGTCCTCGTGTACGGTGGATACAGGAGCCCCACATGACACTTGGGGCTTTCTCTGAACACAGGTTTTTCTCAGAAATTCACAATGTCCTTTTCATTTGTCCATTTGTCCAGTGACCATCTGGGTATGCAGACGGTCCATGAACTCTCATGAGCTCACATGCAGGTAGGGGCAAAGGCAGAATGGCACCCAGGTTCCCTGCCTGCTCAGGGCACTGGCCACTTCCCCTTTGTAATCCAGGGCTGCAGTCTCCCATCTAGCGTCTCATGATGCTGGGAGAAGGAACAAATTCGTCTTAGAAAGCGTACAACCACTCCCAGAAGAATTTATTTCAAAGGGCGGCACTGAATATGCAGCTCCGGGAGAGGGAAATATCTGATCGGAGCACACGGGAGCAGATGAAGGGGGGGCAGGAGAGAGTGGAGCAAATCCTGGCCCACCAGGCCTTGAGGATGATGTTCCCAATTAGAGCAGCCAGTCCACATAGAGAGAAGCACACGGCCAGCCCCACTATGAGACACGACGTCCCTCACTGACCCAGAGCCCTACAGGACACAACACCGGAGACACAGTGTTGAAACTGCACCTGATCTGATCCTGCCACACCGAGGCAAAACACTAAGGAGGTGCAACAGAACAGCAAGAGAATGGAGCGGCGAGGTCCCCATGGAATGCTGAAGGTGGGTTTTGGGGCCAGGGCTTGGTGCCCCAACAGACTGGACTGGAAAACACTCCTAAAGGCCAACAAACAATCCTTGAACTAACTACAAGCTTTTCTTTCTTGTGTTTTTTTTTTGTGTGTGTCATTGATTTGTTGTTGTTTTGTTGTCTATTGTTGCTTGGTTTGTCTCTGTCTTATTTTTGTGCATGTTATTATCTCTGAAAGTCTGTCTAAATAAGATAGACTGGATGAACAATCTGGAGGAGAACACAACGGGACCGATGGTTCTGGGAGGACATGGGAGAGGGGGAGGTGGGGGGGAAAGGTAATGGTGTTAACAAACCCAGGGACAAGGGAACAACAAGTGATCCAAATCGGTGGTGAGGAGGGTGTAGGAGGCCTGTTAGGGCATGATCAAAGGTTAATGTAACCAAAAGGAATTACTGAAACCCAAATAAAGGCTGAGCATGATAGTGGGACAAGAGGAAACTAAAAAGAAATAGAGGAAAGAACTAGGAGGTAAAGAGCATTTTTAGAGGTCTAAATAAAGGTTTGCACATATATATTTATATGAGAATGGGAAAAGAGATCTGTGTGCATATATTTATAGGTTTTGTATTAAAGTAGCAGGACATTGGACCTCCACTCAAATACTCCCTCAATGCAAGAATATTTTCTTCTATTAAATTGACATCCTATGATGCTCATCTTCCTGACACAATCGCTGAAGACAAAGTGGGTGCATAAGCAAATGTGGCGAAGAAAGCTGATGGTGCCCGGCTATCAAAAGATATATTATCTGGGGTCTTAAAGGGTTTTAGGCAAACAAGCGGCCATCTAGCTCAGAAGCAACAAAGCCCACATGGAAGAAGCACACTAGCCTGTGCCATCACGAGGTGTCGAAGGGATCAGGTATCAGGCATCATCAGAACAAAAAATCATATCATTGTGACTGAGGGGGGGGGAGTGCGGAGTGGAGACCCCAAGCCCATTTGTAAGCCACTGGACATTCCCTTACAGAAGGGTCTCGGGGAGGAGACAAGCCAGTCAGGGTGCGATGTAGCAACGATGAAACATGCAACTTTCCTCTAGTTCTTAATTGCCCCCCCCCCACCGCCCAACTATCATGATCCCAATTCTACCTTACAAATCTGGCTAGACCAGAGGATATAACTGGTACAGCTAGGAATTGGAAACACTGGGAATCCAGGGCAGATGATCCCTTCAGGACCAGGACCAGTGGTGTGAGTGGCAATACTGGGAAGGTGGTTGGAAAGGGGGAACCGATTACAAGGATCTACATATAACCCCCTCCCTGGGGGATGGACAATAGAAAAGTGGGTGAAGGGAGACGTCAGACAGGGCAAGATGTGACAAAATAATAATTTATAAATTATCAAGGGCTCATGAGGGAGAGTGGAGCGGGGAGGGAGGGGGAAAATGAGGAGCTGATGCCAGGGGCTTAGGTAGAGAGCAAATGTTTTGAAAATGATGACAGCAATGAATGTACAAATGTGCTTTACACAATTGATGTATGTATGGATTGTGATAAGAGTTGTATGAGCCCCTAATAAAACGATAAAAAAAATTTTTTTAACGCTCACCATAAAAAATAGAAAAAAAGAAAGCGTGCACCCACAACATTCCTTAGCCATGAAGCCAGAAAGGCCTCAGCTCACGTACTCTGGACACCTGACCAGGAAAGACCAGTCGCTAGCAGATGACATGGTGTTTGGTAGCAGAGGGGTCAGGGTCAAGAAAGGAAACCCTCAATGAGAGGGCCTGACCCGACAGCTACAGCAGTGGGTTCAAACCCACCAGCAAGCAGGAAGATGCCTCTGTAATGCAGAAGGCTGCCAGGAGGCAGAGGCAACGCAGCAGCAGCAGCAGCAGCAGGTGTGTTCCAGGTGAATGATGATCAGAACACCTGGCATTTGTACAGCTTGCAGACTTTCAAGTGTTTCATTCACTGATTGCATCGTCCTCCTACGTGGGCCGATCCACAAGGCAGGAATTACTTATCCCAAAGAAACCAAGGCCCAGGGTGCTTGAAGGCCATCGAATGACACAGGTGCCAGGGAAGGAGTCCTGTAGAGAGTGGGTCCCATTCCTGGGGGGCAGCCACACCCTTTTGTCGGGGGCAGCTTGTGTGCTACCGTGGTTTCAATGGGCCGTCTAGACTGACAGACATTCTGGAGAAAGGCCTGGTGACTTACTTTCAATACAAAGAAAAGAAAACCTTTCGGATCACAACCACCCGATCCCACTGTGTACGAGGTTGCCGTGAGTCGGAGAAAAAAATCAACACAGCAAACAACAAGAGCTACAGTCTGCTGGATGAGACAGCTGAGGTCCAAGGACCCCCAGCACGGGCTGTTTGCAGAGCACAAAGCCGGTGTCCACCCTTGTGAGCCATGAAACCCTGGACAGAACCCTAGCAGAACCCTGGACAACAGAAACAAAAAGTGAGCCTGGCATGCAGTTTTTAAATTACCTACGAGAAGAAATGAAACAGGTTAAATTAAGGTTAATGCCTTCTTTGACATTAAAACCTTTTTCAACTTGTGATCCATAAACATTTAAACAACAAGCTATATATATATATTGTCTTTTATTAATCATTTAATTGGAGGGCTCTTACAAAACTTATGACAATTCATCATTCGATTGTATTAAGCACACTTGTACATAGGATGCCATCGACATTTCCAAAGCATTTCCTTTCTCCTTGGGCCCTTGCTATCAAACAAGGTACTGTGTACACGAGACGAGTCAAAAGCATCGCTACCGGAGTTCCAAATCACCCACGCACCAGCTCATTCCACACAACACAGGGTTAAACATGGAGGTGTGAATGTGGACGGCTGCAAACCCGTTCTCTCCATAATACGCTTGCCGTAGTCTCAGTAAGGTGCTTTCAAGGCAAGAGGTGAAATCAAAACCGGAGCTTCTCCCATGCGGTCCCACCACCCACCTCCTACAAAATCCACTCCACCCTCCCCCCAACTCCCAGGGTCCCAAATCTACCTTGCAAACCTGGTTAGACCAGAGGATGCACAGCGGTACAGATGGGAACTGGAAACACAGGGAATCCAGGACAGATGATCCCTCAGGACCAGTGGTGAGAGGGGCGATACCAGGAGGGAAGGGGGTGTAGAAAGGGGGAACCTATCACAAGGATCTACATGTAACCTCCTTTCTGGGGGATGGGAAACAGAAAAGTGGGTGAAGGGAGACGCCGAGAAGCGTAAGATAAAATAATAATTTATAAATTATTAAGGGTCATGAGGGAGAGGGGAGCGGGATGGGAGGGAGAGGGGGAGGGGGAAAAGGAAAATGAGGAGCTGATTCCAGGAACCCAAGCGGAAAGCGAATTTTGAGAATGACAAGGGCAACGAATGTATAAGTGTGCTTTACACAATTGATGTATGTATGGATTGTGATAAGAGTTGCATGAGCCCCAATAAAATAATTTTTAAAAAATCCACATCACACCCGAGGCAGGGCCTTCTTCAAATGGTGAGGCAACCCGCTTTATGATTGAAGTGAACTATTGCTTATTAAATCTTTGCTGCACTTACTGGAAAAAAAACAAAAGCAGGGAGCCTGTTGAATTCATGGCAGTTAAAGTCAAGGCAGAGAGGTCGGCTCAGAAAGTCATGGAGACTCTTGGGGGATTCCAAAACTGTATTCTTGGTAGATTTTCTTAAAGGACACAGGATGACCATGGGGTGGAATTGCAGGGGGAGACCTTACCCCATCCACCCTGCAGCCCTGAGCCTGCCCCTTCGGACTTCTAGGATTTGAAACGCCTAAGGCTGCCCAGGCTACTTGGACACGGGGTAAGCTGGCGCGCTCAGCATTCTTCGGGGAAGGGTGAGAGATGCCAAACACCACCTTGAGACATGCACAGACCTAGACCGAGGCTATGTCCACACACAACAACAGCTTCACACTTCGATAGTTCTGTTTTAAAAGGGGCCCTATTGTTTCAGAGCAAGGCTGAGTATACCTTGCCAGAGTATACTTTGCCAAATCCCTGAGTGAAGTTTGCACTTCAAAGCACCTCTCAAATCAGACTGCCCACACACACCAAGTACTCAACAGTCCCATGTGGCTGGAAGCTATTGAAGTGGCCAACATGCTCTGTTCATTTCACACACAGTCCCACCCAGGGAGGCTGCCGCGTGTGGCCAGTGCCCAGTGCCCTGCATCGGAAGCCATGAACACGGCCATTCCATGTGCCCCATATGTAAGAGTCCATGCACACTCGAAGCAAGCCTACAGGAGAGGGCAGAACTGCCCCTGTGAAGTTCCGAGACTGTCACTGCTTAAGGGAGTAGAAAGGCCGTTTTTCTCCCTCAGAGCTGCTGGTGGTTTTGAACTACGGACCTGGCAGATCGCAGCCCAACACATATCCACTAGGCCACCAGGGCTCCTGAAGATAAGACAAAGAAATACATTTGTCTTACCTAGACAACGAAAAGAGAAATGCCTCCATCCAAGCTTGCTGGAAGATCAAACTAAAATCAGACACTTGTAAGCATTTCATAAACGCAACACAACTCTGCCAGGTGGAGGGCTGTGTGTGTGTCAATGGTGGCCCGAGTCTCCCACTCCACTCATCCTACCCACACACACAGGGCCCTGGAAGGCACCAGGAGACGCTAGAAAAATGACAGACGCTTATCGTATGGCCGGGCAGAGGCTGGAAGAGAAATGGCCCACAGCCCCTAGAAGCAGGGAAGACTAATTAAAGAGGGGAGGGATTTGAAAACAACCAGGCAATCTCCAACATCTCACTGCAAAGCACTGTGCTGGGCCAATGCCTTTCCCAGGTGGAGGCAGATGCCCACCTGCGCCTCTGGGGAGATGAGGAAGCTCAAGTCGTCATGCCAGTGTTAGGCAGGAATAAGATACGGGTGTCTAAGGCCCTGGAGAGTCCTGAGCCCAGCTGTCCTCACCAGCCCTCCCATCAATGGATCTCAGTTTCCCTAGCTTCATGAATGGAGAAGGCACTGCCTGGTTTGGACTCTGGGTAGGTTCACGGCCCGAAGCCTTCCTGAGCTAGGTGGCGAAGGGCAAGTCACTGCACTCCTTCCCAACGACACTACCTGCCGCCGAGTCCACGCCGGCTCACAGCGAGCCTACAGGCCATGGCAGACCAGCCCCTGCCAGTTGCCCAGACTAATGGTTCCGGGAAGCGAGCCCCGTCTTTCTCACACTGCACACTCTCCTCATTTCTGAATGGAGACGGTGATGACGTGTACCTCCATCAAGGCGGCTTAAAACGAGGACTCTTCTGGCCACCGCACACCTGCACGACAGGCCCGGGAGAGAGACCATACGTTCACATAAGAAGCTGTCCACGGCTGTTCACGGCTGTACGCCAGCTAACAATGGAAGACCCCCACCGCCCGCCCCCCCCCCACAGTGAGCGAGGCCCGCACTGTGGCACGTCCACACGAGGGTGGACTGATACAGGCAGCGGCGTGGATGACCCTTGGACGCAGCGTCCAGAGGGGAAGAAGCAGCCGAAGGTGATTCCATTGATAGAAAAGTGTAGACTAGAAAGCCCAGAGAGGCAGACAATGGATTCGGGGTTGCTGGGGGCCGTGGGGGAAGGGCAGCTCCTGACTGGGAATGTCTCTCTGGAGTGATGAAAATGCTCTGCAAGTAAATGGCATCGATGGTTGCACATTGGGCCACTGACTGAAAGGTCGGCAGTTCGAAACCACCAGCCTCTCCGAGGGAAAGATGGGTGGCTTTCTACTCCCATGGAGTGACAGTCTTGGAAACTCACAGGGCAGCTCTACCCTGTCTTATGGGGTGGCTATGAGTCGGCATCGACTCGAAGGCAGGGAAGACCCATTCGAAACCACAGAATTAGCGGGATGGCCGCTTCAGCCTCCTGTTGGTGGCCTTCCTCATTTGCCTGATGTTTCAGTGTCATCTTTGTCTCTTTTAAGAGTTAATAAATGTTCTCTTAAAAAAGAGGCAGAAACCACAGAATTATCGACTTTAAAAGAATGGATTTTACAATGTGCTTTATGGTGTTGGAGATATATGCATTCTATGTCAAAAATAAAATAAAATAAAGCTGGATATGGGTGCTGCTGCTTAATACCTGAGTCTCAGGGTCCTCAGGCAAAAGGCAGCTCGGAAGAGAACCTGCTCCGCCAGGCAGGGTGAGCATTAAAGAGACGTGCTCATGCTGCCTGTGATTCAGCACTACCTGACCATCAAGGGGACACAGGCATTGCAGTGATTGTCAGTAGTCATTTAATGAGTCCATGTGATGGAAAAGACAGCAGCCTCATGCGTGTCCAGTGCACCGCTTGCTTATCTCTCAGCACCCCCGAGGTCGGATGGGTCTGTGATCAGGCATGGACTGAAGATGACCTCGGGCCAGCAAAGGCATCCCGCCTCACCCAAGGCTGCTTCTGTTTGCTAGGGGCTAGCCAGACTTCACGTTTCCGTTTCCCCGTCGCTGGGGGATGGGGTGGAGCCACCCTCTCCTTTTAGGGAAGAGCATCTCAGTGGGTTTTCTCTGCGTAGAGCAGGCGCCTGATAAGCCTGCCCAGGTCAGGCCCGCCCAGGAAGAGGGAGAGGGTGTGAGCTGAAGGGCAGGGTGTGCGTGTTCAATTCCTAGGAAAGTTTATCGGCTAGCCACCAGAGCACAAAGGGCCACCGCGAGCCGCCGGCCTCCTCCTCTGCACCCGGCTCTCCAATCACAACTGTGTAAATGTGGTGGCGGTGGCAGTCAATGGAGCTGGCCCCGCGCGTGGGCAGACACGGTCACACTTGGCAACAAGGGCGCTGTTTGATAAAGCAAATGAGGAAATGGGCTAGGTTTAAAGCAGGCTCCGGTGCTACAATGTGAATGGCAATGACTGGGGAGAGAAACGGGCTCTAAAAGTCACCTCTCGGAGAAAAGTGTTGACTGTTACCACAGCGGGCTTGGCGCTGGAGGAACCACCGGAACTTGTACATGTTTCCGACGGCGGGTGTGTAAAGTGCAGTAAGTTTGAGAGGGCGCAGTCTGGCCAAACCCAGTCCATGGGAAACACACAGCCCCCTTTCAGCAAGGCCCGCCCTGGGCACACAACCTGAGCCCGGAGAGACTCCTGCAAACACGCTGACCGTGAGCTGTCCAGGGAGGTGCCCCACCCCACTGTTGGGCATTGGGAAAATCAGACCCCCACGTGTCCATCAAAAGAAAACCGGACTGTGGTGCATCCACACATGGAACAAGCTGTGGGGCACTCATGACGGAAAGCTACATAGATCAACAGGGGGACAATGCTGACCTGAAAAAGACGAGTGGCAGGATACACATAGTAGGACGCCATTTCTACAAGTTTAAGATTTGAATACAGACAGTGTAAATAACAAACAAACTCACCCCATTGAGTCCCTTCCAATTCGGAAGACAGGGTACAAGAGCCACCTGAGGTTCACAAGATGCTAAATCTCTGTGGGAGCAGGCAGCCTCATCTTTTAATATTTACCAGATGAACACCGGAGAACAAAGGGCTTCGAGAAACTGATGGGTTTGAACTAAGGACCCCCTGCGCCGCCAGGATTTCTTGTATACGGTACAGCATCGCTGACAGAAGTTTAAAGTCATGCAAAGCAACACTGTCTCACTTGCAGAAACATGAGCATGCACGGAAACGATAAACTCCAAATTCAGGGCAGAGGTTGCCTTCGGTGGGAAAGGAAGCAAATGGGATAGAGGAAACAGGTATAGAAGGGGCCCCACGGGGGCAGAGAGGGGGTGGGATAAAGGGAAGTTCAAGAAGAAAGAAAATGTTTTGAAACTGACTGTGGTAGCAATTGTACAACACTGCTAGATGTGATTGGACTACGGGACGTTTTATCTGTAAGTGCTCCCAATAAAATGATTTTTAAAATAGAAGGGGCCCCAATTGTGTCTGTGATGTTTTATTTCTCAAGCTGAGTAGTGGGTGGATACAAGGCGGCTTGTTACATAACCTCAATATCTTTATTCACCTAAAATATTTCATAGGGAGCCCTAGTGGCATAGCGGGTTACCATGATGTCAGCAGTTCAAAACCACCAGTTACTCTGAGGGAGAAAGGTGAGGCTTTCCACTCCCACAAAGAGTGTCGCCTCAGAGAAAACCCACGGGGCAGTTCGACTCCATCCTCTGGGGTCGTTTATGAGTCGGAATCGACCAGATGGCAGTGAGTTTGTTTTTTGGGTTAAATATTTCATGATAAAAATTAAATAATTATTGTGTAGGAAAAGAGTTAAGATAAACAATTAAAATGAGCAAAAGTGGTTTTATTTTGTTTTTCTTTCTAAAATAAAAATAAAACAGAAAGCAAGAATAAGTCTCTGGAAAAGTATCATGTAAAAAGAGAGCCCTCTCCCTGGGTCCCATTCCTGAGTCTCTTGTGGCCTTTGGAAAGCTGCTTATCTCATCTGGGGGGCAGCCAGGCCTTGTGGATGGAATGTCTGCCTTCGTGGGCAGGGTATGGTCTGACACACTAAAGGCAGGGTATGCTGCAGGACCAGCCCTGCACAGAGCACCCAAGGAAGGTGCTACAAGGAGGGCGTTGCTCTAGAAGACAGGTTAGCACTTCCAGTCCTGATAACCTCACGGAGTGTTTAAGATACCAAATAAAATCATGCACACGGAGTTAGTTTATGTGCGTGGGTAGTTTAAACTTGAAGCACTTGCCAATGAAGGTCAAAGGCTGCAGCCTTCAGTGTAAATTACAGAATGTAATTTTGTATGAAGACCAAAATCTTCACAACTGGACCAATGGGTTACCATCATGATACATGGAGAAAAGATTCAAGTTGTCAAAGATTTCTTCTTGCTTGGATCCACAATCAATGCTCGTGGAAGCAGCCATCAAGAGATAGAAGAACACATTGAATCAGGTCAATCTGCTCCACAAGACCTCTTTCAAGTGTTGAAAAGCAAGGAGGTTATAGTTACATTGCCTCATATACAAGTTTAAGTTGGACACTGAATAAGGAAGAATGAAGAACCGATGTGTTTGAATTATGATGCTGGCCAAGAGTACTGAACAGTACTGCCAAGAGAACAACTAAATCTGTCTTGGAAGAAATACAGCCAGAATGCTCCTGAGACAAGGATGGTGAGACTTCATCTCATGTACTTTGGGTCTGAGATGGGCATCATGCTTGGCCAAATAGAGGGGCCGTTGAAAAGAGGCCCTCGACAAGACAGACTGACGCAGAGGTGGCAACAATGGGCTCAAAGACAAGGGCAGTGTGAGAAGGGCCCAGGACCAAGCAGTTTTCTCCTGTCGTTCTATTGTACGTAGGGTGTAGGGTCGCTATGAGTCGGTACAGACCCAATGACACCTAACAACAAGCAACATACAAAAGTACTTCTAAGACTTTGTGGGAAATGCCATTATCTTTCAATTCCATTTTTTCATGAACATTTTGAAATCCTTGTGTGTTTAAAATTGTATGTATATATATATGAGATATCTAATATGATGCTCATAAAGTTTGGAGATGCTCTCTGATGTAACAAACCATTAAAAACAGATAGCTGGGAGACACCAAGTTCAAGAGGCATAACACAGTTCACAAGGACAATCTCCTGCATCCTAACTTGGTGAGTAGCAACTGGAGTCTTCCAAGATTGTGAGCAGCCGTCTAAGATGCAGCTATTACGTCAATTCTCTGTGTTTAGGCTAAGATCAAGTGTAGTGAGATGCGGCTATTGGTCTCTTCCTGGCTAGAAAAAAAGGGGAAGAATGACAATCGAAGACGCGTGGAAACAATCAGTCAATGAGCTAAGGAGCCACACCCACACCAGCCTCCAAGACCCTGAGACAGAAGCACAAGATGGTGCTGGGCTACCCCTACCAACTGCTCTGAGAAAGACCACACTCAGAGGTCCTGGATAGAGGGGTAAGAGTGCAACAAAACTCGGAATCATAGGAGCTGAAGCTGACTGGCTGGTGGACCCCGAAGACTGGGCCCTTCGTCACCCTCCAGGTCCGGAGCTGAGCTCCTTCATCCCCATGAACTGCTGAAGATCAAAAGGGCAGCATTTCAACCCAGGGCAGAATCCAGAGGGCTAGGGCAGGAGGAGGAAATGGAAACAGGAAGGAAGTAGGATAAGTCATGCTACTTTGGGGGGAGAGTGGGGGCGTTGGAATGGATGAAATACAACCTATATGAATTGCTGAAGGTGAAACGGGGGACCTGTTCTGTTTGTTTATTTGTTTGTTTAAAGGAGAAAGCTTACAAAAAAAATAAAGCCAAGCTATATGTGACTTACTATCATGTGGTTCTACCCTATCAAAGTTTCTAAGGTTACAGGCACTACGCCATTGTACTTTCTACCGGAAATCAATGTTACTTTTAGCAATAAAAGCCTATTGATCAATTAAAATCTTTATTTTTCTTTAAAATCAAGACAATGAATGCAAGCCAGTATATATTTCAGTGGCTTCAGAGGAGCCTGCTGGTACCTGGGAGGTTAGCCTGCCTCACTGCCATCGAGTCGATGTCAACTCCTAGTGCCCCTTAGAACAGGGAAAAGCTGTCCCATGAGTTTCCGAGACGGTAATTCTTTATGGGAGTTTCTCCCTCTGAGCGGCTGGTGGTCTTGAACTGCTGACCTTAAGGTTAGCAACCTTATCTATGGTATGTCACCACTAATCACCAGGGCTCCTTTAGCCTGCCTGGCTACCCTAAATGGGGTCACCTCCCTGTGCCCACTCCTTCCCCGGGTCTGTGAGTAGGGAAAGGAGGGCCCCCTCCATGCTCCATGGCATCTTCCATCATTACTCATGCTCTCTGAGAACAGCCTGCTACGGTGGCCTCCCGGTCCAGCGCAGCACCCTATACATCATAAAGGACACTTTGGAAGAAGTGAGTGAGTACCCATGAGTTGATCTGATGATAAAGGTGCTCAATTTGACAAGCAGGTGCCTGCTGTCTGGCCTAGGTCTACTTCGGGGGCAGTGCACAGTCCCTTCTCCACCCACTCTCCCCTGGCCTCCTTCAGCCAGGAATCCCCGCTGCAGACACACTGGAAGGCGATTCCAGTCACCACAGCCTATCAGTCTGGGAGAAGCTGGGCCTTCTCCAGGGAACGGCAAGAGCGGGGGAAGGCAGGGAGGCTCCCCCAGATGTGAAAGCCCTCCTAGCCCAGGCTGTCCCGTTTGTTTGTTCTCTCCCGACATCCCTAAACTATCAAACTGAAGAAAACGCCCACGTGGGGAACGTTCTCTTGGGGAGGCCCCTAGGAGAATCACAGGTGCAGGAGACAGTGTTTGTGAAATAAAGATTCACCAAGGAGAGAGGCAGGCGCTCACTGGCCATTCTGCACGACACCAGATTGAAAAGCTTTCTAAATATCATCCCTCCAGTTCCTGTTGCTGTTTGTTTTAAAGAAATCATTTTATTGGGGGCTCTTATAGCCCTTATACCAATCCAAACATCAATTGTATCAAGCACATTTGTACCTATGTTGCCATCGGGAAAGGAAGGGTTTTTTTTTTTTTTTTTTTTTGCTGCTGGGACATGAGCACTCACAAGAAACAGTCCTGGGTGGTCCTTGAATTGCTAAGTCCACTTCCCTTCCCGGTTCCTGGGCCAGCGCCCCTCCCCCCTCCCCAAGCTCTGGCTAAGCCACTACACTCCTTCACCAGCTGGAGGGGAATTACTTGGCCTCACAGAGACCAATCCAGAGAAAACCCACTGGCATGTGACAGATGGGAATACAGAAAGTCCAATCTTTCTTTAGAGTTCCACTTCTGAGCCCATTGCCTTCCCTAAACAAACAGCGCACTCTGTAATCCCTCATCCTTCTCCAGGCTCCTGGTGGCTTCACTGAGCTGGTGAGTGGAGACGCGTGTTAATAGTGACTTTGAGGTCAAAGGACCCAACAGTCTGGGATCCTGATGAATGGAATCTTCCACAAGTGCACAAGACGAGCCTTCTTGATCTCCTAACTGCCCAAGAAGAGGGACAGGGGAATATGGATTGGGACGGAGGGCTTCAAAAGTCCGTGGACAAATGAAATGACAAGATAATGGAATGTGATCGTGTGCTTAGTCCAGCCCACTGGACCCCATTCACCCCATTGACAGGTACTGTCTGCAAGAGTCTGGACCTGCTACAGCCCTAGATCCGTTCCATGAGTTCCATGACTCCTTGTGCCTTGGGGAAATCCCCCAAACCTCCCCTTCTCCTTCCTGTCTCCCAGCTGGGGGGTGGGGGTAGGATGTGGAATGCCAGGCCAGCCTGTGAGACCTGCTACTCTCCCACCACCAGGACCCGGCAGGCTGAATCATCATGGCTGCCTAAGCTGGTCACCTTCACTGGGTCCCTGTAGTGCTTGCTGTAGGCAGGGCCCCACCCTCACAGGAGACACAGGGCTTGGCATTCTGCATTCTCACCCAGCCTTCCCCAGGGGGAGTGGTTGGTGGGAAGGGCTGCTCTCTACCAAATGCAGAACACCCTGAGAGCAAATACAGTGCTGTCACCGCCCCCACCACCCTGGCTGGCATCAGCTACACGGGGTGGGGACAACTGGCCAGGTGCAGTTATGTGTTATGTGTTCGAGTGACAGGGAAGATTCTCAGAGACCACACCTAGGGCCAGCAGGGCCACCCAGCCCATCGCGCTGGCCTAAGTGATTCCCCCTGCAGGAATCCCCCCACGCTCCACAGAAAACAGCTTAAGAGGACGCAGGTGAGGAGCAAGCTCAGCGGGGGGGAGGGTAGGAATCACCACCTCACAGATTTAAGATCGACTGATTCTTTTGGTAGGCACATGCGCATATGTCTGCAAGGGTCTGGGAGATGGAATCCACGTGTAAATCAGGCCACAGGTCTGGGCTGCAGGAGACAGATAAAACCCCACTGAGTACCACTCAGGTCTCAGGAGGGCTAAGCCCCGGGGGGCCCAGCATCACACGTGTGGCGGTGGAGGTGGCCCCCTCTCCACTCCACATCTTAATTCTCCCCTCTCCAAGAAAGGCATGGATGCACAACACAACCGACTACAACATGTGGAAATTCAAGTTTGGGCGTGCACAATGGTTTGAACTCAGGGGCCAGAGGGCATGGCAATTCCACAGCAGCCAGCGAAGGTGAGGCCACAGGTTGAAGCCCCAGTACCTGAGACCAGAGAGGGACCGTGAAAGCACTGAGCAGACAGCAAGCGACTCACTGAAATTGAGAAGCTGATAGCTAGAGCGGGCCCTTAAGTATTCATTAGACTCCACCCAGTGAAGCCCCCTCCTTCCCCTCCGGAGATTTGTCCCCCATAATTCTCAGCTCAGCTGACTTCCAGCCCTGGTTAAATTCTGAGGGAAGGGAGGTGAAGGTCTCCACCCAGGCAAAGCTGGTAATCCTGAGTGACCTTGATGAGGGCACTGCCCTTGGTCCTCCCCTTTTCCTACTGTGTCAGAGCAGGGGACAGGCAGACAATCAAAGCCTGTTGCGCCTGCCTCCCACCTGTAGGTTGCACACCCTGATCTGAACACCAAAGTCACGTAGACTGTGCCCATCTACCCCAGCAGTAACATCGCCCACGTGAGGTGTGGGTGGGTCAGAAGCCTGTGCCAGGCCTAAGCTGTTTCCTAAACAACACGAGAGCAAAGCTGGCAGAAAGGAGAGATACACCTTTAAGACCGACCAGTGGGAAATATTTTATGCTCTACACATGGCAAAAGTGGCAACGCCCAGCTAAGGGTAGGAGGATGCGTTCGTTGGCAAGCACCCAGACATCACCAACAGATACACCACGGACAACTCGCTCAATTGACTTGAGTGTCTAGTTTGAGCTTTCGGAGCTCACTCAAAGTAGGCTCAGTGAGCAGTCAGGATAGAGGTATATTAAAAAATTCCATTCAGACCTGCGGCCTATGAGCAAAGTTTCCTGTGGCTTCCTTGACCTCCTGGCCAGGCAGGTCACCCAGTCCTCAGGTAACCGAGCAGCCGCAACTAGGCGGGGTGGGGAGGGCGCCCTTGACAGCTATCTGGGGTAGCCGGCCCCAGGAACCCCAAATATGGGATGCCTGGCCTCCAGCCAGTACGCGGCTACTTCCCCACCCCACCATGAGGATCACACCTGTGCCCGTGGCGCTCGGACACTTCCAAACAGGCCTCGCAGATGGGCCTTGGGTCCCCACGCGGCCACCTCCCTGCTCCGCCCGGGGCGTATCTGACATCACCGCCCATTTCAAGGGCATTGCGGCTAGCAGCCAGCAGTCTCAGAACTACTCCCTTCCCACGGGCCCCCGATACACCGAAAGCAGCTCGGGGTGAAGCCAGTCCCCAGAGCCCTGCAGGCCAACCAAATGCAGGCCCGGCGGGGAGGATGGAGGCGGCGGCGGGGAGCGGATGTCGGAATGCCCGGCGGCGGCCGGCCCGAGCGCCCGGCGGCGGCGGCAGCGCGGCCAGGCGAGGCGGGGGGCGCGCACCTTTTTGACTTGGTCATCCTTGAGCTCGGTAAAGTAATAGGCCAGGAGCTGCGCGGCGATCATGTTGGCGGTGCGGGCGTGGGGAGGACGGCAATCCTCCCGGCCTGGGCGAGCAGTGGTCCTCCGGGCGGCTGCACGGCGGCTCCTCCTCCTCCTCCTCCTCCTCCTCCTCCTCCCGCGGCTCCGCCCACCCGGCCCGGCCCGGGGCGCGGCTGTCGCTCCGCGCGCTCCCTCGGTCCGCGCGCCCGTCGCCGGGAGGGCGAGAGTCGCGAGCCGGCCCACGTCCCCGGCGCCCATTGGCTGCGCGAGCCTCTGCGGCACGGGACGGAGCGTCCCGGCCAGCGCGGGGGGTGGCGGGCGCGACGGCCGCTCCTTCCCGCGCCGGAAAGGGGGGGGCGGGAGGCGCTGCGACATCCCCCAAAGGCAGGCATCACGCTGCACGTCCCCCACGTAGGGAGCCTGGTCGGAGGGGGCGGGGGCGGGCAGCACGGTCACGCGTGGTGGCGCCGGGCGGGCGAGCGGGGCGCAGCCGGGGAGGGGATGCCACTGGCCAGCTCCTGCGGCACGAGCGCGGGGCAGTGGGACCTGGATCTCAGAGGGTGGGCTTGGGGACCCCAGGGCACTTCCTCCGAGGTTGGGGCTCCTGCTTGGGGTAAGCGGGGTGTGCGCGCGGGTGGGGGTGGAGGGAGTACTGCAGAGAAGGGCGTGGAAAGCGAGCAAAGCCTGCGCCGGCGGAAGCCACAGCCCCAGACAATGCAGTCCCCGCGCCGGGCCGCCTGGCCGCTCTCTCCTGGATCCAGTTGGGGCGTGGGCCCCCAGCATGCGCTACCCAATCCCGGACTGGCGAATTTGTATGCTGAAACAAGTGCGGGGCTCCTTAGCTCCCGCCTTTCCCGGAGGGCACCCGCCACGGGGAGGGACTTGGGACTCACAAGCCCTGACCTCCACCTATCCATGGCCTCTCTTCCTCTTGGGCACCTTTGAGACCTAGGGGCCCGTCAGGCGCCCACTCCCCACCTGCCATATTTTTCATAGAGCCCCTGGGTGCACAGTGTGGGTGAGAGGGACCCCTAGAAAGGGGGAATGTGGACGCAGAGGAGCCCCGGGTAATTGCTTCTGTGTGCTATATCCTGCCAGGAGCTTCACCGACTTACAAGATGTAATGTGGAGTTGTACGAACCCCCAATAAAATGATTTGGAAAAAAAGATGTGATGCAAAACACAAAGTAGTGGTCACTGCCCCCGTTCAACAGGTAGATCCAAGATGAGACCTTGGGTCAGCCTATCTCTAAAGCTGATTCTCAGCCTGGACTTTGCTGCCCTCCCAGTTGTACCCTACTTCCTACCTAAATAGGCTAAGTTCCTGGGTCCCTTTTACAAACCAATGGAGATTATAGTGCATAAACCTCTGGTAATAGGCTGGGCTAGGTCCTGGAATGAAGGACCGACTGCCTTGTAGTCCCCTGAGATGGCCAGAGTACAGAACCCCCCTGACTCTATCCCAGACTTGGCTCCTGGAAGCCCCTCATCAGGCCTGGAAAAACTCCAGTGAAGTCAAGAGGGAGATGGTGCACCTTCCAGGACAGCCCCGAGTCACCCAGGGGCCTAATGGTTGCTAATGGAGCAGCAGCTCAGAAGTTCTTGACCAGAGCTTTGGATCCAGCCCCTATGCCCTCCCTTCAACGGCTGCGGCATACCAATGATCACCACCTCCCTTGGGTGTTACAAAATAATTTTTAAAAATAATTATATATATGTAAAACATAATCAATGGTGGATATTGTCATAGGATAGGCGCCCTGGTTACATGCTGGGCTGCTAACTGCAAGGTCAGCAGTTCGAAACCACCAGCTGCGCCACAGGAGAAAGATGAGGCTTTCTACTCCTGTTGCCATCTTGGAAACTCAGGGAAAAGTTCTACTCCATCCTATGCATTTGCTATGAGTTGGCATCGACTCCATGGCAGTGAGAGATTTTCTGTAACGTGGATGAGGTTTACGTTTCAGGGCCTCTCACTTGGTTTTAGCCTAACTAGTATAGCATAGTTACATTTTTGAACAGTGGTTTTGGGAGACTAGAATTCTAGCTTTCTATGGTAGAGACCCTGATTCGATTCCCAGCCAAGGTGCCGCATGCCCAACCACCACCTGTATAGGCTTGCGTGCTGCTCCTATGCTGAACAGGTTTCAGTGGAACTTCCAGACTAACACTGACTAGGAAAAAAGGTCTGGCAGTCTACTTCTGGAAAAATCAGCTCATGACAGTCCTAAGGCTCAAAATGAGCCAATCTGCATTAATATTATATTATTAGAAGCCAGGAGTGGGAGGTTCTATGGCACTCATGGAGGACTTCCAGGACCTCTGAGGCCATCCACCACAAAAGTAGGTGAATGAGAGCAAGACGGTGGTTCTCAACAGCCATGTGATTTGAGTTCTGCCAGTGTGATTGCCAAACTGAGGCCCTTGAGACCGAGGATGGAGGATTGTGCTCTGCTCATTGTCTGGCTCCCCCGACCACCACAGCTTGGGCACATGGCAGATGGTATGAGCACAGTTAGAGAGGGGTGTGTCCTTCACCCTCTCACTGCCATCTAGTCCATCCCAACTTACGGCCACCCGACAGGACAGGGTAGACTTGCTCCTGTGAGTTTCCAAGAACATACATTTTTATGGGAGCCTCCTCATTCTCCCATGGGGCAGCTGGTGGTTTCGAACAGCTAGCCTTGCTGTTAGGTGCACAACCGGGGTACCAACTGCACTCAGGAGAAAGATGAGGCTTTCTGTAGAGTTACAGTCACAGAAACCCATAGGGGCAGTTCTACCCTGTCCTATAGGGTCCCCATGAGTCAGAATGGACTCAAAGGCAGTGAGTTGGTTTGGTTTTTGGTATGACCTTGGCCCAGCCACCAGAGGCAGCATTGCCGTACTGTGACACTGAGATCTCCTAGCCAAGCTCAAGCTAAGAAGCATGGCCCTCCGGATGGCCAGGCTTCCCTAAGCTGCTCCAGCGGCAGGCAAGAAGACTGTCCCTGATCTCTCTCCCCCTGGCCAGTGAGCAAACAGCTTCTCAAGGTGGCTCCTCCTCCTCACCCCTGAATGCCACCAGGCCTGAAGGCTTCCTCCAGGCAACCATCCACCCCATGCCAGGAATATTACAATAGCCCGGTAGCTGTCCTTCCTGGCTCCTGGCTTCCTGCCATGCAAGCCATTCTGATCACCAGGTCACATGAATCTTGCTAGAAAGCAACCTAATCTCATATGGCCCTGCCCAAAGCCCTCCGAGGCCCCTTCCCTGTCCGCAGAGCCAATTTAAAATTTCCTGCTTGAGGCCTTCTGTAACCTGACGCCACACTCCCCCACTTATCTCTCTTCCTCTGCCCTTGGCCACATGGAGACCAGTTCCCCACTGTCTGTCTGTGGCCTCCACCACGTCCTTCCATTTGAGCCTCTGCTTGTATTTCCTTGATTGTCTTGCCTTCTCACTTACCCCAGATCGATTACTCCACCTTCACCAAAGGCCAGGCTGCTTCACCTTGCTTCCCTTTAAGCCGCCCCTGACCACAACTGTGACTCACCCCGGTCCCACAGGTCTGTGCACCTCCACAGGGCAAATTCAGAGTGTGCTCAGAGTCCATCTAGCTCCAAGCCAATCCTCTTCTTCACAGACAAGGGACCTGAGGCCTGCCAGGTAAGCCATGATGCCCAGATCACTGCGAGGTCGACTCTGGAGCTGGGACTCAAACCCAGTTCTGTTGCCCGGCCGGCACGCTGTGCAGTCCTCCCTCCATCTCACTGCAGCCGGGACCTCAGATAAGTAACACCAAGTCATGCCAGTCTGCCTGATATGGTTTGCTGTCCTCTGGGGGGCTAGTTTTATCAGCTCCAATCAGACAGCACTTCCAGAGGCCAGAGCCCAGGCTGCACTGTGTCCTCTGCTGGCCTCCTTGTACTAATTAGCACGATATGCTGTCTTTCTGTCTTTCTTTTTTAGTTTTTCTGCTTCGTGTGGCTGTCACGTGGCTCTTAAGAAACAAGCCCATTGACGTGGAGTGGATTCTGGCTCATGGTGACCCCCACGTGGGCCAGCGTACAACTGCGCTCCATAGGGTTTTCAGTGGCTGTGGTCTTGTGGAAATACTTCTCCAGGCTTTTCTTTCGCGGCCCCAGTAGGTGGATTCAAACCACCAACCTTGGGGTTAGGAGCCAAGTGCAAACCCTTCCTGATACCCAGAGGCTTCACACAGCTCTTAGATCTCAGTGAAGTCTTCCGGCAGGTAAATCCCTCAAAAACAAACAAACTCACTGCTGACTCATAGGGGCTCTTACAGGACAGGGTGGAAGTGCCCCTGTGAGCTCCCGGGCACAAATAGAAAGCCCAGTCTTTTCTGGAGGAGCTCCTGGTGGTTTCAAACTGCTGACCGGTCAGATGGAAGCTGAACTCGGAACCACTATGCCCCCAGGTCTGAACAAAGAAAAGCAGCAAGGAGTCTCACCTTAGGGCCCCTTCTTTCAGAGGCCTCCACCCCCCTCCCCCCCGCGCCCGTGAGGAAGGGACTTCCTGATATCCCTGGCACTCTCTCTGTTCATTTACTGTTTCTGTTGGGCAGGCCGGGGCATGGGTCTCACCTGTGAAACATGCCCGACTATAAGAAAACACAGGTTGCAGCCACGTCAGAGTGTCACAACATCGGACCCAGGGCCCTAGGAAGGTCACTGCAGAAGTGATGGACATCGGGTTGCAGCTGTGTCCCCGGCCAAGGGGCACACATTCCTGACAGCAATACTGGTGTCATAATACTTGACAGCCTCTGGAGAGGTTTCCCAGTTATTGCCTCATTTCTCCTGATAACAGCCGGAGAGGTTAGAAAGGCAAACATCATTATCCCCACTTAATCAATGAGGAGGTGGAGGGCAGAGCTTGTTTAAGACGTCAAAGATAAAGAAAAAATAGGAGGGGAAAAAAAAGTGAGGCTGTGCCCTCGCCACTGCCACTGCCACATCTCGAAACCCCGAAGCAGGTTGCAGCTGTCACCGACAGCGCATCCTGAAGGGGACGGTCCCCACCCAGCACTGCTACTCCCAGACCTGCCGACTTCAACCTGGCTGCCCAAAAGAATCACGCCAGGAGCTTTCAAAAATGCGGGCCCAGGCCCACGCTAAAGGTCATGGCTGAATGGCTCTGTGGCCTGCCCTCGGTCTGGCTCCCTGCAACCTCGCACGTGCATGCACAACTGCCTTGATGGTTTGCAAGGCTGGGAGCTCTCAGGAGCTGATTGCCAGGCCTATCTTCAGCAGTGCCTCGGAGTGGTTTGATTAGCCAATCCTTTAGCTTCCCCACCACCCAGGGAGGCCATCAAAGCGTCGTTAATAAAGCCTGTCGGGTGAGGCTCTGTGCTACCAGAAATGACAGCCACTGGTCTCGACCCTGGCTTTCCATGGGAAATGCTGGAATGAAGGGACCAGTAGTATTTTTAGCAGCCTCTCTCAGCGGTTGCTGGGGGCGGCTCCCTTGGGGTGGCAATGGCCCTGTGGATTGAGAAGACACTGGAATGAAAGTTATCGGGGACTCTCTCGTAGGCTTTGCAGGACACTGTTCCTCAGCGTAGCTGGAATTAGACAAGGAAAGTCCCGCCTTTGGGTCATTTCCTCCCTCTTTCATTTGTCCATGTCTGCCTGCCTGCAACATTGTAATAGAGGTGTTAAACTGGCAGCCGCCAGGCTGAAACAGCACCAAGCTCTCTGCCACCAAGCCCATGCTGATGCCTATCGAACCTATAGGACGGTACAAGAGCCCCTGTGGATTTATGAGCCAAACTTTTTTTTAAAACAGTTTTAATGGCATTTAATCCCCATATCACATAATTCAATAGTTCAATCATATCAAGAAGAGTTGTACAATCATCACCACACTCAATTTTAGGACATTCCCCCCCCCCCCCACCACCCCATGGTTCAATCACAATAGAACAGCCGTTCTCAACCTGTGGGTCTTGACCCCTTTGGGGGTCGAATGGCCCTTCCACAGGCGTCGCCCAACTCATAACAGTAGCAAAATGACCGTTATGAAGTAGCAACAAAAATAATTTTATGGTTGGGGGGTCACCACAACATGAGGAACTGTATTAAAGGGTCATGGCATTAGGAAGGTTGAGAACCACTGCTCTAGAATGAGTTGTGTAATCATCATCAGTTCTAGTGAGTGCTCCCGTTCTCCCTCCTCCCACATACATTGTTGTCTCCCCCAACCCCTTTACCCTCCCTATTTCCGACCCTTCTCCCAAACCTCCGCTATAGCTCTTTACATCAGTTCTTATCTCTGTGCCTCCATTCCTGCTGTGCTTTGAAAACTAGAAAACCCACCAGAAACAATGAAAAACAGGCAAAAATTAAGTGTTGAGGATAAAATAATAATAATACAGAGATAAAACTACAAGAAGTGAGTAAGAAAGAAAAGATCACCGTGAATATTTAAAAGGCCAGCAATTTTACAAGCAAGAAATAGTTGCATCTGAAAGAATTTCAGGTTGGGTCAAGAAGGAGGTCAACTAACCAAGTGTCAGGTTCCATTCGGTATAATCACGATTACACTGATCTCTATCTGATAGTACAGCTGTTCGAGACCCTTGCCTGTGGCTCATAGGGATCTGCCGGCAGCTCAATCAGGCTAGATACTCTGCAGGTGGGTTTTGTGCTCCCACTGTCCTCCATAGCCTTCTATTACAAGACTAATTTTTAAAAGAGTAGAAAGCCTCATCTTTCTTCCATGGAACATGTCATGATTTTGAACTGCTGATCTTGCAGTTAGCAGCCCAATTCATAACCCAGTAAACATAGCCTAGAACTTCTCTTATTTGCCTCACCCTTTAGGTTAAGCAGTACTCTCTTAACTGCAGTCAGTGGTTCAAACTCACCAGCCACTCTCCTGGAGAAAAATGAGCTTTCTGGCTGATTTTATTGAGAAGCTCTGTTGGCATTGTGGGTTGGACACTTGCTAATTGCAAGATCGGCAGTTCAAACCCACAGCCACACCTCAGGCTCAGACATTCTTAATAGGGTCTTTATTAGCTGGAATCCATTCGGTGGCAGTGGCTTTGGTTTCTGTTGGTTTGTTTGGCTCTGGTAGTACAGTGGTTACACCTTGGGCTGCTGAACACAAGATCAGCAGTTCAAAACCACCAAATGCTCCTTAGGAGAAAGATGAGGCTTTCTACTCAAGTATAAAGTTACAGTCTTAGAAAACACAGGAGCAGTTCTACTCTGTCCTATAGGGTCACTATGTGTTGGCATTGATCTGATGGCTCCGAGTTTGTTTGTTTCAAGAGGGGGAGGGTGTTGTTAAATTAATATGAACCCACATTTAAAAATTCAAGGGTTTTACTTTGTAACTCAGGTTTCTCACAGCTAAGACCAGACCAAGGAGTCTTGATGGTGTGGTTTACACGTTGGGCTGGCAACCACTAGTTCAACAGTTCAAATCTACCAGCCCCTCTATGGGAGAAAGATGAGGCTTTCTGCTCCCATAAAGATTTATAGGCTTAGAAACCCACAGGGTAGGTCTACTCTGTTCAGCAAGGTTGCCGTGAGTAGGACTCAACTCCACAGCAGGGAGCGTGGGGTCTCTGGGTGAAAGCCTTCCCACATAGGGCCCTCATTGTTAAAGTGCAAAAATCAGCCAAACTGACATCCACTCCCCTCTTTGGACTGGCTCTCATGCGGCCTTCTGCTTCAGGGCCCACCTACTCTACTGATGACAATTCAGACTAGTCCCTGCAGCCATTTCCCTCTTCACATCTATGATCAGTGGTTATTCCCAGGGAAAGACAAACTGCTCACCATGGACTCCTCGTGACCCTCCAGGCAGAATAGAGCTGCTCCCTAGAGTTCCAAGGCTGTCAGTCTTTACAGGAACATAAAGGTTCCTCTTTCTCCCTTGGAGAGGCTGGTGGGTTTGAACCACTGACTCTGTGACGAGCAAACAAATGTAGAACCCATACACCACCAGGGGTCCTGTACAGTAGGCGTGGGGAATGTCTGATCCCAGGGCTATCTAAGGCCTGGAACATCATCAACACCAGCTAATATCACACGCTTCACCAAAGAGAAAGGGGCCCTGAAGGTGCAGGGTCACCTTTGGGGCTACGATCCGCACGGTCGGCAGTTTGGGACTACCAGCCGTCCCTCGGGAGAAAAACTCGGCTTTTTGCTCCCGTGAACAGTTACAGTCTCGGAAACCCACAGGGGGCACTATGAGTCAGCTCTGGCTCGATGGCAGTGACTTAGGTTGGGTTTTTTTTTCCCGACCAAAGAGAAACAGGTCCAGAGCCATCATGCTCACCTGGCTGTCATCGAGTCAAGGCCCATTCGTGGTGACCCGCTATGACAGGGTAGAATTGCCCCTGTGGGTCTCTGAGACTAACTCTTTGCAGGAGTAGAATGCCCTCCTTCTTTCTCCCAAAGAGCAGCTGGTGGCGTTGAACTAGAGACCATGCTGTTAGCAGCCCATCTCGTAGCCTCTGCGCCACCAGGGCTCCAGCCATCGCATTAGAGGTGAGGTAATTATATGTTTGATCAAAAACATGGCCGGCTGATTTTTAAGTTGATAATTTTGTATGGCCCGAGAATGGTGCTCTAAATTATTCAGCTATCTGCCTCTGACAGAGAAAAGGTTCCCTGCTTCACAAGAAGGCCTGGGACATTCTAGCAAGACTCCTAACACAAAAGCGGATGCAACATTTAAACCTTGCCCTCGTTAACTGACACACCCTAAGCCCTCCTCTTGCCTCATCCCAGTCTCAGGCTTAACTTCTGATATCTTTTGATATCTCTTCAGCCTCAGAGAAGACCTGACTCCAGAAGATACCTGTCTTTTTATTTATTTTCTTCTTTAATTTTTACGAGTAAGTGAAGGTGTACAGAGCAGAGTGTAGCTTCACATTTGGCAATTCATACACCTCCTGATTCAACTCATCCTTTGTCCCTGTGATGGACCATCACTATCTCACCTTCCTCCCGGGGTTTCCTGTCTCCAGTCCTCCTCTCCTAATCCTCTGGATTGTGTCCTTGGCTAAGTGCTGCCTTTTTGGTTGCAGCTGGCTGATTGTCCCAAAGGAGGCGAGTTCAGTTCCAGACCAGTAAGTCTGGTCTCTTCAGTGATTCTGTGTTCTGTTCCACGTTTCTTTCATTCTATCCAGGACTTTCTAACGTGGCGGTTGGTAGTGGTAGCCGGGCACCATCTAGTTCTTCTGGTCTCAGGGTCGTGAAGACCGATCTTTGTATGTTTCCACGTGTCTTTTGATTTTCTTCACTCTTCTTTCCTCTGCACAGGGAGAGACCAGTCGTTGCACCTGAGACGGCTGCTCACAGACTTTTAAGACCCAGTTACCGCTCACTAAATCAGTTTGGTTTGTGTGTGTGTGTGTGTGTGTGTCCTGTTATGTGCCTTGACCTTGATGACCCCAAGCTGACAACCCGATCCCCCAGGCTCACTGACTCGCTCCCAAATCGCCTTTGATTAGGCCTAGGAAGTTTCTTAACTGTGTGTGTTCCGTTCCCCAGGTCCCTGGTTTATCTGCAGCAAAGGTAAAGATCTTTTGAGAAACCTGTGTATCTCCGGGATCATGCTCCGTCTTTGCGCCTGCCTGTTCCGCCTGCGTGTCCGTGGAGTATCTGTTGTCATCCCCCCAGTTGCAGGGCGGTGCACTTCACAGTGTTACTGGCCTCTGCGCAACCCTGGCGGAGCCTCCCTTCCCCTGCCGTCATCCTTCCCCCCCCCCCTCTACGGAGGGGCCTGTTGCAGTGGTTGTGGGAGTGTTGCACCCGCTGCTCACTGCAAGGTCAACCTTCGGAATCACCAGCTGCTCCGAGGGAGAAAAGGGAGCCTTCCACTCCCGTGAAGCATTGCAGTCTCGGACGCCGTCATTCAGGTTCACTAGGAGTTGGCACCGACTCGATGGCAGTGAATTTGGTTTTGGGGTCCTTCTTATTGTACGTTGCTCTTCCTTTACCCAAGTTACTAGGTGTCTGCCCTCCAGCCAGCGGCTACCCCTCCCACCCTGTCCCCGCTACTAGGATCCTCCAGGTTTCTCCACCGTGTGAGGTGCTTCAGGGAGCTAGCATTTGTCTGGGGGCGGCCTGTTTACATCTAAGTGCACTGAAGCGCTCTCCCGCTTGGAGGCACTTGGGTGTGTTTCCGTCTGTTGGCTATGGTGCTGCCATAGCGCAAGTGCGCGTTTACTGTCTGGGCCGCAGCCCTTCTCGCTCTAGGCTCTTTCCCACTGAGAGGGATTGCCGTCTTTTCTCCTGCCCCAGCATTCGCTTCCATTCCCAGTGGATTCACAGCCCCGCCTTTCTCAGATGCCCTCCCAAAGAAGCTTTGCTTCCCTTTAGCAATTGCATTCCTTGGGCCAGGGAACCTGGTGGGTGTGGCACCTAAGGGAAACCTAGTCACTCCAGCATCTCCCATCGCATTCCATTGTCATGGCTCTGTCATGTCTCCCCGTGTAGAGAAGCGCAGCCTGGAGGAGGAAGAGTTCACTGAACTGCTAAGACTTCAGACCTGCCTTCTATCTCAGGCAGGCTCCTTCTCCAAAGGAAGCCATATCTCATGGGACCAGCTCCCTCTCCAATCACCCTGCCTTTCGCCTTGTGTTTCCTGGAGTAGTTCTCTGCTGTGGCCTTCACTGGGCCAGCAAAAGGTCCCCAATGCTGCTCCCCAAGAACCAGCACCCCAAAATAGAGGGAAATGACTCTGTCTGGGAAAGCCGGTACCTAGGCAGGTGTCTAAGCTGTGGGCTTTCCCGGGCCAGCAAATAAAACAGACAGGCACAGTACACAATTTGGGTACTGACTTCTAATATTGCTGAGAAAGGATATTTAAAAATGAGGATCATTTCCAAGATCCCAGAGTGGCACAAAGGGTTAAGTGCTAACTGCAAGTTCAAAGCCCTCCAGAGACACCTCAGAAGATGACAAGCCTGTTGATTCGCCCCTGGAAACGCATGGACAAGAACATCCTGTGGAGCAGCGCTTCATGTGGTGGTTGGCACGGGCTGGGACCACCTTGACAGCAACTGACAATCGCAGCAAGGTCACCATAATGCAGATTCATGAGGAGCGCAAACGGCTAGTGGTTCAACCCACCCAGAAGTACCGCGGGAGAAAGGTCTGGCGATCCGCTTCTGTAAAGACGACTGCCAGGAAAACCGTATGAAACCGCTCTGGTCGGGTTGTTAAAGGAATTTGTTAAAGGAAATGGTATTTAATATTATATTTAAGGAATATTATATTTAATCTAGAAAAGTAAAAAGGACATATTCTCAAAATGATGACACTTTAGGATGATGTCTGGCTGCATAATAGTCATAGCTCTTATGGGAGCAAAATGTACTATAGGCAAGGCATTGTCTTCAGTTCTTCATGAACATTAACTGGTGTGATCCTCAAAACAACCAAGCGAAGGCCTTACTAGTAATGTCCCTAAATTACAGGTGAGAACGCTGCGTCACAGGGAGCAAGGTGTGGCAATTGGCTTCCAATAGGAAATGAAAATCCCATGGCTCACAAGCCTACTGTGCGACACATGGTGTCACCACGAGTCAGAATCAACTAAGAAACAACTGGGTTGTTGTTGTTGTTTCATTATGAACAATTGAGAAGGGAGGCAAATAAGCAGAGGCATTGCTGTGAGGTAGGCAAACAGCTGACCTCCCAATTGAGCAGAAGGGCTACTTGACTTGAGCAATTCTGCTGTGCTTCCTGGCTGCGTATGTTCCCCTCTCCCCATCTGCCGTGCGTCTACCCCATTGTGCCCTTCCCAAAGATTTAGTCTTACCAAGATCTCCAGCCCCAACTAATCTCCTGAGCTGCACACTCACAATGTCTAACTTTTGTGACCATCACTCCCAGCTGTCCAACTCAGTATGTCTTCCATCACAGTCCTTGTCTTCTTCTTAAACTTGTATTCCTAACAGATTCCACACTTGGTCATCCCTGACATTTATTCACTCAACAAATATTTGCGTGAAGCCCAAGCACTTCTCTGGACATGGGAAATGTGGCGTTGAGCAAAACAGAGCCTCTGTCCACACTCTCAAGGGGAGAGCTAGACAATAAGCAAACAGCAATTAGATATACGCTAGGTCAGGTGTGCTAAGAGGATTAAGAAAGCCGCATGTAGCCAACACAGCTAGATTCCCCAATATCCATTTTCCCTTTGTACTAACAAACACTCCAATGTTTGGCTGGATTTAGGTCCCACAGAATGAAGACTACATTTCTTTTAAAAATCATTTTATTGGGGGCGCGTACAACGCATGCATCCATCTATTGTGATAAGCACATTTGTACATATGTTGCCATCCTCATTCTCAGAACATTTTCTTTCTATTTGAGCCCTTAGTATCAGCTCTTCATATTTTCCCCTCCGTTCCTAAACCCCCTCCCTCACAAACCCTTGATAATGTATAAATTATTATTATTTGCCATGGAAGACTACATTTCTCAGCCTCTCCTGCCACCATGTGACCAAATTCTGCACACAGAGATAGAATTAAGTGTCTCGTGACAGCTCCCAGGTGCTTTCCTCAATAGACAACGACTATGCACCTTCTTTGTTCTTCCTCCTTCCTGCTGGTCGAGATACAGACCGACTGGCTGGAGAGCCAGTAGCCATCTTGGATTCAATGAAAAAACTAACAAATTAAAAGCGAAGGAGCCTGGGTCCCAGGTATCAATGTGTCCCATATCTACCCCAAACTGACTAGTTCTAGATTTCCAGAGCTTGAGAGAAAAAATAAAATTGCCATGTGTTTACCCAACCAGGATGGGACATTTAAGTAGAAACCAGATGAAAGCAAGAGTGTGGGCCATGCCAATGTCGAGCACAGCATGTTTGGCCAGAAGCCCCTCTCTTACCCCGGCTAGAAATCTGGATGTCCTCATCTTTGAACTCCGTCCTCCGCTCCGTCACCCACCCCGTCAGTTCTGCTTTAACTAGGTCACAAAAACAAACAAACCAAGCTCCTGAACCCATTCTTTGCCTCCCCATTCTCTCTGCTCCAAGAGGGCCTTGTCCATTTGAACCCTCTCTAGCCTCAGGGTTTGGAATTTGTTTGATCATGAACCCTGTCAGTAAATATACACATAGACCAGACTGTAAGACTACTCCACTACCTACATTATGTACATTATAAAAAATAGGTTCCTTGCATTCTCTATATATTTTATGATCAGCTTATGAGTCTCTGCAAAGAAACCAGCTATGACTTGATAGGATTCACTGAATCTGTGGATCTATTTGGGGAGTAATGTTTCTCAACAATACTAAGTCTTCTGACCCATGAGCCTGGATTTATTTAGCCCTTCTTTTAAGATTTTCCAACAATGGTTATGGTTTTTGGAGATATACACTATTGTTAAATTTAGTTCTAAGTGTTTTATTCTCTTTGATGCTATCAAAAATGGAATTGTTCTGCCCAATGGGAAATAATCACATGAACCCTCGGCCTGAGTTTTTGGGGTCTCTTCAATGCAGTTCCATAACAGGACATTCAACCCCACCCCTCCCAACTTTGTGAACTTTACCTCAATGTCACTGCAGCTTCCCCAAACTTCCCCCATCCCTTGCACTCTCAGCTGCTGCTCACCGCCCTCCCTGGTGGTCTGGCAATTCCTCCGCTTCAAGCAATCTCCAAATCTCACCTCCTTTATCTACCCTCCTGTATCACCCCAAGCTGGGGTTGATCATTCCTTCACTTGACTCTTAAAGCTCCCTTCCCACATCACCCGAAGGGTGATGTTTTAGAAGGAAGGGTAGGTAGATAGAATATTGAGTTTCACTTCTCAGTCATCGTTCTTTGAGACTGAAGGTCCATCTTCATCTTTGAAAAATGAACAACAACAAAAGCATTGCCACTGAATCAATGCTGACTCACAGTGATACAGTGTTTCCAAGACTGTAAATCTTTATGAGGGCATCTTTTCCCCTGGGATCAGCTAGTGCATTTGAACCACTGACCTTGTAGTTAGCAGCCTAATGGCTACCTTACAGTGCCACCCAGGGTCCTTACTTTGAACGCTATAGATACTCACTCAGTAGAATGGGGGACAAGGCAGAGGCGACTGTGACTCCTGACTACAGATGCTGACTGGTAACAGCCCACAGTGCAGGGAAAATTGAGAGCGAATGCATTTCTCTGTCAACAGGTTGCCTCCTTAAGACACCGCCGCACCATCTTCGCATGAAGCAGCCCACCCCAGATCAAATCTGTTGCGATTTAAGGGCAGCAACAAGGTGCCTGCTTGGGAAATGGGGTGGGGGAGATGGGGAGAGTGGAGTACCGTCATAAATAGCACTGGAACCCTGAGTTGGGGCTGTGTGGGACAGGCCAGCAGAAATTATCTGAAACTTGTCTGTGTTCAAGTGCAATGGGAACAGGTGCCAAGCTTTTGGCATGCTTGACTCTGCACATTGGAAGAGAGGCACGTGGGGGAAAGATACACCTCTCAACGTCTCCCATGTGGACCCCAGGCGAAACCGTCATCAGTTCTGGCATTTAGCATCTTGCTTCCAAAAAAGGACAGAGGGGGCCGAGGAACATAGGTGAGGCGCTCTCAGAAAGTACTTGGCCTGTGGAGTGTGCCGGAGCCTAGCAGGGAGCAGATTAGAGGTGCCTTTCACCCCTGAAGTGCACTGCAATCCTGCGGGACTGGCTTGAACCACCATTCGATTCCCGGGGGAGTGCAGTACAAGCTCCGGTGGGCGGAAGGAAAAGACAGGACATTTCGGTTTCTTACCTTGCTTTCAGTGAGTGGAGGTTGCACGGCCTTTTCATTTGCTGTGGACTTCCAGGGGCATGAAAGAGACAGGACAAGACAAGGAGTTAAAAGTCATTTTAGGAGCTGGCACCCATGACGCAACTAGTCAAAGGAAAAAAAATAGTACAAATAACCTTGACATCTTGAGATACATTCTAACACACACTATTGTTTGGGTGAAATGCAGCAGAGCTCAATAATGTCCCAGTCACTAATTCTGCCACCTGCACATTTATCAGAAACTGCTGGGCATCGTGCCAGGAGTGTGCTGCGGATGGAACTGTGTTTCCCCCCAAATACGTGTTGGAATCCTAAACTTTGTAGCATGACGAGTCAAAAAGCAATGCTACAAAAGTGGAACCTGCATTCAACACAAATATCAAATTGGGAAGCTATAACTGTCTAGGTCTATACACTTCTGAAAGTGGTGTTTCCACATCTCAACCCTTTTCCCAAGGAATTCTGTGCTCTTCCATTTACATCACAAAACCCAGCAGTTTGGGATTCACAGTATGTGCCTTTGAAATGTTCTTTGAGTTTTGCGATCAAAAAGAAGTCTGAAGGGATAAGGTCAGGCTTGCAGGGTACCACTTCCCAAGCAAAGTCTTCTAAGCCAGCCCTCACAGCCCTTCCAGGTGAGCAGGGCTCACCAGGTGCATTGGGTGTGATGGAAAAACCTCCTCACTGCAACTTTCTTGGCCTCTTCCTCACCAAGGTGGTTTTCAATTTTCCAGAAACTTCATTAAAAATTTCTGTGATCAGGCTGAATCCTAAAAGAAAACCTCCAAAGATTACCTGTTTGGGATCCCCTAAACCAGTTGACATAACCTTCTGAGCAGACCTTTCTACCTGGAATTTAGCTGACCCAACCGAGGTCCTTGGAAACCACTGCTCTGATTGGACCCTGGTTTGAAGGCACTCTAAGAAGACGGTGACGGTGTATCACTGAGAAGTGTTGTCTGCCACCATCCATTGATTGTAGAAGCATGTTTAAACAGTTCCTTTGGAATAAGTCTGGTCAGCTATGAACCGAAACCCATCAGCAATACTTTGCCACTTACTCACAGATCTGTGGATAGAATCTTGTTTGCGAAAAGGGTTTTCTTGGTTGTGTAGGGTGCACCCTAAACCTAATCACCTCTGAGTTATGGAAGTAGCATAGATACACATGAACAAGCACACATTGGGGGCTAGAGGTGGAGAGGCTGGTGCCACATGAGACTCGCCAAGGGACTCCGGGGCTATGGAAACTGGAGGCCGAATGATGCAAATATCTGCTCCCAGAGGCAACAGACAGCCTTCCTCTGGTGTGGGTTACCTGAATGCAGACATCTAGCCTACTGAACGGGGAGAAAATACATCTAGTTCTTTAAATCCACCCACTTAAGGTTTTATCTTATGGCACCACTAGCTAACTAAGGCAGAGTAGGAGGAGATGGAGATGGAACAAAATCATCTCTACCCTCGGGGAGCCCACAATTCCGTAGAGAAGGTAGATGTCCTCAGTGGCTGGAGAGGCCTTTAGGGAGCTGTGGGGTCTAGGGGCTTGATCTCTGATGAACCACTGGTACTATCGTGTCCCCAAGATCACAAGATGCAGTACTTTCAGAAATGGCCATCAGGCAGTGACCAGCTCTTGAGTCTGGGAAAGGATAAGTTAGCATCTTTCCCTTTCATAACTCCCTGTACTAAAGTGAAATTGCTTAATGTAAGGCTCTTCTATCCATAGTCTTTGTAACTCCTACCAAAGGAATGGTTGGGACCCCGCGAATGGGGTGTATGAAACCCTAATAGATGGGACCGGTCGCTTTCCCACTGACTAGACAGTGAGCCATTTGCAGAAGCAGCAGAGAACTGCATCATCACTAAGGAAGAAGAACCAGCCATGAAGCGTATCTGAGACCCCTGCTTGGAGCGGTGCCAGAAGAGCAGCGCTGAGCCAGAGGAACCTGAGCAGCACAGTGCATGACCAAGATGGAATGATGAGCCTCCGGGCCTCCGGAATGAGTAAAGCCGAGCGCCTTTGAGCAGGAGGCTGGTTAGCAGAAGGGGGTAGCTTTGGGGCCTTCATTGGTGTGCAAAAGGAGCTTTGGAACATTTGTCTGGGTAGGTCAGCAGCCAAGGGATGCCCTTGCTGAGAGGCCCAGGGCCAGAGAGAGCAATGCACACCAGCATGACTGAGAAGAGGCACTAAGCACAACAGGGCTAAATCCTTAACATTTTTAACCTGTTAGTTTCCCTAGTGAATCCCATAAGTGCCTGGGAGTCCCATGTGGCCATTGCAATGGATTACTGAACAGAGCAGAGAGGTTGTGAGCACTTGGAGGGATGTCTGGTGTCAAGGGTGGAAACATATCTGACCTCTGCTGCCACCTGGGAATCATCTCTGGGTAGGTGTGGAGTTGAATTCTCCTTCTCCCTTCTGTATTCAGATAAGGCCGGACATGGCTTCCAGGTCATTTCTTCACTTCGCTTACCTCACAGATTGTAGAAGCTGCCACCAACCAAGGGAGAGGCTTATATGCATATCTGCACGATGGCAGCTGTTCGGCAGGATTACAATAATTCTTCTTTCTACACCCATGCTATTCTGGGAAGTAACCTCCCAGAATAACCGTGGGATTGGCTTTGGGCCTTGCATGGGCCAATAGATCAACAGCAGAGCTTTGAAAACTTTTTGTGCACTGGGACTTGTTCTCTCTTGCTGCTCCTGGATCCTTTCAGTCACCGCCACGTGAATGAACTTGAGTGAGTCTGCTGGAAGGTGAGTGCCACATGGCCCAGTTATCTTCATCACCCCTTCCTTTAGCCAGCCAACGGTCACCCATGCGACAGAAGCCTTAGACCACAAGCTGATTGTAAATATTCAAGTGAGCCCGGCTGACAGCAAGTGTAGTACAGAAGAACCGGCCCTGCTGAGCCCAGTCCAAATTGCCAACTCACAGAATTATGGACAAATAAAGCATTGTTTGTTTTACACCATTAAGTATCGAGTGACTGATTCCACAGCAAGAGCTAATTAATACAGAAGGAGACTTGAAAACTGCAGAAAAGAGTGACAAGACACTTATGACTTAGAAATATCTTCCTTCCCCCTCCAGTATCCCTGACAGTCAAATGCAAGCTTGGCCCTAGTTCCTGAAAACTAGCCTGTGCCTGTTAGTGGTGAGCTGAGTCTGGGTTCTCAAGGGGAGCTGAGGGCCAGCTTTCCTGTGTAAAGATCATGGTGGGGCTGAAGCTTGGGGACTGAACTAGCATCTATCTTTGGGCACAAAAAGAGGCCCAATGTGGAGCATGGATGCGACATACACCAGCGCAGGTGGAGGCTGCCAGGTAGGGTTTGGGTTTTTGAGTAAAAAAGTGATGAAAACAAGTCACACCTCCAAAACCAAGTCCTTGGTTTGAAAATAAGAAAATGCTTGGGGACACTCATGGAGCTAGCTCATCTGCTTTCGAGCCCAAGGCCGGCAAATCTAGTCTATTCCGTGAAGGGGAGGCCTTTCAGATCCATTAAAGCCTGAGTGGCCCCTCCCATCTTCCCATCTGGAAGATGGGAAGTTTGGGCCCAACCAATCCTAGGCTGTTAGGGACAGAGTTTCTGGGGTTTCCCAACCAGAACAGATAAAGTCCAAGCATGAATACATTGGTGATGTCGACTTTCTCTCCCCTTCACGAATGTAGGCCGAGCAAAGTCCTTGCAAATCAGAGACCTGGGGCCTATCTTTAGCCCGTTCTCTTAGATAACCACCTGCAACATGTCTCCCATCACAGGGCCTGGACCTGGACAAGGCAGTGTCATTATTAAGGGATGGAACTCCAGCAACTGAACACAGACTCAAGCGCACAAAGAAAGAGACTGAAGTGCATAGGAAGAGATAGCCTAGTTTACAGACGATGCAGTAAGAGTCAGAGCAGAACCACGTCCTTGCTGGAGGGCAGGGCTGTCACTTGTCCTGCACAGCGCCTGGACCACATTAAGACGGTAGTCAATACATTGTTGCTGTTTGTGAAAAACTATGCCCTCTTCTGAGTAGGCCCCAAATCAAAGGTGGTCTCCGTACATCCTAGCACTGCCCTAGGGTTAGGGGTGCAAGCGAAGTCATACGACAGATAGCTCACGTGACCAAGATAATCCAGGCAAGTTTTCCGTATGCCCAAAGCCCAATGGCCCAGACCTCACACTGATAAAAATCCCACAAGAGTCGACTTTCCACCTGATGGAGCTCCAATGAAGCTTTGCAGATGGTAGGTGTAAGCCCGTTTGAGAATTTAGAGTAAGGTAAATAGTAAGCAATGCTGTTTGCCACTTGGATTAGACCAAGAGCCTATGAGAAAGAAAGTTAATAGGCCAATATCATTTTTGCCCCTTCCTTAGACTAAAACCACAACTCACTGCCATTGAGTTGATGCCAACTCACAGTGACCCTACCGGACAGAGTAGAACGGCCCCTGTGGGTTTCTGAGCCTGTGACTCTACAGGAGTAGAAAGCCTCCCATGGAGTGGCTGGTGGTTTCAAACTGCTGACCTTGCGATTAGCAGCCCAGTGCCACTGTGCCACCAGGGCTCTGCTTAGACTAAGAACAGGGTCGATTCACAATAAATCCGTCCATAGGAACGTGTGGTTCGCTTCGGCACCCATCACTTTCAGCCTTGACTTTGGTGTGGAGGCAGAAAGGCACAGGCTTGGAGACAGAGACAGAGACCTAAGTTATGTCCTGGATCTGCAACCTTGAGCAAGTCAGCCAACCACTCTAGGACTCCGTTTCTCCATCCATAAAACAGCATCGATCACCTTCCTGCTGGCAAGCCATTCTGAGACCTGCTAGAACCACCATCATTGGATCCACAAGACTTTGCACCCACCGGACTGTGATCTTCCTGTGTTCTGCGTCATTGTGTGTAGCTACGTGTCTGCGTGGCTGCATGCGTCTGAAGAGTCTGAAGAGGGACTTATGCACTACTAGCGGACTTATGGACTTGATCTGGGCTGGGCTCAGATGTGTGCTTGATATATAATTACTTCTTGTTATAATGCTCTCTCTTATACATGTAAGAGTATCTCCGGATTTGTTTCTCTAGTCAACCCAGCCTAACACAGTGGGTTAGGTTGCTGATCTCACGGTTAGCAGTTCAAACCCCACCGTTCCTCTGAGGGAGGGAAATTAGGTGTGCTGCCGCAAAGGTTGACCATCTTGGAAGCCCAAAGTGTCAATTCTATTCCACAGTGTAGGGGTCACTATGAATTGGACTGGACTCAAGGGCAGTGGGTTTCGGTGTGGGTTTATAGTAATGATCACGGATTACCAGAGGCCCAGGGCAGAAGAACTACAGTTTACTCTGTGGTGTTTGAGGTGTCAGGACAGAGAGACAAACCAATGTCTAACTCCTGGATTTCCTTTTTGTGCCTGTAACCCCAGAGTCCCTATTTATTCCCTCTGGACCCACCCCACCCTCCACCCCCGCCCCCTTGGCCCCAAGTACCACAACACTGACCTCCAGGCCCAAGCACCGCAGATCTCAATGGAAGAGTGTGACTGAGCGCTTCCATTCACCAAGCACCTGCTCTGTGCCAAGGCCTTAGAAACAGACTCCCACTGGGCTCCCCCAAGCCCCGAGAGGGAGGAAGGACATGGCTGGGCTGGCCTGAGAGGGGCTCTTTACTGAGTGGAGAAAACCTGTCCTTCACAGACTGCTTACATATAACCAAACACCTCATAGGATTTGGTTTCTTGGATTGGAGGTTTAGAGTCATGTTTTCATGGGACATCCTGGTTAATTGGCCTAATAACATGTTACTGCTTCTGTTCCTTGCGTAGTGCCTAGAGCAGCGGTTCTCAACCCCTTTGGGGGTCGCCCAAGATTCATAACAGTAGCAAAATGACAGTTATGAAGTAGCAACGGAAATAATTTTATGGTTGGAGGGGGCGTCACCACAACATGAGGAACTGTATTAAAGGGTCAAGGCCTGAGGAAGGTTGAGAACCACTGGCCTAGAGTCTTAAAAGCTGGTAAACCACCATCAAAGGCAGACCCCTTGTCTCTAGTCACCTGGAACAACAGAGAAAGGAAAGCCAGGGATAGAGGGAGGCTACGGAATGTGTGACTAAGTTCCTCCATCAGTAACTCTCTCCTTTCTTGCGAGGCCAGAAGGGACTGGATTGGTGCCCGACAACCATTGCTGTATGTTTTGATCAAAGATTCCATAGAAGGATCCTGATCAAAAGGTGGGGAATGTAGAAGAGAATTTCAAATTCTCATGGGCTGTAGCATCTCTGGATTCATGGAGTATGGGTGAACCCCTGAAACTTCTGCCCTGAGATCATCTCTAAACCTCAAACAAACAGATGTCCTGAAGTCATCTTAAAATCAAACAATAGTTTCATTTAGGGAGTAAAATTATCTGCCTTGGGCATGATACTCTTTTTAATCTATCAATATAGAATCCAAGTGAAAACAGAGATTTGGAAGGTTATTCTGGAAGCTTGAGGGGTTTCTGTTACTGGGGGAGGCACAACTCCAAAGGGGGTGGGGTGAGAATGGTTGTACATTTGGAAAACATAGCAGAGTTTAAATTCTGAGCACCCCGCTTTGCAAAAGGGCATGGTGAGAGTGACAGACAGAGTCCCCACATAGATGAAGCTGCCAGTGAATGCTTTCTGAATTTCGTTGAATCTTTGACCAGGGCTGAGGAGAATCTTGCCCTCGGCAGAAGGACTTGGTGAGTGGATTGCTTTCACCCTTCTCTGGCCAGTCCAGAGGGCTTGCCTAGACGTGTCCTCGCTGGAGGTCACCAGACTGGGGACGGTACATGAGTCAGGCCCTGTCAGTTTGGTGCCTTGGTACAGGGCCCTGGATCCATCTTGTAGGCCCTGTATCTAGCGATGTACATGTTCCAATCAGGGTCCCGTTCCTGTTTCTGTCGTCCCACCTGTCACTGTGATGTCATGTATTTGTGACAATTTCCTTTGCCCACCCTATTCGTTTCCTGTCTCACCCCTCAGGTGTCATTTCAACCCCCTGTTGGTGGTCTCCCTCATCCAGATGACGTGTCTGTGTCTTTGTGTCGTCTTTGTCTCTTTTAAGACATAATAAATGCGTTCTTTAAATTGCATACAAAATAGGATCTCTTGGTACCCCCAAACAGACATAAATGTTAGGTCGCCAAAACAGGGGCTAAGAAGGGGCACTGTCTCCCCAATGCCTGCATAGGCCATCGGGCCACAACAAAGGGGTTGGAAAGAAATCAGGCACATGAATTAGATACCTATGGAAAGGTCCAAACTGAGCATGCTCAGACACAAGGCCCTCTAGGCCCAGGTGGAAGGTGCACACAATAGGCCCAGCCACATGACATCACCCAGGTGCACATAGACTCAGCCAGTGAGGTCGGCCAATACCTTCAACCTTGCCTCCCCAGCCGGAGGAGGTCAGAGCCTGCCACTGGAAAGGAGCCCTCTTTGATGCTTCTGTTGTTCGAATGCACTCTTGCAGGTCAGAGGCTGGGGTGAGGGGTGGAGGGGGGCGCACACCCATTGCCGGGGCCTGGAGCCGGGGCTCCCTCTCAGGCCTCTCTCAGGGCGCTCTTGGAGCCTGGGATTTCCTGCCAATACCTGAAACGTCCCTTTTCCTCATAAAAGTCACCTGGATGACAGATGTGCTTCTGCCGCATGGGTTCTTTCAGCGTTACAAACAAGAACTGAGGTAACCCACCCCAGAAACCCAGCAGAATCAATGTCACTAACTGTACAGGTAGACAGGTAGAAACTGGTCGATTGGCGTATGTTCAACTGTGTCTACTTTCAACAGAAGAACCCCCAGCGTCGTAGTGGGGTACGTGCTGGGCTGCTACCCACCCGCCGCTCCTGAGAGAAAGATGAGGCTCTCTACTCCAAGCGGGGCCTGACCCTGTCCTTGAGGCTTGCTGTGAGTCAGAATTGACTTGGTGACCCTAAGTTTGGTTTTTTATTCTCAACAGAATGAATCCGGTATAGAAAACCACAGTCAGTCTGACTGTAGGCCGGAGGGAAAGTTGCCCTCCCCACCATTAAGGCAGCTTCTCCAGCTAGCAGCCTCTTTGGGGATGCGAATCAGGGTCTAACTAGTTAGGGAGGTACGGGAGGGGGGCTGACCAGGGAAATTCTTCCCCAAGCTGCGCTGAAGGATGCTGGTCTCCGGGCACTCAGTGGATGTGAGGCTGGTGTTTGCTGTTGGGCTTCAAGTCCCCGACTCTAAACAGGAGCAACTGTAGTCGCTGTCCCCGAGGGCTGCGTGGCACGGGCATGTTCAGCGAGCCAGCTGCTCAGCAGAACACCCTTTGTCCTAGCAACATTGCCCAGGCCTTGGCTTCCGCGTCCAGAGCTGTGGCACAGCTCCACGTGACATCACGTCAGACGGAGGGCGAAGGCGTCTCTTTCAGCCACATTCTGGATTTCACAACCTCACTGTCCAAGAAGTGGTTGACCAAGGTGTTACGTAATCCAACTTCTGGCTTCCCCTTGTCCAGGACGCTCTTGGCCCCAGAATGAGACTTAAGTTCCACAAGAGTTAGAGGCTCGATCCGGAGCCTCCAGCCTTGCTCTGCTTCTGTTGGCCAGTGCTTTCTTTCATGGAGAATGGACCCAGCATGACCCTCACTAGGGAGAGAGGGCTCAGGGTCCCTGGGACCTGAGTGTGTGTGTCTGGGGTGGGGGGTGGGGTGGAGGGGGCTGGGTTGGGATGTGGGCAGGCAACTTACAAATCCTTGCTGGCAGGTCTGCCCCATGGTAAGGTGGACACTTGATGTTCTCTTTTGTTCTGAGCAGCAGGGTCGGGAATAACCTGGAGAAAAACCAGTTTCAAAAACGTCAGGTTCAGTGTCCTGTCAGCTTCATTCTGGTGCTGGAGACTGGAGGCCAAGAGCGGGCCTCTGTTTCTAGAAGGATCAGTAAAAGATCATAGGGTTCCAGGCAGGATGGTATTCTAGAGCAGTGGTTCTCAACTTGTGGGTCGAGACCCCTTTGGGGTCAAACGACCCTTTCACAGGGGTCGCCTAAGATCATAGGAAAACATAATTCCTCTCTCGGTCTCCAGGCGGGTCCGCCCACACACGAGTACCCGGTGTGAAGACTGTTACCCATGCTACACCAGGCTTCAAGACAACATTTTATTTATTTATCATTAGAAATATTGTACAATATAGAATTATCGTTTTTGTGATGAATCACTATGCTTTCATTAGGTTCAATTTGTAACAATGAAAATACCTCCTGCAGATCAGATATTTATGTGACGATTCATAACAGTAGCAAAATTATAGTGATGAAGTAGCAACGGAAGTTATGTTCTGGCTGGGGGTCCCCACCACATGAGGAACAGTATGAAAGGGTGGCGGCATGAGGACGGTTGAGGACCACGGTTCTGGAACTTCCCTGGAGCCTTCCTCTTCTGCAGGTGTACCTTGTCACCAGCTACACCTCTGCCACTTAACCCGGCTTAATGAGCTGAGGTCTGAACCAAGCCATGCTCTAGGGAGCACGTGGAACAGAAATGGGGCTCAGCCAAGACCGTGTCCAAGGGCCAGAAATGCAGAAGTGGGATCTTCATTACCATTCTTTCTCCCCATTTATCTAATTTTAAGAGAATGAGAAGTATCTCTCAGTGAAATTTGAGATGATAAAAACCTGTTCATCTCCCTCACACAACAGAAAGTCACAAAATACAGGTAAGTCATTTAAAAATGAAAATAATCTTTACTTCACTGGCAATAAATTCTATTCACATCTTGGTATATATATATATATATATATATATATTCTTCTGCTTTTCTCTGGATAACTATAGACCAATATCACCACCAAAATAGAACCATGCCTAGATGCCAGACAGGGCAAGATATGACAAAATAATAATTTATAAATTATCAAGGGCTCATGAGGGAGTGGGGAACCGGGAGGGAGGGGAAAAAAGAGGACTTGATGGAAAGGGCTTAAGTGGAGAGCAAATGCTTTGAAAATGATTAGGGCAAAGAATGAACAGATATGCTTTATACAATTGATGTATGTATATGTATGGATTGTGATAAGAGTTGTATGAGTCCCTAATAAAATGTTTTAAAAAATCTGTGTCTTTATGACACATGAAATACAGGTCAGATAAACCCACCAGGAACAGAAATGGGAGTAGTGATGCCAGGAGTGTAGGGGGAAGGTGGGAGGAGGGGAGGAAGGGGGAACCCATCACCATGATCAATACAATATCCCCCACCCCCCAACGGGGATGAACAGAAACCATGGGGGAACGGCGCAGTCAGTATAAGATATGAAAATAATTATCATTTATCCAGGGGTCATGGGGGAGGGGGGAAGAGCAGATACCAAGGGCTCAAATAGAAAGTAAATATAAAATAATGATGGTGTTACATGTACAAATATGCTTGATACAATTGATGTATGGCTTGTTATAAGAGCTGTAAGAGCCCCCAGTAAAATGATCTTTTAAAAAATAAGTAAAATAAAATCTGTCCACAGGGGAAAGGATATCGTGGACATAAATATAGAGCTCATAATTTAGGTATTTCCCTAACAAGTGGCATTTCATGGCAAATCCAAACGAGTCCATTCATTTAAGGCCCTTGCAACTCTAAGAGTATAAGCCAACAATCCATCCTGCTAAATACTGGCCACACACAGGGAATCGCAATTGCTCGGTCATGGGTGATTCCACCTGAGTTGACCTTGGCGGGATATCTGTCATTCCAAACCCTCCCTAGCCTGGCTCAAAGTCATTGGTACATAAATCAAGTTTGTTTCAAGGTTCACACTTGACTCCTTCATCCCAAGGGTCTCTATAAGAGAAGACATACAGAGCTCGCCTGTTACATATCCCTCGGAGCCCTTAGAAATACAGGAAATGGAATTATTTATTTATTTGTCCCCCACTCTCCCACCTCCTCCGCACTGGCAGCCGTCCTCACCACTATAAACTATAAGCTTCAAGGTCGCTGGGAGTTTGCGGCCTTTCAGCTGGCAGTTTTTGCATCCTGGAGCAGTGCCAGGCATGTAGTAAATATTGAACACAGCCAGAGGTTATGTTTGTGGGCTGGGACTAGGCTGCTTGGTTGAAGCCCTTCCTATTCAACCTTATTAGCTTTGATTCTGGGAGTCTTAATATAGCTGAACCTCCGTTTCCTTAACTGTACAATGACGATCGTAAGAGTATTCACATAGACCAGTGCCTGGCACCTCCTAAGAATTAGTCCCCGATTTATGATGTGTTCAAGTTACAACAAGCTGCACTTCTGACAGTCAGTGTGCGTGCACCTTCATTAGTCATTTTGCAGTGAGAGGATTAGCTGAAGTTTTTCTAAACCAAACCAGACACTTTCAGTGCTTGGAAACATGGACCCAAACGCCGATGGCTCTGCTGCAGTCAATAGGCCCATCTGGGAAGGTGCGAGAAGTCCCTTTGAAATACCCGACGGAAAAAGGAAAGGATGAAGCAGACAATTCTCAGGACTTTTCTGACCAGGGGTGTCAGCACCCATTCCCAGGGATAATTCAGAGCACCTACAAGTGAAGTTCTTCCCGAAACGGGTAAAATGCCAATGCTGTTCAATTCTTCTTCATTGTCAAAGCACGTTTTTGTGAATTGTATAGTTTTAAATGTATATATATATATATATATACTAAAATATATCTGTAAGTTAATAGGTAATGTTTCCAACCCCCAAGACAAAGAAAAATCAGATTTATAAAGATACAGATTTAAAAGCCATGGATAATATACCCGTTTATTTAGATGGAGTATTTGGTATTAGAACCAGGTTACAATGGAATTGCTGGCCTGGAACATGGTGATAGAGCTGTTGGAATGGAACGTGTCAGAATAGACCCTTCTGTAAGTGTGGAACTATCCGTACTCAATAAGTTTGGTACCTACTGTTATTGCTTATTAATTAGAATTTTGACTGAAATTTGAGTGGTTGTGAGAGCAGAAAGAGCTTTTGCTCGTGGCCAGAGGTGGCTTATAAGTGGGACTTGTTCAGAGGTGATTTAAAGCAGTGGTTCCACAGAGGAAACACAAGACAATTTGTCGGGGGTCAAAATCAGGACTTTGTTTACAAGACTTTTAAAACTGGGCAGCCCCCATCTCCTCTCTGGCTCCTCAGGAAGATAAAACCACAGGGCCCCCATTTCCAGCCTCTCGGGAAGATAAATGACCTATTGAAGTACTCATCTTCTGCCCCAACATTCCAAGGAGCTTATCTCTCCCAACCAAGGTTGGGCAGCCCCTGTCCCAGCACTGCAGCATGTAGGTGGGAAAACAACAAAGGCACTTCCCACGGATCGCATCCTGACTCAAGGACCTGCAGCTGCAAGCAAAAAAGTCTGCTTGTTGTCAATGTCGGCTGTATGCCTCCCTAGCTCGAGCCCTATATACCCCCCACCGCCTCACTGACCAGCTGTGACTTCCCTGGCCCGACTCGCTGGGTCTTTGAGCTTGACCAGGAGTGTTCCCTCCTTCATGAAGCCTCCCTATACTTCTCATTCCTCACTGAGCCTTATCTCCTTCTGCGCCTCCGACTCCAATCTTTCAAAAACCTCATCCTGTAACTTTTTAAGACCGTTCATCATGTACACATTATCTGAGTGCATTAGTGTGTGGGGAGGTCAGACACTTAGAGACATCCTTCCTGTGGGCAGTTAGTCACCCTACTACAGGGTAGGCCTCGCTCCCTGCTGCTGGGGACAAGGAACTATTTCTCCCCGAGGCCTGCGACCAAGCGTTCACACCCTACCAATAATGGTCTCTATCAGTTGAGCCAGGGAACAGACCGAACTGGCTCTGTGACATCCAAAGTTAAGTTGCCATCCTAAATCTAGGATCCTCCCATCTTGCCACATTATACCCCCAATCCCTCCTCTTCTTTTTATGTGGATACCCCTAGATCACCCCTTCCCATTACTGTATTACCTATAGCACAACCCCTTCCTGTGACATATGTCTTCACCTGTAATTAGGGTGCTTGCATGTTGCCAGAGAATATAGAAGTCTGGGCTAGTATTAAACTTTCTCTCTCCCTCCACGTGGACCACCAAACGGGGCTGAGGTGAGGATGCTACTATGAAATGTGTCTGACTCCATTTATTTCAATACTTCTATCTCTCATGCTCTCTATAACTTTAGTAAATCTTTACTTATTATCGCTGTACAATTACGCCTACTGGACCCGTAATGATGTGTTAGGGGCTGGCTTCCTAACTGTCAGTGTGGGTTGACTAGAGAACCAACTTCATAGAGACACTCTTGTATAAGAAAGAGCTTTATATACAAGAGCAATTGTACATTAAGAAAGCAGTCCAGTCCAGTCCAAGCCCTTAAGTCTGATATTAGCCCATATGTCCAGTACTAGTCTATAAATTGCTTTTCAGATTCATGTAACACATTCAATGACACAGAATGCAGGAAGATCACAGGCCAGTGGGTGAAAAGTTTTGTGGCTCCAGGACAGTAGAGACATCTCCGTGCTGGCAGTGATTCTTCCAGCTCAAGGCACTAGTGTAGTTCCATATGTCTTGTCAACTGCAATGTTTCTCAGGGAGTGGGGAGGAGAGAGAGAGTGAGAAAGAGTCTCTCACCTCTAAGGCAGATAAAGGAGTTTCTAGAATCCTCAGGAGAAGGCCATGCTCACACAGAGACCTCATTGGCTATGACCCGATTGACAGGCTAGACTCCACTCCTTCACTCTTAATCGTCTCAAATTAACAAATGCTTATATAACTACCACAATTACTAAAGGGCTTGTGTATAATTTTATAATTAAAATATAATTCACATACTGTGTTAGTCTGGGTTGACTAGAGAAATCCAGAGACATTCATTTGTGTATAAGAGGTTTGTTTTTAAAATAATTTTATTGGGGGCTCATACAACTCTTATTACAACCCATACATACATCAGTTGTGTAAAGCACATTTGTACATGTGTTGCCCTCATCATTCTCAAAACATTTGCTCTCTACTTAAGCCCCTGGCATCAGCTCATTTTTTCGCCCTCCCTCCTGCTCACTCTCCCTCATAAACCCTTGATGATTTATAAATTATTATTTTGTCATATCTTACACTGTCCAACGCCTCCCTTTACCCACTTTTCTGTTGCCCATCCCCCAGTGAGGAGGTCACATGTAGATCCCTGTACTCAGTTCCCCCTTTCCACCCAACTCTCCCTCTAGTTTCCCAGTATCACCACTCTCACCACTGGTCCTGAAGGGATCATCCGTCCTGGATTCCCTGTGTTTCCAGTTCCTGTCTGTACCAGTGTACATGTCTGGTCTAGCCAGATTTGTAAGGTAAAATTGAGATCATGATAATGGGGTGGGATGGGGGGGGGCCGCAGAAGCATTTAGGAACTATTGGAAAGTTGTATGTTTCATCATTGCTAAACTGCACCCTGACTGGCTCGTCTCCTCTCTGCAACCCTTCTGTAAGGGGATGTCCAGTTGCCTGCAGATGGTCTTTGGGTCCCCACTCCCCATTCCCCCTCATTCACAATGATAGGATTTTTTGTTCTTTGATGCCTGACACCAGATCCCTTCGATAAAGAGTTTTATATCAAAAAGCAATCTAATACTGAGAAAACATCCCAGCCCAGTCCAGATCAAGTCCATAAGTCTGGTATTAGTCCATATGTCTGATACCAGTGTATAAACTCCTCTTCAGACTCATGCAACACATGCAATGACGCTGAATGCAGGATGATCACAGGCCAGTGGGTGTAAAGTCTTGTGGATCCAGTGGCAGTGGAAGGGTCTCAGTGCTGGCCGGGTCCTCTATGTGGTTCCTTCAGCTCCAGGGCTCTAGCATAGCTCCATGTGTCTTCTCAACAGGAATGTCTCCCAGAGGGTGAGCGTGTGTCCTGCCTCTAGCGAGCTGTTTATCTTCTTAGCTCTTCCAAATGAGGCCATCAACCTGATTGTTTGTCTTGGATCTTCTGATGCCCGATACCTGGTGATCCTGTGGACACTTCATGATCACACAGGCTGACATGCTTCTTCCATGTGGGCTTTGTTGCTTTCCAGCTAAATGACTGCTTGTTTACCTTCAAGTCTTTAAGACCCCAGATGCTTTATCTTAATAGCCGGGCACCATCAGCTTTCTTCACATTTGCTTATGCAACCATTTTGTCTTCAGCGATCGTGTCGGGAAGGTGAGGATCACAGAATGCCAGGCTATTAGAATAAAGTGTTTTTGCATTGAGGGAGTGCTTGATAGACACTCAATGAAATTCTGGTCATTTTCATCATCCCCAAAAGAAACACTATGCCAGTTAGCAGCTATTCTCAATCCCTTCTTCCCTGAAGCCCCGACAATCATTAATCTCCTTTGTGTCTATAATTTTTCCTATACTGGTAATTTCCTATAAATGGATCATAAATGTATTTAATTTAAAAGTAATTAAAATGTGAAAGGAAGTGAAGAAGTGTTTCTCTTAGGGCTCTGCTTCATACAAGCTTAGGTTTAGTTTAAATAAGATCTATTTAAACATGACTCTGCTATCATTGAAAGACTACAGACAAGTTTTGTCAACATACACTTGTCATAGACTGATTAGGTTGATTTGAAGGGGGAAAAAAAGTCCAATCAAACAATGGCTTTCCAGGAGATCGGCTGGGTCAAGTTAAACTCAACGCAGGGAGGGCAGCTTAGAAAGTATTAGCAGCTGTTTTAGGGAGCTCCTAGGGAACTAATCTTCAGAGGTTATTTTTTTTCTCAAAGAACATAGGATCATCATAGGTTCTTATGAAGATGTTTTTAGAAAAACTAAACATTTATTTGTTGAGAAAAACACCAGGAAGGTTGCACCAAGGAACACACACACACCCTGCTCCCCATTGTAAGAACACACTTGCTTGTTCTGTAGGGGTAGCCAGGGCTGTCCTACAAGTATTTCATTGGGGAACCTTATTCTATCAGCTCTGCAGTCCTGATCTTGCCCCTTCAGATTCCATTTCTCAAGGAACATTGAAAAGAAACGGGGTAAATCAAGGAGTAAAGCAGTCATTGGAGAAGGGTTAGAGATAGAAACTCTGCCTTCAGAAGTGTGTACATTATGTCCACAAATACTTTGGCATTTTGATATTTGTTTTAATAAATGCTCCCATTACTTTATAGAGGCACGATGAGTCGGCATCGACTCAGTGGCAGCGAGTGTGGTGTGTTTTCTTATACTTCAAAGCAGTGGTTTTTAAATTTTTTAATTTATTTTTTTAGTATTTTTTTTGCATTTTTTAACATTTTATTAGGGGCTCATACAACTCTTATCACAATCCATACATATACATACATCAATTGTATAAAGCACATCTGTACATTCTTTGCCCTAATCATTTTCAAAGCATTTGCTCTCCACTTAACTTTTCCTCATTCTTGTCCTTTTGAGCTCCAGTCAGCATAATGTCTTCCAGCTGCATCCATACTGCAGCTTGTATCAGGATTTCACTGTTCCTACTGGGTTAGCAGCATTCCATCATCTATAGCTACCATATTTTGTTATCCTTTGATGGGTTGGTAGGTGTTCAGGTTGCTTACATCTTTTGATTATTGTAGGTAGTGGTGCAATGAACAATGGTGCACACGTCTCTGAGTCTTTGCTTTCAAGTCTTTCCAGAGGAGTTGTTGGATAAGGCAGAGCTGATTTTAGTTCCTTGAGAACCTACCACACAGGTTTCCATTATGGCACTACCATTTTACGTTCCCATCAGCGATAGATAAGGGTTCCGCTTTCCCCATGTCCTCTCCAGCATTCGCTGTTTTCTGTTTCTGTTGCTTATCTCAGCCATTGTCTTAGTTATCCATAGTCATATAACAGAAACCTAAAACTTACTCTCTTACAATGGGGAACTCTGGAAGTCCAAACTCAGTCAAAACCCCTCATCTCTAGGAGAAGGCTTCTTCTCAGTATTGACTTTGAAGGAGATTCCGTTTCTCCTTTAAACATTTGTGGGCCCAGCATCTTTTGGCGATTGCCATGTGTCTTGGCATCAATCTACAACTAGATCTAGGAGGTTCAGAATGCAGGAACTCTGGGTCCAAAGGACTTACTCCAATCCTGAGTCTTTTTTCTCAGTAGTTGTCAGGTCCCTCTTTCTCTGCTTCCTTTTTCTCCTTTCATTTATCTTAAGATACACGGTGATGCAAGCCATACCCCAGAGAAACTCCCCTTACATGGAGTGGGGCTATAACTTAATGGTGATTGTTATTGGGCGCCATTGAGTTGATTCCAACTCACAGTGACCTGATGTACAACAGAAGGAAACTGCCCAGTTCAGTGCCGTCCTCACAATTGCTTCTATGTCTGAGCCCATCATTGCAGCCACTGTGTCAGTCCTTCTTGTCAAGGGCCTTCCTCTTTCTTGCTGCCCCTCCACTTTACCCAGAAAGATGTCCTTCTCCATGTCAGGTCTCCCCCAACATGTTCAAAGTATATGAGTTAAAAAAAAAAGTATGTGAGACACAGTCTCACTATCCTTGCTTCTAAGTATTGTTTTGACTGTATTTTTTCTGAGACAGATTTGTTGGCCTTTTTGGGAGTCTGTGGTACTTTCATTATTCTTTGTCAGCACCAAAACTCAAATGCATCCGTTCTTCTTTGGTCTCTTCATCCAATTTCCACATGCATATGAAGCTATTGGAAATACCATGGCTTGGGTTTGGCACACCTTAGTCCCCAAAGTAACCTTGCTTTTCAACACTTGAAAGAGGCCTTTTGTAGCAGACTTACCTAATGCAACTTGTCTTTGGATCTCTTGCCTGATGCTTCCATTAGCCATGGTTGTGGATCCAAGCAAGCCGAAATGCTTGCCAACTTCAGTCTTTTCTCCGTTCATCTCGATGTTACCCATGGGTCCAGTTGTGAAGATTTGTCTTCTTTACATTGAGTTTTAGTCCATACTGAAGGCTGAAATCCTTCATCTTTATCAGCAAGTACTTCAAGTCCTCCTCGTTTTCAGCGAGCAAGGTTGTGTCAACTGCACATCAAAACTGACAGTAGTCTGCTTCTACTCATTAGCCCTTCAGTAGCTGACAATGTTTTGATGCTTTCTGTAAGTTTCAGTGGCTAATTCCTCCAAACTGGACAGCATAATCCTTCTTCACAGTCTGTTCTTAGTCTGGAAGCTCTGCTGAAACCTCTTCACTTTGGGCGGCTCTGCTGGCACTTGACATGCTGATAACATAGCTTCCAGCATCTCAGCAACACATAAGGTACCACAGTGTGACAAATTGGCACACAGTGGGGTAAGGGTGAGTAAGGGTGTCAAATTCCACCCTGATCCTCTTGCAATTTATTGGCTAATCACATCATGTGGGATGGTTACATCATATAACAGCCAAAGCACAGAGAATCAGGCCAGACAAGTTGAAATAGATAGGTATTTTTCCCCCAACAGTTTTATTGGCATATAATGTACATCTCGTACAATTCAATAGTTCAGTCACACCAAGAAGAGTTGCATAATCATCACCAAAATGAGTGTTAGAACATTTTTTCATTCTTGTATGCTTCATTATTAGCTAAGTTGACATTTTAAGGGAGCATGACTCAAGACATCATAGCCACACTAGTGGGAGTTAAAGTTCCATTTATTTATTTTGACTTTAAATGTTTAGTCTTTTGTTATTATATTAGACAACTCATTTTAGAATCCAGGCCTTGCAATGTTGACCCTGATTTTTCTTTTAAGGATTTTGTGGTCTTACTTTGCCTTGTTAAGTTCTTAAGCCATTTTGGATTTGTGTGTGTGTGTGTGTGTTAGAGAGAGAGAGAGAGAGAGAGAGAGAGATGAGGCATGGGTCCTGTTTTATTTTTCTGCCTATAGAAATGCAATTTTCCCAGTACTATTTATTGAAGAAACTCTTCTTTCCCCATTCAAGGATTTAGCACACTTGTCAAAAGTCAGTTGACCATTACAAAATTAAATTATTTTAGAAAGCCTAATACAGGACTAGCCCCAATGAGGTGGCAATGAAAAATGTACCTATCAATCCAGGACAGATAAACCCTCCAAGATCAATAATGAGAATAAAGATACCAGGAGGGGAAAGAAGAGGGGGAACCGACCACAATGATCTCCACATAACCCCTTCCCAGGGGAATGGACAGCAGAAAATTGGGTGAAGGGAGACAGCAGTCAGTGCAAGACATGAAAAAAAAAAATCAATTATTAAGGTTTCATGAGGGATTGAGGGAGGGTTGGGAAAGGGGGAGAAGCTTTTATCAAGGGTTCAAGTAGAAAGAAAACGTTTTAAGAATAATGATGGCAACAAATGTACAAATGTGCTTGAAACAATGTATTATGTATGGATTTAATGATTTATTTTAAAAAGAAAAAAAAACAAACAAATGTCCCAAGGTCTGAGTTTCCCAAAATACTGTACTACTTCAATTATCCCAGATTCACATCCCAGTGTTCCACAATTGACCACAGAACTGACAAACCAATGAGAAAATGGCTCACGTGTTTGTGAATCCAAGGATCAGATGTTTGTGTGGAGGATCCTCCTCACTCACAAGACTGGGAAGCTGGTGACCAGATAAGGTGACAGGCTAGAACTCAGCGCCTTAAACCAAGGTTAGGCAGAGGCAAGCTGGAAGAAGCAGGATGCAGAGCAAGACAGTGAAATGTCCCAATGGGAAAGATGGTCTTAGTTCTTAGTCATGCTGCAAAGCACACTGGGATTCACATCAAGACAGTTAGCCCAGTTCTGGGTGGTAACTGGTGTCTGATTGGTGTTTGTTACTGGTAACTAAGCACGATTCTTCTGCACATGCTCAGTCAGGAAGTAAAGATCACAAAGATGGCAACTCAATCAAGTCTGGGGCTTTGAAGGTGTGAGTTTCGCCTTCTGCACACTAGACCCCAAGAAAACAAAAGGTCGCAACTTGAGTCACACCCCCTAGTAAGGTAGGGACTCAAAATATATCCCACTTTATTCCTGTCTGATTAGCATAATAGATAACTCCCTCCAAAATTGGGTCATAGTCATAGGTGTAGAGGCTAGAATTTACAATACATCACAAAATGGGGGGTACTATGACTACAAGACTATATTTAGTCATTAACTACATCACAACTATCCTGTGCACCACTACAAAAAATTGGTTGACCACAAATATGTGGATTTATGTCTGCACTTTCAATTCTGTTCCATTTGGTTTATGAGTCTATTGGTATACCAGTACCAGGCTGTTTGATTATGGTCACTGAACAAACCAGACCAAACTCACTGCCATCGAGTTGATGCCGACTCATAGCAACCCCCAGGGCATGGTAAACTGTCCCTGGGAGTAGAACCCCACTGTCTCTTCTAAGGAGTGGCTGGTGATTTTGAATGGCTGACCTATCTGTTTCCTTTTTTTGTTGAGCACATTTGTACATTTTTGCCATCATCATTTTCAAAGCATTTCCTTTCTACTTGAGCCCTTGGTATCAGTTCCTCATTTTCCCCCTCCTACCCTAACCACCCTTGATAATTTATAAATTGATATTATATTTTTGTGTCTTGACCTATTTCTGTAGAGGTTATTGGAAATTTTATCAGGATTATGTTAAATCTATAGATCATTTTAACATCTTAATATTCATTATCCTAATCCATGAACATGGAACAACTTTCCCTGTTCATGTTTGTTTCATTTAATCTCTTTCAGCAATGTTTTAAAGTTTTCATAATATAAATCTTCATGTCTCTTATTAGATTCATTCCTAGATATTTTATTATTTTATATGCTACTGTAAAGGGAATTATTTCTCTAATTTCCCCTTCAGATTTCTTATTGCTGATTTATATGAACCAATTTTTTATTGTTAAACTCATACCCTAAAATTTTACTGAATGGTTCTCCTAGATCTATGAATTTTCTAGTGGACACTTTGGGATTTTTCATATAAGTATAGGATCATATCATGTGAATAGAGATAATTTTACTACTTCTTTTCCAATCTGTGTATCTCTCCCACCCCACCCACTTTCCTTCTTTCATTGCCCTGGCAAAAACTTCTAATTAAGACTTCTAATACAATGTTGGATACAAGTGGTGAGAGAATGCACATTTATCTTGTGCCTGAATTCATGGGGTAAAATATTTTTAAAAAATTACCACTGGCGACTTCCGGGAGGATGGTGACTAAGTAACACATGCCAGAGGGACTCCTCAGAAATCAGCCCATGAGAGTTATTCAGAGGGAAATTTAACACCGCAGGACCACAGGAGGAGCATCATAAAGCTAAGTAGGCACAGATCCACAAGGTTTTGGGGGACTGGGGGCTTTTGGCTTACCACAGTGAAGGCCGGCTAGGGCTTGACCTTAGCCCTGCACTGTTTCTGCCAGAGCTGGGACCATTTGGAGCTGGCACAGGGGCTTTATCTCAATACAGCCACAGCTTGCCACCACCTTGGGGCAGGGATTAAACCCTAGCATCCCCACAGGTAGGGATCGGGGCTCAGTTATATTGTTACTTTTGTTCCCCTCTCTTCTGTCTATCCCCTCACAGTCTCAGCGGGCTTAGTTTTTAATTTTTTTTCCTCTGTCTCATCCCTGTTCTCTCACCTACCACTGCTGACCTCCAGACCACTCCCCCTTAGCTTAGGGCATTTACGCCTGCTCCCCACCCCGTTAGGTGAGCTCCACCTTGTGCAGCATAGCATGAGGCTGGGGAAAGCCCAGCTGACCTCCACCATGGGATATTCTGTCCAACTTCTTACCAGGGAATTCCTGCCTGTTGGTTGGGGGAGCTCCTGTTTCTCCTCTGTGGGCCCATGTCACTGAGGGAACTTCCTCCCACATACTTCAGTGTCTCACCAGGCCTAAGGCAGCTCAGCCAACACTCGCCAACATTCCAACCTCCGCAGTGAACTACCTGACCAGGGCAATTCTGCCCACCATGGTGTTCTACACCAAAGCAGGCAACCCACCAGCCTTCTGGGCCACTCCCCTTGAGTAGGCTAATTCCATAGTGAAATTTTCTGTAGGCAGTTCGAAGAAGCATTCCTACGCATCTCCCAGAGAGAACCATTGCTCTTTGACTCCCAGGAAAATGGCACCTGGCTCCTCTAAAACAACGCAACAGAACGCAAAGAACAATCAGCCCTAACGACCTCAATGAAAAAACAGGAGAAACAAAAGGCAATGGCAGAAGATTTCCTGAACCTAATGATGTGCATAGAGGAATCAGACATTGATCTGCCACAGAAAGAAAATTTCAGAATACTATTTGGAGTCATACAGGATATGAGGGAAACAATACAGAAAAAGAATGAAATGATAGAGGACATAAAGTCCATACACCAAAGGGAAATACAAAGCTAAGGGATGAGATAACAAAAACCAGTAGCAGACTCACAGACCTCGAGGATCTACTGGAGAAAGCAGAGAACTGCATCAGTGACTTGGAGGATAGCCAACCAGACTTTAACAAATGCAAACAAAAATATAAGATCATCAGAGAAGCTGAAGAAAACCTAAGAGCTATGTCTGATGCTATGAAGAGGAACAACATTAGAATAAATGGTTTACTGGAGAAAAACACAACAAAGAAGTCATCTGCAACAATAGTGAGAGAATTCTTGGAGGAAAACTTCCCCAGCTTAATGAATGAAAACCAGGCAACCATTCAGGAGACTGAAAGAACACCAGCTAGACTAAATTCCATATGTAAATATATTTATATATGATGATGGGGAAATAGATTATGTGCATATATTTATAGATTTAGTATTAAGGTAGCAGATGGACTTGGGCCTCCACTCAAGTACTCCCTCAATGCAAGAATACTTTGTTCTATTAAACTGGCATTCCATGATACTCACCTTCCCAAAACAATTGCTGAAGACAAAGCGGGCACATAAGTAAATGTGAAGAAAGCTGACAGAGCCCTGCTATCAAAAGATATAGTTTCAAGGGTCTTAAAGATTTGAAGGTAAACAAGTGGCCATCTAGCTCAGAAGCAACAAAGCCCACATTGAAGAAGCATACCAGCCTGTGTGATCACGCGGTGCCTAAGTGATCAGTTATCAGGCATCAAAGAATAAAAATCATATCATTGTGAATAAGAGGGAGTGTGGAGTGAGGACCCAAAGCCCATCTGTAGGCAACTAGACATTCGGAAAGGTTCAGGGGAGGAGACAAGTCAGTCAGGGTGCAGTGTAGCAACAATGAAACATAATTTTCCTCTAGTTCCTAAATGCTTCCTCCTCACCCACTATCATGGTCCTAATTCCACCTTACAAATCTGGCTAGATCAGAGGATGTACACTGGTACAGATAGGAACTGGAAACAGGGAATTCAGGACACATGATCCCTCAGGACCAGTGCTGAGAGTGGTGATACTGGGAAGGTAGAAGATGGGTGAGGTGGAGAGGGAGAACCGATTACAGGGATCTACATATGTCCTCCTCCCTGGGGGACGGACAACAGGAAAGTGGGTGAAGGGAGACATCAGACAGTGTAAGATATGACAAAATAATTTATAAATTTATCAAAAGTTCACAAGGGAGGGGATAGCGGGGAGGGAGGGGATAAAAATGAGGATCTGATGCCAGGGGCTTAAGTGGAGAGCAAATGCTTTGAGAATGATGAGGGCAATGAATGTGCAAATGTGCTTTACACATTGATGTATGTATGGATTGTGAGAAGAGTTGTATGAGCCCCCAATAAAATGTGTAAAAAAATTACCACGGGCTATAAAATCTAATTTTTAAGTTCTGACTCTAGAGATACTTATGTGGTCACTTGAGCATAGTGTAGTTCTGTTATTGTCCACAAATATCAGAGGATTAAAAAAATTTGGTTCTGCCCTATAACCTCAACACAATAGGATGAAGGAAATTAGACTTGTCCCATGTCTATCTCAACTCAATCTCTCTCCTCTGCCTCTGAGTCTGAATCTCCCAAGGGACTCATTTCTAGGGAGCACTGGATTACAAAGACTGGGGACCTGTTGGGTCTTACATATTATCTCAAGCCATGTCTTTGATAAGACATTATATCCATTATTGTGAAACCTATTTCAACTTATAAACTTTTCAAAACCTTTCTGCATGATGTGTGTAACCAGTCGTGCTATCAATGTTTTTGTAAATATTTACTGTTTTTTGGTTCAGCTTACTTCTAACAGTTTTGTACTTCAATAAAATATAAACATTGAAAAAAATTTACCACTCGTCGGTAAATTGCTTCTGAACTATACATACTAGATGGAGGTACAATGGAAAACTACTTAGCCGTAATGAGAAATGCAGTCCTGATACATGTGACCACATGGACGGACCTTGAAAACCGGTTGAGTGAAACATGCCAATTATGAGGGGACAAAATAGTATGTCACGACTTGAAACACTTAAAGCAAATGTGTCGGGATCACTGTTCACCAGGGGCTAAAGGGGAAAGGAACCCTGGGGTGTAGTGGTGATGCATCGGGCTGCAGTCTGCCAATTCTGAAGTTCAAAACCACCCGCTGCTCTGCAAGAGAGGATGGCTGTCTCCTCCAGTTAACAGTTACAGTCTCAGAAACTCAGACGGGCAGTTCTACCCTGTCATATAGGGTCACCATGAGTTGACATGGACTCGATGGCATGACTTTGGTTTTGATGTGAAAGTGAAGGAGGGAAATCTTTGTTTAGTTACTCTTATTCTGTTTATGGAGATGAAAAGCTCACAATGGATGTTAGTCATAACAAGACAAATACTGAATTAGAAAATGTTATGGTATCTGATTTTTTTTACAGCAATTAAAAAGAAAACACAAAAACGCCATAGCTTTAGGTTTCCCAGGGTGTGAGGATACTTGTAACTGACCGTGCCCATTATAGGGACCCTGTGGGCTTGCTTTCTCTGTCGTGAGAAGTTCTACGTTAGGGGTTATTGTGAATTTTCCTGATGAGCTCTGTCTCCTCCCATCTGAGTGGTTGTACTGCGTGGCCTGCTGTACAGACTCCCTCAGAGAAGGAGCCCCTGAGATTGCCCTGCAGGCTGACTGTGAGTCCTGTCTTATGACCTTCTGGGTAGATGAGACCAAGGGTCTTCTGGGTTGAGTTCCCCACGAGGGACTACAGTGAATCTGAATTCTTAATGAGGCAAGAAGGAGTATTGCAGATTAACTAATTCATAGAACCAAGCACATAATGCATACAGTACTTAATAAATTATCATGACAGTTGTTTCGGTTTGTTTTATCTATGCTTAACAACAGAGTGAGCAACTAACTCAGATAAGAGAGTTCCAGGCTACCAGCTAGAGTCTCATCATAAGAATACTTCTCAGCTAGTCTCAAAGTAAGTAGTATAGAAGTGTCCATCTAAGAAATATTTATGTGAAATTGACTATGTCAAGTAACGACACTGGAGGTTAGAAGCTCCATAGTGAAACCAATAGACATCCTTCTCCCCTTGCAGAGCTTTTAACAATATAAAGCAATTATAATGCACTGTGATGGGAAAAGTGGGGAACTCTATGTTGAGGTTCAAGAAGACTGAATTTTAGGGTTCTCATTGAAAGCCTTTGGTTCATGGCACAGAATACCAAGTTGGACAGCCCCTGGCACCCACTTTCTACCCTTGCTCATTGTACATGTGGTAGATTGCTTCACAAAGAACATACTTTTCTTTGTTTGTGACCTTGGATACGCTCCACCCACAATGTTCCTAGGTTTGCCCAAGTAACTAGTTTTGGCCATGGGCCAGCAGAAAATGTACGACAGCTTCCTCTCGCTTGCTGCTGTTGGGAGAATTACCACCATGCCTTGTGAAGAAGTAGAGACCAGCCTATTGGATGCTGAGAGACCATAATGAAGCTGAAATGAGCCATCCCAGCTGAGCATGTCAGACTAGCCAGTCTGAGCCAAGCTGGGAGCCAACTGCAGATATTTGGATGAGACAAGCTGAGATCAGCCAAGCCTGGCTCAGATCAGCAGGACCACCCAGCTGAGCTCAACACAAACTGCTGACCCACAGAATTGTGAATTTATGGATTTAAGCCACCAAGTCCGTATTATTTTAATATAATAATAAACATCTGGGCCTGAAGGAGTTTGTCCTTTCCTGCCAGGAATATATTGTAGTGAAAGAACCTTGAATTAGGAATCACAAGAATTGGCTGTGTTCCTGAGCCCACTACCTGCAACTTCAGTGATATCAGAGAAGATGCTTATCCCCGCCAAGCCTCACTTATGTCATTAGATAGTGCGCTTTCTCAGGTCTGCCTCAGAGTTATCATAAGGATTTCTCAAAGCACAGTAGAGAAGTGGCTTGTCTGGAAACAGGCATCACAGAGTCTCTGTTGCCCAACAATCATTAGCAATACCATAAAAGAGTTAGCTTCACACCATACATACTATGCATCCCACTTACTGCACACTTCCTCATGGAATCATGGAAACAAGGGTAGGAGCTTCTGAGATAGTTTATTGTGCCAGCCTGGCTGATAAACACAAGTGGGATTAATTGAAGGGCAGAGAGATAAATGGCTCGGTGAGCCTCGCCTTTCTTGTCTCTTCCTCTTTGATCATCGGACCAGTGTGCAGCTGCCTTGCTTGCTCTGTGCCTCAATTTAGAGCCTACACTACCTGTGGGACACCTAGCCGGTGGACTATGTCGCTGTAAGTTGAGGTCCCTTTAAGCCCACACAATTGGAATGTACATTTCTGGAGCTGGGGACTGATAGTTGGTGACAGTTGGTGACCTACCTTGCTGTTTGCTGCCTCGGTATATATAGCCTAGCTCTCTCTACAGAGGAGGAACTAGCGACCCTCAAGACTTAAAGGACTGCTAGTGTTTCACAACTATCTCAGGGGAGTGAGTTGCACTGAGCCATTTGTACCGCTTTATAATTTAACTGTTCATTTCTTGTATTATATATCTATCTTTATAAATATATATAGAAAATTACTAGCAATCTGGTTTTGTCTCTCTAGAGAACCCTGTCTAATGCAAGCTTCCTATTTTATAGATGAGCATACTGACTTGGAATGTCTGTGTTAGGCTGAGCGGACTAGAGAAACAAATCCAGCGACGCTCACATATGTGTTAGAGAGAGCTTTAATCAAGTAGTAATTGTATATTAGGAAATTATCCCAGCCCAATCCAACTCAAGGCCACAATCCCAATACTAGTCCATAAGTAAGTCCAATACTAGTCCATAAGACCCTTTTCAGACCCGCATGCAATGATTCACAATGCAGGAGGATCCCAGGACGATGGGTACAGTTGTGTGGATCCAATGGCGGTGGATGAATCACCTGTGGCTCATTAACAAGAAGGTGAAGGCAGAGAGAGAGGAAGTTCCCAGGATCCTTCTTATGAGAAGGCTGTGCCCACCAGAAGGCACCATCAGGCTGTGACTTGATTGACAGGCTAGACTCCACCCCTATACTTTTATATCTGCAAGTTGACACGAAATTATATAACTACCACAATGCCACCCAACAGGACACAGAAAGACCAGCTTAAGTGTAGGTAGATCTTTTACAATACAGAGTCTGTGATCTTTTCTATTGCACATGCTGCTTCTCCATTAAAATCTGGGTCATGTCATCAATCCCTCCTAGCACATCCGCCTTCAGAAGACTCTACCATAGATTGACTCTCAAAGCAACACCCGTCAGTCTTCAGAATTCCTTACTTCATAGCCTGCCTTAATCTCTAGAATGACTTATCTCACAGCACACCTCAACCTTAATATGCCCTACCTCAGCACCAGGGGAATCTTATGCTCCAGAGCTCCAGGCTGTCTTAGAGTCTGCCAAAGCTGAGCTGAGACCTAGCATTCAAAGGAGTTCATCAACAGGTTCCACCATGCACTCCTGGCTTCCTCTCCAATCCCCACGTAGCTTCCCAAATTTAATTCAAATGCCACCTTACCACCAAACCAACCTTCCCGCTTTCATATTTTTTAACCTCCTAAAGTCTCCAAGGGCCTATGATATGACAGAGAAGAAAATACCAAGTCTTACCCTCAATACTTCTTCTTTGGATCATTATTTGCTGTTACCCAAGAGAAGAGTCGCCCACTCACCACCAAGTCATTCTGGACTTACAGTAACCCTGTAAGGCAGAGTAGAACTGCCCCAGTGGGTTTCAGAGACTGTAGTACTTAGGGGAGTAGAAAGTCCCATCTTCCTCCCACAGAGTGGCTGGTGGTCTCCAACTGCTGACCTTGCAGTGGACAGGGGGACTTGTAACCCACTATGTCACCAAACATCACACCCACGCTATCTATATCTTTCTGAACTAAGCCAGGGCATTCAGTCTGAAGGTCGTTTAAAGCAGAGTTGCTTTTTGTGAAGAAACTTCTTGGTTTTGAGTTAATAGAAATCAGTGGCATTTCCATTTACCCAAGTGCAGGCTGTAGTTCTAGATTACCCACAAAGCAAAAGGAACAATTTATTTAGTGAACAGCTACAGATTAGTAAGTAAGCACATATAAGCCTGTGCTTATCTTGCTTCTTGAGTAGCCCACTCCTAGTGGGATGGCATATGAGGATAAGTCAAATAGCATTACTTTAAAAAAAATCATAGAAACATTTATTAGACAAAAATATCAACATGTGAAGCTATTTTTAACATATCCTCTAGATAGATCTATACAAAGATGTTGACCATGTCAAGACATTAGACTGTGTGAATCATAACAATGTAAAACCGAGAGAATAGGAATTCCCAAATAATCATTGTGCTTATGCTGAACTTGTACACGAATCAAGAGGCAGTTGTGTGACCAGAACAAGAGCATACTGCTTGGTCTACAATCAGGAAAAGTGTGTGACAAGGTTGTATCCCCTCACCATACTTATTCAAGCTGCATGCGAAGAAAATCATCAGAAAAACTGGATTATATGAAGAAGAATGTTACATCAGGATAGGAGGAAGGCTTATTAACAAACTGCAATATGCAGATGATATAACCTTGCTTGTTGAAAGTGAGGACTTGAAGCACTTGCTGATGAAGATCAAGGATTTCAGCCTTCAGTGTGGATAACAATTCTATGTAAGGAAGACCAAAATCCTCACAACTGGATCAATAGGTAACATCATGATAAATGGAGAAAAGGTTGAAGTTGTCAAGAATTTTGTCTTGTTTGGATCCACAATCAATGCTCATGGAAGCAGTGGTCAATAGATAGACAAGTTTCATTAGGTAAATCTGCACATGATCTTTTTAGACAATTGAAAAGCGAGGATATTACTTTGAGGACTAAGGTGTGCCTGACCTAAGCCATGGCATTTTCAATTGCCTCATATGCATGTGAAAGTTGGACTTTGAATGAAGGAGAATCGATGCATTGTGGTGCTAGTGAAGAATATTGAAAGTACCATGGACTGCCAATAGTGCAAACATCTGTTTTGGAACAAGTTCAGCCAGAGTGCTCCCTAGAGGCAAAGATGCCAGACTTTGTCTTACATACTTTGCACATGTTGTCAGGAGAGAGCAGTCCCTGGAGAAGGACATCATGCTCGTTAAAGAGGAGAGGCGGGAGAAAGAAGAAGACCGTCAACGAGAGGATTGGCACAATGGCTTCAACAATGGACTCAGGCGTAGGAATAATTGTGACAATGGTGCAGTGTCCCCTTGTTGGAATCTACTCAACTTTACTTAACAACAACAACAATGACGACTATACGCTTATAAAGGCACTGTTTCCATTTCTCTAACCTTTCCCTTGAAAAATCCAATTCATACAACAGCAAACAGCAATCCTGGCATTCTTAAGGGGAATTGTGTTCCTTTGAAATTTTCTTTGAGCATTGTTTGCAAAACAGAAGTCTGAAAAGGCTACATTAGGGCTGTGGGGTGGATGAGGTAGTTTCTTAACCAAATCATCATCGAACAGTCTTGCTGCCGTGAGGAATAAGAGGGTGCATTGTCATGATGGAAAAAAGTTCTAGGCACAATTTTCCAGGCCATTTTTCCACCAGAGACATTTTCAATGTTCTTAAAACTAATTTTTATGGAAATCGAGCTATCCTACGACCCAACAATCCCCCCACTTTGCATATACCCAGAAAAAGTAAGTAAACAGACCACAACCAGACATCTGCGCTCCAATGTCTATTGCAGCACAGTTCACAATCTCTAAGAGTTGGAAACAACCTAAATTTCCATCAACGAAGGAATGGATTAAAAAACTCTGGTATCCCTCCCCGCAGAAGAATTCACTTCAGAGGACAGCACTGAAGCTACAGCTCAGGGAGAGGGACATGTCTGATGAGAGCGCACAGGAGCAAATGAAGGGGGAGGAAGAGAGTGGAGCACATCCTGGCCCACCAAGCCCTGAGAACGATATTCCTGCTCAGAGCAGTCAGTGCACAGAGAGGACCACTATGAGACACGACATCCCTCACTGACCCATAGCACTAGGCTACGGGGGACAACACTGGAGACAGTGTGTGACTTGTGCCCGATCTGACCCCACCACACTGAGGTGAAACACTGAGGGCATGCAACAGCACAGCAAGGGGAAAAGAGCAATAAAGTCCCCAGGGAATACCAAAAATAGACTTTGGGCCCAGGCCATGACACCCCATCAGACTTGACTGGGAAACATTCTTAAAGGTCAACAAACAGACCTTGAACTATTTATAGCAGAGGTTCTCAAAGGGGTTGTGACTGCTTTGAGAAGTTGAATGACTCTTTCACAGGGGTTGCCCAATTCATAACAGTAGCAAAATTATAGTTATGAAGTAGCAACAAAAATAATTTTATGGTTGTGGGGTCACCCCAATATGAGGAACTGTTTAAAGGGTCATGGCATTAGGAAGGTTGAGAACCACTGATTTACAGGCTTTTCTCTTTTTTTTGGTCATTGGTTTGTTGTTTTGCTTTCTTTTGTTTTGCTCGCTCTTGTTTTTTTTGTACATATTATTATCTCTGCAGGTCTATCTAGATAAGAAAGGTAGGATAAACAATCTGGAGGAGAAAACAACGGAGACCAAGGGTTCCAGGGGGACATGGGAGAAGGGGAGGCGGAGGAAAGGAAGTGGATGTTAATAAGCCCAGGGACAAGGGAACAAGTGATCCAAAATCGATGGAGACGAGAGTGTAAGAGGCCCGGTAGGGCTTGATCAAGGGCAGTGTAACCAAGAGGAATTACTGAAACCCAAATGAAGGCTGAACATGATTGTGGGACAAGAGTAAAGTAAAAGGAAATAGAGGAAAGAACTAGGAGGCAAAGGGCATTTATAGAGGTCTAAATACAGGCATGTACATATATAAATATATTTATATATGACGATGGTAAAATAGATATATGTGCATATATTTATAGGTTTGGTACTAAAGTAGCAGATGGGCATTGGGCCTCTACTTAAGTACTTGCTCAATGCAAGAACACTTTGTTCTATTAAACTGGCATTCCATGAAGCTCACCTTCCCTATATGATCACTGAAGACAACGAGGGTGTATAAGCAAATGTGGTGAAAATAACTGATGGTCCCTGGCTATCAAAAGATATGGCATCAGGGTTCTTAAAGGTTTGAAGGTAAACAAGCAGCCATCTAGCTGAGAAGCAACAAAGCTCACATGGAAGAAGCACACCAGCCTGTGTGATCACGAGGTGTCGAAGGATCAGTTATCAGGCATCAAAGAACAAAAAATCATATCACTGTGAATGAGGGGGAGTGTGGAGTGGAGACCCAAAACCCACCTGTAGGCCACTGGACATCCCCTTACAGAAGGATCGTGGGAAGGAGAAGAGCCAGTCAGGGTGCAGTGTAGCAACGATGAAACATACAACTTTCCTCTAGTTCTTTAGTGCTTCCTCTCCACCCACTATCATGATCCCAATTCTACCTAACAAATCCTGCTAGACCACAGCAATTACACTGGTAAAGATAAGAGCTGGAAACAGGGAATCCAGGACAGATAACCCCCTAAGAACCAATAATGAGAGTAGCGATACCAGGAGGGTAAGGGGAAGGTGGGGGGAGAAAGGGTTAACTGATCATAATGATCTACATATAACCCCCTCCCTGGGGGATGGACAACAGAAAAGTGGGTGAAGGGAGACATTAGTCAGTGTAAGACATGAAAAAAAATAATTTATACATTATCAAGGGTTCATGAGGAAGGGTGGGAAAGGGAGGGGGGGAAATGAGGAGCTGATACCAAGAACTCAAGTAGAAAGAACACATTTTGAGAATGATGATGGCAACATATGTACAAATGTGCTCGACACAATGTATGGATTGTGATTAGAGCTGTACAAACCCTGAATAAAATGATTTAAAAAAAGAATAAAACACAAAAACCTCTAGTACATACATACAATGGAGTACTATGCATCCCTAAAAAGCAGTGATGAATGCATGAAGCGCATCATCTCACAGGAAGAGTTGGAGGAAATTATGCTAAGTGAAATAAGCCAAGCACAAAAGGACACACAACATGATTCCACTGAGGTAAACTCAAAAGGGACATAAGGAAGCAGCTACTTAATGCATAAATTCCCGGGTGAGGTCCAGGCACTCTGGCAGGGGTCAGACTCAACCCAGGGAGACATATGGCATCCAGCTCAAAAGGAGGGACAGAAAAAAAAGACAAGGGTAGTGGGGGAACAGAGCACTAACCCACCCACAAGGAGGGTACTGTTTATGTCTCCACAGGAAAGGGAGAGGGACCAGACCTCATCCCAGTGCACTGAGCCTTAGTGTTCTGCATGGGGCAGTGAACTAACAGAGAAGACTGTGGGGTAGCCCCAATCCCAGCTACGTTGACCCCTCCCTAGAAGAATGTACTAAAGAGGACAGCACTGAAGATACAGCCTGTGGAGAGTGGTGGGCCTGTCCACACATCACAGAGCAAACTAGGAGAGAGAGAGAGAGAGAGAGAGAGGGTGGACCTCAGCCTGGCCCACCAAGCCCCGAGGATGACATTCTTGCTTGCTCCAAGCAGTCAATGCATAGAGAGGACCATAAGGCCAGTCCACCATGGGATACAATGTCCCCTCACTGGCTCACAGCACTACAGGGGACAGCACTAGAGATACAGTGTGAGCACTGTGCCCAGTGTGCCCTGCCTCTCCCCCACACACACCAGGTTAAAACATGAAGGGGGTGCAACAGAGCAGCAAGGAGAGCAAAGTAACAAAGTCCCCAAGGAATCTGGAAAATAGACTTGGCACATCAACAGACCTGAACAGAAAACATTCATAAGGCTCAGCAGACAGACCTGGAACTAGTTATAGGCTTTTTATTTTATTTCTCATGTCTATCTATATAAGGTAGGCAGGATAAACAATCTTGAGGAGAAAACAACAGAACCAATGGCTCCAGGGGGCCATGGGAGAAGAGGAGGTCATGGGGAAAGGAAGAGGGGAGCCAACAAACTCAGGGACAAGGGAACAACAGGGATCTAGAATCGATGGTGAGGAGGACATAGGGTGCCTGCTGGGGTTTGATCAGTGCACTGTAGCTGAGAGGAACTACTGATTGCTGAATATAGGTCAAACATAATGGTGGGACAGGAGGAAAGTAAAAAAAATAGAGGAAAGAACTAGGAGATAAAAGACATTTATTGAGGTATAAATATAAGTATGTATTTATGTAAATATATTAATAGATAATGATAGGGATATAGGCCTATGTGCATATCTTTATATGTTAAGTATTAAGGTAACATATGGACATTGGGCCTCAATGCAAGAACACTCTGTTCTAATAATCTGGTATTTATGTGATACCTTCCCAACATGATTGCTGAAGACAAAATGGGTGCATAAGCAAATGTGAAGAAAGTTGATGGTGCCTGGCTATTAAAAGATATAGTGTCTGGGGTTTTAAAAGCTTGATGTTAAACAAATGGCCATCTAGGAGGGAAGCAACAAAGCCATACAGATAAAGCACACCAGCTTCTATGATCACTAGGTGTTGACAGGATCAGGTATCAGAAAATCCAAAACAAACGATTATGTCGAGGCAAACAAAGGAGGTCGGAGTGGAGACTCAAAGACCATCTGTAGACAATTGGACATCCCCTCACAGAAGGGTCACAAGGAAGGGACGAGTCAGCCAGGGTGCAGTGCAGCATTGACAGACAAACAACATTCCTTTAGTTCTTTAATGCTCCCCCTCCACCGCCACCCCCACACTATCCTGACCCCAGTTCTACCTTACAAACCCAGCTAGACTGGAGTGTGTACATGGAGACAGATTAGCGTTCTTGACACACAGAATCCAGGACAGATAAACCCCTCAGAAACGGTAATAGAGTGGCAATATCATGAGGGTAGAGGGAAGGTGTGGGGACAAGGGGGACTGATAGCAATGATCGACGTATAACATACATGCCCCAAAGGGAACAAATAACAGAAACGTGGCTGAAGGGAGACAGTGGATGGTGCTAAGATATGAAAATAATAATTATATAATTTATCAAAGGTCTATAAGGGTGGGAGGGTGGAGGAGGGAAGGAAAAATGAGGAGTTGATACCAAGGGCTCAAATAGAAAGAAAATGTTTTGAAAATGATGATCGCAACATATGTTCAAGTGTGCTTGATACAATTGATGCATGGATTGTTATAAGAGCGTGAAAGAGCCTCCAATAAAATGATTTTTTTTCCTTGTTCCCCTTGCTATTAGCTCTCCATTTCTTGCCAGCTTCCCTTGTCATGTCCCTTTGACTTTAATAATCCAGTTGTAGTTGCTATAGGCATATGGGTCTCATATACAGCCCACTAATCTGTGTGGGATACAGAAAGATTTCTCCCAAGTTGTCTTCCCCAAATGTATGCCAAGCCTAGCTGCTTGCTACACATGGCAAACAACTATACACTTCCCTCCAATAAAATGATTTAAAATAAAACAAAACCTTTTTTTTTTTTTAACTCCTGTGATGGTCCTGTGTCTACTGGGAAAATCTATTATGTTAGCTCCTTGGGATCCAAAAAGAAGAATACAATTGCCATCACATTCTTGAATTGAATTGGCCCAGCAGCGTCCCTGGGAAGCCACCATTTTGATTGGACCATTTTTTTTGGAAAGCACCGTGACAAGACTAAGACAAATGTGTTTCTGAGAGAACTTGTCGGCAGCCATCCACGGTTCACAGAGGCACATCTAAACTTGTTGTGTGTGGAATATATCTGAACAGGAATGAACCGGGGCCCTAGTCTAAGCAGTACTTTTTTGACTTAACCGGTTCCTTCTGCATGAGCCCCACTTCCTGCTGGGAGCCACTGTTATGTCATTAAGACTGACCTGGGAGTCCCCCAGTCCTCTCTCTAGGACTCACCCATAATCTAAAGCAGCTCCACAAACCAAAAGGGGCCCTTCCTGCAAACAGCTGCCACAGGCACCACCCTATCTCCATTTCCCGATTAGATGCCTCCATTCTTGTATCATTAAACCTGAATTGACGGATTTTTGCAGCCCTGTGAGATCCTTTGTGGCACAAATGTCTCACATGCTCAGCTTCTAAACAAAAGACTGGAGGAGGTTCTAGTCCACCCTCAGCTACCTCTAAAGAGAGATCTAGGGATCTACAGACTCCCCACTGTCCTAAAGCAGAGTCCCCACGGAGCCTCTCCCGTGCCCAATGGGGTAAGTCAAAGCAGCGGTTATGACTCGCAGGACAACTTTGTGAACAATTCCAGACTCAAAGGATGACCTACCTGATCGTGCCAAGCAGCGCATAAGGCCTGAGCAACGCAAGCCACAATGGGGGGCTCACAGACCTGGGCAAAGCTTTGGCAGCTTGATGCTGAGATGCAATTGGTCCTGCGTAGCTCCCTGAGAGAGATCTGGGGGAGGCGGACACTCCCACTGCTCCAGGTGGTGCTCTTTTCCCCTCCAATAGTTTTATTAAGAAGTAATGACTGTGCCATACATTTGCATCGTTCAGTCATATTTTCAAAGAGCTGTGTATACATCACCACAATCTAGTGCACCCTCCCCACTCTCATAAGCATTTTCTGCTCAAGTCCCCTCATACCTTGATAAGCTATTTTTTTTAAGATCATTTCATTGGGGGCTTATACAACTCATCACCATCCATCCATCCATCCATTGTGTCAAGCACGTTTGTACATTTGTTGCCATCATCATTCTCAAAACATTTGCTTTCTGCTTGAGTCCTTGGTATCAGCTGTTCAATTTTCCCCCTCCCTTCCTCCATCATGAACCCTTGATAATTTATAAATTATTATTATTTTTTCATGTCTTACACTATCTGATTTCTTCCTCCACCCACTTTTCTGTTGTCTGCCCTCCATGGGATAAGTGATTTTTTGGGATAATTTTATTGGGGGCTCTTTCAGCTGTTACCACAATCCATCCATTCATCCATTATGTCAAGCACATTTGTATATATGTTGTCATCATCATTTTCAAAATATTTTCTTTCTACTTGGTATCAGCTTATTTCCCCCCTTCCCCACCATCCCGCCCTCATGAACCCCTGATAATTTATAAATTATTGTTTTTCATGTCTCACATCGACATAATAATTTATAAATTGTTGTTTTTCATGTCTTACTTCGACCGCTGTCTTCCTTCACCCATTTTTCTGCTGTTTGTGTCCTCCTGGGAGGTGGGTTATATGTCGATCATTGTGATAGGTTCTCCCTTTCTCCACCCCCCCCCGCACCCCTGACGCTTCCCCTTCCCCTCTTGGTATTGCTACTCTCGTTATTGGTCCTGAGGGGTTTATCTGTCCTGGATTCCTTGTGTTTCCAGTTCTTATCTGTACCAGTGTACATGCTCTGGTTTAGCCAGATTTGTAAGGTCGCATTGGGGTCATGATAGTGGGGGAGGGGAAGCATTAAAGAACTAGAGGAAAGTTGTATGTTTCATAGGTGCTATACTGTACCCTGACTGGCTCATCTCTTCCCTATGACCCTTCTTTGAGGGGATGTGCAGTTGTCTACCGATGGGCTTTGGGTCTCTTGATAAGCTATTGCATCCATTATTGTCTCTATACATCTGCCCCTTCTGTGCTTCATAAATTGGGAAACATACCAAAAAACAAAACAAAACCAAAAAACCACCTACTACAAAACGGTGTATATCTATCTATTTATAACAGAAAAGAAGAAAAGACCACAATATTAAATAAGCCAGACAGGAAATCTCTGTCCAGAAACAATCAAGAAATATTTACACCCAGAACAAAGTCAAAAGGAAGAGCAAATACCAGCTATCACATTCCACCATACTTCCATCCACCGTAATCAAGTTTACAGTAATCTCTGCCAGCTAGCAAGGCTGTTCTCGTCCCTCAACTGTGGCCAACAGGGCATCTGTCACAGGACCCCCCAGGAAGTCCTGTTATCCCCATGGGAGGAACTTGAGACTCAAAGAGGTGAAGGCACTTGCCCAAGGTCACACAGCCACGAAGTATCACAGGTGGGATAGGAAATAAGGCTGGTCCCTGGTTCCTAGCCATTGCCGGAACTGCGCTACACGGTCTCTACAGCACAGTGTCAATTCACAGGTGAGGTTCCTTGGGAGGGAGACATTATAGCTTATAAAGCCACAAGGAGCACCGTCCGCCTTTATGAAAGAGCAGCATTCTAGGCAACCTTAGCGCAGCCACCATCAATATACAGGTCCAACTGTGGTGGCTTTGGTCCAGAGGAATACGGTTCAGCACTGGCAAGGGTTTTGTCCCTCTCTGGGCTTAATCAGTAAAATAAGTGGATCCAACCTCCAGGATCGAGTCTAGAAATCCCTATTTATTCATCTTCCTTTACAGAGAAGGAAGAGAGGCTTCTTGAGGCAAAGGGCAGGCAGGACCCAGCCAGGCCATCCCAAACCAGCCATACCCACCAGACCAGCCACCCTTCTTGCCTTGTGATGACTTGAGGTGGCCCTGGAGGCTCTTCAGGAGCGCACACGTTCATTTTTCTCAAAGGATGATATACGTTGACCTTGCATCTCAACTGCAGATTCTTGGCACAGAGCAGGTGTGGGTGGGTATCTTGGATCTTTTCTTTCTCAGGAACAATGCACTGACTGGATGACAATTGCTTAGTTGGTTGGCTGGAGCCCTGAGAACAGAAAATGACAAAAGATGCATTCATCATAACATTGAGAGTCACCAAAAGCACTGAAGGGGTAGGGCCACATCAGCGACTGTGTAAGGAAGGAAGTGGACCTGATTGCAAAGAAAGAATGTTATTGCAGGCCTGGTAGATGGGCTGGGACACTTCAGTGCCTCTTAGGGAGTTTGGATGCAAAGTTCCTTGCCCTGAGAGGAAAGTAAAAGGAAATAGAGGAAAGAACCAGGAGTAAAATGGGCATTTATAGAGGTCTAAACACAGGCATGTACATATGTAAATATATTTATATGTAATGATAGGGAAACAAATCTATGTACATATATTTATAGGTTAAGGGTAGCAGATGGACATTGGGCCTCGACTCAAGTACTTCCTCAACGCAAGAACACTTTGTTCTAATAACCTGCAATTCCACGATGCTCAGTTTCCTGACATGATCATTGAAGACAAAATGAAAGCATAAGCAAATGTGAAGAAAGCTGAGGGTGCCTGGCTACCAAAAAATATGGTGTCATGGGTTTTAAAGGCTTGTAGATAAACAAGTGACCATCAGGCTGAGAAGCAACAAAGCCTACATGGAATAAGCACACCAGCCCGTGTGATTATGAGGTGACGATGGGATCAGATATCAGGCATCTAAGACCCAGAACAATAAATCATATCAATGTGAATGAGTGGGTGTGCAGAGTGGAGACCCAAAGCCCATCTTGAGACAATTGGACATCCACTTACAGAAGGGTCACAGGGAAGAGACAAACCAGTCAGGGTGCAGTACAGCACGATGAAACATACAACTTCCCTATAGTTCTTTAATGCTTCTCCCACCCCCCTTATCACGACCCCAATTCTACCTTACAAATCTGGCTAGACCAGAGTATGTACACTGGTAAAGATAGGAACTGGAAACACAGGGAATCCAGGACAGATAAACCCCTAAGAACCAACAATGAGAGTAGTGATATCAGGAGGGGAAGGGGGAAGGTACGGGGAGTAAGGGGGCAACTCATCACAATGATTGACATATAACTCCCTCCCAGGGGGGTGGATAACAGAAAAGTGGGTGAAGGGAGACACCGGTCAGTGTAAGATATGAAAAAAATATATATATAAATTACCAAGGGTCCATGAGGGAGGGAGGGGTAGGGAGGGGGAAAATGAGGAGCTGATACCAAGGTCTCAATTAAAAAGAAAATGTTTTGAAAATGATGGTGGCAACGAAGGTACAAATGTGCTTGACACAATGGATGTATGTATGTATTGTGATAAGAGCTGTATGAGCCGCCTCAAAATGATTTAATTAAAAAAAGAGTTCAAAAGCCTTCCCCCCCCCCTCCCCAACAACAACAACAAAGTTCCTTGTCCAGCTGTAACCTTGCAGAAACCTTGCAGGAAAGGACAGGAAAGGTGATAGTCATGAAGATGACAAAGCCACTGACATGGCAGCTCAGATGTACCGAGCACGGACACTGGGCTCACGGTGTTACGCGCCCTGACTCTTGAAGCTTCCCAACTGCTTTGGGAAGCAGAAACTGGTTTGTCCATGTGGAAGGTAAAAATTAGAGAAGTCACATGCTTATAGGACCAGGGGCATGGTGAGACGGGCCGTGAACTCAGCTCTCTCCACCTGTGGAGAATGAACGTCCTAGGCCACCATCTTCTTTCCTCTTCCTTCACAAGGTGCTTCTCTGAGGACAAAAGTCACTGTTCTTTTAGGGATGATCCTGTAGGCGACACAATACCATTCCTCACCTTACGATCTCAAATCCTGTCCATGTGGCGCTAACAGCCTTTGAGAGAAAGCGAGAGAGTCACACGAATTACACGTACACTGGAAATTGTAATGACTATCATGACGGAGCCACCCCGCATCTGTCACTGCCTTCTGTGGTTTGCATGATGCTGTGATGCTGGAAGCGATGTCACTGGTATTTCAGATACAATCAGGGTCACTCATGGTGACCGAGTTTTACGGGAGCTTCCAGACTAAGAGAAGATGACAAAAAGGGATAAGTTGTTCACTTCTAAGGAACTAGACGACCTTATGAATAGCTGGGGAGCAGGTAGAACCGGAAGATGAGCTCCCACCGCCCCAGGTTGGAAGATATTCAAAGCACAACTAGGGAAGAGCTAGCTCCTCAAAGTAGAATTGATCATAATGACGTGGGCAGAGAAAGGCTTCCAGGATCTTCCTTTGTCAATGGGCCATGACTCAAAATGATAAGAAACCACTGCAAACAGCCATTTTAATAATCTGATTATGGGGGGTACACAGTGTGAATCTAGGAAAACTGGAAATTGCCATAAATGAAATAGAAAGCCTAAAGAACAATATCCTAGACATTTGGATAATAACCTGGAATAGACCGATGTTGGCTACTTTCAGTCCAACAATCAAATTGTCTACTATGCTGGGAATGGGAAATAAAAAACAACAGCATTGCACATACCATCAGTCAGAACATTTCAAGATCTATCCTATCTGGGATAGGATAATATTTACTCACCTGGAAGGAAGTCCAGTTAATATAACTATTAGTCAAATTTATGTACCAAACACTAAAGTTAGTGATGAAGACATCTAAATATTCTACCAACTTCTTCAGTATGAAAGATACATTGATAACATTGGCAATTGGAATGCAAAAGTCAGAAACAAAGAGAAAATAAAAAGTAGTTAGAAAATATGGCCTTGGTTATAGAAATGAAACTAGACATCATATGTTAGAATTTTGCTAGGCCAACGATCTCTTCATGGTCAATGCCTTTCTTCAACACCACAAACAGGTACTACACACGTGGATTTTTCCAGATGAAAGACACAGGAATCACATTGACTATATCTCTGGAATCTCTGAGATCATGGAGAAACAGTGCTAGCAGGCAAACACAACATTATGCAAGTCCAGGTTGTAGCCAAAGAAGAGTCACAGTCCAACGTTCAGTATATCCCACCACAATTTAGAGAACGTCCCAAGAATAGCTTTGATGCATTAAACACTAATGACAGAAGACCTGATGAGCTGTGAGGACATCAAGAACATCACACATGAAGAAAGGGAAAAGTCTTTAAAAGACAGGAAATTACCGATCACAATGACCTACATATAACATGAAAAAAATTATAAATTATCAAGGGTTTATGAGGGAGGGAGGGGGAGGGGAATGAGCTGATACCAAGGGCTCATGTAAAAAGAAAATGTTTTGAAAATGATGATGGCAACATATGTACAAATGTGCTTGACACAATGGATGGATATATGGATTGTGGTAAGAGGTGTAAGAGCACTGACTAAAAGGTTTTTTTTTTTTAAGACAGGAAAGAAAAAAAAGTTCAGTGTGGATGTCAGAAGAGACTCTGAAACTTGCTCTTAATTGTAGAGTAGCTAAGGCAAATGGAAGAAATGATGAAATCAAAGAGCTGAACAGAAAATTTCAAAGGGCAGCTTGAGAAGACAAAGTAGAAAATTATCATCCAATGTGAAAAGACCCAGCGTAAGAAAGTGAAAAAGGAAGAACACATATAACTATTTCAAGCTGACAGAACTGAAGGAAAAATTCAAGCCTCGAGTTGAAATACTGAAGAATTTTACAAGCAAAATATTGAACGATGCAGGAAGGATCAAATGAAGATGGACAGAATACACAATCACTTATAACAAAAATAATTGGTTGCTGTGTTAGTTTGGGTACTTTGGAGAAACAACTCCACAGAAACTCATGTATTAGAGAGAGTTTTATATAAAGAGTAAGTGCACATCAAGAAAACATCCCAACCCAGAGCTGCCCAAGCCCACAAGTCCAACATTAACCCATATATCCGACACCGATCCACAAAGCCCTCCTCCATCTCACAAAACACGCGCTATGACAGACTGCAGCAGGAAAGCTGAATCAGTGAACGTGTAAGCATCTCAGTGCTGGCAGGGGTCTCCACACAGCTGCTCCAGCACCCAGGGCTGCATCGGGGTAGGTCCATGCAACTTCTTCTTTGAAAGTCTTGCAGGAAGTGAGCCTTGCCAGCTGAAGCAAGGTACTGGCTAAAGCAGCTGCACCCTGGTCTGATCATCGCAAAGGAAGAGACTCGAGAACTAGAAAGGTGAGGCTCCCTGAGCCATTATCCCTCAGCCCTTCAATTAACCCCACCTGTGTTTATCGGCCAGGTTAGCAAAATCAACTAACTCCCTCAGTTGCCATCAACCCTTTCAAGAAATAGGATGTGATCAGCAACCAATAGTAGGAAAATAAGCTTCAATGCAAGTTGCATTGAAGACATTAGTGTAAACAAGGCTCCAAGAATTGACAGAATACTAATTCAAATGTTTCAACACTGATGAAGCTTGGAAGCACTCACTTGGCTATGCCAAGAAATTTGTAAGTCAGCTACCTGGACAACTGTCTGGAAGAGATCTACATTTGTGCTCAAGCCAAAGAATGCAGAAATTATCTACTAATTCAGAATAAGATGTGGCATAAGGGATATCATCTCTGATTTTGTCTTAAAGCAGAGAATACTATAAAGATGTTTCTTTGTTATTGTTGTTGTTTAATTGACTATGTAAAGGTATTCAGCTGTGTGGATCATAAAAAAAACAAAAACCCTATGGATTACACAGAGAAGAATAGGGATTTGAGAAAACTTCATCGTGCTCATGTGGAATCTGCACAGAAAGCAAGAAGTAGTTGTTAGAACAGAACAAGAAAATGCTGTAGGTTTAATATTAGGAGCAGTGTGTATATGCCAGAATTTCATCCTTTCACCACATGTAGTCAATCTGTATGCTGAGCAAATCATCTGGGCTGGGCTATATGGAGAACTCAGTATCAGATTGGAGGAAAACTTATTAACAACCTGCAATATGTAGATGACACAATCCTCCTCGCTGAAAGCAAGGAGGACTTGAAGCACTTGCTGGTGAAAATAAAAGACTGTAGTCTTTAGTGTAGATGTTAATTCAATGTAAAGAAAGAAAGAAAGAAAAATTTTGACCAAAAAGCAACATCATCAAAATTGGAGGGAAAATTGAAGTCAAGATTTCACTTTGCTTGGATCCACAACCACTCACAGAAATTGCAGTCAAGACATCAAACCATCCAAGACTTTGGCTGTTTGTGAGAATAGAAAGCCTCGTCTTTCTCCAGCAGAGCCGCTGGTGGCTTCAAACCGCCACCCTTGCAAATCACAGCCCAACGTATAACCACGAAGCCACCAGGGCTCCTTAGTACAAATTTAAAAGAAGACGCATGTGTCACTTTGGAGACGATGAAACGTGCTCGGGTCTTTTTCCTCTCCGTAGTGATAAGATGGGACTTTTAGGGTTGTTTTATTTTATAGTTTACACAGGGAAGGAAGACAAGGCTTTCTACTCCCATAGAGAACTGAAGTCTTGGAGGCCACAGGGGCCATTCTGAGTGCTCCTGTGGGGTCACCGTGGGTCTCAGAACTAACTCAATGGCAATGGATGAACAAATCTGGACAGATCTTCCCACTCTGTCTGGCCCAGATATAACCATGTAATCTACATCATAAAATATTGTCTACTTTGTTATGCTGCCATATTAGTAGAAAATTTTCATCATTAACAAATCAAAAGGAATGGGCAAATCTGCTGCACAAGATTTCTTTAAAATGTTGAAGAGCAAGGCTGTTACTTTGAGGACTAAGGTGTGCCTGACCCAAGCCATGCTATTTTCAATGGCCTGCTATGTGTACAAAAGCTGGAGGAGGCTAGAGAAAACTCTATGACTTTGAATTATGCTGTTGACAAAGAATACTGACAGTATTATGGACTTTGAGAAGAACAAACACACCTGTCTTGGGAGAAGCAGAACTCCTTGTAAATGAGGATGGCGAGACTTTGTCTCTAGTGTTTTGGACATGTTATAGGAGGGGCCAGTCCCTGGAAGAGGACATCGTGTCTGGTAAAGTGAGAAAGAGGAAGACTCTCAATGAGATGGGTTTGCACTGTGACGACAACCATGAACTCCGACACAGCGATTGTGAGGATGGTACAGTCAGCTAACAAGAGCAACAGCAATCAGGAATCCGTATAAGGATCCAAAGAATCTACGCAGACCTGGGAGAGCATGGGAGACTTCCCAGAGGAACTGACTTTGGACCTGCGACAAGTTGGTCCGTGTCCGAATTTTCTTTGAAAGGCCGTGAGGCAAGGACCATGTGACTTGATAAATAAGAAGGTAGAGGAGGAGAATAATGTGCACCCTAAGAACTAGTAATGATCCCCTCCAGACTTGGGATTTACCAAAAGTGAGTTCACTTGGCTCTCTTAGAGCAGTGTTTCTCACAGTGAGGTTTCCGAACCAGTAGCATCCACTTTACCTGGGAACTTGTTAGAGAAATAAACTCAGGCCCCACCTCAGATTTCATTAAAAACTTTGGAAGTAAGGCCAACAATCTGTTTCATTTATTTATTTTTAAACAATTTTATTGGCATTTAGTCCACATACCTCACAATTCAATAATTTAATCATAACAAGAGTTCTACAATCATTAATACAATCAATTTTAGAACATTCCCTTTACCTCTGCCCCCATGGTGAAATCACTTATAAAATGAGTTGTGTAATCACCAGCTGTGTTAGTCTGGGTACATTAGAGAAACAAATCCACAGAGACTCATGTATAAGAGAGCATTTTATATAAAGGTTAAGTGCACATCAAGAAAACATCCCAACCCAGTTCTCTCCAAACTTACAAGTCTAACTGTAAGCCATTTATCTGACACCAATCCACCAAGTCCTCCTCCATCTCACAAAACAGATGCAACGATGTTGACTGCAGGAGGAAAGCCAAATTAGTCAATGTGTAAGCATCTCAGCGCTGGCAGGGGTCTCCACACGGCTGCTCCAGCACCCATGGCTGCATCAGGGTAGGTTCATGCGGCTTCTCCTCAGGGATGTCTCTCAGGAAGTGAGTCTTGCCAGCTGAAGCAGGGAACTGGCTAAGGCAGCTGCACCCTGGTGTGACCATCACAAAGCAAGAGACCCAAGAACTAGAAAGGCGAGGCTCGCCAAGCCATTTAGCTCTTCACCCTTCTACTAACCCCACCTGTGTTTTTATTGGCCAGGTTGGCACAATAAACTAACTACCTCACCCACAGTTTTAGAGAATGCCACCCCCCATAAATTCTTTGTCCCCTAGCAGTTCTTATCTCTATGCCTCTAATTATTCTGTGCATTGCAAACTGGAAAACCCAACAGAAACAGTAAAAAAAAAGTGGTAAGGATATAATAATAATACAGAGATAAAAAATACAAATAGTGGGTAAGAAAGAAAAGACCACCACAAATGTTTAAAAGGCCAGGCAAGAAATTTTTTCATGGAATAAGCAAGAAATACTCACACCTAGAAGAATCTCGGAGGGATCTGCCAGCGGCTTAATCTGACTATATAGATGCTCTGCAGATGGATTTTGGGCTCCCACTGTCCTCCATAGCTTTCTACAAGTTGGGTGTTTGCAATTTAGGCTCCGATACTTTCCCCTTTGTCATCTTTGAATTTTGTAATGCCATCTTTGGATCATACAAACTGGTGTGCTTCCTCCATGTGGACTCAGTTGACTCCTTGCTTAGATAGCTGCTTGCTTCAATAACAATCTGTTTTACTAAGTTCTCCAGGATAGTTCAAGAGTTATTAAAGTTGTAGAGACAAGGTAAGCTCCAGATATCTACCGTCAGTTGGCATCTCACACAGCTCCTGGTGTTTGTTCTCTCTCTTTCTCTCGCTCCCTTCCTCCCTCCCTCCTTCCCCCCTCTCTTGCTCTTGCGATCCTTGCAAGAGTAACTAGTAGATGATATGCTGGGAGAAGGAAGGCCTGATAGAGGTCTGCAGCTGATGGGAGCAAGGGGACAAATGATCTGATGGAAGAAGGGAGAAAAAGATAGGCTATTTCATAAGCCATAATGACGTCCATAATTGAGAGATACATTTCTCAAGGAATGAGATGCCAGAAAGTAAAAGCATATTATTTTTGAACTGGAAAGAATCAAGACTTACTCATATCCAACTCGCAGTTCCATTCAAGACAAGGCAAGGATGGCTGCTACCTCTCCCTTCCAAGTCGGGCTTTTCCCTTGTTGACTGGTTCTGAGTATTGGGAAATCTGAGATGAATTCTTCCTCCCTCCCTCCGACTTCCTTCCATTGGATTTCATGTCTAGATTTTTGCAGGTCCGTCTCTTCCTCTTCCCCATGACAGCATCATGCTTATCTGTGGTCCTTAGTGAAGGCAACATTACTGAGCCATCGAAGGGTGAAAGAATACCCTAGACTTATGAATGCCTTTGACAAAGTAGGGGGGAATGTGATAGAAACTTCAAGTACAGCGCCCCCACCCCATCCCCACCAGCTAGGCCTCCTGACTTAAGGGTGGCTTTTCAGACTGGCCCCCATTCTGGAGAATATTAAAGCTTACAGGAATCTGATTCCTAACTCCAAGCCAAACCCTTGATGTTCATGGAGGTCACTGTTTCTTTACTTTCCTCCATTCATGGTTTAGCTAGTTAGGAAGAAAATTTTGAACCATTTATTTAAATTATCAATGCTTTTCAGGGGTATTAACTCTTCAACAGTCCAAGCCAACTCAACAGTGACTCAGCACAACAGCTACCCGGACTTCACAACCCAGGATCTTCATCATCTCCAGAGAAAACCATCCTCAGAACAGCCAGTGTCGCTGAGCCCCTTCTCACTCTCATCCCACTAGATGCTCATTCACACATGCATTTAATCATCACACACAACCCTGAACCTATCCAACCCCAGCCCTTCCCTCTCAGAGGACCTACAAGTGGGCATTGCCTAATATTTTCCTCCAAATTGAGAGACCAACGTCAACTCTGACAGGTATCACTCCAGAGAATACAGTACCCATAGAGCCAACTCAGAAGATCAAGAACGAATCAACCAACAAGAAAGAATCATTTAAATTCCCCCGTTGAGCTCGTAAGAATGCTCTTCCAACACCCTTATAACACCAGGAAGAGGCCCAAGGGATTATTAGCCCACTTCAGAGAGAGCCAGACAAACTCAGCAGGAAATACATCGCAGGGATGGGCCTCTCAGTCTGGGTTTCCTGCCACCAATCAGTGCTCCGTTGGCTTGGGAAGGCTCTTGGAAACACCCCCATCTGGGGATGATGTCAGCCCTGGAATGATGCAATAGGATCAACCAAAACAAGACCTAAAAGGAAACTTACTATGACCTGGGGCTCTGAGTCCTCCTGCATGAAGGTGGTCTTTGGCGAGTCCCACCATGATAAAGCTCATTGCTCCAAGGTTGCCTTCACAGCTTAACACTCTTGAGGACGCTGGACAAAATCTGACCACAGGCTCTGAAAACTGGCTTCACACCAAACACTGAGGAGAGTTCATATGCCCACCACCTTCTAACAACTCAAGCCAAATTGCTGTTTCATTTTCATAAAAATAAAGTAAAAAGAAAAAATTCCATTGGATCACAACAGTCCATTGAATTCAAGCCTATTCACAGAGGAAGCAAAAGACTTCCTAATGTCAAGCCAAAAAATGATAGCTATGCACTCCCACCGGGTTCCAGCCCCTGGAGGCTGCAGGGCACCAGGCTAGCACAATAACCGCCCAGCTGACCATCATTCAGTTCTCTTTTGTGCAAGACTCCAGAGCTCTCCAGCAGGTCAGATCCAAGCTTCAGACTAAGGATGTTATTCACTGACCTTAAAAATAAGACTCAGCGATCCAGACAGATGAAAAGTTAGAGGTCAAAGATCACCACATAGCTTGGTTCAATTTCTCCCTTTGAAGAAATTATTTCCAATTTGATTTAGTAAGCATGGCCTTGTATGCACCAGGCACTGGGGGAAGAATAGGAGTTATAAAATCCTCTTAAGAGCTGATAGATAAAGCACAAGGTTAAATTTAAGAAAAACGGATGTAGTAGAGTGAAATTTCTTACAATGGCTCTTCTATCCATGTCTCTGTAAGTCCCATCAAATGATTGGGTCGGCTTATACCAACTGGGCTGATGTAGCACTATTAGAGAGGATTGGTTAGTTTTAGCATCTACCTCCCTGGCTATAAGGATGAGGTATCTTTGACACAGGAGCAGAGAGAGAATTACCAAGACCATAGGAAGAAAAATCTGTTTGAAATTTCTGTCTGATGTGGTGTAGGTTGAGACCATGGGTACCAGAGACATGTCACAGAGACCAAAGGACCGAGCAAATCAACCAGAGGCTGAGTCTAGGAGACCATGAGAGACCAGACACAGAGACCAAAGGACCGAGCAAATCAATCAGAGGCTGAGTCTAGGAGACCATGAGAGACCAGACACAGAGACCAAAGGACCGAGCATATCAACCAGAGGCTGAGTCTAGGAGACCATGAGAGACCAGACACAGAGACCAAAGGACCGAGCATATCAACCAGAAGCTGAGTCTAGGAGACCATGAGAGACCAGACACAGAGACCAAAGGACCGAGCATATCAACCAGAGGCTGAGTCTAGGGGACCGTGAGCTAGAACAGAGGAGCATCACTAAAACCATGAGACTGGGAGGCAGAGCAGCTGGCTGATTTCAGGCCCTCAGAGGCACAGGCCAAGGAATCACAGGGCAGGCAGGCTGAGGACTAGAGAGACACTTGGCGGGTGGCTGAAGAGAGGGATTATTGTGGACCAATGGCTGTATCATTAATATTTTCTGATCTTGGCTTGTGGTGACTTCCCTAGTAACCCACCCCCACCCCAAAAATTGTGACTGGAGACTTGGTGCCACAGTGGGTCTCAAGGTGGGCTGCCAATGGCAAGGTCAGCAGTTCAAAGCCACCAGCCAGTTTGCAGGAGAGAGATGAAGCTTTCCACTCCCTACAAAGCATTACCATTTTGGAAACCCACATGGGTCGGTTCTACTTTGTCCTATTGGGTCGATATGAGTTGGAAATGACTCAGTGGAAGTGAGCTTGAGCTTCTAAGCATGAGTATTAGCTTTGAGTTCTCTGTGGCCACTGCAATGAACCATTGAACCCAGCCTAGTGCTGTGGGAGAAAAAGGTGAAAAAGGATGGAGGGTAGAGGCATGTGTGACCTTAATGTCTTGTGGCAATAAGGAAACCAGAGGTGGTCTGATAGGGCTCCCGTGCTGGGAGCACAAGGCAGACATTGTGTATTTGGTGCATTACAGTAAGAGTCTTAGATCACAGAAAATGGTGGGGTAGTTCTAATGAAAAGAAACTCACCTGGGACACTGACTAACCTGTCATTTGCCCTGGGAAATATCAGTCTTTTTTTTCTTGCACCCCTCACCCCAATTCTAGTCCCACCATCAGATTTATTGTTGGGTCCAGCCCTGCCTTCCCACTGTTCAGTACCAAACATACCATATTTTTATCAGCAGTTAGGTACTTGGTGAATCGTATTTTACTTAGTAGACTTTCAAGGTATAATAAAAACATACAAAAGATGGTATAAGTCATAGTGGTTACCCAGGATGCATTTTATTGCTATACGGAAAAAGCTACAGAGTAATGTATGAGTAGAATATCTTTTTCTTGCCATCAGGAGCAACAGCAAACCCCAGCCACATCCATGTGTATCCATTGCTCCAAAGGAAAGAACTACTTCGGGTGATCAGTGGTGAAGGTCAGAGAACAGTGGTTTCAATTCTGCTCTGCCTAGTCCTGGATATAACCTGAGATAGTCACTACCTGTGACACAGAACTAAACTCTCGATGATCAACAGGAAGTGCTATAAGGAGAGGGAGACCACCGTACATGAAAGTATCTTCAAATACTTGCCTTCTTTGGGGAAAGATATCTGTTAATCTCTTCCCAACATCTTGGTAATAGCGGGGGAGGCAGGAAAATTTAAAAAAGGAAATATATCTAAACAGCAACATTGTTTTTTTAAAAAGAGAAAAATATCAAATATGTCAACAATTTAGAAACCATAAACACCCTAACAGCAAATACTGCCAAATGCTACTTTGCTACTTAGAAGAGGCATATTGATTTCATAAGGGTAGAGAAGAGCTGAATTCAAAGGATAGAAAAAAAATCTATCAAGTGAATATTTATCCAAAGAAAACTGGTTAATTCAGATCAGACAATATAGACCATAAAACATATCATCATTAAACAAACAGATTCACCACCAAAATGATAAAAATCAATTCTTAACAGTGATATTAAAATTCTAATAAACTAGTTCCTAACTATTTAGAGAGAAGTATCATGCACATCAGGCTTGGTAAAACAGAGGCTCAGCAAACATGAGGAAATCCTCCCTGACATGGACTGACGCCGGGACAGCAATGATGAACTCAAATGGAACAATGATTGTGAGGACGGCACAGGATCCAGCAGTGCTTCCTTCTGCTGCACATAGGGGTTGACGTGAGCTAGAATGAACTCAAAAGCACCTAATAATTACAAGGATTTACAGCAAAATTGTAAGACCAGGGGGACGGACAACAGAAAGGTGGGTGAAGGGAGACATCAGACAGGGTAAGATTTGATGAAATAATAATTTATAAATTATCAAGGGTTCATGAAGGAGGGGAGACCAGAGAGGGAAGGGAAAATGGGGAGCTGGTGCCAGGGGCTTAAATGGAGAGCATATGTTATGAGAATAATGAGGGAAATGAATATACAAATGTGCTTTACACAAGTGATGTATGTATGGATTGGGATAAGAGTTGTATGAGCTGCTAACAAAATGATTTTTAAAAAGTTGTAAGACCTGTATGGAGAATATGACATGTCCACCTTATCAGGCTAGATTTAAACACAGTCAAGTAAACAAATAGGGAGCAAGGCAGACAATTGATATAGAGTATTTGAAGAACACGATTACATCAACTTTATGCTATATCCTATCATATTTTACATTACATACAAAAAAAATAAAATCATATAAAATGCTCAGTTAAAATCAGAGGCGGGGGTAAATGTAGGGAAGAGTGGCCAGATGATGAACAAGGAGGCAGCTCACCCTGGGAGCTCCATGGTGATGGGGAGTGAGGATAGTGGGGACGATTAGGGGTTCTGAGGCTGTCGGTTCACTCCTAAGACAGCCTGGAGAGCTTCCACGAACCAGGAGCTGACTCCCACCCCATCTCCTGTCCCCGCTCTGGAGTCCCAGGGACCTGAGCCTGCTACAGGAACTAATCCAGCCGCCCACCTGTGCAGTGGGTGTCCCCACTGCGGCTACCACCCAAGGCCAGCACGCCCTGGTCACAGCGCCCCAAGCTGCCAGCTGCTCACCAGAGGCTCTCACAGCCCTGGTTTGACACGCCAGATGACATGGGATCCTCCTGCTGCTGTGGGAGGGTCCTTCCTCCAAGATCGGCACTCTTCTCTCTACCCTTTTCCTGCCCTGCCAAGCACTCACCGCCCTCAGTTCTCTGAGCTGCAAGCTAAGCCGACAGATGGAGCAGGGAGCATTTTTTGCCTGCCCACCCACCTGATCCCCAGTGCCTCGAGCCAAGAACTGACCACCCAAATCACACCACAGCTACTTCCACTGTCATCTGCCTATGCCCCAGCTGCCCAGCAGGGGCTCTAGCAGCCAAGGTTTGATACTCCAAAGGCCCAGCGCTCCCCCACCCTCTGCTCTCTGAGCTTCAGAGGACTGAGCTGACACACAACTGGGACCTCTTTCCAGCCCTACTGTTTGCAGTGCTTCTAGCTGGGAACAGATCACCCCCATTGTGTTAGTCTGGGTACATTAGGGAAACAAACCCACAGAAACTCATGTATAAGAGAGAGTTTTATATAAAGGTTAAGTGTGCATCAAGAAAACATCCCAACCCAGTGCTGCCCAAGCCCACAAGTCCAACATTAACCCATATGTCCGACACCAATCCACAAAGTCCTCCTCCATCTCACAAAACACACACAATGATGCCGACTGCAGGAGGAAAGCCAAATCAGTGAACATGTAAGCATCTCAGTGCTGGCAGGAGTCTCCACATGGCTGCGCCAGCACCCAGGGCTGTATCGGGGTAGATCCATGTGTCTTCTCCTTGGGGATGTCTTGCAGGAAGTCAGCCTTGAAAGCTGAAGCAGGGAACTGCTAAGGCAGCTGCACCCTGGTCCGACCATCACAAAGCAAGAGACCTGAGAACTAGAAAAGTGAGACTCACTGAGCCATTTTCCCCTCAGCCCTTCAATTAACCCCACATGTGTTTATCAGCCAGGTTGGCACAATAAACTAACTAACTTACCCATCACAGCTAACATCTGGGTCATCCACACATGCCCTGGTTCTGGCACCGTGGCTGCCATGCTCTAAGCTTGTCAGCTGCCCCTGAAGCCACAGTTTGAAAGGGGGGCGGTTTCTATGTAAAAACGCTTTCAATTCCAGGCATGGTCCTCTGTGTAACATTGAATGTAAGTCCTCAGAACTCTGGGCATTAGCATCCTTTAACATCAAAAGGTAGCCAGAGCTGATCTTCAGAGCACAGCCTAGGGTTTGTAACATAACAAAATGGGGGAAAGGCCAACAGGCCCTACCACTCTTTGAAAGGCTGCAAATCAGACCAACAGCCAAGATCAGGCCCAGGCCAAGCTGCAGGCCTATCCCATCTTGGCCCAGAAGCAAACCTACAGTTACCATCTTCACAGCAGTCTATGAGACCCCCCACCACTGCTGGCCACTGAGTTGCCATAGCAGTCCGACCCACCACCATAGTAGGCCATAGGCAGTCCTTGAAAACACTCTTATAAGTCACACAGAGAAAAAGCCCAGGACCCCTTGGTCTCCCAGAAACATGGCACCCAGTTCTTCCAAAGGGACACACAAACAGCAACATACTGAAACACCCTCAACAAGAAAGACAAAACACAACAGTGGAGCTAACAACGCCCATAGAAGAAGCATATGTGGATCTGCCACAAAAAGAAATCTTCAGAAGGCTACTTGGAGTAATACAGGAGACAAGGGAAGCAACACAGAATAAAGATAGAGGAGAAATCCACAATACAGAGGGTGAAGTGAAGTTCATGATAGAGGGGATGGAGTCCACACAGCAAAGGGAAATACAAGAGCTACTGGATGAGGTAACAAAAGCAAAACACAAGACCATGGATCTCACAAACAGATGAGAAGAGGCAGAGAATCATACCAGAGATCTTGAGGACAGCCAGGAAGACTTCAATGAACGGGAAAGACAGTCCAACAAGATCATCAAAGAGGGCGAAGAAAACCTGAGATCAATGACAGATGCTATGAAAAGGAACAATATTCAAATAATTGGTCTACTAGAACAAGACACAACAAACAAGTCAACAGCTAAATTAGCAAGGGAATTTTGGGAAGCAAACCTCCCCAATTTAGTGAGCAAGAATCTGACACCCATATTGGAAGCAGAGAGGACACTAACTAGATTAAGCTCCAAGGCATATAATAATAGTCAAATGATCCAACTTCGAGGAAAAAGAGAAAATTTTTAAAGCAGCAAGAGAAAAAAAGTCTGTCACATATGGTGCTCAGGTAAGAATACATATGCTCAGATGTATCAGCAGAAACCACAAAGAGGAAGAGAGAGTGGAGGAACATCTTCTAAAAGCTGAAAGAATAAAACGCCTGCCTGAGAATCCTCCACCCTGCCAAATTATCTGTTAATATAGACAGCAAGGTAAGAGTCTTCCAGGACAAGGAAGAACTAAAAAAGAAAAAAAATATGCCATAAAACACCCAACCGTGTGGAAAATCATTGCTGACTCACTATGGTCAGACGACCAACATCCACCAAGTACAACCAGGAAACAGCCATATAGCCCAACTCCACCCAGAAGCCAACACACTGATAACAATTACCAATATAACATGGCCTCGGAGGGGAAAGAAGGCCAGAATGAAGCCCCTCACATAAACAGAGCCCAATGATATGGAGGCAGATCGGAAAACACCCAACATAAAAAGTACAAGATGACAGCAATGAATCCACAAATCATGTTAATATCTCTGAATGTCAACAGCCTCAATTCATCCATTAAAAGACAAAGGCTTACAGGCTAGAAAACTGGCTCAGAAAACATAACCCATCAATCTGTTGCCTGCAAGAGACACATTTTAAGCTTGCAGACAAAAATTGGCTAAGAATAAAAAGGCTGGCAGAAAATGTACCAGGCAAACGGCAACTTAAAAAAGCAGGGTTTGTATGGAAGAAACACACCAGCCTGCGTGATCACAAAGTGCCGAAGGGATCAGTTATCAGCTATCAAAAAAGAAAAAATAAATCATATCATTGTGTGCTCACCTCCCTGATACAAATGCTGAAGACAAATGGGTGCATAAGCAAATGTGGCAAAGAAAGCTGATGGTGCCTGGCTGTTAAAAGATATAGATAGCGTCTGGGGTCTTAAAGGCTTGAAGGTAAGCAAGAGGCCATCAAGCTCAGAAGTAACAAAGCCCACATGGAAGAAGCACACCAGCTTGTGCAATCACGAGGTGTCAAAGGGATCAGATATCAGGCATCATCAGAACAAAAAATCATATCATTGTGAATGAGTGGGGGAGTACGGAGAGGAGACCCAAAGCCCATGTGTAAGCTATTGGACATCCCCTTACAGAAGGGCCTCAGGGAGGAGATGAGCCAGTTAGGGTACGATGCAGCAATGATCAAACATACAACTTTCCTCTAGTTCCTAGATGCTTCCTCACCCACCCACCTTCACTATCATGATCCCAAGTGTACCTTACAAATCTAGCTAGACCAGAAGATGTACACTGGTACAGATAGGAACTGGAAACACAGGGAATCCAGGGCAAATGGACCCTTCAGGACCAGTGGTGTGAGTGGCGATACTGGAATGGTAGAGGGAGGGTGGTTTGGAAAGGGTGAACCGATGACAAGGATCTACATATAACCTCCTCCCTGGGGGACGGACAGAAACATGGGTGAAGGGAGACGTCAGACAGGGAAAGATATGACAAAATAATAGTTTATAAATTATCTAAGGTTCATGACGGAGGGTGGGGTGGGGAGGGAGGGGGAAAATGAGGAGCTGATGCCAGGGGCTTAGGTGGAGAGCAAATGTTTTGAGAATATGAGGGCAATGAATGTACAAATGCGCTTTACACAATTGCTGTATGTATGGATTGTGATAAGAGTAGTATGAGCCCCTAATAAAACGATTTTTTAATTGAAGATAAATATTTTGGTAAACTATTAACACCCAAAATAGTGCCCAGTTGCATTTTAAACATTACAGTCCAATAAAATATATTTTAAATATATAAAAAAGAAAGCAGGCATTGCGATCCTAATCACTGACAAAGTGACTTCAAGGTGCAAACCATAACAAGAGACAAGGAGGCGCACTATACAATGCTCAAAGAATCAGTAAACCAGGAACCAGTGAGCATAATAAATATATATGAACCTAATGGGAGACCCCTGAAATTCATCAAACTATTCAAAAGATGAAAAAAGCAATCACAGAATCAACAATCACAGTTGGTGACTTTAATACACTGCTTTCAGAGAAAGATCACTAGGAAAGAAGCTCAGCAAGGAGGCTATAGAGCTAACCACTACAATCAGGCAACTGGACCTGATAAGGTTTGTATAGAGCTTTCCATCCAAATGCAAAAGAATTTCACATTCTTTTGAAGTACACATGGTTCATTTTCGAAAATAGACCATATACTGGGGGTATAAGTCGAGTCTGAGTAAATTTAAACACATAGAGATTACTCAGATGTCTTTTTCAGATCACCACGCCAGAAAGCTGGGAATCAATAAAAGGACAACCAGAAAAACAAGGGCAAACAATTGGGGGATAAATAACAATCTTCTGTGACATGAAAGGGTATTGGCCCAGACTAGAAATGAGCTTGGGAAGTTTCTAGAAACTATTGAGAATGAGAATACAACTTATCAAAACCTATGGGCTACTGCACAAACAATTATTAGTTTGATAGCAATAAGTGAATATATAAAATATAGAGACTTATAACTGATAATGCTATCACAAAACTTCCAGCAACTAGAACAGAGCCAACAGAACAACCCTTCCAAAAAAAAAAGAAAAGAAATAATAAAAATCAGGGCAGAGTTAAATGAATGGGAAGACAAGAGAACAATAAAAAAAATCTCTACAGCAAAAAGCCGGTTCTTTAAAAAGATCAATAGAATTGACAGACCACTGGCAAGTCTAACCAATGAAAGGAAGAAGCAAACATCAATAGCCAAGATGTGGGATGAAACAGGAAATCACAACAGACCCCAACAAGATGAAAAGGATAATAAGAAAGTTCTATGAAAGCCTGTATTCTAATGAATTCAACAACGTGGAAGACATGGACCAATACTTGAAAAAGTAGTCCCTCTCTAGATTATTCCAGATAGAGTTCAAGAACCTCAACAGACCCATAACAAAAGAAGATATAAATATGGTTATCCAGAAAATATCAATGAAAAAAGAACTCGATCCAGATGGCTTCACAGGAGAATTCTACCAAGAATTCAGGGAAGAGCTGATATGGATCCTCCACAAATTATTCCAGAACATAGAAAAGGATGTCAAACTCCCAAACTCATTCAACAAAGCCAGTATAACTTTGATACCCAAACAGGGCAAGGATCCCACAGAGATAGAGAACTACATACTGATATCTTTAATGAGCATAGATGCAACGATTCTTAACAAAATATTGGCAAATAGAATACAAAAGTATATAAAACATATCATCCAGGTAGGATTCATCCATCTGAAAATCTGTTAATATTATACACCAAATTGATAAGAAAAAGTATAAGTCACATGATAACATCGATAGATACAGAAGCATTTGACAACATCCAATATCCATTCCTAATTAAGACTCTCAAGAAGATAGGAATAGAAGGGAAATTCCTCAAGTTAATACAAGCTATTTACAAAAAGCCAACAGCCAACATCACAGTCAATGGAGAAAAGATAAAAACAACCGCACTGAAATGGACCATACAAGGATGCCCCTTGTCCCTACTTCTATTTAACATAGTACTGGAAGTCCTAGCTAACAACATAAGACAGTGGAAGGACATTAAAGGTATCCAACTGGGAGATGAGGAGGTGAAACTATCACTATTTTCAGATGACATGGTTCTATATTTTGAAAATCTCAAAAGCTCCACAACAGGAATACTGGCAGCAATAGAGGAATAAGGAAGAGTGGCAGGATATAAGATCAACAAACAGAAATCTATTGGTTTGCTATATACATTGGACAAGACCATGGAAGAGGAGATCAAGAAGGTCATACCCTTCACAATACCAAGAATAAATAGAAATATCTAGGGATATTTTGACCGCCCCCCCAAAAAAACAAAAGACTTATACAAGGAAAGCCACAGGACCCTACTACAAGAAATCAAAAGCGACTTCCACAAATGGAAGAATATCCCATGCTTATGGATCAGACAGAAGACAATATAGTAAGGTTTTAATCTTATGCAAGGCACTATATAAGTTTAATGCTATCCTGATTCAAATGACAACAACTTTTCAAAGAATTGGAAAAGCTGACCACCAGTTTCATAAAGAGAAGGAAGAAACCCAGAATTAGCATAGAACTCTTCAAGAAGGACAAAGCCAGAGGGCTCATGTTACCTGACGTTAACACTTACTACACAGCCACAGTGATCAAAAGAACAGAATAGCCAGAAATAAAACCAACAGCACATAGACAACTGATCTTCAACAAGGGTCCAAAAAGCATCAAGTGGGAAGCCGATGCCCCTTTAACAAGTGGTGCAGGAAGCAATGGATATCCACCTGTAGAAAAATGAAACAAGATATGTACCTCCCCCCAAGCACAAGAACAAACTCAAGGTGAATCATAGACCTAGAAGTAAATCCCCAAATTATCAGGACCATCAATGAAGGAATTGGGACAAACCTAAGAACTTTGGCTCAGGGAATACATAGGCTAACTGCAATAGGGAAGGGTACACATACAAGTGAACCTGAAATTGACAAGTGGGACATACTCAGGATAAAACACCTGTGTGCATTGAAAGACTTCACCAAGAGGGTAACAAGAGAACCCACCGACTGGGAGAGGATTTTTAGCAATGACACAATAGACAAAGGGCTTATTACTAAAAGCTACAATACCCTCCAAACCTGGAAAATGAAGATAACAGTTAACCCCCTGAGGAATTCGGCAAAAGATAGACGTTTCACAAGGGAGGAGACCCAAATGGCCAATAAACATATGAGAAAATGTTACCATTCATTAACCATCAGAGAAATGCAAATTAAAAATGAGGTATCATCTAACACCCTAGAAAATAGCCCAAATCTGAAAATCAGAGAGCAACAAATATTGGAAGGGATGTGGTGAGATAGGAACTCTCCTCCACTGCTGGTGGTCTTGTAGATACATACAGTCTCTGTGCAAAGGAATCTGGCAATATTTAAAGCAAATGGAAATTGAGCTACCATATGACCCAGCTATCCTTCTACTGGGCATCTACCCAGAGGAATTAAGAAATAAACCACAACTAGTCATCTGCACTCCAATGTTTATTGTGGCACAATTCACAATTGCAAAGAATTGGAAACAACTTAAATTTCCATCGATAGACAAGTGGATTAGTAAATTCTGGCACACACACGCAATGGAGTACTATGCAACACTAAAAAGCACTGATGATCGCATAAAACATGTCATTTCATGGGAAGAGTTGGAGGAAATTTTGCTAAATGAAGTTAGGCAATCACAAAAGAACAATTACAACATGAGCCCCCTGAGGTAAGTGTAATCAGCAGCACAGTAGGTATAGAAGAAAAACTGCGGGGAGAATGAGGTAGGGGAACAACTAGGAAATTAAAATCATCAACAACGAGGACGAAGAGATCCTGAGGGGTGAGGCGCGGGGGTGGGGTGGGGGTGGGGAGTAACAGCAATCTAGCGGAGAGGAATTACTGAGGCGGAAGTAGGGCGAGAGTGATGGTGGGGCAGGAGGAAGCTAAAAGGAAACAGAGGAATGATCTAGGAAGCAAAGATGAATAGAAGTATAAGCCCAAGTGTGTGCATGTTAATACATTAATTCATAACAATAGCGGTATTGGCCCATGTACACATATTTATATGGCAATTCACTGAGGTTGTGGATGGACTTCAGGCCTCTGCTCATTTCCTCCCTCAATGAAAGAACTCTTTGTTCTAACAACCCGGCTTTCTGTGATGCTCACCCTCCCAGCACAATTGCTGAAGACAAAATGGGTGCATAAACAAAGGTGGTAAAGAAAGCAGATGGTGTCTGGCTATCAAATTATATAGTGTATGGGGTCTAAAAGGCTTGAAGTTAAACTAACGGCCATCTAGCAGAGAAGCAACAAGTCCACATGGAAGAAGAACACCAGCCTGTGAGATCATGAGGTGTCACCGGGTAACAGGCATCAGAAGACCCAAAACAATCAAACAAACAAAAAAAAAACCATATTGTTGAGAATAATAGGGGTTGGAGCCGAGACCCAAAGCCCATCTGTAGACAATGGTATCTCGTCTCACAGAGGGGTCACAGGGAAGGGATTAGTCAATCAGGGTGCAGTAAAGCACTGATGAAACACACACTACTCCTCTGGTTCCTTGACGTTTCCTCACTCTCCACTATCATGACCCCAGTACTGCCTTTTTACTGCAGGCTCCAACGGAGCATGTGCACAGGTACAGATCAGACATAAGAGCTCACCACACATGGAATCCAGGAACAGGAATGGGAGTAGCAATACTAAGAGAGTAGGGGGAAGGTGGTGAGAGGAGGGGAGGAAAGGGGAACCAATCCTGATGATCGACACAGGGGGACAAACAACAGAAACCCTATGGGAAGAGAGACAGTGGTTGGTGTAAGATATGAACATAATAATAATTTATAATTTATCAAGGGACCATGAGGGTGGGAGGGTGGAGGAGGGAGGGAGAAAACAAGAAGAGCTGACATCAAGGGCTCAATAGAAAGTATATGTCTAGAAAATAATGATGGCAACGTATGTACAAATGTGCTTGATACAATTGAATATGGATTGTTCTAAGAGCTGTAAGAGCCCTCAATAAAATGATTTTAAAAAACAACAACAAAAAAAAAACAGCTGGGAGAAAAATAAAAGACAGACAAATAAATAAAAGAGCTAGGGCAATTAATATCACAACCAGACAAAGACAATACTAGGAAGGAAAATTACAGGCCAGTATCTTTCATGAACATAGATGCAAACACCAGCAAAATATTAGCAAGTCAAACCAAATTCTATAAAAAGGAGTTATACACCTTAACCAAGAGAGGTTCATCTCAGGTATGCAAGGTGGTCAACATTTGCAAATCAGTGGATGTAATCTATCGAATCAACAGTCCATGTGCACTATGATCATATCAGTAGACACAGAAAAAGCATTTTGATGGAATCCAACAACCCATTCATGATAAAAATACCAGGGAATGAGAACTTCCTCAATTTAATAAAGAATATCTACAAAGCCCCTCAAACCCTGTGGTTGTTAGGTGCCATTGAACCAGCTGAGCCAGAAGAATCACAAACTGCCCCAGCCCAGGCCCTTCTCACAATCCATTGGAGCCCGCTGCCGCAGCCATGGTGTCAGCGTGTCTCCCCGAGGCTTCTCCCCACCAGCCCTCTTCTTTACCAAGCATGCCCCTCCCACGGACTGGTCCCTTCGGATAACGTGTCCAAAATAGGTAAGAAGCAGTCTTGCCATTCTGTCTTCTAAGGAGCATTCTGGCTGTGCTTCCTGTAAGGCAGAGCTGTTCATTTTAGCACTCCAGCCCCTATCCACTGCCAGTGAACTGCCCCTTTGGGTTTCTGAGACTGTGAATCTGTCCAAGAGCAAAGATCCCAATCCTACTAAGCGTGATGTTAACGCCTGCACCACCAGGGGCCACCGGCAGCGCGTGGTACTCTCCATGCCTCAGCCCATCAAATACTGTCATTCGTCCGTGCCCTCCCTTGTTCATTGTCCTGCTTCCACGTGCACACGAGGCCATTCAAGACTTCATGGCTTGAGTCAGGCACCGCGAATCTTTAAAATGAGAGAGGTCTTGTGAAGCAGGAGACTAGTCCGGTGTCATAGGGCCCTGGTGGTGCAGTGGGTCACTTGCGGGGTGGCTAACTGAGAGGCCAGCAATTTGAACCCACCGGCTGCTGCTCCAGAGGAAGAGGAGGCTTTCAGAAAGCCACAGGGGCAGTTCTCCTGGACACTCTCTGCCCGCAGTCAAGGCCATCGGCTGCAGGCGTGATGTCCCTCATTCCGCGTCCTCTTCTTGATGCAGCTTGAATTTCTGACCATCCCCTGTTGACGTAGTGAAGCACACATTTTTTAATTATCTCACACAATATTCTACTTGCATGCGATAGTAGTGATACTGGTTGAAGCCAACACAAAATCTGCAAATTAACAAAACACGACAATGTCTTGGGGCAAGAGAACACTTCAAATCACACACACACACACAGACAAGATGCCTCAAGAAACCAAATGATAGGGCCAGAATATCTTCCAGGGGAAGCAATTCAATTGGAACTATCTGATAAGGAATTCAAAAGAATTCTAGAAGGATGCGGAAAAGAGAAAGAGAGTGGCTACTAACTCGCACACAAGGTATGTTTAAATATGTTTCTGCAATCCGTGAGGCTGCAGGCCAAGACGCTTTGTCAGCCTCATTAGGGCTTCTCCAAGTGGTGGGGGGGATGTATGTGCGGGAAACTTTTTTTTTCCGCCATGGGAAACACTTCTATCTTGAGGTCAGGGTTGATAATGATCAACTTTTTCACAAAACTCAAGTGAGTGTCTTCCCATGTTAGTGAAGCTTTGCAAGTAGTTTACACGAATGCTGCCCCACAGAAAACAATGACTTTTTAGACAGACCAAGAGAACCAGGAAGACCTCAAAGATGACCCAAGAGAGAAAGTGCTCTTAAGGTCGTTGAAGGAAGAAACTGTGGACTAAGTGTAGCAGCTGAAGGAAGACCATTGATGTGGTAGCTTCTGAAGATGGAATCTCCATGGTAGAACACTTTCCCTTTTACATGTACATCTTCGCTTCAGCGACATTTTAACCAAAAGGCATTGCACAAAGATCAGCTAGTTCAAAGAGACGAGCTTTTTTCCATTAGTCTTTTATGCAAGTTTAATGCTAAAGAAGATGCATTTTTGAAATTTGTTTTGGTTTTTTATTTTGGGGATGGGTCTTGGATTTACCAATGTAATCTAGACAGCAAGGTCCCATCAAACAGTCGTTCTCAAGGGGATCTACTGGGCCAGTTAAGTTCGAGGCAGAAAGGATAAGCTCAGACATGACTATATCTTGGAATTCCAAAGGAATACTTTTCATAGATTTTTTTTCAAAAGCTGCAGGACAATCACAGAAGTGTATGATGAAAAACTCTTCAGAAAATTGAAAAGTACATTGGTGAGAAAAAAACACCAGAAGAGTTGCAACAAGGAATTTTCCCCATCATAACAATGCACGCCAGCAATGGCTGTTCTGTGAGAATGTCATTGGAAAACCTTGCTCTCTCTACCCTGCAGTCCTGATCTTGCCCCTTCAGGCTTCTTTTTGTTGCCAAGCTCTAGGGAGATATGAAAGGAACACAATGTGAGTCCCCCGAGGATGCTGCCATTTCCAATTTAACATCGTGTGAATTGAAGAATGTTGAATTCTCTGGGGAAGGGCCAGCAAGATAGAAACACTTCCCCAAGAAGTGTTTAGACTTACATGCAGGGTAAGTTGAGGAACAATACCTCCACCTTTTGATATGTTTGCTTATTAAAGGGTTATATAATTTTGTAACAGTACTTTTGTTTATAACTTGTTCTCATGCTTATTTACTTTCAATAGGTTGAAAGTTAGTGAAAAGCACAAAGTTAAGAAAAACACAGACAAAATCCAGAAGAATCCTTTTTAAAAAAAGAGCAGGTTGATGAAATAAATGAAAAATCAGAAACCACATATAGAAATAGATATCCAAAAGATTAATACTAAAACTTCAGAAATAGATAAAGCATTGAATGAACAAAGGAGTAAGAGTGAATTGATGGAAGACCAACTAGTGAGATTGGAGGCAAGTAGAGTCATACTACTCCATGATTAGAGGCATGATTTCTAAAAGGACAAAGGAAGAAGAAAGCCTGAGGCGTGACCTGGAGCAAACCCTGGGACACGTGACAGTTTAGCAAAAGAGACACTGAGGAGCCGTAGAACAGTGAGAATGAATTCAGGAAAGCCGAGACCATGCAGAACTTGCCTGCTCTCTACACGACTTTCCAAAGCGAGCTTGCTATGGTGACAGACTATGGAACCTTTATCAAAATCTCAGGCTGTCGGACACCAAGTCTTGTCCATCGAACTCACATGTCATCTTGTCGGATAGATAAGCTCTCAGAGATAGCAGATGATGGAGACAAAGTGTGGGTGAAGCTTATTGGCTGAGAGATGAACAATGATAGGATAAAAGTATCTCTCTCCATGAAAGTTGTCAACCAAGGGACCGGGAAAGACCTGGATTCCAACAAGGTTATTATTGAGCAAGAAGAGAGACGCAGACGGTCCTTCTAGGATCACACCGGGCTAAAGATCACCCTGGAGGCGGTCCTGAACACCACCTGCAGGAAGTGTGGGTGTAGAGGCCACTTTGCAAAGGATCGTTTCATGCAGCCAGGCGGGACCAAGCACTCTGATATCCGAAGAGGAAGAGGAGAAGAGGAGGCAAAGTCAGCAGAGTTGGAGAAACCTGACCCCGAGAAGAATTCTTCTAGAAAAAGAAAGAAGGAAAAGAAAGACTGAGACAGGAAGTCATCTGACTCGGACAGCTCCGACTCCGACAGTGATGCCAGCAAAAAGGCGAGGAGGAAGAGGAGGAGGAGGAGGAGGAGGAGGAGCACCAGGAGTGCTAGTGGAAAGAGCAGAGAGGGCTGGGTGAGAGCATAAAGAATTAGTATCCTTAGACCTGAAAAGCCTCCAGTCGTGAGAATAAGGCCACCCACCCCATTTACTTCTCTCCCATGAGAGGCGGTTTCCCCTCAAGCAGCAGGCAGGGGTTAGGAGTTTGATGTTAAGAGCAGCTGCCTGATTGAGTTGTTTCTGGTACTCTTTGCAAGCGACCTCTGCATTCTACCCATGCAGGCAGGCAGCCTCTTTCAGCAGGAGAGCCCGGTGCCCTCTCCAGCTGCCACTGCCACATTTGCATTCCTGTCCAGCCCAAGCTTGAGCCGCAGCTCTAGCCGTGCCACCTCGCCAGCCATGGCCACCACCAGAAAAAGACCATTTGCAGTGACTGAGTTTGTGTGTGACATCCCTCCAGACGGCTGAACCAGCCAGCTCCAGCCAAGATCGTTGTTCTACTTTGTACTCACTACTGGGTGTGTTAATCCATTCCCTTTCCTGGCATTTGATGGGAAAAAAGAAGAAAGCTTGAGAATTAGATGAGACATTATCAAAAGGAATTACTTATGTGTGATTGGAATTCAAGATCAGAAAGAGATTTTAAAAATCCAGAAAATTGCCAAAGATTTGTTGAAAGAAAACTACCATAGCATGAAAGAAGCTATGGTATGTATTGACCAAGTTCAGCGAACCCCAAATAAGATCGAGTTCAAAAGGAAATCAGTAAGCCATATAATAATCAAGATTTTTTAAACATAGAAAATCCCAAAAGTACCTTGAGAAAAACAAAAATTGCCTAGGAGAAGCAATAAGACTAAGCTCTGCTTTTTAGAGTAGAAATCATGTTGATAAAGGGACAATGAGATGAGATATATAAAATCCTGAAAGAAAGAAAAAGGTTAGCCAAGAATGAATGTGATGGTGAAATTAGAACATTTCCAGGTACCCCCAAATTAAGGGAATTTGTAAAAACTGGGCCAACCTTACAAGAAAGGATAAAAGACATCCTTCAGACAAGAGAGCCAAACAATGACTGACAATAATTGAAGATTAAGACACAACGACATGTACCTAAATATCAACCCAGCTATAGAAGTATAAAAAATCAAATAAACATGCAAGATTGGAAACAGGGAGCCAGAGATTTCATTTACAAATGGAAAATTATAACTATAAAGCAAAAAATGGCAGTGAATGTTGTACTTATAGAACTTCCAAATGGAGAGAAAGTCAAGATGAAGTCAAACAGAACAGACTTTTAAATTTGGGAAGATAATGATAAATTACAGGGTAACTTTCAAAAAATTTAGAAACCTCACCAAAAGGAAAAAAAATCACTGAAATCTCAGTAAATAACCGGAGAAATAATCAGAAAACCCATAAATAAAAAGAAGTCAGCACAGATAAAAATATATTGAACAAAGAGATAGTCAACATCCCCTCCCCAACACACACAACCGAGTGAAATGATAGTGGTAAATTCATACCTATAGATGATTACACTGAACAGAAGTGGGTGAAATGTGCCAGTCGAGATAGGCAGCAGTAGGATGGATAAGATGGTGTCTATCAGACACACACCATAGGCACAAAACCAAAAGTAAGCTAATAGCTAAAGAATGGAAATTATATATCAAGCAAACGGCAACCAGAATAAAGCAGAAGTAACAATATTAATTTCTGATAAAATAGACTTATGGACAAAAACCAGCAAAAGAGACCAGGAAGGGCATTATATAGCCAATTAAACAAGAGGCTATAACAAGATTAAATAGCTACACACGCAAGGAAAGAACCTCCCAATACATAAAGCGACCTTTAACAAAATTATAACGAACTAGGCAGCTCCACAATAATACTGTGGGACACTGCTACATCACATTCAAAGCCAGAGCCACTAGACAGAAAACAAAGATACAGAAGATTTTAAACAATACAATCCACAAACTAGATCTCACAGACAGAAACTGAATCCTCAGAAAGAAAAGCACAATACACTGTCTTTTTCACTCCACACAAAACATTCTTCCAAATAAACTGTAGGTAAGGCCACAATGGAAACCTCAATAAAGTTATAAATATCAAAATGCTATAAAGTATCTTCTCATCTATAACATTAGAAATCAACTACAGAAAAATCAAGGGGAAAAAATCAAATCCATGTAATATAAGAGATTAAAAAACGCAAGCCCCATTGAATAAACTGGGCCCTACCTTAAAACTACCTCTACCCTTGGTAGGCTTAGGACTGAAATGCCCTGACGGGAGAGGATGCATGGGGTGGCCACCCCAAGACTAGGGAAATGGCAGTCATTGGACCTTAGGTGGAACCCCTTGTTAGTGGGTGTCCAATGAAAGGAGACCCAGACCCACCCTATATTTGCTGCCTCAATGCTGCTCCTGCATTAATATGACAGGGTTTGGTCAGAGAGGCAACGGTCTTTGCCGGTAAGAGATGATGGAGGGAAATGTCCCCTAGCACCAATCCCTGCTCGATCAATTAAGACATCAATTTGCAGAGAGCAACAGCTCAGGAGTGCAGCTCACAGTTGGACGATAGGGGCATAAACTCCTCATAGCAACAGCACCTTAAATTCAGGTCACCGGGCACGTTATTGATGCTATCGATACAATTATCCTATATTCCAGGGCGATGATTGACGATGCTCATGTTTTTTGTTTCTCCTATTGCTTTTTTCAGGAGAGGGGGTAGGCTTTTTTGGTTTTCGTTTTAGATTTTTGTTGTTGCTCTTGTTTCTGGTTTTGTTTTTGTCATAATATGACTGCCAAAGTAAACCAGAGTAGTTCATAACCAAGGGACAAGGAGATGGATTTGGGCTCCCCTGTAATTCTAGCCCCAGTACAAGAAGAGTTAGCTCTTATACCATGGCCCTCCTCTGACACTCACCTTCACTAAGAGGTCACTGAAGATAAGGTGCCACAGCACGTGTAGTGAAGAAAGCAGATGGTGTCCCTCTATCAACTGAAATGGTGTCTGGGGTCTTAAGGGCTTGTCTTCAAACAAGCAGCCAGCAAACCATTAAGTGGGGTGTCAATTAAGTCCACACAGAAGCTCACCAGCCTGTGTGAGTCAAAGATGACAATAAAAAATTCAAACAAGTTGAACATAAAAGTATGAGAGCTTGAATCATGAACATCCAATTTGTAGAAGGCTATGGTGAATGGTGGGAACACAAAATCCATCTGCAGAGTGTCTGATTGGATTGGGCCTCTGGCAGAACCTCTCTAGTCACAGGTGGGGGACTCGAATAGCTTCACTATTAGACAGAGATTATTATAAACTTGATTATAGTAGTCTCATGGTACAACATGATACTTGGTCAGGTGACCTCTTTCTTGACCCAACCTGAATTTTTTCTATGCTCAAATATTTCTCAATTGTTCCAATACAGAAATTTCTTCTCTGACTTTTAAAATATTGTTGGTGGTTTTCTTCTTTTTTACTCTTTATTTTTATCTTTATAGTATTATTATTGTTTTCTTGTTTCTGTTTTGTTTTTTATTGTTTCTGTTAGGTCTCCTTGTTTAGGAAGCACAGGAGTGAATACATAGAGACAACAGATGTGGTGGTTTATTGGGAAGTGGGGAAAATGGGAGTTAAGGGGGGAGGGGGAGAGGAATTGGGGAGCAATCAGTGGATGCGGAACAGGGGAGGGAGCATTAGAGCTGATTGTGATGATGCATATACAGTTCTTTTAAGAAGCAATTTAACTATGGAAGTGTATAGTATGTGAATATTATATCAGGAAAACTACTCAATGAAGAAAAGAAGAAGCCAAACGACCTATGGGTAGCATAGGTGAAGGAAGAAGAGTTTTTGCTTGGGGACATTGAGTTCATTTTAATGGTGGGGAACAGTTTGGAGAGGGATATCAATAGTGGTTGTAAACATAAAGAGTATAATCAATGGCACTGAATTATGCATGTAGCAGTTGTTGAAATAGTGAATGTTTTGTTGTGTATATTTTTGCCAAAATTGAAAAAACCATTTACATGAATAACAATGAGTACTGGGAAAAATATAATGTTCTAAAATTGATTATGGTAAAAATTGTACAACTCTTCTTGGTATGGTTGAATTACTGAATTGTATGGTACGTGGATAAAATGGCAATCAAACGGTTTAAAAAAATAAAAACTGTAATAAGTGCGTTGAATCAAATGATATAAAAACACAACACATCAATATAATAGGAGCACAGTGAAAAGTCCACAGAAGACAATTTATAGCAATAAATGCCCCATTAGAAAAAAAAATAAGAGCCACAATCAACACCTCAACCCAACATCTCCAACAATTTTAGAAAAAAGAACAGCAAAAAAAAGCCTAAATTCATCAGAATTCAGGAAATAGTAAAGGTTTGAGTAGAAATAAAAGGAAACAGAAAGACAAAAGAAACAAGGCTAGAAGTTACTTTTTTGAATAGATTAATAATATCAACAAGTTACTGGCGAACTTGTTTGGAAAAGAAGATGTAAATAACACAAATGAGAAATGAAATAGGTGATGTCACAAGCTCACCTAAACTGAGAGGGACAATCACAGAATACTATCAAGAACTGTACGCCAACAAATCTGAAAACCTAGAAGAAATAAACAAATTTATAGAAACACTCCCTACAGGAGCTAACACAATGTGAGATAGAAAACGTGAGATTGAACAGACTCACCCCAAAAGAAGAAACTGACAAGGTCACTGAAAAAATAACTCTCAACAGTGCTGTTTAATGCTCACCCCCGTGAAGGGATTACTGAAGATATGGGTGCTATAGCAAAGTGTGGCAAAGAAACTAGATGGTGTCCGGCTATTAGAAAAAAACAATGTCTGGTGCCTTAATGTTTGTCTTCAAACAAGTAGTCACCTATGTTAGACCAGGTTGACTAGACACAAATCCAAGCATACTGATATAGGTGTAAGAGAGAGATTTATATCACAGAGCAACTGTATATTGAGAAAACATTCCATCCCAGTCCAGATCAAGTCCTTAAGTCCGATATTAGCCCATAAGTCCTATACTAGTCCATAAATACCTCTTTAGACTCACACAGCCATAGGCAATGTTGTAAAACATGGGAAGATCACAAGCTGGTGGGTGCAAAGTCTTGTGGATTCAATGACAGTGGAAGCATCTCAGGACTAACACGTCTCCAGGTGGCTCCCCCAACTCTCCGAGTGTGGCTTTTCAACAGGAAGGTGAAGCAGAGAGAGAGGCCATCCTCCAGTGAGCCATTTATCTCCATCGCATCTTCAAATGAGATAATCAAGCTTAGACCTGATTGACAGGCTAAACTCCACCCCTTCGTGTTTAATACCCTTAAATTGACACGAGATTATGTAACTAACACATCATCTAAGTGAGGTGTCAACTAAGTCCATGTGGAAGAAGCGCACCAACCTGTGTGATCCAAGGATTGTGAATAATAAAATCCAAGCCCACAGGAAGGAGTGTTCCCAGAGTCTAAATGGTGAACATAGCAGAAGGCAGTGGATGACCGTGGAAACCCCGATCCATTTGCTGGGTCCACACTTAGATTAAACCACCAGTGAATCCCTTCTGCCCAGTCCAAGGATGTGAATAGCTTGTTATCAGACAGAGAGCATTGTGAAGTAAATTATGGTAAATGTAGTTAGGTTAAAACCCAACAGCTTATCATTTGATTTCCCTTTGACCCATTTAAAATGTTTTTTAATATTTTCCACTTTTTTGATTGAGGTTTTTCTGTTTTACTTTGTTATTGTTGTTAGTTCTTTTGTTTGTTTGTTGTATTTTTTCTGTATAGGAAATCCATCATAGGTAAATCTGAAGAGAGTAATTGGATTAATAATTTCTTGGGGCTCTGAACCCAAGAAATTAATAATTGCTTCAGGAGGTGGGGAAAATGGGGAGCTAATGTTCCTCAGGTGACTATGGTAATGATTTTACAATTGTTCTTGATATAATTGAACTACTGAATTGTATGATGTGTGGGTTATACGGCAATAAACCTATTTATAAAATAATAAGGGAAAATAAATGGTTACAAAACAAACAAAACACTGAACCATAACAACAAAAAAAGTCCTGGCCTAGACTGCTTCACTTGTGAATATTAACAAACCTTCTGGGCAGAGCTGACAGTTCTACTCAAACTATTTCAGAACAGAGAAAAGGATAGAACCCACAACATTTATTCCATGAAGCAAGCACAACCTGGACAGTAAACCTGCAAAGACGTGCTCATTAGAAGACCAGTCTCCATGAACAAAACAATGCAGCAAAATCTTAGCCAATGGAATCCAACAGCATTTCTAAAAAATAATAGAACATGACCAATTAGAAGTCATTCCAAGTATGCAAGGACGGTTCAGCATTAGAAAAGCAATCAGTGTAACTCACCACATACATAAAATAATGTGTATATGTGTTAGTTAATGCAGAAAGAGTATTTAACAAAATCAAATATCCATTCAGTTTTTTCCTGACTTTATTTTTTTATTAACATTTTTTGAATTTTAAAATTTTAACCCCAAACCCATTCTTGACAAAAACACTCAGCAAAATACAGACACAAGGGACATTCCTCAACAATATTAAGGGCATATCCACAAAACCAACAGTCCAAATTAAAGACTGAAAACATTTTTTGTGAACCAGAACCAGACAAGGATACCCTTGATCACTATTCCAATTCAATAGTATATTGGAAGTTCTAGCCAAAGCAGTAAGGTGAGAAAAGGAAATAATATAAGTTATAGGGGTAGATATTTTCATATGCACAATCCTGCAGTAACTGTCACCTCTAAGTTCGTGCATGGATGGACACACATGTTGAATGGGTATGGAAGGGAGAGTGGGAATGTACCCATGAATATATAAAAGCTTTACAGGAATATTTGTATTCAGCTTTTGCTACAAATATATCCACAAATGTGGTGAAGCATACAGAGAGCAAAGTTATGAAAATTTCTTAGACATAGCCAAGCTTGAACTTTTCACTACCTGAACAGCAAAGTTCAAAAGAAAGGAAGAAATCTGCTCTTTGCTTGCTAGTCTAACTGAAAATTGGACTTAAAAAAACCCATGTTGTCCAAGAGTGAGTCATGCCTGCATGGTGTGTCGCCATGAACACAGAGGGGTGACGCTTCAGTCTAAACAACATTCTCGCTCAGACAACGTATAGCGCTATTGTTAGTGTGTTAAAACATTCGCCATTGTGCTTTTTAAAAGTGCTTTATTTGCATAATGCATGATATCTATGGCTCCAAAGAAAGAGATACCGGCAGTTAAGCTCAGAGGAAAACTGTCAGAACCACGATAGAATTAAAGAAAGAAGTCATTGCAAAATCTGAATCAGGTGGCCGCTTGTCTGATTTGGCGGCTGAATACAACACGGCTAGGTCAACATCAACATTTTTTTAAGTGTGAATAAAGCGGCTAATATGACAAAAGGGTGAAATTGTTAACCACACAACAAAAACCCAGACCATTGAAGAGATTGCAAAGCGACTGTTAATTCGGATAAATCAGAAAGCGCGATGGAGATAGCATCTTGGAGACAGCGATATTTGAGAAGGCTGAAAGTTTCCACGGTGATTTCACGGGGAATGTAGTGGGACCGAGTAGGGAGCAGCCCAGTGTTCAGAGCCAGGCGTGGCTGGTTTGAAAGATTCAACAGGAGAACAGGCATGCCCAGTGTAGTGAGGCACGGGGAAGGGGCGAGTGCAAATACAGCCAAAGCTCATCAATTCGTGGCTGAATTTGATGCAGGGGGTGGGGGGGTGGGAAGGGGGGCCTATGGGTTTTGTTTCCCAGTAAGTGTTTGTGCAACGAAACCAAACTTTTTTGGGGGAAATAATGCCCAATAAGACCTTCGTTACTAAAGAAGAAAAGGCATTACCAGGCCACAAGCTGATGAAAGACAGACTCACTCTGTTTTATGGGAACGAGGGGGGGTGGAGGGTTTTTAAGTGAGGCCCATGTTAGTGTCCCATTCAAAAATCCAAAACATACAACAAAACACAGTGAAAAATAAGTTAATTTTATTTACTGTTTTGTTACTTAGTGTCCCATACTGATTGTGTTTAGATGTTCTGGAGGATCTGTCCACACCCTAGGGCTGTTTACTTTGTGTTTTAGTCCTGGAAAAAATGAATTTATAAGTGTAACTTTTGGGCCTCAGAACCAATTCCTTAGTTTCCCATGACTTCTTAAGGGGAAAATATGTTCTGGCACTTTTTGGTGTTCAAACACAAATTTGGAACAAATTGTGTTCAACAACCAAAGTGTCACTGCATTTCCAAATATGATTGTGGCACGATGAGAGACCAGGTTGTGGGAACAGTACTATTGCTGTTATTAAAATAGATGTTACACATTCGCAGTGGGTGTCGTGGTGCTGGCTAGTCAAATTTAACTCATAATGACCCAACATGACAGTGTAGTGCTGTAGAACTGCCGCACGGGGTTTCCTACGGCGGCGTCTTTGTGGGAGCAGATTGCCAGATCTACAGAGCAAGTGAAGGCGTTCGAACTGCCGACCATCCCACTCACAGCTGAGCACCCAACCTTCGCTCCACCGGGACTTCTCACAATTACTCCATCACCACTTGAATACTTAAATAACAAACTCAATACCACTGGTTTCAGTCGTTTTCAGTCCTGTGTGTTGTGTGCAGTTAAAAACATTGCTCTGAGAAAGGATCCACAGGTTTCACATGATTGTCCAAGGGGCACATGGCACACGCCCACACACAGTTGAGAGTTCCTGATTTAAGGATGTAGGATATGGTCAGAATTGTATCTTTATCTTGTTCCTATTACAATATTCTATTACAATTAACAAACATATCGTATATATACATACATGCACAAACACACACATTGTCTTTTCTTCTTAAACTAGTTCTTGCATCATCAGCTATTTCTGGTCAAAACACTATGGAGAGAAATTATCCAGTGGGCTAGAAAATACAGCTAAAGATGCTTTAAGAGGAGTAGCTTGTGGGGTTCTCTGAGGGCAGTGTACCTTGTCGTGTGGTTGCTGGTCTTGCCTAGTAAATCTTAGGAAGACGTTAGCCCTCCATTTCCCCAGATGACTTAGGGGCTGGTTTTCCAGAGGGCAAGAAGATGGACGTCTGCCCTCTGTGGCGTTGCCTGTGGTACAAGGATTCTATGATGCTATCAATCAGTCAGGCCATTCTGACTAGATTGGTTGCTTAGATACCGTGGGTTCTCTTTTCCGTATGAGAGATCCGAGCTGGGAATAAAATAGGCAATCCTGTAGCTTGCCAACCACACGATGAGAGACCAGGTTGTGGGAACTTGGTGACAGTGGACCTGATTCTGGGCCAGAGGTTACCCTCTCTGTAGAGGAAGGACAGACAGCGGGAGAGGTCCTGAACTGAATCAAGGAAAGAGAGCCTGGGAGCTGGGGGCACGTTACTCACGGATGTGGAGGAAAGGTAACGTAACAAAGACAGTAAGGTTGGTGGTTAACTAAAACAAATCCTGCTAAGGTGAAATATTTCTAAAGAGGTATAACTGACAGGTAACTAGATTAAGGACAAAGGGGGGTGTCTCCCCCAACACCAGCAGAAATTGGCTGGCAGGGCCGCAATAATGGGGTTGCAGGGAAATCAGGCACACCAATTAGACACCTATGGGAAATCCTAACTGGGTGTGTACAGACCCAGACCACCTAAGGTGTGCCTAAACTCAGCTAAGAAGATCGTCCAGTACCCTCAGCCATGCCTCCCCAGGCAGCGGGGATAGGAGGGGTAAATGCCAGGCAGCGGGGATAGGAGGGGTAAATGCCAGGCAGCGGGGAAGGGAGGGGGTAAATGCCAGGCAGCGGGGATGGGAGGAGAGGGGTAAATGCCAGGCAGCGGGGATAGAAGGGGTAAATGCCAGGCAGCAGGGATAGGAGGGGGTAAATGCCAGGCACTGGGGATGGGAGGAGAGGGGTAAATGCCAGGCAGCGGGGATAGAAGGGGTAAATGCCAGGCAGCGGGGATAGGAGGGGTAAATGCCAGGCAGCGGGGATGGGAGGAGAGGGGTAAATGCCAGGCAGCGGGGATAGGAGGGGTAAATGCCAGGCAGTGGGGATGGGAGGAGAGGGGTAAATGCCAGGCAGCGGGGATAGGAGGGGTAAATGCCAGGCAGTGGGGATGGGAGGAGAGGGGTAAATGCCAGGCAGCGGGGATAGGAGGGGTAAATGCCAGGCAGCGGGGATGGGAGGAGAGGGGTAAATGCCAGGCTGGGGACAAGCCTCTCTCTGTTTGGGTGCTCTCTTGCAGGTTAGAGGGCACACATGCGCCCCTGTCCCCTCTCTGGGCTCCAACTTTCCTGCGTGCTCTCAACTCTGGGTTCTCTCCCTTGGCTGGGAACTCTGAGTTCGCATTCCTGGTCCAGGACACCTGCCGTGTGTTTTTTCTGTGCTCCCCTGAAGCGGCTGGAGGGGCTGTTTTCAGTTGCGAACTTTCCACGGGCCCCCACCACGCGGCCCTGCATGCTGTCCAGAGATAGTGTGTACTTTTGAGACTTGCATTTACAAACGTGCTTCCGCCCTGTGAATTCTTTCAGCACCGAGGAGCAAGAACCGAGGCAAAGTACCCGGAAACATATTTGGTGCCGTGACCCAGATAAAACCTGCAGATTCCACCTTTGAGGTAAGCAGGCTTGGAACAAAACCTTCTGTCCCTGGAGCCCGTGCGAATTTCTGCCTTTTTTTTTTTTCTTCCGGTGCATCCTTCGTTTCGGACTTCACCTCTGTCCGCTGAAGTCGAAGCTGGGGGCTCTGGCTGTGGGGTCAGACTTAACCTGCAAAGGCTTGCAGTTTGGAACCACCAGCCTCTGGGTGGGGGTGGGGAGATGGGGCTTTCTACTCCCAACCAGGCTGCAGACCCCACAGGGACCTTCGACCCTGCCCTTGGGAGTTGCTGCGAGGGCGACAGCGTGCAGTCTGCTTCGCCAGGGCCACACGTCCAAGTACACGTCGGTGACTGCGGCAAGAAGGCTGCAGGAACCCCCTCCTCCTCCGCCAGCCCCCATGCGTCTGTCTGTCCCTCTCCTTTGCCATTCCTGCTTCCATGCTTCCCGCGTGTTGCTGCCTTCCTTTGAACTTCTAACTGCCGCTCACGTGCTGGTTGAATCTGCCCTCCTCTCTGTAGGGCACCCACTGCTCCCCACCACTGCCCTCCTGCGTCCCCCGACGCTTCCACCATGTTGCAGGACCGCCGCACCTGGGGCCGTGGTTCTCACTGCCGAGACGATGGTGTCTCTGGCCCATCCACTGGCCCACGCACGTGGGCCCAGGGGAGGGACGGACTGGCGAGCCAGCCCCTTGCGGTCCCTGCTGGTTCGTCAGCCCAAGTCCGCTCTGGTTCCTTCCACTGGTCCTTTCCAGTTCCTTCGAGCGTCCCTCTTCCAGTTCATAGATCAGCCAGGTGTAAGTGTTAGGCAGCTTAGCCTAGGGAATTGGGAAGTCCATTTACGCATGCCCAGGAGAGCCAGCATAGGACAAAGCTGGATTTTCCCGCCAGTGGGCGCAGATGGGTGTTACACCTGGAGCAGCCCACCTGGGCCAGGTGATTGCAATTCAGCCAATGGGAGCGACCTGGGGTCATTCACCATACCTCCCCTGGGAACCCTTGAAAAGGCAGGGACCGGGAGAGGGGCTGGTCTGGTCGTCTTCGCGGGAGGAGAGAGATCCTTGCGTGACCTGGAGCAGTCTCTGCCAGGCCACATGGTCAAAGGAATCCTATGGGTAAAACCTGAAGCTTCTTTTAACTCTCATTAAATTCACTAGGATCACGAGCCCGGCTTTGGCGTGAATTTTCTCGTGTGGAGCCAAGGACCGAGGCTGAAATCTAGCCGGGAGAGAGAGACCTTGTTTTTTGAGTTCGGCTGTTTTGGTGTTTGGTCTTTGTCTTCCTGTATTGTTTCTTCTTTTGCCAAGCTTTGGCCAAAAGGAGTGTGGGAGTTCGGTCACTAAACAACTGCTAGTCCTGTCTTTTCCAAGACACTCCAGGGGCTTCCTGAGCACAGCTGTGCCTCCTGCTTCCACACCATGGATGGACACAGACACTGGGCTATTTACATGCTTGGTGCAATTCCATTGGCTTAATGAATGCCCAGCCAAGGAGTCCAATTTCCCTAGAGTTGGCTGCATTCAGATTGAGCCATTAGATAGGTGCCCCCCCCCCCCTTCCCTGTAGAAGGCCCTGGTGAGAGCACCCATTATCCAGTGGTCCCCTTGAAGGTCCTGAAGATGTCACTCATTACCCTAATGCCTGGTTTGCTGTCTTGAAAATGTGCTGGGCCTAGCTAGCCAACAGTTGGAGGCTAGGTCCCGACATTGCCAGGGATAGAAATGCCTGCCTGAGGCTCTCTGGTTCCAGAGGACTAGAGCGTCTGGTTAGAGACTCTGGGACGCCGCCTCTCTAACCTTTTGCTGTGTGTTTTCTAGATGGGCAACCAGGAGTTTGTTTCCAGGGGAACACTTCCTGCCTAATCAGTCTAGATTCTGCCCACAGACAGTAAAGAAGGAGAAACTAGTGTTCTTCTGCAACTTTGTCTGGCCCCAGTACATTCTAGGTGACAGGGAATCCTGGCCAAATATGCACGCTCCCCCTACTCGAGTCCAGCTAGGGCTTTCCTGCGAGGGGCTGGGAAAGTGGGCAGAGGTCCCCGATGTCCAGGCATCTTTCCTCTTGAGAAACAGCAAAGACTCGTGTTCCACATGTACCAAAGACCTACTCAAGGGCCTAGTGCCTGGGGCTGCCAGTCTCTCAGCCCCCTGCTATTGAACCTGTAGAAGCTGAGAAGGGGCCCCTTCAAAATTCTACTCTGGAGAACTTGGTCCTCAGATGATTCAGAAGCCTTTTGCCCGAATTGAACTCAAGCAGATTAAGAGCAACCTAGGGAGCTACTCAGACAATATGGCTTGGAAGGATGTCATGATAATTCTAGGACAGACTATGGCATCTTGTGAGAAAGAGCAAGTACTAAAGGAAGCTAAGAAATCTGCAGATGTTTCAGTATTGCTGAAAACTGCCTTTTACAATACAGACAGAGAGCAAGAGACTGAGGTTCAGGAAAAGAAATGAAAATATGCCAGGCTCGTGCAGGTACTAGCCGCCATTCTTAATCAATGCCCATCTGCTGCCCCCAGGTCCCAAAGCCCCCTGCACAGGGTACAAAAAGCGCTATGTGTCCGCATGGGGGCCACTGGGAAAGGCCCTAATAGAATAGGCCTCCACAAGGGCCATCGTTCTAAATAAACCACCACTGGCGGCGCTCTGTCCTGTGGGGACAACCCAAGAGGAGAGTGACTTGCTGGCAAGTGTGCAACTACTAAGTAGACTGAGGCAGTCCAGCTGGATGGCCCAGCAGCCAAGGATTGAGGTTCCTGGTCTGGAACCCTGGGTGTGCATGGATGTGGCAGGTAGGCCAGGACTTTTCCCCCTATTGGTGCTGTCTACTCTCTCATAGCCTCCTTCCTCGGGCCCCAAGCAGTAGCTTGACACTGAAGTACAGCTTATCGTCTCCAGGGTGCCTGGAGACCACAATCCTCAGGGCAAGAATTAACCAACACTTAACACTGCCCACCTTGTGCCTCCCTGGAGATCTAGTTCTTATAAAAACTTGGTAGGATGGGTCCCTCGATTCCCAGCTCTAGCCAGTCTGGAAAGATCCTTTCCTAGTAATTCTCTCTACCCCGACTGCCGTGAAAGGTGCAGGATAGAGTGCGTGGATCCCTCACTCTTGGGTAAAGCTGTGGATGTCGTTGGAACCGGATCCCACAGACTCAGCACGATCGGGACACATGTGAACCATTAGATGGCCTTATGAGGATATTTCGTCGGTATCTTGAGACAGAGAAGGCCTCTGCAGAAAACCTTACTTCAAACCCACAAGTCTTTAAGCTAGTAGATGCTGTGACCCAATCCCTGTGTTTAAAATAAGCTTGCAGGCTGTGCCTGTCAATCCGGTGTTAACAGTACCTCCTGAGATTTCCATTGAAACCTTCCAGGCTGAGATTAACCCACGCTTCATGGGCATTGCCATCCCATAGCTTGTGCCATAGTCTTACCTACACTGTTCACCCGCTTTGTCCCCTCCAGAAGTCATCAGGTAACTAATGACATGAGCAAGTTTGCCATCCCCAGGACGACAAATGTCGGGATCCCCTTACCCCAGCCACCATGGGCCCCTAAGTGGATGACAACCCCTCCCAAGAGATCAGGAAGGAGGTGGACCTAAAGGCCAGTTCGTGTCCATTTGTCAGCAGGCCGTCTCTGCCCAGTATCCCCAATGATTTGGTCCTCACTCCTTCAGTGGGGAATGACAGACAGCCAGATTAGGGACAAAGGTGGGTTGTCTCCACCGTATGTCTGCAATAGCAGGAATCAGCGGGCAGGGCCAGCCATGTACAGACTCAGGCCACCTAGGCCCAGGTGGGAGGCCTACCTGGGCCCACAGATGAGGCATCAGCTACATGACATCACACAGGTGTGCCTAAACTCAGCCAATAAGATCGGCCAATACCCTCAACCACACTCCCCAGCCAGCGGGGATAGGAGGGGGCAAATGCCAGGCTGAGGACAAGTCTCTCTCTCTCTCTCTCTCTCTCTCTCTCTCTCTCTCTCTCTCGTCTGGGTGCTCTCTCTCCCAGGTTGGGAGGGCAGGGGCACACATGTGCCCCTGCACCCTCCCTGGACTCATACTCTCTTGCGCGGCCTCCTCTCCCTTGGCTCCAAACTCTGGGTTAGCATTCCTGTCCTGGGCCTCCTCTCCTGTGTTTTTCCATGCTCCCCTGAGGTGGCTGGAGTGGCCATTTTCAGTCGCCAACTTTCCCAGGGCCCCTGCCACATGGCGCTGCACACTTTCCAGAGATACCACGTACTTTCGAGACTGGGATTTACAAAAAGTGCTTCTGCTGAGTGAACTCCTTCAGCATTGAAAAGCAAGAACCAAGGTATGCCACCTCAGAAACCTAACATATTTTCAAAATACAGAAAAATGTTATAAAGCCATGTAACGGTTTCCCAGATCCCCAGAGAGGGAACGTTTCCTTAATATACAAAAGAATACATTGATATTTACCCCCAGGAAAGGATCAAAGAAGACATGGTGTGATAGCAAAGTGTGGTGAAGAAATTAGAGGGTGCCTGGCGGTCAGATAAAAAAGCATCTGGGGTCTTGAAGGCTTGTCTCCAAACAAGCAGCCATCTGAGTGAGATGTCAACTAAGTCCACATCAGCACCAAAGGATTGTAAATCATCTAATCCGAAGTCTAAGGAGGGATTAGTACCAGATCGTAAATGCGGGAATCCTGTTTGCAGAAGGCTGTGGATGTCAGTGGGAACCCAATATTCATTTGTGGGAACCACATAGGGAACAAGCCTCTGGTGATCTCCTTCTATCCTTAATTGAGGGGTGGGAGGAAAGTGGTCACTTAACAGATTCCACTGGAGAGATGAGTATAGATCAAAGGGGTAAACCTGCCTTGACCAGTTAAAACCTTGTCAGTGGATTCCCCCTCTGATGCACGCTGGACCTGATGTAGTTTTTACCATTTTCTGTATTTGTTTTGTTTGTTCATATTGGGCTTATCTCAGATCTGTTATGTCATTGGGGGTCACCCTCTTGAATCTATCTTATATGTTTTTTCTGGCATATGAACCCCAAGATTGATGACCTATAGGGACAGCAAGTAGAATAAGGTTTTCAGGGGGTACAGTGGTGGTGGGGAAGGAAGGAAAATAGTGCTTGGAAATGGATTGTGGTAGCAATTGTACAACACTGCTATTTGTGATTGAATGATGGAATGAAATATGTATTAACTCCCAATAAAAAAAAATAAAGTGAAGAACTATTTAAAAATATTTTTATTGTATATATAGTTCCCTATACTACAGTAGTTTAGTGAATGTATGAGGAAGGGAAACAGGGAATTGACTTGCCCTGGAGAAACGGTCAGGGTCAGGCTGATTCTGCCTCATTGTTAAGAATAGAATCAACACAGAGGAGAAGTGTGGGAGGGGCCAAAATTCTGGGAGTAGAGGTTAGCTTGGAGATGGAAAAACTTCCCATCATGCTAACAGTTTGAATCAAAAGCTGTAAGAGTGTTAAATGGCTCTCCCTGAGCCATTCAGAAGATGAACAAAGCCGGTCGGGTTTCCATGACCACCTCATCTGGAGGGCAAGGGTGACCGTTGGCCAAGCCAAGTTATGCCCGGCCCTCGGTTTCCTTCTACGGCTTCTGTGAGCGCTGGGCCATAGCAGTGATCAGAGCTGCTCCTTTCCCACTGCCCTTTTCCGAGAGCATGAAGGTCACGTCGCACCCAGGGGCCAGCTCCTTCACGGTCTCTTGCAATATCCGGGAGAAGCTATGAGAAAGCGAAAGAGAAGCATCAGCACCTTGCACATGGTCTCAGCCGATCTGAGAACAGCTTCAATCCAGTCTATTCCTTCCAGGTGGCGCCTCTGGCTCTATTTAAAAAAATAAACAAACACGTGCGTGAGGCGAGCAGAGCTGGAGATGAGACCAGAGGCCGAACTGGGGATCTGAGGAGATGGCCGGGCTGCCCCGCAGGATTAAGGAAACCCCCGCATCCGCTGGCAGGACCAGTCCCTGGGATCAAAGCAGCAGCAGCAGAAGAGAGCAGCGCCCTGATTTTCATGTGCTCCCTGCTGGCCTCCAGGACTCCCCTGTGAGGGAGGACTTTTAAACTTGAACGACTCCTTCCATAAGAATACTCAATGGCAGCTCCTAAAAGTACGTTTCAGGACCCACATTTATCACGCTAATGCAGACAAGCTGGGAAGGAAATGTGCAGGTGTTTTGAGAGCTAGTGTTCCCCGGCACTGCACAGCTGCACAGCTCTGCTATCCACGCAGGCTCCCGTGCTCCCAATCCAGATGATGCATCAGCACAGGTGTAGCCGAGCAGTGGGTGACGCCGCCGCCCAAGCCACCGAGACAGCTAGAGCACGACCAGACTCTAAGCCACGAGTCACGTGTAAGGTGATTCGATCAGGTGCGCATCACTTGGGCTGTTCTGCCAAGGCTTCTTTTTTGCCTGTTTGTTTGCTTGCATTTCATGGACACAGTCTTAGACACATGGAATAAAAGCCCAGACATCTTCAGTCCTCTGGTGAGTAAATGCACATTTGAAAATCTGCCTTGTGCTGATTCACTGTTGGGAAGCATGAACAGAGGTTAAAAGTGTCATCTGGGTGGGTGTTAAATGTTTAAAAGCAGTCACCCACCTCTGCTTTTATTAATTTCTGCCCCATCATGGCTTAACTATAGAGCACTGTGAATGAAGGTGGTTGTCAGGGGGTAACTAAAGGGGTGTGGGTCTTTTTCTTTATTTTTTGAAGAGGGAGAGGCAGTTTTAAATTATGGGCTCCTTTCCCCTTTTATGGTGAATCAATTGCTTTGGTTAAGAGAAGCTAACTAGTCGTTCTTGACAATATTCCCACTAGCCAAGTCTAACTTTATTTAGACACTGTAAGTGGGTAAGTTTGATTGTTTGAACCAAAGTGGGAACATTAAACAAACGTCACAGCCCTCACTAAGACCACTGTGGTTTTGCTGTCAAGTGTAGACTTGACATTGTGATTTTGCTGTCACGTGTAGACTTCTTTCAGGAAAAAGCTTGTGACCATTTTGTATGGCTTATCTGGAAACTTCGTTACATCTTAAGTTTTGTAAAGTATTTTTTTGTTATTCTGCTGCCTTTGTATAGTTTATTTAATTTTCCTAATGTGACAATTGTATTTAAAACTAAAACGCTGATAGAGCATGTGTTCTATCTTCACCTTCGGGCAAGTGGAATGGCGAGAGGAGGATATGACCAGTGTCTTTTCCGGCGGCAGAGATGTTTTACAGTCTTCCTGAATGGAGGCGTTAGAGGCCGGCCCTGCGGATGCACACAGCATCAACATCTGACCTCTTTTCCTTCGTAGACACGTAAATGTGCTTACGCTGCCCGTGGGAAAATGAAAACACGGGGGGTGGGGTGGGTGAGAGTGTCTGAAGACAAACTCTCAATATTCCTACGTTTATGAGTCTGGGAGGCCACGGCTCTCGTGGAGGAAACCCTCACATTTGTGGGTTAGAGATGCGTCCCCTCAGATTCTCCTACATAAAAGTTATTCCCCTTCAGGTCCCCCACAACAATGCCAAATCTGAGGTGCTGTTTGCAAACACAAGGTCACCGACTACACTTGGAGGTCAGCTGCTTAAAAGCTAACTGCCTACAGGCTGTCAGCCATCTAAGGCCATCAGACCTGATTGTCTGTCCCACCATGAGTAGGACCCACTCCCGTCTCAGAAGGATAATGGGTTGTTCCCCTGAAGGAGAGCCCAAGGACTCCTAAGGTCACGCCAACTCAGGGAGGACCAAGGTGAGGCTGCCATCTTGACTCTAGAGCCCGCCTCCCTTGTTATAGGCATGCTTTCCTGTCATAAGTGTGCCCGCAGTGCCCCCCTTCTTGTGTGTATAGCCCTGGCTCGTCCCCTCCTATTATGTATGTGGTTACCTGTACTTAGGGGAGCTTGAATGCCCTAGAGTGTATATAAGCCTTGGTTGGAAATATATTTGCTCTCTCTGCATGGACCTGGCTCCTGAAGTCATGGCGGTTCCGGAGGTGAGCACTTCATGCTTTATCTTGTCTGATGTCTCTTTAATTTTACCCCTCAATTACACAACCGCCTCATAGACCTGTTTGATTGTGGGGGCTGGTGCCCCAGAGTTGCCTTACTAGATGATCACTGAAATCTTGCCATGTGTTTGGAAATTATTATTTGTGATTGTTTTTTTGTGCCAACATGGCACCTGCAAGAAGAGATGGGTGGAGTTTAGCCTGTCAATCAGGTCGCAGCTGGATGACCTCCTTTGGAGGTGCTACAGAGATAAATGGCTCTCTGGAGGCTGACCCCTCTTTCCCTCTCTGCTACACCTTACTGCTAGTAAGCCACTTTGATACCTGCCAGAGTCCTGTGATGAATGGTGTCACTGGATCCACATGACCGTGCACTCTCCAGCCTGTGGTCTTCCTGCATTCTGCATCACTGCATGTGGCTGTGTGAGTCTGAAGAGGGACTTGTGGACGAGTGCTGGAGATGGACTTGAGTTGGACTGGGTTGGTATGTTTAGCTGCTCTGTAAAGCTGCTTGATCTACAGGTCTTTCTTACACACATACGTGACACTGAATTTGTTTCTCTTGTCTGCGCGGCCTAGCATACAAAGACTTGGTTTTGATCCATCTGGAGGACTTCCACTGGTTGTGCCACACTTGGGTCATGACATTTTCTTACTTCCTGTCTGAATACTTCACGTAAGACCACTCGCGTGTGTTACCAGGAACGCAGATCTGCCCATGATCATTTATTGGAGCATAATTAGTTTTCCTTATAAGACTTGATGAGGTCATCTCAAACAAGCAGCCAGCTGGCCTGAGTGTCACCAGAATGCTTTCTTTAAGAGAATCAAATCCTCTGCTAATGACTCTTGTGTTGATTCCTCCAGTATTTGATATGGGAGTTCCTTTTGTTCTTTATTTTGATATTTAGGGGAAGAAATCATTGACCATTTCTCTGTTTGACCCCAATCTTGTTTTCCCCCACCCCTCCATAGCTAATTCTTGACTCTTGTCGCCCACCATAAGTCTGTAAATGTTAACCTGCAGGTTGGAAACTTTATGCCTCTTGCAAGACAATTCTGACTGATAGCGATCCTACAGGACAGGGTTGAACTGGTGCTGTGGGTTTCTCAAGACTGCACCTCTTCATGGGAGTAGAAGCCTCGTTTTTCTCCCTCTGGCTCTCTACAGTGGCTTACACAGCTGCTTTACAGCTGGGAGATCTGTCCTGGGGTCCTAGCTTACAGTGAGTGGAGCACATGTGGCCATCTCTGAGGATCAGCCTTCGAGAACAGTTCTGCAGCTGACTCTAACGCAGAAGCAGTGGGTGATCTCTGACCGACCACAGCAATTTCTGGGGCTCTGGTGGCTCAGTGAAAGGTGCGAGGTCGGGATGGAGGCACAGTAGGAGTGGGCCTGACTCACAGCAACAGGCTAGCGGTGAGACAGGTGTTAACTTGGGGAAAGGCGAAGATAATACCAGGCGAGAGGGAGAAGAGAGAGCAGGGCGAGGCAGAACAAGACAAATTACAGGAGGACTTGAGAAATTATTTATAGGGGAGGATGAGGCTTTCTACTCCTGTAATGAGGTACAGTCCCGGAAACCTCCAGGGCCAGTCCTACCCTGTCCTATAGTGTTATATGAGTCAGCATTAACTTGATGGCCATGAGGTTAGTTTTTTTGACTTTACCGAAAAGGAAAGTAGGATTGAGAGCGCCTGGCTAATATCTCCCCAGGACAGCAGGAAGAAGCAGAGGTGTGAAGACTGGTCTGAGCTGTCTGTCAGACTCACCAGCCTGACTTCACCACCAGGGGGCACTCGCTCCCCGTCCAGGGTGAGGATGCACGTCCCACCTGTCAGTTGAGGAGGCTATTTGATCCCCCACGCCCCCTTCTCCCCGCACCCCTCTCCCGGACACTCACTGAGGGTGCAGCTTGTACAGGGTGCCATCCACGCCCACAGTGATCTTCAGATGCTCGAGCCCCTGGTCTTCTCTCCTTTTCTGCACGATGGCTGCCAGGCCAGCGCCACAGAGCTGCGCTGCCCGCCGGGACACAGCTCCGCACACCTCCTTCACCACGATGCTGTCGTCGCATGTGCTGTCCAGGCCAAGATGCTGCAGGATGGCCCTGACCTGGAGGAGGGTCAGCTGGTCACTGCAAGGGGAAGAACACAGTCAGAACCGATTTCCTTGATCCCAGGAGCATGCTCCATTAGATCTCTGGTGGTCCCAGCCCTAGGTGCCCCAGCAGCAGGGAGGACAAAATGACCCAGCAATGGCTTAGGAGAAACAAAGGACTTCAAGGTTGAGGTTCAGGAATTCCCATCACCTTTAACAAATACAGTGTGAATACTCATGCTTATATCATCTCACTGGGAGCCACTACCAATTCAGCAAATAGGACACCCGGTATCTATTCTTCCAAAGCAGAGCCTAAGGTTCAGAGTCCCCAAACAGTAGCAGAGCAGTATACAAACGGCCACATCACACCATGCCCTCTGCGGTCTGAGTTCCCCGTGCTCAGGTCCCCTTCTATTAAAGGCTATCATCTTTCCTTTTATGGAACTGGTTTTGATTCTGTTTTCTCTTCTCAACTAGACTACATGCTTTTTGGTGGAGGAGAGGATTGCTGATAGCTTTGGACTAGGTACATTCAGGGAACAAGTAGATAAATAGAGCTATAATATGCCATCTCCCCGAGAGAATGGGGACCTATTTTGATTAGAAGCAATTGCAAAGAAATATCTATCCTTCATCATGGGGACTGATTGGCCTCAAGTCTACTGTGGTGGCAGACTGCTGTCCAGTTGGTGACACTATGCCCAACACAATGAAACAGCACCATCTCATGATCAGTTGTTGACCAGCCTACGTGAACCATTGGATCTTCCCAATGCATCTTAGTCTAGATTGAAGCTCCACTGACCTCTGTTTAGCATCGTAGCAGCACACAAGCCTCCACTGATTGATGGGCAGTTGCTATACTTGTGAGGTACATAGACCAGAAATTGAACTTGGGTCTTCCACATGGAAGGCAAGAATTCAAGCACTGAACTACCACTGTCTTGTGACCCTGTGTCTAGACTAGACTCTGTTGTTTAAATGAACCAATAATACTTAAACAGAACTCTGGTGTTCCAAACTCAACAATGAGGTTATACCCCTGATTGTCTCTGGCAATATTTAGGGGTAAAGTGTTACCAGGAGAGAGTAACTGAGGAACAGCCTATATGGCCATATGGGGGCAAAGCAGATCAATTGTAGCATTGCCAGAAAACAGAATGACTTGTAGATATTACAGCTTGTACTATGACTTTGCACAAGACTACGTGTACAGATGACCTTGAATAAGACTAATTAATACCATGAAAAGCATTCATGACATTATGTTAATAAAACAAATGAGAATGTTTAATATGATCTTAAAATGTTTGTCCTTGAATAGAAAAAAAGGGGGAGAAACAAATCTACTCAGATATTGGTGACATTAGAGACAATTTTTCTCCTTTTACTCATCTGTTATATTTTAGACTTTCTGAAAGTAATGAGCCATAGTCTTTGTCTTTCTGTCCGTCTTTCTTTCTCTTATGATGTTAGTAAGCAGTGATGCTCATTGGCCATATCTTTTATTTCATTAGGGCTTCAAAATAGTGATAATCTGATTCTATCACTTTTTCTGCATTTGTTAGCTGGAAAACATACAGAAAAAGAAACGGTGTTCTGTGTATAAAAAGTCTTTCAGCAGGTTAATCGATAACCGGTGGCGTGTCCACAAATTAGATGAAAGAATTCTGAACAGGCTATGTGCTGCATAATTTCAACTATAGTGCACTGCTTAATTCCAAGTATAGTACATCCTCTAAAATAAAATAAAATAAAATAAAATAAAAAGATGATAAACCCAAACCTATTGCTATTGAGTTCTATATAGAGTTCCTAAGTCCTTAAAATCTTTGTGGAAGCAAATAGCCGCATCTTTCTCCCACGGAGCAGCTGGTGCGTTTGAACCACCAACCTTATGCTTAGCATTCTAAGGCTTACCCAATTATGCTCAAAACTCCTTAGAAACATTTTCCCCCACTGCCAACGAGTTGACTTGACTCACAGAATAGAATTGCCTCTGTGGGTTTCTGAAACTTTAAAAATCTTTACAAGAGTAGATAGAAGAGAAGCAAGGGTTTTGAACCATGGACTATGTGGCTGGCAGCTGAATGAGTAACCCAGGACTCCACCAGAGCTCCACAGGTCAGGGCTTCAGGACAGGAGAAGGAAAGATGACTGGGGGGAGCCCAAGGTCATTTGAATGGCAGTGAAACTACTCTGCATTAGATAGCAGTGGTGGATACATATTATAATGATATGCAAAACCCACAGGACTGTCAAACACAAAGAATGGGCAACGTAACTATGGAAGTTAGTTGATAATAACTAATATTGGTTCATCAACTGTGACGAGTGTACCATCCGAAAACAAGAGTTTAACAGGAGAGTCCCGTGGGGAACTCTGCGTGTCCTGTGCAGTTGTTCTGTACACCTAAGCTGCTCTGCAGGATAAGGTCTGTGTTTGAAAGTGTACAGCACGAGGAACTCTCGATTTCTTCAAGAGTCAGTCCCTCAGAGTTCACCGCCCGCCCTGGTCCTCCGAGTAAGGCTGGCAGTCCAGCAGCAGAGTGACTGCCCCTCGCAGAGGGCGGTAGTGGCGTGCAGACTGGTGCGAGACCCCCCTCAGGTCACGCAGCACAAACAGGTCAGCCAGACACGACTGAGATGAATCCTGAATTCAGTGCTCTTCCCGCAGGGCCCTGTCTGTTTGACAACATCCTCTGAGACGACACCTGCCATCTTCCCCACTGCACCAAATGGACAGAGTTTCTTTTCACTCGATAGGAATTGCTTTGCTTCTGTTTCCTTTTTAAACTATAGAAATCAACACATCCAAAACAGACACTTCTTGTGCATTGGGAGCAAATCTTTCTAGAAGCATACGGGTTCTGCGTCTTCACACTTTCTCAGGGACAGCTTCTTTTGTGTTCAGGTCAAAAGAAAAGAAGAAGCCGAGGAAGCCACACCAACCTGCCTTTCTGGGGCAGGTGAAGGCGAAGTTCCTTCTGGAGCACAAGAAGGTCCTCGAGGGGATGCCGTTCAACTTGCCCGTTGGCATCGGAAGCACAAGCTGTAAAAGGATGCTGAGCACCTGCTAGTCAACACTTGAGAAACACTCAGGCAGAGCTCTCGTTCCTGATTCTGTCACCATCTTCTCAGACAGGGAGAACAGCCCACTGGAGCCCTCCACCGAGAGTGCTGCTTGTAGCTTATGGACAGGTTTTATTTCCATAAAGTGATGTTTGGCTCATTGGCACTGGCCATAAAGACACAGAGAACTAGATGAGTGAATGTAAATTGAGAGAAATTCCAAACCCAGCTCCCGATAGCACCCAGTGCTGCTAGGAAAGCAGTGAACTGGACACACTTGTACGAGACTGGTGATGGTCAACGCTGGAGCTTCCTTTTTATGAAAGAGTGTGTCCATGGGGAGCCTATACATTTTAGCCAAATGCTTCTACTCCCAAGATGCAAATGATTGTGCATACAAAAATATTAACTATGGTGCTACGCAGAATAGTAGAAATCTGAAAATTATAAGCCAAGCTTTTTATACTAAAGGAAATGTTTAGTAAATTATAGCTTCGCAACATAACATTATTCAGCCGCTTACAATGATAATGAAACTACAGAGCTGATCTGGGCATGTTTCTCTTTCAAACAGGGTTTCAGATTCGAGACCCACCGATGTATATAGGTTTGACAAAGGTTATTTCTACATACGTACTTTCCCCTCTACATATGTACTCATATGTGATGCACACATGTCTCTGACTACAGTATAGCATACACAGGACAAAGGTATGAAAACATCTTGGTCATAACCAAATACCGTGAGGAAATGAGCTGCCGGGCTTCACTCGGGACCATCGTCTCAGGGGACTCTGTGGTCCATCCACTGGCATAACCTAGTCCACAAGGACAATGTCCCACCTTCTACTCTGCAACAGGGCTCTTCAAAGCTTGTGCGCAGCCATTTCAGAGGAAGAAGAATGCAGGGAACCAGTAAACACAGGGAAGGAGCGTTGCTGCACTGTGTGCATTGCAATCATGATCACAAATCAAATGTGTGTGTTGAAAGAAAAACCAATTTACTCTGAAAACCTTCACCCTAAACACAATTAAAAGGTAAGAATTTTTTTTCAGTATTCAGTTAACAAGTGCAGGGAGAATGAGGGAGTCAGATGAGCACCATTTTGCAGTCCCCAGTAAGATAACCGGCGTGGGCAATGAGTATCGGTGACGGTGAGTGTCCTATGAGAGAGAGAGGCAGCTGACAGGCACAGTCGAATGGCTCGGGTAAAATGCCCTTGCACCTACATCGACCTCACATCTACTCAAGCATTTGGACTCGTGTGACTTTGCAGAGACTACAAATACACACAATGTCCTAAAGCTGCAGGATGAGTTTCTTCTGTAAATGAATGCAAGGAGACCAAGACGGGAAGAGGAAACCTATAGATTAAGAGTGCTCCATCCCTCTGGGATGGGGGCCCTACGTCGATCATTGTGATCAGTCCCTCTTTACTACCCCTTCTTCCCTCCCTTTGTTGGTCCTGAGGGGTTTATCAGTTCTGGACTCCCTGTGTTGGGCGCTCTTATCAGTACCAGCGTACATGCTTTGGTCTAGCCAGTTTTGTAAGATAGAATTGGGGTCATGGTAGTGCTTTTAGATGAACTGATGTGAGCGGTGGGATCTGTTTCTAATGTACGCAGCTCGAGGCCTGGAGGAGAGGGAGGTAGAGGAGAGATGAACTGAGCTGGGTCAGGAGCTGGTCTTAGTTGAAGCTGGTGATGGCTAGATAGGGGTTCCCTAGGTTCGCCTGACTATTTTCTCTACTGTTTTAACAATAAAAATCTGAATCACAAATGAATATTGACATGAACAACATGAAAAGTGATATATGTACTGTGATTGCAACTAGGAAAAATGTATGCATTCATGGGCTGAAATGAAATAAAACATGTGAACATCAAAATAGTTGGAATTGATAGTGGACATATGGATGAATTTTTTCCCTGAAACTTTCTTTGGTGTGACAGACACATCATCTTTAGGAACAAAGCACACAGCTTTAAGTTAACTTCTGTGTAATAAAGAACTTAGATGTCCGGTGAGGACGTTTTCTCTTCTGCTAAATGATCCAAGGCCCCAGGCCGGTGCAGTGCCTCCTCGCTGCAGCTGGAGAACAGGAACAGCTTTCTCCAGGGTCTTTATGTTTTCTTTTCCATCTCAGATCTTCCCGACTCCAACGGGGAAGCCCTCTGTCCCAACCCGTGCCTCTCCCACAAGAGAGGAAAAGTGAATCAAACCTCACCTTTTGATTAGAGACAGGAACCTGGTTTCGAAGATGTCCTTCGTCAGCAGACGCTCTGAAATGTGCCCGCGGAAAAGCAGCCCCTGCTTGGTCAGGTCGATGAGGATCTGCCGGACTATCTCACCCAGGTACATCCCACAGATCATTTTCTCATACCTGTGGGGAGGGCAGGAAAGCAGGGCTGGAGAATCATTACAGGAAAGACCAGCGGGGGGCGGGGGGCAGCTGCCCAAGCTGCAGAAGCACAGGCAGAAGAGGGCCTGGCAGGAGGGATCCAAGCTCTAGAGCCATCTTGACTACGTCCCAGCTCTGTAGAGCCCGTGCTGTAAATCAGCACCTCAAATACAGGGAGCTACACGCCAGCCCCCCACGACTGCTAGGAAGCAAGTCCCAGGCACCAGTCGACACCCAGCAGAACGTCCTCTCCTGGCCCCGGACCCAACTCTCCTTGGCTTTGCACTTGAAGAAATCTGTTTCATTGGAGATGGCGCCCAAAAGATAAGACTATCTGTATGTCCCAGAGGTGCTACAAAGGGTGCTTCCCTTTCCCGTTCTGCCAGGCTGTGAGCGAGAGTGGGGTGGAGGGGCCCCTGTAAGTGAGCGCTCTCTGCCACACGTATGGCTGACAGTGATGCCGTCCTTACTAATAACAGTGGTCAGAGCGACAATGTGCTGCCCGTAGTCAGGTGGAAATCTAACTGTGGGTACGACTTACACCCTGGGCTTTAAAAGGCTCAGATGCTCATCAGTCTAAGGAACCAACACTGAAACAAATAATAGTAACTGTGAGGGAAAGTAAAGTGTGCAGCCCCTCAAATCCTCAGTCTGAAAATATGACCACCCAGTAGATACAGGCACACAACTAAGTCAGAAGGAAGTCAGTCCCTTGAAAAGAGGCATGATACTCATATGTCCTAAATGGGGATCCCACGTTAAGGACACTGCCTCCCCCCACTTTTTAAAAATCATTTTATTAGGGGCTCATACAACTCTTATTACAATCCACGCATACACCAATTGTGTAAAGCACATTTGTACATTCATTGCCCTCATCATTCTCAAACATTTGTTCTCCATGCAAGCCCCTGGCATCAGCTCATTTCCCCCTCCCTCCCCTTCCACCCTCCCTCATGAACCCTCGATAAGTTATAAATTATTATTTTGTCATGTCTTACCCTGTCCGACGTCTTCCTTCGCCCACTTTTCTGTTGTCTGTCCCCCAGGGAGGAGGTTATATGTAGATCCTTGTGATCGGTTCCCCCTTTCCACCCCACCCTCCCAGTATCACCACTCTCACCACTGGTCCTGAAGGGATCATCTGTTCTGGATTCCCTGTGTTTCCAGTTCCTATCTGTACCAGTGTACATCCTCTGATCTAGCCAGATTTGTAAGGTAGAACTGACCTCCCCACCTTTTTTAATAGCCCCAGTTCCTTTGCAATTCCCACAGCTCATCTGCCTTCCAGCCACAAACCTACAACCAAAGGAAGGTGCAGAACCACCAAGGGGACATTGGCCTTGCCCTCGGTTCTTCTTGGGCGATGTTTTCATGCAACATTTAACAACAGGTTCACAGCCCTGGTCATCCATCGATTTCTATCTGCTCAGCTTCTCAATTTGACTACTTCCTTTCACAACACATCAATTCTTTAATCTTTTTTATATGCATATGTACGAAGACACTGATTTAGGGAGAGTTAAATGAATATTAATCAATGGTCACTGAGACTGTGGAAGTTTTTCCAAAGATGGAGTCAGGACTACTCAACTCTACACATCTGACTTCACCTGGTTGGTGTCCCATTCTCAGCTATGTCCTTTAGTCCAGAGGCTTTCAACTTTTAAGACAAATAACTGAAAATAGTAAAACTTGTAAGACAGATCATCTCTAACTGACACATGCTAGTGCACGGAGTGGGAAACTATGACCATGGGCCAAGTTTAGCTCACTTCCTGTGTGTGTAAATAAAGTTTTATTGGAACACAGCCATGCCCACTCATTTACTTACTGTCCATAGCTACTTTTTGCCCTAAAAATGTGAATTTGAGTAGTTATAACAAAAACCAAATGCCCTCCCAACCTCTGTTCTAGGAATGAGTCCAATATATTCCATAAGGCATATCAGAAGGGAAGTATAAATCTAATCTAATTTTTCAAAAGAACCAGTCATAAGTTTGAGCATTCTACATATTCTAAATATAATATCCTCCCCTCCCCCCAGGCGACTGTGACCCACTGGTGAAACATGTCATCATGATTGAGAACCAGCACCTCAACCAAATCACAGGGGGCCTCTCTACATCCAGATCCTTTAAAAAGCTGAGAATGTTGACCTCTAGACTGGCCCTCACAGAAGTCCACTCTGTTCGAGCTCATGAAGTCATGTTGTCGGTGACAACAACCCACAACAAATGAATGTTTCTATAGCCTTTGCCTCACTCGTGTACACAGTATCTGGTTGTATTATAGAAAAAGGTATCCCTACTTACACCTGTAGGAAACTTGTAATGTGTTGTTGGTTTGATAGCGAGCGGTAATAAATGGTGTCTATGGCAATAAAGAGCCCTGGTGGAGTAGTGGCTATGCTGGTGGGCTGTGATCCACAAGGGCAGCAGCTCTAAAGTACCAGCTGCTCCATGGAACACAGACAGGGCTTTCTGCTCCTGTCAACGACGACAGTCTCAGAAACTCACAGGAGCAGCTCTACCCTGTCCTGTTAGGCTGCTATGAGTCGGCATCCACTCCATTGCAGTGTGTTGAGAGAGATGGCATTAAGATGTCACCCATGGAGTTCCAGCAAGATGGAGACCAAGTAACACACACCAGAAATCAGTGCAGGGGGGCGACGGAGAGGGACGCTCCACTCAGCCTTAGCCTTAGCCCTGCCACCGCAGCTGGCCGCTACCTTTGGGCAGGATTTAAACCCCTCAAGTCCCACAGTCAGGTGATTGGGACTCAGCTACTTCTTTACGTTTTCTTCTTTTTCTTCTCTCTTTCCTGCCACCGTCTCAGTGGGTCCAGTCCCCCCACTCCATTTCTTCCTTTGTCTTTCCTTTCACACACCAGTGCTGGCCTTCAAGTCACTCCCTTCTGCCTGGGGCAACTCTCCTGCCCTCCACCCACCTGGGAAAATCCCACCCACCTTCTGCTGCACCCCAAATGGCTGAGGGACCTCCCCTTCAAACAGCTGGGTAATTCCTGCCTACCCTCAAAGGCCCTTTAACCTCCCTGGCTGTCTAATTATGTCAGTAATTTTGTACCCAAAGCGGTACATTGTTTTGCATAAAATTTGTTGTTTTATATTGTAGGCCTGTAATGCTTAAGAACTTACTCATTTTAATCTCTCTAGTAGACATTCCTGGTATGAGGAAGTCAGATTGCTCTGCGATCACAGCGGAGGACACTGCTGGACCGGGGAGCAAATAAGGGACTTCTCTGCCGTGTAATCCGAGTGTGGTTCGGGGTCACTGCTTCTGACAGTTAACATTTACCCTGAGTCACCCTTGCGATTACCGCCAGGGAGGTTAAGTGGCTAGGGGAACTCCCACTCACCCTTTGTGGTGTTCCACTCAGCTGGGGGAACCTCTGCTCACCTTCCGCAGAGCTCCACGTGGCTGGGGGATCCCCAGTGTGTCATCCGTGTCCCACACATGGCTGAGGGAACCTCCTCCCATCTGCCCTACGTAGTGCTTCACATGGCCTAAGGAAGCTCTGCCACCCTCTCCAATGCTCCACCACGCTGCAGGAAACTCCACCCAGAGTACACAGCGATCTTCCCAACTAGGGCAATTCCGCCCACCATCCACAGTGCTCTTCACAAAAGCAGGCACACCCATCTGCTCTCTACAGCACTCCCATTGCAGCAGACAACCCTGCATGCCCTCTGAGGCATTCCAAGCCACAGTAGGCCACACCACAACGGCTTGCTGTGAGATCATCCAGTGCAGTGCCAGATAGGAACATCCAATTTGCCTTCCAAATAGAACTCTGGTTGGCTAGGGAAAGAGTGAAGCCATCAGGAGAATAATGTGGTAGCCCAACCCCCCACCCAGTGCGGTTAGCTGAGGGCGGTTTGAAGAAGCCTTCCTGTGTCTCCCAAAGAGAGAGTCCAGTGCTCTTCAACTCTCTAAAATGACCCATGAACCAGCCCCACCAACCTCAGTGAAAAAAAGGAGAAAAAAATGGCAATGGCAGAAGTCCTGAAGCTAACGATGTGCAAAGAAGAAGCAGGTGTTGATCTGCCAAAGAAAGAACTCTTCAAAATGCTGCCTGGAGTCATACAGGACATGAGGGAAGTAACACGGAAAAAGGATGAATGGCAGAGAAGATAAAGGCCAGGCACCGAAGGGAATATAAGACCTAAGGGACGAGATAACAAAAGCCAGTAGCAAATTCTCCAACAGACTTGGCTTCTGTTATCTCACTTGGGGAGACAGAGTAACCTAGACCGGTGACCTAGCGGAGACCCAGGCAGACTTCAACAAGTGGGAAAGGCAGTCAAGTAAGACATTCATAGAAGCTGCAGCGAACCTGAGCGCCGCGTGTGATACTACGTAGAGAACCAACATTAGAATAATGGAACCATCAGAACACAACACCATGAAGACGTCAACGGCAAAAATAGAGGCGGAACTTTTAGAATAAACCTTCCCCAGCTTTATGAATGAAAACAAGGCAACCATTCCGGAGGCTGAAAGAACACCAGACTGAATCCCAAGATGCCATCAAGGTATATAATAGTTAAACTATCCAACTTTGAGGGAAAGAAAATCATAAGCATATCTAGGGGAAAACAAATAGTCACCTATAAAGTTATCCAAATAAGAATATGCTCAGACCTATCAACAGGCACTATGAAGAAGCGGAGAGTAGATAACATATTCCAAAAATTGAAGGAAAATAACACAAACCCAAGAATACTCTACCCAGCCAAATTATCTGTCAAGATTGACGGAGAAGTAAGAGTCTTCCCAGACAAGGAAAAACTCAAAAGAATATATGAAAAGAAACCCAGCCCTACAAAAGATCCTTGCCAACCCAGTATGGGCAGAAGAATGACACTCACTGAGCACAAATAAGAGACCACCACATAAAACAACTCCACCCAGAGCAACAAAGAGAAAACAGCTCCCAAGATATCACTGGCTCAATGGTGAAAAGAAGGTAAGAATGAACCATAAACACACACACACACACACACACATACACACACACACACACACACACTCAAGGTACAAGATGACACCACAAGAGCCCACAGATGGATGTAATAACTCTGAATATCATTGGACATTAAAATGCAGGCATTAAAATGCAGAGGCTATCAGACTGTCTTAGAAAACACAACCTATTGATCTACTGCCTATAGGAGGCACATCTCAAGATGACAGACAAAAACAGGCTGACAATCGAAGGCTGGAGTAAAAATGTAGCAAGCAAATGACAATTCAATAAAGGCTGGGGTTGCAATCCTAATCTCAAACAAAATTGATCTCAAGGTGCAAGCCATAATAAGAGATAAAGAGGGGCACTATATAATGCTCCAGGAACAAGAGACCAGGAAACTGAGCATAATGAATTTATACGCAATTAATGCGAGACCCGTGAAGTTCGCCAAACACTCCAAAAGATGAAAAAAGAAATCACAGGCTCGACAATTATAGTAGGTGACTTTAATACACCACTTTCTGAGAAAGATAGATCACAGGGAAAGAAGCTTAACAAGGAGGCTTCAGATCTAAACATCACAATTAGATGATGTGACCTGATATTTTCAGAGCGCTCCACCCAAATGCATAATAACTCATAATTCTTTTCAAGCCCACATGGCACATAATAGAAGATAGACCCACACACTGGGACTCAAGTCAAATCTGTGTAAATTCAAGCACATAGAGATCATATAGACTTCTCTCTCCAATCGCTATCCCATAGGGATGGAAATCAACAAAAGGACGGTTAAGAAAACAAGGGAACACAAATGGTGGATGAATAACTCTCTGTTGCAAAAGGAGTGGGTACTGGCCCAGATCAGAGATGAAATTAGAAAGTTTCTAGAAGCCAATGAGAATGAGAATATGACGTACCCAAACCTTTGGAACACAGCAAAGGCAGTTATCAGAGGAACTTTGATAGCAATACGTGCACACATGAAAAAAAGGAAGAGAGACTTATGATTGATATGCTGCACAAAAGTTACAGCAATTAGAGCAGAGTCAACAGGACAATCCTATTAATAGAAAAAGAAAAACATTTTTTAAAGGGCTGAGATTCATGAGGGAAAACAAGAAAACTATGGAAAAAATTATTGCAGCTAAAAGTTGGTCCTTTGAAAGGGTTAACAGAATCGACACACTGCTAGCAAACCTAACCAATGGAAAGAAGGATCAAATTTCAATAGCAAGGATGAGAGATAAAGAGGGGGCATTAAAAGAGATACAGTGAAATCAAAAGGATAATGACACACGACTACAAAGGCCTGTATGCATATGAATTCAACAACTTAAAAGACATGGACAAATTCTTGGAAAAACAATCCCTCTCTAGACTATCTTAGATGGATGTCAAGAATTTCAACAGATCCATAGCAATAGAAGAAATAGACAAGGTTGTCAAGGGATTACCAACAAAAAAATCCCCCAGGCCAGGTGGCTTCACGGGAGAATTCTACCAAGCATTCAGGGAAGAACTGACACCAATACTACACCAACTCTTCCAGAACATAGACACAGTCAGCAAATTCCTGAACACTTTCTATGAAGCTAGAATAACACTGATACCTAAACTGGCAAAGATCCCACAAGAATTCAGACTTACAGACTAATATCCCTGATGAACATCGATGCAAAACTCTTAACAAAATACTGGCCAATAGAATAAAAAAGCATATCAAACAAATAATTCACCATGACCAAGTGGGATTCATACCAGGGATGCAGGGACGGTTCAACATACGAAAGACCATTAGTATCATTTGCCACATTGACATGAAAAACTATAAGAACCACATGATAATATCAATAGAGGCAGAAAAAGCATTTGACAACATCCAACACCAGTTCCTGTTTAAGAAACTCAAGAAGATAGGAATGGAAGGAAAGTTCCTTAATATAATACAAGCTATATATAAAAAACCAACAGTCAACCTGGTAGTCAGTAGAGAAAAGACAAAAAAATCCCACTGAAAAAGGGGACCAGAAAAGGATGCCCCTTGTCCTCACTCTTATTTAACATCGTGCTGGAGGTCCTAGTCAACGACATAAGGCAAAGAAAAGAGATCAAAGGTATTCACTGGGGAAGGAAGAGGTGAAACTATCATTATTTGCAGAAGATATGATTTTGTATATCAAAAATCCCAGCTCCACAAGGGGAGTGCTGGATGCAATAAAAGAAAACAGCAGAGTAGCAGGATACAAGATCAACAAACAGAAGTCTATCAGACTGCTATACCCATCAGACAAGACCATGGAACAGGGGATCGAAAAGGTGGTACGCTTCACAATAGCCAAGCACAAATGGAAATATCTAGGGATATATCTGACTAAAAAAAATGTATGAGGAAAACTACAGAACACTATTACTACAGAATAAATCAAGAATTACCTCAACAAATGGAAGAATATCCCATGATTGTGGAAGACTCATAGTAAAGATATCAGTTCTGCCCAAGGCACTGTATAAGTTTAATGCTATCCTGACACAAATACCATCATCTTTCTTCAAAGAATTAGAAAAACTGATTACCAACTTCTTATGGAGAGGGAAGAAGCCCAGAATTAGCAGAGAATTCCTCAAGAAGAAGGACACCGTCGGTGGGCTCGCTTTACCTGACTTTGGTACTATTATACAGCTACCGTAGTCAAAACAGTGTGGTATTGGTATAATGACAGATACTCAGACCAGTGAAAAACAACTGAAAATCCAGTAACAAAATCATCAGCATACAGACAAGTGATCTTTGATAAGGGCCCCCAAAATATCAAATGGGAAGCAGATGCCCTCTTCAACAAGTGGTGCTAGAAAAAATAGATATCTACCTGCAGGAAAACAAAGCAAGACCTGTACCTCACTCCAGGCACAAGATTAAACTCAAAGTGGATCACAGACCTTGAGGTAAAGTCCCAAACTATTAGGACCATCAATGAGGGAATTGGGACAAACCTGAGAACTTTGGAGCAGGGAATGCATAGGCTATTGGAAATAGGTAAGCACACAAACACAGAGGAGGCACAAATTGACAAATGGGATATACTGAAAATAAAACACCTGTGCACACTGAAAGAATTCACCAAAAGAGTAATAAGTGAGCCCACAGACTGGGAAAACATCTTTAGCAATGAAAAGTAGGCCTTATTACTAATACCTACTCTGCTAGCCTACAATAAGAAAAAAACTAATTGCCCGCTGAGGAGGTGGGCAAAGGACCAGAAAAGAAGTTTCACAAGGGCAGAAATCCGAATGGCCAATAAACATATAAGAAAATGTTCCCGATCATTAGCCATAAGAGAAACGCAAATTAAAACAGCAATGAGGTACTATGTAACACCCTCAAAGATAGCCCAATCAAAACATCAGAAAGTACCAAGTGCTGTGGAGGGGCTGTGGGGAGATAGGAACTCTTGCCCACTGCTGGTGGACCTGTAGGCATGTACAGCCATTATGGAAATCAATTTGGCGATATCTAAAACAAATGGAAATCAAGCTACTATACTAGCCAGCAATCCCCCTACTGGACATATACCCAGAAGAAGCAAGAAACAAACCATGGCCAGACATCTGTGCTCCAGTGTTCAGCACAGTTCACAATCACAAGGAGTTGAAAACAACCCAAATTTCCATCAACAGATGAATGGATTAAAAAACTGTGGTACATACATACAATGGAGTACTACACATCCTTAAACAGCAATGATGAACGCATGAAGCACATCGCCACATGGGAAGAACTGGAGGAAATTATGCTAAGCAAAGTAAACCAAGCACAAAAGGACAAGTACAACATGAGTCCACTGAGGTAAGCTTAAAAATGCAAAAGGGGCATGGGGAAAAGCTACTATATACATGCATTCCTGGGGTGAGGTCCAGGTACTATGGCAGAGGCCAGACCCAATACAGGGATCCATATGGCAGCCAACGAAAAAGGAGAGGGTGGGGAGACATGGGGGACAGGGGAATAGGGCACTAACTCACCCAAGAGGAGGGTGTTGTTTATATCTACACAGGAGAGGGAGAGAGGTACCAGACTTCTATCCAATGGGCCATGACATGAATGCAATATACTGGCATGAAGCGGGGAACCAATAGCGAGGTCTGCGGGGCCAGACCCAATCCCAAATAGGTGGACTCCGCCCCCACCCAGAAAATGCAGCTCAGGGAGAGAGGTGTGTCTGATCAGAGCACACAGGAGTACATGAAGGGGGAGGAAGAGAGAGTGGAAAACATCCTGGCCCATCAAGTCCCCAGGACTATATATTCCTGCTCAGAGCAGTCAATGCACAGAGAGGACCATAGGGCCGGCCCCATCATGAGACACGACGTCCCTCACTGACCCATAGTGCTACAAGGGACAACAATGGAGACTCAGTGCAGGAATTGTGCCCGATCTGACGCCACCACCCAGGGCAAAACACTAAGGGTGTACAACAGAACTGCAAGGGGAGCAAAGCAATGAAGTCCCTGGGGAATGCCAAAAATAGACTTTGGGGCCAGGGTGGGGCACCCCATCAGACTTGACTAGAAAACACTCCTAAAGGTCAACAAACAAACTATTTATAGGCTTTTCTTTTTTGTTGTTGGTTTGTTGTTGTTATTTTGTTTTCTCTGTCGTTCTTCTGCTTATTATTGTCTCTGAATGTCTATCTAGATCAGATAGGCGAGGTAGACCATATGGAGGAGAAAACAACGGGACCGATGGTTCTGAGGGGGGCATGGGAGAGTGGGCGGCGGAAGGAGGATGCCAACCAACTCAGGGACAAGGAATAACAAGTGATCCAAAATTGATGGCAAGGAGGGCACAGGATGCCTGGTGGGGCTGAATCAAAGGCAATGGAGCGGAGAGGAGTTACTGAAACCTGAATGAAGACAGGACATGACAGTGGGACAAAAGGAAAGTACAAGGAAACAGAGGAAAGAGCAAGGAGGCAAAGGACATTTATAGAGGTCTAAATACAGGCATGTACATATGTAAGTATATTTATATATGAGTATGGGGAAATAGAGATATGTACTTATATTTATATGTTAAGTATTAAGGTAGCAGATGGACACTGGGCCTTTACTCCAGTACTCCCTCTGTGCAAGAACACTTTCTTGTTCTAATAACCTGAATTCTGTAATGTTCACCTTCCAGACATGATCGCTAAAGACAAAATGGGTACATAGCAAATGTGGTGAAGAAAGCTGATGGTACCGGCTATCAAAAAAATATAACCTGTGGGGACTTAAAGGCTTGAAGATAAACAAGTGGCCATCTAGCTGAGAAGCAACAAAGTACACATAGTAGAAGCACACCAGCTGTGTGATCATGAGGTGTCGATGGAATCAGGTATCAGGCATCAAAGACCCAGAACAAAAAAATCTTGTCAATGTGAATGAGGGTAAGTGCAGAGTGGAGACCCAAAGCACATCTGTAGATAATTGGACATCACTCACAGAAGGGTCACAAGAAAGGGATTAGCCAATCAGGTGCAGTAAAGCACCGGTGAAACATACAACTTTCCTCTAGTTCTTTAATGCTGCCTCCCCCCGGCCCATTATTATGACCCCAATTTTACCTTATAAATTCAGCTAGACCAGAGTATGTTCACTGGTAGAGATAAGAGCTCGAAACACAGGGAATCCAGGACAGATAAATCCCCCAGGACCAATAATGAGAGTAACAATACCAGGAGGATAAGGGGAAGGTGGGAGGAAAAGCGGGGAGCTGATCATAATGATCTACATATAAGCCCTTCCTAGGGGGATGGGCAACAGAAAAGTGGGTGAAGGGAAATAACAGTGTAAAACATGAAAAAAAATTTATGAATTATCAAGGGTTCAGGAGGGAGGGAGGGGGATGAACTGATACTTAGGACTCAAGTAGAAAGAATATGTTTTGAAAATGAGGATGGCAACATATGTACAAATGTGCTTGATACAAGGGATGTATGTATGGGTTATTATAACAGCTGTAAGAGACCCCAATAAAATAATTTTTTTAAAAGATGGCACCCATGAACTCTGGTCGAGTTGTGCCCTGCACAACCCGCATGCACGCACACAGGCTCCCCCTTTCACCTGTGCTTTCCAGGATTCAAGGACCCCTCATCCACCTCCTTGTCGTATTGGGTCCGGATATCATCCATGCAGCCGTTATCTCCAAATCCCCCCCACTCTGTGTTGATGCACATTTTCCCTTCATTCTCTTCCACCAGCTCTATGTTGCTCATCTCCTCCATGTAGCACACGTTGCTGCCCGTTCCTAGGGGGGAACAGGAAGGGACTTGAGACTCTGGAAGATATCACCAGGTCTTAGAGATAAACAACAGCAGCAAGAAACCCTCATGGCCATGGAGTCAATTCTGACTCACAGCGCCCCTACAGGACAGGGCAGGACTGCCCTGTGGGTTTCTGAGACTGTCACTCTACGGCAGTAGAAAGCTTCGGCTTTCTCCCATGGAGCAGCTGGGAGTTTCAAAATGGGACCCTGTCGTTTATAGCCCAGTGGGCAGCAGGTAAGAGTTTAGGCTTGCAGCCAGATACAACTGAATTCGACTTCTAATTTTACCCTCCTAGCTGGGTAGTTGTAGGCAATTAGGCGTCTCATTTTTCAGGAGTCCTGGTGGTATAGTGGTTATACATTGGGCTGCAAAGTGAAAGGTTGGCAGTTCAAAACCACTAGCTGCTCCTCGGGTGCAAGATGGGGCTTTCTACTCCTGTAAACAGTTATAGTTTCCGAAACTCACAGAAGCAGTTCTACCCAGTCCTGTAGGGTCAATATAGGCCCAATGGCAGTGAGTTTGGTTTTTTGAGAGTCTGTCTTTCATACTCTGTTTCTTCATCTGTAAAATGGGAACCTCTAAGGGTTTATATGGCATCAAGGTGAATACCTGCCTTATAGATGTCATGAGAGAAATATGAAATATTAATTATAAGCTTCCTCCACATGGCAAGTAATCAGTAAATGGTACCTACTGCTATCATTATCATTATTGTTAGGCTAAAGGCACACAGAGTGGGCTTCCATGCACCCATGGAGATAGCGATTACAACTAGAAGGAACCATGAGGAACTGTCTAGTATGGGATCACCCAATACTTGGCAGGTATGAGCCACTCTCCTCTATCTCGCCCACGATCTGGCCTCAGAACCATTGTCAGCACTGACGTCCAGGTAACTGTTACCACACAACTGTTATATTTTAAAAAGGTTGTTTAGCTCCATGGCCTCTTCAACAAATCAGGCAATTCAAGACCAGACAGAACAAGTAATCTACCTCAGGTCACACAGTGGATAAGAATTGTAATGAGATGGCATTGAAGATGTATCGATAAGTCCCATCACCTTGGTCTATTCACTACTCATCTCCAGAAAACACAGACAACCAATTGGAACAACTTTCCCAGTTATGGTCATTATTCAGCATGTGCCTGGCACCCAGAATGCACTTCTTTCCATCTCCTTCTGTTCAAATCCCAGCCCTCCTCCACCTATTAGAGCCAGTCATCTAGAATCCACCCTTGACCATAGTCACTACCAGACGTCCCCCAAAGGTCTTGAAATCTGTGTCTCTTCAGACTCCTCTTCTCCCTTCTCCTGAGTTTCTTCCTAACTCTCCTCCTCTTTGAACCGTGACTGCTAGAAAAGCACATTTTGGGGACAAAGGGGAAACTGAGCTCACTTAGCTGCAGCCCAACATGCTTCCAAATCTAGTGCTGCCTTCCAGCCAAATCTGACGACGGCCTCCTTCCTCCCAGGACATTCTGCCCTAAATTTACCCCTAATTGGAAAATCCCCTTCTTCTACATCATTTTCCTTCCTCAATAGAAAGGATGACCTTGACTAAGGATTCACAGCTGAGAAAGGATTTAAATAAATACTTAGAAATTAAGGATCAGGAATCAATCTTTTTATTATTATTATTATTTAATGTTGCACTGCTTCTTGTATTTTAATTAACTGTATATCTATTTTAGATAAAGCATGTAAAATGCATAACATGCATACAGGAATTGGTCTTAACTGCTATGTGCTTGGACAAAGTTATCTCCCAAACCTCTGTATAATGGGACAATGGGTCCCTGTCCCTCACAGTGTTAAATGGAACCACTAAGGCAGGGGTCCTCAAACTTCTTAAACAGGGGGCCAGTTCACTGTCCCTCAGACCTGCTAGAGGACCAGACTGTGGTTTTTAAAAAAAACTATGAACAAACTCCTATGCATAATGCATATATCTTATTTTGAAGTAAAAAAACCCAACGGGGTAAAAACACCTGGCAGCCTGAATAAATGTCCTCGGCGGGCCACGCTGGCCGTAGTTTAGGGACCACTGCTCTAAGGGCTCATATGAGATCAAGGTTGATGGCACATGCCTGACCACTTACCTGCAATTAGGCCAATCTCACAAGTTGGATCTTCATAGGCACAGGTCATCATAGTCCCCACTGTGTCATTGACCATAGCAAATATGTCCAAGTCAAATTCCTGAAAAGGAAGTCATCCTACTGTAGGTAGAATATACAAGTAAAGGAGAGTCAAAAGAAGCATACCAGCCCAAAGGATACGCAACTCCAAGGGATAGAGGAACATGACATCATGGATGAGAAACACCACTCCTACCCATCAAAGGCGGCCCCTCTTTATCTTAAGGATAACAGAGCCCCTACCTTTCCAGTCTGAAAATGTGAGCCCCTAGGGGTTATGGACATACAATTAAGTCAGAAGGAATGTGTGGGGGGAGGTCATGCTCACAGTCATCCTCCCAGTTGCCAGACTGCAGAAGGCCCCACGCCCTGCTGTTAAAGACAATGGATGCCTGCAGACATCTATTTGGTTCCAGTAGGTGGGGTTTACACCCTACTGAGAGTGGTTCCTATGGAGATCTAGGAATAGGTCAAAGTTAAGCCGCCATCCTAAACCTAGGATCTGCCCATCTTGTCACATGTATAACCCCAATCCCTCCTCTTCCTATTGCGTGTACGTCCCTAGACCACCCCCCTCTCATTACTGTATTGCCCATAGGACAGCCCCTTCCAGTGACCTATATCCTCACCTGTAATTAGGGGGCTTGCACGTCCTCAGAGAATATAAAAGGCCTGGGCTAGCATTAAATCTCGCTCTCTCTCTCCCTCCACGTGGACCATCAGGTGGGGCTGAGGTGAGCATGCTACTATGAATTGTGTCTGACTCCATTTATTTCAATACTTCTATCTCTCATGCTCTCTATAACTTTACTATGATATTTACTTATTATCGCTGTACAATTGCGCCTACCGGACCAGTAATGATGTGTTAGGGGCAGGCTTCCCCTGACAGGAATGTGTCCCTGAAAAGAGATGTGGTACTCAAGTTGATGCCCAACTTGAGGTTCAGAGCTAAGTTCCCATAGCATACATTTCTCCTCTTGATGGCTTCCCTGAGCAGGTCCACCACGTCTTCCCCTTCACAGTCGGTGGCCTTAAAGCCTTTGGTCCACTCTACAAGGATTCCCTGAAAGAAAGGGGGGGGGTTCATTTGAGCAATAATTTGCTGGGATCACTCCACAATATCAACATTTAAAAGATCCAGAGCACTCGAGTTTCATGTGTTTCTCCGTGTGATTCCATCTCTGTAGCCTCGGCACTGAGCATGGAGCCTTCTCCCACCATGATGCTCAGTGTCTAGTGCTGAATGGAGGAATTACAGCAATTCAATACAAACTTTACAACTCCATCTGTGTTGCATGCCCTGGAACACACAGATAATATTAGCATCTGGTCTTATTACTGGCTTTAGCTAGTCAATTTATGTCTTATTACTTCTTCCTGTTGCTTCACGATCTGTCTGACCCATCTTCTAACAGGGTGCATGCATGTGAATCTCTAAATTCTTCTGGGAGCTTCAGTCCAAAATGTACCATAACAATGAAATAATGGTGCATGATAGGTTTTTAAAGTCAGATAGTCACGGTTCTCTATCACGTTTCTCCAGCTGCACTATCTGACTGAGACCACTATGTGAAATAACCTGGTGACTCAGAGGGCCCTCAGGGGAGGGGGGGCATGCCCAGTGGGCTGCAAGGCTGGCTGTCCCGCCTTACCTTGTCAATGCGCGTATGTCTGCAGGGAAAGGAGAACGTGAAGCCCAAAGGCAGTGGGGCTCCCTTGAGCCCCATGTAGTCCAGGAAGTCTGAAATGCACTGCACGATGTGGTCAAACAGCTGCGGGGAGAGAGGGGGACAATGAGATGTGCTGGCAGGTTTGCACCCACGAATCACAGGAATCCCCTCTTTACCCCCCCCCCCCCGCAATTACCTGCTTGCCTGTGCCCTGCGTGATTTCCAGGGGGATGGGGAAGGTCTTTTCATCTATTTCCACCCATTTTTCGTGACTTCTGATCTTCACTAGGAGAGTCTTAAAGTTGGCTCCACCGAGATCCAGGATGAGAAAATTCCCATTCTCTGTGGTATAAAGAGTCAGCGCTGTCTCCTACCAGCATGGACTGAGCAGGAGCTTGTGTGCAAGGATCAGGAGAACGAGGGAGTACTGAAAAGGACCTGCCTAGAGTCTGCCCTCTTGTGACTTACGGACTGAAGGTCACGAGGACCCGGATAGGCCCCTGAGGTGGTCCTAGGCTAGACTACATTTCTTGTGCTGGACAAAAGCCTCTGAATCCCCAATTGTCCCCAGAGAGATGGACTAGAATCAGGGGACTTGACAGTTCTAGGTCCTGTCTCTCATACTGATAAAGTGAGGGAGGATTTCCTGAGCCATGCACACAGTTCATGTGCTGGGCTGCTCACTAAAATGGTGGAGGGTCAAGTTCACCCAAAAGTACCAGGGAAAACACTGATGATTACTTTGCAAAAATGAGCCACTGAAAAACCTATGGAGAAAGTTGTCATCGGACTTGAGTGGGGTCCACATTTTGGGGTTCTTTCACTGCAAATGCTTGGTTGATCCAAGGCTCACGGGTTGACAAGAAGTACGGGTCACCTACCCTACTCATCCTCCACCCATCCTATTACAGACACGAGCCCACGGCTTTAAAAATAAAACCCCTCACTGGCTGTAAGGAGCTGTCATGGAAGCTTTGGGAGGCCTGAGGGAAGGGGCTGGGCTGGCCCACCTGTGCCGTCAGGCATCCCGCAGACGTAGGTGGGTAGCATCTTGACCGTGGCCATCGGGTGGGTCTCCTTCTTCAGCCCGTACTCGAGCTCGGTCCTCATTCTGTCCTTCACGCCCACCAGGTTGTCTCGGGTCAGCTGGAACAGAGCCAGCACCTCGTCGATCTGCTTCCACTGGCCCTGAACTTGGGAGGCCACTGCAGTCACCATGGCAGCCCCCTTGGTGCTGCCACTCTCGGACAGGAGGAAGCGGACGTCACAGTTTGGGACCAGTTTCCTCACCACCTTGTACAGGCGTTTTGGGTACCTGAAGACAGTGTGGTGGGAAAATATTTAACCATCAGAGATGGCCCACCCAGACATGGAGAACAGAGCCAGGAATAGCCATAGCAGGGGACCTGGGCAAGGTTGCAGGGCCAGGCTCACCCCTTCCCTTGCTGAGCGGTAGGTGGGACGGATGGAAGGGAATTAAGGAGAGGGGCAGGGGCAGTGTAAGAGGCAGCTGGGAGAGCCAAGTGACTGGCTATTTTATCATTAATATCTCAACCAGTAGGGCACGTCCACACATAATGTAGTGCCTAAACAGCATCATCTTCGTCCAAAGGGAGAGATGGGCTTCCCCAGGCTCTTTCAGGTGTTCCCACTGACATCCAACACAGCCACCTGGCTCCCTTCCTTCTGGGAAATTCTCACATTTCTGTATTGTCCTACCACAATCCGTCATGTAAACTTGGCAGTCTCTGTCACCCCTGCTTCCCTGTCTAAACTTGAGTGTGTCCTATGTACCAGTTCTACCATATAGCAGGTTTTCAACAAGTAATGAGTAATAGGTAGGTATGTGTCTAGATGGACCAATGGATGAATGGACACCTGGACAGATGATGGCCTTACTAGTTAGGTAGGTCTAGTACAATATTCCTCTAAGAAAGACCCCCTCCCCAAAGCAACCCAGCCAATAGACCTGGCCTTTCCTTATAATCTCAGCTCTAGTTGGGGTGGGTGATTCTTATACCCAATGATCCACAGAAAAATGCATGATATTCTTCAATAAGTTTTGCCAAGATTCCTCTCAGTGAGATAAGAGAAGTAACCATAACTTTATGAGGAATAGTAGAGACTCAGGAGGTTATTCTGATGTCAGAAATGGGTCATATTTTCCCTAGGGAGAAATGAGTACACGTTTTACCTGCATAGCAGGTCTGTGGCATTAAAAAAACACACACAAAAAGTAACTTGTGACTCATGTGTAACCCCAGCCCTCCCATATAAGAAGCTCTTTCTCTTCAAAGTTTGGAGTTCTTGGAATTGTACCAAGTGTTACTCCAACAAAGCCCACAGCAAAGACCTTGGAAGCAGACATGGAGGGAGTGCTAAAAGCCTGCACGAGTGAACACAGCTCTCTCCATCTCTTCACTTAGAAGGGCTTAGTTGGCGCTGTTACCACATTTAGGTAACACCTCCAGAAGCTCAGGTGATCAGCACAGTCCAGAGAAGAGCTGGGGTTCCACTCCAGGGGGAGGCTCATTGCAAGGGGTGGCCTGACAGGCAGCACTTACTGGGGGTGTGTCTTGTAGAGGGTACCATCAATGCCCACTGTGACCTGAAACTTCTCACACGTACTGGATGCTATCTGGGAGGGCCCTTTTTCGCTCCCATGATGGACCATAGTGGAGTCATCCTCTAACTGGTCCCGTTTCCTTTTTTCCAGGTTTTCTTTCCCGTTTTCTCCCAGAGTTTCTTCAGTGTTGTCTGACCTAGCCAGGAGACATGAATAAGAAAATCACACTTGTTCAACTCTTGAGGGGCCAATTCTCCACTTTTTAGGATTGTGAAAACAAACAGGCACATAGGTATATAAGAATAATAACAATAATATTCATATCAATAATGATCATATCAGCCAACATTTAATAAATACTGTGCTCTGGGTACTTGTCTAAGGATTTCACATGCTTTAACTTATCTCCACAAGTATCCTGTGGGGGATGTATCATCTTTGTTGTACAGAATGACTCAAGACACGGAGAGTTTAAGAAATGTTTCCATGGTCACAACTATACCAAGTGCTAGAGGCAAAATTTTTACTCAGACAAATAAATAGCCCAGCATTGTGATCCCTGAATTGTATGTGAGAATTCTCAAGAGCCTGATGGAATGGACTGTATTTTCTATTCCTCTGGCAAAACTGGGACCGACTATGAATAGTGTCACATTGCTTGGGTCTCAAGATAGTCCACTAGAGTTGTACCTATGTAACCCCACACAAAATGAATGGGAAGGGACCGAGGAGGAAGCCCTTTCTAGGCTTGTCTTGCCAAGAGCAATCTGTAGTGGAATAGCAGCTGCACCTGAAGTATTTTTCCCAAGAGGGAAAATAAATGACAAATAAAAGTCAAATAAATGAAAAATGGAAAGGAGTAGAAATAATAGCTAAAAGTAAAAGAATAAATAAATAGATGATACAGTGGGAACATTTTAACACTACGCTAATTCATTGAATGATACTAGGAGGAAGGAAATAATCTCTCAGTTCAAGTGTGAATGGGTTGATGGCTAGAAGAGCCAGGGAGTAGACTGAGTTAGAATCAATGACTATGGTCCGTCCAGCCATAATTCTTTATGTGATATATTATAATTGTTAGAATTTTACACTCCATGAATTGGTGGCTTTAGTTTCATTTTGAAAGCCACTCTTTACTATACGAATAAAAGGGATCCAGACCTGACCAGAGTGAGGGTGTGAATGAAGCTACACCCTTTGTTTCCTTGGTGGCACTTTTAGACTCCACCTTAATTTGTTACTATTGATGCTGGGAGTCCTTGAGTCAGTTTGGACTCATAATGACCCTGTGCATAACAGAACGAAGCAGGGCCAGTCCTGTGCAAACCTTATTACTGTTCTTATGTTTGAGTCCATTGTTGCAGCCACTGTGTCAATCCATCTGGTCTTCCTCTTTTTTGGCTGCCCCTCTATTCTACCAAGCACAATGTCCTTTTCCAGGGACTGGTCTCTCCTGAAGACATATCCCAAATAGATGAAGTCTTACCATCCTTGCCTCTAAAAAGCATTCTGGCTATACTTCTTCTAACATGGATTAGTTTGTTCTTTTGGAAGACAATGTTACTTTCAATATCCGTCACCGGTTCACAATTCAGCTGCATGGATTCTTCTTCAATCTTCCTTACTTCACATGTGTACGAAGTAACTGAAAATACCACCCTTGAATCAGGCACACCTTAGTCCTAGTAACATCCTTACAAGTAACAAACTTGCAGCAGATTTACCCACTGCAACTTGTCTTTGGTTCTCTTGACTGCTGCTTCCATGAGCACTGATTGTGGATCCAAGCAAGACAAAATCCTTGACAACTTCAATCTTTTCTCCATTTATCTTGATGCTAGCTATTGGTTCCATTGTAAGGATTTTGGTTTTCTTTACATTGAGCTGCAATCAATCCATACTGATGTGTGCAATCTTTGATCTTCATTGATAAGTGCTTCAAGCCCTCCTCACTTTCAGCAAGTAAGGATGTGTCATCTGTATATCATTGGTGGTTAATAGGCCTTCCTCCAATTCTGACCTGAACCTCTGCCAGCTTTCTGTTAATGTACTGTTGCAACTGTTGTCAAATTATCTTCAGGGAAATTTTATTTTCATGGGATATCAGTGATATTGTTCTCTAATTTGTACATTCTGTTGACTCACTTTTCTTTGGAATGGGTACAAATAAAGATCTCTTCCAATCGGCCAAAAGGTTGTCTTCCAAATCTCTTGGCATAGACAAGTGTTTCCAATGCTTCATTTGCTTGTTGAGACATTTCATCTGGGGGTCCGTCAATTCCTAGAGCCTGGTTTTTAGCTATGGGAGAAAGATGGGGCTTTCTACGCTCATAAAGAGTTACAGTCGTGGAAACATATAGGGGAAATTATTCCTGGTTCTATAGGGTGTCTATGAATTGGCATCAAGTCAATGGCAGTGACTTTGCTTTAGAACTAATGCTTAAGGTAAACAAGCGGCCATCTAGCTCAGAAGCAACCAAGCCAGCAGGGAAGAAGCACTCCAGTCTGTTTGATCATGAGATGCCAACGGGATCAAAGAACAAAAAAACATACCATTATGTGCTCACCTCCCTGATACGATTGCTGAAGACATATGGGGGCATAAGCAAATGTGGTGAGTAAAGCTGATGGTGCCCGGCTATCAAAAAATATAGTGTATGGGGTCTTAAAGGCTTGAAAGTAAACAAGTGGCCATCTAGCTCAGAAGCAACAAAGCCCACGTGGAAGAAGCACACCAGCCTGTGTGATCACGAGGGTTCTGGTAAAAGGAAAAGACCACCTGCTGTCTTTTAGACCTGTTTGGCATCTAGCCCCGGATCTTGCATTTGGATTGTTTCTGCCTGCCCCTCAGATTTGGGACTGAATAGCACCCACCACCACCTGAGGCATTTCCTCAAAGTGTCGTGGGTTTCTGTGGGATGTTGCAGGGAATGGCAGAACCAAGAAATGTGAGGGAATACATCATTTAAGGGAGGAGTGGTGCAGGTCTAGCACTTCAATGGGTTGGTTATTTGGCACATTTTTAATCTCTAACTTCTCGGGACTACCCTGGCCAAAAAAATTTATTACCATAGTGCTGAAATTCTGTATAAGTGAATACGATCCTCTCCTGTCTTCCCACTTGATGACTGGATTGTCGCTATGTGCACTGGACATGGACTGCACATGGAGAACAGTTCAGGCAGCTCAGTTCAGCAACAGAACCCAGTTTCCAGGCAGTACTTACTTGAGGTGTGTCTGGTCGATGGTATCATCCTTGTCACCTGTGGTCTTGAGCCGTTTCTGCTTTTCGAAGTTCTTGTTCTCTTGGAGATGTGTCAGGATTGCTGCCAAGGCCGCCGCACAGAGATTGGCTGAGCGGAAGGAGACAATGGTGCACACATGTTGCACTGCCACGCAGTCATCCTCTGACGGCTCCAAGCCCAGGTCAGTCAAGATTTTTTCTGTGTTAGTAAGGCCTTCTTTATCCCTGGCCAAGGAAAGGAATGAGATGGTTATACTTATTCATCTTCTGAGAGGCCACTTCCTCACCATCCAGGATTGTGAAAATAAACAGACCAGCACCCAGGAATGTAATAAGAATGTCAATGTCACCAATTATCACAGCAGCCAGCACTTTGTCCTGGGTACTATCTAAGGACTTCATAGACTTTAACTCATCTCTACAACAAAGAGGTTAAGTAATTTGTGTGTTTTCACGGCAGTAGCCAAATGCTAGAGCTTGGATTTGCATTCAGTCAGTCAGATAAAAGCCCATGATTTTGACCACCCTGAGTTACACCGACTTCATAGGAAATCCACCTCCACCAATTGGACACAACAGACTCTGTGGGCAGGTAACACTCTACATAACTCAGTATCTAAACTGATTACCAAGCTCAGGGCAATGCCACAGTTTGTAGGCCTGAGGAGGCAGGATCCTAAATTGACTGGGGCCAGCCACCTTCACTAGACAGTTCCCATTGCTGGTTACTGTGTGAAAGGCCTCAAGTCACCACAGTCAAATCAGTACCTAAAGGGACCAGGTGTCAGAGGTTCTTAACTTGGCTCCAAAAAGGTCCTAATATTGTAAGAAGATCTGCTTCCCAGGGCTTCCCCATGATTGCTAAGCAGACCACATGTTGATCCTGCCCCAGTCCTCTGCAGAACCAAGGCAGGTGGGACCAGCCAGCAGCTTACTTCTCCATGGCAGCCACGTGCCATGTCTCAATCTTGTCCTTGGTGTGGAGAGCAGAGGATGTCTTGCCACCAAACAGGAGGCCAGCCCTGGTCATCTTCAGCAAGATGAGCCTGACCAGTTCCCCCAGGTACAAGCCACTGATCATCTTCTCAAACCTGCAATGTGGTCAAGAGATGAGTGGAAGAAATGACTTGGGCTCTTCAGCATTCTTTTCCCAAAGACCACGAGGCACAACACACGATATGCAATGTAGCCAAGAGGAATTCCTGAGAACTGAATGAAGGTGAACATGATAGTAGGACAAGAGGCAAATAAACAGAAACAGATGAAAGTACTAGCAGGCAAAATCCATATAAAGAGACATAAATATTGGTATGTATCTATGAAAATATATTACTATACAAGAATAGGGATATTGATCTATGTACATATATATACATGTTAGATTATTAAAGGTAGCAGATGGACTTTGGACCTCTAATTAAGTGTTCACTCAACACAAGAACACGTTGATCTGATAAACCAGCACTCTGTGATACAAGCCTTCCCAACATGATTGCTGAAGACAAAATGGGTATATGAGCAACTCTGAAGAAAGTTGATGGTGCAAGCTATTAAAAGATAAAGTGTCTACTTCCGGAAAGATTGTGACTGAGTAACACATGCCATAAGAACTCCGCAGAAATCTGCCCAGGAGAGTTACTAAGAGGGAAATTCAACACGCTGGATCACAGGAGGAGTATCATAAAAATAAGTAGGCACAGATCCACACGGTTTTGAGGGGTTGGGGGCGTTGGCTTACCACAGTGGAGGCCAGCTAGGGTTTAACTTTAGCCACACTACTGTCTTGGCTGGAGCCGGAACCATTTGGAGCCATCACAGGGGCTTTATCTCAACACAGCCACAGCTTGCCACCATCTCGGGTCAGGGGTAAAACCTAGCAGCCCCATGGGCAGTGATCGGGCACAGCTATATTGTTACTTTTGTTTGCCTCTCTTATCTCTATCCCCCCACAGTCTCAGAAGGCTTAGTTTTTTTTCTCCTCTTTGTCTTTTCCCTGTTCTCTCACACACCACTGCTCACTTCCAGACCACTCCCCCTTAGCCTAAGGCATTTACGCCTGCTCCAAACCCAGTAAGGTGAGCTCCACCCTGTGCAGCACAGCCCAAAGCCTGGCCGATTTCTACCATGAGATACTCTGTCCAACTTCTTAGTGGGGAATACCTGCCTATGTGGCTGGGGAGCTCCTATTTTTCCGCTGTTGTCCCATGTGACTGAGGGAACTTCCTCCCGCCTACCTTAGTGCTTCACAAGGTCTAAAGCAGCTTGGCCAAAATTCGCCAATGTTCTAAGGAATCTCTGCTGAACCTCCGCAGTGATCTACCTGGCCAGGGAAATTCTGCCCACCAATCACAGTGTTCTACACCAAAGCAGGCAACCCACCAGCCTTCTGGGGGCACTCACCTTGAAAGTGAAGCCACAAAAAGATAAAGTGGTAGGCTAATTCCACAGTGAAATTAGATGTAGGCAGTTAGAAGAGACATTCCTATGGGTCTTCCAGAGAGAGCCAGTGCTCTTTGACTCCCTGGAAAATGGCACCTGCCTCCTCTAAAACAATACAATGCAAACAGCAATCAGCCCCAACGACCTCAACGAAAACACAGAAAAACAGGAGAAAAAAAGGCAATAGCAGAAGATGTCCTGAACCTAACAACATGCATAGAAGAAGCAGACATTCAGCTGCCATAGAAAGAAATTTTCAGAATGCTGCTTGGAGTCATTCAGGATATGAGGGAAATAATACAGAAAAATGATGAAATGATAGAGGAGATAAAGGCCATACACCAAAGGGAAACACAAGATCTTAGGGAGGAGATGAAAAAAACAGTAGTAGACTCATGGACCTCGAGAATTGACTGGAAGAAGCAGAGAACCATATCAGTGACTTGGAGGACAGCCCAGCAGACTTTAACAAACGTGAACAAAAATCTAATAAGATCATCAGAGAAGCTGAAGAAAACCTAAGAGCTATGTCTGATGCTATGAAGATGAACATCAGAATAATTGGAATACCAGAGGAATACACAACAAAGAAGTCATCTGCAACCATTGTGAGAGAATTCTTGGAGGAAAACTTCCCCAGCTTAATGAATGAAAACCAGGCAACCATTCAGGAGGCTGAAAGAATCCCAGCAAAACTGGATCGCAAGAAGTCACCAAGGCACATAAGAGTTAAATTATCCAACTTTGAGGAAAAGGAGAAAATCATGAGAGCAGCTAGGGAAAAACAAGCAATCACATATAAAGGTTCCCAAATAAGAATATACTCATATATATCAGCTGAAACTATGGAGAAGAGGAAAGAGTGGAGAAACATAGCCCAAAAATTGAAGAAAAACAATGCAAACCCAAGAATACTCTACCCAGATAAATTATAGATAAAGATAGATGGGGAACAGTCTTTCCAGACAAGGAAAAAGTCAAGGAATATGTTAGAAGAAACCCAGCCCTACAAGATTCTTGCTGACCCAGTATGGGCAGAAGAACAGCACTCACCAAGCATAAATAAGAGACCACCGCAGAGAACAACCTTATCCAGAGGGCCACAAAGAGAAAACAGACCCCAAGATAGCATTTGATTAAGTATGGAAAGAAGTCAAGAATGATGCAAACACACACACATGCACAACACACTAATAAGAAAGGACGGTAGGAAAATACCCAACACAAAAGAAATAAGATGACATCACAGAGTACACATATGGAGATAATAACCCTGAATATTAATGTACTGAACTCAGGCATTAAAAGGCTGAGGCTAGCAGACTGCCTTAGAAATTATAACCCATCAATCTGCTGCCTACAGGAGACACAGCCTGAGACTACGGACAAAAATAGAATGAGAATCAAAGGCTGAAGAAAGGTATACCAAGCAAAGCAATTCAAAAGAAGCTGATGCTGCAATCCTAATCGCACATAAAATTGACCTCAAATTCAAAGCATAAAAAGAGATAAAGAGGGACACTGTATAATGTTCATGGGAACAGTAAAGAACCACTAAGCATTGTAAACATATATTTCCTGAATGAGAGACCCGCTGAATATATCAACCAAACACTCTAAAAGATGAAAAAAGAAATCAGTCTTAACAATTATAGTGGGTGACTTCAGTACACCACGCTCTGAAAAAGATAGAACACAAATTAGACAATTTGACATGATAGATATTTACAGAGCTTTTGATCCAAATACCAAAAGTTGACAATCTTTTCAAGTTCGCAAGGCACATATTCAAAGATAGACCACATGCTGGGGCATAAAGTGAATCTACATAAATTGAAGCACATTGATATCATGTGCTTTATACAATTGATGCATGTCTATGTATGGATTGTGATAAGAGTTGTATGAGGCCCTAATAAAATGTTTTTTTAAAAAAAGCACATTGATATCATATAGACCTCTCTCTCTGACCTTTGTGCCATAAGGCTGGAAATAACAAAAGGAAGATAAAGCAAGAGCAAACTATTGGAGGAAGAATACCTCTTTATTGCAAAAGGAGTGCACACTGGCACAGACCAGAATGAAATTAGGAAATTTCTAGAAACCAATAAGAAACAATTACATGTCATACCAAAACTTATGGGACACAGCAAAGGCAGTCATCAGAGGAAGTTTCATAGCAATACATGCACACCTGAGAAGGGAAGAGAGACTCATGATTGATATGCTGGCACAAAATTTACAACAACTAGAGCAGAGTCATCAGGACAATCGTACTAATAGCAAAAGAAAAGAAATAATAAAAATCAGGGCTGAGATTCAGGAGAGGGAAAATAAGAAAACTATGGAAAAAATTAAAGCTGCTAAAAGTTGGTTCTTTGAAAGGATAAACAGAATTGACTGACCATTGGCAAACCTAACCAAAGAAAAGAGGGAACAAATTTCAATAGCAAGAATTAGGGATGAAAGAGGGGACATTACAACAGACCCTAATGAAATCAAAGGGATAATTATACAGTAATATGAATGATTGTACTCTAATGAATTCAGCAACTTGGAAGACATGGACAAATTCTTGGAAAAACAATCCCTCCCTAGACTATCCCCAAAGGACTCCAAGAATCTCAACAGACCCATAGCAATATAAGAAATAGACAAGGTTAACAAGGGATTACCAACAAAAAAATCCTCTGGACCAGATGGCTTCACTGGAGAAATCTACCAATCATTTAGGGAAGAACTAACACCAATCCTACACAAACTCTTGCAGGGATGGTTCAACATACAAATGACCATTAGTATCATTCGCCATATTGACATGAAAAACTATAAGAACTACATGATAATATCAATAGACGCAGAAAAAGCATTCGACAACACACCAATTCCTGTTTAAGACACTTGAGAAGATAGGAATGGAAGGAAAGTTCCTCAAGATAATACAAGCTATATATGAAAAAACAAGAGCCAACGTGGTAGTCAATTGAGAAAAGACTAACATAATCCCACTGAAAAAGGGGACTAGACAAGGATGTCCCTTGTCCCACTTTTACTTAATATCGTGATGGAGGTTTTAGCTAACAGCTTAAGGCAAAGAAAAGACATCAAAGGTATTTGTCTGGGGAAGGAAGAGGCGAAACTATAATTATTTGCAGATGATATGATGTTATATATGGAAAATCATAAAAGCTCCACAAAGGGAGTACTGGAAACAATAGAGGAGTTTGGCAGAGTGGTAGGATACAAGAACAACAAACAGAAGTCGATCAGACTGCTATACACATTGGATAAGACCACAGAAGAGGAGATCAAAAAGGTGGCACCCTTAACAATAGCCCACCATAAATTGAAATATCTAGGGACATACCTGACTAAAAGAACAAAAGAGCTATATGAGGAAAACTAGAGAACACTATTACAAGAAACCCAGAGTGACCTCAACGAATGGAAGCATATCCCATGCTCTTGGATTGGAAGACTCAGTATAGTCAAGATGTCAGTTCTGCCCGAGGCACTATATAAGTTTAATGCAATCCCGATACAATTACCCTCATCTTTCTTCAAAGAAATGGAAAAACTGATCACCAATTTCATATGGAGAGGGAAGAAGCCCAGAATTAGCAGATAACTCCTCAAGAAGAAGGACTAGTGGGAGGGCTTGCTTTACCTGACTTTAGCAGTATTATACAGCCACAGTTGTCAAAACTGCATAGTATTGTTATAATGACAGATACTCAGACCAATGAAAAAAAAACTGAAAACCCAGAAATAAAATCATCAGCATACAGAAAACTCATCTTTGATAAGGGCCCCAAAATATACAAAAGAAGCAGATGTGCTCTTTAAAAGGTGCTGCTGGAAAAAATGGATATCTACCTGCAGAAAAATGAAGCAAGAACCGTATCTCACTCCATGCACACTTTGAGAATGATTGGGGCAGGGAATGTGCGGATGTGCTTTATACAATTGATGTATGTATATGTATGGATTGTGATAAGAGTTGTATGAGCCCCTAATAAAATGTAAAAAAAGAATAAACTCAAGGTGGATCACAGACCTTGAAGGAAAAACTCAAATTATTAGGGCCATCAAAGAGGGATTTGGGACCAACTTGAGAACTTTGACACAGGGAATATATAGGCTATGAGAAATAGAAAAGGACACAGATACAGAGGAGTCAAAAATTGACAAGTGGGATATACTGAAGATAAAACGCCTGTGAACATCTAAAGCATTTGCCAAGAAAGTAATAAGAGAATCCGTGGACTGGGAATACGTCTTTAGCAATGACACATCAGACAATGGCCTTATTACTAAAATATGCAAAACTCTGTTAGCTTCCAAAAAGAAAAAAAAACTAATTGCCCACTGAGGAGTTGGGCAAAGGACCTGAACAGAAGTTTCACAGGGGCAGAAATCCAAATGGCCAATTAACATATGAGAAAATGTTGCTGATTTTTAGCCATAAGAGAAATGAAAATTAAAACATCAATGAGATAACACCTAACACCCTCAAAGGTAGCCCAATTCAAAAAATCAGAAAGCAACAAGTGTTGGAGGGGCTGTGGGGAGACAGGAACTCTCATCCACTGCTGGTGGACCTGTAGGTATGAATAGCCACTATGGAAATTGATCTGGCGATATCTAAAACAGATGGAAATCGAGCTACCATACAATTCAGCCATCCCCCTGCTGGACATATACCCCGAAGAGGCAAGAAACAAACCACAGCCAGACATCTGTGCCCCAATGTTCACTGCAGCACAGTTCACAATTGAAAGAAGTTCAGAACAGCAAGGGGAACTGAGCAACGAAGTCCCCAGGGAATGGCACAAATAGACTTTGGGGCCAGGGCTTGGAACCCCATCAGACTCAAACAGGAAACACTCCTAAAGTCAACAAACAGTCTTTTAACTAACTGTAAGCTTTTCTTTTTTGTTGTAGTTGCGTTGTGGGTTTTTTTTGGTCAATGGCTTTTTGCTGTATTTTTGTTGCGTAGTTTTGCTCGGTCTTTTTTGTGCATGTTATTATCTCTGCAGGTCTGTCTAAATAAGATAGGCTGGATGAATAATCTGGAGAAGAAAAAACCGGACCAACAGTTCTGAGGAGACATGGGAGAGGAAGAGGTGTGGGGAAAGGAAGTGATTTTAACAAACCCAGGGACAAGAGAATAACAAGTGATCCAAATCGGTGGTGAGGAGGGTGTAGAAGGCCTGGTAGGACGTGATCAAGGTTAATGTAACCAAGAGAAATTACTAAAACCCAAATGAAGGCTGAGCATGATAGTGGGACAAGAGGAAAGTCAAAGGAAATAGAGGAAAGAGCAAGGAGGCAAAGGGCATTTATAGAGTTATAAATAAAGGCATTTATATATGTAAATATATTTATTTATGAAGTTGGGGAAATAGATGTATGTGCATATATTTATAGGTTTAGTGTTAAGGTAGCAGATGGACATTGGGCCTCCACTCAAGTACTCCCTCAATGCAAGGATACTTTATTCTATTAAACTGGCATTCCATGATGCTCACCTTCCCAACACAACCGTTGAAGACAAAACGGGTGCATAAACAAATGTGGTGAAGAAAGCTGATGATGCTCAGCTATCAAAAGATATAACGTCTGTGGTCTTTAAGGCTTGAAGGTAAACAAGCAGCTATCTAGCTCTGAAGCAACAAAACTCACATGGAAGAAGCACACTGGTCTGTGTGATCACAAGGTGTCAAAGAGATGAGGTATCAGGCATCAGAGAACAAAAAATTGTATCATTGTGAATGAGGGGGAGTGCGGAGCCCAAAGCCCATCTGTAGGCAACTAGACATCCCCTTACTGAAGTGTCACATTGAGGAGACGAGTCAGTCAGGGTGCAGTGTAAGAACAATAAAACATACAACTTTTCTCTAGTTCCTAAATGCCTACCCACCTTATCATGATCCCAAGTCTACGTTACAAATCTGGCTAGACCAGAGGATGTACACTGGTACAGAAAGGAACTGGAAACACAGGGAATCCAGGACAGATGATCCTTTCAGGACCAGTGGTGAGAGTGGCGATTGACGGATGGTGGCGGGATGGTGGGGTAGAAAGGAGGAACCGATTACAGGTATCTACATATAACCTCCTCCCTGGGTGACGGACAATAGAAAAGTGGGTGAAGGGAGATGTTGGTCAGTGTAAGATATGACAAAATAATAATTTATAAATCATCAAGGATTCATGAGGGAGAGGGGAGTGGGGAGGGAGGGGGAAAATGAGGAGTTGATGCCAGGGGCTTACATGGAGGGCAAATGTTTTGAGAATGATGAGGGTAATGAATGTACAAATGTGCTTTATACAATTGATGTATTTATGGATTGTGATAAGAGTTGTATGATACCCAATTAAATTTTTTTAAGTTTAAAAAAATGATATAGTATCTGCAGTCTTAAAGGCTTGAAGTTAAATGAACGGCCATATAGCGGGGAATGAACAAAGCTTACATGAAAGAAGCATACCAGCCTATGTGATGAAAAGGTAATCAATGGAATCAGGTATAGGAAGATTAAAAAGCAAACAGCTATCCTGAGGTGAAACAGAGGGGTGAGGGTGGAGATCCAAAGCCTGCCTATAGACAACTGGACATCCCCTAACAGAAGGGTCACATTGAATGAACAATTCAGCCAGGGTGCAGTATAGCACCAATGAAAGACACAACATTCCTCTGGTTCTTTAATGCTTCCTCCCCACCTATATCATGACCCCCCAGTTCTACCTCACAAATCATGCTAGACCAGAGGATGTACATTGGTACAGATAAGAGCTTTCAACACATGGAAGGCAGAACAGATAAACCCGTTAGAAACATTAATGAGAGTAGCAATAACTTGAGGGTAAGGGGAGGGGAGGGAAGCGGGGAAAAGAGGTAACCAATAGCAATGATAGATGTATAGCACCCCTCTCCCACAGGGAGACAAATAACAGAAAGGTGGGTGAAGGGATACATTAGATGATGTAAGATATGAAAAAATAATAATATATAATTTATCAAGGGTTCACATAGATGGGAAAAAGAGGAACCAATAACAAGGGCTCAAGTAGAAAGATAATGTAAAAATGATGATGGCAACATATGTATAAATTTGCTTAATATAAATGATATTTAGATTATTATAATATCAATAACAGCCCCCATTAAGGTGATTTAAAAAAACAAAACCAGGAAGAGCCCCTCAACCATGTGGATCCACACCGGCCTCATCTACAAAAGTAAAGGGCTCAACTAGAAGAGGTCCAAGATTCTCTGCTGTCACCACGTGCTTCATTCCAGGAATCTCTGTCAGACCCCTCTGGCCGTAGGAGTGTCCCTCTCATGGGAGGGGGACTAGTGCCATTGGGTTGTTTGCCTCATGGTGACCCCCATGTGTCAGAGGACAATTGTGCTCCACAGGTTTCAGTGGCTGTTTTTTCAGAAGTAAATCCATAGAAATTTTTCCCCGGATGTCTGAAAATCCAATCTCTTAGCTAGCAACTTAATAACTTTCACTTTCCAGAGACTCTTGTGTTGGTGAAAAGGAGGCGCAATTTCAGATTCTTTCCCAAGGTTATTTAATCATAGCATGAAAAACTCATCCTAAGAATTCATGTATAAGAGATTAATAATTATGTCAAAATAAAAAATTATTACTGGTCACTATGAATCAGAATCAACTTGATGGCAGTAAGTTTTTTTTAAAGTGTGGAAAGGTGTGAGAGAAAAGGATTTTTGCTTAGAGAGCATTATATTGCTAGTGGCGGACTACTTTGGAAAAGGATATTAAGAATCATTGCGCAACTTGAAGATCACTGATCAATATTATCACTGTTACTTCAATGTATATGTAGAAATTAAGTTGGCCTATTTTATGTGTATTTCCCCCTACAATTAAAATGCATAGTCAAAAGCATATATTGTAAAGGGGGTAAAAGTCCAATATATCAAGCTTCTCTCCAAGTGAGAAAGATGCTATGTCTCTGAGCTGAGCTTGGGTAGTTCCAGAGAGGTTCCACCAGAATAAAGAAGCTATCTTTATTCTGATTTCATGAAACAAAAACACACTATTACTGAAGATGGCGCTCAGGTAGGCAGCACATACTGGTATCTCTTTTGTGTATGGTGGATTTGATGTCCAAGAGGACTAGTGGGAGAATGCTGATGAGTGAGACAACCCTGGGTACCTCCCTCAGCCACAAGTCAACCCCCCACCACCCCCACACACATGTGCCTGAGCTGGATCCCCTGAGATCTGATCCTTGGGACAACTTAGCTTAGCCGGCAGGGCTGCTCTTGTACACCACCACTGATGCGGCCACGGTCGCTGATTGCGCCACCCCACCCCCAGGCCTGGTCACCATGCCAGGAGCTGCTTAACTGCCCTGCCAAGACTTACACAGCTGTGGCAGAACCCCCTCACAGCAGCTGCCCACTCACAGCCCTCCCTAAGAGAGCTGCTCCCTTCTCTCACGGTTCCCCTCTCTCCACTTGGCGGTGACCCACCACCAAGCTCAGGTCTCTTCTTCCATTCACCAAAGGCCTCAGGAACTGGTCTTCAGTCTACCTGTAGCAGGTTAGGTAACCTGTACCTGGGGTGCCCCTCCCCCTACTGTAGCCTGAGACACCTCCACTCGTGCCCCCGCCCAAGACCAAGCAGCTCCCAAATGCTCCTGCCCATACTGGCCCATGCCCCTACTGTGTGCTTCTGTGTGCTACTGCATGCTCCTCCCTGGCAACCCGAGGCCTCCCTGATCCCGCCAGTGCCGCTCCTGCTCGTGCCAGCTTAGCACTCTCCTTGTGTCCCAAACCCACAGGGAACAGCAGGGAGTGCATCCTCAGTCCAAAAAGCACATTCCCCACACATAGCCTGGCTCCAAAGCCCCGGGGACAAGTGACCCCAGTCCAAGGGCTTCCCAAATGACATCAGACACACTGCTTCAGACCCCACCGTGGCCAATTCCCATCAAGTGCCCCCCCCAAAGACTTACCATTGCTCACAGGGCTCCTCCATTCCCGCCATCCACAGCAGCAGTGGTCTGTCCCACACCAGTGCAGCGCTCCACACCCACAAATGCAGCAGCTGCCCCTACCAGTGCCAGGCACCTACGCCTTATGGAGGCTTTCTCCAGGCACCCACACCAGGACATTGGGGCTGTTTTTACCCTCGATCAGCAATGCCTCCTGTGGCAGTGAGGTCTCCCACATCTTTGCCTTCTACTAGAGCTCATTAAAGAAATTTAAAAATTAAACAAGAAAAAAGGCTGCTAATCGTGGCCTGACAGACCAGTTAAAAGCATCTCCAGGGAATGCATACATACAGGCTCCAGCCCCACTCCAGTCACTGAATCTCTGTGGAAACCAGCCTACACAGCAGTCTGACCCACCTCTATAGTAGGCCATAGGCAGCCCCCAAAAGCACCCTTATCAGTAACACAAAAAGAACTCAGGGCCCCCTGGTCTCCTAGAAACGACGCCCACCAAAAAACCCCCGAGAGACAAAACACAATATCAGAGTTGATGATGCTCATAAAAGAATAAGACAGATCTGCCACAAAAAGAAATCTGCTTGGAGTAATACAGGAGTTGAGGGACACAAGGCAGAATCAGGATGCAATGAGAGAGGAAATTAAGTCCACAATTGATGGGATGAACTCCACGATAGAGGAAATGGAGTCTATGCATCAATGGGAAATAGAGGTGCTAACGGATATGGTTGCAGAAGTCACACACAAGTCCACAGTATTTACCGATTAGATAAGAGGAGGCAGAGAACTAACTGTATCAGCAATCTCAAAGACACTCAGGCAGATCTCAGCAAATGAGAAAGGCCATTAATTAGGTAAATAAAAGAGGCAGAAGAAAACCTGAGATCAATGATAGATGTTGTGAGGAGGGATAATATTCTAATAATTGGTCTACCAGAGAAGGACACCACAAACAAATCTACAGCTAAAATAGCAAAGGAAATTCTGGAAGCAAACTTTCCAACCTTAATGAATGAGAATCAAACACTCACAGAGGAAGCAGAGAAGACACCACTAGACTAAACTCCAAGAAGAAACTTTGAGGGAAAATAGACCATTTTAAGAGCAGCAAGAGAAAGGGAGATGGCCACATACAAGGGAGCTCGGGTAAGAATATGCTCAGACCTATCAGCAGAAACCATGAAGAGATGGAGAGAGTGGAGCAACATCTTTCAAAAGCTGAAAGAAAAAAAGTACCTGCCCGAGAATCCTCTACCATGGCAAATTATACATGAACTAGATCGGGAGATAAGGGTCTTCCAGACCAGGAAAAACTCAAAGAATATGCTGCAAGACACACAACCCTGCAGAAGATACAGGCCAACTCACTATGATCAGAGGATCACATCCACCAAGCACAAACAGGAGACCAACATATAGCTCAACTCCATCCAGAAGCCAATGTGCTGACAACAATTACAAGCTAACATGGCCTCAGAGGGAAAAGAAGACAAGAATGAAGCCCCCCACACAAACAGAGCACACTGATATGAAGGGAGATAAGAATGCATGCAAAGAACAAGGCACGAGATGACAGCAATGAATCCACAGATTGTGATAATAACTCTAAAATGCAATGGCCTCAAGTCATACATTCAAATAAAAAGGCTAGATGATTGGCTCAAAATACCTAACCCAACAATCCGTTGCCTGCAATACACACATCATAAACTCATGGATAAAAATAAACTAAGAATAAAAGGCTGGCAGAAGGTATGCCAGGCAAACAGCAACTTAAAAAAAAAGCAGGAGTGGAAATCATAATCTCCGACAAAATTGACCTCAAGGTTCAAACCATAATAAGAGACAAGGAGGGTAAACGAGCGGCCATCTAGCTCAGAAGCAACAAAGCCCACATGGAAGAAGCACACCAGCCTGTGTGATCAAGAGGTACTGAAGGGATCAGGTATTGGGCATCAAAGGACACAAAACGTATCACTGTGTGCTCACCTTCACAATATGATCGCTGAGGACAAATGGGTGCATCGGCAAAAGTGGTGAAGAAAGGTGATTGTGGCCGGCTATCAAAAGATATATTGTCTGGAGTCTTAAAGGCTTGAAGGTAAACAAGCGGCCATCTAGCAAGGAAGCAACAAAGCCCACATGGAAGAAGCACACCAGTCTGTGTGATCATGAGGTGTCGAAGGGATCAGGTATCAGGCATCAAAGAACAAAATATCAAATCATTGTGAATGAGGGGGAGTGCATATTGGGGAACCAAGACCTATCTGTAGGCAATTGGACATCCTCTTAAAGAAGGATTGTGGGAAGGAGACAAGCCAGTCAGGGTGCAGTGTAGCAACAATAAAACATACAACTTTCCTCTAGTTCCTAAATGCATCCTCCCACCCCACTATCATGATCCCAAGTCTACCTTACAAATCTGGCAAGACCAGAGGATGTACACTGGTACAGATAGGAACTGGATATACAGGGAATTGAAGACAGATGATCCCTTCAGGACCAGTGTTGAGAGTGGCGATACCTGGAGTGTGGAGGGAGGGTGGGGCAGAAAGGGGGGACCAATTACAAGGATCTGCATATAATCTCCTCTGTGGGTGTGGACAACAGAAAAGTGGATGAAGGGAGATGTCAGATAGTGTAAGATATGACAAAATAATAATTTACAAATTATCAGGGGTTCATGAGGGAGAGGGGAGTGGGGAGGGAAGGGAAAAATGAGGAGCTGATACCAAGGGCTCAAGCAGAAAGCAAATGTTTTGAGAATACTGAGGGCAACAAATGAACAAATGTGCTTGACACTGTGGATGAATGTATGGATTGTGATAAGAGTTGTACGAACCCCCAATAAAATGATTAAAAGATTATTGTCGCAAAAAGGTTTTCTATGAAAAAATCAACAGAACGCACAGACCGCTGGCGAATCTAACCAAGGAAAGGAAGGAGCAAACATCAATAGCCAGGATGATGGATGAAACAGGAAATCACAACAGATCCCAATGAGATTTTAAAAATAGCCACAAAGGACTGTATGAAGGAATATATTCTAATGAATTAAAAAATGTGGAAGACATGGATAAATACTTGGGAAAACCGTCCCTTCCTAGATTATCCCAGACAGAGGTCAAGAATCTCAACAAACCCATAGCAAAAGAAGAAATAGATATTGTTATCAAGAACCTATCAACAACAAAAAAATTCCCCAGATTTGACGACTTCACAGGGGAATTCTACCAACCATTCAGGAAAAAGTTGTCACTGATCCTCCACAAAGTATTCCAGAGCATAGAAAAGGATGGCAAACTCCCAAACTCATTCTATGTAGCCAGTATAACTTTGACACCCAAACAGGGAAAGGATCCCACAGGTATAGAGAACTACAGACCGATATCTCTAATGAGCATAGATGTGAAAATTCTTAACAAAATATTGACCAATAGAATACAATAGTATATAAAACATGTCATCCACCATGGTCAGGTAGGATTTATCCAAAGGATGAGGGATTGTTTAACATCTGAAAATCCATTACTATTATGTACCACATAGATAAGAAAAAGTATAAGAACCACAAGATAACATCAATAGACTCAGAAAAAGCATTTGACAACATCCAACACCCATTCCTAATTAAGACACTCATGAAGGTAGGAATGGAAGGAAAATTCCTCAAGCTAATACAAGCTATCTACAAAAAGGCAACATCATAGTTAATGGAGGAAAGATGAAAACAATTCCACTGAAAAGGGGGACCAGACAAGGATACTCCTTGTCCCCACTTCTATTCAATATTGTACTGGAGGTCCTAGCTAACAACATAAGACAGCGGAAGAACATTAAAGGTATCCAACTGGGCAAGCAGGAGGGGAAACTATAGCTATTTGCACATGACATGATTTTGTACACTGAAAATCCCAAAAGCTCCACAATGGAATGGAAGAATATGGAAGAGTGGCAAGATACAAGATCAACAAACAGATGTCTATTGGTTTGCTATATACATCAGACAGGACCATGGAAGAGGAAATTAAGAAGGCAGTACCCTTCACAATAGTCAAGAACAAATTGAAATTCCTAGGGATATATTTAACCAAAAGAACTAAAAATCTATGTAAGGAAAACTACAAGACCCTATGACAGGAAATCAAAAGCAACCTCCACAAATGGAAGAACATCTCATGCTAGTGCTTTGGAAGACTCAACATAGTGAAGATGTCAATCTTACCCAAAGATCATTATAAGTTTAATGCTATTCTGATTCAAATACCAACAACCTTCTTCAAAGAATTGGAGAAACTGACCACCAATTTCATATGGAAAGGGAAGAAGCCCAGAATTAGCAGAGGATTCCTAAAGAAGATGGACAGAGTTGGAGGACTCCCTTTACCTGACTTTAACACCTATTACACAGCCGCAGTGGTCAAAACAGTGTGGTACTGGCATAATGACAGATACTCATACCAGTGGAAAAGAATAGAAATCCCAGAAGTAAAACCATCAGCATATAGACAACTAATCTTTGATAAGGGCCCCAAAAGCACCAAGTGGGAGGCGGATTCCCTCTTTAACTAGTGGTGCAGGAAACATTGGATATCCACATGTAGAAAAATGAAACAAGATGTTTACCTTGCCTCGTGCACAAGAACAAACTCAAGGTGGATGACAGACCTAGAAATAAATTCTCAAAGAATCAGAATCAATAAGTAATCTGGACTAACCTAAGGTTACTGGCCTATGGAATACCTAGGTTCACTGCAATAGGGAAGGGTATATAAACAGGTGAACTGGAAATTGACAAATGGGACTTAAGAAGAATAAAAAAACTGTGCACGTTGAAAGACTTCACCAAGAGAGTAACAAGGCAACCCACCAACTGGGAGAGGATTTTTAGCAATGACACATCAAACAAAGGGCTTATTACTAAAATTTACAATACCCTCTTGGCCTGCAATAAGAGGAAAACAGTTAATCTCTTGAGGAAGCGGGCAAAAGAAGTGAAAAGAAATTTCCCTAGGGAGGAGACCCATATGGCCAATAAACACATAATCCTGATCATTAGCCATAAGAGAAATGCAAACTAAAATAACCATGAGGTGCCACCTAACATCCTTGAGGTAAGCCCAAATCAGAAAATCAGAGAGTAACAAATGTTGGAGCGGATTTGGCAAAATAGGAACTCTCCTCCACTGCTGGTGGTCGTGTAGACATGTACAGGCACCGTGGAAAGCAATCTGGCGATATTTAAAGAAAATGGAAATTGATCTACCTTATAACCCTGCTATCCCTTTACGGGACACAGACCTAGAAGATAGAAGAAATAAAACAGATCAGTTATCTGTGCCCCAATGTTTATTGCGGCATAATTCACAATCACAAAGGGTTGGAAACAACCTAAATTTCCATTGATAGACAAGTGGATTAGTAAACTCTGGCAGCACTAAAAAGTACAGATAATCACATGAAACACATAGTTTCAAGGGAAGAGTTAGAGGAAATTATGCTAAGCAAGGTCAGCCAATCACAAAAGGACAAGTATAACATGACCCCCTGAGGTAAGTATAATCAACACAGTAGGTATAGAAGAAAAGACACTTATCTCACAATATATGGGTGGAAGCACAGGCAGTCGGGTGGAGGTCAGACCAAACCCAAGGAGGTACATGTGAATCCAACATAAAGCAGGGGAAAGGGGGAAAGACGGGGGGAGAAAGGGGGATGCCACATGGAAGAAGCACACCAGCCTGTGTGATCACGAGGTGTCGAAGGGATCAGGTGTAAGGCATCAACAGACAAAAAAATCTTACCATAGTGAATGAAGGGGAAAGTGCAGAGTGGATACCCAAAGCCCATTTGTTGGCCAATGGAGATTCCCCCCTCACAGAAGGGTCTAGGGGAGATGAGTCAGTCAAGGTGTGATGCAGCACCGATGAAGAATACAGCTTTCCTCTAGTTCCTAAATGCTTCCTCCCCCCCACCCCCCGCCCACTATCATGATCCGAATTCTACCTTGAAAGTCTGGCTAGACCAGAGGTTGTACACTGGTGCAGATAGGTGCTGGAGGCACAGGGAATCCAGGGTGGATGATACCTTCAGGACCAGGGGTGTGAGTGGTGATACTGGGAGGTTAGAGGGAGGGTGGGTTGGAAAAAAGGAACCCATGACAAGGACCTACATGTGACCTCCTCCCTGGGGGACAGACGACAGAGGGGGTGGTGGTGAAGGGAGACGTCGGACAGGGCAAGATATGACAAAATAATGATTTATAAATTATCAAGGGCTCACGAGGGGAGGGGAGCGGGGAGGGAAGGGGAAAAAAGAGGACCTGATGCCAAAGGCTTACCTGGAGAGCAAATGCTTTGAAAATGACGAGGGCAATGAATGTACAGATGTGCTTTATACAATTGATGTATGTATGGATTATGATAAGAGTTTTATGAGCCCCTAATTTAAAAAAAATAAAGAAAAGGGGGCACAGCAGAGAAACTGAGATGATGGCATGGGGGGAATGGGGCACTAACCCATCCAGAGGAAGTGTATTGGTTTGTTTCTCCACAGAATTGGGAGTGTGAATACAGACCCCACCATGGAGTACCAAGCCAAGAGGGCAATGTAACCACATGGAGGATTGCGTGAAAAGATTGGGCTACAGGGCCGCCCCAAGCAGAGCCAATCTGGTCCCTGCCCTAGAAGTAAACCTTCAGATGGGGGGAAAGAGTCAGCTTACCATGCCCACACGGAAGCAAACCCAGAAGGAACAAAAGAAAGGGACAGTCGGCTTAGACTCCATATTAACACACCAAGCCCAGAGGATGAGGTCCCTGCACGGAGCTGCTAAGACAGAGAGGACTGTAGGACCGCCAACAACTCAAGACATGTTGTCCCCTCACTGGAGCGTACTGTGACAGAGGACAATAATGGGGACACACGGTGGGGACACATGAGGCCTGAGTTCCCTGCAGCGGGACAAGCCAAGAAGGGAGCATAGCAGATCAGCAATTGGAACAAAGCCAACCCATAAAGCCCCTAGAGACCCCCAAATAGACTTTGGGCTAGGAGGGGCAGCCCCCAACTCTCCCAGGACCAGTGGGGAGATATTTATAAAGGCCAGTGGACAGACCTGGAACCATGTATTTTTTTCCTCTCCTTTTCTGTTTTCAACGTGCCGTTTTCTTATTGTTTGGACATTGCTATATAGGACAGGCATGGGAAGCAAGCTCAGGGAGAAAGCAATGGGGCCAATGGCCCCAGAGAGTCTTGGGGGAAGAAGTGGGGAGGAGGGTGAAAGGCGTGTCAAGAAAACAACGCCACAGACAGGAGAACAACCAGGGAACTAAAACCAACATCCAGGAGGGTGTTGCAGAGATCCTGTGGGTATTACAGCAGCGCCAATCTAGCTGAGAGGAAGTCCTAAGAGGTAGAAGAAGGGAGAATGTGATGGTGGGCAGGAAGCAGCAAATGGAAACAGAGGAAAGCTCTAAGAAGCAAAGCTATAGATAAAGTTTTAACACAGGTGTGTACTTACTGTATATAAATACATGAATCCATAAAAATAGAGGTATTGGCCTATGCACATATATTTATAAGGTACTACACTGAGACTGTGAATGGGCCTTGGGCCTCAGCTCATAACTCCTCTCAATACAAGAACATTTTGTGCTAACAAAATGGCATTTTGTGATACTCTTCCCCCACCCCACCTCACCCTCGACGCGACAGCTGAAGACAAAATAGGTTCATAAGCAGATGTGGGGAAGACAGTGGATGGTGCTCAGCTATTAAAAGATACAGCGTCTGGGGTCTGAAAGGCCTGAAGTTAAACAAGCGGCCATCCAACAATGAAGCACCAAGCCCACAGGGAAGAAGCACAGCAGCTGGTGCGATCATTACGTGTCATCAGGACCAGCAACAGGCATCAGAAGATTTATAACAAACAACAAACAAACAAACAAGAATGAGTTGGTGAAAATGAGGGGGATCAGAGTGGAGACCCAAAGCCCAGCTGTAGACAATGGAACATCCCCCCACAGTGGGGTCGCAGGTAAGGGATTAGTCAATCAAGGTGCAGTAGAGCACTGATGGATAACACAATATACCTCTGATCCCTTGAGGCTTCCTCACCCCCCACTATCATGACCCCAGTGCTGCTTCCCACTGTGGACTGGACCAGAATGTACATAGGGATAGACAAGAGATAAAGCCCACAACACACGGAACCCAGGAACAGGAATGGGAATAGAGATACCAAAAGGGTAGTGGGAAGGTGGTGGGTGGGGAGACAGTGGGTACCAATCACAATGAATGGCACATAACTACACACACTCCTCCAGGGGGAAGAGCAACAGAAACCACTGGGAAGGGAGACAACGGTTGGCGTTAAATATGAAAATAATAACCATCTATAATCTATCAAGGGGCCATGGGGGTGGGGTGGGGAATAGGAGCTGATCCCAAGGGCTCAACAGAAAGTCAATGTCTAGAAAAGAACGATGAGAATATATATACTAATATGTCTGATAAATTGATGTATGGATTGTAACAAGAGTTGTAAAAGCCCCAATACAATGATCTTAAAAGAAAAATAATATAGAAAAATAAACACAGTAGGTACCTCGTAGTCAAAGCATTGAAAACTAAATATAAAACCCAAGAAGAAAGAAAGAACATTAAGGGCTGTAAATATAAATCCTTATATGTAAATACACATTAATTTTTAAAGCAAAACACACTAACTTTTTCCTGGGTACAAAATTAAATAAATTTTTTATTCTTCAAGCCTGATATGATGCAAAATCATAGATGATCTTTTTCATAATTAATTTCATCACAGACACACACACACACACACACACACGTATACACCAAAGCCATAGACCATCAAGGAAACTAAAGAAATCTAAAGAACTCAGAAATTCAGTCTGTATTTTGTGGAACAGACTATTTTTAAGTGAATAAAGACAGATACTTGCTTTACAAGCCTCCAATTCTAATGTTGAATAATGTCTGGGAGATGTTTAAGGCATTTATTCATCAGGCTCCTTGGCACAACAGTTGATGCCAAGGTTGAGACTGGGAAAGTACCAGATGAGCTTGGAACCTCTTGGCTCCAAATAAGGAATACTTGACCCGAAATAGGAAAAAAAATACATAATCAATTAAATAGAAAAATCCATGCATCCATACTAACATAAGCAAATGGTGAAGATAAGAAAGCTTTTTTAAAACAGAATATCACTTCCCAAATATAAGCCATCTAACTGAGAAACAACAAAGCCCACATGGAAGCAGCACACCAGCCTGTGAGATCATGAGGTGTTGAAGGGATCAGGTATCAGTTATCAAAGGCCAAAACCACCATAACATTGTGAATGAAGGAGAGTGCAGAGTGGGAACCCAGGGCCCATCTGTGGACAATTGGACATCCCCTTGCAGAAGGGCTGTGGGGAGGAGACAAAGGAGTCAGGGTGCAGTGTAGCAATAATGAAACATACATTTTTTCCCTCTAGTTCTTGAATGCTTCCTCACTCCCACCATCATGATCCCAATTCTACCTTACAAATCCGGCTGGATTGGGAGAGGTACACTGGTACAGATAGGAACTGGAAACACAGGGAATCCAGAAGAGATGAACCCATCAGGTCCAGTAGATGAGAGTGACAATACTAGGAGGGTGGAGTGAAGGTGAGGATGATGGGGGAACAGATTACAAGGATCTATATATAACCTCCTCCGTGGGGGGATGGACAGTGGTGAAGTGAGTCAAGGGAGACATTGGACCATGTAAGATGTGACAAAATAATAATAATTTATAAATTATCAATGGTTCATGGGAGAGGAGGGAGAGGAGATGGAGGGGAAAATGAGGAGCTGATACCAAGGGCTCAAGTAGAAAGCAAATGTTTTGAGAATGATGAGGGCAACGAATGTACAAATGTGCTTGACACAATGGATGTATGTGTGGATTGTGATAAGAGTTGTACAAGCCCCCAGGAAATTATTTGATTATTAATAAAAAGGAATGATGGACTTAAGAATTTAATGAGTGCTAAAATGAGTGTATGGCAAGTTGATAAGGAACAAGAGATTTTCATGTTCCAAAACTTGCCCTCACTGCACACTTATTCATTGTAAAGAGGCCAATAATAATTTTATGATCATAAAACCTACTGGTTGTCCCTTCACCAAGTAAACCCAGTTAATGGCAAACAGACAGTATGTGCACCCAAAAGGACACACTATGTCCTTTTGTTATTCTATGTCATTCTATGTTATTCCTCAAAAGAAAGAAAAAGAGAAGTGTATTACCTAAAGGGAATCAAAATAAAACATAAGATAAACCCAAATAGAGACACACTGTGTAAAGTAAATGGTCTGTATTGTTTAAGGCCATGAAAAACGTAGATAAGCTAAGGAACTGTTTAAATTAAAAGGAGGTTAAAGAGACATGGAGGCAAAATGCAACCTGTAACCCTGGATTAGGACATCGTTTTTCTTTTTGTGCTATAGAACATTAACGGGCAACAAGTGAATTTTGAATAAAGTCTACATATTAAAGTCCATATATTAGAAGTGGTAAGTGGGAGTAATGGAAACCCAAAGCATGAGGCATTCAGCTGAGTCCTACCTACTTCCTCAGCCCCCTCACTTGTCTAATCCGAGACTCCTTGTCTGAAAGCTCTAAGAAGGCAGGACCCAGGCGACCTCACTCACAGCCATTTTTCCAGTGCTCCAAAAATACTGATGGAATTGGAATTAGGGTATGATCTAAGGGAAATCATTCCATTACCTTATATGTTAATTGCAAGCCTTGCCTTGTAATCTAATTGTGGTGGATAATGGTCACAACCAAAGAGCCTCCTAGGTGACGTGGTGGTGTGCTGAATAAATTGTTATTTCCTGGGGACAATGCCCAGAGTATGACAGTCCAGTACTTACAGTTGCTTTCCTGGGTGGAGAGAGCCCAGGTCCAGCTCCCTGTCAAACTCAGTGCGGATGTCTTCCAGAACCCCATCATCCCCAAAGGCTCCCCACTCTGTGTTGATGCACATCTTTCCTTCATCGCCTTCCACCAGGTCAATGTTGCTCATGTCCTCCATATAACATGCATTGGTGCCATTACCTGAACAAAGGATCAGAAATCATATGCAAAGAAGAAAGGGCTCCTGGCTGGGCAAAACCAGAGTACAACATTGGTTTACAACAGATTTATTCTGTAACCATGGACCATGGCTCTGATAGGATTAAATTTATTGACTTGCATAGAAATAATCGTGAAATCAAATGGCAAAATGACAGTGTGAAGTTTCCGACTTAAAACAATCTGACTTGTAGACTTTAACTATTGCAACAGGGTGGTGAAACAACAAAATTTATAAGAAAAGATTGATGGATACGAGTGCACACAGAATTAATTATTAAAGATGCAATAAAGGAAGATGAACTGGAAGAATTTTTAGGAGAATATAATGAATTTATTCTAATATTTTGTATTCTGGCATTGTCTACCACATTTTTAGAAAATAATTTAAGGAACCCCCTAAAGGATCATCCTACTATATATATATGGAACAGTATATATGCCATGTTCAATACCTTACTAGCATGCTAAAGCCTCTGTGATGTGTTACCTAGAATAATATGAGATATTGTTTTTCTAGTGACAAATATCTCACAATAATCTTATAAACTTTTAATAATTTTTAAAAATTACAGTGAGATTACAAAATGAGCAATTAAACCATGAGTGATATTTTTCAGTATGTGGGTGAAAAGCTAGTTAAAATTAAGAACTCTTAAAAAAAGAACTCTTAATAATACATTTGGAAACACATGAAACAACGTGAGGAAAATAATTTCATCTAAAGTGATAGCATATCAGAAATAGTTGCCTTGTTCTCAAATTCTAATGAGTTTGAACTTAAGGTGAAGGCCATGTTACATTTGAAAAGCATTTGGAAAATCTATAAAAGGGTAATATTGAAAGTGCAACAAAGGAAATCAATTCAGGAAATATACATGTTTCAAAGGATCATGTTGATGAAATGGAATTTTGAGAAATTAAGTTGAAGTCAAATGACTACTGCTAGTATTGACTCTATATAGCTTTGGCAATGTACAGGAGTTGACAAAGAGTTATTAATCATGCATATATTAAACACTTGTAATAACACTAGGGTGGGTATTAAAGTACTAATATTTCATGTCTTTATGTATTAATTATGGTAGCACACTGTATTCCTAGAAATTCCTATCAATTTTACATGACTGTTATAAAACTACTCACTGCAAGGTCAACAGTTCAAAAGCACCAGCAGCCCTTCAGGAGGAAGATCAGGCTTTCTACTCTTGTAAAGAGTTAACGTCTCAGAAAACCCACAATGCAGTTCTAACTTGTCTAATGGGTACTAGGAGTCGGAATCAACTCAAGGGCAGCAAGCTCGGTTTAGATATTTATTAAGTGTTTGTTGTGACAGGTCACCTACATCAAAGTTAAGTTTGGTTTCAGTGCTTTTTACAGCATTGAGAGTTCTCTATTAAAAATGCTTTACATCTTTGACTTAATATTTATATGCAATACTGTTTTTAATAAATAGCTTTTAAGTTTGAGTTGTTAAAATACTTTTTACATTATGTTTTCTTTTTATTGAAATATTTTGATGTAATGATGAGGGCAATGAATGTACAGATGTACATGACACAATGGTTGGATGTATGGATTGTGATAAGAGTTGTATGAGCCCCCAATAAAATGATTTTTTTAATGATTTAAAATTATTTATATGCAATACTATTCTTACAGTGATTCAGGACTGCAACAAATCATGGTATATTTTTTTAAGCGTGAGTCTTTAAAAACACTTTTTATATTATGTTTATTTGTTATTGAAATATTTTGAGGTAATGATGAGGGCAATGAATGTACAAATGTGCTTTACACAATTGAAGTATTGTGATAAGAGTTGTATGAGTCCCTAATAAAATGATTTTAAAAATTTGAGGCGGTGATTAAAATTGAATAACATTGCCATTTCAGATTTAATTATAGTGAATGCATAGAAAGAAATAATTTAATATTTCTACTTTCAAAACTAATTATAAAATCTTGAGGTTAACAAAATTTGAATTAATATATAAAATGCAATATTATTGGTAATAAAGAATGAATTTGGTAGTTGTATTTCTTCAAAATAAATTGCTTCATATTATCTACTTTTATAATGTAAATATGAGATTACAAAGGGAGATGAGTTACCTTAACCTAATATACCCTTTTCCTAAGCCCCAAATCCTTATTTCAATCCTTTCCCTAAACTACTTAGCTTCCTTTCTAGTTGATACTAAATACATTCTTTACTGATGGCCTTCCATAAACTGTCCCTAGCACAGTTACAACCTTTTCTTTGGCAGACATTAACTATCACTTCAGAAAGCAATATTCCACTGTTGAAATACTAAGTCACTCCAATGAAATAACTCAAAGACTTTATAATATAATACTGAAAGACCTGGAATCAGCTGCAAATGAGCACCAGGAATCTTCTTGGGATGGTGGAAATGATCTGACCTAAGATTGTGGCAATGGTTACAAAATGCTACATATTTATTTTTTTAATCACTGAATTATACACCTAGAATTAGACAATTTCTGTGCCTCACTGTTGCTGGTATGAGATGACGTGGAGTCAGGCCAACTCATAGCACCCCTATGTACAACACTGCCTGGCCCTGGGCGAGCATCACATCGTTTTTCCTGACTAGAGCGGTTTTTAAAAAGCAGCTGAGTATCTTTCCCGGGCTAATAGTCAAATCAGAGGACTTGAAAGACTACCAGAAGAACTAAGAAGTCTAGAAAAGCAGTGTTTAATATAAGAAATGGTAAAAACTTTTCTCAGCGAGGGTGACACAATCAGGTATGACACCCAGTCTGTGTGCCACCAGACTGACGCAGTGGGCAGTAGCTGGATGGCAGGCTGTGTGGGGCTCCTGGATGCAAGAAGGCAGAGGGAGCGGACCAGGTTTAAAGATCCTGCCCTTGGGGAAAGTCAGGCTGAGGGGGATGATGTTAGAATTTGAGAAATGGCCATTCCAAAAACCATAGTGGGAAAGGAATGAGAAGGAGAAGGGAATATTCAATTTGGTTTCATTGTATCCCAAATGGAGCCCCTCCTTGCCAGGTGCGATCACCCCTGGAACCAAGGCTCCACCCCTGCCTCCCTGGCCCAAGACCACATCACATCTCACCTGGACGGTACAATTGTCTCTCTAAGGGTCTACCTGCTTCCAGTCACCTTTAATAAGCAATTCTCCACAGAGCAATTAAAATGATCTTTTGATCGCTTCTCAGCCTTTTGACTCTGATCAAGTGTAGTAAAAATGAGCTTTTGAAAATGCACATCTGTGTTTAACATCATTTGTCTTTAAGGAAATGCAAATCAAAGCCACAGGAGATAATACTTCACCTCCACTGGGATTATAAAAATTCAACAACTACCCTCCTAAACAAAGCAAAACAAAACAAAAAAACCTTGAAAGTAAGAATGTGGAGAAGGTGAAGCCCTGATCTATTAGTGGAGGAATATAAAATGATGCAGTCACTGTGAAGGATTAGATGGGAAATTATTGATTTTGCCAGCATGATCATTTTAAAAAGCACATGTTGTTTATCCTTCCCCAAGGTCTTCAGTGGCTGTCTGACTGCTGCAGAGGCAAAGCCAATGATCTTACTGTGACTCTTGCCCCTTGCCTGATGCCATAGACTTCCTATTTCCTCTCTTCTCTGCAACTCCACATGGCTTTCTACGTTCAACACGGAGGCTCCTTAAAACCTCCAACAAGTCACCACTTAGAGAGGCCTTCCTTCCCTGGCTGCATCCCTGGGCTCACTCACTCCCTTGCTCACTCAAGGGCACCCAGCTTAATGTCCTATACCACAGCCAACACCGCCTGGCATCAGCTTGTTGGTTTAGTAGGTTTTTACTTCCATACCCTTGATGAAGACACGGACTCCTGTAAACTCACCACTGTGTCCCAACACAGCATAGGACCTAGCCTACAACAAGCACTAGTTTAATAATAAATGTATTATATTTCCATCTTCCTACATAGCTGCCCCTAAAGAAAGTATCCCACACACACCCCACACCCCACTTTCCCAGCTGCATCAATTCATTCTGAGTTTGCTGAGACTAAGATCCAAACAGTCCTAGTTCTCCCACTCCCAAAAAGCAAGTCAAATAGTTACCAATGATAACTCCGATTTCACATTGAGGATTATTGTAGGCGCACGCCATCAGGGTCCCCACTGTGTCATTGACCAAGGTGATGAACTCCAACTCCATGTCCTGTCAGAACACAAGTCCCAGGGAGCATCAGTGGGTGGAAGGGCAGAGGAAGCTAAAGCAGTGGCAGTGATTGGTTCAGACAGTAATTAAATGTTGCTTGCTGGGTCTACCCTGGGGGGAACCAGGTCTTTCTGACGACCAAATGCCCTCCAGACCAGGCCAGTGTTGGGGAGACAGAATAGCAGATTAGGGGCTGAAGGGGGAACATATGTGTCTCCTTATTGTGCCTCTTTGCAATGAAAATATGGGAGCCCACCCCCAGGACCCAAGCCTCTTGTTTGGGGAACTCTGGGAAGACAAGGCAAGTCTCCACTACAGTGAGACCTTGCCTAAGACTGAGCCCTTCTACCGTTCCTTCTTCCAGGGCAGGCACAGCATCCCACAGCCCAGGCAAGGCGCATGACTCACCGAGTGTTTCTGCATGGCGTTCCATAGGTGACTCACTACATCTGTGTCCTGAACTGCCCGAGTCTTAAATGTCTTGGTCCACGAAAGCAGGACCCCCTGTGGGAAGAGGTCAATCCAAGTGAAAACGAGAAAGGTCTCCGCTGTGAACATTGTTACTGTGACTCCTGTCAGGTTGGTCTTAATTAATTGCATCCTTATCCAGGACAAAACAAAATGGCTGCTCCATCCCTCAGAGCCAATCATGCGAAGGATTCTCATTGACCGATTTTTGAAGGAGAATAAGGGCTTTTCTTCCTAATCTTAATGTTAAACTCTGCTGTTAAAAAGAAATCTTTTAACATTACTGAAGGATGGGTGAATGGTGGTTGGCCATGGGGTTCTCTGGTGCTGCAAATTCCAATCCATTTTAATTCCATTAGGGAAAGAAGTGTCTGTGCTATGTTATTGAGGCAGGATTAATACTGGGTGTGTTTTGAGTTCATTGTTTTGGCCAGAAAAGCACATTAAACCATCAAGAGAAAAAATCAGAGATGGAGAAGAGAGATGCTAAGCCACATGAAAATCAATCAGGAGCAAGGAGCTTTTCCAACCAGCAGAGGGAGAAAAATGCTCTCAATGAGACGCAGAACCCTGAATCGGGACTTGTAGCCCCCACACAGTGAGTAAATGAATTTGATGGCTAACACCCCCCAGTTGAGGCATTTCTGTGACAGCAACACCAGATAATCAGATCTCTTGCTCAGGTTCCACTCCAGAACCACCACTGTCCCATGTGACATGCTGCAGGAATGTCATCCTCACACCACAAACAACCCCCTCCCTGCCCTTCTCTCCTCTAAGCGAAGCACCACAATTACGGATACTTTTCTCTTCAGAGATCATTTACATATCAGAGGACTTCAAAAGTTTGTGGGAAAATTGCATGATCTTTTAATTCTATTTTTCTATGAACTTTTTGAAGCCTTCTCATATCTACCACTCTCATCTGAGTAGTTATAAAGATTATACATGATGGCTAAAGGAGCAATCACTGAGGTGTTAGGACACTTGGATTAATGAAACATTGCACAAGTTATCGAATCTTTCTGAATACTAGTTTATTCATCTGTAAAATGGAACTATCACTTCAGTACCATTTACAGGAATGAAGACATCTGGTGTATTTAAAAAAACAAACTAAAACAAACACTGCCATCAAGTCAATTCTGACTAATGGTGACTCTGTAGGACAGGGTGAACTGCCCTGAGACCGTACTTCTTTGCAGGAGTAGAAAGTCTCATATACTCTGGGTGGTTTGGAACTGAATATCCACTATACCCGTGTGCAGAATAAATGGTTTGCTTGTCCCATAAAACAAGACTAATATGGTGTCATCTATTTTTTACTTCTATATACATGATTTATTTGAAATGTGATTTGTTGTACATCCTAAAAATGAAATTAGAGAAGATTTCCAACTGCATAAATCACTATCATCTTAGGAAAGTAATGTGTGCGGTGGGGGTGGGGTGGGGGTGAAGTTTCAAAAAAAAACATACTTTGGTTTCTATCACATGTATTTTTAGGTTTTCCAAAGGACAAAGGATGACCAAAAACTTTCCAATATTAGAAGACCTATATTTTATTCTTACATCCTCAAAAAGCTCTGGAAGACTGAAGAGTTTCTCTCCTTCTTTGCAAACATAAGCCTCTCTCCTCTGTGAGCCAACCTATGTCCAGTGAGGAAGTGTTTCTCACATCCTTACATTCATATTTCTCCATGTGAAGTTTTGGTTCCTGGAGAAGGAACAAATGTTTCCAAAATTGTTAATACACAAACCTTCTTTGAAATGGGTTATTATGTGTTGAGAGGGATAAAGTTTGACAAAACGTTTCCCTATACTGTGCATTCTTTTCTGCTGAGTGAGGTGTGTGGACCAACTATAGGCTTTCACACATTCTTCACCTTCCTAAGGCCTTTCTCTCCAGTGTGAAGTTCTAGTACTGACAGGTGACTAAAAGCATGCCCAAATTCCCAAGACTTAAAAGGACCCCCCTCCCTATGTCTTCTTTTGTTTACTGAGATATGAGGACTGAATAAAGGTTTCCACATATTCTTTACATCCTTAAGGTTTCTCTTCACTGTGAATTATCTTACGTTTAGTGAGTGCTACAGGGTAAACAAAGGTTTTCCCACATTCTTTGCATTTATAAGGCTTCTCCCCACTCTGTTTCTTTTTGTGTTCACTGAGGTGTGAAGACTGCCTGAAGACTTTCCCACATATTTTACACACATAAGGTCTCTCTCCACTGTGAGTTCTTAAATGTTTAGTTAGAGCTGACCCTGGATAAAACATTTCCCCACATTCCTTACATTCATAATGTCTCTCTCCACTATGAGTTTTCATATGTACACTTAGAATCGAGGGATGTCCAAAGGCTTTCCCACATTCCATACATTGATAAGGCCGCTTTCCACTGTGAGCTGTCATGTGTCTAGTGAGATATGACCTTGAATAAAACATTTTCCCACATTCTTGACATTCATGACTCTTCCTATTTTGAGTTTTTATAGATCTATTTAACATTGGGGGAATTTCTAAAGGCTTTTCCACATTCTGTACATTCACAAGGTTTATCTCCACTGTGAGTTCCCATGTGTTTATTTAGAACTAAGGGAAAAATGAAGGGTTTCCCATATTCTTTACATTTATAGGACATCTTCCTGCAATGTGTTCTTTTATGACCAATGAACGGTAAGGACTGGGTAAAGGTTTCCCACATTATTCACATATATAAGGCCTCTCATCATTTTGAGTCCCTATACATTTAGTAAGGGGCAAGGAACTACTACAGAGTTTACCACAGTGCATAAAGTTACAGTTTCACTCTAGTAAATGTTTTTGAATGGGACTTTAGGCAGCAGGGACTACTGAAGTTTTTGCCACATTCTTTATACTGGTAAGGTCTGGATCCAGTGTCAGTTCTGACCTCATGATTAAATGTACCATCTTCACAAAAGTTCAAAGGATTTATGCTTGGGGTTTCTTTAAGACTAGTAAGATTTGCAGCCCAGTAAAAACATTGCCCATATGGGTCAACTTTTTAAATATTTCTTTATCTTCTTCACTCGCATACAGGTTCTCTACCCACTTTTTCTCAAAGACGTTTGTTTCTTGGTTGTGGTGGTGATGCTCACTGTTACAAAAATTCACATATTCCGCGTAATGTGAACAACCAACAGTCATTCTTCATGAATCACATATTATATGTTCAACAAACATCTTGTATCCATTGTTATCCAATTTGAGAGACTGACTCAATAGTGTGAAGTTAAAATATAAAAGTAAACAGAAAGGAAATTTGATGAGGAACAAGACACAAGGCACCTGAATCAAGGTTCCTGATGATTTGTACCATCACATTCTTGTACAATTTCCTCTGAGAAAAATCCAGCAAAACCCACTCTTCCTGGGTAAAGTTCATGGTCACATCCTCAAACACCACTGAATCCATTTCTTGTCTGGTTTCTTTATGTCGAATTGAAAGTCCTCTCTGAACCCCTGAAGTCACTTAAGTAGGAAGGATGGCAGTGGAAGCCAGGCCACCACACTCTCTGAAGACAGATGAATGTTTAATCCACATGGCCAGTCAGAGCTTTTGAAATTTGTACTTCTGCATGGATGTGCAGGATGATTGCCTTTGGTACCCAGCTGTGGAGTCTGGATTAGTTCTCTGTGTGGCATGGCTGGGACCTCTTGGCACACAAAGACACAGGTGCAACCTCTCCTCCACGGTGGGGTCAGGCCAGCGGGGTGTGGGCAGGAGGGTGGGAATGCGGCTCACTTAGAAGAGCTAGAACCAGGGGCTCTGGACACAGCTTGCCCACAGGAAATCCCGATGTCCAGGAGCAGACCAGGGCAGACACAGAGGCAGGGACTGAGCACCAGAGCAGCACCCTTCAGGCCCACTGGGCCCTCCCGTGCCACAACTTGTCAACATGGTGTTTATCTTGTAGGAACCCCTTGAGAACTTAATTTCAACTTAGAAAATTGGTTTTAGTTTTTTAAAGCAGTTTTCTTGATATAATATTCACATATAATATACTTCCATAGTTAAATAACTTTTAATTGTATATACATTTGTACATACATCGTTGCAATCACTTCCAATGCTTCCTCTCCCTCCAATATTCATTGTTTGCTCCCAAAATACCTTTACCATTCCCACCCCAAACCCCCAAATACGCAATACATCATTACATCAGTTATTGTCTCTATGCATTTGCTTCTTTTGTGTTTCACACTGGGAAACCCAACAGAAACAATAAAAATCAAAATGAGACAGAAAAAAATAATACTCTAAAGATAAAAATAAAGAAGAAGAAAGAAAAGACCACCAAAAATATTTTAAAAGCCAGAGAAGAAATATCTATCGTGGAACAGGTGAGAAATATTTGAGCCTAGAGATAATTCAGGTTGGGTCAAGAGAGAGGTCAACTGACCAAGTATCGTATTATATCATGGTTCAATCCACCATAATCAATTTTACAATATTCTCTGTCTGATAGCAAAGCTGTTCTAGTCCCTCACCTGTGATTAGAGGGGATCTACCAGAGGCTTCATCTGACTAGGTTCTCTGCAGATGGATTTTGGGCTCCCACTGTCCTCGATAGCCTTATAAAAATTGGGGGTTCACAATTTAAGCTCTGATACTTTTCCCTTCATCATATTTGGATTTTCTTAAGTGTCATTTTTGGATCACACAGGCTGGTGTGCTTCTTCTTTGTGGACTTAGTTGACACCGCACTTAAATGGCTGCTTGTTTGAACATCGACTTCAAGACCCCAGACGCTATTGCAATTGATAGCCGGGCACCATCTGCTTCCTTCAGCACACTATGCTGTAACACCTTTATCTGCAGTGATATCTTCATGAAGACAAGTATCCAGCAGGACCATGTTCTAACTGTTCTTGGGTTGGGGCTATAATTATGTGGGAGTCCAGTATTCATCTGCTTGTCGACAGGTTAGGAATGACTCTGTTTACTTTGGCAGTCATATTATAACAAAAACAAAAGCCAACAACAACAACAACAACAAAACAAACAAATAAGAACAAGAACAAAAAAAAGCAGAAAAATAAAACCAAAGAAACAAAAGAAAATATTGTCAGTCATCCGCCTAGGTTATCAGGTGATTTCATTGATAACATCAATAATTTATCCAATGACACAGAGTTAAAGATATTGTTGATCTGAGGAGTTTGTGTCAGCACAGTCCAACAGTGAGCTGCAACCCATGAGTTATTGCTTTGTACAGATTGATTTCTTAAATGATTGAGCTCTGTTTATACTGAGCACAGGGATTGATGCTAAGGGACATTTTCCTGTATCATTTCTTACAAGTGAAGATCCTTGCCTATCAGATTAAAGCCTGTCATATTAATGTAAGGGGAGAACCAAGGTATTAAATATATGGTGGTTCTGGGTCCCCTTTCATTGAACACCCACTAAGCCAGTGGTCCCTCCCAGGGTCCAATGGCCACCCTTTCCATCATCTTGGGGTGTCCATCTTTTGCTTTCTCTCCCATCAGAGTATATCAGTCCTTCAGAGCATTTAAATCCAAGTATACCAATAATTTTAATGTAGGTTCCCCCCCACAATAAGACCTTTTATTTGTTAACATTAAGTCTGAATTTTACACAGATGCTTGAACTGGTGGCTCATAGCCATCAGCTTGTTCCACTTTTGCACCTGTCTCTTCTCCAGGCCTTTCTCCAGAACTGCCACCTTCACCATGAAGCTCCATGAGTCTTCCCAATTCAAACTTGGGCTTTTTCAGCATCGTTACCTTTCTGACAAACACATCATGGAGAGGATAAATAGACTGGCAAGCCTTTTCTGTGTCTTTCCCAATGCTGTCTGGAATCAGTTTATTGACCACTCCTTTCAAGTAATTTATCTGCACCTCTCGGGTCATGATTGTCATCATTTTCTTTCGGATTTGGCAGACCTGCTGGTGCTGAGCATAAGAGGTCTTCCGAATCTGATTATTGCAAATTTTGGTAAAACCAACACAGAACAGACAAAGCAGATACCCAGGGGTAGTCTTGACATCAACATGAGCTTCTATCACGGTCTGCCATTTTTGGACCATGAAGAACATCTAGTCAAGAGATCCATCCCAGAGAAGTTAGTCAGGCAGTTTTGCCCTGAACATCCTCAGTAATTAACTTAAATTTTGTGAAGGTAACCTCATCATTCTACAGATCAGCAAGGCCCACTTCAAAAACTCGACCCTTGAGGCCATAAGATGCAATTTTGGTTCCTTGAGTCCTGGTGACTAGTGTTTTCCCAATATTTCTCATATTGAACATAGCTGGTGCTTTCACATCACACCAATCTTTCTTAGAAAATGCATCAACCACTTTCATCTTAGCTTCTTTGTGCCAACTTTTGTAAGGCGCGCGTTCTTGCCATCTGCCATGGTGCCGTGGCAGAGAGGCAAAAGGCAGTTTCTTTACTCGAGCTTTCATGCCGAATCCTGGTGTGGCCCTTGGGGAACACTGTGTTGACTGTTAAGGCCAGGGTCTGAGGTCATTATAGTGCTTCATCCATGGCATGGCTCACCGGGGATTCGATAGAAACATATTCATAGTGTCTATCCCAGAACATAGAATTAGATTTATTCTGCTTTTAGCTTCCCTACAATTACTGGTTAGCATCCCTTCCCATCAACCCACCATACCCACCAATAGAGACATCAGTGGCTCCTCTGAAATGTAGATGCTCCCCTCCCCTGGTCTTTACTCGATTTTCCCGTTCTCCTCTCATTCCTGTGGATTTGCCAGTCTCGCCTCAATGTTGTACAGCATCGGGTGGGTGGTCTTCTCCTTTCCCCCTTCTTAAAGGAGTGGCCCCAGCCAATGTGAGGTCTCCTCTTTTGAGGTGGTTCTTATGAAGTGCACATAAGGGGGGTGGTGTATGGTTCATGGCTGGTAGACAGATATTCTACCATTTGTTTGGGAATTAGTCTCTAAGATTTCTTAGGTTGTGTTTCTCCTTAGTAGTGGTCTCATACAACATCTATCCTTTTGTGACTGACTTCAATCAGGACAATGGTTTCCAGTCCTTCCATGTCATGTGGTGTTTCATGCTTTCATCACTGTTTTTCAGGGATGCCTAGCACTCCATTGTGTGTATGCACCATGGTTTCTTTATCCATTTTTCCACTGATGAGCATTTGGGCTACTTCCAGTTTGTTGCTATTGTGAACTGTGCTGCTGTAACATGGGAGAGCAGACATCCACTCATGTTGTGTCTCTTGTTTCTTTGGGGTATTTGCCTACTAGTGGTATTGCTGGATCATATTGGATTTCAATTCCCAGTTGCCTAAAGTGTCACCATATCATTTTCCATAGTGGGATATGTATTAACAAGTCCACCAACAGCATATAGGAGTTCCAGTCTCTCCACATCCTCTCCAGAATTGTTTTATTTTCTATTTTTTTAAAAATTGGGCTAGCCTTGTGGGTATAAAGTGGTATTTCACTGTGGTTTTAACTTGCATCTCCCTGATGGCTAGTGATCGTGAGCATTTTTCCATGTGTTTGTTAGCCATTTGTACTTCATTTTTTAGTGAACTGTCTGTTCATGTCTCCCTCCCCTTCACCCCATTTCTTAATTGGGTCATTTGCTATGTTCTTATTAAGCTGTTGCAGAGTTTGTATATTTTTACTAGACCCTTGTCCTATGTGTAGTTAGTAAAAAATGTTCCCAATCTGTGGGCTCTCATTTCCCTCTCCTTATGAAGTCTTGATGTGCTCTGTGATGTAATTTCATCATGTCCCAGTCATATATCTTATCTTCCACTGTGTTTTCCCCCTTTCATTTTATGCTGTAGTGCCCCACCCTAACAAATGGAGCTTTTTTCAGAGATATGTATTTAATTTTGTTTAACAAAATGACCTATCACTGTCAAAGTACCCTGTATGACACTTAATGCACTTGTCAACTCTGTGATTCCATTCTTAGAAACATTTTTCAGACCCATCGGTTTGGATGGCAGACAGCACCTCCCTTGTTTGTTTGTTTGTTTCTTCTTCACCTCTTCTACATCCTCAAATTGCTGTCCTTTCCTGTCCATCGGCATTCAAGGAACAAAATGAAGTTGCATGGAGTGACATCAGGTGAGGAAGATGTGTGGGGCACAAGTCAGGCCTTTTTTGTGTCTGCCACAAGTCAGGCCTTTTTTGTCACACACTGTTAAACCATCTTTTCAGAACCTCTAAATAGAAAGCTTGATTAACAGTCTGACCTGGTGGAAATAACTCCAAATGCACTATCCCCCTCATATTTGAAAAAAAAACAACAACCAAAAAAAGGGTATCATCTTGATCTTTGATTTCCTTTGATGGGATCTTGTTTGGGGTGGGGGTGGGGGGTGAGGTGTCGCTGGCATCTTCCATTGGCTCAATTATGCTTGCTTTCAGTGTTGTAAGAATAGCATCAGGTCTGGACACAAGTAGTGACCTTGAGGGTAAAAAGTCTGGATCATTTTGGAGCTGTTCTTGCAAAGCTGCCACTCGATGCTGTTTTTCCTGGTCAGTCAGAACCCAAGGCGCAAATGTCATAGCAACCCTTCTCATTGCCAAATCTTTCCATAAAATTCGCTGAGCCAAGTTCCAAGATAATCCAGATAACTTTCCCATCTCTTCAATGGTCCATGATTGGTTTTCAAACACAAGTGCACGAATTTTGTTGACATTTTCATTCATTCAGGAAGCTGAGGTACATCCAGAATGAGGTTTGTCGTCATACACGTGAGTTTTTCCCATAGTGCTGTCCTTGTGAGCTGTGCTCAAAATCCCAATAGTTTTTGCAGCATTTTTTCCAAACAGGAAACAAAATTTCACAGCTGAACCCTGTTCTCTTAAATTGGCCAACACAAAAATGAGGCTTGACCAAAACCGACTTACAAAAAAACCACTGTGACCAGAGATAATCTTCCCAGGTGATGTCACTGGATGCCCTAACTCAGAGCCAGTTGCTGGATTTTCACCCAGCCAGAAAAATGTGTACTAGAAAAGCTATGGCCGACTCTTGCTGGTCTCTTCCCCCCTCTCTCCTCGGCTCCCTCTCCCGTTTCCCTTTCCCCTTGTCCTCCTTCCCTTCCCCCTCTCACATGGACCACCAAGCGGGGCTGAGGTAAGCAATGCTACCATGAAATGTGTCTGACTCCATTACTTCTATCTCTCATGCTCTCGATGACTTAATATTATATATATCAACCGTTTTTAAAAAAAGGAAAGAAAAGAACAGCTATGTCCAGTGGAGCTTTTTTCTGTTTTCTTTTTCTTAAACTGAGTACCCCTCGTACTTAGTAGTATATGTATACCCTGCAATAAGACCCTTAAGTTTGTTCCAGCTTTCACATTGGTGATCCTGATATCTCTGGAGTTTACGTTTAGGTCTTTAGTCTACCTTCAGTTCATTTTTGAGCATTGGGAGAGTTATGACTCTTGGTTCATTCTTCTGTATAAGGAAATCCAGTGTCCAACAGGAAAATGGTTCTATATTTGCATTATTAATCATCTCCTTGTAAATAGTGTTCCCAAAAGCTTCATGCTTGAAATAATAAATAATCATAGACTTTTTTTAGAATGGGAGAAAACTTGAAGGGTAAGAGACTTGCTTAAGACAGAGTCCAGAGTGGCTGAGCCCCAATACTTGTCCTCGTGAAGGAAATACAGAAGAAATGGGTGCTACAGCAAAATGTGGGGGAAACAGTATATGGTTCTGGCTATCACTAGAATAGTGTCTGGGGTTTTAAAGACTAGTTTTCAAACAAGCAGGCCTCTAAGTGATTTGTCAACTAAACTCAGATGGAAGAAGCACACTAACATGTATGACCTAAGGATTATGATAATATAGTCCAAATCCAAAGGAGGGAATGGTATCAGAGCTTAAATTGTGAACTTTTGCTTTGCAGAAGGTTATGGATGACAGTGGAAGCCCAGAATCCATTTGCTGAAACTACACATAGACTAACTCTCCAATGACTTCTCTCTGACCATAACTGATGGATGGGAAAAACCTGGTTATCAGACAGAGAATATTATAAAGACAAGTATAGTAGATTACAATGACAAATCTGCCTTGAATGGTTAAAACCTTGTCATTTGATCTTCTTTGGATACACTTTGATCTTGATCTGATTTATAATATTTTCCGCTTTTTCCCCAAAATGGAGGTTTATCTCTGTTGTATTTTGTTGTTGTTGATATCCGCCTTGACTATTGTGTATTGTACCATGTTGGTCAGTATCTGAAACCTAGGATGGATGAGTCTATAGAGACAAAAACTAGCTAAGGGTTCCTGAGGGGTCTGGTAGAGGAGGTGACGGGGAGTGGGTTAGTGGGGAGCTGATATCAAGGTGGACACGAAGGAAAAAATGTTTTTAAACTGATTGTGGTAGTGATTGTACAACACTGCTTGAGCTGACTGAACTAGTGACTAGAATAATGTCTGGAGTATATCTTAATAAAATGATTAGGAAAAAATTAACAGAGTGGCTGAGACCAAGATGCCAAACTCCATGACCACACCTCCTCCAACTATCCCTTGAACTTTTAACAATGAAACCAAGACTGAGAGAGGAAGGCGATAGTTCCTGGACTCCTATGATTGAAGAACAGAGGCTAGCTTTTATGAAGAGGAACGTGGCCTGGGAACTGGAGGAAAGCTTATTAACAACTTGTGATGTGCACATGACTTGACCTTGTTTGATGAAAGCAAAGAGGACTAAAGCACTTGCTGCCTTCAGTTTGGAATACGTCTCTATGTAAACAAATACCTGCACAACTGCATCATGATAGAGAAAAGGTTGAAGTTGTCCAGGATCTTGTGTTGCTAGGATCCATAATTAATGCTCATGGAAGCAGCAGTAAGGAGATCAAAAGATCTGTTTGCATTAGGTAAATCTGCTACAGAAAACCCTTTTACAGTATTAAACAGCAAGGATATTTCTTTGAAGGCTAAGGTGTGCCTCACCCACGCCATGGTATTTTCGATGGCCTCTGACACACGTGAAAAAGTTTGGCATTGAAGAGAAAGGACTGAAGAATTGATGTATGTGAAATGCGGTACTAGAGAAGAATATGGACTTCCCATGGATGGCTAAAAGCAAATAAATCTGTCTTGGAAGAAGTATGGCCAGGGTGTTCCTTAGAGGTAAAGATGGGGAGACTCCGTCTCACGTATTTTGGACATGTTGTCAGGATAGACCAGTCCCTGGAGAAGGACATCTTGTTTGGTAAAGTAAAGGAGCAGCGAAGAAGAGGAAGGTCCTCAAGGAGATGGATTGAGACAGTGGCTGCAACAATGGGCTCAACTGTGGGAAAGATTGTGAGGATGGTGCAGGACTGGGCATTGCTTCATGTTGTTGTGCATAACGTCGCTATGGGTCAGAACTGACTTACTGGCACCTAAAAATAACAAAGATCCATAGATCTCTGATTCCTATCAGAATAACTGAATTTCTGCTTTTATAGCTTCACCTGATAGGAAAGTAAGAAATGAATAGTCTGGCCTAACCCCTCCCCTGCAAGAAATGCTATTAGGGACAAAGTAGGGACTCCAACAGGGTGATTTCAAGTTCATGTTTTGATTGTCAATTGGATGATACAACAGTATGCGCAATAAGAGATCAAGAGGTCTCGATTCTGAGCAGTAGTATCCTGGGGAGATTTGACCTCTAAGCATAATCCCCTGGCCCTAGAGAGCCCATGATCCTTTCCCATGCTCCCTTACTTATTTTCACAGATTGACGTAAGATCTGGTTCACCTTCCCCCTGTTTACAAATGAAAAGCTGAGACTCACAGAGATGAACTACCAGAGACCTACACCTGGAATTGGCATTACTGAGACCGTGGACACCTCATCTTTCAATAACTTTTATCTCAGGAACTCCATCTCAACCCCCCTCCTAAGAAATATTGGGGGTGAGATGCCCCGACCTTCCAGCTGTCATCCCAGGCAGCTATGTCAGTGGTTCTAAGTGTGGTCTCCATATAGCAGCTTCTGTATCACCTAGAAGTGGTTTGAAGGCAAATTTAGGGCTCCACACCAAACCTAATGATATAAAAACTGGCATAAGCCTTGAAGTCTGAGCTTTAACAAGCCCTGGCTAGGATTACCATGTACACACGGGCCTTGAGAACCACTGAACTATGTGCCCATTGAGCTTTGCCCATGTTGAGCATCAATTCAAGACACCTAGGTCCACAATGTCTCTGCCTCATATTTCACCTCATTATTTTTTTAAAAAGGCAAGAAACTGCTCTGGTTGCCCTGGGTCCCCTGTTCCCCCAAGGGCACAAGCTCACATCCTCCAAACCCAGACTTCACGTCCTACACATCTCCCTTACCCCCACCCCACACCAGCCTACCTCATTTAGTTTAGTCTGCCGGCAAGGAAACGGAAAAGTGAAGCCAAGGGGAAGTTTCTTCGGCTTCAAATCATGAGCCTCCATGAACTTGGCCAGACAGTCAGCAATGTACGCAAACAGCTGCAGAGAAGAGATAGCAAAGGACATGAGAAGAGGGACGGGTACTCGTCTGCCCAGGTGTCCCCACTTCACAGGAGCATGAGTACCTGGGAACCATTTCCTCGGGTGATTTTACTGGCCAGTGGGTACTCATTCTCCATCTGGATCTCAGGTTTCCCTTCTTCAGAGACTTGAACCTTCGATACTCGAACTTTGGTTTCTCCAAGTTCCACAACAAGAAGCTCTCTTTTTGCTACTGAAAACATAAAATACACAAAAGGACCGTTCATTAAGGGTCTATGATATGCCAAGCTCAACCAGCTGCTGTCGAGCATTGCAATGCGTGTGTCAGAGTATAAATGGTTTTCTATGTTTTGGAAATAGATCTCCCAGGTTTCCATTGAGGCACCTCTGGGTGAATTGAAGCCTCCAACCTTTTCATTAGCAACTGAACACACTAGACTGGCCGTAAAATAAATGTCATTAAACCTCCCAACCACCCTGTGTGCTTGGTGTCATGACCCCATTTCCTGAGACTCAAAGGAGGTGGTCATTTATGGAAGCAATTGCACTAAAGGACAGAGTCACGTGTGAGTCCAAGCCTGAGCCCTTCTCAGAGGACCCTGCTGTACGAGAGGAGTGCACTAGTGTGGAGAAGACGCAGTGACCTCCCTGTGAAAGTGACACTAGCAATGGGCTTTGAGGGTGAGGCAAATCCAGCCACAGCAAAGTGAAGAAAGCTACTCCTGCCAGGGAGGAATGTAGATAAAGGCATGAAAGAGAAGATCGAAAGAAGGGTGTGCAGTAAGAGAAACTGATCCCGAAACAGCTTAATCAGATAGGAGTAGAATGAGGGATGAAATCTACCAGAAGAACAGATATATTTGAATTATGGTATTTGCAAAAAATAGTTAATATACTATGTGTGGACAATAAAAAATTAATCAGTCTTACAAGAAGTATAACCTGAACTAACAACTACCCCCCTGGTTGGGAATAGTCCATCACAGTTCCTGTATTAAAAGACTGGGAGTAAATAAGGTTCAGACAGGTTACCCACTCTCTGGTAAGTTCATATAATATAAGGAGAAACTAATTACAGAAAAAATGAAGTCAGAGGATTTCTCTGAAAATTCTGTGTGCATTTCTGAAGCAGAGGCCTCAAGGGATTGTTGTATCCTTGTTTGATCTCGTAGAGTTGATCTCAAATAAACACCATGTGACAGAACAGAGCTTCCTCCATAGGATTTTCTGCTCTCCATAAGCGTTTCAGTGGCTAATCCCTCAGAAGTGGACAGTCTCTTCCTATTGAGCTCAGGCAACAATGGGCTCAGGCATAAACACCGATGGTGAGGACAGCTCACATCAGGCCATCTTTCTCTCTGTTGTACATGGGGACACAGTGAGTGCAAACCAACTCAATGGCAGCTGACAACAAGAGCAACACACATTTTCTAGGTTGTGATCTTTATAGAGCAAATAATCAAGTCTTTCTTATGTGGAGTCATTGAGTAGGATAGAACTGCCCACCTTTCAGTTAAGAGCAGAGTGTTTAACCGTTGTACTATCAGGGATCCTTCTCAAGGGATTAAGATAGTTTTATGTGTTAGTTTGTTAGTAAGGATGAAATTGCATCTCCTGCTCAGAAGTTCTCTGAAGAATTTAGGACATTTTAGGGAATTCAAAGCATTCCATCCACACGACCTCATCTGATCCTAACAACTCTGCAAGTCAGTGGGACAAACTGAGCACCACCCTTTTACTGGTCAGCACAGGAGCATGGACGGTCACAGAACTTCCAAGGGCACCTGGCTAAATAGGTCTTCAGGCCCAGCGCCTCACGCAACAAAATTGCTGGGGAGATACCTTCAACCAATTCACAACAATACACTGCTTTTTAATCCTGGTGAGATTTCCTGCATAATGAGAAGGTCTGAGGACAATGAAGAAAGGAGGTGGTGTCTCCTAACAAGTTTGAAAAACATTGTCCCTATGACTTCCAAGTCCTCCTCAAGCAGCCAGGGCGAGGAAAACACATCCTGCCCCTGCCACCTCCAGACTGCCAAAGGCCACGTTCCCTAGCTTCTGGGGACATGTCTTCTCCATGTCTGGAGACGGAGTCACAGCACAAGAAGCTAGGAGGACTTAGGTCTGTTGCTACCCCCACCCCTTCCTCTGTTGCTACCCCACTCTTCTTCCCTACGTGCCCCCTGCCAAACACAACCCATGAGCCAGAGAACAGGTATCGACCCCATGTCCTCTTCTCAATGGCCTGGAAGACACATCAAGAATAAGAGTCAGGTATTAGCCAAGATTTCAAAGAAGGACCATGTCTTCAAAGTTATGTTCCTTCAGGGTGGCGTACTAGCAGCCCACATCCCACCTTCCGGAGAAGGAATAAAGTCTTTCCCAGCACATCACAAGCCAGGGCCCTCCCATCAGCAAAACCAAGCTACCTTTGACCCACACGTTTCCTCAGAGGAGTCCAGAACCTCTCTGATCCAATAAAGGCTCCCAGAGGTTTTCCAAACTTGAGTCCTTGTTCCTGCAAGGGCCCCAACTCTTCCTCTGAAGTTTGGTTGGGGACTGAGACCCTGGTGCTCGATAAGCTCCTGGATCTACAGGGCTTTCATCTGGTTAACAGCGACAGGACTGCTACAGGGATTGTGCACGACTGTGAGTCCTTGGCAGCCAATATCTACAGTAGGTGCTCAGTAAATCTCAAACCCTTGCCCTCTTATGACTTATCCAGAGGTTAAGAATATGATAAATTCTCCTCTAGAGATTCTAGAAGAAATGCATCTCTTCCAACACCTTGATTTTAGTCTTCTAAGATCCATTTTGGATTCCTGGCCTCCAAAACTATCAGAGGATAAATTTGCGTCATTTTAAGTCACTAAGGCTGTGGTAATTTGTTATAGCAGTGATAGGAAATAAACATATAGGTCAACTGTCTCATTGTATAGATGGAGAAACTGAGGTTAAACATTTGACACAGAAGAGAGACAGGGCCACACCGAGAAGCCAGATCTCTTTAATTGCCATTTAATTCTCTTTGCTACATCATCCTTCATTTCACTATTTACTATCCATATGTAGAATCTAGATGCCTATGGCAAAATACCCTTTATTATTTATTAAACAAATACATGAGTTGATAATATGCATCAGACAGTCTACTAAGTAACCAGAACACTGAATGGGATATAGACCTGAACTCATGGGACTCCTGGTTGGGAGATTCATCCACAGACTTCAGGGTCATATTACTGACAAGCAGCTAGCAGGGTATGAGAATGGTTTTCAGGCGGAGACAGTAATTTCTGCATTGGGTAGAACTCACTGGGTGCTCTATTGGTGTAGTGGTTATGTTTTGAGCTATGATCCACATGGTTAGCAGTTTGAAACTATCAGCAGCTCTGAGTGAGAAAGACGAGACTTTCTTCTCAAAGACAGTTACAGTCTTGGAAACGTAGGGTGTCTCTATGAGTCAGCATTGACTTGATGGCAGTGAGTTTTGAGTTGAGAATGCTCCAGAAGGTGAGGAAACAGAATGTGTGATCCTGGTGTGCAGAGAAAACGCATGATGCATCTGTCTGGGGAACCCAGAGGTGTTCAGTACAGGAGAGTGGGAAGGTGGAGTTCAGTACAGGAGGGGAAAGGTAGAGTGGAGAAAAACCTGGAGTGGTAAGCCAGAGTCTGGGACTAAAGGTCAGGTACCCACCAGCCAGGAGGAACTACAGGGACCAGGGGTGGGGTCCCTGCAGCCCCAGCTCCACTCACCTGAACCATCTGGAATGGGCCTAACAAAGGTGGGCAGCATCTTCACTGAGGCTGTGGGGTTGGTGTCCTTCCGCAGGCCCTTCTCCATCTCGGCCTTGAACCGTGCCATGATGTCCAAGAGGACCTCATCAGAGAGCCGCATGTGATACAGGAATCTGTCCACCTGAAACAAGGACCAGGACAGCCAGTCAAGACCAAGGCCACCATCCATTACTCATTAGGAAGCTGCATTCTTAAATCAGGGCAGAGCTTTGCGATGTGAATTCTCAAAGGTCTGTTGATCTAAGACACAGAGGAAGTAAAAATCATTCATTAAAATTACTTTTAAGTGGCAGAACTCCTTTAGAAAATATGGGGAACTGAGAGTTCAGAAGGTGTTACACAGCTACTGAGGTGGATATCTATGGCCTCCTTTGGAGTATGAAAAGAGATGTCATTACCACCTTCCTGATATGATCACTGAAGACAAATGTGTGAATTGCAAAGGTGGTGAAGAAAGCTGATGGTGCCCGGCTATCAGAAGATATAGTGTCTGGGGTCTTAAAGGTTTGAAGATAAACAAGCAGCCATCTAGCTCAGCAGCAACAAAGCCCACATGGAAGAAGCACACCAAGCTGTGTGACCACGAGGTGTCAAAGGGATCAGGTATCAAACATCAAAGAACAAAAAAAATCATATCATCGTGAATTAGGGGAAGTGCAGATTGGAGACCGAAAGCTCATCTGTAGGCAACTGGATACACGCTTACAGAAGGGTCGCGGGGAGGAGACGAGCCAGTCAGGTTGCAGGGTATGAAACATACAACTTTCTTCTAGTTCTTAAATGCCTCCTCCCCCACTATCATAATCCCAATTCTACCTTAAAAATGTGGCTAGACCAGAGGATGTACACTGGTACAGACAGGAACTGGAAACACAGGGAATCCAGAACAGATGATTCCTTCAGGACCAGTGGTGAGAGTGGCAATACCAGAGGGTAAAGGGAAGGTGGTGTAGAAAGGGGGAACCAATTATAAGGATCAACATATAACCTCCTCCCTGGAGGATGGACATCAGACAGTGTAAGATACAACAAAATAATAATAATTTATAAATTATCAAGGGTTCATGGGGGGAGTGGGGAGGGAGGTGAAAATGAGCTGATATCAAGGGCTGAAAAAGAAAGCAAATGTTTTGAGAATAATGATGGCTACAAGTGTACAAAGGTGCTTGACACAATGGATGGATGGATGGATGGATTGTGATAAGAATTATACGAGCCCCCAATAAAATGATTTTTTTTTAATTAAAGGAAAGAGACATCATGCACAGTAAGATAAACACTAGGCTGCTCACCACAAGGTCAGTGGTTCACACCCACCAGCCACTCATGGGAGAAGGATGAAGCTCTCTGCTGCAGTAAAGATTTACCATCTTGGAGACCTTGCAAAAGAGCAGGTCTCCACAGTCCTTTGGGGTTGCTATTAGTTGGGATCAATTCTATAACCATGGGTTTTCTACCCTGCCCTACAGGGTCTCTGTGAGTCAAAATCAACTCCATGGAATTTAGTGCGTGAGAATTGCTAATGGAAATGAGTACATATCATTCAAAGAAATATAATCAAAAATCAAATTCACTCCTATTGAGTCGATGCTATAGGATCGTGGTGATCCTATAGGAGCACATGGTTTTGAACTGATGGCCTTGAGGTTATCATTCCAATACATAACCACTATGCCCCCAGGGCTTCTCTAAATAAAAAAGATAACATAGAAATTGGGTTGAAGGGCCAATGCTCTAGTGGCAGGAAGTTACAACAATCAGTATGACCAGGCTTCAAGTACTTGAAGGCAAAGCTGTATCAAAAATTAGAGAAAAATTCCCTTCCCTAAAGTGAATGTTGATCAGTTGGCATTTGTGGTCTGGATTCCCAGGGCATACCGAGAAATCCACAATGAGGAATGATGGATGGGGAGAAGGAGTGGCAGGTGTACTACGTACTTTCACCCCAACTTATTACTGAATAAGTGTCTCTCCACCCATTCAGGTCACAAGGAAGCTGAGCACAGGCCTCATAGGAAATTCTCAACCACACCCATCTACCAATAGCTTTCATGTATGTCAATCATTCAACCTCCCATCATTTCTTTGAGGTGGCAGATGAGGCTAAGAGAGTATTAATTGTCCCTGACTCGAAAACGGGAGTCCCAGGTCAGTGTAAAGAGTCAATGCATTCCACAGCTAACCAAAAGGTTGGAGGTTCAAATCCATGCAGGGATTTGCTTCTGAAAAGTCAGCCTTGGAAAACCCCAGAGCGCCCTGTTCTACTCTGACCCCATGGGGCCACCCCTGGGAATTAAAATTGAGAGCAGCAGTCTGGCTAAGGTATGGATGAGGGATCTAAGGAGGCAGTAAAAAGTCATTCGGACGCATAGCAATGGGATCATAGCACAGAGTCTAGAGTCCCTGCCCACACTGCCAGGTTTGGTCCGGGATTGACCAGCGCCACGGACAAATAGCATCAGAAATGAAGGCCCCACCTCACCCTTGTCATACAATGGCTGCCCAGCTGTAAGTCAGGCCTCAGAAGCCAGGGGGGGCCAGATCAGTCTGGGAGCAATGCAGAGACCTGAGCCCAAAAAACAGCACCTCTAGCCAGGAACCAGAGGAGCCCATCAGAGCGCCATTAACAAGAAGCCATTAGCCACTGGGCTTGAGCAGATTGGAGCGGACAGGATATGAGCAGGTCATTAGGGACCTCCTGATCAGCCCGAGCCTGTTGGTGAATTTAGCCACCACAAAGGGGCCCAAGCAAAGGAAATGCCCAACACTTAAAGACTTCCCTGGAGGCTGGACAGAGTCTGTCATTTGTCTTTCTGAAAGGAGGAATAAGACAAGTTCATTCTTAAAGTGAGTTGTGTTCACTTTTGTTGCCTCTATTAGCAACCATCTGAGGGGCTCTGTGGATATATATAATCAGCAAATGAAAAAAAGAGACAGACTTAATTTGCTCAATTGATGGCATTTTTAAAACTTCCTGAAACCTTTGAGTCAACTCCCTTACTAACAGAATTTCATAGATTTATTTCTATAAATCCAGGAGGGAGAGATGAGGCCAACTTTCTATGTTTGAAAAGCAGGCAGCAGGGCCGGAATACGTGGAGGAGGAGCAAGTAGGAGCGGACTTGATCCTCAGTTCCTCTTCAACAGCGAGATGATGTGACGAAATCTTATTCTCTAAGTTGAGAGTTGGCACCTGCCCAGCAAGGACAGGAGTGGCACGTCCCAGGTAGCAAGAGAGAAGTGGAACCCTCAGTGTAGCCAATGTTGACTCATGGCGACCTTAAGGACAGAGTAGAACTGCCCCTGTGGGTTTCTGAGGCCATACATTTTTATAGGGACAGAAAGCCTTATCTTTCTCCAGAGATGGGGCTGACCTGTGGTTGGCAGTCCAATGCTTAACCCAGTGTGCCACTAGGACTCCTTTACCTTTACCCAGTCCACCATAAAATGGATCTTAGAGACAGGTTTCTCCTTTTAAAAAAGCCATTTTATTCTCATATAATTCACATCATACAATTCAATAGTTCGATCATATTAAAAAGAGCTAGCTGTACAATCATCACGACAATCAATTTTAGAGCTTTCCTTTATTCTTGTATTGATTGTTATTAGCTCCCCATTTCCCACCAACTGCCCTGCTATATCCCCAAGAAACCACTAATCCAGTTATTGTCTCTATAGATTTACCTATCCTGCACTTCATAGACAGAAAACTTACAAAACAGTAACAAATTCCAACAGAAAACCTCAATTGAAAAGAAGCAACAAAAAAGGAGGAAAAGTAAAACTGAAATGAACTTGGAATCTTTAGTGACAAATTCATCTGAAACCAAAAAAAGAAACCAGACAATATTAAAAACGAGAACACATTTACAATGGGTCAAAGGGGAGATCAAATGATAAACTATTGCATTTTAATCCACATCTTCCGTAACAGACTTTACAATGCTCTTCTTCGGATAGTAAGGTTATTCTTATCCCCTGACTATGGTCAGAGGCCATTCACCAAAGGGTTAATCATGCTGGAGACAGGTTTCATGAGTAAAGTGACAAAACAGTGCACACTATTCAAATGCCACCGGGGCAAATGCCAAACACAAAAACCAAACTCTGTGACAGAGCAGAACTGTGCTTTTGAGGGTTTACTTCACTGTAAACTTGCAGAGACAGATCACCAAACCTTTCCATCGCAGTTCTATTGGTTGGGTTTGATTTCAAGATTCCAACCTGTAGATTGTTGTTGTTGTTAGATGCTGTCTAGGTCGTTCTAACTCACAGCGAAGCTATGTACAACAGAATGAAATATCACCCAGACCCGCACCATTGTCACAAATGTTCGGATGCTTGAGCCCAAACAATGGTTTGGACTCAACTACCTACAGGTGTCACTCGGGGACCCTTACCATTGGCAAATGGCCCGTGTCAATAATAAATTGTTTGATTATTGTATGTTAAAACTTATACCTTCCTATTGGTCCCGTTTGCAATCTTTCCAACACATGAAGAATCAGATCTGCGTCAAAGCTTCTTAAAATGTCATTAAACAGGGCTCTCCTCTGCCTGACAGAGCATCACCCCTCACAGCACATCCCGCAACCTCCTCAGGCTGCCTACCGGCCTTCTCCCCAGTCCCTTCTGGCTCTGGCTGACAGGAAGTTCTACATGGGACCTGAGGCTCAGGACAGCATGTGGTGTGGGAGATTTAATTCCTCCACCTCGGAGAGTTTTACAGAAAGCCTGAGCTTCCTGTATCTTTTATAATAATCTCTTACTCGTTTTTTTTAATAAACACAGGGGATTGGCATGTCTGTGAAGAAAGAACAAGGCATACCTAAGAGTTATTGAGCCCTCTTACCTTCTCAACTGGGTCCTCCAACACTGGGCCTTCCATCACCTGGGCCTCCATCACGGAGTGTACTGCAAAAATTTTCCCTAAATTTGGTATTCAGGGCACTGAGCAGAGACTTCTGTGTTTTCCCCCAGGTGGCAGGGGGTGCCGCTCACATCCAGTACCTGCCGAGAGACCTTCTGGGGTGCTCGGTGCTGGGAAAAGGTGTGTCCAGCTTGTTCAGTTCAATGATTAAACTTTGCCCTCTTGTTCTGGTCCCTCCCTCCTGCTGGCAGCCTTTGGATGATAGTCCTGAGCTGGACAGGGGAAGGCAGGGAACTGATGTGCTGCCCGCCTCTTTGACAGTCATGTGCCACAAAATCTCACTGCTAAGCAACTCTCCAGCCAGTCCCCTCCCCCCAGCTAACTCAGCTGAGAAAAACATCTTCTCTCTGAGAAGTTGGCCTCTGAACAAAGGCAACTGTCACCAGCTGCTCTGCAGATGTCACGTCCCTGGGCTCTTTCTTTCGTTCATGTCTCCTCAGCACAGGGAGCCGAACTCTGCCTCCTTGTCCCTGTCTTAAGTAGGATGAAATATTTTTCCAGTCAGGGAGATTTCTAGACTGTTGAGGAAATGCCTCTGTTTGTGACATCTATGAGCCCATGTTGATAAAAGATAATCAATAAAGCTTTAATATTCCCAATGCTAAACCTTTCACAGGTAGTGGAAATATATATATACCAGAGAAAGAATGAATAGGAATCACCAGCAGTCACTGAGAAGTTGCTACTGGAGAGAAGACTTTAATGAACAGATAAGAACTGTCTCAGGTCACTGAGATAGTTGGTCCTCTCACTCATCATACTCGGTGATGAGAAGGGCCCAGTAAGATGCCAATGTAGTTTCCATAGACCCTGTGTTCTGCCCACGGTCATTGGCTGGCTAACAAAATCAAACATCCACAATATTAACAACAGCTGGCATGGATTAAGTACTTACTGATCCCATTTTAAGCCGCCCTAGTGGTCTCCTGTGTTATGTAATTGGTTGCTAACCACAAGGTTAACAGTTCAAATCCACCAGGCACTCTGTGAGAGAAAGATGAGCCTTTCTACTCCCATAAAGAGTTATCGTCTCAGAACTGCACAGGGACAGTTCTACCCTGTGCTGTAAGGTTGCTATGAGTTGGCATCCATTCAACAGCACGGAGTTGGTGGTGGTGTCAGCTCTTGTCAAGTTTCATACTCTCAGAAACCTTAAAGAGCAGTTCTGCCCTGTCCTATAGCATCAGACTCGGCTCAATGATAATGAGCTTGATTTTAATTTTGTTTTATTTCCATTTTATAGATGAGAAAACTGGGGCCCAGAAATGTTGACTTATTCAAAAGCTTGTAGTGATAACGTGAGTTATCTGATCTTAACTAATAGACAATATTGCTTCTCAAAACTTCTTTTCTCCATGAGATAGGTTTCCAAGTGATTAGTATTAGTAACAGCACCAGCAGTAGTCTGTTGAGTTTTGTTAAGAATTTCAACTACTTGGAAAACAATATACAGAGATATCAAAAAGTCTTCAAAGTTGGATGTGAGGGAAAATTTTTAAAAATTCCAGAGCATAGTTTCCACAATACTAATCAAATACTTTCTACAATTAGCAACTGAGTAGATACTAATATCCCAATTTTTCCAGTGGTGGGATTCAGCCACTTGACACCAGTTTAATAATTTGATACCTAATTTTTTGTTGAGCTCATCAAACCCATAGTTAAAATGACATGTGTAATCAGGTGGAAGTCACCAATTTAAATCCCTTACGTGTTTTAATGTTCATCTGTGCGGTAGCGTATTCTCCAGCAATGTTCATTCTGCCCATAGCTGATTTGGCATTGATGGTTGACCTCTTAAACGACATTCATCTTCTTTCAAACGCACTGCACGCAAGAAATATAGACATAATAAGAACTGAAAATGTGTGGTAACATCTATTAAAGTGGGCGGCGACGGCACGCCCCCGGCAGCCCTGCCCCTGTGAACTCCACGCATGCCCGGTGACCTCCACGCATGTCCGGTGACCTCCACGCAGGCCCGGTGACCTCCACGCAGGCCCGGTGACCTCCACGCAGGCCCGGTGACCTCCACGCAGGCCCGGTGACCTCCACGCAGGCCCGGTGACCTCCACGCAGGCCTGGTGACCTCCACGCAGGCCCGGTGACCTCCACGCAGACCAGGCCTGTGCGCAGGGGCGCCTCGAGCAGCCTGAGCGGGCGCATCACAGGCTCGTGCCGCGGCCTCCGAGAGCGTGCTGG